>NC_133422.1:48255000-49505000 GCF_049350105.2 Macaca mulatta | reverse complement strand
TCTCTTTGCTAGCCTTACTTCTGTGGAATCTGAGAACAGATATTTCGGATCCCTTTGAAGACTATAGGGCCAAAGGAAATATCCTCCGATATAAAAAGATAAAAAAGCTTTCTGAGAAACTTCTTTGTGTTCTGTGAAATCATCTCACAGATTTACAGCTTTCCCCTCCAGAAGCCTTTCGCTAAGACTGTTCTTGTGGAATTGGCAAAGGGATATTTTAATGCCCGTAGAGTCCTATGGTGAAAAAGGAAATATCCTCAGATGAAATCTGGAAAGAAGCTTTCTGAGAAACTGCTTAGTGTTCTGTTAATTCATCTCACAGAGTTACAAGGGAATTTCGTGGATCTCTTTGCTAGCCTTATTTCTGTGGAATCTGAGAACAGATATTTCGGATCCCTTTCAAGACTATAGGGCCAAAGGAAATATCCTCCCATAACAAAGAGAAAGAAGCTTTCTGAGAAACTTCTTTGTGTTCTGTGAAATCATCTCACAGAGTTACAGCTTTCCCCTCAAGAAGCGTTTCGCTAAGACAGTTCTTGTGGAATTGGCAAAGTGATATTTGGAAGCCCATAGAGGGCTATGGTGAAAAAGGAAATATCCTCAGATGAAATCTGGAAAGAAGCTTTCTGAGAAACTGCCCTGTGATGTGTGACTTCCACTCACAGAGCTACATCTGTATTTCCTGAATCTCTTTGCTAGCCTTATTTCTCTGGAATCTGAGAACAGATATTTCGGATCCCTTTGAAGACTATAGGGCCAAAGTAAATATCGTCCGATAACAAAGAGAAAGAAGCTTTCTGAGAAACTTCTTTGCGTTCTGTGAAATCATCTCACAGAGTTACAGCTTTCCCCTCAAGAAGCCTTTCGCTAAGATAGTTCTTGTGGAATTGGCAAAGTGATATTTGGAACCCCATAGAGGGCTATGGTGAAAAAGGAAATATCCTCAGATGAAATCTGGAAAGAAGCTTTCTGAGAAACTGCTCTGTGATGTGTGACTTCCACTCACAGAGTTACATCTGTATTTCGTGGATCTCTTTGCTAGACTTATTTCTGTTAAATCTGAGAACAGATATTTCGGATCCCTTTGAAGACTATAAGGCCAAAGGAAATATCCTCCGATAACAAAGAGAAAGAAGGTTTCTGAGAAACTTCTTTGTGTTCTGTGAAATTATCTCACAGAGTTACAGCTTTCCCCTCAAGAAGCCTTTCGCTAAGACAGTTCTTGTGGAATTGGCAAAGTGATATTTGGAAGCCCATAGAGGGCTATGGTGAAAAAGGAAATATCCTCAGCTGAAATCTGGAAAGAAGCTTTCTGAGAAACTGCTTAGTGTTCTGTTAATTCATCTCACAGAGTTACATCTGTATTTCGTGGATCACTTTGCTAGCCTTATTTCTGTGGAATCTGAGAACAGATATTTCGGGTCCCTTTGAAGACTATAGGGCCAAAGGAAATATCCTCCGATATAAAAAGAGAAAGAAGCTTTCTGAGAAACTTCTTTGTGTTCTGTGAAATCCTCTCACAGAGTTACAGCTTTCCCCTCAAGAAGCCTTTCGCTAAGACAGTTCTTGTGTAATTGGCAAAGTGATATTTGGAAGCCCATAGAGGGCTATGGTGAAAAAGGAAATATCCTCAGATGAAATTTGGAAAGAAGCTTTCTGAGAAACTGCTCTGTGATGTGTGATTTCCACTCACAGAGTTACATCTTTATTTCGTGAATCTCTTTGCTAGCCTTATTTCTGTGGAATCTGAGAACAGATATTTCGCATCCCTTTGAAGACTATAGGGCCAAAGGAAATATCCTCCGATAACAAAGAGAAAGAAGCTTTCTGAGAAACTTCTCTTTGTTTTTGGAAATCATCTCACAGAGTTACAGCTTTCCCCTCAAGAAGCCTTTCGCTAAGACAGTTCTTGTGGAATTGGCAAAGGGATATTTGGAAGCCCATAGAGGCCTATGGTGAAAAAGGAAATATCCTCAGATGAAATATGGAAAGAAGCGTTCTGAGAAACTGCTTAGTGTTCTGTTAATTCATCTCACAGAGTTACATCTGTATTTCGTGGATCTCTTTGCTAGCATTATTTCTGTGGAATCTGAGAACAGATATTTCGGATCCCTTTGAAGACTATATGGCCAAAGGAAATATCCTCCGATAACAAAGAGAAAGAAGCTTTCTGAGAAACTTCTTTGTGTTCTTTGAAATCATCTCACAGAGTTACAGCTTTCCCCTCAAGAAGCCTTTCGCTAAGACAGTTCTTGTGGAATTGGCAAAGTGATATTTGGAAGCCCATAGAGGGCTCTGGTGAAAAAGGAAATATCCTCAGATGAAATCTGGAAAGAACCTTTCTGAGAAACTGCTTAGTGTTCTGTTAATTCATCTCACAGAGTTACATCTGTATTTCGTGGATCTCTTTGCTAGCCTTATTTCTGTGGAATCTGAGAACAGATATTTCGGATCCCTTTCAAGACTATAGGGCCAAAGGAAATATCATCCGATAACAAAGGGAAAGAAGCTTTCTGAGAAACATCTTTGTGTTCTGTGAAATCATCTCACAGAGTTACAGCTTTCCCTTCAAGAAGCCTTTCGCTAAGACAGTTCTTCTGGAATTGGCAAAGGGATATTTGGAAGCCCATAGAGGGCTATGGTGAACAAGGAAATATCCTCAGATGAAATCTGGAAAGAAGCTTTCTGAGAAACTGCTCTGTGATGTGTGACTTCCACTCACAGAGTTACATCTGTATTTCGTGGATCTCTTTGCTAGCCTTATGTCTGTGGAATCTGAGAAAAGATATTTCGGATCCCATTGAAGACTATAGGGCCAAAGGAAATATCCTCCGATAACAAAGAGAAAGAAGCTTTCTGAGAAACTTCTTTGTGTTCTGTGAAATCATCTCACAGAGTTACAGCTTTCCCCTCAAGAAGCCTTTCGCTAAGACACTTCTTGTGGAATTGGCAAAGGGATATTTGGAAGCCCATAGAGGCCTATGGTGAAAAAGGAAATATCCTCACATGAAATCTGGAAAGAAGCTTTCTGAGAAACTGCTTAGTGATCTGTTAATTCATCTCACAGAGTTACATCTGTATTTCGTGGATCTCTTTGCTAGCCTTATTTCTGTGGAATCTGAGAACAGATATTTCGGATCCCTTTGAAGACTATAGGGCCAAAGGAAATATCCTCCGATATAAAAAGAGAAAGAAGCTTTCTGAGAAACTTCTTAGTGTTCTGTGAAATCATCTCACAGAGTTACAGCTTTCCCCTCAAGAAGCCTTTCGCTGAGACAGTTCTTGTGGAATTGGCAAAGGGATATTTGGAAGCCCATAGAGGCCTATGGTGAAAAAGGAAATATCCTCAGATGAAATCTGGAAAGAAGCTTTCTGAGAAACTGCTTAGTGTTCTGTTAATTCATCTCACAGAGTTACATCTGTATTTCGTGGATCTCTTTGCTAGCCTTATTTCTGTGGAATCTGAGAACAGATATTTCGGATCCCTTTGAAGACTCTAGGGCCAAAGGAAATATCCTCCGATAACAAAGAGAAAGAAGCTTTCTGAGAAACTTCTTTGTGTTCTGTGAAATCATCTCACAGAGTTACAGCTTTCCCCTCAAGAAGCCTTTCGCTAAGACAGTTCTTGTGGAATTGGCAAAGTGATATTTGGAAGCCCATAGAGGGCTATGGTGAACAAGGAAATAGCCTCAGATGAAATCTGGAGAGAAACTTTCTGAGAAACTGCTTAGTGTTCTTTTAATTCATCTCACTGTGTTACATCTGTATTTCCTGGATCTCTTTGCTAGCCTTATTTCTGTGGAATCTGAGAACAGATATTTCGGATCCCTTTGAAGACTATAGGGCCAAAGTAATTATCGTCCGAAAACAAAGAGAAAGAAGCTTTCTGAGAAACTTCTTTGTGTTTTGTGAAATCATCTACAGAGTTACAGCTTTCCCCTCAAGAAGCCTTTCGCTAAGACAGTTCTTGTGGAATTGGCAAAGGGATATTTGGAAGCCCATAGAGGGCTATGGTGAAAAAGGAAATATCCTCAGATGAAATCTGGAAAGAAGCTTTCTGAGAAACTGCTTAGTGTTCTGTTAATTCATCTCACAGAGTTACATCTGTATTTCGTGGATCTCTTTCCTAGCCTTATTTCTGTGGAATCTGAGAACAGATATTTCGGGTCCCTTTGAAGTCTATAGGGCCAAAGGAAATATCCTCCGATAACAAAGAGAAAGAAGCTTTCTGAGAAACTTCTCTGTGTTCTGTGAAATCATCTCACAGAGTTACAGCTTTCCCCTCAAGAAGCCTTTCGCTAAGACAGTTCTTGTGGAATTGGCAAAGTGATATTTGGAAGCCCATAGAGGGCTCTGGTGAAAAAGGAAATATCCTCAGATGAAATCTGGAAGGAAGCTTTCTGAGAAACTGCTCTGTGATGTGTGACTTCCACTCACAGAGTTACATCTGTATTTCGTGGATCTCTTTGCTAGCCTTATTTCTGTGGAGTCTGAGAACAGATATTTCGGATCACTTTGTAGACTATAGGGCGAAAGGAAATATCCTCCGATATAAAAAGAGAAAGAAGCTTTCTGAGAAACTACTTTGTGTTCTTTGAAATCATCTCAGAGAGTTACAGCTTTCCCCTCAAGAAGCCTTTCGCTAAGAGAGTTCTTGTGGAATTGGCAAAGTGATATTTCGAAACCCATAGAGGGCTATGGTGAAAAAGGAAATATCCTCAGATGAAATCTGGAAAGAAGCTTTCTGAGAAACTGCTTAGTGTTCTGTTAATTCATCTCACAGAGTTACATCTGTATTTCGTGGATCTCTTTGCTAGCCTTATTTCTGTGGAATCTGAGAACAGATATTTCGGATCCCTTTGAAGAATATAGGGCCAAAGGAAATATCCTCCGATAACAAAGAGAAAGAAGCTTTCTGAGAAACTTCTTTGTGTTCTGTGAAATCATCTCACAGTGTTACAGCTTTCCCCTCAAGAATCCTTTCGCTAAGACAGTTCTTGGAGAATTTGCAAAGTGATATTTGGAAGCCCATAGAGGGCTATGGTGAAAAAGGAAATATTTTCAGATGAAATCTGGAAAGAACCTTTCTGAGAAACTGCTTAGTGTTCTGTTAATTCATCTCACAGAGTTACATCTGTATTTCGTGGATCTCTTTGCTAGCCTTATTTCTGTGGAATCTGAGAACAGATATTTCGGATCCCTTTCAAGACTATATGGCCAAAGGAAATATCCTCCGATAACAAAGAGAAAGAAGCTTTCTGAGAAACTTCTTTGTGTTCTGTGAAATCATCTCACAGAGTTACAGCTTTCCCCTCAAGAAGCCTTTCGCTAAGACAGTTCTTGTGGAATTGGCAAAGTGATATTTGGAAGCCCATAGAGGGCTATGGTGAAAAAGGAAATATCCTCAGATGAAATCTGGAAAGAACCTTTCTGAGAAACTGCTTAGTGTTCTGTTAATTCATCTCACAGAGTTACATCTGTATTTCGTGGATCTCTTTGCTAGCCTTATTTCTGTGGAATCTGAGAACAGATATTTCGGATCCCTTTCAAGACTATAGGGCCAAAGGAAATATCATCCGATAACAAAGGGAAAGAAGCTTTCTGAGAAACATCTTTGTGTTCTGTGAAATCATCTCACAGAGTTACAACTTTCCCTTCAAGAAGCCTTTCGCTAAGACAGTTCTTCTGGAATTGGCAAAGGGATATTTGGAAGCCCATAGAGGGCTATGGTGAACAAGGAAATATCCTCAGATGAAATCTGGAAAGAAGCTTTCTGAGAAACTGCTCTGTGATGTGTGACTTCCACTCACAGAGTTACATCTGTATTTCGTGGATCTCTTTGCTAGCCTTATGTCTGTGGAATCTGAGAAAAGATATTTCGGATCCCATTGAAGACTATAGGGCCAAAGGAAATATCCTCCGATAACAAAGAGAAAGAAGCTTTCTGAGAAACTTCTTTGTGTTCTGTGAAATCATCTCACAGAGTTACAGCTTTCCCCTCAAGAAGCCTTTCGCTAAGACACTTCTTGTGGAATTGGCAAAGGGATATTTGGAAGCCCATAGAGGCCTATGGTGAAAAAGGAAATATCCTCACATGAAATCTGGAAAGAAGCTTTCTGAGAAACTGCCCTGTGATGTGTGACTTCCACTCACAGAGCTACATCTGTATTTCGTGAATCTCTTTGCTAGCCTTATTTCTCTGGAATCTGAGAACAGATATTTCGGAACCCTTTGAAGACTCTAGGGCCAAAGGAAATATCATCCGATAACAAAGGGAAATAAGCTTTCTGAGAAACTTCTTTGTGTTCTGTGAAATCATCTCACAGAGTTACAGCTTTCCCCTCAAGAAGCCTTTCGCTAAGACAGGTCTTCTGGAATTGGCAAAGGGATATTTGGAAGCCCATAGAAGGCTATGGTGAACAAGGAAATATCCTCAGATGAAATCTGGAAAGAAGCTTTCTGAGAAACTGCTCTGTGATGTGTGACTTCCACTCACAGAGTTACATCTGTATTTCGTGGATCTCTTTCCTAGCCTTATTTCTGTGGAATCTGAGAACAGATATTTCGAATCCCTTTGAAGACTATAGGGCCAAAGGAAATATCCTCCGATAACAAAGAGAAAGAAGATTTTTGAGAAACTTCTTTGTGTTCTGTGAAATCATCTCACAGAGTTACAGCTTTCCCCTCAAGAAGCCTTTCGCTAAGACAGTTCTTGTGGAATTGGCAAAGTGATATTTGGAAACCCATAGAGGGCTATGGTGAAAAAGGAAATATCCTCAGATGAAATCTGGAAAGAAGCTTTCTGAGAAACGGCTTAGTGTTCTGTTAATTCATCTCACAGAGTTACATCTGTATTTCGTGGATCTCTTTGCTAGCCTTATTTCTGTGGAATCTGAGAACAGATATTTCGGATCCCTTTGAAGACTATAGGGCCAAAGGAAATATCCTCCGATAACAAAGAGAAAGAAGCTTTCTGAGAAACTTCTTTGTGTTCTGTGAAATCATCTCACAGAGTTTCAGCTTTCCCCTCAAGAAGCCTTTCGCTAAGACAGTTCTTGTGGAATTGGCAAAGGGATATTTGGAAGCCCATAGAGGGCTATGGTGAAAAAGGTAATATCCTCAGATGAAATCTGGAAAGTAGCTTTCTGAGAAACTGCTCTGTTTTGGGTGACTTCCACTCACAGAGTTACATCTGTATTTCGTGGATCTCTTTGCTAGCCTTATTTCTGTGGAATCTGAGAAAAGATATTTCGGACCCCATTGAAGACTATAGGGCCAAAGTAAATATCCTCCGATAACAAAGAGAAAGAAGCTTTCTGAGAAACTTCTTTGTGTTCTGTGAAATCATCTCACAGAGTTCCAGCTTTCCCCTCAAGAAGCCTTTCGCTAAGACAGTTCTTGTGGAATTGGCAAATGGATATTTGGAAGCCCATAGAGGCCTGTGGTGAAAAAGGAAATATCCTCAGATGAAATCTGGAAAGAAGCTTTCTGAGAAACTGCTTAGTGTTCTGGTAATTCATCTCACAGAGTTACATCTGTATTTCGTGGATCTCTTTGCTAGCCTTATTTCTGTGGAATCTGAGAACAGATATTTCGGATCCCTTTGAAGACTATAGGGCCAAAGGAAATATCCTCCCATAACAAAGAGAAAGAAGCTTTCTGAGAAACTTCTTTGTGTTCTGTGAAATCATCTCACAGAGTTACAGCTTTCCCCTCAAGAAGCGTTTCGCTAAGACAGTTCTTGTGGAATTGGCAAAGTGATATTTGGAAGCCCATAGAGGGCTCTGGTGAAAAAGGAAATATCCTCAGATGAAATCTGGAAAGAAGCTTTCTGAGAAACTGCCCTGTGATGTGTGACTTCCACTCACAGAGCTACATCTGTATTTCGTGAATCTCTTTGCTAGCCTTATTTCTCTGGAATCTGAGAACAGATATTTCGGATCCCTTTGAACACTATAGGGCCAAAGTAAATATCGTCCGATAACAAAGAGAAAGAAGCTTTCTGAGAAACTTCTTTGTGTTCTGTGAAATTATCTCACAGAGTTACAGCTTTCCCCTCAAGAAGCCTTTCGCTAAGACAGTTCTTGTGGAATTGGCAAAGTGATATTTGGAAGCCCATAGAGGGCTATGGTGAAAAAGGAAATATCCTCAGCTGAAATCTGGAAAGAAGCTTTCTGAGAAACTGCTTAGTGTTCTGTTAATTCATCTCACAGAGTTACATCTGTATTTCGTGGATCTCTTTGCTAGCCTTATTTCTGTGGAATCTGAGAACAGATATTTCGGGTCCCTTTGAAGACTATAGGGCCAAAGGAAATATCCTCCGATATAAAAAGAGAAAGAAGCTTTCTGAGAAACTTCTTTGTGTTCTGTGAAATCCTCTCACAGAGTTACAGCTTTCCCCTCAAGAAGCCTTTCGCTAAGACAGTTCTTGTGGAATTGGCAAAGTGATATTTGGAAGCCCATAGTGGGCTATGGTGAAAAAGGAAATATCCTCAGATGAAATTTGGAAAGAAGCTTTCTGAGAAACTGCTCTGTGATGTGTGATTTCCACTCACAGAGTTACATCTTTATTTCGTGAATCTCTTTGCTAGCCTTATTTCTGTGGAATCTGAGAACAGATATTTCGCATCCCTTTGAAGACTATAGGGCCAAAGGAAATATCCTCCGATAACAAAGAGAAAGAAGCTTTCTGAGAAACTTCTCTTTGTTTTTGGAAATCATCTCACAGAGTTACAGCTTTCCCCTCAAGAAGCCTTTCGCTAAGACAGTTCTTGTGGAATTGGCAAAGGGATATTTGGAAGCCCATAGAGGCCTATGGTGAAAAAGGAAATATCCTCAGATGAAATCTGGAAAGAAGCGTTCTGAGAAACTGCTTAGTGTTCTGTTAATTCATCTCACAGAGTTACATCTGTATTTCGTGGATCTCTTTGCTAGCCTTATTTCTGTGGAATCTGAGAACAGATATTTCGGATCCCTTTGAAGACTATATGGCCAAAGGAAATATCCTCCGATAACAAAGAGAAAGAAGCTTTCTGAGAAACTTCTTTGTGTTCTGTGAAATCATCTCACAGAGTTACAGCTTTCCCCTCAAGAAGCCTTTCGCTAAGACAGTTCTTGTGGAATTGGCAAAGTGATATTTGGAAGCCCTTAGAGGGCTATGGTGAAAAAGGAAATATCCTCAGATGAAATCTGGAAAGAACCTTTCTGAGAAACTGCTTAGTGTTCTGTTAATTCATCTCACAGAGTTACATCTGTATTTCGTGGATCTCTTTGCTAGCCTTATTTCTGTGGAATCTGAGAACAGATATTTCGGATCCCTTTCAAGACTATAGGGCCAAAGGAAATATCATCCGATAACAAAGGGAAAGAAGCTTTCTGAGAAACATCTTTGTGTTCTGTGAAATCATCTCACAGAGTTACAGCTTTCCCTTCAAGAAGCCTTTCGCTAAGACAGTTCTTCTGGAATTGGCAAAGGGATATTTGGAAGCCCATAGAGGGCTATGGTGAACAAGGAAATATCTTCAGATGAAATCTGGAAAGAAGCTTTCTGAGAAACTGCTCTGTGATGTGTGACTTCCACTCACAGAGTTACATCGGTATTTCGTGGATCTCTTTCCAAGCCTTATTTCTGTGGAATCTGAGAACAGATATTTCGAATCCCTTTGAAGACTATAGGGCCAAAGGAAATATCCTCCGATAACAAAGAGAAAGAAGATTTTTGAGAAAGTTCTTTGTGTTCTGTGAAATCATCTCACAGAGTTACAGCTTTCCCCTCAAGAAGTCTTTCGCTAAGACACTTCTTGTGGAATTGGCAAAGGGATATTTGGAAGCCCATAGAGGGCTATGGTGAAAAAGGAAATATCCTCAGATGAAATCTGGAAAGAAGCTTTCTGAGAAACTGCTTAGTGTTCTGTTAATTCATCTCACAGAGTTACATCTGTATTTCGTGGATCTCTTTGCTAGCCTTTTTTCTGAGGAATCTGAGATCAGATATTTCGGATCCCTTTGAAGACAATAGGGCCAAAGGAAATATCCTCCGATATAAAAAGAGAAAGAAGCTTTCTGTGAAACTTCTTTGTGTTCTGTGAAATCATCTCACAGAGTTACAGCTTTCCCCTCAAGAAGCCTTTCGCTAAGACAGTTCTTGTGTAATTGGCAAAGTGATATTTGGAAGCCCAACGAGGGCTATGGTGAAAAAGGCAATATCCTCAGATGAAATCTGGAAACAAGCTTTCTGAGAAACTGCTCTGTGATGTGTGACTTCCACTCACAGAGTTACATCTGTATTTCGTGGATCTCTTTGCTAGCCTTATGTCTGTGGAATCTGAGAAAAGATATTTCGGACCCCATTGAAGACTATAGGGCCAAAGTAAATATCCTAGGATAACAAAGAGAAAGAAGCTTTCTGAGAAACTTCTTTGTGTTCTGTGAAATCATCTCACAGAGTTACAGCTTTCCCCTCAAGAAGCCTTTCGCTAAGACAGTTCTTGTGGAATTGGCAAAGGGATATTTGGAAGCCCATAGAGGTCTATGGTGAAAAAAGAAATATCCTCAGATGAAATCTGGAAAGAAGCTTTCTGAGAAAGTGCTTAGTGTTCTGTTAATTCATCTCACAGAATTGCATCTGTATTTCGTGGATCTCTTTGCTAGCCTTATTTCTGTGGAATCTGAGAACAGATATTTCGGATCCCTTTGAAGACTATAGGGTCAAAGGAAATATCCTCCGATAACAAAGAGTAAGAAGCTTTCTGAGAAACTTCTTTGTGTTCTGTGAAATCATCTCACAGAGTTACAGCTTTCCCCTCAAGAAGCCTTTCGCTAAGACAGTTCTTGTGGAATTGGCAAAGTGATATTTGGAAGCTCATAGAGGGCTATGGTGAAAAAGGAAATATCCTCAGATGAAATCTGGAAAGAAACTTTCTGAGAAACTGCTTAGTGTTCTTTTAATTCATCTCACAGTGTTACATCTGTATTTCCTGCATCTCTCTGCTAGCCTTATTTCTGTGGAATCTGAGAACAGATATTTCGGATCCCTTTGAAAACTATAGGGCCAAAGGAAATATCCTCCGATAACAAAGAGAAAGAAGCTTTCTGAGAAACTTCTTTGTGTTCTGTGAAATCATCTCCCAGAGTTACAGCTTTCCCCTCAAGAAGCCTTTCGCTAAGACAGTTCTTGAGGATTTGGCAAAGTGATATTTGGAAACCCATAGAGGGCTATGGTGAAAAAAGAAATATCCTCAGATGAAATCTGGAAAGAAGCTTTCTGAGAAACTGCTCTGTGATGTGTGACTTCCACTCACAGAGTTACATCTGTATTTCGTGGATCTCTTTGCTAGCCTTACTTCTGTGGAATTTGAGAACAGATATTTCGGATCCCTTTGAAGACTATAGGGCCAAAGGAAATATCCTCCGATATAAAAAGATAAAAAAGCTTTCTGAGAAACTTCTTTGTGTTCTGTGAAATCATCTCACAGATTTACAGCTTTCCCCTCAAGAAGCCTTTCCTAAGAGTGTTCTTGTGGAATTGGCAAAGGGATATTTTAATGTCCGTAGAGTCCTATGGTGAAAAAGGAAATATCCTCAGATGAAATCTGGAAAGAAGCTTTCTGAGAAACTGCTTAGTGTTCTGTTAATTCATCTCACAGAGTTACAAGGGAATTTCGTGGATCTCTTTGCTAGCCTTATTTCTGTGGAATCTGAGAACAGATATTTCGGATCCCTTTCAAGACTATAGGGCCAAAGGAAATATCCTCCCATAACAAAGAGAAAGAAGCTTTCTGAGAAACTTCTTTGTGTTCTGTGAAATCATCTCACAGAGTTACAGCTTTCCCCTCAAGAAGCGTTTCGCTAAGACAATTCTTGAGGAATTGGCAAAGTGATATTTGGAAGCCCATAGAGGGCTATGGTGAAAAAGGAAATATCCTCAGATGAAATCTGGAAAGAAGCTTTCTGAGAAACTGCCCTGTGATGTGTGACTTCCACTCACAGAGCTACATCTGTATTTCGTGAATCTCTTTGCTAGCCTTATTTCTCTGGAATCTGAGAACAGATATTTCGGATCCCTTTGAAGACTATAGGGCCAAAGTAAATATAGTCCGATAACAAAGAGAAAGAAGCTTTCTGAGAAACTTCTTTGCGTTCTGTGAAATCATCTCACAGAGTTACAGCTTTCCCCTCAAGAAGCCTTTCGCTAATACAGTTCTTGTGGAATTGGCAAAGTGATATTTGGAACCCCATAGAGGGCTATGGTGAAAAAGGAAATATCCTCAGATGAAATCTGGAAAGAAGCTTTCTGAGAAACTGCTCTGTGATGTGTGACTTCCACTCACAGAGTTACATCTGTATTTCGTGGATCTCTTTGCTAGACTTATTTCTGTTAAATCTGAGAACAGATATTTCGGATCCCTTTGATGACTATAAGGCCAAAGGAAATATCCTCCGATAACAAAGAGAAAGAAGCTTTCTGAGAAACTTCTTTGTGTTCTGTGAAATTATCTCACAGAGTTACAGCTTTCCCCTCAAGAAGCCTTTCGCTAAGACAGTTCTTGTGGAATTGGCAAAGTGATATTTGGAAGCCCATAGAGGGCTATGGTGAAAAAGGAAATATCCTCAGATGAAATCTGGAAAGAAACTTTCTGAGAAACTGCTTAGTGTTCTTTTAATTCATCTCACAGTGTTACATCTGTATTTCCTGGATCTCTTTGCTAGCCTTATTTCTGTGGAATCTGAGAACAGATATTTCGGATCCCTTTGAAGACTATAGGGCCAAAGTAAATATCGTCCGATAACAAAGAGAAAGAAGCTTTCTGAGAAACTTCTTTGTGTTCTGTGATATCATCTCACAGAGTTACAGCTTTCCCCTCAAGAAGCCTTTCGCTAAGACAGGTCTTCTGGAATTGGCAAAGGGATATTTGGAAGCCCATAGAAGGCTATGGTGAACAAGGAAATATCCTCAGATGAAATCTGGAAAGAAGCTTTCTGAGAAACTGCTCTGTGATGTGTGACTTCCACTCACAGAGTTACATCTGTATTTCGTGGATCTCTTTCCTAGCCTTATTTCTGTGGAATCTGAGAACAGATATTTCGAATCCCTTTGAAGACTATAGGGCCAAAGGAAATATCCTCCGATAACAAAGAGAAAGAAGATTTTTGAGAAACTTCTTTGTGTTCTGTGAAATCATCTCACAGAGTTACAGCTTTCCCCTCAAGAAGCCTTTCGCTAAGACAGTTCTTGTGGAATTGGCAAAGTGATATTTGGAAGCCCATAGAGGGCTATGGTGAAAAAGGAAATATCCTCAGATGAAATCTGGAGAGAAGCTTTCTGAGAAACTGCTTAGTGTTCTGTTAATTCATCTCACAGAGTTACATCTGTATTTCGTGGATCTCTTTGCTAGCCTTATTTCTGTGGAATCTGAGAACAGATATTTCGGATCCCTTTGAAGACTATAGGGCCAAAGGAAATATCCTCCGATAACAAAGAGAAAGAAGCTTTCTGAGAAACTTCTTTGTGTTCTGTGAAATCATCTCACAGAGTTACAGCTTTCCCCTCAAGAAGCCTTTCGCTAAGACAGTTCTTGTGGAATTGGCAAAGGGATATTTGGAAGCCCATAGAGGGCTAAGGTGAAAAAGGTAATATCCTCAGATGAAATCTGGAAAGTAGCTTTCTGAGAAACTGCTCTGTTATGTGTGACTTCCACTGACAGAGTTACATCTGTATTTCGTGGATCTCTTTGCTAGCCTTATTTCTGTGGAATCTGAGAAAAGATATTTCGGACCCCATTGAAGACTATAGGGCCAAAGTAAATATCCTCCGATAACAAAGAGAAAGAAGCTTTCTGAGAAACTTCTTTGTGTTCTGTGAAATCATCTCACAGAGTTACAGCTTTCCCCTCAAGAAGCCTTTCGCTAAGACAGTTCTTTTGGAATTGGCAAATGGATATTTGGAAGCCCATAGAGGCCTACGGTGAAAAAGGAAATATCCTCAGATGAAATCTGGAAAGAAGCTTTCTGAGAAACTGCTTAGTGTTCTGGTAATTCATCTCACAGAGTTACATCTTTATTTCGTGGATCTCTGTGCTAGCCTTATTTCTGTGGAATCTGAGAACAGATATTTCGGATCCCTTTGAAGACTATAGGGCCAAAGGAAATATCCTCCGATAACAAAGAGAAAGAAGCTTTCTGAGAAACTTCTTTGTGTTCTGTGAAATCATCTCACAGAGTTACAGCTTTCCCCTCAAGAAGCCTTTCGCTAAGACAGTTCTTGTGGAATTGGCAAAGTGATATTTGGAAGGCAATAGAGGGCTATGGTGAAAAAGGAAATATCCTCAGATGAAATCTGGAAAGAAACTTTCTGAGAAACTGCTTAGTGTTCTTTTAATTCATCTCACAGTGTTACATCTGTATTTCCTGGATCTCTCTCCTAGCCTTATTTCTGTGGAATCTGAGAACAGATATTTCGGATCCCTTTGAAGACTATAGGGCCAAAGTAAATATCGTCCGATAACAAAGAGAAAGAAGCTTTCTGAGAAACTTCTTTGTGTTCTGTGAAATCATCTTACAGAGTTACAGCTTTCCCCTCAAGAAGCCTTTCGCTTATACAGTTCTTGTGGAATTGGCAAAGTGATATTTGGAAACCCATAGAGGGCTATGGTGAAAAAGGAAATATCCTCAGATGAAATCTGGAAAGAAGCTTTCTGAGAAACTGCTTAGTGTTCTGTTAATTCATCTCACAGAGTTACATCTGCATTTCGTGGATCTCTTTGCTAGCCTTATTACTGTGGAATCTGAGAACAGATATTTCGGATCCCTTTGAAGACTATAGGGCCAAAGGAAATATCCTCCGATAACAAAGAGAAAGAAGCTTTCTGAGAAACTTCTTTGTGTTCTGTGAAATCATCTCCCAGAGTTACAGCTTTCCCCTCAAGAAGCCTTTCGCTAAGACAGTTCTTGAGGATTTGGCAAAGTGATATTTGGAAACCCATAGAGGGCTATGGTGAAAAAAGAAATATCCTCAGATGAAATCTGGAAAGAAGCTTTCTGAGAAACTGCTCTGTGATGTGTGACATCCACTCACAGTGTTTCATCTGTATTTCGTGGATCTCTTTGCTAGCCTAATTTCTGTGGAATCTGAGAACAGATATTTCGGATCCCTTTGAAGACTATAGGACCAAAGGAAATATCCTCCGATATAAAAAGATAAAAAAGCTTTCTGAGAAACTTCTTTGTGTTCTGTGAAATCATCTCACAGAGTTACAGCTTTCCCCTCCAGAAGCCTTTCGCTAAGACTGTTCTTGTGGAATTGGCAAAGGGATATTTTAATGCCCGTAGAGGCCTATGGTGAAAAAGGAAATATCCTCAGATGAAATCTGGAAAGAAGCTTTCTGAGAAACTGCTTAGTGTTCTGTTAATTCATCTCACAGAGTTACAAGGGAATTTCGTGGATCTCTTTGCTAGCCTTATTTCTGTGGAATCTGAGAACAGATATTTCGGATCCCTTTGAAGACTATAGTGCCAAAGGAAATATTCTCCGATAACAAAGAGAAAGAAGCTTTCTGAGAAACTTCTTTGTGTTCTGTGAAATCATCTCACAGAGGTACAGCTTTCCCCTCAAGAAGCCTTTCGCTAAGACAGTTGTTGTGGAATTGGCAAAGGGATATTTGGAAACCCATAGAGGCCTATGGTGAAAAAGGAAATATCCTCAGATGAAATCTGGAAAGAAGCTTTCTGAGAAACTGCTTAGTGTTCTGTTAATTCATCTCACAGAGTTACATCTGTATTTCGTGGATCTCTTTCCTAGCCTTATTTCTGTGGAATCTGAGAACAGATATTTCGGATCCCTTTGAAGACTATAGGGTCAATGGAAATATCCTCCGATAACAAAGAGAAAGAAGCTTTCTGAGAAACTTCTTTGTGTTCTGTGAAATCCTCTCACAGAGTTACAGCTTTCCCCTCAAGAAGCCTTTCGCTAAGACAGTTCTTGTGGAATTGGGAAAGTGATATTTGGAAGCCCATAGAGGGCTATGGTGAAAAAGGAAATATCCTCAGATGAAATCTGGAAAGAAGCTTTCTGAGAAACTGCTCTGTGATGTGTGACTTCCACTCACAGAGTTACATCTGTATTTCGTGGATGTCTTTGCTAGCCTTATTTCTGTGGAATCTGAGAACAGATATTTCGGATCCCTTTGAAGACTACAGGGCCAAAGGAAATATCATCCGATAACAAAGGGAAAGAAGCTTTCTGAGAAACCTCTTTGTGTTCTGTGAAATCATCTCACAGTGTTACAGCGTTCCCCTCAAGAAGCCTTTCGCTAAGACAGTTCTTGTGGAATTGGCAAAGTGATATTTGGAAGCCCATAGAGGGCTATGGTGAAAAAGGAAATATCCTCAGATGAAATCTGGAAAGAAGCTTTCTGAGAAACTGCTCTGTGATGTGTGACTTCAACTCACAGAGTTACATCTGTATTTCGTGGATCTCTTTCCTAGCCTTATTTCTTTGGAATCTGAGAACAGATATTTCGGATCCCTTTGAAGACTATAGGGCCAAAGGAAATATCCTCCGATAACAAAGAGAAAGAAGCTTTTTCAGAAACTTCTTTGTGTTCTGTGAAATCATCTCACAGAGTTACAGCTTTCCGCTCAAGAAGCCTTTCGCTAAGACATTTCTTGTGGAATTGGCAAAGTGATATTTGGAAGCCCATAGAGGGCTATGGTGAAAAAGGAAATATCCTCATATGAAATCTGGAAAGAAGCTTTCTGAGAAACTGCTCTATGATGTGTGACTTCAACTCACAGCGTTACATCTGTATTTCGTGGATCTCTTTGCTAGCCTTATTTCTGTGGAATCTGAGAAAAGATATTTCGGATCCCTTTGAAGACTATAGGGTCAAAGGAAATATCCTCCGATAACAAAGAGAAAGAAGCTTTCTGAGAAACTTCTTTGTGTTCTGTGAAATCCTCTCACAGAGTTACAGCTTTCCCCTCAAGAAGCCTTTCGCTAAGACAGTTCTTGTGGAATTGGGAAAGTGATATTTGGAAGCCCATAGAGGGCTATGGTGAAAAAGGAAATATCCTCAGATGAAACCTGGAAAGAAGCTTTCTGAGAAACTGCTCTGTGATGTGTGACTTCCACTCACAGAGTTACATCTGTATTTCGTGGATGTCTTTGCTAGCCTTATTTCTGTGGAATCTGAGAACAGATATTTCGGATCCCTTTGAAGACTATAGGGCCAAAGGAAATATCCTCCGATAACAAAGTGAAAGAAGCTTTCTGAGAACCTTCTTTGTGTTCTGTGAAATCATCTCACAGAGTTACAGCTTTCCCCTCAAGAAACTCTTCGCTAAGACAGTTCTTGTGGAATTGGCAAAGGGATATTTGGAAGCCCATAGAAGGCTATTGTGAAAAAGAAAATATCCTCAGATGAAATTCTGAAAGAAGCTTTCTGAGAAACTGCTCTGTGATGTGTGACGTCCACTCACAGAGTTACATCTGTATTTCGTGGATCTCTTTGCTAGCCTTATTTCTGTGGAATCTGAGAACAGATATTTCGGATCCCTTTGAATACTATAGGGCCAAAGGAAATATCCTCCGATAACAAAGAGAAAGAAGCTTTCTGAGAAACTTCTTTGTGTTCTGTGAAATCCTCTCACAGAGTTACAGCTTTCCCCTCAAGAAGCCTTTCGCTAAGACAGTTCTTGTGGAATTGGGAAAGTGATATTTGGAAGCCCATAGAGGGCTATGGTGAAAAAGGAAATATCCTCAGATGAAATCTGGAAAGAAGCTTTCTGAGAAACTACTCTGTGATGTGTGACGTCCACTCACAGAGTTACATCTGTATTTCGTGGATTTCTTTCCTAGCCTTATTTCTGTGGAATCTGAGAACAGATATTTCGGATCCCTTTGAAGACTATAGGGCCAAAGGAAATATCCTCCGATAACAAAGATAAAGAAGCTTTTTGAGAAAGTTCTTTGTGTTCTGTGAAATCATCTCACAGAGTTTCAGCTTTCCCCTCAAGAAGCCTTTCGCTAAGACAGTTCTTGTGGAATTGGCAAAGTGAAATTTGGAAGCCCATAGAGGGCTATGGTGAAAAAGGAAATATCCTCAGTTGAAATCTGGAAAGAAGCTTTCTGAGAAACTGCTCTGTGATGTGTGACTTCCACTCACAGAGTTACATCTGTATTTCGTGGATCTCTTTGCTTGCCTTATTTCTGTGGAATCTGAGAACAGATATTTCGGATCCCTTTGAAGACTATAGGGCCAAAGGAAATATCCTCCGATAACAAAGAGAAAGAAGCTTTCTGAGAAACTTCTTTGTGTTCTGTGAAATCATCTCACAGAGTTACAGCTTTCCGCTCAAGAAGCCTTTCGCTAAGACATTTCCTGTGGAATTGGAAAAGGGATATTTGGAAGCCCATAGAGGCCTATGGTGAAAAAGGAAATATCCTCAGATGAAATCTGGAAAGAAGCTTTCTGAGAAACTGCTTAGTGTTCTGTTAATTCATCTCACAGAGTTACATCTGTATTTCGTGGATCTCTTTGCTAGCCTTATTTCTGTGGAATCTGAGAACAGATATTTCGGATCCCTTTGAAGATTATAGGGCCAAAGGAAATATCCTCCGATATAAAAAGAGAAAGAAGCTTTCTGAGAAACTTCTTTGTGTTCTGTGAAATCATCTCACAGAGTTGCAGCTTTCCCCTCAAGAAGCCTTTCGCTAAGACAGTTCTTGTGGAATTGGCAAAGTGATATTTGGAAGCCCATAGAGGGCTATGGTGAAAAAGGAAATATCCTCAGATGAAATCTGGAAAGAAGCTTTCTGAGAAACTGCTCTATGATGTGTGACTTCAACTCACAGCGTTACATCTGTATTTCGTGGATCTCTTTGCTAGCCTTATTTCTGTGGAATCTGAGAACAGATATTTCGGATCCCTTTGAAGACTATAGGGTCAAAGGAAATATCCTCAGATAACAAAGAGAAAGAAGCTTTCTGAGAAACTTCTTTGTGTTCTGTGAAATCCTCTCACAGAGTTACAGCTTTCCCCTCAAGAAGCCTTTCGCTAAGACAGTTCTTGTGGAATTGGGAAAGAGATATTTGGAAGCCCATAGAGGGCTATGGTGAAAAAGGAAATATCCTCAGATGAAATCTGGAAAGAAGCTTTCTGAGAAACTGCTCTGTGATGTGTGACGTCCACTCAGAGAGTTACATCTGTATTTCGTGGATTTCTTTCCTAGCCTTATTTCTGTGGAATCTGAGAACAGATATTTCGGATCCCTTTGAAGACTATAGGGCCAAAGGAAATATCCTCCGATAACAAAGAGAAAGAAGCTTTTTGAGAAAGTTCTTTGTGTTCTGTGAAATCATCTCACAGAGTTTCAGCTTTCCCCTCAAGAAGCCTTTCACTAAGACAGTTCTTGTGGAATTGGCAAAGTGAAATTTGGAAGCCCATAGAGGGCTATGATGAAAAAGGAAATATCCTCAGATGAAATCTGGAAAGAAACTTTCTGAGAAACTGCTTAGTGTTCTGTTAATTCATCTCACACAGTTACATCGGTATTCCGTGGATCTCTTTGATAGCCTTATTTCTGTGGAATCTGTGGACAGATATTTCGGATCCCTTTGAAGACTATAGGGCCAAAGGAAATATCCTCCGATATAAAAAGAGAAAGAAGCTTTCTGAGAAACTTCTTTGTGTTCTGGGAAATCATCTCAAAGAGTTACAGCTTTCCCCTCAAGAAGCCTTTCCCTAAGACAGTTCTTGTGGAATTGGGAAAGTGATATTTGGAAGCCCATAGAGGGCTATGGTGAAAAAGGAAATATCCTCAGATGAAATCTGGAAAGAAGCTTTCTGAGAAACTGCTCTGTGATGTGTGACTTCCACTCACAGAGTTACATCTGTATTTCGTGGATCTCTTTGCTAGCCTTATTTTTGTGGAATCTGAGAACAGATATTTCGGATCCCTTTGAAGACTATAGGGCCAAAGGTAATATCCTCCGATAACAAAGAGAAAGAAGCTTTCTGAGAACCTTCTTTGTGTTCTGTGAAATCATCTCACAGAGTTACAGCTTTCCCCTCAAGAAGCTTTTCGCTAAGACAGTTCTTGTGGAATTGGCAAAGGGATATTTGGAAGCCCATAGAGCGTTATTGAGAAAAAGAAAATATCCTCAGATGAAATCCTGAAAGAAGCTTTCTGAGAAACTGTTCTGTGATGTGTGAGGTCCACTCACAGAGTTACATCTGTATTTCGTGGATCTCTTTGCTAGCCTTATTTCTGTGGAATCTGAGAACAGATATTTCGGATCCCTTTGAAGACTATAGGGCCAAAGGAAATATCCTCCGATAACAAAGAGAAAGAAGCTTTCTGAGAAACTTCTTTGTGTTCTGTGAAATCATCTCACAGAGTTACAGCTTTCCCCTCAAGAAGCCTTTTGCTAAGACAGTTCTTGTGGATTTGGAAAAGTAATATTTGGAAGCCCATAGAGGGCTTTGGTGAAAAAGGAAATATCCTCAGATGAAATCTGAAAAGAAGCTTTCTGAGAAACTGCTCTGTGATGTGTGACTTCCACTCACAGAGTTACATCTGTATTTCGTGGATCTCTTTGCTAGCCTTATTTCTGTGGAATCTGAGAACAGATATTTCGGATCCCTTTGAAGACTATAGGGCCAAAGGAAATATCCTCCGATAACAAAGAGAAAGAAGCTTTCTGAGAACCTTCTTTGTGTTCTCTGAAATCATCTCACAGAGTTACAGCTTTCCCCTCAAGAAGCTTTTCGCTAAGACAGTTCTTGTGGAATTGGCAAAGGGATATTTGGAAGCCCATAGAGCGTTTTTGAGAAAAAGAAAATATCCTCAGATGAAATCCTGAAAGAAGCTTTCTGAGAAACTGTTCTGTGATGTGTGAGGTCCACTCACAGAGTTACATCTGTATTTCGTGGATCTCTTTGCTAGCCTTATTTCTGTGGAATCTGAGAACAGATATTTCGGATCCCTTTGAAGACTATAGGGCCAAAGGAAATATCCTCCGATAACAAAGCGAAAGAAGCTTTCTGAGAAACTTCTTTGTGTTCTGTGAAATCATCTCACAGAGTTACAGCTTTCCCCTCAAAAAGCCTTTCTCTAAGACAGTTCTTGTGGAATTGGAAAAGTAATATTTGGAAGCCCATAGAGGGCTTTGGTGAAAAAGGAAATATCCTCAGATGAAATCTGAAAAGAAGCTTTCTGAGAAACTGCTCTGTGATGTGTGACTTCCACTCACAGAGTTACATCTGTATTTCGTGGATCTCTTTGCTAGCCTTATTTCTGTGGAATCTGAGAACAGATATTTCGGATCCCTTTGAAGACTATAGGGCCAAAGGAAATATCCTCCGATAACAAAGAGAAAGAAGCTTTCTGAGAACCTTCTTTGTGTTCTGTGAAATCATCTCACAGAGTTGCAGCTTTCCCCTCAAGAAGCTTTTCGCTAAGACAGTTCTTGTGGAATTGGCAAAGGGATATTTGGAAGCCCATAGAGGGCGATTGAGAAAAAGAAAATATGCTCAGATGAAAGCCTGAAAGAAGCTTTCTGAGAAACTGCTCTGTGATGTGTGAGGTCCACTCACAGAGTTACATCTGTATTTCGTGGATCTCTTTGCTAGCCTTATTTCTGTGGAATCTGAGAACAGATATTTCGGATCCCTTTGAAGGCTATAGGGCCAAAGGAAATATCCTCCGATAACAAAGAGAAAGAAGCTTTCTGAGAAACTTCTTTGTGTTCTGTGAAATCCTCTCACAGAATTACAGCTTTCCCCTCCAGAAGCCTTTCGCTAAGACAGTTCTTGTGGAATTGGAAAAGTGATATTTGGAAGCCCATAGAGGGCTATGGTGAAAAAGGAAATATCCTCAGATGAAATCTGGAGAGAAGCTTTCTGATAAAGTGCTTAGTGTTCTGTTAATTCATCTCACAGAGTTCCATCTGTATTTCGTGGATCTCTTTGCTAGCCTTATTTCTGTGGAATCTGAGAACAGATATTTCGAATCCCTTTGAAGACGATAGGGCAAAAGGAAATATCCTCCGATAAGAAAGAGAAAGAAGCTTTCTGAGAAACTTCTTTGTGTTCTGTGAAATCATCTCACAGAGTTACAGCTTTCCCCTCAAGAAGCCTTTGGCTAAGACAGTTTTTGTGGAATTGGGAAAGTGATATTTGGAACCCCTAGAGGGCTATGGTGAACAAGGAAATATCCTCAGATGAAATCTGGGAAGAAGCTTTCTGAGAAACTGCTCTGTGATGTGTGACTTACACTCACAGAGTTACATGTGTATTTCATGGATCTCTTTGCTAGCCTTATTTCTGTGGAATCTGAGAACAGATATTTCGGATCCCTTTGAAGACTATAGGGCAAAAGGAAATATCCTCCGATAACAAAGAGAAAGAAGCTTTCTGAGAAACTTCTTAGTGTTCTGTGAAATCATCTCACAGAGTTACAGCTTTCCCCTCAAGAAGCCTTTCGCTAAGACAGTTCTTGTGGAATTGGCAAAGGGATATTTGGAAGCCCATAGACGCCTATGGTGAAAAAGGAAATATCCTCAGATGAAATCTGGTAAGAAGCTTTCTTAGAAACTGCTTAGTGTTCTGTTAATTCATCTCACAGAGTTACATCTGTATTTCGTGGATCTCTTTGCTAGCCTTATCTGTGGAATCTGAGAACAGATATTTCGGATCCCTTTGAAGACTATAGGGCCAAAGGAAATATCCTCCGATAACAAAGAGAAAGAAGCTTTCTGAGAAACTTCTTTGTGTTCTGTGAAATCATCTCACAGAGTTACAGCTTTCCCCTCAAGAAGCCTTTCGCTAAGACAGTTCTTCCGGAATTGGCAAAGGGATATTTGGAAGCCCATAGAGGGCTATGGTGAAAAAGGAAATATCCTCAGATGAAATCTGGAAAGAAGCTCTCTGAGAAACTGCTCTGTGATGTGTGACTTCCACTCACAGAGTTACATCTGTATTTCGTGGATCTCTTTGCTAGCCTTATTTCTGTGGAATCTGAGAACAGATATTTCGGATCCCTTTGAAGACTATAGGGCCAAAGGAAATATCCTCCGATAACAAAGAGAAAGAATCTTTCTGAGAACCTACTTTGTGTTCTGTGAAATCATCTCACAGAGTTACAGCTTTCCCCTCAAGAAGCTTTTCGCTAAGACAGTTCTTGTGGAATTGGCAAAGTGATATTTGGAAGCCCATAGAGGGCTATTGTGAAAAAGAAAATATCCTCAGAGGAAGTCCTGAAAGAAGCTTTTTGAGAAACTGCTCTGTGATGTGTGACGTCCACTCACAGAGTTACATCTGTATTTCGTGGATCTCTTTGCTAGCCTTATTTCTGTGGAATCTGAGAACAGATATTTCGGATCCCTTTGAAGACTATAGGGCCAAAGGAAATATCCTCCGATAACAAAGAGTAAGAAGCTTTCTGAGAAACTTCTTTGTGTTCTGTGAAATCATCTCACAGAGTTACAGCTTTCCCCCCAAGAAGCCTTTCGCTAAGACAGTTCTTGTGGAATTGGAAAAGTTATATTTGGAAGCCCATAGAGGGCTATGATGAAAAAGGAAATATCCTCAGGTGAAATCTGGAAAGAAACTTTCTGAGAAACTGCTTAGTGTTCTGTTAATTCACCTCACAGAGTTATATCGGTATTCCGTGGATCTCTTTGCTAGCCTTATTTCTGTGGAATCTGAGGACAGATATTTCGGATCCCTTTGAAGACTATAGGGCCAAAGGAAATATCCTCCGATATAAAAAGAGAAAGAAGCTTTCTGAGAAACTTCTTTGTGTTCTGGGAAATCATCTCACAGAGTTACAGCTTTCCCCTCAAGAAGCCTTTTGCTAAGACAGTTCTTGTGGAATTGGGTAAGTGATATTTGGAAGCCCATAGAGGGCTATGGTGAAAAAGGAAATATCCTCAGGTGAAATCTGGAAAGAAGCTTTCTGAGAAACTGCTCTGT
Organism: Macaca mulatta; assembly: GCF_049350105.2. NCBI lineage: Eukaryota > Metazoa > Chordata > Mammalia > Primates > Cercopithecidae > Macaca > Macaca mulatta. Next base: position 49,481,028 of record NC_133422.1, on the reverse strand, counting down.
GATGTGTGACTTCCACTCACAGAGTTACATCTGTATTTCGTGGATCTCTTTGCTAGCCTTATTTCTGTGGAATCTGAGAACAGATATTTCGGATCCCTTTGAAGACTATAGGGCCAAAGGAAATATCCTCCGATAACAAAGAGAAAGAAGCTTTCTGAGAACCTTCTTTGTGTTCTGTGAAATCATCTCACAGAGTTACAGCTTTCCCCTCAGGAAGCTTTTCGCTAAGACAGTTCTTGTGGAATTGGCAAAGGGATATTTGGAAGCCCATAGAGGGCTATTGAGAAAAAGAAAATATCCTCAGATGAAATCCTGAAAAAAGCTTTCTGAGAAACTGCTCTGTGATGTGTGAGGTCCACTCACAGAGTTACATCTGTATTTCGTGGATCTCTTTGCTAGCCTTATTTCTGTGGAATCTGAGAACAGATATTTCGGATCCCTTTGAAGACTATAGGGCCAAAGGAAATATCCTCCGATAACAAAGAGAAAGAAGCTTTCTGAGAAACTTCTTTGTGTTCTGTGAAATCATCTCACAGAGTTACAGCTTTCCCCTCAAGAAGCCTTTCGCTAAGACAGTTCTTGAGGATTTGGCAAAGTGATATTTGGAAACCCATAGAGGGCTATGGTGAAAAAAGAAATATCCTCAGATGAAATCTGGAAAGAAGCTTTCTGAGAAACTGCTCTGTGATGTGTGACATCCACTCACAGTGTTTCATCTGTATTTCGTGGATCTCTTTGCTAGCCTAATTTCTGTGGAATCTGAGAACAGATATTTCGGATCCCTTTGAAGACTATAGGACCAAAGGAAATATCCTCCGATATAAAAAGATAAAAAAGCTTTCTGAGAAACTTCTTTGTGTTCTGTGAAATCATCTCACAGAGTTACAGCTTTCCCCTCCAGAAGCCTTTCGCTAAGACTGTTCTTGTGGAATTGGCAAAGGGATATTTTAATGCCCGTAGAGGCCTATGGTGAAAAAGGAAATATCCTCAGATGAAATCTGGAAAGAAGCTTTCTGAGAAACTGCTTAGTGTTCTGTTAATTCATCTCACAGAGTTACAAGGGAATTTCGTGGATCTCTTTGCTAGCCTTATTTCTGTGGAATCTGAGAACAGATATTTCGGATCCCTTTGAAGACTATAGTGCCAAAGGAAATATTCTCCGATAACAAAGAGAAAGAAGCTTTCTGAGAAACTTCTTTGTGTTCTGTGAAATCATCTCACAGAGGTACAGCTTTCCCCTCAAGAAGCCTTTCGCTAAGACAGTTGTTGTGGAATTGGCAAAGGGATATTTGGAAACCCATAGAGGCCTATGGTGAAAAAGGAAATATCCTCAGATGAAATCTGGAAAGAAGCTTTCTGAGAAACTGCTTAGTGTTCTGTTAATTCATCTCACAGAGTTACATCTGTATTTCGTGGATCTCTTTCCTAGCCTTATTTCTGTGGAATCTGAGAACAGATATTTCGGATCCCTTTGAAGACTATAGGGTCAATGGAAATATCCTCCGATAACAAAGAGAAAGAAGCTTTCTGAGAAACTTCTTTGTGTTCTGTGAAATCCTCTCACAGAGTTACAGCTTTCCCCTCAAGAAGCCTTTCGCTAAGACAGTTCTTGTGGAATTGGGAAAGTGATATTTGGAAGCCCATAGAGGGCTATGGTGAAAAAGGAAATATCCTCAGATGAAATCTGGAAAGAAGCTTTCTGAGAAACTGCTCTGTGATGTGTGACTTCCACTCACAGAGTTACATCTGTATTTCGTGGATGTCTTTGCTAGCCTTATTTCTGTGGAATCTGAGAACAGATATTTCGGAACCCTTTGAAGACTACAGGGCCAAAGGAAATATCATCCGATAACAAAGCGAAAGAAGCTTTCTGAGAAACTTCTTTGTGTTCTGTGAAATCATCTCACAGTGTTACAGCGTTCCCCTCAAGAAGCCTTTCGCTAAGACAGTTCTTGTGGAATTGGCAAAGTGATATTTGGAAGCCCATAGAGGGCTATGGTGAAAAAGGAAATATCCTCAGATGAAATCTGGAAAGAAGCTTTCTGAGAAACTGCTCTGTGATGTGTGACTTCAACTCACAGAGTTACATCTGTATTTCGTGGATCTCTTTCCTAGCCTTATTTCTTTGGAATCTGAGAACAGATATTTCGGATCCCTTTGAAGACTATAGGGCCAAAGGAAATATCCTCCGATAACAAAGAGAAAGAAGCTTTTTCAGAAACTTCTTTGTGTTCTGTGAAATCATCTCACAGAGTTACAGCTTTCCGCTCAAGAAGCCTTTCGCTAAGACATTTCTTGTGGAATTGGCAAAGTGATATTTGGAAGCCCATAGAGGGCTATGGTGAAAAAGGAAATATCCTCATATGAAATCTGGAAAGAAGCTTTCTGAGAAACTGCTCTATGATGTGTGACTTCAACTCACAGCGTTACATCTGTATTTCGTGGATCTCTTTGCTAGCCTTATTTCTGTGGAATCTGAGAAAAGATATTTCGGATCCCTTTGAAGACTATAGGGTCAAAGGAAATATCCTCCGATAACAAAGAGAAAGAAGCTTTCTGAGAAACTTCTTTGTGTTCTGTGAAATCCTCTCACAGAGTTACAGCTTTCCCCTCAAGAAGCCTTTCGCTAAGACAGTTCTTGTGGAATTGGGAAAGTGATATTTGGAAGCCCATAGAGGGCTATGGTGAAAAAGGAAATATCCTCAGATGAAACCTGGAAAGAAGCTTTCTGAGAAACTGCTCTGTGATGTGTGACTTCCACTCACAGAGTTACATCTGTATTTCGTGGATGTCTTTGCTAGCCTTATTTCTGTGGAATCTGAGAACAGATATTTCGGATCCCTTTGAAGACTATAGGGCCAAAGGAAATATCCTCCGATAACAAAGTGAAAGAAGCTTTCTGAGAACCTTCTTTGTGTTCTGTGAAATCATCTCACAGAGTTACAGCTTTCCCCTCAAGAAACTCTTCGCTAAGACAGTTCTTGTGGAATTGGCAAAGGGATATTTGGAAGCCCATAGAAGGCTATTGTGAAAAAGAAAATATCCTCAGATGAAATTCTGAAAGAAGCTTTCTGAGAAACTGCTCTGTGATGTGTGACGTCCACTCACAGAGTTACATCTGTATTTCGTGGATCTCTTTGCTAGCCTTATTTCTGTGGAATCTGAGAACAGATATTTCGGATCCCTTTGAATACTATAGGGCCAAAGGAAATATCCTCCGATAACAAAGAGAAAGAAGCTTTCTGAGAAACTTCTTTGTGTTCTGTGAAATCCTCTCACAGAGTTACAGCTTTCCCCTCAAGAAGCCTTTCGCTAAGACAGTTCTTGTGGAATTGGGAAAGTGATATTTGGAAGCCCATAGAGGGCTATGGTGAAAAAGGAAATATCCTCAGATGAAATCTGGAAAGAAGCTTTCTGAGAAACTACTCTGTGATGTGTGACGTCCACTCACAGAGTTACATCTGTATTTCGTGGATTTCTTTCCTAGCCTTATTTCTGTGGAATCTGAGAACAGATATTTCGGATCCCTTTGAAGACTATAGGGCCAAAGGAAATATCCTCCGATAACAAAGATAAAGAAGCTTTTTGAGAAAGTTCTTTGTGTTCTGTGAAATCATCTCACAGAGTTTCAGCTTTCCCCTCAAGAAGCCTTTCGCTAAGACAGTTCTTGTGGAATTGGCAAAGTGAAATTTGGAAGCCCATAGAGGGCTATGGTGAAAAAGGAAATATCCTCAGTTGAAATCTGGAAAGAAGCTTTCTGAGAAACTGCTCTGTGATGTGTGACTTCCACTCACAGAGTTACATCTGTATTTCGTGGATCTCTTTGCTTGCCTTATTTCTGTGGAATCTGAGAACAGATATTTCGGATCCCTTTGAAGACTATAGGGCCAAAGGAAATATCCTCCGATAACAAAGAGAAAGAAGCTTTCTGAGAAACTTCTTTGTGTTCTGTGAAATCATCTCACAGAGTTACAGCTTTCCGCTCAAGAAGCCTTTCGCTAAGACATTTCCTGTGGAATTGGAAAAGGGATATTTGGAAGCCCATAGAGGCCTATGGTGAAAAAGGAAATATCCTCAGATGAAATCTGGAAAGAAGCTTTCTGAGAAACTGCTTAGTGTTCTGTTAATTCATCTCACAGAGTTACATCTGTATTTCGTGGATCTCTTTGCTAGCCTTATTTCTGTGGAATCTGAGAACAGATATTTCGGATCCCTTTGAAGATTATAGGGCCAAAGGAAATATCCTCCGATATAAAAAGAGAAAGAAGCTTTCTGAGAAACTTCTTTGTGTTCTGTGAAATCATCTCACAGAGTTGCAGCTTTCCCCTCAAGAAGCCTTTCGCTAAGACAGTTCTTGTGGAATTGGCAAAGTGATATTTGGAAGCCCATAGAGGGCTATGGTGAAAAAGGAAATATCCTCAGATGAAATCTGGAAAGAAGCTTTCTGAGAAACTTCTCTATGATGTGTGACTTCAACTCACAGCGTTACATCTGTATTTCGTGGATCTCTTTGCTAGCCTTATTTCTGTGGAATCTGAGAACAGATATTTCGGATCCCTTTGAAGACTATAGGGTCAAAGGAAATATCCTCAGATAACAAAGAGAAAGAAGCTTTCTGAGAAACTTCTTTGTGTTCTGTGAAATCCTCTCACAGAGTTACAGCTTTCCCCTCAAGAAGCCTTTCGCTAAGACAGTTCTTGTGGAATTGGGAAAGAGATATTTGGAAGCCCATAGAGGGCTATGGTGAAAAAGGAAATATCCTCAGATGAAATCTGGAAAGAAGCTTTCTGAGAAACTGCTCTGTGATGTGTGACGTCCACTCAGAGAGTTACATCTGTATTTCGTGGATTTCTTTCCTAGCCTTATTTCTGTGGAATCTGAGAACAGATATTTCGGATCCCTTTGAAGACTATAGGGCCAAAGGAAATATCCTCCGATAACAAAGAGAAAGAAGCTTTTTGAGAAAGTTCTTTGTGTTCTGTGAAATCATCTCACAGAGTTTCAGCTTTCCCCTCAAGAAGCCTTTCACTAAGACAGTTCTTGTGGAATTGGCAAAGTGAAATTTGGAAGCCCATAGAGGGCTATGATGAAAAAGGAAATATCCTCAGATGAAATCTGGAAAGAAACTTTCTGAGAAACTGCTTAGTGTTCTGTTAATTCATCTCACACAGTTACATCGGTATTCCGTGGATCTCTTTGATAGCCTTATTTCTGTGGAATCTGTGGACAGATATTTCGGATCCCTTTGAAGACTATAGGGCCAAAGGAAATATCCTCCGATATAAAAAGAGAAAGAAGCTTTCTGAGAAACTTCTTTGTGTTCTGGGAAATCATCTCAAAGAGTTACAGCTTTCCCCTCAAGAAGCCTTTCCCTAAGACAGTTCTTGTGGAATTGGGAAAGTGATATTTGGAAGCCCATAGAGGGCTATGGTGAAAAAGGAAATATCCTCAGATGAAATCTGGAAAGAAGCTTTCTGAGAAACTGCTCTGTGATGTGTGACTTCCACTCACAGAGTTACATCTGTATTTCGTGGATCTCTTTGCTAGCCTTATTTTTGTGGAATCTGAGAACAGATATTTCGGATCCCTTTGAAGACTATAGGGCCAAAGGTAATATCCTCCGATAACAAAGAGAAAGAAGCTTTCTGAGAACCTTCTTTGTGTTCTGTGAAATCATCTCACAGAGTTACAGCTTTCCCCTCAAGAAGCTTTTCGCTAAGACAGTTCTTGTGGAATTGGCAAAGGGATATTTGGAAGCCCATAGAGCGTTATTGAGAAAAAGAAAATATCCTCAGATGAAATCCTGAAAGAAGCTTTCTGAGAAACTGTTCTGTGATGTGTGAGGTCCACTCACAGAGTTACATCTGTATTTCGTGGATCTCTTTGCTAGCCTTATTTCTGTGGAATCTGAGAACAGATATTTCGGATCCCTTTGAAGACTATAGGGCCAAAGGAAATATCCTCCGATAACAAAGAGAAAGAAGCTTTCTGAGAAACTTCTTTGTGTTCTGTGAAATCATCTCACAGAGTTACAGCTTTCCCCTCAAGAAGCCTTTTGCTAAGACAGTTCTTGTGGATTTGGAAAAGTAATATTTGGAAGCCCATAGAGGGCTTTGGTGAAAAAGGAAATATCCTCAGATGAAATCTGAAAAGAAGCTTTCTGAGAAACTGCTCTGTGATGTGTGACTTCCACTCACAGAGTTACATCTGTATTTCGTGGATCTCTTTGCTAGCCTTATTTCTGTGGAATCTGAGAACAGATATTTCGGATCCCTTTGAAGACTATAGGGCCAAAGGAAATATCCTCCGATAACAAAGAGAAAGAAGCTTTCTGAGAACCTTCTTTGTGTTCTGTGAAATCATCTCACAGAGTTACAGCTTTCCCCTCAAGAAGCTTTTCGCTAAGACAGTTCTTGTGGAATTGGCAAAGGGATATTTGGAAGCCCATAGAGCGTTTTTGAGAAAAAGAAAATATCCTCAGATGAAATCCTGAAAGAAGCTTTCTGAGAAACTGTTCTGTGATGTGTGAGGTCCACTCACAGAGTTACATCTGTATTTCGTGGATCTCTTTGCTAGCCTTATTTCTGTGGAATCTGAGAACAGATATTTCGGATTCCTTTGAAGACTATAGGGCCAAAGGAAATATCCTCCGATAACAAAGCGAAAGAAGCTTTCTGAGAAACTTCTTTGTGTTCTGTGAAATCATCTCACAGAGTTACAGCTTTCCCCTCAAAAAGCCTTTCTCTAAGACAGTTCTTGTGGAATTGGAAAAGTAATATTTGGAAGCCCATAGAGGGCTTTGGTGAAAAAGGAAATATCCTCAGATGAAATCTGAAAAGAAGCTTTCTGAGAAACTGCTCTGTGATGTGTGACTTCCACTCACAGAGTTACATCTGTATTTCGTGGATCTCTTTGCTAGCCTTATTTCTGTGGAATCTGAGAACAGATATTTCGGATCCCTTTGAAGACTATAGGGCCAAAGGAAATATCCTCCGATAACAAAGAGAAAGAAGCTTTCTGAGAACCTTCTTTGTGTTCTGTGAAATCATCTCACAGAGTTGCAGCTTTCCCCTCAAGAAGCTTTTCGCTAAGACAGTTCTTGTGGAATTGGCAAAGGGATATTTGGAAGCCCATAGAGGGCGATTGAGAAAAAGAAAATATGCTCAGATGAAAGCCTGAAAGAAGCTTTCTGAGAAACTGCTCTGTGATGTGTGAGGTCCACTCACAGAGTTACATCTGTATTTCGTGGATCTCTTTGCTAGCCTTATTTCTGTGGAATCTGAGAACAGATATTTCGGATCCCTTTGAAGGCTATAGGGCCAAAGGAAATATCCTCCGATAACAAAGAGAAAGAAGCTTTCTGAGAAACTTCTTTGTGTTCTGTGAAATCCTCTCACAGAATTACAGCTTTCCCCTCCAGAAGCCTTTCGCTAAGACAGTTCTTGTGGAATTGGAAAAGTGATATTTGGAAGCCCATAGAGGGCTATGGTGAAAAAGGAAATATCCTCAGATGAAATCTGGAGAGAAGCTTTCTGATAAAGTGCTTAGTGTTCTGTTAATTCATCTCACAGAGTTCCATCTGTATTTCGTGGATCTCTTTGCTAGCCTTATTTCTGTGGAATCTGAGAACAGATATTTCGAATCCCTTTGAAGACGATAGGGCAAAAGGAAATATCCTCCGATAAGAAAGAGAAAGAAGCTTTCTGAGAAACTTCTTTGTGTTCTGTGAAATCATCTCACAGAGTTACAGCTTTCCCCTCAAGAAGCCTTTGGCTAAGACAGTTTTTGTGGAATTGGGAAAGTGATATTTGGAACCCCTAGAGGGCTATGGTGAACAAGGAAATATCCTCAGATGAAATCTGGGAAGAAGCTTTCTGAGAAACTGCTCTGTGATGTGTGACTTACACTCACAGAGTTACATGTGTATTTCATGGATCTCTTTGCTAGCCTTATTTCTGTGGAATCTGAGAACAGATATTTCGGATCCCTTTGAAGACTATAGGGCAAAAGGAAATATCCTCCGATAACAAAGAGAAAGAAGCTTTCTGAGAAACTTCTTAGTGTTCTGTGAAATCATCTCACAGAGTTACAGCTTTCCCCTCAAGAAGCCTTTCGCTAAGACAGTTCTTGTGGAATTGGCAAAGGGATATTTGGAAGCCCATAGACGCCTATGGTGAAAAAGGAAATATCCTCAGATGAAATCTGGTAAGAAGCTTTCTTAGAAACTGCTTAGTGTTCTGTTAATTCATCTCACAGAGTTACATCTGTATTTCGTGGATCTCTTTGCTAGCCTTATCTGTGGAATCTGAGAACAGATATTTCGGATCCCTTTGAAGACTATAGGGCGAAAGGAAATATCCTCCGATAACAAAGAGAAAGAAGCTTTCTGAGAAACTTCTTTGTGTTCTGTGAAATCATCTCACAGAGTTACAGCTTTCCCCTCAAGAAGCCTTTCGCTAAGACAGTTCTTCCGGAATTGGCAAAGGGATATTTGGAAGCCCATAGAGGGCTATGGTGAAAAAGGAAATATCCTCAGATGAAATCTGGAAAGAAGCTCTCTGAGAAACTGCTCTGTGATGTGTGACTTCCACTCACAGAGTTACATCTGTATTTCGTGGATCTCTTTGCTAGCCTTATTTCTGTGGAATCTGAGAACAGATATTTCGGATCCCTTTGAAGACTATAGGGCCAAAGGAAATATCCTCCGATAACAAAGAGAAAGAATCTTTCTGAGAACCTACTTTGTGTTCTGTGAAATCATCTCACAGAGTTACAGCTTTCCCCTCAAGAAGCTTTTCGCTAAGACAGTTCTTGTGGAATTGGCAAAGTGATATTTGGAAGCCCATAGAGGGCTATTGTGAAAAAGAAAATATCCTCAGAGGAAGTCCTGAAAGAAGCTTTTTGAGAAACTGCTCTGTGATGTGTGACGTCCACTCACAGAGTTACATCTGTATTTCGTGGATCTCTTTGCTAGCCTTATTTCTGTGGAATCTGAGAACAGATATTTCGGATCCCTTTGAAGACTATAGGGCCAAAGGAAATATCCTCCGATAACAAAGAGTAAGAAGCTTTCTGAGAAACTTCTTTGTGTTCTGTGAAATCATCTCACAGAGTTACAGCTTTCCCCCCAAGAAGCCTTTCGCTAAGACAGTTCTTGTGGAATTGGAAAAGTTATATTTGGAAGCCCATAGAGGGCTATGATGAAAAAGGAAATATCCTCAGGTGAAATCTGGAAAGAAACTTTCTGAGAAACTGCTTAGTGTTCTGTTAATTCACCTCACAGAGTTATATCGGTATTCCGTGGATCTCTTTGCTAGCCTTATTTCTGTGGAATCTGAGGACAGATATTTCGGATCCCTTTGAAGACTATAGGGCCAAAGGAAATATCCTCCGATATAAAAAGAGAAAGAAGCTTTCTGAGAAACTTCTTTGTGTTCTGGGAAATCATCTCACAGAGTTACAGCTTTCCCCTCAAGAAGCCTTTTGCTAAGACAGTTCTTGTGGAATTGGGTAAGTGATATTTGGAAGCCCATAGAGGGCTATGGTGAAAAAGGAAATATCCTCAGGTGAAATCTGGAAAGAAGCTTTCTGAGAAACTGCTCTGTGATGTGTGACTTCCACTCACAGAGTTACATCTGTATTTCGTGGATCTCTTTGCTAGCCTTATTTCTGTGGAATCTGAGAACAGATATTTCGGATCCCTTTGAAGACTATAGGGCCAAAGGAAATATCCTCCGATAACAAAGAGAAAGAAGCTTTCTGAGAACCTTCTTTGTGTTCTGTGAAATCATCTCACAGAGTTACAGCTTTCCCCTCAGGAAGCTTTTCGCTAAGACAGTTCTTGTGGAATTGGCAAAGGGATATTTGGAAGCCCATAGAGGGCTATTGAGAAAAAGAAAATATCCTCAGATGAAATCCTGAAAAAAGCTTTCTGAGAAACTGCTCTGTGATGTGTGAGGTCCACTCACAGAGTTACATCTGTATTTCGTGGATCTCTTTGCTAGCCTTATTTCTGTGGAATCTGAGAACAGATATTTCGGATCCCTTTGAAGACTATAGGGCCAAAGGAAATATCCTCCGATAACAAAGAGAAAGAAGCTTTCTGAGAAACTTCTTTGTGTTCTGTGAAATCATCTCACAGAGTTACAGCTTTCCCCTCAAGAAGCCTTTCGCTAAGACAGTTCTTGTGGAATTGGCAAAGTGATATTTGGAAGCCCATAGAGGGCTATGGTGAAAAAGGAAATATCCTCAGATGAAATCTGGAAAGAAGCTTTCTGAGAAACTGCTTAGTGTTCTGTTAATTCATCTCACAGAGTTACGTCTGTATTTCGTGGATCTCTTTGATAGCCTTATTTCTGTGGAATCTGAGAACAGATATTTCGAATCCCTTTGAAGACAATAGGGCCAAAGGAAATATCCTCCGATAACAAAGAGAAAGAAGCTTTCTGAGAAACTTCTTTGTGTTCTGTGAAATCATCTCACAGAGTTACAGCTTTCCCCTCAAGAAGCCTTTCGCTAAGACAGCTCTTGTGGAATTGGGAAAGTGATATTTGGAAACCCTAGAGGGCTATGGTGAAAAAGGAAATATCCTCAGACGAAATCTGGAAAGAAGCTTTCTGAGAAACTGCTCTGTGATGTGTGACTTACACTCACAGAGTTACATCTGTATTTCATGGATCTCTTTGCTAGCCTTATTTCTGTGGAATCTGAGAACAGATATTTCGGATCCCTTTGAAGACTATAGGGCCAAAGGAAATATCCTCCGATAACAAAGAGAAAGAAGATTTTTGAGAAAGTTCTTTGTGTTCTATGAAATCATCCCACAGAGTTGCAGCTTTCCCCTGAAGAAGCCTTTCGCTAAGACAGTTCTTGTGGAATTGGAAAAGTGATATTTGGAAGCGCATAGAGGGCTATGGTGAAAAAGGAAATATCCTCAGATGAAATCTGGAAAGAAGCTTTCTGAGAAACTGCTCTGTGATGTGTGACTTCCAGTCACCGAGTTACATCTGTATTTCGTGGATCTCTTTGGGAGCCTTATTTCTGTGGAATCTGAGAACAGATATTTTGGATCCCTTTGAAGACTATAAGGCCAAAGGAAATATCCTCCGATAACAAAGAGAAAGAATCTTTCTGAGAATCTTCTTTGTGTTCTGTGAAATCATCTCACAGAGTTACAGCTTTCCCCTCAAGAAGCCTTTCGCTAACACAGTTCTTGTGGAATTGGCAAAGGGATATTTGGAAGCCCATAGAGGGCTATGGTGAAAAAGGAAATATCCTCAGATGAAATCTGGAAAGAAGCTTTCTGAGAAACTGCTTAGTGTTCTGTTAATTCAACTCACAGAGTTACATCTGTATTTCGTGGATCTCTTTGCTAGCCTTATTTCTGTGGAATCTGAAACAGATATTTCTAATCCCTTTGAAGACTATAGGGCCAAAGGAAATATCATCCGATAACAAAGAGAAAGAAGCTTTCTGAGAAACTTCTTTGTGTTCTGTGAAATCATCTCACAGAGTTACAGCATTCCCCTCAAGAAGCCTTTCGCTAAGACAGTTCTTGTGGAATTGGCAAAGTGATATTTGGAAGCCCATAGAGGGCTATGGTGAAAAAGGAAATATCCTCAGATGAAATCTGGAAAGAAGCTTTCTGAGAAAGTGCTTAGTGTTCTGTTAATTAATCTCACAGAGTTACATCTGTATTTCGTGGATCTCTTTGCTAGCCTTATTTCTGAGGAATCTGAGAACAGATATTTCGGATCCCTTTGAAGACTTTAGGTCCAATGGAAATATTCTCCGATAACAAATAGAAAGAAGCTTTCTGAGAAACTTCTGTGTGTTCTGTGAAATCATCTCACAGTGTTACAGCTTTCCCCTCAAGAAGCCTTTTGCTAAGACAGTTCTCTTGGAATTGGCAAAGTGATATTTGGAAGCCCATAGAGGGCTATGGTGAAAAAGGAAATATCCTCAGATGAAATCTGGAAAGAAGCTTTCTGAGAAAGTGCTTAGTGTTCTGTTAATTCATCTCACAGAGTTACATCTGTATTTCATGGATCTCTTTGCTAGCCTTATTTCTGTGGAATCTGAGAACAGATATTTCGGATCCCTTTGAAGACTATAGGGCCAAAGGAAATGTACTCCGATATAAAAAGAGAAAAGAAGCTTTCTGAGAAACTTCTTTGTGTTTTGTGAAATCATCTCACAGATTTACAGCTTTCCCCTCAAGAAGCTTTTCGCTAAGACATTTCTTGTGGAATTGGCAAAGTGATATTTGGAAGCCCGTAGAGGGCTATGGTGAAAACGGTAATATCCTCAGATGAAATCCGGAAAGAAGCTTTCTGAGAAACTGCTCTGTCATGTGTGACTTCCACTCACAGAGTTACATCTGCATTTCGTGGATCTCTTTGCTAGCCTTATTTCTGTGGAATCTGAGAACAGATATTTCGGATCCCTTTGAAGACTATAGGGCCAAAGGAAATATCCTCCGATAACAAAGAGAAAGAAGCTTTCTGAGAAACTGCTTAGTGTTCTGTTAATTCGTCTCACAGAGTTACATCGGAATTCTGTGGATCTCTTTGCCAGCCTTATTTCTGTGGAATCTGAGAACAGATATTTCGGATCCCTTTGAAGACTATAGGGCCAAAGGAAATATCCTCCCATAACAAAGAGAAAGAAGCTTTCTGAGAAACGTCTTTGTGTTCTGTGAAATCATCTCACAGAGTTACAGCTTTCCCCTCAAGAAGCCTTTCGCTAAGACAGTTCTTGTGGAATTGGCAAAGTGATATTTGGAAGCCCATAGTGGGCTGTGGTGAAAAAGGAAATATCCTCAGATGAAATCTGGAAAGAAGCTTTCTGAGAAACTGCTTAGTGTTCTGTTAATTCATCTCACAGAGTTACATCTGTATTTCGTGGATCTCTTTTCTAGCCTTATTTCTGTGGAATCTGAGAACAGATATTTCGGATCCCTTTGAAGACTATAGGGCCAAAGGAAATATCCTCCTATAACAAAGAGAAAGAAGCTTTCTGAGAAACTTCTTTGTGTTCTGTGAAATCATCTCACAGTGTTACAGCTTTCCCCTCCAGAAGCCTTTCGCTAAGACAGTTCTTGTTGAATTGGCAAAGTGATATTTGGAAGCCCATAGAGGGCTATGGTGAAAAAGGAAATATCCTCAGTTGAAATCTGGAAAGAAGCTTTCTGAGAAAGGGCTTAGTGTTCTGTTAATTCATCTCACAGAGTTACATCTGTATTTCGTGGATCTCTTTGCTAGACTTATTTCTGTGGAATCTGAGAACACATATTTCGGATCCCTTTGAAGACTATAGGGCCAAAGGAAATATCCTCCCATAACAAAGAGAAAGAAGCTTTTTGAGAAAGTTCTTTGTGTTCTTTGAAATCATCTCACAGAGTTACAGCTTTCCCCTCAAGAAGCCTTTCGCTAAGTCAGTTCTTGTGGAATTGGCAAAGTGATATTTGGAAGCCCATAGAGGGCTATGGTGAAAAAGGAAATATTTTCAGATGAAATCTGGAAAGAAGCTTTCTGAGAAACTGCTCTGTGATGTGTGACTTCCACTCACAGAGTTACATCTGTATTTCGTGGATCTCTTTGCTAGCCTTATTTCTGAGGAATCTGAGAACAGATATTTCGGATCCCTTTGAAGAATATAGGGCCAAAGGAAATATCCTCCGATAACAAAGAGAAAGAAGCTTTCTGAGAAACTTCTTTGTGTTCTGTGAAATCACCTCACAGAGTTACAGCTTTCCCCTCAAGAAGCATTTCGCTAAGACATTTCTTGTGGAATTGGCAAAGTGATATTTGGAAGCACATAGAGGGCTATGGTGAAAAAGGAAATATCCTCAGATGAAATCCTGAAAGAAGCTTTCTGAGAAACTGCTCTTTGATGTGTGACTTCCACTCACAGAGTTACATCTGTATTTCGTGGATCTCTTTGCTAGCCTTATTTCTGTGGAATCTGAGAACAGATATTTCGGGTCCCTTTGAAGACTATAGGGCCAAAGGAAGTATCCTCCCATAGCAAAGAGAAAGAAGCTTTCTGAGAAACTTCTTAGTGTTCTGTGAAATCATCTCACAGTGTTACAGCTTTCCCCTCAAGAAGCCTTTCGCTAAGACAGTTCTTGTTGAATTGGCACAGTGATATTTGGAAGCCCATAGAGGGATATGGTGAAAAAGAAAATATCCTCAGATGTATTCTGGAAAGAAGCTTTCTGAGAAAGTGCTTAGTGTTCTGTTAATTCATCTCACAGAGTTACATCTGTATTTCGTGGATCTCTTTGCTAGCCTTATTTCTGTGGAATCTGAGAACAGATATTTCGGATCCCTTTGAAGACTATAGGGCCAAAGGAAATATCCTCCGATATAAAAAGAGAAAGAAGCTTTCTGAGAAACTTCTTTGTGTTCTGTGAAATCATCTCACAGAGTTACAGCTTTCCCCTCAAGAAGCCTTTCGCTAAGACATTTCTTGTGGAATTGGAAAAGTGATATTTTAAGCCCATAGAGGTCTATGGTGAAAAAGGAAATATCCTCAGATGAAATCTGGAAAGAAGCTTTCTGAGAAACTGCTCTGTGATGTGTGTCTTCCACTCACAGAGTTACATCTGTATTTCGTGGATCTCTTTGCTAGCCTTATTTCTGTGGAATCTGAGAACAGATATTTCGGATCCCTTTGAAGACTATAGGGCCAAAGGAAATATCCTCCGATAACAAAGAGAAAGAAGCTTTCTGAGAAACTGCTTAGTGTTCTGTTAATTCATCTCACAGAGTTACATCGGTATTCCGTGGATCTCTTTGCTAGCCTTATTTCTGTGGAATCTGAGAACAGATATTTCGGATCCCTTTGAAGACTATAGGGCCAAAGGAAATATCCTCCCATAACAAAGAGAAAGAAGCTTTCTGAGAAACTTCTTTGTGTTCTGTGAAATCATCTCACAGAGGTACAGCTTTCCCCTCAAGAAGCCTTTCACTAAGACAGTTCTTGTGGAATAGGCAAAGTGATATTTGGAAGCCCATAGTGGGCTGTGGTGAAAAAGGAAATATCCTAAGATGAAATCTGGAAAGAAGCTTTCTGAGAAACTGCTTAGTGTTCTGTTAATTCATCTCACAGAGTTACATCTGTATTTCGTGGATCTCTTTGCTAGCCTTATTTCTGTGGAATCTGAGAACAGATATTTCGGATCCCTTTGAAGACTATAGGGCCAAAGGAAATATCCTCCGATAACAAAGAGAAAGAAGCTTTCTGAGAAACTTCTTT
Organism: Macaca mulatta; assembly: GCF_049350105.2. Classification (NCBI taxonomy): domain Eukaryota; kingdom Metazoa; phylum Chordata; class Mammalia; order Primates; family Cercopithecidae; genus Macaca; species Macaca mulatta. Next base: position 49,465,767 of record NC_133422.1, on the reverse strand, counting down.
GTGTTCTGTGAAATCATCTCTCAGTGTTACAGCTTTCCCCTCCAGAAGCCTTTCACTAAGACAGTTCTTGTGAAATTGGCAAAGTGATATTTGGAAGCCCATAGAGGGCTATGGTGAAAAAGGAAATATCGTCAGATGAAATCTGGAAAGAAGCTTTCTGAGAAACTGCTTAGTGTTCTGTTAATTCATCTCACAGAGTTACATCTGTATTTCGTGGATCTCTTTGCTAGCCTTATTTCTGTGGAATGTAAGAACAGATATTTCGGATCCCTTTGAATACTATAGGGCCAAAGGAAATATCCTCCGATAACAAAGAGAAAGAAGCTTTCTGAGAAACTTCTTTGTGTTCTGTGAAATCATCTCACTGAGTTACAGCTTTCCCCTCACGAAGCCTTTCGCTAAGACAGTTCTTGTGGAATTAGCAAAGGGATATTTGGAAGCCCATAGAGGGTTATGGTGAAAAAGGAAATATCCTCAGATGAAATCTGGAAAGAAGCTTTCTGAGAACCTGCTCTGTGATGTGTGACGTCCACTCACAGAGTTACATCTGTATTTCGTGGATCTCTTTGCTAGCCTTATTTCTGTGGAATCTGAGAACAGATATTTCGGATCCCCTTGAAGACTATAGGGCCAAAGGAAATATCCTCCCATAGCAAAGAGAAAGAAGCTTTCTGAGAAACTTCTTAGTGTTCTGTGAAATCATCTCACAGTGTTACAGATTTCCCCTCAAGAAGCCTTTCGCTAAGACAGTTATTGTTGAATTGGCAAAGTGATATTTGGAAGCCCATGGAGGGATATGGTGAAAAAGAAAATATACTCAGATGTATTCTGGAAAGAAGCTTCCTGAGAAAGTGCTTAGTGTTCTGTTAATTCATCTCAAAGAGTTACATCTGTATTTCGTGGATCTCTTTGCTAGCCTTATTTCTGTGGAATCTGAGAACAGATATTTCGGATCCCTTTGAAGACTATAGGGCCAAAGGAAATATCCTCCGATAACAAAGAGAAAGAAGCTGTCTGAGAAACTTCTTTGTGTTCTGTGAAATCACCTCACGGATTTACAGCTTTCCCCTCCAGAATCCTTTCGCTAAGACAGTGCTTGTGGAATTGGCAAAGGGATATTTGGAAGCCCATAGAGGGTTATGGTGAAAAAGGAAATATCCTTAGATGAAATCTGGAAAGAAGCTTTCTGAGACACTGCTCTGTGATGTGTGACGTCCACTCACAGAGTTACATCTGTATTTCGTGGATCTCTTTGCTAGCCTTATTTCTGTGGAATCTGAGAACAGATATTTCGGATCCCTTTGAAGACTATAGGGCCAAAGGAAATATCCTCCGATAACAAAGAGAAAGAAGCTGTCTGAGAAACTTCTTTGTGTTCTGTGAAATCACCTCACAGATTTACAGCTTTCCCCTCAAGAATCCTTTCGCTAAGACAGTTCTTCTGGAATTGGCAAAGGGATATTTGGAAGCCCATAGAGGGTTATGGTGAAAAAGGAAATATCCTCAGATGAAATCTGGAAAGAAGCTTTCTGAGAAACAGCTCTGTGATGTGTGACGTCCACTCACAGAGTTACATCTGTATTTCGTGGATCTCTTTGCTAGCCTTATTTCTGTGGAATCTGAGAACAGATATTTCGGATCCCTTTGAAGACTATAGGGCCAAAGGAAATATCGGCCGATAACAAAGAGAAAGAAGCTGTCTGAGAAACTTCTTTGTGTTCTGTGATATCATCTCACAGATTTACCGCTTTCCCCTCAAGAAGCCTTTCGCTAAGACAGTTCTTGTGGAATTGGCAAAGGGATATTTGGAAGCCCATAGAGGGTTATGGTGGAAAAGGAAATATCCTCAGATGAAATCTGGAAAGAAGCTTTCTGAGAAACTGCTCTGTGATGTGTGACGTCCACTCACAGAGTTACATCTGTATTTCGTGGATCTCTTTGCTAGCCTTATTTCTGTGGAATCTGAGAACAGATATTTCGTATCCCTTTGAAGACTATAGGGACAACCGAAATATCCTCCGATAACAAACAGAAAGAAGCTTTCTGAGAAACTTCTTTGTGTTCTGTGAAATCATCTCACAGAGTTACAGCTTTCCCCTCAAGAAGCCTTTCGCTAAGACATTTCTTGTGGAATTGGCTAAGTGATATTTGGAAGCCCATAGAGGGCTATGGTGAAAAAGGAAATATCCTCAGATGAAATCCTGAAAGAAGCTTTCTGAGAAGCTGCTCTTTGATGTGTGACTTCCACTCACAGAGTTACATCTGTATTTCGTGGATCTCTTTGCTAGCCTTATTTCTGTGGAATCTGAGAACAGATATTTCGGATCCCTTTGAAGACTATAGGGCCAAAGGAAATATCCTCCGATAACAAAGAGAAAGAACCTTTCTGAGAAACTTCTTTGTGTTCTGTGAAATCATCTCACAGAGTTACAGCTTTCCCCTCAGAAGCCTTTCGGTAAGACAGTTCTTGTGGACATGGCAAAGGGATATTTGGAAGCCTATAGAGGGCTATGGTGAAAAAGGAAATATCCTCAGATGAAATCTGGAAAGAAGCTTTCTGAGAAACTGCTCTGTGATGTGTGACTTACACTCACAGAGTTACATCTGTATTTCGTGGATCTCTTTGCTAGCCTCATTTCTGTGGAATCTGAGAACAGATATTTCGGATCCCTTTGACGACTATAGGGCCAAAGGAAATATCCTCCGATAACAAAGAGAAAGAAGCTTTCTGAGAAACTTCTTTGTGTTCTGTGAAATCATCTCACAGAGTTACAGCTTTCCCCTCAAGAAGCCTTTCGCTAAGACAGTTCTTGTGGAATTGGCAAAGGGATATTTGGAAGCCCATAGAGGCCTATCGTGAAAAAGGAAATATCCTCAGATGAAATCTGGAAAGAAGCTTTCTGAGAAACTGCTTAGTGTTCTGTTAATTCATCTCACAGAGTTACATCTGTATTTCGTGGATCTGTTTGATAGCCTTATTTCTGTGGAATCTGAGAACAGATATTTCGGATCCCTTTGAAGACTATAGGGCCAAAGGAAATATCCTCCCATAGCAAAGACAAAGAAGCTTTCTGAGAAACTTCTCAGTGTTCTGTGAAATCATCTCACAATGTTACAGCTTTCCCCTCAAGAAGCCTTTCGCTAAGACAGTTCTTGTAGAATTGGCAAAGTGATATTTGGAATCCCATGGAGGGATATGGTGAAAAAGAAAATATCCTCAGATGTATTCTGGAAAGAAGCTTTCTGAGAAAATGCTTAGTGATCTGTTAATTCATCTCACAGTGTTACATCTGTATTTCGTGGATATCTTTGCTAGCCTTATTTCTGTGGAATCTGAGAACAGATATTTCGGATCCCTTTGAAGACTACAGGGCCAAAGGAAATATCATCCGTTAACAAAGAGAAAGAAGCTTTCTGAGAAACTTCTTTGTGTTCTGTGAAATCATCTCACAGTGTTACAGCTTTCCCCTCAAGAAGCCTTTCGCTAAGACAGTTCTTGTGGAATTGGCAAAGTGATATTTGGAAGCCCATAGAGGGCTACGTTGAAAAAGGAAATATCCTCAGATGAAATCTGGAAAGAAGCTTTCTGAGAAAGTGCTTAGTGTTCTGTTAATTCATCTCACAGAGTTACATCTGTATTTCGAGGATCTCTTTGCTAGCCTTATTTCTGTGGAATCTGAGAACAGATATTTCGGATCCCTTAGAAGACTATAGGGCCAAAGGAAATATCCTCCGATAACAAAGAGAAAGAAGCTTTTTGAGAAAGTTCTTTGTGTTCTGTGAAATCATCTCACAGAGTTACAGCTTTCCCCTCAAGAAGCCTTTCGCTAAGACACTTCTTGTTGAATTCGCAAAGTGATATTTGGAAGCCCATAGAGGGCTATGGTGAAAAAGGAAATATCCTCAGATGAAATCTTGAAAGAAGCTTTCTGAGAAACTGCTTAGTGTTCTGTTAATTCATCTCACAGAGTTACATCTGTATTTCGTGGATCTCTTTGCTAGCCTTATTTCTGTGGAATCTGAGAACAGATATTTCGGAACCCTTTGAAGACTATAGGGCCAAAGGAAATATCCTCCGATAACAAAGAGAAAGAAGCTTTCTGAGAAACTTCTTTGTGTTCTCTGAAATCACCTCACAGATTTACAGCTTTCCCTTCAAGAAGCCTTTCGCTAAGACAGTTCTTGTGGAATTGGCAAAGGGATATTTGGAAGCCCATAGAGGGTTATGGTGAAAAAGGAAATATCCTCAGATGAAATCTGGAAAGAAGCTTTCTGAGAAACTGCTCTGTGATGTGTGACGTCCACTCACAGAGTTACATCTGTATTTCGTGGATCTCTTTGCTAGCCTTATTTCTGTGGAATCTGAGAACAGATATTTCGGATCCCTTTGAAGACTATAGGGCCAAAGGAAATATCCTCCGATAACAAAGAGAAAGAAGCATTCTGAGAAACTTCTTTGTGTTCTGTGAAATCATCTCACAGAGTTACAGCTTTCCCCTCAAGAAGCCTTTCGCTAAGACAGTTCTTGTGGAATTGGCAAAGGGATATTTGGAAGCCCATAGAGGCCTATGGTGAAAAAGGAAATATCCTCAGATGAAATCTGGAAAGAAGCTTTCTGAGAAACTGCTTAGTGTTCTGTTAATTCATCTCACAGAGTTACATCTGTATTTCGTGGATCTCTTTGCTAGCCTTATTTCTGTGGAATCTGAGAACAGATATTTCGGATCCCCTTGAAGACTACAGGGCCAAAGGAAATATTATTCGATAACAAAGAGAAAGAAGCTTTCTGAGAAACTTCTTTGTGTTCTGTGAAATCATCTCACAGAGTTACAGCTTTCCCCTCAAGAAGCCTTTCGCTAAGACAGTTCTCGTGGAATTGGCAAAGTGATATTTGGAAGCCCATAGAGGGCTATGGTGAAAAAGGAAATATCGTCAGATGAAATCTGGAAAGAAGCTTTCTGAGAAACTGCTCTGTGATGTGTGACGTCCACTCACAGAGTTACATCTGTATTTCGTGGATCTCTTTGCTAGCCTTATTTCTGTGGAATCTGAGAACAGATATATCGGATCCCTTTGAAGACTATAGGGCCAAAGGAAATATCCTCCGATAACAAAGAGAAAGAAGCTTTCTGAGAAACTTCTTTGTGTTCTGTGAAATCATCTCACAGAGTTACAGCTTTCCCCTCAAGAAGCCTTTCGCTAAGACACTTCTTGTTGAATTCGCAAACTGATATTTGGAAGTCCATAGAGGGCTATGGTGAAAAAGGAAATATCCTCAGATGAAATCTGGAAGGAAGCTTTCTGAGAAACTGCTTAGTATTCTGTTAATTCATCTCACAGAGTTACATAGGTATTTCGTGGATCTCTTTGCTAGGCTTATTTCTGTGGAATCTGAGAACAGATATTTCGGATCCCTTTGAAGACTATAGGGCCAAAGGAAATATCGTCCGATAACAAAGAGAAAGAAGCTTTCTGAGAAACTTCTTTGTGTTCTGTGAAATCACCTCACAGATTTACAGCTTTCCCCTCAAGAAGCCTTTCGCTAAGACAGTGCTTGTGGAATTGGCAAAGGGATATTTGGAAGCCCATAGAGGGTTATGGTGAAAAAGTAAATATCCTTAGATGAAATCTGGAAAGAAGCTTTCTGAGACACTGCTCTGTGATGTGTGACGTCCACTCACAGAGTTACATCTGTATTTCGTGGATCTCTTTGCTAGCCTTATTTCTGTGGAATCTGAGAACAGATATTTCGGATCCCTTTGAAGACTATAGGGCCAAAGGAAATATCGGCCGATAACAAAGAGAAAGAAGCTGTCTGAGAAACTTCTTTGTGTTCTGTGATATCATCTCACAGATTTACAGCTTTCCCCTCAAGAAGCCTTTCGCTAAGACAGTTCTTGTGGATTTGGCAAAGGGATATTTGGAAGCCCATAGAGGGTTATGGTGGAAAAGGAAATATCCTCAGATGAAATCTGGAAAGAAGCTTTCTGAGAAACTGCTCTGTGATGTGTGACGTCCACTCACAGAGTTACATCTGTATTTCGTGGATCTCTTTGCTAGCCTTATTTCTGTGGAATCTGAGAAGAGATATTTCGGATCCCTTTGAAGACTATAGGGCCAAAGGAAATATCCTCCGATAACAAAGAGAAAGAAGCTTTCTGAGAAACTTCTTTGTGTTCTGTGAAATCATCTCAGAGAGTTACAGCTTTCCCCTCAAGAAGCCTTTCGCTAAGACATTTCTTGTGGAATTGGCAAAGTGATATTTGGAAGAACATAGAGGGCTATGGTGAAAAAGGAAATATCCTCAGATGAAATCCTGACAGAAGCTTTCTGAGAAGCTGCTCTTTGATGTGTGACTTCCACTCACAGAGTTACATCTGTATTTCGTGGATCTCTATGCTAGCCTTATTTCTGTGGAATCTGAGAACAGATATTTCGGATCCCTTTGAAGACTATAGGGCCAAAGGAAATATCCTCCGATAACAAAGAGAAAGAACCTTTCTGAGAAACTTCATTGTGTTCTGTGAAATCATCTCACAGAGTTACAGCTTTCCCCTCAAGAAGCCTTTCGGTAAGACAGTTCTTGTGGACATGGCAAAGTGATATTTGGAAGCCCATAGAGGGCTATGGTGAAAAAGGAAATATCCTCAGATGAAATCTGGAAAGAAGCTTTCTGAGAAACTGCTCTGTGATGTGTGACTTACACTCACAGAGTTACATCTGTATTTCGTGGATCTCTTTGCTAGACTCATTTCTGTGGAATCTAAGAACAGATATTTCGGATCCCTTTGAAGACTATAGGGCCAAACGAAATATCCTCCGATAACAAAGAGAAAGAAGCTTTCTGAGAAACTTCTTTGTGTTCTGTGAAATCATCTCACAGAGTTACAGCTTTCCCCTCAAGAAGCCTTTCGCTAAGACACTTCTTGTTGAATTCGCAAAGTGATATTTGGAAGTCCATAGAGGGATATGGTGAAAAAGGAAATATCCTCAGATGAAATCTGGAAAGAAGCTTTCTGAGAAACTGCTTAGTGTTCTGTTAATTCATCTCACAGAGTTACATCTGTATTTCGTGGATCTCTTTGCTAGGCTTATTTCTGTGGAATCTGAGAACAGATATTTCGGATCCCTTTGAAGACTATAGGGCCAAAGGAAATATCCTCCGAAAACAAAGAGAAAGAAGCTTTCTGAGAAACTTCTTTGTGTTCTGTGAAATCACCTCACAGATTTACAGCTTTCCCCTCAAGAAGCCTTTCGCTAAGACAGTGCTTGTGGAATTGGCAAAGGGATATTTGGAAGCCCATAGAGGGTTATGGTGAAAAAGTAAATATCCTTAGATGAAATCTGGAAAGAAGCTTTCTGAGACACTGCTCTGTGATGTGTGACGTCCACTCACAGAGTTACATCTGTATTTCGTGGATCTCTTTGCTAGCCTTATTTCTGTGGAATCTGAGAACAGATATTTCGGATCCCTTTGAAGACTATAGGGCCAAAGGAAATATCCTGCGATAACAAAGAGAAAGAAGCTGTCTGAGAAACTTCTTTGTGTTCTGTGAAATCATCTCACAGAGTTACAGCTTTCCCCTCAAGAATACTTTCGCTAAGACAGTTCTTGTGGAATTGGCAAAGGGATATTTGGAAGCCCCTAGAGGGTTATGGTGAAAAAGGAAATATCCTCAGATGAAATCTGGAAAGAAGCTTTCTGAGAAACAGCTCTGTGATGTGTGACGTCCACTCACAGAGTTAAATCTGTATTTCGTGGATCTCTTTGCTAGCCTTATTTCTGTGGAATCTGAGAATAGATATTTCGGATCCCTTTGAAGACTATAGGGCCAAAGGAAATATCCTCCGATAACAAAGAGAAAGAAGCTTTCTGAGAAACTTCTTTGTGTTCTGTGAAATCATCTCACAGAGTTACAGCTTTCCCCTCAAGAAGCCTTTCGCTAAGACAGTTCTCGTGGAATTGGCAAAGGGATATTTGGAAGCCCATAGAGGGCTATGGTGAAAAAGGAAATATCGTCAGATGAAATCTGGAAAGAAGCTTTCTGAGAAACTGCTTAGTGTTCTGTTAATTCATCTCACAGAGTTACATCTGTATTTCGTGGATCTCTTTGCTAGCCTTATTTCTGTGGAATCTGAGAACAGATATTTCGGATCCCTTTGAAGGCTATGGGGCCAAAGGAAATATCCTCCGATAACAAAGAGAAAGAACCTTTCTGAGAAACTTCTTTGTGTTCTGTGAAATCACCTCACAGAGTTACAGCTTTCCACTCAAGAAGCCTTTCGGTAAGACAGTTCTTGTGGACATGGCAAAGGGATATTTGGAAGCCCATAGAGGGCTATGGTGAAAAAGGAAATATCCTCAGATGAAATCTGGAAAGAAGCTTTCTGAGAAACTGCTTAGTGTTCTGTTAATTCATCTCACAGAGTTACATCTGTATTTCGTGGATCTCTTTGCTAGCCTTATTTCTGTGGAATGTGAGAACAGATATTTCGGATCCCTTTGAATACTATAGGGCCAAAGGAAATATCCTCCGATAACAAAGAGAAAGAAGCTTTCTGAGAAACTTCTTTGTGTTCTGTGAAATCATCTCACTGAGTTACAGCTTTCCCCTCAAGAAGCATTTCGCTAAGACATTTCCTGTTGAATTGGCAAAGGGATATTTGGAAGCCCATAGAGGGCTATGGTGAAAAAGGAAATATCCTCAGATGAAATCCTGAAAGAAACTTTCTGAGAAACTGCTCTTTGATGTGTGACTTCCACTCACAGAGTTACATCTGTATTTCGTGGATCTCTTTGCTAGCCTTATTTCTGTGGAATCTGAGAACAGATATTTCGGATCCCTTTGAAGACTATAGGGCCAAAGGAAATATCGTCCGATAACAAAGAGAAAGAAGCTTTCTGAGAAACTTCTTTGTGTTCTGTGAAATCATCTCACAGAGTTACAGCATTCCCCTCACGAAGCCTTTCGCTAAGACAGTTCTTGTGGAATAAGCAAAGGGATATTTGGAAGCCCATAGAGGGCTATGGTGAAAAAGGAAATATCCTCAGATGAAATCTGGAAAGAAGCTTTCTGAGAAACTGCTCTGTGATGTTTGACGTCCACTCACAGAGTTACATCTGTATTTCGTGGATCTCTTTGCTAGCCTCATTTCTATGGAATCTGAGAACAGATATTTCGGATCCCTTTGAAGACTATAGGGCCAAAGGAAATATCCTCCGATAACAAAGAGAAACAAGCTTTCTGAGAAACTTCTTTGTGTTCTGTGAAATCATCTCACAGAGTTACAGCTTTCCCCTCACGAAGCCTTTCGCTAAGACAGTTCTTGTTGAATTGGCAAAGTGATATTTGGAAGCCCATGGAGGGATAAGGTGAAAAAGAAAATATCCTCAGATATATTCTGGAAAGAAGCTTTCTGAGACAGTGCTTAGTGTTCTGTTAATTCATCTCACAGAGTTACATCTGTATTTCGTGGATCTCTTTGCTAGCCTTATTTCTGTGGAATCTGAGAACAGATATTTCGGATCCCTTTGAAGACTATAGGGCCAAAGGAAATATCCTCCCATAGCAAAGAGAAAGAAGCTTTCTGAGAAACTTCTTAGTGTTCTGTGAAATCATCTCACAGTGTTACAGCTTTCCACTCAAGAAGCCTTTCGCTAAGACAGTTCTTGTTGAATTGGCAAAGTGATATTTGGAAGCCCATGGAGGGATATGGTGAAAAAGAAAATATCCTCACATGTATTCTGGAAAGAAGCTTCCTGAGAAAGTGCTTAGTGTTCTGTTAATTCATCTCACAGAGTTACATCTGTATTTCGTGGATCTCTTTGCTAGCCTTATTTCTGTGGAATCTGAGAACAGATATTTCGGATCCCTTTGAAGACTATAGGGCCAAAGGAAATATCCTCCGATAACAAAGAGAAAGAAGCTTTTTGAGAAACTTCTTTGTGTTCTGTGAAATCATCTCACAGAGTTACAGCTTTCCCCTCAAGAAGCCTTTCGCTAAGACACTTCTTGTTGAATTCGCAAAGTAATATTTGGAAGTCCATAGAGGGATATGGTGAAAAAGGAAATATCCTCAGATGAAATCTGGAAAGAAGCTTTCTGAGAAACTGCTTAGTGTTCTGTTAATTCATCTCACAGAGTTACATCTGTATTTCGTGGATCTCTTTGCTAGCCTTATTTCTGTGGAATCTGAGAACAGATATTTCGGATCCCTTTGAAGACTATAGGGCCAAAGGAAATATCCTCCGATAACAAAGAGAAAGAAGCTGTCTGAGAAACTTCTTTGTGTTCTGTGAAATCACCTCACGGATTTACAGCTTTCCCCTCCAGAATCCTTTCGCTAAGACATTGCTTGTGGAATTGGCAAAGGGATATTTGGAAGCCCATAGAGGGTTATGGTGAAAAAGGAAATATCCTTAGATGAAATCTGGAAAGAAGCTTTCTGAGACACTGCTCTGTGATGTCTGACGTCCACTCACAGAGTTACATCTGTATTTCGTGGATCTCTTTGCTAGCCTTATTTCTGTGGAATCTGAGAACAGATATTTCGGATACCTTTGAAGACTCTAGGGCCAAAAGAAATATCCTCCGATAACAAAGAGAAAGAAGCTGTCTGAGAAACTTCTTTGTGTTCTGTGAAATCACCTCAAAGATTTACAGCTTTCCCCTCAAGAATCCTTTCGCTAAGACAGTTCTTGTGGAATTGGCAAAGGGATATTTGGAAGCCCCTAGAGGGTTATGGTGAAAAAGGAAATATCCTCAGATGAAATCTGGAAAGAAGCTTTCTGAGAAACAGCTCTGTGATGTGTGACGTCCACTCACAGAGTTAAATCTGTATTTCGTGGATCTCTTTGCTAGCCTTATTTCTGTGGAATCTGAGAACAGATATTTCGGATCCCTTTGAAGACTATAGGGCCAAAGGAAATATCCTCCGATAACAAAGAGAAAGAAGCTTTCTGAGAAACTTCTTTGTGTTCTGTGAAATCATCTCACAGAGTTACAGCTTTCCCCTCAAGAAGCCTTTCGCTAAGACAGTTCTCGTGGAATTGGCAAAGTGATATTTGGAAGCCCATAGAGGGCTATGTTGAAAAAGGAAATATCGTCAGATGAAATCTGGAAAGAAGCTTTCTGAGAAACTGCTTAGTGTTCTGTTAATTTATCTCACAGAGGTACATCTGTATTTCGTGGATCTCTTTGCTAGCCTTATTTCTGTGGAATCTGAGAACAGATATTTCGGATCCCTTTGAAGACTATAGGGCCAAACGAAATATCGGCCGATAACAAAGAGAAAGAAGCTGTCTTAGAAACTTCTTTGTGTTCTGTGATATCATCTGACAGATTTACAGCTTTCCCCTAAAGAAGCCTTTCGCTAAGACAGTTCTTGTGGAATTGGCAAAGGGATATTTGGAAGCCCATAGAGGGTTATGGTGGAAAAGGAAATATCCTCAGATGAAATCTGGAAAGAAGCTTTCTGAGAAACTGCTCTGTGATGTGTGACGTCCACTCACAGAATTACATCTGTATTTCCTGGATCTCTTTGCTAGCCTTATTTCTGTGGAATCTGAGAACAGATATTTCGGATCCCTTTGAAGACTATAGGGCCAAACGAAATATCCTCCGATAACAAAAGAGAAAGAAGCTTTCTGAGACACTTCTTTGTGTTCTGTGAAATCATCTCACAGAGTTACAGCTTTCCCCTCAAGAAGACTTTCGCTAAGACATTTCTTGTGGAATTGGCTAAGTGATATTTGGCAGCCCATAGAGGGCTATGGTGAAAAAGGAAATATCCTCAGATGAAATCCTGAAAGAAGCTTTCTGAGAAGCTGCTCTTTGATGTGTGACTTCCACTCACAGAGTTACATCTGTATTTCGTGGATCTCTTTGCTAGCCTTATTTCTGTGGAATCTGAGAACAGATATTTCGGATCCCTTTGAAGACTATAGGGCCAAAGGAAATATCCTCCGATAACAAAGAGAAAGAACCTTTCTGAGAAACTTCTTTGTGTTCTGTGAAATCATCTCACAGAGTTACAGCTTTCCCCTCAAGAAGCCTTTCGGTAAGACAGTTCTTGTGGACATGGCAAAGGGATATTTGGAAGCCCATAGAGGGCTATGGTGAAAAAGGAAATATCCTCAGATGAAATCTGGAAAGAAGCTTTCTGAGAAACTGCTCTGTGATGTGTGACTTACACTCACAGAGTTACATCTGTATTTCGTGGATCTCTTTGCTAGCCTCATTTCTGTGGAATCTGAGAACAGATATTTCGGATCCCTTTGAAGACAATAGAGCCAAAGGAAATATCCTCCGATAACAAAGAGAAAGAAGCTTTCTGAGAAACTTCTTTGTGTTCTGTGAAATCATCTCACAGAGTTACAGCTTTCCCCTCAAGAAGCCTTTCGCTAAGACAGTTCTTGTGGAATTGGCAAAGGGATATTTGGAAGCCCATAGAGGCCTATCGTGAAAAAGGAAATATCCTCAGATGAAATCTGGAAAGAAGCTTTCTGAGAAGCTGCTTAGTGTTCTGTTAATTCATCTCACAGTGTTACATCTGTATTTCGTGGATCTGTTTGATAGCCTTATTTCTGTGGAATCTGAGAACCGATATTTCGGATCCCTTTGAAGACTATAGGGCCAAAGGAAATATCCTCCCATAGCAAAGAGAAAGAAGCTTTCTGAGAAACTTCTCAGTGTTCTGTGAAATCATCTCACAATGTTACAGCTTTCCCCTCAAGAAGCCTTTCGCTAAGACAGTTCTTGTATAATTGGTAAAGTGATATTTGGAAGCCCATGGAGGGATATGGTGAAAAAGAAAATATCCTCAGATGTATTCTGGAAAGAAGCTTTCTGAGAAAGTGCTTAGTGATCTGTTAATTCATCTCACAGTGTTACATCTGTATTTCGTGGATCTCTTTGCTAGCCTTATTTCTCTGGAATCTGAGAACAGATATTTCGGATCCCTTTGAAGACTACAGGGCCAAAGGAAATATCATCCGATAACAAAGAGAAAGAAGCTTTCTGAGAAACTTCTTTGTGTTCTGTGAAATCATCTCACAGTGTTACAGCTTTCCCCTCAAGAAGCCTTTCGCTAAGACAGTTCTTGTTGAATTGGCAAAGTGATTTTTGGAAGCCCATAGAGGGCTATGGTGAAAAAGGAAATATCCTCAGATGAAATCTGGAAAGAAGCTTTCTGAGAAAGTGCTTAGTGTTCTGTTAATTCATCTCACATAGTTACATCTGTATTTCGAGGATCTCTTTGCTAGCCTTATTTCTGTGGAATCTGAGAACAGATATTTCGGATCCCTTTGAAGACTAAAGGCCAAAGGAAATATCCTCCGATAACAAAGAGAAAGTAGCTGTCTGAGAAAGTTCTTTGTGTTCTGTGATATCATCTCACTGATTTACAGCTTTCCCCTCAAGAAGCCTTTCGCTAAGACAGTTCTTGTGGAATTGGCAAAGGGATATTTGGAAGCCCATAGAGGGTTATGGTGAAAAAGTAAATATCCTTAGATGAAATCTGGAAAGAAGCTTTCTGAGACACTGCTCTGTGATGTGTGACGTCCACTCACAGAGTTACATCTGTATTTCGTGGATCTCTTTGCTAGCCTTATTTCTGTGGAATCTGAGAATAGATATTTCGGATCCCTTTGAAGACTATAGGGCCAAAGGAAATATCCTCCGATAACAAAGAGAAAGAAGCTTTCTGAGAAACTTCTTTGTGTTCTGTGAAACCACCTCACAGATTTACAGCTTTCCCCTCAAGAATACTTTCGCTAAGACAGTTCTTGTGGAATTGGCAAAGGGATATTTGGAAGCCCATAGAGGGCTATGGTGAAAAAGGAAATATCGTCAGATGAAATCTGGAAAGAAGCTTTCTGAGAAACTGCTTAGTGTTCTGTTAATTCATCTCACAGAGTTACATCTGTATTTCGTGGATCTCTTTGCTAGCCTTATTTCTGTGGAATGTGAGAACAGATATTTCGGATCCCTTTGAATACTATAGGGCCAAAGGAAATATCCTCCGATAACAAAGAGAAAGAAGCTTTCTGAGAAACTTCTTTGTGTTCTGTGAAATCATCTCACTGAGTTACAGCTTTCCCCTCAAGAAGCATTTCGTTAAGACATTTCTTGTTGAATTGGCAAAGGGATATTTGGAAGCCCATAGAGGGCTATGGTGAAAAAGGAAATATCCTCAGATGAAATCCTGAAAGAAACTTTCTGAGAAACTGCTCTTTGATGTGTGACTTCCACTCACAGAGTTACATCTGTATTTCGTGGATCTCTTTGCTAGCCTTATTTCTGTGGAATCTGAGAACAGATATTTCAGATCCCTTTGAAGACTATAGGGCCAAAGGAAATATCGTCCGATAACAAAGAGAAAGAAGCTTTCTGAGAAACTTCTTTGTGTTCTGTGAAATCATCTCACAGAGTTACAGCATTCCCCTCACGAAGCCTTTCGCTAAGACAGTTCTTGTGGAATTAGCAAAGGGATATTTGGAAGCCCATAGAGGGCTATGGTGAAAAAGGAAATATCCTCAGATGAAATCTGGAAAGAAGCTTTCTGAGAAACTGCTCTGTGATGTGTGACGTCCACTCACAGAGTTACATCTGTATTTCGTGGATCTCTTTGCTAGCCTCATTTCTATGGAATCTGAGAACAGATATTTCGGATCCCTTTGAAGACTATAGGGCCAAAGGAAATATCCTCCGATAACAAAGAGAAACAAGCTTTCTGAGAAACTTCTTTGTGTTCTGTGAAATCATCTCACAGAGTTACAGCTTTCCCCTCACGAAGCCTTTCGCTAAGACAGTTCTTGTTGAATTGGCAAAGTGATATTTGGAAGCCCATGGAGGGATAAGGTGAAAAAGAAAATATCCTCAGATATATTCTGGAAAGAAGCTTTCTGAGAAAGTGCTTAGTGTTCTGTTAATTCATCTCACAGAGTTACATCTGTATTTCGTGGATCTCTTTGCTAGCCTTATTTCTGTGGAATCTGAGAACAGATATTTCGGATCCCTTTGAAGACTATAGGGCCAAAGGAAATATCCTCCCATAGCAAAGAGAAAGAAGCTTTCTGAGAAACTTCTTAGTGTTCTGTGAAATCATCTCACAGTGTTACAGCTTTCCCCTCAAGAAGCCTTTCGCTAAGACAGTTCTTCTTGAATTGGCAAAGTGATATTTGGAAGCCCATGGAGGGATATGGTGAAAAAGAAAATATCCTCACATGTATTCTGGAAAGAAGCTTCCTGAGAAAGTGCTTAGTGTTCTGTTAATTCATCTCACAGAGTTACATCTGTATTTCGTGGATCTCTTTGCTAGCCTTATTTCTGTGGAATCTGAGAACAGATATTTCGGATCCCTTTGAAGACTATAGGGCCAAAGGAAATATCCTCCGATAACAAAGAGAAAGAAGCTTTTTGAGAAACTTCTTTGTGTTCTGTGAAATCATCTCACAGAGTTACAGCTTTCCCCTCAAGAAGCCTTTCGCTAAGACACTTCTTGTTGAATTCGCAAAGTAATATTTGGAAGTCCATAGAGGGATATGGTGAAAAAGGAAATATCCTCAGATGAAATCTGGAAAGAAGCTTTCTGAGAAACTGCTTAGTGTTCTGTTAATTCATCTCACAGAGTTACATCTGTATTTCGTGGATCTCTTTGCTAGCCTTATTTCTGTGGAATCTGAGAACAGATATTTCGGATCCCTTTGAAGACTATAGGGCCAAAGGAAATATCCTCCGATAACAAAGAGAAAGAAGCTGTCTGAGAAACTTCTTTGTGTTCTGTGAAATCACCTCACGGATTTACAGCTTTCCCCTCCAGAATCCTTTCGCTAAGACAGTGCTTGTGGAATTGGCAAAGGGATATTTGGAAGCCCATAGAGGGTTATGGTGAAAAAGGAAATATCCTTAGATGAAATCTGGAAAGAAGCTTTCTGAGACACTGCTCTGTGATGTCTGACGTCCACTCACAGAGTTACATCTGTATTTCGTGGATCTCTTTGCTAGCCTTATTTCTGTGGAATCTGAGAACAGATATTTCGGATACCTTTGAAGACTATAGGGCCAAAGGAAATATCCTCCGATAACAAAGAGAAAGAAGCTGTCTGAGAAACTTCTTTGTGTTCTGTGAAATCACCTCACAGATTTACAGCTTTCCCCTCAAGAATCCTTTCGCTAAGACAGTTCTTGTGGAATTGGCAAAGGGATATTTGGAAGCCCCTAGAGGGTTATGGTGAAAAAGGAAATATCCTCAGATGAAATCTGGAAAGAAGCTTTCTGAGAAACAGCTCTGTGATGTGTGACGTCCACTCACAGAGTTAAATCTGTATTTCATGGATCTCTTTGCTAGCCTTATTTCTGTGGAATCTGAGAACAGATATTTCGGATCCCTTTGAAGACTATAGGGCCAAAGGAAATATCCTCCGATAACAAAGAGAAAGAAGCTTTCTGAGAAACTTCTTTGTGTTCTGTGAAATCATCTCACAGAGTTACAGCTTTCCCCTCAAGAAGACTTTCGCTAAGACATTTCTTGTGGAATTGGCTAAGTGATATTTGGAAGCCCATAGAGGTCTATGGTGAAAAAGGAAATATCCTCAGATGAAATCCTGAAAGAAGCTTTCTGAGAAGCTGCTTAGTGTTCTGTTAATTCATCTCACAGTGTTACATCTGTATTTCGTGGATCTGTTTGATAGCCTTATTTCTGTGGAATCTGAGAACAGATATTTCGGATCCCTTTGAAGACTATAGGGCCAAAGGAAATATCCTCCCATAGCAAAGAGAAAGAAGCTTTCTGAGAAACTTCTCAGTGTTCTGTGAAATCATCTCACAATGTTACAGCTTTCCCCTAAAGAAGCCTTTCGCTAAGACAGTTCTTGTATAATTGGTAAAGTGATATTTGGAAGCCCATGGAGGGATATGGTGAAAAAGAAAATATCCTCAGATGTATTCTGGAAAGAAGCTTTCTGAGAAAGTGCTTAGTGATCTGTTAATTCATCTCACAGTGTTACATCTGTATTTCGTGGATCTCTTTGCTAGCCTTATTTCTGTGGAATCTGAGAACAGATATTTCGGATCCCTTTGAAGACTATAGGGCCAAAGGAAATATCCTGCGATAACAAAGAGAAAGAAGCTGTCTGAGAAACTTCTTTGTGTTCTGTGAAATCACCTCACAGATTTACAGCTTTCCCCTCAAGAATACTTTCGCTAAGACAGTTCTTGTGGAATTGGCAAAGGGATATTTGGAAGCCCATAGAGGGTTATGGTGAAAAAGGAAATATCCTCAGATGAAATCTGGAAAGAAGCTTTCTGAGAAACAGCTCTGTGATGTGTGACGTCCACTCACAGAGTTAAATCTGTATTTCGTGGATCTCTTTGCTAGCCTTATTTCTGTGGAATCTGAGAACAGATATTTCGGATCCCTTTGAAGACTATAGGGCCAAAGGAAATATCCTCCGATAACAAAGAGAAAGAAGCTTTCTGAGAAACTTCTTTGTGTTCTGTGAAATCATGTCACAGAGTTACAGCTTTCCCCTCAAGAAGCCTTTCGCTAAGACAGTTCTCGTGGAATTGGCAAAGTGATATTTGGAAGCCCATAGAGGGCTATGGTGAAAAAGGAAATATCGTCAGATGAAATCTGGAAAGAAGCTTTCTGAGAAACTGCTTAGTGTTCTGTTAATTCATCTCACAGAGTTACATCTGTATTTCGTGGATCTCTTTGCTAGCCTTATTTCTGTGGAATCTGAGAACAGATATTTCGGATACCTTTGAAGACTATAGGGCCAAAGGAAATATCGGCCGATAACAAAGAGAAAGAAGCTGTCTGAGAAATATCTTTGTGTTCTGTGATATCATCTCACAGATTTACAGCTTTCCCCTCAAGAAGCCTTTCGCTAAGACAGTTCTTGTGGAATTGGCAAAGGGATATTTGGAAGCCCATAGAGGGTTATGGTGGAAAGGAAATATCCTCAGATGAAATCTGGAAAGAAGTTTTCTGAGAAACTGCTCTGTGATGTGTGACGTCCACTCACAGAGTTACATCTGTATTTCGTGGATCTCTTTGCTAGCCTTATTTCTGTGGAATCTGAGAACAGATATTTCGGATCCCTTTGAAGACTATAGGGCCAAAGGAAATATCCTCCGATAACAAAGAGAAAGAACCTTTCTGAGAAGCTTCTTTGTGTTCTGTGAAATCATCTCACAGAGTTACAGCTTTCCCCTCAAGAAGCCTTTCGGTAAGACAGTTCTTGTGGACATGGCAAAGGGATATTTGGAAGCCCATTGAGGGCTATGGTGAAAAAGGAAATATCCTCAGATGAAATCTGGAAAGAAGCTTTCTGAGAAACTGCTCTGTGATGTGTGACTTACACTCACAGAGTTACATCTGTATTTCGTGGATCTCTTTGCTAGCCTTATTTCTGTGGAATCTGAGAACAGATATTTCGGATCCCTTTGAAGACTATAGGGCCAAAGGAAATATCCTCCGATAACAAAGAGAAAGAACCTTTCTGAGAAGCTTCTTTGTGTTCTGTGAAATCATCTCACAGAGTTACAGCTTTCCCCTCAAGAAGCCTTTCGGTAAGACAGTTCTTGTGGACATGGCAAAGGGATATTTGGAAGCCCATTGAGGGCTATGGTGAAAAAGGAAATATCCTCAGATGAAATCTGGAAAGAAGCTTTCTGAGAAACTGCTCTGTGATGTGTGACTTACACTCACAGAGTTACATCTGTATTTCGTGGATCTCTTTGCTAGCCTCATTTCTGAGGAATCTAAGAACAGATATTTCGGATCCCTTTGAAGACTATAGGGCCAAAGGAAATATCCTCCGATAACAAAGAGAAAGAAGCTTTCTGAGAAACTTCTTTGTGTTCTGTGAAATCATCTCACAGAGTTACAGCTTTCCCCTCAAGAAGCCTTTCGCTAAGACAGTTCTTGTGGAATTGGCAAAGGGATATTTGGAAGCCCATAGAGGCCTATCGTGAAAAAGGAAATATCGGCCGGGCGCGGTGGCTCAAGCCTGTAATCCCAGCACTTTGGGAGGCCTAGACGGGCGGATCACGAGGTCAGGAGATCGAGACCATCCTGGCTAACACGATGAAACCCCGTCTCTACTAAAAAATACAAAAAACTAACCGGGCGCGGTGGCGGGTGCCTGTAGTCCCAGCTACTCGGGAGGCTGAGGCAGGAGAATGGCGTAAACCCGGGAGGCGGAGCTTGCAGTGAGCTGAGATTCGGCCACTGCACTCCAGCCTGGGCGACAGAGCGAGACTCCGTCTCAAAAAAAAAAAAAAAAAAAGAAAAAGGAAATATCCTCAGATGAAATCTGGAAAGAAGCTTTCTGAGAAACTCCTTAGTGTTCTGTTAATTCATCTCACAGAGTTACATCTGTATTTCGTGGATCTGTTTGATAGCCTTATTTCTGTGGAATCTGAGAACAGATATTTCGGATCCCTTTGAAGTCTATAGGGCCAAAGGAAATATCCTCCCATAGCAAAGAGAAAGAAGCTTTCTGAGGAACTTCTTAGTGTTCTGTGAAATCATCTCACAGTGTTACAGCTTTCCCCTCAAGAAGCCTTCCGCTAAGACAGTTCTTGTTGAATTGGCAAAGTGATATTTGGAAGCCCATGGAGGGATATGGTGAAAAAGAAAATATCCTCAGAAGTATTCTGGAAAGAAGCTTTCTGAGAAAGTGCTTAGTGTTCTGTTAATTCATCTCACAGAGTTACCTCTGTATTTCGTGGATCTCTTTGCTAGCCTTATTTCTGTGGAATCTGTGAACAGATATTTCGGATCCCTTTGAAGACTATAGGGCCAAAGGAAATATCCTCCCATAGCAAAGAGAAAGAAGCTTTCTGAGAAACTTCTTAGTGTTCTGTGAAATCATCTCACAGTGTTACAGCTTTCCCCTCAAGAAGCCTTTCGCTAAGACAGTTCTTGTGGAATTGGCAAAGTGATATTTGGAAGACCATGGAGGGCTATGGTGAAAAAGAAAATATCCTCAGATGTATTCTGGAAAGAAGCTTTCTGAGAAACTGCTTAGTGTTCTGTTAATTCATCTCACAGAGTTACATCTGTATTTCGTGGATCTCTTTGCTAGCCTTATTTCTGTGGAATCTGAGAACAGATATTTCGGATCCCTTTGAAGACTACAGGGCCAAAGGAAATATCCTCCGATAACAAAGAGAAAGAAGCTTTCTGAGAAACTTCTTTGTGTTCTGTGAAATCATCTCACAGTGTTACAGCTTTCCCCTCAAGAAGCCTTTCGCTAAGACAGTTCTTGTTGAATTGGCAAAGTGATATTTGGAAGCCCATAGAGGGCTATGGTGAAAAAGGAAATATCCTCAGATGAAATCTGGAAAGAAGCTTTCTGAGAAAGTGCTTAGTGTTCTGTTAATTCATCTCACAGAGTTACATCTGTATTTCGAGGATCTCTTTGCTAGCCTTATTTCTGTGGAATCTGAGAACAGATATTTCGGATCCCTTTGAAGACTATAGGGCCAAAGGAAATATCCTCCCATAACAAAGAGAAAGAAGCTTTTTGAGAAAGTTCTCTGTGTTCTGTGAAATCATCTCACAGAGTTACAGCTTTCCCCTCAAGAAGCCTTTCGCTAAGACACTTCTTGTTGAATTCGCAAAGTGATATTTGGAAGCCCATAGAGGGCTATGGTGAAAAAGGAAATATCCTCAGATGAAATCTGTAAAGAAGCTTTCTGAGAAACTGCTTAGTGTTCTGTTAATTCATCTCACAGTGTTACATCTGTATTTCGTGGATCTCCTTGCTAGCCTTATTTCTGTGGAATCTGAGAACAGATATTTCGGATCCCTTTGAAGACTATAGGGCCAAAGGAAATATCCTCCCATAACAAAGAGAAAGAAGCTTTCTGAGAAACTTCTTTGTGTTCTGTGATATCATCTCACAGATTTACAGCTTTCCCCTCAAGAAGCCTTTCGCTAAGACAGTTCTTGTGGAATGGGCAAAGGGATATTTGGAAGCCCATAGAGGGTAATGGTGAAAAAGGAAATATCCTCAGATGAAATCTGGAAAGAAGCTTTCTGAGAAACTGCTCTGTGATGTGTGACTTCCACTCACAGAGTTACATCTGTATTTCGTGGATCTCTTTGCTAGCCTTATTTCTGTGGAATCTGAGAACAGATATTTCGGATCCCTTTGAAGACTATAGGGCCAAAGGAAATATCCTCCGATAACAAAGAGAAAGAAGCTTTCTGAGAAACTTCTTTGTGTTCTGTGAAATCATGTCACAGAGTTACAGCTTTCCCCTCAAGAAGCCTTTCGCTAAGACAGTTCTCGTGGAATTGGCAAAGTGATATTTGGAAGCCCATAGAGGGCTATGGTGAAAAAGGAAATATCGTCAGATGAAATCTGGAAAGAAGCTTTCTGAGAAACTGCTTAGTGTTCTGTTAATTCATCTCACAGAGTTACATCTGTATTTCGTGGATCTCTTTGCTAGCCTTATTTCTGTGGAATCTGAGAACAGATATTTCGGATCCCTTTGAAGACTATAGGGCCAAAGGAAATATCGGCCGATAACAAAGAGAAAGAAGCTGTCTGAGAAATATCTTTGTGTTCTGTGAAATCATCTCACAGATTTACAGCTTTCCCCTCAAGAAGCCTTTCGCTAAGACAGTTCTTGTGGAATTGGCAAAGGGATATTTGGAAGCCCATAGAGGGTTATGGTGGAAAGGAAATATCCTCAGATGAAATCTGGAAAGAAGCTTTCTGAGAAACTGCTCTGTGATGCGTGACGTCCACTCACAGAGTTACATCTGTATTTCGTGGATCTCTTTGCTAGCCTTATTTCTGTGGAATCTGAGAACAGATATTTCGGATCCCTTTGAAGACTATAGGGCCAAAGGAAATATCCTCCGATAACAAAGAGAAAGAACCTTTCTGAGAAACTTCTTTGTGTTCTGTGAAATCATCTGACAGAGTTACAGCTTTCCCCTCAAGAAGCCTTTCGGTAAGACAGTTCTTGTGGACATGGCAAAGGGATATTTGGAAGCCCATTGAGGGCTATGGTGAAAAAGGAAATATCCTCAGATGAAATCTGGAAAGAAGCTTTCTGAGAAACTGCTCTGTGATGTGTGACTTACACTCACAGAGTTACATCTGTATTTCGTGGATCTCTTTGCTAGCCTCATTTCTGTGGAATCTAAGAACAGATATTTCGGATCCCTTTGAAGACTATAGGGCCAAAGGAAATATCCTCCGATAAGAAAGAGAAAGAAGCTTTCTGAGAAACTTCTTTGTGTTCTGTGAAATCATCTCACAGAGTTACAGCTTTCCCCTCAAGAAGCCTTTCGCTAAGACAGTTCTTGTGGAATTGGCAAAGGGATATTTGGAAGCCCATAGAGGCCTATCGTGAAAAAGGAAATATCCTCAGATGAAATCTGGAAAGAAGCTTTCTGAGAAACTGCTTAGTGTTCTGTTAATTCATCTCACAGAGTTACATCTGTATTTCGTGGATCTGTTTGATAGCCTTATTTCTGTGGAATCTGAGAACAGATATTTCGGATCCCTTTGAAGTCTATAGGGCCAAAGGAAATATCCTCCCATAGCAAAGAGAAAGAAGCTTTCTGAGGAACTTCTTAGTGTTCTGTGAAATCATCTCACAGTGTTACAGCTTTCCCCTCAAGAAGCCTTCCGCTAAGACAGTTCTTGTTGAATTGGCAAAGTGATATTTGGAAGCCCATGGAGGGATATGGTGAAAAAGAAAATATCCTCAGAAGTATTCTGGAAAGAAGCTTTCTGAGAAAGTGCTTAGTGTTCTGTTAATTCATCTCACAGAGTTACATCTGTATTTCGTGGATCTCTTTGCTAGCCTTATTTCTGTGGAATCTGTGAACAGATATTTCGGATCCCTTTGAAGACTATAGGGCCAAAGGAAATATCCTCCCATAGCAAAGAGAAAGAAGCTTTCTGAGAAACTTCTTAGTGTTCTGTGAAATCATCTCACAGTGTTACAGCTTTCCCCTCAAGAAGCCTTTCGCTAAGACAGTTCTTGTGGAATTGGCAAAGTGATATTTGGAAGACCATGGAGGGCTATGGTGAAAAAGAAAATA
Organism: Macaca mulatta; assembly: GCF_049350105.2. Taxonomy (NCBI): domain Eukaryota; kingdom Metazoa; phylum Chordata; class Mammalia; order Primates; family Cercopithecidae; genus Macaca; species Macaca mulatta. Next base: position 49,442,688 of record NC_133422.1, on the reverse strand, counting down.
TCCTCAGATGTATTCTGGAAAGAAGCTTTCTGAGAAACTGCTTAGTGTTCTGTTAATTCATCTCACAGAGTTACATCTGTATTTCGTGGATCTCTTTGGTAGCCTTATTTCTGTGGAATCTGAGAACAGATATTTCGGATCCCTTTGAAGACTACAGGGCCAAAGGAAATATCCTCCGATACCAAAGAGAAAGAAGCTTTCTGAGAAACTTCTTTGTGTTCTGTGAAATCATCTCACAGTGTTACAGCTTTCCCCTCAAGAAGCCTTTCGCTAAGACAGTTCTTGTTGAATTGGCAAAGTGATATTTGGAAGCCCATAGAGGGCTATGGTGAAAAAGGAAATATCCTCAGATGAAATCTGGAAAGAAGCTTTCTGAGAAAGTGCTTAGTGTTCTGTTAATTCATCTCACAGAGTTACATCTGTATTTCGAGGATCTCTTTGCTAGCCTTATTTCTGTGGAATCTGAGAACAGATATTTCGGATCCCTTTGAAGACTATAGGGCCAATGGAAATATCCTCCCATAACAAAGAGAAAGAAGCTTTTTGAGAAAGTTCTCTGTGTTCTGTGAAATCATCTCACAGAGTTACAGCTTTCCCCTCAAGAAGCCTTTCGCTAAGACACTTCTTGTTGAATTCGCAAAGTGATATTTGGAAGCCCATAGAGGGCTATGGTGAAAAAGGAAATATCCTCAGATGAAATCTGTAAAGAAGCTTTCTGAGAAACTGCTTAGTGTTCTGTTAATTCATCTCACAGAGTTACATCTGTATTTCGTGGATCTCCTTGCTAGCCTTATTTCTGTGGAATCTGAGAACAGATATTTCGGATCCCTTTGAAGACTATAGGGCCAAAGGAAATATCCTCCCATAACAAAGAGAAAGAAGCTTTCTGAGAAACTTCTTTGTGTTCTGTGATATCATCTCACAGATTTACAGCTTTCCCCTCAAGAAGCCTTTCGCTAAGACAGTTCTTGTGGAATGGGCAAAGGGATATTTGGAAGCCCATAGAGGGTTATGGTGAAAAAGGAAATATCCTCAGATGAAATCTGGAAAGAAGCTTTCTGAGAAACTGCTCTGTGATGTGTGACTTCCACTCACAGAGTTACATCTGTATTTCGTGGATCTCTTTGCTAGCCTTATTTCTGTGGAATCTGAGAACAGATATTTCGGATCCCTTTGAAGACTATAGGGCCAAAGGAAATATCCTCCGATAACAAAGAGAAAGAAGCTTTCTGAGAAACTTCTTTGTGTTCTGTGAAATCATCTCACAGAGTTACAGCTTTCCCCTCAAGAAGCCTTTCGCTAAGACAGTTCTTGTGGAATTGGCAAAGTGATATTTGGAAGCCCATAGAGGGCTATGGTGAAAAAGGAAATATCCTCAGATGAAATCTGGAAAGAAGCTTTCTGAGAAAGTGCTTAGTGTTCTGTTAATTCATCTCACAGAGTTACATCAGTATTTCGTGGATCACTTTGCTATCCTTATTTCTGTGGAATCTGAGAACAGATATTTCGGATCCCTTTGAAGACTCTAGGGCCAAAGGAAATATCCTGCGATAACAAAGAGAAAGAAGCTTTCTGAGAAACTTCTTTGTGTTCTGTTAAATCATCTAACAGTGTTACAGCTTTCCCCTCAGGAAGCCTGTCGCTAAGACCGTTCTTGTGGAATTGGCAAAGTGATATTTGGAAGCCACTAGAGGGCTATGGTGAAAAAGGAAATATCCTCAGATGAAATCTGGAAAGAAGCTTTTTGAGAAAGTGCTTAGTGTTCTGTTAATTCATCTCACAAAGTTACATCTGTATTTCGTGGATCTCTTTGCTAGCCTTATTTCTGTGGAATCTGAGAACAGATATTTCGGATCCCTTTGAAGACTATAGGGCCAAAGGAAATATCCTCCGATATAAAAAAGAAAGAAGCTTTCTGAGAAACTTCTTTGTGTTCTGTGAAATCATCTCACAGAGTTACAGCTTTCCCCTCAAGAAGCCTTTCGCTTAGACAGTTCTTGTGGAATTGGCAAAGGGATATTTGGAAGCCCATAGAGGGCTATGCTGAAAAAGAAAATATCGTCAGATGAAATCTGGAAAGAAGCTTTCTGAGAAATTGCTTAGTGTTCTGTTAATTCATCTCACAGAGTTACATCTGTATTTCGTGGATCTCTTTGCTAGCCTTATTTCTGTGGAATCTGAGAACCGATATTTCGGATCCCTTTGAAGGCTATAGGGCCAAAGGAAATATCCTCCCACAACAAAGAGAAAGAAGCTCTCTGAGAAACTTCTTTGTGTTCTGTGATATCATCTCACAGATTTACAGCTTTCCCCTCAAGAAGCCTTTCGCTAAGACAGTTCTTGTGGAATTGGCAAAGGGATATTTGGAAGCCCATAGAGGGTTATGGTAAAAAAGGAAATATCCTCAGATGAAATCTGGAAAGAAGCTTTCTGAGAAACTGCTCTGTGATGGTGACTTCCACTCAGAGAGTTTCATCTGTATTTCGTGGATCTCCTTGCTAGCCTTATTTCTGTGGAATCTGAGAACAGATTTTTCGGAACCCTTTGAAGACTATAGGGCCAAAGGAAATATCCTCCGATATAAAAAGGAAAGAAGCTTTCTGAGAAACTTCTTTGTGTTCTGTGAAATCAACTCACAGAGTTACAGCTTTCCCCTCAAGAAGCCTTTCGCTAAGACAGTTCTTGTGGACATGGCAAAGTGATATTTGGAAGCCCATAGAGGGCTACAGTGAAAAAGGAAATATCCTCAGATGAAATCTGGAAAGAAACTTTCTGAGAAACTGCTTAGTGTTCTGATAATTCATCTCACAAAGTTACATCTGTATTTCGTGGATCTCTTTGCTAGCCTTATTTCTGTGGAATCTGAGAACAGATATTTCGGATCCCTTTGAAGACTATAGGGCCAAAGGAAATATCCTCCGATAACAAAGAGAAAGACGCTTTTTGAGAAAGTTCTCTGTGTTCTGTGAAATCATCTCACAGAGTTACAGCTTTCCCCTCAAGAAGCCTTTCGCTAAGACAGTTCTTGTGGAATTGGCAAAGTGATATTTGGAAGCCCATAGAGGGCTATGGTGAAAAAGGAAATATCCTCAGATGAAATCTGGAAAGAAGCTTTCTGAGAAACTGCTCTGTGATGTGTGACTTCCACTCACAGAGTTACATCTGTATTTGGTGGATCTCTTTGCTAGCCTTATTTCTGTGGAATCTGAGAACAGATATTTCGGATCCCTTTGAAGACTATAGGGCCAAAGGAAATATCCTCCGATATAAAAAGAGAAAGAAGCTTTCTGAGAAACTTCTTTGTGTTCTGTGAAATCATCTCACAGAGTTACAGCTTTCCCCTCAAGAAGCCTTTCGCTAAGACAGTTCTTGTGGAATTGGCAAAGGGATATTTGGAAGCCCATAGAGGGCTACGGTGAAAAAGGAATATTCTCAGATGTAATCTGGAAAAAAGCTTTCTGAGAAACTGCTTAGTGTTCTGTTAATTCATCTCACAGAGTTACATCTGTATTTCGAGGATCTCTTTGCTAGCCTTATTTCTGTGGAATCTGAGAACAGGTATTTCTGTTCCCTTTAAAGACTATAGGGCTAAAGGAAATATCCTCCGATAACAAAGAGAAAGAAGCTTTCTGAGAAACTTCTTTCTGTTCTGTGAAATCATCTCACAGAGTTACAGCTTTGCCCTCAAGAAGCCTTTCGCTAAGACAATTCTTGTGGAATTGGCAAAGGGATATTTGGAAGCCCATAGACGCCTATGGTGAAAAAGGAAATATCCTCAGATGAAATCTTGAAAGAAGCTTTCTGAGAAACTGCTCTGTCATGTGTGACTTCCACTCACATAGTTACATCTGTATTTAGTGGATCTCTTTGCTAGACTTATTTCTGTGGAATCTGAGAACAGATATTTCGGATCCCTTTGAAGACTATAGGGAAAAAGGAAATATCCTCTGATAACAAAGAGAAAGAAGCTTTCTGAAAAACTTCTTTGTTTTCTGTGAAATCATCTCACAGAGTTACAGCTTTCCCCTCAAGAAGCCTTTCGCTAAGACAGTTCTTGTGGAATTGGCAACGTGATATTTGGAAGCCCATAGAGGGCTATGGTGAAAAAGGAAATATCCTCAGATGAAATCTGGATAGAAGCTTTCTGAGAAACTGCTTAGTGTTCTGTTAATTCATCTCACAGAGTTACATCTGTATTTCGTGGATCACTTTGCTAGCCTTATTTCTGTGCAATCTGAGAACAGATATTTCGGATCCCTTTGAAGACTATAGGGCCAAAGGAAATATCCTCCGATAACAAAGAGAAAGAAGCTTTCTGAGAAACTTCTTTGTGTTCTGTGAAATCATCTCACAGTGTTACAGCTTTCCCCTCAAGAAGCCTTTCGCTAAGACAGTTCTTTTGGAATTGGCAAAGTGATATTTGGAAGCCCATAGACGGCTATGGTGAAAAAGAAAAAATCTCAGATGAAATCTGGAAAGAAGCTTTCTGAGAAACTGCTTAGTGTTCTGTTAATTCATCTCACAGAGTTACATCTGTGTTTCGAGGATCTCTTTGCTAGCCTTATTTCTGTGGAATCTGAGAACAGATATTTCGGTTCCCTTTGAAGACTTTAGGGCTAAAGGAAATATCCTCCGATAACAAAGAGAAAGAAGCTTTCTGAGAAACTTCTTTGTGATCTGTGAAATCATCTCACAGAGTTACAGCTTTCCCCTCAAGAAGCCTTTCGCTAAGACAGTTCTTGTGGAATTGGCAAAGGGATATTTGGAAGCCCATAGAGGCCTATGGTGAAAAAGGAAGTATCCTCAGATGAAATCTGGAAAGAAGCTTTCTGAGAAACTGCTCTGTGATGTGTGACTTCCACTTACAGAGTTACATCTGTATTTCGTGGATCTCTTTGCTAGACTTATTTCTGTGGAAACTGAGAACAGATATTTCGGATCCCTTTCAAGACTATAGGGCCAAAGGAAATATCCTCCGATACCAAAGAGAAAGAAGCTTTCTGAGAAACTTCTTTGTGTTCTGTGAAATCATCTCACAGAGTTACAGCTTTCCCCTCAAGAAGCCTTTCGCTAAGAGAGTTCTGGTGGAATTGGCAAAGTGATATTTGGAAGCCTATAGAAGGCTATGGTGAAAAAGGAAATATCCTCAGATGAAATCTGGAAAGAAGCTTTCTGAGAAACTGCTCTGTGATGTTTGACTTCCACTCACAGAGTTACATCTGTATTTCGTGGATATCTTTGCTAGACTTATTTCTGTGGAATCTGAGAACAGATATTTCGGATCCCTTTGAAGACTATAGGGCCAATGGAAACATTCTCCCATAACAAAGAGAAAGAAGCTTTCTGAGAAAGTTCTTTGTGTTCCGTGAAATCATCTCACAGAGTTACAGCTTTCCCCTCAAGAAGACTTTCGCTAAGACAGTTCTTGTGGAATTGGCAAAGTGATATTTGGAAGCCCAGAGAGGGCTATGGTGAAAAAGGAAATATTCTCAGATGAAATCTGGAAAGAAGCTTTCTGAGAAACTGCTTAGTGTTCTCTTAATTCATCTCACAGAGTTACATCTGTATTTCGTGGATCTCTTTGCTAGCCTTATTTCTGTGGAATCTGAGAACAGATATTTCGGATCCCTTTGAAGACTATAGGGCCAAAGGAAATATCCTCCGATAACAAAGAGAAAGAAGCTTTCTGAGAAACTTCTTTGTGTTCTGTGAAATCATCTCACAGTGTTACAGCTTTCCCCTCAAGAAGTCTTTCTCTAAGACAGTTCTTGTTGAATTGGCAAAGTGATATTTGGAAGCCCATAGAGGGCTATGGTGAAAAAGGAAATATCCTCAGATGAAATCCGGAAAGAAGCTTTCTGAGAAACTGCTCTGTGATGTGTGACTTCCACTCACAGAGTTACATCTGTATTTCGTGGATCTCTTTGCTAGCCTTATTTCTGTGGAATCTGAGAACAGATATTTCGGATCCCATTGAAGACTATAGGACCAAAGGAAATATCCTCCGATAACAAAGAGAAAGAAGCTTTCTGAGAAACTTCTTTGTGTTCTGTGAAATCATCTCACAGAGTTACAGCTTTCCCCTCAAGAAGCCTTTCGTTAAGACAGTTCTTGTGGAATTGGCAAAGTGATGTTTGGAAGCCCATAGAGGGCTATGGTGAAAAAGGAAATATCCTCAGATGAAATCTGGAAAGAAGCTTTCTGAGAAATTGCTCTGTGATGGGTGACTTCCACTCGCAGAGTTACATCTGTATTTCGTGAATCTCTTTGCTAGCCTTATTTCTGTGGAATCTGAGAACAGATATTTCGGATCCCTTTGAAGACTATAGGGCCAAAGGATATATCCTCCCAAAACAAAGAGAAAGAAGCTTTTTGAGAAACTTCTTTGTGTTCTGTGAAATCATCTCACAGAGGTACAGCTTTTCCCTCAAGAAGCCTTTCGCCAAGACAGTTCTTGTGGAATTGGCAAAGGGATATTTGGAAGCCCATAGAGGCCTATGGTGAAAAAGGAAATATCCTCAGATGAAATCTGGAAAGAAGCTTTCTGAGAAACTGCTTAGTGTTCTGTTAATTCATCTCAAAGAGTTACATCTGTATTTCGTGGATATCTTTGCTAGCCTTATTTCTGTGGAATCTGAGAACAGATATTTCGGATCCCTTAGAAGACTATAGGGCCAAAGGAAATATCCTCCGATAACAAAGAGAAAGAAGCTTTCTGAGAAACTTCTTTGTGTTCTGTGAAATCATCTCACAGAGTTACAGCTTTCCCCTCAAGAAGCCTTTCGCTAAGACAGTTCTTGTGGAATTGGCAAAGTGATATTTGGAAGCCCATAGAGGGCTATGGTGAAAAAGGAAATATCCTCAGATGAAATCTGGAAAGAAGCTTTCTGAGAAACTGCTTAGTGTTCTGTTAATTCATCTCACAGAGTTACATCTGTATTTCGTGGATCTCTTTGCTAGCCTTATTTCTGTGGAATCTGAGAACAGATATTTCGGATCCCTTTGAAGACTAAAGGGCCAAAGTAAATATCGTCCGATAACAAAGAGAAAGAAGCTTTCTGAGAAACTTCTTTGTCTTCTGTGAAATCATCTCACAGATTTACAGCTTTCCCCTCAAGAAGGCTTTCGATAATACAGTTCTTGTGGAATTGGCAAAGGGATATTTGGAAGCCCATAGAGGGTTATGGTGAAAAAGGAAATATACTCAGATGAAATCTGCAAAGAAGCTTTCTGAGAAACACCTCTGTGATGTGTGACGTCCACTCACAGAGTTACATCTGTATTTCGTGGATCTCTTTGCTAGCCTTATTTCTGTGTAATCTGAGAACAGATATTTCGGATCCCTTTGAAGACTATAGGGCCAAAGGAAATATCCTCCGATAACAAAGAGAAAGAAGCTTTCTGAGAAACTTCTTTGTGATCTGTGAAATCATCTCACAGAGTTACAGCTTTCCCCTCAAGAAGCCTTTCGCTAAGACAGTTCTTGTGGAATTGGCAAAGGGATATTTGGAAGCCCATAGAGGCCTATGGTGAAAAAGGAAATATCCTCAGATGAAATCTGGAAAGAAGCTTTCTGAGAAACTGCTCTGTGATGTGTGACTTCCACTTACAGAGTTACATCTGTATTTCGTGGATCTCTTTGCTAGACTTATTTCTGTGGAAACTGAGAACAGATATTTCGGATCCCTTTCAAGACTATAGGGCCAAAGGAAATATCCTCCGATAACAAAGAGAAAGAAGCTTTCTGAGAAACTTCTTTGTGTTCTGTGAAATCATCTCACAGAGTTACAGCTTTCCCCTCAAGAAGACTTTCGCTAAGAGAGTTCTGGTGGAATTGGCAAAGTGATATTTGGAAGCCCATAGAGGGCTATGGTGAAAAAGGAAATATCCTCAGATGAAATCTGGAAAGAAGCTTTCTGAGAAACTGCTCTGTGATGTGTAACTTCCACTCACAGAGTTACATCTGTATTTCGTGGATCTCTTTGCTAGCCTTATTTCTGTGGAATCTGAGAACAGATATTTCGGATCCCTTTGAAGACTATAGGGCCAAAGGAAATATCCTCCGATAACAAAGAGAAAGAAGCTTTCTGAGAAAATTCTTTGTGTTCTGTGAAATCATCTCACAGAGTTACAGCTTTCCCCTCAAGAAGCCTTTCGCTAAGACAGTTCTTGAGAATTGGCAAAGTGATATTTGGAAGCCCATAGAGGGCTATGGTGAAAAACGAAATATCCTCAGATGAAATCTGGAAAGAAGCTTTCTGAGAAACTGCTTAGTGTTCTGTTAATTCATCTCACAGCGTTACATCTGTATTTCGTGGATCTCTTTGCTAGCCTTATTTCTGTGGAATCTGAGAACAGATATTTCGGATGCCTTGAAGACTATAGGGCCAATGGAAATATCCTCGGATAACAAAGAGAAAGAAGCTTTCTGAGAAACTTCTTTCTGTTCTGTGAAATCATCTCACAGTGTTACAGCTTTCCGCTCAAGATGTCTTTCGCTAAGACAGTTCTTGTGGAATTGGCAAAGTGATATTTGGAAGCCCATAGAGAGCTATGGTGAAAAAGGAAATATCCTCAGTTGAAATCTGGAAAGAAGCTTTCTGAGAAACTGCTTAGTGTTCTGTTAATTCATCTCACAGAGTTACATCTGTATTTCGTGGATCTCTTTGCTAGCCTTATTTCTGTGTAATCTGAGAACAGATATTTCGGATCCCTTTGAAGACTATAGGGCCAAAGGAAATATCCTCCGATAACAAAGAGAAAGAAGCTTTCTGAGAAACTTCTTTGTGTTCTGTGAAATCATCTCACAGAGTTACAGCCTTCCCCTCAAGAAGCCTTTCGCTAAGATAGTTCTTGAGGAATTGGCAAAGGGATATTTGGAAGCCCATAGAGGCCTATGGTGAAAAAGGAAATATCCTCAGATTAAATCTGGAAAAAAGCTTTCTGAGAAACTGCTTACTGTTCTGTTAATTCATCTCACGGAGTTACATCTGTATTTCGTGGATCTCTTTGCTGGCCTTATTTCTGTGGAATCTGAGAACAGATATTTCGGATCCCTTTGAAGACTATAGGGCCAAAGGAAATATCCTCCGATAACAAAGAGAAAGAAGCTTTCTGAGAAACTTCTTTGTGTTCTGTGAAATCATCTCACAGAGTTACAGCTTTCCCCTCACCTTTCGCTAAGACAGTTCTGGTGGAATTGTCAAAGGAATATTTCGAAGCCCATAGAGGCCTATGTTGAAAAAGGAAATATCCTCAGATGAAATCTGGAAAGAAGCTTTCTGAGAAACTGATCTGTGATGCGTGACTTCCACTCACAGAGTTACATCTGTATTTCGTGGATCTCTTTGCTAGCCTTATTTCTGTGGAATCTGAGAGCAGATATTTCGGATCGCTTTGAAGACTATAGGGCCAAAGGAAATATCCTCCGATAACAAAGAGAAAGAAGCTTTCTGAGAAACTTCTTTGTGTTCTGTGAAATCATCTCACAGAGTTACTGCTTTCCCCTCTAGAAGCCTTTCGCTAAGACAGTTCTTGTGTAATTGGCAAAGGGATATTTGGAAACGCATAGAGGCCTATGGTGAAAAAGGAAATATCCTCAGATGAAATCTGAAAAGAAGCTTTCTGAGAAACTGCTTAGTGTTCTCCTAATTCATCTCACAGAGTTACATCTGTATTTCGTGGATCTCTTTGCTAGCCTTATTTCTGTGGAATCTGAGAAAAGATATTTCGGATCCCTTTGAAGACTATAGGGCCAATGGAAATATCCTCCGATAACTAAGAGAAAGAAGCTTTCTGAGAAACTTCTTTGTGTTCTGTGAAATCATCTCACAGTGTTACAGCTTTCCCCTCAAGAAGCCTTTCGCTAAGACAGTTCTCTTGGAATTGGCAAAGTGATATTTGGAATCCCATAGAGGGCTATGGTGAAAAAGGAAATATCCTCAGATGAAATCTGGAAAGAAGCTTTCTGAGAAACTGCTCTGTGATGTGTGACTTACACTCACAGAGTTACATCTGTATTTCGTGGATCTCTTTGCTAGCCTCATTTCTGTGGAATCTGAGAGCAGATATTTCGGATGCCTTTGAAGACTATAGGGCCAAAGGAAATATTCTCCGATAACAAAGAGAAAGAAGCTTTCTGAGAAACTTCTTTGTGTTCTGTGAAATCATCTCACAGTGTTACAGCTTTCCCCTCAAGAAGCCTTTCGCTAAGACAGTTCTTGTGGAATTGGCAAAGGGATATTTGGAAGGCCATAGAGGCCTATGGTGAAAAAGGAAATATCCTCAGATGAAATCTGGAAAAAAGCTTTCTGAGAAACTGCTTAGTGTTCTGTTAATACATCTCACAGAGTTACATCTGTATTTCGTGGATCTCTTTGCTAGCCTTATTTCTGTGGAATCTGAGAACACATATTTCGGATCCCTTTGAAGACTATAGGGCCAAAGGAAATATCCTCCGATAACAAAAAGAAAGAAGCTTTCTGAGAAACTTCTTTGTGTTCTGTGAAATCATCTCACAGAGTTACAGCTTTCCCCTCACCTTTCGCTAACACAGGTCTGGTGGAATTGGCAAAGGGATATTTGGAAGCCCATAGAGGCCTATGTTGAAAAAGGAAATATCCTCAGATGAAATCTGGAAAGAAGCTTTCTGAGAAACTGCTTAGTGTTCTGTTAATTCATCTCACAGAGTTACATCAGTATTTCGTGGATCTCTTGCTTGCCTTATTTCTGTGGAATCTGAGGTCAGATATGTCGGATCCCTTTGAAGACTATAGGGCCAAAGAAATATCCTCCCATAAAAAAGAGAAAGAAGCTTTCTGAGAAACTTCTTTGTGTTCTGTGAAATCATCTCACAGAGTTACAGCTTTCACCTCAAGAAGCCTTTCGATAAGACAGTTCTGGTGGAATTGGCAAAGTGATATTTGGAAGCCCATAGAGGGCTATGGTGAAAAAGGAAATACCCTCAGATGAAATCTGGAAAGAAGCTTTCTGAGAAACTGCTTAGTGTTCTGTTAATTCATCTCACAGAGTTACATCTGTATTTCGTGGATCTCTTTGCTAGCCTTATTTCTTTGGAATCTGAGAACAGATATTTCGGATCCCTTTGAAGACTAAAGGGCAAAAGTAAATATCGTCCGATAACAAAGAGAAAGAAGTTTTCTGAGAAACTACTTTGTGTTCTGTGAAATCTTCTCACATATTAACAGCTTTCCCCTCAAGAAGGCTTTCGGTAAGACTGTTCTTGTGGAATTGGCAAAGGGATATTTGGAAGCCCATAGAAGGTTATGGTGAAAAAGGAAATATCCTCAGATGAAATCTGCAAAGAAGCTTTTTGAGAAACAGCTCTGTGATGTGTGACGTCCACTCACAGAGTTACATCTGTATTTCCTGGATCTCTTTGCTAGCCTTATTTCTGTGTAATCTGAGAACAGATATTTCGCATCCCTTTGAAGACTATAGGGCCAAAGGAAATATCCTCCGATAACAAAGAGAAAGAAGCTTTCTGAATAACTTCTTTGTGTTCTGTGAAATCATCTCACAGAGTTGCAGCTTTCCCCTCAAGAAGCCTTTCGCTAAGACAGTTCTTGTGGAATTGGCAAAGGGATATTTGGAAGCCCATAGAGGCCTATGGTGAAAAAGGAAATATCCTCAGATGAAATCTGGAAAGAAGCTTTCTGAGAAACTGCTTAGTGTTCTGTTAATTCTTCTCACAGAGTTACATCTGTATTTCGTGGATCTCTTTGCTAGCCTTATTTCTGTGGAATCTGAGAACAGATATTTCGGATCCCTTTGAAGACTATAGGGCCAAAGGAAATATCCTCCCATAACAAAGAGAAAGAAGCTTTCTGAGAAACTTCTTTGTGTTCTGTGAAATCATCTCACAGAGTTACAGCTTTCCCCTCAAGAAGCCTTTCGCTAACACAGTTCTTGTGGAATTGGCAAAGTGATATTTGGAAGCCCATAGAGGGCTACGGTGAAAAAGGTAATATCCTAAGATGAAATCTGGAAAGAAGCCTTCTGAGAAACTGCTCTGTGATGTGTGCCTTCCACTCACAGAGTTACATCTGTATTTCGTGGATCTCTTTGCTAGCCTTATTTCTGTGGAATCTGAGAACAGATATTTCGGATCCCTTTGAAGACTACAGGGCCAAAGGAAATATCCTCCGATATAAAAAGAGAAAGAAGCTTTCTGAGAAACTTCTTTGTGTTCTGCGAAATCATCTCACAGAGTTACAGCTTTCCCCTCAAGAAGCCTTTCGCTAAGACAGTTCTTGTGGAATTGGCAAAGTGATATTTGGAAGCCCATAGAGGGCGATGGTGAAAAAGGAAATATCCTCAGATGAAATCTGGAAAGAAGCTTTCTGAGAAACAGCTCTGTGATGTGTGACGTCCACTCACAGAGTTACATCTGTATTTCGTGGATCTCTTTGCTAGCCTTATTTCTGTGGAATCTGAGAACAGATATTTTGGATCCCTTTGAAGACTATAGGGCCAAAGGAAATATCCTCCGATAACAAAGAGAAAGAAGCTTTCTGAGAAACGTCTTTGTGTTCTGTGAAATCATCTCACAGAGTTACAGCTTTCCCCTCAAGAAGCCTTTCGCTAAGACAGTTCTTGTGGAATTGGCAAAGTGATATTTGGAAGCCCCTTGAGGGCTATCATGAAAAAGGAAATATCCTCAGATGAAATCTGGAAAGAAGCTTTCTGATTAACTGCTTAGTGTTCTGTTAATTCATCTCACTTAGTTACATCTGTATTTCGTGGATCTCTTTGATAGCCTTATTCCTGTGGAATCTGAGAACAGATATTTCGGATCCCTTTGACGACTATAGGGCCAAAGGAAATATCCTCCGATAACAAAGAGAAAGAAGCTTTCTGAGAAACTTCTTTGTGTTGTGTGAAATCATCTCATAGAGTTACAGCTTTCCCCTCAAGAAGCCTTTCGCTAAGACAGTTCTTGTGGAATTGGCAAAGTGATATTTGGAAGCCCATAGAGGCCTACGTTGAAAAAGGAAATATCCTCAGATGAAATATGGAAAGAAGCTTTCTGAGAAACCGCTCTGTGATGTGTGACTTCCACTCACAGAGTTACATCTGTATTTCGTGGATCTCTTTGCTAGCCTTATTTCTGTGGAATCTGAGAACAGATATTTCGGATCCCTTTGAAGACTATAGGGCCAACCGAAATATCCTCCGATAACAAACAGAAAGAAGCTTTCTGAGAAACTTCTTTGTGTTCTGTGAAATCATCTCACAGAGTTACAGCTTTCCCCTCAAGAAGCCTTTCGCTAAGACATTTCTTGTGGAATTGGCTAAGTGATATTTGGAAGCCCATAGAGGGCTATGGTGAAAAAGGAAATATCCTCAGATGAAATCCTGAAAGAAGCTTTCTGAGAAGCTGCTCTTTGATGTGTGACTTCCACTCACAGAGTTACATCTGTATTTCGTGGATCTCTTTGCTAGCCTTATTTCTGTGGAATCTGAGAACAGATATTTCGGATCCCTTTGAAGACTATAGGGCCAAAGGAAATATCCTCCGATAACAAAGAGAAAGAACCTTTCTGAGAAACTTCTTTGTGTTCTGTGAAATCATCTCACAGAGTTACAGCTTTCCCCTCAAGAAGCCTTTCGGTAAGACAGTTCTTGTGGACATGGCAAAGGGATATTTGGAAGCCTATAGAGGGCTATGGTGAAAAAGGAAATATCCTAAGATGAAATCTGGAAAAAAGCTTTCTGAGAAACTGCTTAGTGTTCTGTTAATACATCTCACAGAGTTACATCTGTATTTCGTGGATCTCTTTGCTAGCCTTATTTCTGTGGAATCTGAGAACACATATTTCGGATCCCTTTGAAGACTATAGGGCCAAAGGAAATATCCTCCGATAACAAAAAGAAAGAAGCTTTCTGAGAAACTTCTTTGTGTTCTGTGAAATCATCTCACAGAGTTACAGCTTTCCCCTCACCTTTCGCTAACACAGGTCTGGTGGAATTGGCAAAGGGATATTTGGAAGCCCATAGAGGCCTATGTTGAAAAAGGAAATATCCTCAGATGAAATCTGGAAAGAAGCTTTCTGAGAAACCGATCAGTGATGTGTGACTTCCACTCACAGAGTTACATCTGTATTTCGTGGATCTCTTTGCTAGCCTTATTTCTATGGAATCTGAGAACAGATATTTCGGATCCCTTTGAAGACTATAGGGCCAAAGGAAATATCCTCCGATAACAAAGAGAAAGAAGCTTTCTGAGAAACTTCTTTGTGTTCTGTGAAATCATCTCACAGAGTTACAGCTTTCCCCTCAAGAAGCCTTTCGCTAAGACAGTTCTTGTGGAATTGGCAAAGTGATATTTGGAAGCCCATAGAGGGCTATGGTGAAAAAGGAAATATCCTCAGATGAAATCTGGAAAGAAGATTTCTGAGAAACTGCTTAGTGTTCTGTTAATTCATCTCACAGAGTTACATCTGTATTTCGTGGATCTCTTGCTTGCCTTATTTCTGTGGAATCTGAGGTCAGATATGTCGGATCCCTTTGAAGACTATAGGGCCAAAGAAATATCCTCCCATAAAAAAGAGAAAGAAGCTTTCTGAGAAACTTCTTTGTGTTCTGTGAAATCATCTCACAGAGTTACAGCTTTCACCTCAAGAAGCCTTTCGATAAGACAGTTCTGGTGGAATTGGCAAAGTGATATTTGGAAGCCCATAGAGGGCTATGGTGAAAAAGGAAATACCCTCAGATGAAATCTGGAAAGAAGCTTTCTGAGAAACTGCTTAGTGTTCTGTTAATTCATCTCACAGAGTTACATCTGTATTTCGTGGATCTCTTTGCTAGCCTTATTTCTGTGGAATCTGAGAACAGATATTTCGGATCCCTTTGAAGACTAAAGGGCAAAAGTAAATATCGTCCGATAACAAAGAGAAAGAAGTTTTCTGAGAAACTTCTTTGTGTTCTGTGAAATCGTCTCACAGATTAACAGCTTTCCCCTCAAGAAGGCTTTCGGTAAGACTGTTCTTGTGGAATTGGCAAAGGGATATTTGGAAGCCCATAGAGGGTTATGGTGAAAAAGGAAATGTCCTCAGATGAAATCTGCAAAGAAGCTTTTTGAGAAACAGCTCTGTGATGTGTGACTTCCACTCACAGAGTTACATCTGTATTTCGTGGATCTCTTTGCTAGCCTTATTTCTGTGGAATCTGAGAACAGATATTTCGGATCCCTTTGAAGACTACAGGGCCAAAGGAAATATCCTCCGATATAAAAAGAGAAAGAAGCTTTCTGAGAAACTTCTTTGTGTTCTGTGAAATCATCTCACAGAGTTACAGCTTCCGCCTCAAGAAGCCTTTCGGTAAGACAGTTATTGTGGAATTGGCAAAGGGGTATTTGGAAGCCCATTGAGGGCTATGGTGAAAAAGGAAATATCCTCATATGAAATCTGGAAAGAAGCTTTCTGAGAAACTGCTCTGTGATGTGTGACGTCCACTCACAGAGTTACATCTGTATTTAGTGGATCTCTTTGCTAGCCTTATTTCTGTGGAATCTGAGAACAGATATTTCGGATCCCTTTGAAGTCTATAGGGCCAAAGGAAATATCCTCCGATAACAAAGAGAAAGAAGCTATCTTAGAAATTTCTTTGTGTTCTGTGAAATCATCTCACAGAGTTACAGCTTTCCCCTCAAGAAGCCTTTCGCTAAGAGAGTTCTGGTGGAATTGGCAAAGTGATATTTAGAAGCCCAAAGAGGGCTATGTTGAAAAAGGAAATATCCTGAGATGAAATCTGGAAAGAAGCTTTCTGAGAAACTGCTCTGTGATGTGTGACTTCCTCTCACAGAGTTACATCTGTATTTCGTGGATCTCTTTGCTAGCCTTATTTCTGTGGAATCTGAGAACAGATATTTCGGATCCCTTTGAAGAGTATAGGGCCAAAGGAAATATTCTCCGATAACAAAGAGAAAGAAGCTTTCTGAGAAACTTCTTTGTGTTCTGTGAAATCATCTCACAGAGTTACAGCTTTCCCCTCAAGAAGCCTTTCGCTAAGACAGTTCTTGTGGAATTGGCGAAGGGATATTTGGATGCCCATAGAGGCCTATTGTGAAAAAGGAAATAACCTCAGATGAAATCTGGAAAGAAGCTTTCTGAGAAACTGCTTAGTGTTCTGTTAATTCATCTCACATAGTTACATCTGTATTTCGAGGATCTCTTTGCTAGCCTTATTTCTGTGGAATCTGAGAACAGATATTTCGGTTTCCTTTGAAGACAATAGGGCTAAAGGAAATATCCTCCGATAACAAAGAGAAAGAAGCTTTCTGATAAACTTCTTTGTGTTCTGCGAAATCATCTCACAGAGTTACAGCTTTCCCCTCAAGAAGCCTTTCGCTAAGACAGTTCTTGTGGAATTCGCAAAGTGATATTTGGAAGCCCATAGAGGGCTATGGTGAAAAAGGAAATATCCTCAGATGAAATCTGGAAAGAATCTTCCTGAGAAACTGCTCTGTGATGTGTGACTTCCACTCACAGAGTTACATCTGTATTTCGTGGATCTCTTTGCTAGACTCATTTCTGAGGAATCTGAGAACAGATATTTCGGATCCCTTTGAAGACTATAGGGCCAAAGGAAATATCCTCCGATAACAAAGAGAAAGAAGCTTTCTGAGAAACTTCTTTGTGTTCTGCGAAATCATCTCACAGAGTTACAGCTTTCCCCTCAAGAAGCCTTTCGCTAAGACAGTTCTTGTTGAATTGGCAAAGGGATATTTGGAAGCGCATAGAGGCCTATGGTGAAAAAGGAAATATCCTCAGATGAAATCTGGAAAGAAGCTTTCTGAGAAACTGCTTAGTGTTCTGTTAATTCATCTCACAGAGTTACATCTGTATTTCGTGGATCTCTTTGCTAGCCTCATTTCTGTGAAATCTGAGAACAGATATTTCGGATCCCTTTGAAGACTATAGGGCCAAAGGAAATATCCTCCGATAACAAAGAGAAAGAAGCTTTCTGAGAAACTCCTTTGTGTTCTGTGAAATCATCTCACAGAGCTACAGCTTTCCCCTCAAGAAGTCTTTCGCTAAGACAGTTCTTTTGGAAGCCCATAGAGGGCGATGGTGAAAAAGGAAATATCCTCAGATGAAATCTGGAAAGAAGCTTTCTGAGAAACAGCTCTGTGATGTGTGACGTCCACTCACAGAGTTACATCTGTATTTCGTGGATCTCTTTGCTAGCCTTATTTCTGTGGAATCTGAGAACAGATATTTTGGATCCCTTTGAAGACTATAGGGCCAAAGGAAATATCCTCCGATAACAAAGAGAAAGAAGCTTTCTGAGAAACTTCTTTGTGTTCTGTGAAATCATCTCACAGAGTTACAGCTTTCCCCTCAAGAAGCCTTTCGCTAAGACAGTTCTTGTGGAATTGGCAAAGTGATATTTGGAAGCCCCTTGAGGGCTATCATGAAAAAGGAAATATCCTCAGATGAAATCTGGAAAGAAGCTTTCTGATTAACTGCTTAGTGTTCTGTTAATTCATCTCACTTAGTTACATCTGTATTTCGTGGATCTCTTTGATAGCCTTATTCCTGTGGAATCTGAGAACAGATATTTCGGATCCCTTTGAAGACTATAGGGCCAAAGGAAATATCCTCCGATAACAAAGAGAAAGAAGCTTTCTGAGAAACTTCTTTGTGTTGTGTGAAATCATCTCATAGAGTTACAGCTTTCCCCTCAAGAAGCCTTTCGCTAAGACAGTTCTTGTGGAATTGGCAAAGTGATATTTGGAAGCCCATAGAGGCCTACGTTGAAAAAGGAAATATCCTCAGATGAAATATGGAAAGAAGCTTTCTGAGAAACCGCTCTGTGATGTGTGACTTCCACTCACAGAGTTACATCTGTATTTCGTGGATCTCTTTACTAAGATTATTTCTGTGGAATCTGAGAACAGATATTTCGGATCCCTTTGAAGACTATAGGGCCAAAGGAAATATCCTCCGATAACAAAGAGAAGGAAGCTTTCTGAATAACTTCTTTGTGTTCTGTGAAATCATCTCACAGAGTTACAGCTTTCCCCTCAAGAATCCTTTCGCTAAGACAGTTCTTGTGGAATTGGCAAAGGGATATTTGGAAGCCCATAGAGGGTTATGGTGAAAAAGGAAATATCCTCAGATGAAATCTGGAAAGAAGCTTTCTGAGAAACAGCTCTGTGATGTGTGACGTCCACTCACAGAGTTAAATCTGTATTTCGTGGATCTCTTTGCTAGCCTTATTTCTGTGGAATCTGAGAACAGATATTTCGGATCCCTTTGAAGACTATAGGGCCAAAGGAAATATCCTCCGATAACAAAGAGAAAGAAGCTTTCTGAGAAACCTCTTTGTGTTCTGTGAAATCATCTCACAGAGTTACAGCTTTCCCCTCAAGAAGCCTTTCGCTAAGACAGTTCTCGTGGAATTGGCAAAGTGATATTTGGAAGCCCATAGAGGGCTATGGTGAAAAAGGAAATATCGTCAGATGAAATCTGGAAAGAAGCTTTCTGAGAAACTGCTTAGTGTTCTGTTAATTCATCTCACAGAGGTACATCTGTATTTCGTGGATCTCTTTGCTAGCCTTATTTCTGTGGAATCTGAGAACAGATATTTCGGATCCCTTTGAAGACTATAGGGCCAAAGGAAATATCGGCCGATAACAAAGAGAAAGAAGCTGTCTTAGAAACTTCTTTGTGTTCTGTGATATCATCTCACAGATTTACCGCTTTCCCCTCAAGAAGCCTTTCGCTAAGACAGTTCTTGTGGAATTGGCAAAGGGATATTTGGAAGCCCATAGAGGGTTATGGTGGAAAAGGAAATATCCTCAGATGAAATCTGGAAAGAAGCTTTCTGAGAAACTGCTCTGTGATGTGTGACGTCCACTCACAGAGTTACATCTGTATTTCGTGGATCTCTTTGCTAGCCTTATTTCTGTGGAATCTGAGAACAGATATTTCGGATCCCTTTGAAGACTATAGGGCCAAAGGAAATATCCTCCGATAACAAAGAGAAAGAAGCTTTCTGAGAAAATTCTTTGTGTTCTGTGAAATCATCTCACAGAGTTACAGCTTTCCCCTCAAGAAGCCTTTCGCTAAGACAGTTCTTGAGAATTGGCAAAGTGATATTTGGAAGCCCATAGAGGGCTATGGTGAAAAACGAAATATCCTCAGATGAAATCTGGAAAGAAGCTTTCTGAGAAACTGCTTAGTGTTCTGTTAATTCATCTCACAGCGTTACATCTGTATTTCGTGGATCTCTTTGCTAGCCTTATTTCTGTGGAATCTGAGAACAGATATTTCGGATGCCTTGAAGACTATAGGGCCAATGGAAATATCCTCGGATAACAAAGAGAAAGAAGCTTTCTGAGAAACTTCTTTCTGTTCTGTGAAATCATCTCACAGTGTTACAGCTTTCCGCTCAAGAAGTCTTTCGCTAAGACAGTTCTTGTGGAATTGGCAAAGTGATATTTGGAAGCCCATAGAGAGCTATGGTGAAAAAGGAAATATCCTCAGTTGAAATCTGGAAAGAAGCTTTCTGAGAAACTGCTTAGTGTTCTGTTAATTCATCTCACAGAGTTACATCTGTATTTCGTGGATCTCTTTGCTAGCCTTATTTCTGTGTAATCTGAGAACAGATATTTCGGATCCCTTTGAAGACTATAGGGCCAAAGGAAATATCCTCCGATAACAAAGAGAAAGAAGCTTTCTGAGAAACTTCTTTGTGTTCTGTGAAATCATCTCACAGAGTTACAGCCTTCCCCTCAAGAAGCCTTTCGCTAAGATAGTTCTTGAGGAATTGGCAAAGGGATATTTGGAAGCCCATAGAGGCCTATGGTGAAAAAGGAAATATCCTCAGATTAAATCTGGAAAAAAGCTTTCTGAGAAACTGCTTACTGTTCTGTTAATTCATCTCACGGAGTTACATCTGTATTTCGTGGATCTCTTTGCTGGCCTTATTTCTGTGGAATCTGAGAACAGATATTTCGGATCCCTTTGAAGACTATAGGGCCAAAGGAAATATCCTCCGATAACAAAGAGAAAGAAGCTTTCTGAGAAACTTCTTTGTGTTCTGTGAAATCATCTCACAGAGTTACAGCTTTCCCCTCACCTTTCGCTAAGACAGTTCTGGTGGAATTGTCAAAGGAATATTTCGAAGCCCATAGAGGCCTATGTTGAAAAAGGAAATATCCTCAGATGAAATCTGGAAAGAAGCTTTCTGAGAAACTGATCTGTGATGCGTGACTTCCACTCACAGAGTTACATCTGTATTTCGTGGATCTCTTTGCTAGCCTTATTTCTGTGGAATCTGAGAGCAGATATTTCGGATCGCTTTGAAGACTATAGGGCCAAAGGAAATATCCTCCGATAACAAAGAGAAAGAAGCTTTCTGAGAAACTTCTTTGTGTTCTGTGAAATCATCTCACAGAGTTACTGCTTTCCCCTCTAGAAGCCTTTCGCTAAGACAGTTCTTGTGTAATTGGCAAAGGGATATTTGGAAACGCATAGAGGCCTATGGTGAAAAAGGAAATATCCTCAGATGAAATCTGAAAAGAAGCTTTCTGAGAAACTGCTTAGTGTTCTCCTAATTCATCTCACAGAGTTACATCTGTATTTCGTGGATCTCTTTGCTAGCCTTATTTCTGTGGAATCTGAGAAAAGATATTTCGGATCCCTTTGAAGACTATAGGGCCAATGGAAATATCCTCCGATAACTAAGAGAAAGAAGCTTTCTGAGAAACTTCTTTGTGTTCTGTGAAATCATCTCACAGTGTTACAGCTTTCCCCTCAAGAAGCCTTTCGCTAAGACAGTTCTCTTGGAATTGGCAAAGTGATATTTGGAATCCCATAGAGGGCTATGGTGAAAAAGGAAATATCCTCAGATGAAATCTGGAAAGAAGCTTTCTGAGAAACTGCTCTGTGATGTGTGACTTACACTCACAGAGTTACATCTGTATTTCGTGGATCTCTTTGCTAGCCTCATTTCTGTGGAATCTGAGAGCAGATATTTCGGATGCCTTTGAAGACTATAGGGCCAAAGGAAATATTCTCCGATAACAAAGAGAAAGAAGCTTTCTGAGAAACTTCTTTGTGTTCTGTGAAATCATCTCACAGTGTTACAGCTTTCCCCTCAAGAAGCCTTTCGCTAAGACAGTTCTTGTGGAATTGGCAAAGGGATATTTGGAAGGCCATAGAGGCCTATGGTGAAAAAGGAAATATCCTCAGATGAAATCTGGAAAAAAGCTTTCTGAGAAACTGCTTAGTGTTCTGTTAATACATCTCACAGAGTTACATCTGTATTTCGTGGATCTCTTTGCTAGCCTTATTTCTGTGGAATCTGAGAACACATATTTCGGATCCCTTTGAAGACTATAGGGCCAAAGGAAATATCCTCCGATAACAAAAAGAAAGAAGCTTTCTGAGAAACTTCTTTGTGTTCTGTGAAATCATCTCACAGAGTTACAGCTTTCCCCTCACCTTTCGCTAACACAGGTCTGGTGGAATTGGCAAAGGGATATTTGGAAGCCCATAGAGGCCTATGTTGAAAAAGGAAATATCCTCAGATGAAATCTGGAAAGAAGCTTTCTGAGAAACTGCTTAGTGTTCTGTTAATTCATCTCACAGAGTTACATCAGTATTTCGTGGATCTCTTGCTTGCCTTATTTCTGTGGAATCTGAGGTCAGATATGTCGGATCCCTTTGAAGACTATAGGGCCAAAGAAATATCCTCCCATAAAAAAGAGAAAGAAGCTTTCTGAGAAACTTCTTTGTGTTCTGTGAAATCATCTCACAGAGTTACAGCTTTCACCTCAAGAAGCCTTTCGATAAGACAGTTCTGGTGGAATTGGCAAAGTGATATTTGGAAGCCCATAGAGGGCTATGGTGAAAAAGGAAATACCCTCAGATGAAATCTGGAAAGAAGCTTTCTGAGAAACTGCTTAGTGTTCTGTTAATTCATCTCACAGAGTTACATCTGTATTTCGTGGATCTCTTTGCTAGCCTTATTTCTTTGGAATCTGAGAACAGATATTTCGGATCCCTTTGAAGACTAAAGGGCAAAAGTAAATATCGTCCGATAACAAAGAGAAAGAAGTTTTCTGAGAAACTACTTTGTGTTCTGTGAAATCTTCTCACATATTAACAGCTTTCCCCTCAAGAAGGCTTTCGGTAAGACTGTTCTTGTGGAATTGGCAAAGGGATATTTGGAAGCCCATAGAAGGTTATGGTGAAAAAGGAAATATCCTCAGATGAAATCTGCAAAGAAGCTTTTTGAGAAACAGCTCTGTGATGTGTGACGTCCACTCACAGAGTTACATCTGTATTTCCTGGATCTCTTTGCTAGCCTTATTTCTGTGTAATCTGAGAACAGATATTTCGGATCCCTTTGAAGACTATAGGGCCAAAGGAAATATCCTCCGATAACAAAGAGAAAGAAGCTTTCTGAATAACTTCTTTGTGTTCTGTGAAATCATCTCACAGAGTTGCAGCTTTCCCCTCAAGAAGCCTTTCGCTAAGACAGTTCTTGTGGAATTGGCAAAGGGATATTTGGAAGCCCATAGAGGCCTATGGTGAAAAAGGAAATATCCTCAGATGAAATCTGGAAAGAAGCTTTCTGAGAAACTGCTTAGTGTTCTGTTAATTCTTCTCACAGAGTTACATCTGTATTTCGTGGATCTCTTTACTAGCCTTATTTCTGTGGAATCTGAGAACAGATATTTCGGATCCCTTTGAAGACTATAGGGCCAAAGGAAATATCCTCCCATAACAAAGAGAAAGAAGCTTTCTGAGAAACTTCTTTGTGTTCTGTGAAATCATCTCACAGAGTTACAGCTTTCCCCTCAAGAAGCCTTTCGCTAAGACAGTTCTTGTGGAATTGGCAAAGTGATATTTGGAAGCCCATAGAGGGCTACGGTGAAAAAGGTAATATCCTAAGATGAAATCTGGAAAGAAGCCTTCTGAGAAACTGCTCTGTGATGTGTGCCTTCCACTCACAGAGTTACATCTGTATTTCGTGGATCTCTTTGCTAGCCTTATTTCTGTGGAATCTGAGAACAGATATTTCGGATCCCTTTGAAGACTACAGGGCCAAAGGAAATATCCTCCGATATAAAAAGAGAAAGAAGCTTTCTGAGAAACTTCTTTGTGTTCTGCGAAATCATCTCACAGAGTTACAGCTTTCCCCTCAAGAAGCCTTTCGCTAAGACAGTTCTTGTGGAATTGGCAAAGTGATATTTGGAAGCCCATAGAGGGCGATGGTGAAAAAGGAAATATCCTCAGATGAAATCTGGAAAGAAGCTTTCTGAGAAACAGCTCTGTGATGTGTGACGTCCACTCACAGAGTTACATCTGTATTTCGTGGATCTCTTTGCTAGCCTTATTTCTGTGGAATCTGAGAACAGATATTTTGGATCCCTTTGAAGACTATAGGGCCAAAGGAAATATCCTCCGATAACAAAGAGAAAGAAGCTTTCTGAGAAACGTCTTTGTGTTCTGTGAAATCATCTCACAGAGTTACAGCTTTCCCCTCAAGAAGCCTTTCGCTAAGACAGTTCTTGTGGAATTGGCAAAGTGATATTTGGAAGCCCCTTGAGGGCTATCATGAAAAAGGAAATATCCTCAGATGAAATCTGGAAAGAAGCTTTCTGATTAACTGCTTAGTGTTCTGTTAATTCATCTCACTTAGTTACATCTGTATTTCGTGGATCTCTTTGATAGCCTTATTCCTGTGGAATCTGAGAACAGATATTTCGGATCCCTTTGACGACTATAGGGCCAAAGGAAATATCCTCCGATAACAAAGAGAAAGAAGCTTTCTGAGAAACTTCTTTGTGTTGTGTGAAATCATCTCATAGAGTTACAGCTTTCCCCTCAAGAAGCCTTTCGCTAAGACAGTTCTTGTGGAATTGGCAAAGTGATATTTGGAAGCCCATAGAGGCCTACGTTGAAAAAGGAAATATCCTCAGATGAAATATGGAAAGAAGCTTTCTGAGAAACCGCTCTGTGATGTGTGACTTCCACTCACAGAGTTACATCTGTATTTCGTGGATCTCTTTGCTAGCCTTATTTCTGTGGAATCTGAGAACAGATATTTCGGATCCCTTTGAAGACTATAGGGCCAACCGAAATATCCTCCGATAACAAACAGAAAGAAGCTTTCTGAGAAACTTCTTTGTGTTCTGTGAAATCATCTCACAGAGTTACAGCTTTCCCCTCAAGAAGCCTTTCGCTAAGACATTTCTTGTGGAATTGGCTAAGTGATATTTGGAAGCCCATAGAGGGCTATGGTGAAAAAGGAAATATCCTCAGATGAAATCCTGAAAGAAGCTTTCTGAGAAGCTGCTCTTTGATGTGTGACTTCCACTCACAGAGTTACATCTGTATTTCGTGGATCTCTTTGCTAGCCTTATTTCTGTGGAATCTGAGAACAGATATTTCGGATCCCTTTGAAGACTATAGGGCCAAAGGAAATATCCTCCGATAACAAAGAGAAAGAACCTTTCTGAGAAACTTCTTTGTGTTCTGTGAAATCATCTCACAGAGTTACAGCTTTCCCCTCAAGAAGCCTTTCGGTAAGACAGTTCTTGTGGACATGGCAAAGGGATATTTGGAAGCCTATAGAGGGCTATGGTGAAAAAGGAAATATCCTAAGATGAAATCTGGAAAAAAGCTTTCT
Source organism: Macaca mulatta (assembly GCF_049350105.2). Lineage (NCBI taxonomy): Eukaryota > Metazoa > Chordata > Mammalia > Primates > Cercopithecidae > Macaca > Macaca mulatta. The sequence continues at coordinate 49,418,016 of NC_133422.1, read as the reverse complement.
GAGAAACTGCTTAGTGTTCTGTTAATACATCTCACAGAGTTACATCTGTATTTCGTGGATCTCTTTGCTAGCCTTATTTCTGTGGAATCTGAGAACACATATTTCGGATCCCTTTGAAGACTATAGGGCCAAAGGAAATATCCTCCGATAACAAAAAGAAAGAAGCTTTCTGAGAAACTTCTTTGTGTTCTGTGAAATCATCTCACAGAGTTACAGCTTTCCCCTCACCTTTCGCTAACACAGGTCTGGTGGAATTGGCAAAGGGATATTTGGAAGCCCATAGAGGCCTATGTTGAAAAAGGAAATATCCTCAGATGAAATCTGGAAAGAAGCTTTCTGAGAAACCGATCAGTGATGTGTGACTTCCACTCACAGAGTTACATCTGTATTTCGTGGATCTCTTTGCTAGCCTTATTTCTATGGAATCTGAGAACAGATATTTCGGATCCCTTTGAAGACTATAGGGCCAAAGGAAATATCCTCCGATAACAAAGAGAAAGAAGCTTTCTGAGAAACTTCTTTGTGTTCTGTGAAATCATCTCACAGAGTTACAGCTTTCCCCTCAAGAAGCCTTTCGCTAAGACAGTTCTTGTGGAATTGGCAAAGTGATATTTGGAAGCCCATAGAGGGCTATGGTGAAAAAGGAAATATCCTCAGATGAAATCTGGAAAGAAGATTTCTGAGAAACTGCTTAGTGTTCTGTTAATTCATCTCACAGAGTTACATCTGTATTTCGTGGATCTCTTGCTTGCCTTATTTCTGTGGAATCTGAGGTCAGATATGTCGGATCCCTTTGAAGACTATAGGGCCAAAGAAATATCCTCCCATAAAAAAGAGAAAGAAGCTTTCTGAGAAACTTCTTTGTGTTCTGTGAAATCATCTCACAGAGTTACAGCTTTCACCTCAAGAAGCCTTTCGATAAGACAGTTCTGGTGGAATTGGCAAAGTGATATTTGGAAGCCCATAGAGGGCTATGGTGAAAAAGGAAATACCCTCAGATGAAATCTGGAAAGAAGCTTTCTGAGAAACTGCTTAGTGTTCTGTTAATTCATCTCACAGAGTTACATCTGTATTTCGTGGATCTCTTTGCTAGCCTTATTTCTGTGGAATCTGAGAACAGATATTTCGGATCCCTTTGAAGACTAAAGGGCAAAAGTAAATATCGTCCGATAACAAAGAGAAAGAAGTTTTCTGAGAAACTTCTTTGTGTTCTGTGAAATCGTCTCACAGATTAACAGCTTTCCCCTCAAGAAGGCTTTCGGTAAGACTGTTCTTGTGGAATTGGCAAAGGGATATTTGGAAGCCCATAGAGGGTTATGGTGAAAAAGGAAATGTCCTCAGATGAAATCTGCAAAGAAGCTTTTTGAGAAACAGCTCTGTGATGTGTGACTTCCACTCACAGAGTTACATCTGTATTTCGTGGATCTCTTTGCTAGCCTTATTTCTGTGGAATCTGAGAACAGATATTTCGGATCCCTTTGAAGACTACAGGGCCAAAGGAAATATCCTCCGATATAAAAAGAGAAAGAAGCTTTCTGAGAAACTTCTTTGTGTTCTGTGAAATCATCTCACAGAGTTACAGCTTCCGCCTCAAGAAGCCTTTCGGTAAGACAGTTATTGTGGAATTGGCAAAGGGGTATTTGGAAGCCCATTGAGGGCTATGGTGAAAAAGGAAATATCCTCATATGAAATCTGGAAAGAAGCTTTCTGAGAAACTGCTCTGTGATGTGTGACGTCCACTCACAGAGTTACATCTGTATTTAGTGGATCTCTTTGCTAGCCTTATTTCTGTGGAATCTGAGAACAGATATTTCGGATCCCTTTGAAGTCTATAGGGCCAAAGGAAATATCCTCCGATAACAAAGAGAAAGAAGCTATCTTAGAAATTTCTTTGTGTTCTGTGAAATCATCTCACAGAGTTACAGCTTTCCCCTCAAGAAGCCTTTCGCTAAGAGAGTTCTGGTGGAATTGGCAAAGTGATATTTAGAAGCCCAAAGAGGGCTATGTTGAAAAAGGAAATATCCTGAGATGAAATCTGGAAAGAAGCTTTCTGAGAAACTGCTCTGTGATGTGTGACTTCCTCTCACAGAGTTACATCTGTATTTCGTGGATCTCTTTGCTAGCCTTATTTCTGTGGAATCTGAGAACAGATATTTCGGATCCCTTTGAAGAGTATAGGGCCAAAGGAAATATTCTCCGATAACAAAGAGAAAGAAGCTTTCTGAGAAACTTCTTTGTGTTCTGTGAAATCATCTCACAGAGTTACAGCTTTCCCCTCAAGAAGCCTTTCGCTAAGACAGTTCTTGTGGAATTGGCGAAGGGATATTTGGATGCCCATAGAGGCCTATTGTGAAAAAGGAAATAACCTCAGATGAAATCTGGAAAGAAGCTTTCTGAGAAACTGCTTAGTGTTCTGTTAATTCATCTCACATAGTTACATCTGTATTTCGAGGATCTCTTTGCTAGCCTTATTTCTGTGGAATCTGAGAACAGATATTTCGGTTTCCTTTGAAGACAATAGGGCTAAAGGAAATATCCTCCGATAACAAAGAGAAAGAAGCTTTCTGATAAACTTCTTTGTGTTCTGCGAAATCATCTCACAGAGTTACAGCTTTCCCCTCAAGAAGCCTTTCGCTAAGACAGTTCTTGTGGAATTCGCAAAGTGATATTTGGAAGCCCATAGAGGGCTATGGTGAAAAAGGAAATATCCTCAGATGAAATCTGGAAAGAATCTTCCTGAGAAACTGCTCTGTGATGTGTGACTTCCACTCACAGAGTTACATCTGTATTTCGTGGATCTCTTTGCTAGACTCATTTCTGAGGAATCTGAGAACAGATATTTCGGATCCCTTTGAAGACTATAGGGCCAAAGGAAATATCCTCCGATAACAAAGAGAAAGAAGCTTTCTGAGAAACTTCTTTGTGTTCTGCGAAATCATCTCACAGAGTTACAGCTTTCCCCTCAAGAAGCCTTTCGCTAAGACAGTTCTTGTTGAATTGGCAAAGGGATATTTGGAAGCGCATAGAGGCCTATGGTGAAAAAGGAAATATCCTCAGATGAAATCTGGAAAGAAGCTTTCTGAGAAACTGCTTAGTGTTCTGTTAATTCATCTCACAGAGTTACATCTGTATTTCGTGGATCTCTTTGCTAGCCTCATTTCTGTGAAATCTGAGAACAGATATTTCGGATCCCTTTGAAGACTATAGGGCCAAAGGAAATATCCTCCGATAACAAAGAGAAAGAAGCTTTCTGAGAAACTCCTTTGTGTTCTGTGAAATCATCTCACAGAGCTACAGCTTTCCCCTCAAGAAGTCTTTCGCTAAGACAGTTCTTTTGGAAGCCCATAGAGGGCGATGGTGAAAAAGGAAATATCCTCAGATGAAATCTGGAAAGAAGCTTTCTGAGAAACAGCTCTGTGATGTGTGACGTCCACTCACAGAGTTACATCTGTATTTCGTGGATCTCTTTGCTAGCCTTATTTCTGTGGAATCTGAGAACAGATATTTTGGATCCCTTTGAAGACTATAGGGCCAAAGGAAATATCCTCCGATAACAAAGAGAAAGAAGCTTTCTGAGAAACTTCTTTGTGTTCTGTGAAATCATCTCACAGAGTTACAGCTTTCCCCTCAAGAAGCCTTTCGCTAAGACAGTTCTTGTGGAATTGGCAAAGTGATATTTGGAAGCCCCTTGAGGGCTATCATGAAAAAGGAAATATCCTCAGATGAAATCTGGAAAGAAGCTTTCTGATTAACTGCTTAGTGTTCTGTTAATTCATCTCACTTAGTTACATCTGTATTTCGTGGATCTCTTTGATAGCCTTATTCCTGTGGAATCTGAGAACAGATATTTCGGATCCCTTTGAAGACTATAGGGCCAAAGGAAATATCCTCCGATAACAAAGAGAAAGAAGCTTTCTGAGAAACTTCTTTGTGTTGTGTGAAATCATCTCATAGAGTTACAGCTTTCCCCTCAAGAAGCCTTTCGCTAAGACAGTTCTTGTGGAATTGGCAAAGTGATATTTGGAAGCCCATAGAGGCCTACGTTGAAAAAGGAAATATCCTCAGATGAAATATGGAAAGAAGCTTTCTGAGAAACCGCTCTGTGATGTGTGACTTCCACTCACAGAGTTACATCTGTATTTCGTGGATCTCTTTACTAAGATTATTTCTGTGGAATCTGAGAACAGATATTTCGGATCCCTTTGAAGACTATAGGGCCAAAGGAAATATCCTCCGATAACAAAGAGAAGGAAGCTTTCTGAATAACTTCTTTGTGTTCTGTGAAATCATCTCACAGAGTTACAGCTTTCCCCTCAAGAATCCTTTCGCTAAGACAGTTCTTGTGGAATTGGCAAAGGGATATTTGGAAGCCCATAGAGGGTTATGGTGAAAAAGGAAATATCCTCAGATGAAATCTGGAAAGAAGCTTTCTGAGAAACAGCTCTGTGATGTGTGACGTCCACTCACAGAGTTAAATCTGTATTTCGTGGATCTCTTTGCTAGCCTTATTTCTGTGGAATCTGAGAACAGATATTTCGGATCCCTTTGAAGACTATAGGGCCAAAGGAAATATCCTCCGATAACAAAGAGAAAGAAGCTTTCTGAGAAACCTCTTTGTGTTCTGTGAAATCATCTCACAGAGTTACAGCTTTCCCCTCAAGAAGCCTTTCGCTAAGACAGTTCTCGTGGAATTGGCAAAGTGATATTTGGAAGCCCATAGAGGGCTATGGTGAAAAAGGAAATATCGTCAGATGAAATCTGGAAAGAAGCTTTCTGAGAAACTGCTTAGTGTTCTGTTAATTCATCTCACAGAGGTACATCTGTATTTCGTGGATCTCTTTGCTAGCCTTATTTCTGTGGAATCTGAGAACAGATATTTCGGATCCCTTTGAAGACTATAGGGCCAAAGGAAATATCGGCCGATAACAAAGAGAAAGAAGCTGTCTTAGAAACTTCTTTGTGTTCTGTGATATCATCTCACAGATTTACCGCTTTCCCCTCAAGAAGCCTTTCGCTAAGACAGTTCTTGTGGAATTGGCAAAGGGATATTTGGAAGCCCATAGAGGGTTATGGTGGAAAAGGAAATATCCTCAGATGAAATCTGGAAAGAAGCTTTCTGAGAAACTGCTCTGTGATGTGTGACGTCCACTCACAGAGTTACATCTGTATTTCGTGGATCTCTTTGCTAGCCTTATTTCTGTGGAATCTGAGAACAGATATTTCGGATCCCTTTGAAGACTATAGGGCCAACCGAAATATCCTCCGATAACAAACAGAAAGAAGCTTTCTGAGAAACTTCTTTGTGTTCTGTGAAATCATCTCACAGAGTTACAGCTTTCCCCTCAAGAAGCCTTTCGCTAAGACATTTCTTGTGGAATTGGCTAAGTGATATTTGGAAGCCCATAGAGGGCTATGGTGAAAAAGGAAATATCCTCAGATGAAATCCTGAAAGAAGCTTTCTGAGAAGCTGCTCTTTGATGTGTGACTTCCACTCACAGAGTTACATCTGTATTTCGTGGATCTCTTTGCTAGCCTTATTTCTGTGGAATCTGAGAACAGATATTTCGGATCCCTTTGAAGACTATAGGGCCAAAGGAAATATCCTCCGATAACAAAGAGAAAGAACCTTTCTGGGAAACTTCTTTGTGTTCTGTGAAATCATCTCACAGAGTTACAGCTTTCCCCTCAAGAAGCCTTTCGGTAAGACAGTTCTTGTGGACAAGGCAAAGGGATATTTGGAAGCCTATAGAGGGCTATGGTGAAAAAGGAAATATCCTCAGATGAAATCTGGAAAGAAGCTTTCTGAGAAACTGCTCTGTGATGTGTGACTTACACCCACAGAGTTACATCTGTATTTCGTGGATCTCTTTGCTAGCCTCATTTCTGTGGAATCTGAGAACAGATATTTCGGATCCCTTTGAAGACTATAGGGCCAAAGGAAATATCCTCCGATAACAAAGAGAAAGAAGCTTTCTGAGAAACTTCTTTGTGTTCTGTGAAATCATCTCACAGAGTTACAGCTTTCCCCTCAAGAAGCCTTTCGCTAAGACAGTTCTTGTGGAATTGGCAAAGGGATATTTGGAAGCCCATAGAGGCCTATCGTGAAAAAGGAAATATCCTCAGATGAAATCTGGAAAGAAGCTTTCTGAGAAACTGCTTAGTGTTCTGTTAATTCATCTCACAGAGTTACATCTGTATTTCGTGGATCTGTTTGATAGCCTTATTTCTGTGGAATCTGAGAACAGATATTTCGGATCCCTTTGAAGACTATAGGGCCAAAGGAAATATCCTCCCATAGCAAAGACAAAGAAGCTTTCTGAGAAACTTCTCAGTGTTCTGTGAAATCATCTCACAATGTTACAGCTTTCCCCTCAAGAAGCCTTTCGCTAAGACAGTTCTTGTAGAATTGGCAAAGTGATATTTGGAAGCCCATGGAGGGATATGGTGAAAAAGAAAATATCCTCAGATGTATTCTGGAAAGAAGCTTTCTGAGAAAGTGCTTAGTGATCTGTTAATTCATCTCACAGTGTTACATCTGTATTTCGTGGATATCTTTGCTAGCCTTATTTCTGTGGAATCTGAGAACAGATATTTCGGATCCCTTTGAAGACTACAGGGCCAAAGGAAATATCATCCGATAACAAAGAGAAAGAAGCTTTCTGAGAAACTTCTTTGTGTTCTGTGAAATCATCTCACAGTGTTACAGCTTTCCCCTCAAGAAGCCTTTCGCTAAGACAGTTCTTGTGGAATTGGCAAAGTGATATTTGGAAGCCCATAGAGGGCTATGGTGAAAAAGGAAATATCCTCAGATGAAATCCGGAAAGAAGCTTTCTGAGAAAGTGCTTAGTGTTCTGTTAATTCATCTCACAGAGTTACATCTGTATTTCGAGGATCTCTTTGCTAGCCTTATTTCTGTGGAATCTGAGAACAGATATTTCGGATCCCTTTGAAGACTATAGGGCCAAAGGAAATATCCTCCGATAACAAAGAGAAAGAAGCCTTTTGAGAAAGTTCTTTGTGTTCTGTGAAATCATCTCACAGAGTTACAGCTTTCCCCTCAAGAAGCCTTTCGCTAAGACACTTCTTGTTGAATTCGCAAAGTGATATTTGGAAGCCCATAGAGGGATATGGTGAAAAAGGAAATATCCTCAGATGAAATCTGGAAAGAAGCTTTCTGAGAAACTGCTTAGTGTTCTGTTAATTCATCTCACAGAGTTACATCTGTATTTCGTGGATCTCTTTGCTAGGCTTATTTCTGTGGAATCTGAGAACAGATATTTCGGATCCCTTTGAAGACTATAGGGCCAAAGGAAATATCCTCCGATAACAAAGAGAAAGAAGCTGTCTGAGAAACTTCTTTGTGTTCTGTGAAATCACCTCACAGATTTACAGCTTTCCCCTCAAGAAGCCTTTCGCTAAGACAGTGCTTGTGGAATTGGCAAAGGGATATTTGGAAGCCCATAGAGGGTTATGGTGAAAAAGTAAATATCCTTAGATGAAATCTGGAAAGAAGCTTTCTGAGACACTGCTCTGTGATGTGTGACGTCCACTCACAGAGTTACATCTGTATTTCGTGGATCTCTTTGCTAGCCTTATTTCTGTGGAATCTGAGAACAGATATTTCGGATCCCTTTGAAGACTATAGGGCCAAAGGAAATATCCTGCGATAACAAAGAGAAAGAAGCTGTCTGAGAAACTTCTTTGTGTTCTGTGAAATCACCTCACAGATTTACAGCTTTCCCCTCAAGAATACTTTCGCTAAGACAGTTCTTGTGGAATTGGCAAAGGGATATTTGGAAGCGCATAGAGGGTTATGGTGAAAAAGGAAATATCCTCAGATGAAATCTGGAAAGAAGCTTTCTGAGAAACAGCTCTGTGATGTGTGACGTCCACTCTCAGAGTTAAATCTGTATTTCGTGGATCTCTTTGCTAGCCTTATTTCTGTGGAATCTGAGAATAGATATTTCGGATCAATTTGAAGACTATAGGGCCAAAGGAAATATCCTCCGATAACAAAGAGAAAGAAGCTTTCTGAGAAACTTCTTTGTGTTCTGTGAAATCATCTCACAGAGTTACAGCTTTCCCCTCTAGAAGCTTTTCGCTAAGACAGTTCTCGTGGAATTGGCAAAGTGATATTTGGAAGCCCATAGAGGGCTATGGTGAAAAAGGAAATATCGTCAGATGAAATCTGGAAAGAAGCTTTCTGAGAAACTGCTTAGTGTTCTGTTAATTCATCTCACAGAGTTACATCTGTATTTCGTGGATCTCTTTGCTAGCCTTATTTCTGTGGAATCTGAGAACAGATATTTCGGATCCCTTTGAAGACTATAGGGCCAAAGGAAATATCGGCCGATAACAAAGAGAAAGAAGCTGTCTGAGAAACTTCTTTGTGTTCTGTGATATCATCTCACAGATTTACAGCTTTCCCCTCAAGAAGCCTTTCGCTAAGACAGTTCTTGTGGAATTGGCAAAGGGATATTTGGAAGCCCATAGAGGGTTATGGTGGAAAAGGAAATATCCTCAGATGAAATCTGGAAAGAAGCTTTCTGAGAAACTGCTCTGTGATGTGTGACGTCCACTCACAGAGTTACATCTGTATTTCGTGGATCTCTTTGCTAGCCTTATTTCTGTGGAATCTGAGAAGAGATATTTCGGATCCCTTTGAAGACTATAGGGCCAAAGGAAATATCCTCCGATAACAAAGAGAAAGAAGCTTTCTGAGAAACTTCTTTGTGTTCTGTGAAATCATCTCACAGAGTTACAGCTTTCCCCTCAAGAAGCCTTTCGCTAAGACATTTCTTGTGGAATTGGCAAAGTGATATTTGGAAGCCCATAGAGGGCTATGGTGAAAAAGGAAATATCCTCAGATGAAATCCTGACAGAAGCTTTCTGAGAAGCTGCTCTTTGATGTGTGACTTCCACTCACAGAGTTACATCTGTATTTCGTGGATCTCTTTGCTAGCCTTATTTCTGTGGAATCTGAGAACAGATATTTCGGATCCCTTTGAAGACTATAGGGCCAAAGGAAATATCCTCCGATAACAAAGAGAAAGAACCTTTCTGAGAAACTTCTTTGTGTTCTGTGAAATCATCTCACAGAGTTACAGCTTTCCCCTCAAGAAGCCTTTCGGTAAGACAGTTCTTGTGGACATGGCAAAGGGATATTTGGAAGCCCATAGAGGGCTATGGTGAAAAAGGAAATATCCTCAGATGAAATCTGGAAAGAAGCTTTCTGAGAAACGGCTCTGTGATGTGTGACTTACACTCACAGAGTTACATCTGTATTTCGTGGATCTCTTTGCTAGCCCCATTTCTGTGGAATCTAAGAACAGATATTTCGGATCCCTTTGAAGACTATAGGGCCAAACGCAATATCCTCCGATACCAAAGAGAAAGAAGCTTTCTGAGAAACTTCTTTGTGTTCTGTGAAATCATCTCACAGAGTTACAGCTTTCCCCTCAAGAAGCCTTTCGCTAAGACACTTCTTGTTGAATTCGCAAAGTGATATTTGGAAGTCCATAGAGGGATATGGTGAAAAAGGAAATATCCTCAGATGAAATCTGGAAAGAAGCTTTCTGAGAAACTGCTTAGTGTTCTGTTAATTCATCTCACAGAGTTACATCTGTATTTCGTGGATCTCTTTGCTAGGCTTATTTCTGTGGAATCTGAGAACAGATATTTCGGATCCCTTTGAAGACTATAGGGCCAAAGGAAATATCCTGCGATAACAAAGAGAAAGAAGCTGTCTGAGAAACTTCTTTGTGTTCTGTGAAATCACCTCACAGATTTACAGCTTTCCCCTCAAGAATACTTTCGCTAAGACAGTTCTTGTGGAATTGGCAAAGGGATATTTGCAAGCCCCTAGAGGGTTATGGTGAAAAAGGAAATATCCTCAGATGAAATCTGGAAAGAAGCTTTCTGAGAAACAGCTCTGTGATGTGTGACGTCCACTCACAGAGTTAAATCTGTATTTCGTGGATCTCTTTGCTAGCCTTATTTCTGTGGAATCTGAGAATAGATATTTCAGATCCCTTTGAAGACTATAGGGCCAAAGGAAATATCCTCCGATAACAAAGAGAAAGAAGCTTTCTGAGAAACTTCTTTGTGTTCTGTGAAATCATCTCACAGAGTTACAGCTTTCCCCTCAAGAAACCTTTCGCTAAGACAGTTCTCGTGGAATTGGCAAAGTGATATTTGGAAGCCCATAGAGGGCTATGGTGAAAAAGGAAATATCGTCAGATGAAATCTGGAAAGAAGCTTTCTGAGAAACTGCTTAGTGTTCTGTTAATTCATCTCACAGAGTTACATCTGTATTTCGTGGATCTCTTTGCTAGCCTTATTTCTGTGGAATCTGAGAACAGATATTTCGGATCCCTTTGAAGACTATAGGGCCAAAGGAAATATCCTCCGATAACAAAGAGAAAGAACCTTTCTGAGAAACTTCTTTGTGTTCTGTGAAATCATCTCACAGAGTTACAGCTTTCCCCTCAAGAAGCCTTTCGGTAAGACAGTTCTTGTGGACATGTCAAAGGGATATTTGGAAGCCCATAGAGGGCTATGGTGAAAAAGGAAATATCCTCAGATGAAATCTGGAAAGAAGCTTTCTGAGAAACTGCTCTGTGATGTGTGACTTCCACTCACAGAGGTACATCTGTATTTCGTGGATCTCCTTGCTAGCCTTATTTCTGTGGAATCTGAGAACAGATATTTCGGATCCCTTTGAAGAGTATAGGGCCAAACGAAATATCCTCCGATAACAAAGAGAAAGAAGCTTTCTGAGAAACTTCTTTGTGTTCTGTGAAATCATCTCACAGAGTTACAGCTTTCCCCTCAAGAAGCCTTTCGCTAAGACAGTTCTTGTGGAATTGGCAAAGTGATATTTGGAAGCCCCTAGAGGGCTATGGTGAAAAAGGAAATATCCTCCGATGAAATCTGGAAAGAAGCTTTCTGAGAAACTGCTTAGTGTTCTGTTAATTCATCTCACAGAGTTACATCTGTATTTCGTGGATCTGTTTGATAGCCTTATTTCTGTGGAATCTGAGAACAGATATTTCGGATCCCTTTGAAGTCTATAGGGCCAAAGGAAATATCCTCCCATAGCAAAGAGAAAGAAGCTTTCTGAGAAACTTCTCAGTGTTCTGTGAAATCATCTCACAGTGTTACAGCTTTCCCCTCAAGAAGCCTTTCGCTAAGACAGTTCTTGTAGAATTGGCAAAGTGATATTTGGAAGCCCATGAAGGGATATGGTGAAAAAGAATATATCCTCAGATGTATTCTGGAAAGAAGCTTTCTGAGAAAGTGCTTAGTGTTCTGTTAATTCATCTCACAGAGTTACATCTGTATTTCGTGGATCTCTTTGGTAGCCTTATTTCTGTGGAATCTGAGAACAGATATTTCGGATCCCTTTGAAGACTATAGGGCCAAAGGAAATATCCTCCGATAACAAAGAGAAAGAAGCTTTTTGAGAAAGTTCTTTGTGTTCTGTGAAATCATCTCACAGAGTTACAGCTTTCCCCTCAAGAAGCCTTTCGCTAAGACACTTCTTGTTGAATTCGCAAAGTGATATTTGGAAGCCCATAGAGGGCTATGGTGAAAAAGGAAATATCCTCAGATGAAATCCTGAAAGAAACTTTCTGAGAAACTGCTCTTTGATGTGTGCCTTCCACTCACAGAGTTACATCTGTATTTCGTGGATCTCTTTGCTAGCCTTATTTCTATGGAATCTGAGAACAGATATTTCGGATCCCTTTGAAGACTATAGGGCCAAAGGAAATATCCTCCGATAACAAAGAGAAAGAAGCTTTCTGAGAAACTTCTTTGTGTTCTGTGAAATCAACTCACAGAGTTACAGCATTCCCCTCACGAAGCCTTTCGCTAAGACAGTTCTTGTGGAATTAGCAAAGGGATATTTGGAAGCCCATAGAGGGCAATGGTGAAAAAGGAAATATCCTCAGATGAAATCTGGAAAGAAGCTTTCTGAGAAACTGCTCTGTGATGTGTGACGTCCACTCACAGAGTTACATCTGTATTTCGTGGATCTCTTTGCTAGCCTCATTTCTATGGAATCTGAGAACAGATATTTCGGATCCCTTTGAAGACTATAGGGCCAAAGGAAATATCCTCCGATAACAAAGAGGAACAAGCTTTCTGAGAAACTTCTTTGTGTTCTGTGAAATCATCTCACAGAGTAACAGCTTTCCCCTCACGAAGCCTTTCGCTAAGACAGTTCTTGTTGAATTGGCAAAGTGATATTTGGAAGCCCATGGAGGGATAAGGTGAAAAAGAAAATATCCTCAGATATATTCTGGAAAGAAGCTTTCTGAGAAAGTGCTTAGTGTTCTGTTAATTCATCTCAGAGAGTTACATCTGTATTTCGTGGATCTCTTTGCTAGCCTTATTTCTGTGGAATCTGAGAACAGATATTTCGGATCCCTTTGAAGACTATAGGGCCAAAGGAAATATCCTCCGATAACAAAGAGAAAGAAGCTGTCTGAGAAACTTCTTTGTGTTCTGTGAAATCACCTCACGGATTTACAGCTTTCCCCTCCAGAATCCTTTCGCTAAGACAGTGCTTGTGGAATTGGCAAAGGGATATTTGGAAGCCCATAGAGGGTTATGGTGAAAAAGGAAATATCCTTAGATGAAATCTGGAAAGAAGCTTTCTGAGACACTGCTCTGTGATGTCTGACGTCCACTCACAGAGTTACATCTGTATTTCGTGGATCTCTTTGCTAGCCTTATTTCTGTGGAATCTGAGAACAGATATTTCGGATCCCTTTGAAGACTATAGGGCCAAAGGAAATATCCTCCGATAACAAAGAGAAAGAAGCTGTCTGAGAAACTTCTTTGTGTTCTGTGAAATCACCTCACAGATTTACAGCTTTCCCCTCAAGAATCCTTTCGCTAAGACAGTTCTTGTGGAATTGGCAAAGGGATATTTGGAAGCCCCTAGAGGGTTTGGTGAAAAAGGAAATATCCTCAGATGAAATCTGGAAAGAAGCTTTCTGAGAAACAGCTCTGTGATGTGTGACGTCCACTCACATATTTACATCTGTATTTCGTGGATCTCTTTGCTAGCCTTATTTCTGTGGAATCTGAGAACAGATATTTCGGATCCCTTTGAAGACTATAGGGCCAAAGGAAATATCCTCCGATAACAAAGAGAAAGAAGCTTTCTGAGAAACTTCTTTGTGTTCTGTGAAATCATCTCACAGAGTTACAGCTTTCCCCTCAAGAAGCCTTTCGCTAAGACAGTTCTCGTGGAATTGGCAAAGTGATATTTGGAAGCCCATAGAGGGCTATGTTGAAAAAGGAAATATCGTCAGATGAAATCTGGAAAGAAGCTTTCTGAGAAACTGCTTAGTGTTCTGTTAATTTATCTCACAGAGGTACATCTGTATTTCGTGGATCTCTTTGCTAGCCTTATTTCTGTGGAATCTGAGAACAGATATTTCGGATCCCTTTGAAGACTATAGGGCCAAAGGAAATATCGGCCGATAACAAAGAGAAAGAAGCTGTCTTAGAAACTTCTTTGTGTTCTGTGATATCATCTCACAGATTTACAGCTTTCCCCTAAAGAAGCCATTCGTTAAGACAGTTCTTGTGGAATTGGCAAAGGGATATTTGGAAGCCCATAGAGGGTTATGGTGGAAAAGGAAATATCCTCAGATGAAATCTGGAAAGAAGCTTTCTGAGAAACTGCTCTGTGATGTGTGACGTCCACTCACAGAGTTACATCTGTATTTCGTGGATCTCTTTGCTAGCCTTATTTCTGTGGAATCTGAGAACAGATATTTCGGATCCCTTTGAAGACTATAGGGCCAAACGAAATATCCTCCGATAACAAAGAGAAAGAAGCTTTCTGAGAAACTTCTTTATGTTCTGTGAAATCATCTCACAGAGTTACAGCTTTCCCCTCAAGAAGCCTTTCGGTAAGACAGTTCTTGTGGACATGGCAAAGGGATATTTGGAAGCCCATAGAGGGCTATGGTGAAAAAGGAAATATCCTCAGATGAAATCTGGAAAGAAGCTTTCTGAGAAACTGCTCTGTGATGTGTGACTTACACTCACAGAGTTACATCTGTATTTCGTGGATCTCTTTGCTAGCCTCATTTCTGTGGAATCTGAGAACAGATATTTCGGATTCCTTTGAAGACTATAGGGCCAAAGGAAATATCCTCCGATAACAAAGAGAAAGAAGCTTTCTGAGAAACTTCTTTGTGTTCTGTGAAATCATCTCACAGAGTTACAGCTTTCCCCTCAAGAAGCCTTTCGATAAGACAGTTCTTGTGGAATTGGCAAAGGGATATTTGGAAGCCCATAGAGGCCTATCGTGAAAAAGGAAATATCCTCAGATGAAATCTGGAAAGAAGCTTTCTGAGAAACTGCTTAGTGTTCTGTTAATTCATCTCACAGAGTTACATCTGTATTTCGTGGATCTGTTTGATAGCCTTATTTCTGTGGAATCTGAGAACAGATATTTCGGATCCCTTTGAAGACTATAGGGCCAAAGGAAATATCCTCCCATAGCAACGAGAAACAAGCTTTCTGAGAAACTTCTCAGTGTTCTGTGAAATCATCTCACAATGTTACAGCTTTCCCCTCAAGAAGCCTTTCGCTAAGACAGTTCTTGTATAATTGGCTAAGTGATATTTGGAAGCCCATGGAGGGATGTGGTGAAAAAGAAAATATCCTCAGATGTATTCTGGAAAGAAGCTTTCTGAGAAAGTGCTTAGTGATCTGTTAATTCATCTCACAGTGTTACATCTGTATTTCGTGGATCTCTTTGCTAGCCTTATTTCTGTGGAATCTGAGAACAGATATTTCGGATCCCTTTGAAGACTACAGGGCCAAAGGAAATATCATCCGATAACAAAGAGAAAGAAGCTTTCTGAGAAACTTCTTTGTGTTCTGTGAAATCATCTCACAGTGTTACAGCTTTCCCCTCAAGAAGCCTTTCGCTAAGACAGTTCTTGTTGAATTGGCAAAGTGATTTTTGGAAGCCCATAGAGGGCTATGGTGAAAAAGGAAATATCCTCAGATGAAATCTGGAAAGAAGCTTTCTGAGAAAGTGCTTAGTGTTCTGTTAATTCATCTCACAGAGTTACATCTGTATTTCGTGGATCTCTTTGCTAGCCTTATTTCTGTGGAATCTGAGAACAGATATTTCGGATCCCTTTGAAGACTATAGGGCCAAAGGAAATATCCTCCGATAACAAAGAGAAAGTAGCTGTCTGAGAAAGTTCTTTGTGTTCTGTGATATCATCTCACAGATTTACAGCTTTCCCCTCAAGAAGCCTTTCGCTAAGACAGTTCTTGTGGAATTGGCAAAGGGATATTTGGAAGCCCATAGAGGGTTTTGGTGGAAAAGGAAATATCCTCAGATGAAATCTGGAAAGAAGCTTTCTGAGAAACTGCTCTGTGATGTGTGACGTCCACTCACAGAGTTACATCTGTATTTCGTGGATCTCTTTGCTAGCCTTATTTCTGTGGAATCTGAGAACAGATATTTCGGATCCCTTTGAAGACTATAGGGCCAAACGAAATATCCTCAGATAACAAAGAGAAAGAAGCTTTCTGAGAAACTTCTTTGTGTTCTGTGAAATCATCTCACAGAGTTACAGCTTTCCCCTCAAGAAGCCTTTCGCTAAGACACTTCTTGTTGAATTCGCAAAGTGATATTTGGAAGTCCATAGAGGGATATGGTGAAAAAGGAAATATCCTCAGATGAAATCTGGAAAGAAGCTTTCTGAGAAACTACTTAGTGTTCTGTTAATTCATCTCACAGAGTTACATCTGTATTTCGTGGATCTCTTTGCTAGCCTTATTTCTGTGGAATCTGAGAACAGATATTTCGGATCCCTTTGAAGACTATAGGGCCAAAGGAAATATCCTCCGATAACAAAGAGAAAGAAGCTGTCTGAGAAACTTCTTTGTGTTCTGTGAAATCACCTCACAGATTTACAGCTTTCCCCTCAAGAAGCCTTTCGCTAAGACAGTGCTTTTGGAATTGGCAAAGGGATATTTGGAAGCCCATAGAGGGTTATGGTGAAAAAGTAAATATCCTTAGATGAAATCTGGAAAGAAGCTTTCTGAGACACTGCTCTGTGATGTGTGACGTCCACTCACAGAGTTACATCTGTATTTCGTGGATGTCTTTGCTAGCCTTATTTCTGTGGAATCTGAGAACAGATATTTCGGATCCCTTTGAAGACTATAGGGCCAAAGGAAATATCCTCCGATAACAAAGAGAAAGAAGCTGTCTGAGAAACTTCTTTGTGTTCTGTGAAATCACCTCACAGATTTACAGCTTTCCCCTCAAGAATACTTTCGCTAAGACAGTTCTTGTGGAATTGGCAAAGGGATATTTGGAAGCCCACAGAGGGTTATGGTGAAAAAGGAAATATCCTCAGATGAAATCTGGAAAGAAGCTTTCTGAGAAACAGCTCTGTGATGTGTGACGTCCACTCACAGAGTTAAATCTGTATTTCGTGGATCTCTTTGCTAGCCTTATTTCTGTGGAATCTGAGAACAGATATTTCGGATCCCTTTGAAGACTATAGGGCCAAAGGAAATATCCTCCGATAACAAAGACAAAGAAGCTTTCTGAGAAACTTCTTTGCGTTCTGTGAAATCATGTCACAGAGTTACAGCTTTCCCCTCAAGAAGCCTTTCGCTAAGACAGTTCTCGTGGAATTGGCAAAGTGATATTTGGAAGCCCATAGAGGGCTATGGTGAAAAAGGAAATATCGTCAGATGAAATCTGGAAAGAAGCTTTCTGAGAAACTGCTTAGTGTTCTGTTAATTCATCTCACAGAGTTACATCTGTATTTCGTGGATCTCTTTGCTAGCCTTATTTCTGTGGAATCTGAGAACAGATATTTCGGATCCCTTTGAAGACTATAGGGCCAAAGGAAATATCGGCCGATAACAAAGAGAAAGAAGCTGTCGGAGAAATATCTTTGTGTTCTGTGATATCATCTCACAGATTTACAGCTTTCCCCTCAAGAAGCCTTTCGCTAAGACAGTTCTTGTGGAATTGGCAAAGGGATATTTGGAAGCCCATAGAGGGTTATGGTGGAAAGGAAATATCCTCAGATGAAATCTGGAAAGAAGCTTTCTGAGAAACTGCTCTGTGATGTGTGAGGTCCACTAACAGAGTTACATCTGTATTTCGTGGATCTCTTTGCTAGCCTTATTTCTGTGGAATCTGAGAAGAGATATTTCGGATACCTTTGAAGACTATAGGGCCAAAGGAAATATCCTCCGATAACAAAGAGAAAGAAGCTTTCTGAGAAACTTCTTTGTGTTCTGTGAAATCATCTCACAGAGTTACAGCTTTCCCCTCAAGAAGCCTTTCGCTAAGACATTTCTTGTGGAATTGGCAAAGTGATATTTGGAAGCCCATAGAGGGCTATGGTGAAAAAGGAAATATCCTCAGATGAAATCCTGAAAGAAGCTTTCTGAGAAGCTGCTCTTTGATGTGTGACTTCCACTCACAGAGTTACATCTGTATTTCGTGGATCTCTTTGCTAGCCTTATTTCTGTGGAATCTGAGAACAGATATTTCGGATCCCTTTGAAGACTATAGGGCCAAAGGAAATATCCTCCGATAACAAAGAGAAAGAACCTTTCTGAGAAACTTCTTTGTGTTCTGTGAAATCATCTCACAGAGTTACAGCTTTCCCCTCAAGAAGTCTTTCGGTAAGACAGTTCTTGTGGACATGGCAAAGGGATATTTGGAAGCCCATAGAGGGCTATGGTGAAAAAGGAAATATCCTCAGATGAAATCTGGAAAGAAGCTTTCTGAGAAACTGCTCTGTGATGTGTGACTTACACTCACAGAGTTACATCTGTATTTCGTGGATCTCTTTGCTAGCCTCATTTCTGTGGAATCTAAGAACAGATATTTCGGATCCCTTTGAAGACTATAGGGCCAAAGGAAATATCCTCCGATAACAAAGAGAAAGAAGCTTTCTGAGAAACTTCTTTGTGTTCTGTGAAATCATCTCACAGAGTTACAGCTTTCCCCTCAAGAAGCCTTTCGCTAAGACATTTCTTGTGGAATTGGCAAAGGGATATTTGGAAGCCCATAGAGGCCTATCGTGAAAAAGGAAATATCCTCAGATGAAATCTGGAAAGAAGCTTTCTGAGAAACTGCTTAGTGTTCTGTTAATTCATCTCACAGAGTTACATCTGTATTTCGTGGATCTGTTTGATAGCCTTATTTCTGTGGAATCTGAGAACAGATATTTCGGATCCCTTTGAAGTCTATAGGGCCAAAGGAAATATCCTCCCATAGCAAAGAGAAAGAAGCTTTCTGAGGAACTTCTCAGTGTTCTGGGAAATCATCTCACAGTGTTACAGCTTTCCCCTCAAGAAGCCTTTCGCTAAGACAGTTCTTGTAGAATTGGCAAAGTGATATTTGGAAGCCCATGAAGGGATATGGTGAAAAAGAAAATATCTTCAGATGTATTCTGGAAAGAAGCTTTCTGAGAAAGTGCTTAGTGATCTGTTAATTCATCTCATAGAGTTACATCTGTATTTAGTGGATCTCTTTGCTAGCCTTATTTCTGTGGAATCTGAGAACAGATATTTCGGATCCCTTTGAAGACTACAGGGCCAAAGGAAATATCCTCCGATAACAAAGAGAAAGAAGCTTTCTGAGAAACTTCTTTGTGTTCTGTGAAATCATCTCACAGTGTTACAGCTTTCCCCTCAAGAAGCCTTTCGCTAAGACAGTTCTTGTTGAATTGGCAAAGTGATATTTGGAAGCCCATAGAGGGCTATGGTGAAAAAGGAAATATCCTCAGATGAAATCTGGAAAGAAGCTTTCTGAGAAAGTGCTTAGTGTTCTGTTAATTCATCTCACAGAGTTACATCTGTATTTCGAGGATCTCTTTGCTAGCCTTATTTCTGTGGAATCTGAGAAAAGATATTTCGGATCCCTTTGAAGACTATAGGGCCAAAGGAAATATCCTCCGATAACAAAGAGAAAGAAGCTTTTTGAGAAAGTTCTCTGTGTTCTGTGAAATCATCTCACAGAGTTACAGCTTTCCCCTCAAGAAGCCTTTCGCTAAGACACTTCTTGTTGAATTCGCAAAGTGATATTTGGAAGCCCATAGAGGGCTATGGTGAAAAAGGAAATATCCTCAGATGAAATCTGGAAAGAAGCTTTCTGAGAAACTGCTTAGTGTTCTGTTAATTCATCTCACAGAGTTACATCTGTATTTTGTGGATCTCTTTGCTAGCCTTATTTCTGTGGAATCTGAGAACAGATATTTCGGAACCCTTTGAAGACTATAGGGCCAACGTAAATATCCTCCGATAACAAAGAGAAAGAAGCTTTCTGAGAAACTTCTTTGTGTTCTCTGAAATCAACTCAGATTTACAGCTTTCCCTTCAAGAAGCCTTTCGCTAAGACAGTTCTTGTGGAATTGGCAAAGGGATATTCGGAAGCCCATAGAGGGTTATGGTGAAAAAGGAAATAATCTCAGATGAAATCTGGAAAGAAGCTTTCTGAGAAATTGCTCTGTGATGTGTGACGTCCACTCACAGAGTTACATCTGTATTTCGTGGATCTCTTTGCTAGCCTTATTTCTGTGGAATCTGAGAACAGATATTTCGGATCCCTTTGAAGACTATAGGGCCAAAGGAAATATCCTCCGATAACAAAGAGAAAGAAGCATTCTGAGAAACTTCTTTGTGTTCTGTGAAATCATCTCACAGAGTTACAGCTTTCCCCTCAAGAAGCCTTTCGCTAAGACAGTTCTTGTGGAATTGGCAAAGGGATATTTGGAATCCCGTAGAGGCCTATGGTGAAAAAGGAAATATCGTCAGATGAAATCTGGAAAGAAGCTTTCTGAGAAAGTGCTTAGTGTTCTGTTAATTCATCTCACAGAGTTACATCTGTATTTCGTGAATCTCTTTGCTAGCCTTATTTCTGTGGAATCTGAGAACAGATATTTCGGATCCCTTTGAAGACTACAGGGCCAAAGGAAGTATCATCCGATAACAAAGAGAAAGAAGCTTTCTGAGAAACTTCTTTGTGTTCTGTGAAATCATCTCACAGTGTTACAGCTTTCCCCTCAAGAAGCCTTTCGCTAAGACAGTTCTTGTTGACTTGGCAAAGAGATATTTGGAAGCCCAAGTAGGGCTATGGTGAAAAAGGAAATATCCTCAGATGAAATCTGGAAAGAAGCTTTCTAAGAAAGTGCTTAGTGATCTGTTAATTCATCTCACAGAGTTACATCTGTATTTCGTGGATCTCTTTGCTAGCCTTATTTCTGTGGAATCTGAGAACAGATATTTCGGATCCCTTTGAAGACTACAGGGCCAAAGGAAATATCCTCCCATAGCAAAGAGAAAGAAGCTTTCTGAGAAACTTCTTAGTGTTCTGTGAAATCATCTCACAGTGTTACAGCTTTCCCCTCAAGAAGCCTTCCGCTAAGACAGTTCTTGTTGAATTGGCAAAGTGATATTTGGAAGCCCATGGAGGGATATGGTGAAAAAGAAAATATCCTCAGATGTATTCTGGAAAGAAGCTTTCTGAGAAAGTGCTTAGTGTTCTGTTAATTCATCTCACAGAGTTACATCTGTATTTCGTGGATCTCTTTGCTAGCCTTATTTCTGTGGAATCTGCGAACAGATATTTCGGATCCCTTTGAAGACTATAGGGCCAAAGGAAATATCCTCCCATAGCAAAGAGAAAGAAGCTTTCTGAGAAACTTCTTAGTGTTCTGTGAAATCATCTCACAGTGTTACAGCTTTCCCCTCAAGAAGCCTTTCGCTAAGACAGTTCTTGTGGAATTGGCAAAGTGATATTTGGAAGACCATGGAGGGCTATGGTGAAAAAGAAAATATACTCAGATGTATTCTGGAAAGAAGCTTTCTGAGAAACTGCTTAGTGTTCTGTTAATTCATCTCACAGAGTTACATCTGTATTTCGTGGATCTCTTTGCTAGCCTTATTTCTGTGGAATCTGAGAACAGATATTTCGGATCCCTTTGAAGACTACAGGGCCAAAGGAAATATCCTCCGATAACAAAGAGAAAGAAGCTTTCTGAGAAACTTCTTTGTGTTCTGTGAAATCATCTCACAGTGTTACAGCTTTCCCCTCAAGAAGCCTTTCGCTAAGACAGTTCTTGTTGAATTGGCAAGGTGATATTTGGAAGCCCATAGAGGGCTATGGTGAAAAAGGAAATATCCTCAGATGAAATCTGGAAAGAAGCTTTCTGTGAAAGTGCTTAGTATTCTGTTAATTCATCTCACAGAGTT
Source organism: Macaca mulatta (assembly GCF_049350105.2). Lineage (NCBI taxonomy): Eukaryota > Metazoa > Chordata > Mammalia > Primates > Cercopithecidae > Macaca > Macaca mulatta. Next base: position 49,396,740 of record NC_133422.1, on the reverse strand, counting down.
ACATCTGTATTTCGAGGATCTCTTTGCTAGCTTTATTTCTGTGGAATCTGAGAACAGATATTTCGGATCCCTTTGAAGACTATAGGGCCAAAGGAAATATCCTCCGATAACAAAGAGAAAGAAGCTTTTTGAGAAAGTTCTCTGTGTTCTGTGAAATCATCTCACAGAGTTACAGCTTTCCCCTCAAGAAGCCTTTCGCTAAGACACTTCTTGTTGAATTCGCAAAGTGATATTTGGAAGCCCATAGAGGGCTATGGTGAAAAAGGAAATATCCTCAGATGAAATCTGGAAAGAAGCTTTCTGAGAAACTGCTTAGTGTTCTGTTAATTCATCTCACAGAGTTACATCTGTATTTTGTGGATCTCTTTGCTAGCTTTATTTCTGTGGAATCTGAGAACAGATATTTCGGAACCCTTTGAAGACTATAGGGCCAACGTAAATATCCTCCGATAACAAAGACAAAGAAGCTTTCTGAGAAACTTCTTTGTGTTCTCTGAAATCACCTCACAGATTTACAGCTTTCCCTTCAAGAAGCCTTTCGCTAAGACAGTTCTTGTGGAATTGGCAAAGGGATATTCGGAAGCCCATAGAGGGTTATGGTGAAAAAGGAAATATCCTCAGATGAAATCTGGAAAGAAGCTTTCTGAGAAACTGCTCTGTGATGTGACGTCCACTCACAGAGTTACATCTGTATTTCGTGGATCTCTTTGCTAGCCTTATTTCTGTGGAATCTGAGAACAGATAGTTCGGATCCCTTTGAAGACTATAGGGCCAAAGGAAATATCCTCCGATAACAAAGAGAAAGAAGCATTCTGAGAAACTTCTTTGTGTTCTGTGAAATCATCTCACAGAGTTACAGCTTTCCCCTCAAGAAGCCTTTCGCTAAGACAGTTCTTGTGGAATTGGCAAAGGGATATTTGGAATCCCATAGAGGCCTATGGTGAAAAAGGAAATATCCTCAGATGAAATCTGGAAAGAAGCTTTCTGAGAAAGTGCTTAGTGTTCTGTTAATTCATCTCACAGAGTTACATCTGTATTTCTTGAATCTCTTTGCTAGCCTTATTTCTGTGGAATCTGAGAACAGATATTTCGGATCCCTTTGAAGACTACAGGGCCAAAGGAAGTATCATCCGATAACAAAGAGAAAGAAGCTTTCTGAGAAACTTCTTTGTGTCCTGTGAAATCATCACACAGTGTTACAGCTTTCCCCTCAAGAAGCCTTTCGCTAAGACAGTTCTTGTTGAATTGGCAAAGTGATATTTGGAAGCCCACGTAGGGCTATGGTGAGAAAGGAAATATCCTCAGATGAAATCTGGAAAGAAGCTTTCTAAGAAAGTGCTTAGTGATCTGTTAATTCATCTCACAGAGTTACATCTGTATTTCGTGGATCTCTTTGCTAGCCTTATTTCTGTGGAATCTGAGAACAGATATTTCGGATCCCTTTGAAGACTACAGGGCCAAAGGAAATATCCTCCCATAGCAAAGAGAAAGAAGCTTTCTGAGAAACTTCTTAGTGTTCTGTGAAATCATCTCACAGTGTTACAGCTTTCCCCTCAAGAAGCCTTCCGCTAAGACAGTTCTTGTTGAATTGGCAAAGTGATATTTGGAAGCCCATAGAGGGCTATGGTGAGAAAGGAAATATCCTAAGATGAAATCTGGAAAGAAGCTTTCTGAGAAACTGCTCTGTGATGTGTGACTTCCACTCACAGCGTTACATCTGTATTTCGTGGATCTCTTTGCTAGCCTTATTTCTGTGGAATCTGAGAACAGATATTTCGGATCCCTTTGAAGACTATAGGGCCAAAGGAAATATCCTCCGATAACAAAGACAAAGAAGCTTTCTGAGAAACTTCTTTGTGTTCTGTGAAATCATCTCACAGAGTTACAGCTTTCCCCTCAAGAAGCCTTTCGCTAAGACAGTTCTTGTGGAATTGGCAAAGTGATATTTGGAAGCCCGGAGAGGGCTATGGTGAAAAAGGAAATATCGTCAGATGAAATCTGGAAAGAAGCTTTCTGAGAAACTGCTTAGTGTTCTGTTAATTCATCTCACAGAGTTACATCTGTATTTCGTGGATCTCCTTGCTAGCCTTATTTCTGTGGAATCTGAGAACAGATATTTCGGATCCCTTTGAAGACTATAGGGCCAAAGGAAATATCCTCCCATAACAAAGAGAAAGAAGCTTTCTGAGAAACTTCTTTGTGTTCTGTGATATCATCTCACAGATTTACAGCTTTCCCCTCAAGATGCCTTTCGCTAAGACAGTTCTTGTGGAATGGGCAAAGGGATATTTGGAAGCCCATAGAGGGTTATGGTGAAAAAGGAAATATCCTCAGATGAAATCTGGAAAGAAGCTTTCTGAGAAACTGCTCTGTGATGTGTGACTTCCACTCACAGAGTTACATCTGTATTTCGTGGATCTCTTTGCTAGCCTTATTTCTGTGGAATCTGAGAACAGATATTTCGGATTCCTTTGAAGACTATAGGGCCAAAGGAAATATCCTCCGATAACAAAGAGATAGAAGCTTTCTGAGAAACTTCTTTGTGTTCTGTGAAATCATCTCACAGAGTTACAGCTTTCAACTCAAGAAGCCTTTCGCTAAGACAGTTCTTGTGGAATTGGCAAAGTGATATTTGGAAGCCCATAGAGGGCTATGCTGAAAAAGAAAATATCGTCAGATGAAATCTGGAAAGAAGCTTTCTGAGAAATTGCTTAGTGTTCTGTTAATTCATCTCACAGAGTTACATCTGTATTTCGTGGATCTCTTTGCTAGCCTTATTTCTGTGGAATCTGAGAACCGATATTTCGGATCCCTTTGAAGGCTATAGAGCCAAAGGAAATATCCTCCCACAACAAAGAGAAAGAAGCTTTCTGAGAAACTTCTTTGTGTTCTGTGATATCATCTCACAGATTTACAGCTTTCCCCTCAAGAAGCCTTTCGCTAAGACAGTTCTTGTGGAATTGGCAAAGGGATATTTGGAAGCCCATAGAGGGTTATGGTAAAAAAGGAAATATCCTCAGATGAAATCTGGAAAGAAGCTTTCTGAGAAACTGCTCTGTGATGTGTGACTTCCACTCACAGAGTTACATCTGTATTTCGTGGATCTCTTTGCTAGCCTTATTTCTGTGGAATCTGAGAACAGATATTTCGGATCCCTTTGAAGACTATATGGCCAAAGGAAATATCCTCCGATAACAAAGAGAAAGAAGCTTTCTGAGAAACTTCTTTGTGTTCTGTGAAATCATCTCACAGAGTTACAGCTTTCCCCTCAAGAAACCTTTCGCTAAGAGAGTTCTGCTGGAATTGGCAAAGTGATATTTGGAAGCCCATAGAGGGCTATGGTGAAAAAGGAAATATCCTCAGATGAAATCTGGAAAGAAGCTTTCTGAGAAACTGCTCTGTGATGTTTGACTTCCACTCATAGAGTTACATCTGTATTTCGTGGATCTCTTTGCTAGCCTTATTTCTCTGGAATCTGAGAACAGATATTTCGGATCCCTTTGAAGACTATAGGGCCAATGGAAATATTCTCCCATAACAAAGAGAAAGAAGCTTTATGAGAAACTTCTTTGTGTTCTGTGAAATCATCTCACAGAGTTACAGCTTTCCCCTCAAGAAGCCTTTCGCTTAGACAGTTCTTGTGGAATTGGCAAAGGGATATTTGGAAGCCCATAGAGGGCTACGGTGAAAAAGGAATATTCTCAGATGAAATCTGGAAAAAAGCTTTCTGAGAAACTGCTTAGTGTTCTGTTAATTCATCTCACAGAGTTACATCTGTGTTTCGAGGATCTCTTTGCTAGCCTTATTTCTGTGGAATCTGAGAACAGATATTTTGGTTCCCTTTGAAGACTTTAGGGCTAAAGGAAATATCCTCCGATAACAAAGAGAAAGAAGCTTTCTGAGAAACTTCTTTGTGATCTGTGAAATCATCTCACAGAGTTACAGCTTTCCCCTCAAGAAGCCTTTCGCTAAGACAGTTCTTGTGGAATTGGCAAAGGGATATTTGGAAGCCCATAGAGGCCTATGGTGAAAAAGGAAATATCCTCAGATGAAATCTGGAAAGAAGCTTTCTGAGAACCTGCTCCGTGATTTGTGACTTCCACTCACAGAGTTACATCTGTATTTCGTGGATCTCTTTGCTAGACTTATTTCCGTGGAAACTGAGAACAGATATTTCGGATCCCTTTGAAGGCTATAGGGCCAAAGGAAATATCCTCCGATAACAAAGAGAAAGAAGCTTTCTGAGAAACTTCTTTGTGTTCTGTGAAATCATCTCACAGAGTTACAGCTTTCCCCTCAAGAAGCCTTTCACTAGGAGAGTTCTGGTGGAATTCGCAAAGTGATATTTGGAAGCCCATAGAGGGCTATGGTGAAAAAGGAAATATCCTCAGATGAAATCTGGAAAGAAGCTTTCTGAGAAACTGCTCTGTGATGTTTGACTTCCACTCACAGAGTTACATCTCTATTTCGTGGATCTCTTTGCTAGACTTATTTCTGTGGAATCTGAGAACAGATATTTCGGATTCCTTTGAAGACTATAGGGCCAATGGAAATATTCTCCCATAACAAAGAGAAAGAAGCTTTCAGAGACTTCTTTGTGTTCTGTGAAATCATCTCACAGAGTTACAGCTTTCCCCTCAAGAAGCCATTCGCTAAGACAGTTCTTGTGGAATTGGCAAAGTGATATTTGGAAGCCCATAGAGGGCTATGGTGAAAAAGGAAATATTCTCAGATGAAATCTGGAAAGAAGCTTTCTGAGAAACTGCTTAGTGTTCTGTTAATTCATCTCACAGAGTTACATCTGTATTTCGTGGATCTCTTTGGTAGCCTTATTTCTGTGGAATCTGAGAACAGATATTTCGGATCCCTTTGAAGACTATAGGGCCAAAGGAAATATCCTGCCATAACAAAGAGAAAGAAGCTTTCTGAGAAACTTCTTTGTGTTCTGTGAAATCATCTCACAGTGTTACAGCTTTCCCCTCAAGAAGTCTTTCGCTAAGACAGTTCTTGTTGAATTGGCAAAGTGATATTTGGAAGCCCATAGAGGGCTATGGTGAAAAAGGAAATATCCTCAGATGTATTCTGGAAAGAAGCTTTCTGAGAAAGGGCTTAGTGTTCTGTTAATTCATCTCACAGAGTTACATCTGTATTTCGTGGATCTCTTTGCTAGCCTTATTTCTGTGGAATCTGAGAACAGATATTTCGGATCCCTTTGAAGACTACAGGGCCAAAGGAAATATCATCCGATAACAAAGAGAAAGAAGCTTTCTGAGAAACTTCTTTGTGTTCTGTGAAATCATCTCACAGAGTTACAGCTTTCCCCTCAAGAAGCCTTTCGCTAAGACAGTTCTTGTGGAATCGGCAAAGGGATATTTGGAAGCCATTAGAGGCCTATGGTGAAAAAGGAAATATCCTCTGATGAAATCTGGAAAGAAGCTTTCTGAGAAACTGCTTAGTGTTCTGTTAATTCATCTCACAGAGTTACATCTGTATTTCGTGGATCTCTTTGCTAGCCTTATTCCTGTGGAATCTGAGAACAGATATTTCGGATCCCTTTGAACACTATAGGGCCAAATGAAATGTGGTCCGATAACAAAGAGAAAGAAGCTTTCTGAGAAACTTCTTTGTGTTCTGTGATATCATCTCACAGATTTACAGCTTTCCCCTCAAGAAGCCTTTCGCTAAGACAGTTCTTGTGGAATTGGCAAAGGGATATTTGGAAACCCATAGAGGGTTATGGTGAAAAAGGAAATATCCTCAGATGAAATCTGGAAAGAAGCTTTCTGAGAAACTGCTCTGTGATGTGTGACGTCCCCTCACAGAGTTACATCTGTATTTCGTGGATCTCTTTGCTAGCCTTATTTCTGAGGAATCTGAGAACAGATATTTCGGATCCCTTTGAAGACTATAGGGCCAAAGGAAATATCCTCCGATAACAAAGAGAAAGAAGCTTTCTGAGAATCTTCTTTGTGTTCTGTGAAATCATCTCACAGAGTTACCGCTTTCCCCTCAAGAAGCCTTTGCTAAGACAGTTCTTGTGGAATTGGCAAAGTGATATTTGGAAGCCCATAGAGGGCTATGGTGAAAAAGGAAATATCCTCAGATGAAATTTGGAAAGAAGCTTTCTGAGAAACTGCTTAGTGTTCTGTTAATTCATCTCACAGAGTTACATCTGTATTTCGTGGATCTCTTTGCTAGCCTTATTTCTGTGGAATCTGAGAACAGATATTTCGGATCCCTTTGAAGACTATAGGGCCAAAGGAAATATCCTCCGATAACACAGAGGAAGAAGCTTTCTGAGAAACTTCTTTGTGTTCTGTGAAATCATCTCACGGAGTTACAGCTTTCCCCTCAAGAAGCCTTTCGCTAAGACAGTTCTTGTGGACATGGCAAAGTGATATTTGGAAGCCCATAGAGGGCTATGGTGAAAAAGGAAATATCCTCAGATGAAATCTGGAAAGAAGCTTTCTGAGAAACTGCTTAGTGTTCTGTTAATTCATCTCACAGAGTTACATCTGTATTTCGTGGATCTCTTTGCTAGCCTTATTTCTGTGGAATCTAAGAACAGATATTTCGGATCCCTTTGAAGACTATAGGGCCAAAGTAAATATCCTCCGATAAGAAAGAGAAAGAAGCTTTCTGAGAAACTTCTTTGTGTTCTGTGAAATCGTGTCACAGATTTACAGCTTTCCCCTCAAGAAGCCTTTCGCTAAGACAGTTCTTGTGGAATTGGCAAAGGGATATTTGGAAGCCCATAGAGGGTTACGGTGAAAAAGGAAATATCCTCAGATGAAATCTGGAAAGAAGCTTTCTGAGAAACTGGTCTGTGATGTGTGGCGTTCACTCACAGAGTTACATCTGTATTTCGTGGATCTCTTTGCTAGCCTTATTTCTGTGGAATCTGAGAACAGATATTTCGGATCCCTTTGAAGACTATAGGGCCAAAGGAAATATCCTGCGATAACAAAGAGAAAGAAGCTTTCTGAGAAACTTCTTTGTGTTCTGTGAAATCATCTCACAGAGTTACAGCTTTCGCCTCAATAAGCCTTTCGCTAAGACAGTTCTTGTGGAATTGGCAAAGGGATATTTGGAAGCCCATAGAGGGCTATGGTGAAAAAGGAAATATCCTCAGATGAAATTTGGAAAGAAGCTTTCTGAGAACTGCTCTGTGATGGGTGACTTCCACTCACAGAGTAACATCTGTATTTCGTGAATCTCTTTGCTAGACTTATTTCTGTGGAATCTGAGAACAGATATTTCGGATCCCTTTGAAGACTATAGGGCCAATGGAAATATCATCCGATAACAAAGAGAAAGAAGCTTTCTGAGAAACTTCTTTGTGTTCTGTGAAATCATCTCACAGAGTTACAGCTTTCCCCTCAAGAAACCTTTCACTAAGACAGTTCTTGTGGAATTGGCAAAGTGATATTTGGAAGCCCATAGAGGGCTATGGTGAAAAAGGAAATATCCTCAGATGAAATCTGGAAAGAAGCTTTCTGAGAAACTGCTTGGTGTTCTGTTAATTCATCTCAAAGAGTTACATCTGTATTTCGTGGATCTCTTTGCTAGCCTTATTTCTGTGGAATCTGAGAACAGATATTTCGGATCCCTTTGAAGACTATAGGGCCAAAGGAAATATCGTCCGATAACAAAGAGAAAGAAGCTTTCTGAGAAACTTCTTTGTGTTCTGTGATATCATCTCACAGATTTACAGCTTTCCCCTCAAGAAGCTTTTCGCTAAGACAGTTCTTGTGGAATTGGCAAAGGGATATTTGGAAGCCCAAAGAGGGTTATGGTGAAAAAGGAAATATCCTCTGATGAAATCTGGAAAGAAGCTTTCTGAGAAACTGCTCTGTGATGTGTGACGTCCACTCACAGAGTTACATCTGTATTTCGTGGATCTCTTTGCTAGTCTTATTTCTGTGGAATCTGAGAACAGATATTTCGGATCCCTTTGAAGACTATAGGGCCAAAGGAAATATCCTCCGATAACAAAGAGAAAGAAGCTTTCTGAGAAACTTCTTTGTGTTCTGTGAAATCACCTCACAGAGTTACAGCTTTCCCCTCAAGAAGCCTTTCGCTAAGACAGTTCTGGTGGAATTGGCAAAGAGATATTTGGAAGCCCATAGAGGCCTATGCTGAAAAAGGAAATATCCTCAGATGAAATCTGGAAAGAAGCTTTCTGAGAAACTGCTCTGTGATGTGTGACTTCCACTCAGAAATGTACATCTGTATTTCGTGGATCTCTTTGCTAGCCTTATTTCTGTGGAATCTGAGAACAGATATTTCGGATCCCTTTGAAGACTATAGGGCCAAAGGAAATATCCTCCGATAACAAAGAGAAAGAAGCTTTCTGAGAAACTTCTTTGTGTTCTGTGAAATCATCTCACAGAGTTACAGCTTTCCCTTCAAGAAGCCTTTCGCTAAGACAGTTCTTGTGGAATTGGCAAAGTGTATTTGCAAGCCCATAGAGGGCTATGGTGAAAAAGGAAATATCCTCAGATGAAATCTGGAAAGAAGCTTTCTGAGAAACTGCTCTGTGTTGTGTGACGTCCACTCACAGAGTTACATCTGTATTTCGTGGATCTCTTTGCTAGCCTTATTTCTGTGGAATCTGAGAACAGATATTTCGGATCCCTTTGAAGACTATAGGGCCAAAGGAAATATCCTCCGATAACAAAGAGAAAGAAGCTTTCTGAGAAACTTCTTTGTGTTCTGTGAAATCATCTCACAGAGTTACAGCTTTCCCCTCAAGAAGCCTTTCGCTAAGACAGTTCTTGTGGAATTGGCAAAGGGATATTTGGAAGCCCATAGAGGCCTATGGTGAAAAAGGAAATATCCTCAGATGAAATCTGGAAAGAAGCTTTCTGAGAACCTGCTCTGTGATTTGTGACTTCCACTCACAGAGTTACCTCTGTATTTCGTGGATCTCTTTGCTAGACTTATTTCCGTGGAAACTGAGAACAGATATTTCGGATCCCTTTGAAGGCTATAGGGCCAAAGGAAATATCCTCCGATAACAAAGAGAAAGAAGCTTTCTGAGAAACTTCTTTGTGTTCTGTGAAATCATCTCACAGAGTTACAGCTTTCCCCTCAAGAAGCCTTTCACTAGGAGAGTTCTGGTGGAATTCGCAAAGTGATATTTGGAAGCCCATAGAGGGCTATGGTGAAAAAGGAAATATCCTCAGATGAAATCTGGAAAGAAGCTTTCTGAGAAACTGCTCTGTGATGTTTGACTTCCACTCACAGAGTTACATCTCTATTTCGTGGATCTCTTTGCTAGACTTATTTCTGTGGAATCTGAGAACAGATATTTCGGATCCCTTTGAAGACTATAGGGCCAATGGAAATATTCTCCCATAACAGAGAGAAAGAAGCTTTCAGAGACTTCTTTGTGTTCTGTGAAATCATCTCACAGAGTTACAGCTTTCCCCTCAAGAAGCCTTTCGCTAAGACAGTTCTTGTGGAATTGGCAAAGTGATATTTGGAAGCCCATAGAGGGCTATGGTGAAAAAGGAAATATTCTCAGATGAAATCTGGAAAGAAGCTTTCTGAGAAACTGCTTAGTGTTCTGTTAATTCATCTCACAGAGTTACATCTGTATTTCGTGGATCTCTTTGGTAGCCTTATTTCTGTGGAATCTGAGAACAGATATTTCGGATCCCTTTGAAGACTATAGGGCCAAAGGAAATATCCTGCCATAACAAAGAGAAAGAAGCTTTCTGAGAAACTTCTTTGTGTTCTGTGAAATCATCTCACAGTGTTACAGCTTTCCCCTCAAGAAGTCTTTCGCTAAGACAGTTCTTGTTGAATTGGCAAAGTGATATTTGGAAGCCCATAGAGGGCTATGGTGAAAAAGGAAATATCCTCAGATGTATTCTGGAAAGAAGCTTTCTGAGAAAGGGCTTAGTGTTCTGTTAATTCATCTCACAGAGTTACATCTGTATTTCGTGGATCTCTTTGCTAGCCTTATTTCTGTGGAATCTGAGAACAGATATTTCGGATCCCTTTGAAGACTACAGGGCCAAAGGAAATATCATCCGATAACAAAGAGAAAGAAGCTTTCTGAGAAACTTCTTTGTGTTCTGTGAAATCATCTCACAGAGTTACAGCTTTCCCCTCAAGAAGCCTTTCGCTAAGACAGTTCTTGTGGAATCGGCAAAGGGATATTTGGAAGCCATTAGAGGCCTATGGTGAAAAAGGAAATATCCTCTGATGAAATCTGGAAAGAAGCTTTCTGAGAAACTGCTTAGTGTTCTGTTAATTCATCTCACAGAGTTACATCTGTATTTCGTGGATCTCTTTGCTAGCCTTATTCCTGTGGAATCTGAGAACAGATATTTCGGATCCCTTTGAACACTATAGGGCCAAATGAAATGTGGTCCGATAACAAAGAGAAAGAAGCTTTCTGAGAAACTTCTTTGTGTTCTGTGATATCATCTCACAGATTTACAGCTTTCCCCTCAAGAAGCCTTTCGCTAAGACAGTTCTTGTGGAATTGGCAAAGGGATATTTGGAAACCCATAGAGGTTTATGGTGAAAAAGGAAATATCCTCAGATGAAATCTGGAAAGAAGCTTTCTGAGAAACTGCTCTGTGATGTGTGACGTCCCCTCACAGAGTTACATCTGTATTTCGTGGATCTCTTTGCTAGCCTTATTTCTGAGGAATCTGAGAACAGATATTTCGGATCCCTTTGAAGACTATAGGGCCAAAGGAAATATCCTCCGATAACAAAGAGAAAGAAGCTTTCTGAGAATCTTCTTTGTGTTCTGTGAAATCATCTCACAGAGTTACCGCTTTCCCCTCAAGAAGCCTTTGCTAAGACAGTTCTTGTGGAATTGGCAAAGTGATATTTGGAAGCCCATAGAGGGCTATGGTGAAAAAGGAAATATCCTCAGATGAAATTTGGAAAGAAGCTTTCTGAGAAACTGCTTAGTGTTCTGTTAATTCATCTCACAGAGTTACATCTGTATTTCGTGGATCTCTTTGCTAGCCTTATTTCTGTGGAATCTGAGAACAGATATTTCGGATCCCTTTGAAGACTATAGGGCCAAAGGAAATATCCTCCGATAACACAGAGGAAGAAGCTTTCTGAGAAACTTCTTTGTGTTCTGTGAAATCATCTCACGGAGTTACAGCTTTCCCCTCAAGAAGCCTTTCGCTAAGACAGTTCTTGTGGACATGGCAAAGTGATATTTGGAAGCCCTTAGAGGGCTATGGTGAAAAAGGAAATATCCTCAGATGAAATCTGGAAAGAAGCTTTCTGAGAAACTGCTTAGTGTTCTGTTAATTCATCTCACAGAGTTACATCTGTATTTCGTGGATCTCTTTGCTAGCCTTATTTCTGTGGAATCTAAGAACAGATATTTCGGATCCCTTTGAAGACTATAGGGCCAAAGTAAATATCCTCCGATAAGAAAGAGAAAGAAGCTTTCTGAGAAACTTCTTTGTGTTCTGTGAAATCGTGTCACAGATTTACAGCTTTCCCCTCAAGAAGCCTTTCGCTAAGACAGTTCTTGTGGAATTGGCAAATGGATATTTGGAAGCCCATAGAGGGTTACGGTGAAAAAGGAAATATCCTCAGATGAAATCTGGAAAGAAGCTTTCTGAGAAACTGGTCTGTGATGTGTGGCGTTCACTCACAGAGTTACATCTGTATTTCGCGGATCTCTTTGCTAGCCTTATTTCTGTGGAATCTGAGAACAGATATTTCGGATCCCTTTGAAGACTATAGGGCCAAAGGAAATATCCTCCGATAACAAAGAGAAAGAAGCTTTCTGAGAAACTTCTTTGTGTTCTGTCCAATCATCTCACAGAGTTACAGCTTTCCCCTGAAGAAGCCTTTCGATAACACAGTTCTTATGGAATTGGCAAAGGGATATTTGGAAGCCCATAGAGGCCTATGGTGAAAAAGGAAATATCCTCAGATGAAATCTGGAAAGAAGCTTTCTGAGAAACTGCTTAGTGTTCTGTTAATTCATCTCACAGAGTTACATCTGTATTTCGTGGATCTCTTTGCTAGCCTTATTTCTGTGGAATCTGAGAACAGATATTTCGGATCCCTTTGAAGACTATAGGGCCAAAGGAAATATCCTCCGATAACAAAGAGAAAGAAGCTTTCTGAGAAACTTCTTTGTGTTCTGTGAAATCATCTCACAGAGTTACAGCTTTCCCTTCAAGAAGCCTTTCGCTAAGACAGTTCTTGTGGAATTGGCAAAGTGTATTTGCAAGCCCATAGAGGGCTATGGTGAAAAAGGAAATATCCTCAGATGAAATCTGGAAAGAAGCTTTCTGAGAAACTGCTCTGTGATGTGTGACGTCCACTCACAGAGTTACATCTGTATTTCGTGGATCTCTTTGCTAGCATTATTTCTGTGGAATCTGAGAACAGATATTTCGGATCCCTTTGAAGACTATAGGGCCAAAGGAAATATCCTCGGATAACAAAGAGAAAGAAGCTTTCTGAGAAACTTCTTTGTGTTCTGTGAAATCATCTCACAGAGTTACAGCTTTCCCCTCAAGAAGCCTTTCGCTAAGACAGTTCTTGTGGAATTGGCAAAGGGATATTTGGAAGCCCATAGAGGCCTATGGTGAAAAAGGAAATATCCTCAGATGAAATCTGGAAAGAAGCTTTCTGAGAAACTGCTCTGTTATGGTGACTTCCACTCAGCGAGTTTCATCTGTATTTCGTGGATCTCTTTGCTAGCCTTATTTCTGTGGAATCTGAGAACAGATTTTTCGGATCCCTTTGAAGACTATAGGGCCAAAGGAAATATCCTCCGATATAAAAAGAGAAAGAAGCTTTCTGAGAAACTTCTTTGTGTTCTGTGAAATCATCTCACAGAGTTACAGCTTTCCCCTCAAGAAGCCTTTCGCTATGACAGTTCTTGTGGAATTGGCAAAGGGATATTTGGAAGCCCATAGAGGGCTACGGTGAAAAAGGAATATTCTCAGATGTAATCTGGAAAAAAGCTTTCTGAGAAACTGCTTAGTGTTCTGTTAATTCATCTCACAGAGTTACATCTGTATTTCGAGGATCTCTTTGCTAGCCTTATTTCTGTGGAATCTGAGAACAGATATTTCTGTTCCCTTTAAAGACTATAGGGCTAAAAGAAATATCCTCCGATAAGAAAGAGAAAGAAGCTTTCTGAGAAACTTCTTTCTGTTCTGTGAAATCATCTCACAGAGTTACAGCTTTCCCCTCAAGAAGCCTTTCGCTAAGACAATTCTTGTGGAATTGGCAAAGGGATATTTGGAAGCCCATAGACGCCTATGGTGAAAAAGGAAATATCCTCAGATGAAATCTGGAAAGAAGCTTTCTGAGAAACTGCTCTGTCATGTGTGACTTCCACTCACATAGTTACATCTGTATCTAGTGGATCTCTTTGCTAGAATTATTTCTGTGGAATCTGAGAACAGATATTTCGGATCCCTTTGAAGACTATAGGGAAAAAGGAAATATCCTCCGATAACAAAGAGAAAGAAGCTTTCTGAAAAACTTCTTTGTTTTCTGTGAAATCATCTCACAGAGTTACAGCTTTCCCCTCAAGAAGCCTTTCTCTAAGACAGTTCTTGTGGAATTGGCAACGTGATATTTGGAAGCCCATAGAGGGCTATGGTGAAAAAGGAAATATCCTCAGATGAAATCTGGATAGAAGCTTTCTGAGAAACTGCTTAGTGTTCTGTTAATTCATCTCACAGAGTTACATCTGTATTTCGTGGATCTCTTTGCTAGCCTTATTTCTGTGCAATCTGAGAACAGATATTTCGGATCCCTTTGAAGACTATAGGGCCAAAGGAAATATCCTCCGATAACAAAGAGAAAGAAGCTTTCTGAGAAACTTCTTTGTGTTCTGTGAAATCATCTCACAGTGTTACAGCTTTCCCCTCAAGAAGCCTTTCGCTAAGACAGTTCTTTTGGAATTGGCAAAGTGATATTTGGAAGCCCATAGACGGCTATGGTGAAAAAGGAAAAATCTCAGATGAAATCTGGAAAGAAGCTTTCTGAGAAACTGCTTAGTGTTCTGTTAATTCATCTCACAGAGTTACATCTGTGTTTCGAGGATCTCTTTGCTAGCCTTATTTCTGTGGAATCTGAGAACAGATATTTCGGTTCCCTTTGAAGACTTTAGGGCTAAAGGAAATATCCTCCGATAACAAAGAGAAAGAAGCTTTCTGAGAAACTTCTTTGTGATCTGTGAAATCATCTCACAGAGTTACAGCTTTCCCCTCAAGAAGCCTTTCGCTAAGACAGTTCTTGTGGAATTGGCAAAGGGATATTTGGAAGCCCATAGAGGCCTATGGTGAAAAAGGAAGTATCCTCAGATGAAATCTGGAAAGAAGCTTTCTGAGAAACTGCTCTGTGATGTGTGACGTCCACTCACAGAGTTACATCTGTATTTCGTGGATCTCTCTGCTAGCCTTATTTCTGTGGAATCTGAGAACAGATATTTCGGATCCCTTTGAAGACTATAGGGCCAAAGGAAATATCCTCGGATAACAAAGAGAAAGAAGCTTTCTGAGAAACTTCTTTGTGTTCTGTGAAATTATCTCACAGAGTTACAGCTTTCCCCTCAAGAAGCCTTTCGCTAAGACAGTTCTTGTGGAATTAGCAAAGGGATATTTGGAAGCCCATAGAGGGCTATGGTGAAAAAGGAAATATCCTCAGATGAAATCTGGAAAGAAGCTTTCTGAGAAACTGCTCTGTGATGGTGACTTCCACTCAGAGAGTTTCATCTGTATTTCGTGGATCTCTTTGCTAGCCTTATTTCTGTGGAATCTGAGAACAGATTTTTCGGATCCCTTTGAAGACTATAGGGCCAAAGGGAATATCCTCCGATAACAAAGAGAAAGACGCTTTTTGAGAAAGTTCTCTGTGTTCTGTGAAATCATCTCACCGAGTTACAGCTTTCCCCTCAAGAAGCCTTTCGCTAAGACAGTTCTTGTGGAATTGGCAAAGTGATATTTGGAAGCCCATAGAGGGCTATGGTGAAAAAGGAAATATCCTCAGATGAAATCTGGAAAGAAGCTTTCTGAGAAACTGCTCTGTGATGTGTGACTTCCACTCACATAGTTACATCTGTATTTAGTGGATCTCTTTGCTAGACTTATTTCTGTGGAATCTGAGAACAGATATTTCGGATCCCTTTGAAGACTATAGGGAAAAAGGAAATATCCTCCGATAACAAAGAGAAAGAAGCTTTCTGAAAAACTTCTTTGTTTTCTGTGAAATCATCTCACAGAGTTACAGCTTTCCCCTCAAGAAGCCTTTCGCTAAGACAGTTCCTGTGGAATTGGCAACGTGATATTTGGAAGCCCATAGAGGGCTATGGTGAAAAAGGAAATATCCTCAGATGAAATCTGGATAGAAGCTTTCTGAGAAACTGCTTAGTGTTCTGTTAATTCATCTCACAGAGTTACATCTGTATTTCGTGGATCTCTTTGCTAGCCTTATTTCTGTGCAATCTGAGAACAGATATTTCGGATCCCTTTGAAGACTATAGGGCCAAAGGAAATATCCTCCGATAACAAAGAGAAAGAAGCTTTCTGAGAAACTTCTTTGTGTTCTGTGAAATCATCTCACAGTGTTACAGCTTTCCCCTCAAGAAGCCTTTCGCTAAGACAGTTCTTTTGGAATTGGCAAAGTGATATTTGGAAGCCCATAGACGGCTATGGTGAAAAAGGAAAAATCTCAGATGAAATCTGGAAAGAAGCTTTCTGAGAAACTGCTTAGTGTTCTGTTAATTCATCTCACAGAGTTACATCTGTGTTTCGAGGATCTCTTTGCTAGCCTTATTTCTGTGGAATCTGAGAACAGATATTTCGGTTCCCTTAGAAGACTTTAGGGCTAAAGGAAATATCCTCCGATAACAAAGAGAAAGAAGCTTTCTGAGAAACTTCTTTGTGATCTGTGAAATCATCTCACAGAGGTACAGCTTTCCCCTCAAGAAGCCTTTCGCTAAGACAGTTCTTGTGGAATTGGCAAAGGGATATTTGGAAGCCCTTAGAGGCCTATGGTGAAAAAGGAAGTATCCTCAGATGAAATCTGGAAAGAAGCTTTCTGAGAAACTGCTCTGTGATGTGTGACTTCCACTTACAGAGTTACATCTGTATTTCGTGGATCTCTTTGCTAGACTTATTTCTGTGGGAACTGAGAACAGATATTTCGGATCCCTTTCAAGACTATAGGGCCAAAGGAAATATCCTCCGATACCAAAGAGAAAGAAGCTTTCTGAGAAACTTCTTTGTGTTCTGTGAAATCATCTCACAGAGTTACAGCTTTCCCCTCAAGAAGCCTTTCGCTAAGAGAGTTCTAGTGGAATTGGCAAAGTGATATTTGGAAGCCTATAGAAGGCTATGGTGAAAAAGGAAATATCCTCAGATGAAATCTGGAAAGAAGCTTTCTGAGAAACTGCTCTGTGATGTTTGACTTCCACTCACAGAGTTACATCTGTATTTCGTGGATATCTTTGCTAGACTTATTTCTGTGGAATCTGAGAACAGATATTTCGGATCCCTTTGAAGACTATAGGGCCAATGGAAACATTCTCCCATAACAAAGAGAAAGAAGCTTTCTGAGAAAGTTCTTTGTGTTCCGTGAAATCATCTCACAGAGTTACAGCTTTCCCCTCAAGAAGCCTTTCGCTAAGACAGTTCTTGTGGAATTGGCAAAGTGATATTTGGAAGCCCATAGAGGGCTATGGTGAAAAAGGAAATATTCTCAGATGAAATCTGGAAAGAAGCTTTCTGAGAAACTGCTTAGTGTTCTCTTAATTCATCTCACAGAGTTACATCTGTATTTCGTGGATCTCTTTGCTAGCCTTATTTCTGTGGAATCTGAGAACAGATATTTCGGATCCCTTTGAAGACTATAGGGCCAAAGGAAATATCCTCCGATAACAAAGAGAAAGAAGCTTTCTGAGAAACTTCTTTGTGTTCTGTGAAATCATCTCACAGTGTTACAGCTTTCCCCTCAAGAAGTCTTTCGCTAAGACAGTTCTTGTTGAATTGGCAAAGTGATATTTGGAAGCCCATAGAGGGCTATGGTGAAAAAGGAAATATCCTCAGATGAAATCCGGAAAGAATCTTTCTGAGAAACTGCTCTGTGATGTGTGACTTCCACTCACAGAGTTACATCTGTATTTCGTGGATCTCTTTGCTAGCCTTATTTCTGTGGAATCTGGGAACAGATATTTCGGATCCCATTGAAGACTATAGGACCAAAGGAAATATCCTCCGATAACAAAGAGAAAGAAGGTTTCTGAGAAACTTATTTGTGTTCTGTGAAATCATCTCACAGAGTTACAGCTTTCCCCTCAAGAAGCCTTTCGGTAAGACAGTTCTTGTGGAATTGGCAAAGTGATGTTTGGAAGCCCATAGAGGGCTATGGTGAAAAAGGAAATATCCTCAGATGAAATCTGGAAAGAAGCTTTCTGAGAAATTGCTCTGTGATGGGTGACTTCCACTCGCAGAGTTACATCTGTATTTCGTGAATCTCTTTGCTAGCCTTATTTCTGTGGAATCTGAGAACAGATATTTCGGATCCCTTTGAAGACTATAGGGCCAAAGGATATATCCTCCCAAAACAAAGAGAAAGAAGCTTTTTGAGAAACTTCTTTGTGTTCTGTGAAATCATCTCACAGAGGTACAGCTTTTCCCTCAAGAAGCCTTTCGCCAAGACAGTTCTTGTGCAATTGGCAAAGGGATATTTGGAAGCCCATAGAGGCCTATGGTGAAAAACGAAATATCCTCAGATGAAATCTGGAAAGAAGCTTTCTGAGAAACTGCTTAGTGTTCTGTTAATTCATCTCACAGAGTTACATCTGTATTTCGTGGATCTCTTTGCTAGCCTTATTTCTGTGGAATCTGAGAACAGATATTTCGGATCCCTTAGAAGACTATAGGGCCAAAGGAAATATCCTCCGATAACAAAGAGAAAGAAGCTTTCTGAGAAACTTCTTTGTGTTCTGTGAAATCATCTCACAGAGTTACAGCTTTCCCCTCAAGAAGCCTTTCGCTAAGACAGTTCTTGTGGAATTGGCAAAGTGATATTTGGAAGCCCATAGAGGGCTATGGTGAAAAAGGAAATATCCTCAGATGAAATCTGGAAAGAAGCTTTCGGAGAAACTGCTTAGTGTTCTGTTAATTCATCTCACAGAGTTACATCTGTATTTCGTGGATCTCTTTGCTAGCCTTATTTCTGTGGAATCTGAGAACAGATATTTCGGATCCCTTTGAAGACTAAAGGGCCAAAGTAAATATCGTCCGATAACAAAGAGAAAGAAGCTTTCTGAGAAACTTCTTTGTCTTCTGTGAAATCATCTCACAGATTTACAGCTTTCCCCTCAAGAAGGCTTTCGATAATACAGTTCTTGTGGAATTGGCAAAGGGATATTTGGAAGCCCATAGAGGGTTATGGTGAAAAAGGAAATATACTCAGATGAAATCTGCAAAGAAGCTTTCTTAGAAACACCTCTGTGATGTGTGACGTCCGCTCACAGAGTTACATCTGTATTTCGTGGATCTCTTTGCTAGCCTTATTTCTGTGTAATCTGAGAACAGATATTTCGGATCCCTTTGAAGACTATAGGGCCAAAGGAAATATCCTCCGATAACAAAGAGAAAGAAGCTTTCTGAGAAACTTCTTTGTGTTCTGTGAAATCATCTCACAGAGTTACAGCTTTCCCCTCAAGAAGCCTTTCGCTAAGACAGTTCTTGTGGAATTGGCAAAGGGATATTTGGAAGCCCATAGAGGCCTATGGTGAAAAAGGAAATATCCTCAGATGAAATCTGGAAAGAAGCTTTCTGAGAAACTGCTCTGTGATGTGTGACTTCCACTTACAGAGTTACATCTGTATTTCGTGGATCTCTTTGTTAGACTTATTTCTGTGGAAACTGAGAACAGATATTTCGGATCCCTTTCAAGACTATAGGGCCAAAGGAAATATCCTCCCATAACAAAGAGAAAGAAGCTTTCTGAGAAACTTCTTTGTGTTCTGTGAAATCATCTCACAGAGTTACAGCATTCCCCTCAAGAAGCCTTTCGCTAAGAGAGTTCTGGTGGAATTGGCAAAGTGATATTTGGAAGCCCAAAGAGGGCTATGGTGAAAAAGGAAATATCCTCAGATGAAATCTGGAAAGAAGCTTTCTGAGAAACTGCTCTGTGATGTTTGACTTCCACTCACAGAGTTACATCTGTATTTCGTGGATCTCTTTGCTAGACTTATTTCTGTGGAATCTGAGAACAGATATTTCGGATCCCTTTGAAGACTATAGGGCCAATGGAAACATTCTCCCATAACAAAGAGAAAGAAGATTTCTCAGAAAGTTCTTTGTGTTCCGTGAAATCATCTCACAGAGTTACAGCTTTCCCCTCAAGAAGCCTTTCGCTAAGACAGTTCTTGTGGAATTGGCAAAGTGATATTTGGAAGCCCATAGAGGGCTATGGTGAAAAAGGAAATATTCTCAGATGAAATCTGGAAAGAAGCTTTCTGAGAAACTGCTTAGTGTTCTCTTAATTCATCTCACAGAGTTACATCTGTATTTCGTGGATCTCTTTGCTAGCCTTATTTCTGTGGAATCTGAGAACAGATATTTCGGATCCCTTTGAAGACTATAGGGCCAAAGGAAATATCCTCCGATAACAAAGAAAAAGAAGCTTTCTGAGAAACTTCTTTGTGTTCTGTGAAATCATCTCACAGTGTTACAGCTTTCCCCTCAAGAAGTCTTTCGCTAAGACAGTTCTTGTGGAATTGGCAAAGTGATATTTGGAAGCCCATAGAGGGCTATGGTGAAAAAGGAAATATCCTCAGATGAAATCCGGAAAGAAGCTTTCTGAGAAACTGCTCTGTGATGTGTGACTTCCACTCACAGAGTTACATCTGTATTTCGTGGATCTCTTTGCTAGCCTTATTTCTGTGGAATCTGAGAACAGATATTTCGGATCCCATTGAAGAATATAGGACCAAAGGAAATATCCTCCGATAACAAAGAGAAAGAAGCTTTCTGAGAAACTTCTTTGTGTTCTGTGAAATCATCTCACAGAGTTACAGCTTTCCCCTCAAGAAGCCTTTCGTTAAGACAGTTCTTGTGGAATTGGCAAAGTGATGTTTGGAAGCCCATAGAGGGCTATGGTGAAAAAGGAAATATCCTCAGATGAAATCTGGAAAGAAGCTTTCTGAGAAACTGCTTAGTGTTCTGTTAATTCATCTCACAGAGTTACATCTGTATTTCGTGGATCTCTTTGCTAGCCTTATTTCTGTGGAATCTGAGAACAGATATTTCGGATCCCTTTGAAGACTATAGGGACAAAGGAAATATCCTCCGATAACAAAGAGAAAGAAGCTTTCTGAGAAACTTCTTTGTGTTCTGTGAAATCATCTCACAGAGTTACAGCTTTCCCCTCAAGAAGCCTTTCGCTAAGACAGTTCTGGTGGAATTGGCAAAGTGATATTTGGAAGCCCATAGAGGGCTATGGTAAAAAGGAAATATCCTAAGATGAAATCTGGAAAGAAGCTTTCTGAGAAACTGCTCTGTGATGTGTAACTTCCACTCACAGAGTTACATCTGTATTTCGTGGATCTCTTTGCTCGCCTTATTTCTGTGGAATCTGAGAACAGATATTTCGGATCCCTTTGAAGACTATAGGGCCAAAGGAAATATCCTCCGATAACAAAGAGAAAGAAGCTTTCTGAGAAACTTCTTTGTGTTCTGTGAAATCATCTCACAGAGTTACAGCTTTCCCCTCAAGAAGCCTTTCGCTAAGACAGTTCTTGAGAATTGGCAAAGTGATATTTGGAAGCCCATAGAGGGCTACGGTGAAAAACGAAATATCCTCAGATGAAATCTGGAAAGAAGCTTTCTGAGAAACTGCTTAGTGTTCTGTTAATTCATCTCACAGCGTTACATCTGTATTTCGTGGATCTCTTTGCTAGCCTTATTTCTGTGGAATCTGAGAACAGATATTTCGGATGCCTTGAAGACTATAGGGCCAATGGAAATATCCTCGGATAACAAAGAGAAAGAAGCTTTCTGAGAAACTTCTTTCTGTTCTGTGAAATCATCTCACAGTGTTACAGCTTTCCGCTCAAGAAGTCTTTCCCTAAGACAGTTCTTGTGGAATTGGCAAAGTGATATTTGGAAGCCCATAGAGAGCTATGGTGAAAAAGGAAATATCCTCAGATGAAATCTGGAAAGAAGCTTTCTGAGAAACTGCTTAGTGTTCTGTTAATTCATCTCACAGAGTTACATCTTTATTTCGTGGATCTCTTTGCTAGCCTTATTTCTGTGGAATCTGAGAACAGATATTTCGGATCCCTTTGAAGACTATAGGGCCAAAGGAAATATCCTCCGATAACAAAGAGAAAGAAGCTTTCTGAGAAACTTCTTTGTGTTCTGTGAAATCATCTCACAGAGTTACAGCCTTCCCCTCAAGAAGCCTTTCGCTAAGATAGTTCTTGAGGAATTGGCAAAGGGATATTTGGAAGCCCATAGTGGCCTATGGTGAAAAAGGAAATATCCTCAGATTAAATCTGGAAAAAAGCTTTCTGAGAAACTGCTTACTGTTCTGTTAATTCATCTCACAGAGTTACATCTGTATTTCGTGGATCTCTTTGCTGGCCTTATTACTGTGGAATCTGAGAACAGATATTTCGGATTCCTTTGAAGACTATAGGGCCAAAGGAAATATCATCCGATAAGAAAAAGAAAGAAGCTTTCTGAGAAACTTCTTTGTGTTCTGTGAAATCATCTCACAGATTTACAGCTTTCCCCTCAAGAAGCCTTTCGCTAAGACAGTTCTTGTGGAATTGGCAAAGGGATATTTGGAAGCCCATAGAGGGTTATGGTGAAAAAGGAAATATCCTCAGATGAAACCTGGAAAGAAGCTTTCTGAGAAACTGCACTGTGATGTGTGACGTCCACTCACAGAGTTACATCTGTATTTCGTGGATCTCTTTGCTAGCCTTATTTCTGTGGTATCTGAGAACAGATATTTCGGATCCGTTTGAAGACTATAGGGCCAAAGGAAATATCCTCCGATATAAAAAGAGAAAGAAGCTTTCTGAGAAACTTCTTTGTGTTCTGGGAAATCATCTCACAGAGTTACAGCTTTCCCCTCACCTTTCGCTAAGACAGTTCTGGTGGAATTGTCAAAGGAATATTTCGAAGCCCATAGAGGCCTATGTTGAAAAAGGAAATATCCTCAGATGAAATCTGGAAAGAAGCTTTCTGAGAAACTGATCTGTGATGTGTGACTTCCACTCACAGAGTTACATCTGTATTTCGTGGATCTCTTTGCTAGCCTTATTTCTGTGGAATCTGAGAGCAGATATTTCGGATCGCTTTGAAGACCATAGGGCCAAAGGAAATATCCTCCGATAACAAAGAGAAAGAAGCTTTCTGAGAAACTTCTTTGTGTTCTGTGAAATCATCTCACAGAGTTACTGCTTTCCCCTCTAGAAGCCTTTCGCTAAGACAGTTCTTGTGGAATTGGCAAAGGGATATTTGGAAACGCATAGACGCCTATGGTGAAAAAGGAAATATCCTCAGATGAAATCTGAAAAGAAGCTTTCTGAGAAACTGCTTAGTGTTCTCCTAATTCATCTCACAGAGTTACATCTGTATTTCGTGGATCTCTTTGCTAGCCTTATTTCTGTGGAATCTGAGAACAGATATTTCGTATCCCTTTGAAGACTATAGGGCCAATGGAAATATCCTCCGATAACTAAGAGAAAGAAGGTTTCTGAGAAACTTCTTTGTGTTCTGTGAAATCATCTCACAGTGTTACAGCTTTCCCCTCAAGAAGCCTTTCGCTAAGACAGTTCTCTTGGAATTGGCAAAGTGATATTTGGAATCCCATAGAGGGCTATGGTGAAAAAAGAAATATCCTCAGATGAAATCTGGAAAGAAGCTTTCTGAGAAACTGCTCTGTGATGTGTGACTTACACTCACAGAGTTACATCTGTATTTCGTGGATCTCTTTGCTAGCCTCATTTCTGTGCAATCTGAGAGCAGATATTTCGGATGCCTTTGAAGACTATAGGGCCAAAGGAAATATTCTCCGATAACAAAGAGAAAGAAGCTTTCTGAGAAACTTCTTTGTGTTCTGTGAAATCATCTCACAGAGTTACAGCTTTCCCCTCAAGAAGCCTTTCGCTAAGACAGTTCTTGTGGAATTGGCAAAGGGATATTTGGAAGGCCATAGAGGCCTATGGTGAAAAAGGAAATATCCTCAGATGAAATCTGGAAAAAAGCTTTCTGAGAAACTGCTTAGTGTTCTGTTAATACATCTCACAGAGTTACATCTGTATTTCGTGGATCTCTTTGCTAGCCTTATTTCTGTGGAATCTGAGAACACATATTTCGGATCCCTTTGAAGACTATAGGGCCAAAGGAAATATCCTCCGATAACAAAAAGAAAGAAGCTTTCTGAGAAACTTCTTTGTGTTCTGTGAAATCATCTCACAGAGTTACAGCTTTCCCCTCACCTTTCGCTAAGACAGGTCTGGTGGAATTGGCAAAGGGATATTTGGAAGCCCATAGAGGCCTATGTTGAAAAAGGAAATATCCTCAGATGAAATCTGGAAAGAAGCTTTCTGAGAAACCGATCAGTGATGTGTGACTTCCACTCACAGAGTTACATCTGTATTTCGTGGATCTCTTTGCTAGCCTTATTTCTGTGGAATCTGAGGTCAGATATGTCGGATCCCTTTGAAGACTATAGGGCCAAAGAAATATCCTCCCATAAAAAAGAGAAAGAAGCTTTCTGAGAAACTTCTTTGTGTTCTGTGAAATCATCTCACTGAGTTACAGCTTTCAACTCGAGAAGACTTTCGCTAAGACAGTTCTTGTGGAATTGGAAAAGTGATATTTGGAAGCCCTTAGAGGGCTATGGTGAAAAAGGAAATATCCTAAGATGAAATCTGGAAAGAAGCTTTCTGAGAAACTGTTCTGCGATGTGTGACTTCCACTCACAGAGTTACATCTGTATTTCGTGGATCTCTTTGCTAGCCTTATTTCTGTGGAATCTGACAACAGATATTTCGGATCCCTTTGAAGACTATAGGGCCAAAGGAAATATCCTCTGATAACAAAGAGAAAGAAGCTTTCTGGGGAACTTCTTTGTGTTCTGTGAAATCATCTCACAGTGTTGCAGCTTTCCCCTCAAGAAGCCTTTCGCTAAGACAGTTCTGGTGGAATTGGCAAAGTGATATTTGGAAGCCCATAGAGGGCTATGGTGAAAAAGGAAATATCCTCAGATGAAATCTGGAAAGAAGCTTTCTGAGAAAGTGCTTAGTGTTCTGTTAATTCATCTCACAGAGTTACATCTGTATTTCGTGGATCTCTTTGCTAGCCTTATTTCTGTGGAATCTGAGAACAGATATTTCGGATCCCTTTGAAGACTATAGGGCCTAAGGAAATAACATCCGATAACAAAGAGAAAGAAGCTTTCTGAGAAACTTCTTTGTGTTCTGTGAAATCATCTCACAGAGTTACAGCTTTCCCCTCAAGAAGCCTTTCGCTAAGACAGTTCTTGTGGAATTGGCAAAGGGATATTTGGAAGGCCAAAGAGGGCTATGGTGAAAAAGGAAATATCCTCAGATGAAATCTGGAAAGAAGCTTTCTGAGAAACTGCTTAGTGTTTTGTTAATTCACCTCACAGAGTTACATCTGTATTTCGTGGATCTCTTTGCTAGCCTTATTTCTGTGGAATCTGAGAACAGATATTTCGGATCCCTTTGAAGACTATAGGGCCAAAGGAAATATCCTCCCATAACAAAGAGAAAGAAGCTTTCTGAGAAACTTCTTTGTGTTCTGTGAAATCATCTCACAGAGTTACAACTTTCCCCTCAAGAAGCCTTTCGCTTAGACAGTTCTTGTGAAATTGGCAAAGTGATATTTGGAAGCCTATAGAGGGCTGTGGTGAAAAAAGAAATATCCTAAGATGAAATCTGGAAAGAAGTTTTCTGAGAACCTGTTCTGCGAGGTGTGACTCCCACTCACAGAGTTACATCTGTATTTCGTGGATCTCTTTGCTAGCCTTATTTCTGTGGAATCTGAGAACAGATATTTCGGATCCCTTTGAAGACTATAGAGCCAAAGGAAATATCCTCCGATAACAAAGAGAAAGAAGCTTTCTGAGAAACTTCTTTGTGTTCTGTGAAATCATCTCACAGTGTTACAGCTTTCCCCTCAAGAAGCCTTTCGCTAAGACAGTTCTTGTGGAATTGGCAAAGGGATATTTGGAAACCCATAGAGGGCTATGGTGAATAAGGAAATATCCTCAGATGAAATCTGGAAAGAAGCTTTCTGAGAAACTGCTTAGTGTTCTGTTAATTCATCTCACAGAGTTACATCTGCATTTCGTGGATCTCTTTGCTAGCCTTATTTCTGTGGAATCTGAGAACAGATATTTCGGATCCCTTTGAAGACTATAAGGCCAAAGGAAATATCCTCCCATAACAAAGAGAAAGAAGCTTTCTGAGAAACTTCTTTGTGTTCTGTGAAATCATCTCACAGAGTTACAGCTTTTCCCTCAAGAAGCCTTTTGCTTAGACAGTACTTGTGGAATTGGCAAAGTGATATTTGGAAGCCCATAGAGGGCTATGGTGAAAAAGGAAATATTCTAAGATGAAATCTGGAAAGAAGTTTTCTGAGAAACTGCTGTGTGATGTGTGACCTACACTCACAGAGTTACATCTGTATTTCGTGGATCTCTTTGATAGCCTTATTTCTGTGGAATCTGAGAACAGATATTTCGGATCCCTTTGAAGACTATAGGGCCAAAGGAAATATCCTCCGATAACAAAGAGAAAGAAGCTTTCTGAGAAACTTCTTTGTGTTCTGTGAAATCATCTCACAGTGTTACAGCTTTCCCCTCAAGAAGCCTTTCGCTAAGACAGTTCTTGTGGAATTGGCAAAGGGATATTTGGAAGCCCATAGAGGGCTATGGTGAATAAGGAAATATCCTCAGATGAAATCTGGAAAGAAGCTTTCTGAGAAACTGCTTAGTGTTCTGTTAATTCATCTCACAGAGTTACATCTATATTTCGTGGATCTCTTTGCTAGCCTTATTTCTGTGGAATCTGAGAACAGATATTTCGGATCCCTTTGAAGACTATAAGGCCAAAGGAAATATCCTCCGATAACAAAGAGAAAGAAGCTTTCTGAGAAACCTCTTTGTGTTCTATGAAATCATCTCACAGTGTTACAGCTTTCCCCTCAAGAAGCCTTTCGCTAAGACAGTTCTTGTGGAATTGGCAAAGGGATATTTGGAAACCCATAGAGGGCTATGGTGAAAAAGGAAATATCCTCAGATGAAATCTGGAAAGAAGCTTTCTGAGAAACTGCTTAGTGTTCTGTTAATTCATCTCACAGAGTTACATCTATATTTCGTGGATCTCTTTGCTAGCCTTATTTCTGTGGAATCTGAGAACAGATATTTCGGATCCCTTTGAAGACTACAGGGCCAAAGGAAATATCCTCCGATAACAAAGAGAAAGAAGCTTTCTGAGAAACTTCTTTGTGTTCTGTGAAATCATCTCACAGTGTTACAGCTTTCCCCTCAAGAAGACTTTCGCTAAGACAGTTCTTGTGGAATTGGCAAAGGGATATTTGGAAGCCCATAGAGGGCTATGGTGAAAAAGGAAATATCCTCAGATGAAATCTGGAAAGAAGCTTTCTGAGAAACTGCTTAGTGTTCTGTTAATTCATCTCACAGTGTTACATCTGTATTTCGTGGATCTCTTTGCGAGCCGTATTTCTGTGGAATATGAGAACAGATATTTCGGATCCCTTTGAAGACTATAGGGCCAAAGGAAATATCCTCCCATAAGAAAGAGAAAGAAGCTTTCTGAGAAACTTCTGTGGGTTCTGTGAAATCATCTCACAGAGTTACAGCTTTCCCCTCAAGAAGCCTTTCGCTAAGACAGTTCTTGTGGAATTGGCAAAGGGATATTTGGAAGCCCATAGAGGGCTATGGTGAAAAAGGAAATATCCTCAGATGAAATCTGGAAAGAAGCTTTCTGAGAAACTGCTCTGTGATGTGTGACCTACACTCACAGAGTTACATCTGTATTTCGTGGATCTCTTTGCTAGCCTTTTTTCTGTGGAATCTGAGAACAGATATTTCGGATCCCTTTGAAGACTATAGGGCCAAAGTAAATATCCTCCGATAAAAAAGAGAAAGAAGCTTTCTGAGAAACTTCTTTGTGTTCTGTGAAATCATCTCACAGAGTTACAACTTTCCCCTCAAGAAGCCTTTCGCTTAGACAATTCTTGTGGAATTGGCAAAGTGGTATTTGGAAGCCCATAGAGGGCTATGGTGAAAAAAGAAATATCCTAAGATGAAATCTGGAAAGAAGTTTTCTGAGAACCTGTTCTGCGAGGTGTGACTTCCACTCACAGAGTTACATCTGTATTTCGTGGATCTCTTTGGTAGCCTTATTTCTGTGGAATCTGAGAACAGATATTTCGGATCCCTTTGAAGACTATAGAGCCAAAGGAAATATCCTCCGATAACAAAGAGAAAGAAGCTTTCTGAGAAACTTCTTTGTGTTCTGTGAAATCATCTCACAGTGTTACAGCTTTCCCCTCAAGAAGCCTTTCGCTAAGAAAGTTCTTGTGGAATGGGCAAAGGGATATTTGGAAACCCATAGAGGGCTATGGTGAATAAGGAAATATCCTCAGATGAAATCTGGAAAGAAGCTTTCTGAGAAACTGCTTAGTGTTGTGTTAATTCATCTCACAGAGTTACATCTATATTTCGTGGATCTCTTTGCTAGCCTTATTTCTGTGGAATCTCAGAACAGATATTTCGGATCCCTTTGAAGACTACAGGGCCAAAGGAAATATCCTCCGATAACAAAGAGAAAGAAGCTTTCTTAGAAACCTCTTTGCGTTCCGTGAAATCATCTCACAGTGTTACAGCTTTCCCCTCAAGAAGCCTTTCGCTAAGACAGTTCTTGTGGAATTGGCAAAGTGATATTTGGAAGCCCATAGAGGGCTATGGTGAAAAAGGAAATATCCTCAGATGAAATCTGGAAAGAAGCTTTCTGAGAAACTGCTTATTGTTCTGTTAATTCATCTCACAGTGTTACATCTGTATTTCGTGGATCTCTTTGCTAGCCTTATTTCTGTGGAATCTGAGAACAGATATTTCGGATCCCTTTGAAGACTATAAGGCCAAAGGAAATATCCTCCCATAACAAAGAGAAAGAAGCTTTCTGAGAAACTTCTTTGTGTTCTGTGATATCATCTCACAGAGTTACGGCTTTTCCCTCAAGAAGCCTTTTGCTTAGACAGTACTTGTGGAATTGGCAAAGTGATATTTGGAAGCCCATAGAGGGCTATGGTGAAAAAGGAAATATCCTAAGATGAAATCTGGAAAGAAGTTTTCTGAGAAACTGCTCTGTCATGTGTGACCTACACTCACAGAGTTACATCTGTATTTCGTGGATCTCTTTGATAGCCTTATTTCTGTGGAATCTGAGAACAGATATTTCGGATCCCTTTGAAGACTATAGGGCCAAAGGAAATATCCTCCGATAACAAAGAGAAAGAAGCTTTCTGAGAAACTTCTTTGTGTTCTGTGAAATCATCTCACAGTGTTACAGCTTTCCCCTCAAGAAGCCTTTCGCTAAGACAGTTCTTGTGGAATTGGCAAAGGGATATTTGGAAGCCCATAGAGGGCTATGGTGAATAAGGAAATATCCTCAGATGAAATCTGGAAAGAAGCTTTCTGAGAAACTGCTTAGTGTTCTGTTAATTCATCTCACAGAGTTACATCTATATTTCGTGGATCTCTTTGCTAGCCTTATTTCTGAGGAATCTGAGAACAGATATTTCGGATCCCTTTGAAGACTATAAGGCCAAAGGAAATATCCTCCGATAACAAAGAGAAAGAAGCTTTCTGAGAAACCTCTTTGTGTTCTATGAAATCATCTCACAGTGTTACAGCTTTCCCCTCAAGAAGCCTTTCGCTAAGACAGTTCTTGTGGAATTGGCAAAGGGATATTTGGAAACCCATAGAGGGCTATGGTGAAAAAGGAAATATCCTCAGATGAAATCTGGAAAGAAGCTTTCTGAGAAACTGCTTAGTGTTCTGTTAATTCATCTCACAGAGTTACATCTATATTTCGTGGATCTCTTTGCTAGCCTTATTTCTGTGGAATCTGAGAACAGATATTTCGGATCCCTTTGAACACTACAGGGCCAAAGGAAATATCCTCCGATAACAAAGAGAAAGAAGCTTTCTGAGAAACCTCTTTGTGTTCTGTGAAATCATCTCACAGTGTTACAGCTTTCCCCTCAAGAAGCCTTTCGCTAAGACAGTTCTTGTGGAATTGGCAAAGGGATATTTGGAAGCCCATAGAGGGCTATGGTGAAAAAGGAAATATCCTCAGATGAAATCTGGAAAGAAGCTTTCTGAGAAACTGCTTAGTGTTCTGTTAATTCATCTCACAGTGTTACATCTGTATTTCGTGGATCTCTTTGCGAGCCTTATTTCTGTGGAATATGAGAACAGATATTTCGGATCCCTTTGAATACTATAGGGCCAAAGGAAATATCCTCCCATAAGAAAGAAAAAGAAGCTTTCTGAGAAACTTCTGTGGGTTCTGTGAAATCATCTCACAGAGTTACAGCTTTCCACTCAAGAAGCCTTTCGCTAAGACAGTTCTTGTGGAATTGGCAAAGTGATATTTGGAAGCCCATAGAGGGCTATGGTGAAAAAGGAAATATCCTCAGATGAAATCTGGAAAGAAGCTTTCTGAGAAACTGCTCTGTGATGTGTGACCTACACTCACAGAGTTACATCTGTATTTCGTGGATCTCTTTGCTAGCCTTTTTTCTGTGGAATCTGAGAACAGATATTTCGGATCCCTTTGAAGACTATAGGGCCAAAGGAAATATCCTCCCATAACAAAGAGAAAGAAGCTTTCTGAGAAACTTCTTTGTGTTCCGTGAAATCATCTCACAGAGTTACAGCTTTCCCCTCAAGAAGCCTTTCGCTTAGACAGTTCTTGTGGAATTGGCAAAGGGATATTTGGAAGCCCATAGAGGGCTATGGTGAAAAAGGAAATATCCTCAGATGAAATCTGGAAAGAAGCTTTTGAGAAACTGCTTAGTGTTCTGTTAATTCATCTCACAGAGTTACATCTGTATTTCGTGGATCTGTTTGCTAGCCTTATTTATGTGGAATCTGAGAACAGATATTTCCGATCCCTTTGAAGACTATAGGGCCAAAGGAAATATCCTCCGATAACAAAGAGAATGAAGCTTTCTGAGAAACTTCTTTGTGTTCTGTGAAATCAGCTCACAGAGTTACAGCTTTCCCCTCAAGAAGCCTTTCGCTAAGACAGTTCTTGTGGAATAGGCAAAGGGATATTTGGAAGCCCATAGAGGGCTATGGTGAAAATGGAAATATCCTCAGATGAAATCTGGAAAGAAGCTTTCTGACACACTGCTTAGTTTTCTGTTAATTCATCTCACAGAGTTACATCTGTATATCGTGGATCTCTTTGCTAGCCTTATTTCTGTGGAATCTGAGAACAGATATTTCGGATCCCTTTGAAGACTATAGGGCCAAAGGAAATATCCTCCGATAACAAAGAGAAAGAAGCTTTCTGAGAAACTTCTTTGTGTTCTGTGAAATCATCTCACAGAGTTACAGCTTTCCCCTCAAGAAGCCTTTCACTTAGACATTTCTTGTGGAATTGGCAAAGTGATATTTGGAAGCCCATAGAGGGCTATGGTGAAAATGGAAATATCCTCAGATGAAATCTGGAAAGAAGCTTTCTGAGAAACTGCTCTGTGATGTGTGACTTCCACTCTCAGAGTTACATCTGTATTTCGTGGATCTCTTTGCTAGCCTTATTTCTGTGGAATCTGAGAACAGATATTTCGGATCCCTTTGAAGACTATAGGGCCAAAGGAAATATCCTCCCATAACAAAGAGAAAGAAGCTTTCTGAGAAACTTCTTTGTGTTCTGTGAAATCATCTCACAGAGTTACAGCTTTCCCGTCAAGAAGCCTTTCGCTTAGACAGTTCTTGTGGAATTGGCAAAGGGATATTTGGAAGCCCATAGAGGGCAATGGTGGAAAAGGAAATATCCTCAGATGAAATCTGGAAAGAAGCTTTCTGAGAAACTGCTTAGTGTTCTGTTAATTCATCTCACAGAGTTACATCTGTATTTCGTGGATCTCTTTGCTAGCCTTATTTCTGTGGAATCTGAGAAGAGATGTTTCGGATCCCTTTGAAGACTATAGGGCCAAAGGAAATATCCTCCCATAACAAAGAGAAAGAAGCTTTCTGAGAAACTTCTTTGTGTTCTGTGAAATCATCTCAAAGAGTTACAGCTTTCCCCTAAAGAAGCCTTTCGCTAAGACAGTTCTTGTGGAATTGGCAAAGTGATATTTAGAAGCCCATAGAGGGCTATGGTGAAAATGGAAATATCCTCAGATGAAATCTGGAAAGAAGCTTTCTGAGAAACTGCTCTGTGATGTGTGACTTCCACTCACAGAGTTACATCTGTATTTCGTGGATCTCTTTGCTAGCCTTATTTCTGTGGAATCTGAGAACAAATATTTCGGATCCCTTTGAAGACTATAGGGCCAAAGGAAATATCCTCCGATAACAAAGAGAAAGAAGCTTTTTGAGAAACTTCTTTGTGTTCTGTGAAATCATCTCACAGAGTTACAGCTTTCCCCTCAAGAAGCCTTTCGCTTAGACAGTTCTTGTGGAATTGGTAAAGGGATATTTGGAAGCCCATTGAGGGCTATGGTGAAAAAGGAAATATCCTCAGATGAAATCTGGAAAGAAGCTTTCTGAGAAACTGCTTAGTGTTCTGTTAATTCATCTCACAGAGTTACATCTGTATTTCGTGGATCTCTTTGCTAGCCTTATTTCTGTGGAATCTGAGAACAGATATTTCGGATCCCTTTGAGGACTATAGGGCCAAAGGAAATATCCTCCGATAACAAAGAGAAAGAAGCTTTCTGAGAAACTTCTTTGTGTTCTGTTAAATCATCTCACAGAGTTACAGCTTTCCCCTCAAGAAGCCTTTTGCTTAGACAGTTCTTGTGGAATTGGCAAAGGTATATTTGGAAGCCCATAGAGGGCTATGGTGAAAAAGGAAATATCCTCAGATGAAATCTGGAAGGAAGCTTTCTGAGAATCTGCTCTGTGATGTGTGACTTCCACTTACAGAGTTACATCTGTATTTCGTGGATCTCTTTGCTAGCCTTATTTCTGTGGAATCTGAGAACAGATATTTCGGATCCCTTTGAAGACTATAGGGCCAAAGGAAATATACTCCGATAACAAAGAGAAAGAAGCTTTCTGAGAAACTTCTTTGTGTTCTGTGAAATCGTCTCACTGTGTTACAGCTTTCCCCTCCAGAAGCCTTTCGCTAAGACAGTTCTTGTGGAATTGGCAAAGGGATATTTGGAAACCCTTAGAGGGCTATGGTGAATAAGGAAATATCCTCAGATGAAATCTGGAAAGAAGCTTTCTGAGAAACTGCTTAGTGTTCTGTTAATTCATCTCACAGAGTTACATCTATATTTCGTGGATCTCTTTGCTAGCCTTATTTCTGTGGAATCTGAGAACAGATATTTCGGATCCCTTTGAAGACTAAAAGGCCAAAGGAAATATCCTCCGATAACAAAGAGAAAGAAGCTTTCTGAGAAACCTCTTTGTGTTCTGTGAAGTCATCTCACAGTGTTACAGCTTTCCCCTCAAGAAGCCTTTCGCTAAGACAGTTCTTGTGGAATTGGCAAAGGGATATTTGGAAACCCATAGAGGGCTATGGTGAAAAAGGAAATATCCTCAGATGAAATCTGGAAAGAAGCTTTCTGAGAAACTGCTTAGTATTCTGTTAATTCATCTCACAGTGTTACATGTGTATTTCGTGCATGTCTTTGCTAGCCTTATTTCTGTGGAATCTGAGAACAGATATTTCGGATCCCTTTGAAGACTATAGGGCCAAAGGAAATATCCTCCCATAACAAAGAGAAAGAAGCTTTCTGAGAAACTTCTTTGTGTTCTGTGAAATCATCTCACAGAGTTACAGCTTTTCCCTCAAGAAGCCTTTCGCTTAGACAGTACTTGTGGAATTGGCAAAGTGATATATGGAAGCCCATAGAGGGCTATGGTGAAAAGGAAATATCCTAAGATGAAATCCGGAAAGAAGTTTTCTAAGAAACTGCTCTGTGATGTGTGACCTACACTCACAGAGTTACATCTGTATTTCGTGGATCTCTTTGCTAGCCTTTTTTCTGTGGAATCTGAGAACAGATATTTCGGATCCCTTTGAAGACTATAGGGCCAAAGGAAATATCCTCCCATAACAAAGAGAAAGAAGATTTCTGAGAAACTTCTTTGTGTTCCGTGAAATCATCTCACAGAGTTACAGCTTTCCCCTCAAGAAGCCTTTCGCTTAGACAGTTCTTGTGGAATTGGCAAAGGGATATTTGGAAGCCCATAGAGGGCTATGGTGAAAAAGGAAATATCCTCAGATGAAATCTGGAAAGAAGCTTTTGAGAAACTTCTTAGTGTTCTGTTAATTCATCTCACAGAGTTACATCTGTATTTCGTGGATCTCTTTGCTAGCCTTATTTCTGTGGAATCTGAGAACAGATATTTCCGATCCCTTTGAAGACTATAGGGCCAAAGGAAATATCCTCCGATAACAAAGAGAATGAAGCTTTCTGAGAAACTTCTTTGTGTTCTGTGAAATCATCTCACAGAGTTACAGCTTTCCCCTCAAGAAGCCTTTCGCTAAGACAGTTCTTGTGGAATTGGCAAAGTGATATTTGGAAGCCCATAGAGGGCTATGGTGAAAATGGAAATATCCTCAGATGAAATCTGGAAAGAAGCTTTCTGAGAAACTGCTCTGTGATGTGTGACTTCCACTCACAGAGTTACATCTGTATTTCGTGGATCTCTTTGCTAGCCTTATTTCTGTGGAATCTGAGAACAGATATTTCGGATCCCTTTGAAGACTATAGGGCCAAAGGAATTATCCTCCGATAACAAAGAGAAAGAAGCTTTCTGAGAACCTTCTTTGTGTTCTGTGAAATCATCTCACAGAGTTACAGCTTTCCCCTCAAGAAGCCTTTCGCTTAGACAGTTCTTGTGGAATTGGTAAAGGGATATTTGGAAGCCCATTGAGGGCTATGGTGAAAAAGGAAATATCCTCAGATGAAATCTGGAAAAAGCTTTCTGAGAAACTGCTTAGTGTTCTGTTAATTCATCTCACAGAGTTACATCTGTATTTCGTGGATCTCTTTGCTAGCCTTATTTCTGTGGAATCTGAGAACAGATATTTCGGATCCCTTTGAAGAGTATAGGGCCAAAGGAAATATCCTCCGATAACAAAGAGAAAGAAGCTTTCTGGGAAACTTCTTTGTTTTCTGTGAAATCATCTCACAGAGTTACAGCTTTCCCCTCAAGAAGCCTTTCGCTAAGACAGTTCTTGTGGAATTGGCAAAGTGATATTTGGAAGCCCATAGAGGGCTATGGGGAAAAAGGAAATATCCTCAGATGAAATCTGGAAAGAAGCTTTCTGAGAAACTGCTCTGTGATGTGTTACTTCAACTCACCGTGTTACATCTGTATTTCGTGGATCTCTTTGCTAGCCTTATTTTTGTGGAACCTGAGAACAGATATTTCGGATCCCTTTGAAGACTATAGGGCCAAAGGAAATATCCTCCCATAACAAAGAGAAAGAAGCTTTCTGAGAAACTTCTTTGTGTTCTGTGAAATCATCTCACAGAGTTACAGCTTTCCCCTCAAGAAGCCTTTCGCTTAGACAGTTCTTGTGGAATTGGCAAAGGGATATTTGGAAGCCCATAGAGGGCTATGGTGAAAAAGGAAATATCCTCAGATGAAATATGGAAAGAAGCTTTCTGAGAAACTACTTAGTGTTCTGTTAATTCATCTCACAGAGTTACATCTGTATTTCGTGGATCTCTTTGCTAGCCTTATTTCTGTGGAATCTGAGAACAGATATTTCGGATCCCTTTGAAGACTATAGGGCCAAAGGAAATATCCTCCCATAACAAAGAGAAAGAAGCTTTCTGAGAATCTTGTTTGTGTTCTGTGAAATCATCTCACAGAGTTACAGCTTTCCCGTCAAGAAGCCTTTCGCTTAGACAGTTCTTGTGGAATTGGCAAAGGGATATTTGGAAGCCCGTAGAGGGCTATGGTGAAAAAGGAAATATCCTCAGATGAAATCTGGAAAGAAGCTTTCTGAGAAACTGCTTAGTGTTCTGTTAATTCATCTCACAGAGTTACATCTGTATTTCGTGGATCTCTTTGCTAGCCTTATTTCTGTGGAATCTGAGAACAGATATTTCGGATCCCTTTGAAGAGTATAGGGCCAAAGGAAATATCCTCCGATAACAAAGAGAAAGAAGCTTTCTGAGAAACTTCTTTGTGTTCTGTGAAATCATCTCACAGAGTTACAGCTTTCCCCTCTAGAAGCCTTTCGCTAAGACAGTTGTTGTGGAATTGGCAAAGTGATATTTGGAAGCCCATAGAGGGCTATGGTGAAAAAGGAAATATCCTCAGATGAAATCTGGAAAGAAGCTTTCTGAGAAACTGCTCTGTGATGTGTGACTTCCACTCACAGAGTTACATCTGTATTTCGTGGATCTCTTTGCTAGCCTTATTTCTGTGGAATCTGAGAACAGATATTTCGGATCCCTTTGAAGACTATAGGTCCAAAGGAAATATCCTCCCATAACAAAGAGAAAGAAGCTTTCTGAGAAACTTCTTTGTGTTCTGTGAAATCATCTCACAGAGTTACAGCTTTCCCCTCAAGAAGCCTTTCGCTAAGACAGTTCTTGTGGAATTGGCAAAGTGATATTTAGAAGCCCATAGAGGGCTATGGTGAAAATGGAAATATCCTCAGATGAAATCTGGAAAGAAGCTTTCTGAGAGACTGCTCTGTGATGTGTGACTTCCACTCACAGAGTTACATCTGTATTTCGTGGATCTCTTTGCTAGCCTTATTTCTGTGGAATCTGAGAACAAATATTTCGGATCCCTTTGAAGACTATAGGGCCAAAGGAAATATCCTCCGATAACAAAGAGAAAGAAGCTTTCTGAGAAACTTCTTTGTGTTCTGTGAAATCATCTCACAGAGTTACAGCTTTCCCCTCAAGAAGCCTTTCGCTTAGACAGTTCTTGTGGAATTGGTAAAGGGATATTTGGAAGCCCATTGAGGGCTATGGTGAAAAAGGAAATATCCTCAGATGAAATCTGGAAAGAAGCTTTCTGAGAAAATGCTCTGTGATGTGTGACTTCCACTCACAGAGTTACATCTGTATTTCGTGGATCTCTTTGCTAGCCTTATTTCTGTGGAATCTGAGAACAGATATTTCGGATCCCTTTGAAGACTATAGGGCCAAAGGAAATATCCTCCGATAACAAAGACAAAGAAGCTTTCTGAGAAACTTCTTTGTGTTCTGTGAAATCATCTCACAGAGTTACAGCTTTCCCCTCAAGAAGCCTTTCGCTTAGACAGTTCTTGTGGAATTGGTAAAGGGATATTTGGAAGCCCATTGAGGGCTATGGTGAAAAAGGAAATA
Source organism: Macaca mulatta (assembly GCF_049350105.2). Lineage (NCBI taxonomy): Eukaryota > Metazoa > Chordata > Mammalia > Primates > Cercopithecidae > Macaca > Macaca mulatta. The sequence goes on along the minus strand of NC_133422.1, from coordinate 49,360,144 downwards.
TCCTCAGATGAAATCTGGAAAGAAGCTTTCTGAGAAACTGCTTAGTGTTCTGTTAATTCATCTCACAGAGTTACATCTGTATTTCGTGGATCTCTTTGCTAGCCTTATTTCTGTGGAATCTGAGAACAGATATTTCGGATCCCTTTGAAGACTATAGGGCCAAAGGAAATATCCTCCGATAACAAAGAGAAAGAAGCTTTCTGAGAAACTTCTTTGTGTTCTGTGAAATCATCTCACAGAGTTACAGCTTTCCCCTCCAGAAACCTTTGGCTAAGACAGTTCTTGTGGAATTGGCAAAGTGATATTTGGAAGCCCATAGAGGGCTATGGTGAAAAAGGAAATATCCTCAGATGAAATCTGGAAAGAAGCTATCTGAGAAACTGCTCTGTGATGTGTGACTTCCACTCACAGAGTCACATCTGTATTTCGTGGATCTCTTTGCTAGCCTTATTTCTGTGGAATCTGAGAACAGACATTTCGGATCCCTTTGAAGACTGTAGGGCAAAAGGAAATATCCTCCCATAACAAAGAGAAAGAAGCTTTCTGAGAAACTTCTTTGTGTTCTGTGAAATCATCTCACAGAGTTACAGCTTTCCCGTCAAGAAGCCTTTCGCTTAGACAGTTCTTGTGGAATTGGCAAAGGGATATTTGGAAGCCCATTGAGGGCTATGGTGAAAAAAGAAATATCCTCAGATGAAATCTGGAAAAAGCTTTCTGAGAAACTGCTTAGTGTTCTGTTAATTCATCTCACAGAGTTACATCTGTATTTCGTGGATCTCTTTGCTAGCCTTATTTCTGTGGAATCTGAGAACAGATATTTCGGATCCCTTTGAAGAGTATAGGGCCAAAGGAAATATCCTCCGATAACAAAGAGAAAGAAGCTTTCTGAGAAACTTCTTTGTGTTCTGTGAAATCATCTCACAGAGTTACAGCTTTCCCCTCGAGAAGCCTTTCGCTAAGACAGTTGTTGTGGAATTGGCAAAGTGATATTTGGAAGCCCATAGAGGGCTATGGTGAAAAAGGAAATATCCTCAGATGAAATCTGGAAAGAAGCTTTCTGAGAAACTGCTCTGTGATGTGTGACTTCCACTCACAGAGTTACATCTGTATTTCGTGGATCTCTTTGCTAGCCTTATTTCTGTGGAATCTGAGAACAGACATTTCGGAACCCTTTGAAGACTGTAGGGCAAAAGGAAATATCCTCCCATAACAAAGAGAAAGAAGCTTTCTGAGAAACTTCTTTGTGTTCTGTGAAATCATCTCACAGAGTTACAGCTTTCCCCTCAAAAGCCTTTCGCTAAGACACTTCTTGTGGAATTGGCGTAGTGATATTTGGAAGCCCATAGAAGGCTATGGTGAAAAAGGAAATATCCTAAGATGAAATCTGGAAAGAAGCTTTCTGAGAAACTGCTTAGTGTTCTGTTAATTCATCTCACAGAGTTACATCAGTATTTCGTGGATCTCTTTGCTAGCCTTATTTCTGAGGAATCTGAGAACAGATATTTCGCATCCCTTTGAAGACTATAGGGCCATAGGAAATATCCTCCGATAACAAAGAGAAAGAAGCTTTCTGAGAAACTTCTTTGTGTTCTGTGAAATCATCTCACAGAGTTACAGCTTTCCCCTCAAGAAGCCTTTCGCTAAGACAGTTCTTGTGGAATTGGCAAAGTGATATTTGGAAGCCCATAGAGGGCTATGGGGAAAAAGGAAATATCCTCAGATGAAATCTGGAAAGAAGCTTCTGAGAAACTGCTCTGTGATGTGTTACTTCAACTCACCGTGTTACATCTGTATTTCGTGGATCTCTTTGCTAGCCTTATTTTTGTGGAACCTGAGAACAGATATTTCGGATCCCTTTGAAGACTATAGGGCCAAAGGAAATATCCTCCCATAACAAAGAGAAAGAAGCTTTCTGAGAAACTTCTTTGTGTTCTGTGAAATCATCTCACAGAGTTACAGCTTTCCCCTCAAGAAGCCTTTCGCTTAGACAGTTCTTGTGGAATTGGCAAAGGGATATTTGGAAGCCCATAGAGGGCTATGGTGAAAAAGGAAATATCCTCAGATGAAATCTGGAAAGAAGCTTTCTGAGAAACTACTTAGTGTTCTGTTAATTCATCTCACAGAGTTACATCTGTATTTCGTGGATCTCTTTGCTAGCCTTATTTCTGTGGAATCTGAGAACAGATATTTCGGATCCCTTTGAAGACTATAGGGCCAAAGGAAATATCCTCCCATAACAAAGAGAAAGAAGCTTTCTGAGAAACTTCTTTGTGTTCTGTGAAATCATCTCACAGAGTTACAGCTTTCCCCTCAAGAGGCCTTTCGCTTAGACAGTTCTTGTGGAATTGGCAAAGGGATATTTGGAAGCCCATAGAGGGCTATGGTGAAAAAGGAAATATCCTCAGATGAAATCTGGAAAGAAGCTTTCTGAGAAACTGCTTAGTGTTCTGTTAATTCATCTCACAGAGTTACATCTGTATTTCGTGGATCTCTTTGCTAGCCTTATTTCTGTGGAATCTGAGAACAGATATTTCGGATCCCTTTGAAGAGTATAGGGCCAAAGGAAATATCCTCCGAAAACAAAGAGAAAGAAGCTTTCTGAGAAACTTCTTTGTGTTCTGTGAAATCATCTCACAGAGTTACAGCTTTCCCCTCTAGAAGCCTTTCGCTAAGACAGTTGTTGTGGAATTGGCAAAGTGATATTTGGAAGCCCATAGAGGGCTATGGTGAAAAAGGAAATATCCTCAGATGAAATTTGGAAAGAAGCTTTCTGAGAAACTGCTCTGTGATGTGTGACTTCCACTCACAGAGTTACATCTGTATTTCGTGGATCTCTTTGCTAGCCTTATTTCTGTGGAATCTGAGAACAGATATTTCGGATCCCTTTGAAGACTATAGGGCCAAAGGAAATATCCTCCCATAACAAAGAGAAAGAAGCTTTCTGAGAAACTTCTTTGTGTTCTGTGAAATCATCTCACAGAGTTACAGCTTTCCCCTCAAGAAGCCTTTCGCTAAGACAGTTCTTGTGGAATTGGCAAAGTGATATTTAGAAGCCCATAGAGGGCTATGGTGAAAATGGAAATATCCTCAGATGAAATCTGGAAAGAAGCTTTCTGAGAAACTGCTCTGTGATGTGTGACTTCCACTCACAGAGTTACATCTGTATTTCGTGGATCTCTTTGCTAGCCTTATTTCTGTGGAATCTGAGAACAAATATTTCGGATCCCTTTGAAGACTATAGGGCCAAGGAAATATTCTCCGATAACAAAGAGAAAGAAGCTTTCTGAGAAACTTCTTTGTGTTCTGTGAAATCATCTCACAGAGTTACAGCTTTCCCCTCAAGAAGCCTTTCGCTTAGACAGTTCTTGTGGAATTGGTAAAGGGATATTTGGAAGCCCATTGAGGGCTATGGTGAAAAAGGAAATATCCTCAGATGAAATCTGGAAAGAAGCTTTCTGAGAAACTGCTTAGTGTTCTGTTAATTCATCTCACAGAGTTACATCTGTATTTCGTGGATCTCTTTGCTAGCCTTATTTCTGTGGAATCTGAGAACAGATATTTCGGATCCCTTTAAAGACTATAGGGCCAAAGGAAATATCCTCCGATAACAAAGAGAAAGAAGCTTTCTGAGAAACTTCTTTGTGTTCTGTGAAATCATCTCACAGAGTTACAGCTTTCCCCTCAAGAAGCCTTTTGCTTAGACAGTTCTTGTGGAATTGGCAAAGGGATATTTGGAAGCCCATAGAGGGCTATGGTGAAAAAGGAAATATCCTAAGATGAAATCTGGAAGGAAGCTTTCTGAGAATCTGCTCTGTGATGTGTGACTTCCACTTACAGAGTTACATCTGTATTTCGTGGATCTCTTTGCTAGCCTTATTTCTGTGGAATCTGAGAACAGATATTTCGGATCCCTTTGAAGACTATAGGGCCAAAGGAAATATCCTCCGATAACAAAGAGAAAGAGGCTTTCTGAGAAACTTCTTTGTGTTCTGTGAAATCATCTCACAGAGTTACAGCTTTCCCCTCAAGAAGCCTTTCACTTAGACATTTCTTGTGGAATTGGCAAAGGGATATTTGGAAGCCCATAGAGGGCTATGGTGAAAAAGGAAATATCCTCAGATGAAATCTGGAAAGAAGCTTTCTGAGAAACTCCTTAGTGTTCTCTTAATTCATCTCACAGAGTTACATCTGTATTTCGTGGATCTCTTTGCTAGCCTTATTTCTGTGAAATCTGAGAACAGATATTTCGGATCCCTTTGAAGACTATAGGGCCAAAGGAAATATCCTCCGATAACAAAGAGAAAGACGCTTTCTGAGAAACTTCTTTGTGTTCTGTGAAATCATCTCACAGAGTTACAGCTTTCCCCTCAAGAAGCCTTTCGCTAAGACAGTTCTTGTGGAATTGGCAAAGTGATATTTGGAAGCCCATAGAGGGCTATGGTGAAAATGGAAATATCCTCAGATGAAATCTGGAAAGAAGCTTTCTGAGAAACTGCTCTGTGATGTGTGACTTCCACTCACAGAGTTACATCTGTATTTCGTGGATCTCTTTACTAGCCTTATTTCTGTGGAATCTGAGAACAGATATTTCGGATCCCTTTGAAGACTATAGTGCCAAAGGAAATATCCTCCGATAACAAAGAGAAAGAAGCTTTCTGAGAAACTTCTTTGTGTTCTGTGAAATCATCTCACAGAGTTACAGCTTTCCCCTCAAGAAGCCTTTCGCTTAGACAGTTCTTGTGGAATTGGTAAAGGGATATTTGGAAGCCCATTGAGGCCTATGGTGAAAAAGGAAATATCCTCAGATGAAATCTGGAAAGAAGCTTTCTGAGAAACTGCTTAGTGTTCTGTTAATTCATCTCACAGAGTTACATCTGTATTTCGTGGATCTCTTTGCTAGCCTTATTTCTGTGGAATCTGAGATCAGATATTTCGGATCCCTTTGAAGACTATAGGGCCAAAGGAAATATCCTCCGATAACAAAGAGAAAGAAGCTTTCTGAGAAACTTCTTTGTGTTCTGTGAAATCATCTCACAGAGTTACAGCTTTCCCCTCCAGAAACCTTTCGCTAAGACAGTTCTTGTGGAATTGGCAAAGTGATATTTGGAAGCCCATAGAGGGCTATGGTGAAAAAGGAAATATCCTCAGATGAAATCTGGAAAGAAGCTTTCTGAGAAACTGCTCTGTGATGTGTGACTTCCACTCACAGAGTTACATCTGTATTTCGTGGATCTCTTTGCTAGCCTTATTTCTGTGGAATCTGAGAACAGACATTTCGGATCCCTTTGAAGACTGTAGGGCAAAAGGAAATATCCTCCCATAACAAAGAGAAAGAAGCTTTCTGAGAAACTTCTTTTGTTCTGTGAAATCATCTCATAGAGTTACAGCTTTCCCCTCAAAAGCCTTTCGCTAAGACACTTCTTGTGGAATTGGCGTAGTGATTTTTGGAAGCCCTTAGAGGGCTATGGTGAAAAAGGAAATATCCTCAGATGAAATCTGGAAAGAAGCTTTCTGAGAAACTGCTCTGTGATGTGTGACTTCCACTCACAGAGTTACATCTGTATTTCGTGGATCTCTTTACTAGCCTTATTTCTGTGGAATCTGAGAACAGATATTTCGGATCCCTTTGAAGACTATAGTGCCAAAGGAAATATCCTCCGATAACAAAGAGAAAGAAGCTTTCTGAGAAACTTCTTTGTGTTCTGTGAAATCATCTCACAGAGTTACAGCTTTCCCCTCAAGAAGCCTTTCACTTAGACATTTCTTGTGGAATTGGCAAAGGGATATTTGGAAGCCCATAGAGGGCTATGGTGAAAAAGGAAATATCCTAAGATGAAATCTGGAAAGAAGCTTTCTGAGAAACTGCTTAGTGTTCTCTTAATTCATCTCACAGAGTTACATCTGTATTTCGTGGATCTCTTTGCTAGCCTTATTTCTGTGGAATCTGAGAACAGATATTTCGGATCCCTTTGAAGACTATAGGGCCAAAGGAAATATCCTCCGATAACATAGAGAAAGAAGCTTTCTGAGAAACTTCTTTGTGTTCTGTGAAATCATCTCACAGAGTTTCAGCTTTCCCCTCAAGAAGCCTTTCGCTAAGACAGTTCTTGTGGAATTGGCAAAGTGATATTTGGAAGCCCATAGAGGGCTATGGTGAAAAAGGAAATATCCTCAGATGAAATCTGGAAAGAAGCTATCTGAGAAACTGCTCTGTGATGTGGGACTTCCACTCACAGAGTCACATCTGTATTTCGTGGATCTCTTTGCTAGCCTTATTTCTGTGGAATCTGAGAACAGACATTTCGGATCCCTTTGAAGACTGTAGGGCAAAAGGAAATATCCTCCCATAACAAAGAGAAAGAAGCTTTCTGAGAAACTTCTTTGTGTTCTGTGAAATCATCTCACAGAGTTACAGCTTTCCCGTCAAGAAGCCTTTCGCTTAGACAGTTCTTGTGGAATTGGCAAAGGGATATTTGGAAGCCCATAGAGGGCTATGGTGAAAAAGGAAATATCCTCAGATGAAATCTGGAAAGAAGCTTTCTAAGAAACTGCTTAGTGTTCTGTTAATTCATCTCACAGAGTTACATCTGTATTTCGTGGATCTCTTTGCTAGCCTTATTTCTGTGGAATCTGAGAACAGATATTTCGGATCCCTTTGAAGACTATAGGGCCAAAGGAAATATCCTCCGATAACAAAGAGAAAGAAGCTTTCTGAGAAACTTCTTTGTGTTCTGTGAAATCATCTCACAGAGTTACAGCTTTCCCCTCTAGAAGCCTTTCGCTAAGACAGTTGTTGTGAAATTGGCAAAGTGATATTTGGAAGCCCATAGAGGGCTATGTTGAAAAAGGAAATATCCTCAGATGAAATCTGGAAAGAAGCTTTCTGAGAAACTGCTCTGTGATGTGTGACTTCCACTCACAGAGTTACATCTGTATTTCGTGGATCTCTTTGCTAGCCTTATTTCTGTGGAATCTGAGAACAGATATTTCGGATCCCTTTGAAGACTATAGGGCCAAAGGAAATATCCTCCCATAACAAAGAGAAAGAAGCTTTCTGAGAAACTTCTTTGTGTTCTGTGAAATCATCTCACAGAGTTACAGCTTTCCCCTCAAGAAGCCTTTCGCTTAGACAGTTCTTGTGGAATTGGTAAAGGGATATTTGGAAGCCCATTGAGGGCTATGGTGAAAAAGGAAATATCCTCAGATGAAATCTGGAAAAAGCTTTCTGAGAAACTGCTTAGTGTTCTGTTAATTCATCTCACAGAGTTACATCTGTATTTCGTGGATCTCTTTGCTAGCCTTATTTCTGTGGAATCTGAGAACAGATATTTCGGATCCCTTTGAAGAGTATAGGGCCAAAGTAAATATCCTCCGATAACAAAGAGAAAGAAGCTTTCTGAGAAACTTCTTTGTGTTCTGTGAAATCATCTCACAGAGTTACAGCTTTCCCCTCGAGAAGCCTTTCGCTAAGACAGTTGTTGTGGAATTGGCAAAGTGATATTTGGAAGCCCATAGAGGGCTATGGTGAAAAAGGAAATATCCTCAGATGAAATCTGGAAAGAAGCTTTCTGAGAAACTGCTCTGTGATGTGTGACTTCCACTCACAGAGTTACATCTGTATTTCGTGGATCTCTTTGCTAGCCTTATTTCTGTGGAATCTGAGAACAGACATTTCGGATCCCTTTGAAGACTGTAGGGCAAAAGGAAATATCCTCCCATAACAAAGAGAAAGAAGCTTTGTGAGAAACTTCTTTGTGTTCTGTGAAATCATCTCACAGAGTTACAGCTTTCCCCTCAAAAGCCTTTCGCTAAGACACTTCTTGTGGAATTGGCGTAGTGATATTTGGAAGCCCATAGAAGGCTATGGTGAAAAAGGAAATATCCTAAGATGAAATCTGGAAAGAAGCTTTCTGAGAAACTGCTTAGTGTTCTGTTAATTCATCTCACAGAGTTACATCAGTATTTCGTGGATGTCTTTGCTAGCCTTATTTCTGAGGAATCTGAGAACAGATATTTCGCATCCCTTTGAAGACTATAGGGCCATAGGAAATATCCTCCGATAACAAAGAGAAAGAAGCTTTCTGAGAAACTTCTTTGTGTTCTGTGAAATCATCTCACAGAGTTACAGCTTTCCCCTCAAGAAGCCTTTCGCTAAGACAGTTCTTGTGGAATTGGCAAAGTGATATTTGGAAGCCCATAGAGGGCTATGGGGAAAAAGGAAATATCCTCAGATGAAATCTGGAAAGAAGCTTCTGAGAAACTGCTCTGTGATGTGTTACTTCAACTCACCGTGTTACATCTGTATTTCGTGGATCTCTTTGCTAGCCTTATTTTTGTGGAACCTGAGAACAGATATTTCGGATCCCTTTGAAGACTATAGGGCCAAAGGAAATATCCTCCCATAACAAAGAGAAAGAAGCTTTCTGAGAAACTTCTTTGTGTTCTGTGAAATCATCTCACAGAGTTACAGCTTTCCCCTCAAGAAGCCTTTCGCTTAGACAGTTCTTGTGGAATTGGCAAAGGGATATTTGGAAGCCCATAGAGGGCTATGGTGAAAAAGGAAATATCCTCAGATGAAATCTGGAAAGAAGCTTTCTGAGAAACTACTTAGTGTTCTGTTAATTCATCTCACAGAGTTACATCTGTATTTCGTGGATCTCTTTGCTAGCCTTATTTCTGTGGAATCTGAGAACAGATATTTCGGATCCCTTTGAAGACTATAGGGCCAAAGGAAATATCCTCCCATAACAAAGAGAAAGAAGCTTTCTGAGAAACTTCTTTGTGTTCTGTGAAATCATCTCACAGAGTTACAGCTTTCCCCTCAAGAAGCCTTTCGCTTAGACAGTTCTTGTGGAATTGGCAAAGGGATATTTGGAAGCCCATAGAGGGCTATGGTGAAAAAGGAAATATCCTCAGATGAAATCTGGAAAGAAGCTTTCTGAGAAACTGCTTAGTGTTCTGTTAATTCATCTCACAGAGTTACATCTGTATTTCGTGGATCTCTTTGCTAGCCTTATTTCTGTGGAATCTGAGAACAGATATTTCGGATCCCTTTGAAGAGTATAGGGCCAAAGGAAATATCCTCCGAAAACAAAGAGAAAGAAGCTTTCTGAGAAACTTCTTTGTGTTCTGTGAAATCATCTCACAGAGTTACAGCTTTCCCCTCTAGAAGCCTTTCGCTAAGACAGTTGTTGTGGAATTGGCAAAGTGATATTTGGAAGCCCATAGAGGGCTATGGTGAAAAAGGAAATATCCTCAGATGAAATATGGAAAGAAGCTTTCTGAGAAACTGCTCTGTGATGTGTGACTTCGACTCACAGAGTTACATCTGTATTTCGTGGATCTCTTTGCTAGCCTTATTTCTGTGGAATCTGAGAACAGATATTTCGGATCCCTTTGAAGACTATAGGGCCAAAGGAAATATCCTCCCATAACAAAGAGAAAGAAGCTTTCTGAGAAACTTCTTTGTGTTCTGTGAAATCATCTCACAGAGTTACAGCTTTCCCCTCAAGAAGCCTTTCGCTAAGACAGTTCTTGTGGAATTGGCAAAGTGATATTTAGAAGCCCATAGAGGGCTATGGTGAAAATGGAAATATCCTCAGATGAAATCTGGAAAGAAGCTTTCTGAGAAACTGCTCTGTGATGTGTGACTTCCACTCACAGAGTTACATCTGTATTTCGTGGATCTCTTTGCTAGCCTTATTTCTGTGGAATCTGAGAACAAATATTTCGGATCCCTTTGAAGACTATAGGGCCAAAGGAAATATCCTCCGATAACAAAGAGAAAGAAGCTTTCTGAGAAACTTCTTTGTGTTCTGTGAAATCATCTCACAGAGTTACAGCTTTCCCCTCAAGAAGCCTTTCGCTTAGACAGTTCTTGTGGAATTGGTAAAGGGATATTTGGAAGCCCATTGAGGGCTATGGTGAAAAAGGAAATATCCTCAGATGAAATCTGGAAAGAAGCTTTCTGAGAAACTGCTTAGTGTTCTGTTAATTCATCTCACAGAGTTACATCTGTATTTCGTGGATCTCTTTGCTAGCCTTATTTCTGTGGAATCTGAGAACAGATATTTCGGATCCCTTTAAAGACTATAGGGCCAAAGGAAATATCCTCCGATAACAAAGAGAAAGAAGCTTTCTGAGAAACTTCTTTGTGTTCTGTGAAATCATCTCACAGAGTTACAGCTTTCCCCTCAAGAAGCCTTTTGCTTAGACAGTTCTTGTGGAATTGGCAAAGGGATATTTGGAAGCCCATAGAGGGCTATGGTGAAAAAGGAAATATCCTAAGATGAAATCTGGAAGGAAGCTTTCTGAGAATCTGCTCTGTGATGTGTGACTTCCACTTACAGAGTTACATCTGTATTTCGTGGATCTCTTTGCTAGCCTTATTTCTGTGGAATCTGAGAACAGATATTTCGGATCCCTTTGAAGACTATAGGGCCAAAGGAAATATCCTCCGATAACAAAGAGAAAGAGGCTTTCTGAGAAACTTCTTTGTGTTCTGTGAAATCATCTCACAGAGTTACAGCTTTCCCCTCAAGAAGCCTTTCACTTAGACATTTCTTGTGGAATTGGCAAAGGGATATTTGGAAGCCCATAGAGGGCTATGGTGAAAAAGGAAATATCCTCAGATGAAATCTGGAAAGAAGCTTTCTGAGAAACTCCTTAGTGTTCTCTTAATTCATCTCACAGAGTTACATCTGTATTTCGTGGATCTCTTTGCTAGCCTTATTTCTGTGGAATCTGAGAACAGATATTTCGGATCCCTTTGAAGACTATAGGGCCAAAGGAAATATCCTCCGATAACAAAGAGAAAGAAGCTTTCTGAGAAACTTCTTTGTGTTCTGTGAAATCATCTCACAGAGTTACAGCTTTCCCCTCAAGAAGCCTTTCGCTAAGACAGTTCTTGTGGAATTGGCAAAGTGATATTTGGAAGCCCATAGAGGGCTATGGTGAAAATGGAAATATCCTCAGATGAAATCTGGAAAGAAGCTTTCTGAGAAACTGCTCTGTGATGTGTGACTTCCACTCACAGAGTTACATCTGTATTTCGTGGATCTCTTTACTAGCCTTATTTCTGTGGAATCTGAGAACAGATATTTCGGATCCCTTTGAAGACTATAGTGCCAAAGGAAATATCCTCCGATAACAAAGAGAAAGAAGCTTTCTGAGAAACTTCTTTGTGTTCTGTGAAATCATCTCACAGAGTTACAGCTTTCCCCTCAAGAAGCCTTTCGCTTAGACAGTTCTTGTGGAATTGGTAAAGGGATATTTGGAAGCCCATTGAGGCCTATGGTGAAAAAGGAAATATCCTCAGATGAAATCTGGAAAGAAGCTTTCTGAGAAACTGCTTAGTGTTCTGTTAATTCATCTCACAGAGTTACATCTGTATTTCGTGGATCTCTTTGCTAGCCTTATTTCTGTGGAATCTGAGATCAGATATTTCGGATCCCTTTGAAGACTATAGGGCCAAAGGAAATATCCTCCGATAACAAAGAGAAAGAAGCTTTCTGAGAAACTTCTTTGTGTTCTGTGAAATCATCTCACAGAGTTACAGCTTTCCCCTCCAGAAACCTTTCGCTAAGACAGTTCTTGTGGAATTGGCAAAGTGATATTTGGAAGCCCATAGAGGGCTATGGTGAAAAAGGAAATATCCTCAGATGAAATCTGGAAAGAAGCTTTCTGAGAAACTGCTCTGTGATGTGTGACTTCCACTCACAGAGTTACATCTGTATTTCGTGGATCTCTTTGCTAGCCTTATTTCTGTGGAATCTGAGAACAGACATTTCGGATCCCTTTGAAGACTGTAGGGCAAAAGGAAATATCCTCCCATAACAAAGAGAAAGAAGCTTTCTGAGAAACTTCTTTTGTTCTGTGAAATCATCTCACAGAGTTACAGCTTTCCCCTCAAAAGCCTTTCGCTAAGACACTTCTTGTGGAATTGGCGTAGTGATTTTTGGAAGCCCATAGAGGGCTATGGTGAAAAAGGAAATATCCTAAGATGAAATCTGGAAAGAAGCTTTCTGAGAAACTGCTCTGTGATGTGTGACTTCCACTCACAGAGTTACATCTGTATTTCGTGGATCTCTTTACTAGCCTTATTTCTGTGGAATCTGAGAACAGATATTTCGGATCCCTTTGAAGACTATAGTGCCAAAGGAAATATCCTCCGATAACAAAGAGAAAGAAGCTTTCTGAGAAACTTCTTTGTGTTCTGTGAAATCATCTCACAGAGTTACAGCTTTCCCCTCAAGAAGCCTTTCACTTAGACATTTCTTGTGGAATTGGCAAAGGGATATTTGGAAGCCCATAGAGGGCTATGGTGAAAAAGGAAATATCCTAAGATGAAATCTGGAAAGAAGCTTTCTGAGAAACTGCTTAGTGTTCTCTTAATTCATCTCACAGAGTTACATCTGTATTTCGTGGATCTCTTTGCTAGCCTTATTTCTGTGGAATCTGAGAACAGATATTTCGGATCCCTTTGAAGACTATAGGGCCAAAGGAAATATCCTCCGATAACATAGAGAAAGAAGCTTTCTGAGAAACTTCTTTGTGTTCTGTGAAATCATCTCACAGAGTTTCAGCTTTCCCCTCAAGAAGCCTTTCGCTAAGACAGTTCTTGTGGAATTGGCAAAGTGATATTTGGAAGCCCATAGAGGGCTATGGTGAAAAAGGAAATATCCTCAGATGAAATCTGGAAAAAGCTTTCTGAGAAACTGCTTAGTGTTCTGTTAATTCATTTCACAGAGTTACATCTGTATTTCGTGGATCTCTTTGCTAGCCTTATTTCTGTGGAATCTGAGAACAGATATTTCGGATCCCTTTGAAGAGTATAGGGCCAAAGGAAATATCCTCCGATAACAAAGAGAAAGAAGCTTTCTGAGAAACTTCTTTGTGTTCTGTGAAATCATCTCACAGAGTTACAGCTTTCCCCTCGAGAAGCCTTTCGCTAAGACAGTTGTTGTGGAATTGGCAAAGTGATATTTGGAAGCCCATAGAGGGCTATGGTGAAAAAGGAAATATCCTCAGATGAAATCTGGAAAGAAGCTTTCTGAGAAACTGCTCTGTGATGTGTGACTTCCACTCACAGAGTTACATCTGTATTTCGTGGATGTCTTTGCTAGCCTTATTTCTGTGGAATCTGAGAACAGACATTTCGGATCCCTTTGAAGACTGTAGGGCAAAAGGAAATATCCTCCCATACCAAAGAGAAAGAAGCTTTCTGAGAAACTTCTTTGTGTTCTGTGAAATCATCTCACAGAGTTACAGCTTTCCCCTCAAAAGCCTTTCGCTAAGACACTTCTTGTGGAATTGGCGTAGTGATATTTGGAAGCCCATAGAGGGCTATGGTGAAAAAGGAAATATCCTAAGATGAAATCTGGAAAGAAGCTTTCTGAGAAACTGCTTAGTGTTCTGTTAATTCATCTCACAGAGTTACATCAGTATTTCGTGGATCTCTTTGCTAGCCTTATTTCTGAGGAATCTGAGAACAGATATTTCGCATCCCTTTGAAGACTATAGGGCCAAAGGAAATATCCTCCGATAACAAAGAGAAAGAAGCTTTCTGAGAAACTTCTTTGTGTTCTGTGAAATCATCTCACAGAGTTACAGCTTTCCCCTCAAGAAGCCTTTCGCTAAGACAGTTCTTGTGGAATTGGCAAAGGGATATTTGGAAGCCCATAGAGGGCTATGGGGAAAAAGGAAATATCCTCAGATGAAATCTGGAAAGAAGCTTTCTGAGAAACTGCTCTGTGATGTGTTACTTCAACTCACCGAGTTACATCTGTATTTCGTGGATCTCTTTGCTAGCCTTATTTTTGCGGAACCTGAGAACAGATATTTCGGATCCCTTTGAAGACTATAGGGCCAAAGGAAATATCCTCCCATAACAAAGAGAAAGAAGATTTCTGAGAAACTTCTTTGTGTTCTGTGAAATCATCTCACAGAGTTACAGCTTTCCCCTCAAGAAGCCTTTCGCTTAGACAGTTCTTGTGGAATTGGCAAAGGGATATTTGGAAGCCCATAGAGGGCTATGGTGAAAAAGGAAATATCCTCAGATGAAATCTGGAAAGAAGCTTTCTGAGAAACTACTTAGTGTTCTGTTAATTCATCTCACAGAGTTACATCTGTATTTCGTGGATCTCTTTGCTAGCCTTATTTCTGTGGAATCTGAGAACAGATATTTCGGATCCCTTTGAAGACTATAGGGCCAAAGGAAATATCCTCCCATAACAAAGAGAAAGAAGCTTTCTGAGAAACTTCTTTGTGTTCTGTGAAATCATCTCACAGAGTTACAGCTTTCCCGTCAAGAAGCCTTTCGCTTAGACAGTTCTTGTGGAATTGGCAAAGGGATATTTGGAAGCCCATAGAGGGCTATGGTGAAAAAGGAAATATCCTCAGATGAAATCTGGAAAGAAGCTTTTTGAGAAACTGCTTAGTGTTCTGTTAATTCATCTCACAGAGTTACATCTGTATTTCGTGGATCTCTTTGCTAGCCTTATTTCTGTGGAATCTGAGAACAGATATTTCGGATCCCTTTGAAGAGTATAGGGCCAAAGGGAATATCCTCCGATAACAAAGAGAAAGAAGCTTTCTGAGAAACTTCTTTGTGTTCTGTGAAATCATCTCACAGTGTTACAGCTTTCCCCTCTAGAAGCCTTTCGCTAAGACAGTTGTTGTGGAATTGGCAAAGTGATATTTGGAAGCCCATAGAGGGCTATGGTGAAAAAGGAAATATCCTCAGATGAAATCTGGAAAGAAGCTTTCTGAGAAACTGCTCTGTGATGTGTGACTTCCACTCACATAGTTACATCTGTATTTCGTGGATCTCTTTGCTAGCCTTATTTCTGTGGAATCTGAGAACAGATATTTCGGATCCCTTTGAAGACTATAGGGCCAAAGGAAATATCCTCCGATAACAAAGAGAAAGAAGCTTTCTGAGAAACTTCTTTGTGTTCTGTGAAATCATCTCACAGAGTTACAGCTTTCCCCTCAAGAAGCCTTTCGCTTAGACAGTTCTTGTGGAATTGGTAAAGGGATATTTGGAAGCCCATTGAGGGCTATGGTGAAAAAGGAAATATCCTCAGATGAAATCTGGAAAAAGCTTTCTGAGAAACTGCTTAGTGTTCTGTTAATTCATCTCACAGAGTTACATCTGTATTTCGTGGATCTCTTTGCTAGCCTTATTTCTGTGGAATCTGAGAACAGATATTTCGGATCCCTTTGAAGAGTATAGGGCCAAAGAAAATATCCTCCGATAACAAAGAGAAAGAAGCTTTCTGAGAAACTTCTTTCTGTTCTGTGAAATCATCTCACAGAGTTACAGCTTTCCCCTCGAGAAGCCTTTCGCTAAGACAGTTGTTGTGGAATTGGCAAAGTGATATTTGGAAGCCCATAGAGGGCTATGATGAAAAAGGAAATATCCTCAGATGAAATCTGGAAAGAAGCTTTCTGAGAAACTGCTCTGTGATGTGTGACTTCCACTCACAGAGTTACATCTGTATTTCGTGGATCTCTTTGCTAGCCTTATTTCTGTGGAATCTGAGAACAGACATTTCGGATCCCTTTGAAGACTGTAGGGCCAAAGGAAATATCCTCCCATAACAAAGAGAAAGAAGCTTTCTGAGAAACTTCTTTGTGTTCTGTGAAATCATCTCACAGAGTTACAGCTTTCCCCTCAAAAGCCTTTCGCTAAGACACTTCTTGTGGAATTGGCGTAGTGATATTTGGAAGCCCATAGAAGGCTATGGTGAAAAAGGAAATATCCTAAGATGAAATCTGGAAAGAAGCTTTCTGAGAAACTGCTTAGTGTTCTGTTAATTCATCTCACAGAGTTACATCAGTATTTCGTGGATCTCTTTGCTAGCCTTATTTCTGAGGAATCTGAGAACAGATATTTCGCATCCCTTTGAAGACTATAGGGCCAAAGGAAATATCCTCCGATAACAAAGAGAAAGAAGCTTTCTGAGAAACTTCTTTGTGTTCTGTGAAATCATCTCACAGAGTTACAGCTTTCCCCTCAAGAAGCCTTTCGCTAAGACAGTTCTTGTGAAATTGGCAAAGTGATATTTGGAAGCCCATAGAGGGCTATGGGGAAAAAGGAAATATCCTCAGATGAAATCTCTAAAGAAGCTTTCTGAGAAACTGCTCTGTGATGTGTTACTTCAACTCACCGAGTTACATCTGTATTTCGTGGATCTCTTTGCTAGCCTTATTTTTGTGGAACCTGAGAACAGATATTTCGGATCCCTTTGAAGACTATAGGGCCAAAGGAAATATCCTCCCATAACAAAGAGAAAGAAGCTTTCTGAGAAACTTCTTTGTGTTCTGTGAAATCATCTCACAGAGTTACAGCTTTCCCCTCAAGAAGCCTTTCGCTTAGACAGTTCTTGTGGAATTGGCAAAGGGATATTTGGAAGCCCATAGAGGGCTATGGTGAAAAAGGAAATATCCTCAGATGAAATCTGGAAAGAAGCTTTCTGAGAAACTACTTAGTGTTCTGTTAATTCATCTCACAGAGTTACATCTGTATTTCGTGGATCTCTTTGCTAGCCTTATTTCTGTGGAATCTGAGAACAGATATTTCGGATCCCTTTGAAGACTATAGGGCCAAAGGAAATATCCTCCCATAACAAAGAGAAAGAAGCTTTCTGAGAAACTTCTTTGTGTTCTGTGAAATCATCTCACAGAGTTACAGCTTTCCCGTCAAGAAGCCTTTCGCTTAGACAGTTCTTGTGGAATTGGCAAAGGGATATTTGGAAGCCCATAGAGGGCTATGGTGAAAAAGGAAATATCCTCAGATGAAATCTGGAAAGAAGCTTTCTGAGAAACTGCTTAGTGTTCTGTTAATTCATCTCACAGAGTTACATCTGTATTTCGTGGATCTCTTTGCTAGCCTTATTTCTGTGGAATCTGAGAACAGATATTTCGGATCCCTTTGAAGAGTATAGGGCCAAAGGAAATATCCTCCGAAAACAAAGAGAAAGAAGCTTTCTGAGAAACTTCTTTGTGTTCTGTGAAATCATCTCACAGAGTTACAGCTTTCCCCTCTAGAAGCCTTTCGCTAAGACAGTTGTTGTGTAATTGGCAAAGTGATATTTGGAAGCCCATAGAGGGCTATGGTGAAAAAGGAAATATCCTCAGATGAAATCTGGAAAGAAGCTTTCTGAGAAACTGCTCTGTGATGTGTGACTTCCACTCAGAGAGTTACATCTGTATTTCGTGGATCTCTTTGCTAGCCTTATTTCTGTGGAATCTGAGAACAGATATTTCGGATCCCTTTGAAGACTATAGGGCCAAAGGAAATATCCTCCCATAACAAAGAGAAAGAAGCTTTCTGAGAAACTTCTTTGTGTTCTGTGAAATCATCTCACAGAGTTACAGCTTTCCCCTCAAAAGCCTTTCGCTAAGACAGTTCTTGTGGAATGGGCAAAGTGATATTTAGAAGCCCATAGAGGGCTATGGTGAAAATGGAAATATCCTCAGATGAAATCTGGAATGAAGCTTTCTGAGAAACTGCTCTGTGATGTGTGACTTCCACTCACAGAGTTACATCTGTATTTCGTGGATCTCTTTGCTAGCCTTATTTCTGTGGAATCTGAGAACAAATATTTCGGATCCCTTTGAAGACTATAGGGCCAAAGGAAATATCCTCCGATAACAAAGAGAAAGAAGCTTTCTGAGAAACTTCTTTGTGTTCTGTGAAATCATCTCACAGAGTTACAGCTTTCCCCTCAAGAAGCCTTTCGCTTAGACAGTTCTTGTGGAATTGGTAAAGGGATATTTGGAAGCCCATTGAGGGCTATGGTGAAAAAGGAAATATCCTCATATGAAATCTGGAAAGAAGCTTTCTGAGAAACTGCTTAGTGTTCTGTTAATTCATCTCACAGAGTTACATCTGTATTTCGTGGATCTCTTTGCTAGCCTTATTTCTGTGGAATCTGAGAACAGATATTTCGGATCCCTTTGAAGACTATAGGGCCAAAGGAAATATCCTCCGATAACAAAGAGAAAGAAGCTTTCTGAGAAACTTCTTTGTGTTCTGTGAAATCATCTCACAGAGTTACAGCTTTCCCCTCAAGAAGCCTTTTGCTTAGACAGTTCTTGTGGAATTGGCAAAGGGATATTTGGAAGCCCATAGAGGGCTATGGTGAAAAAGGAAATATCCTAAGATGAAATCTGGAAGGAAGCTTTCTGAGAATCTGCTCTGTGATGTGTGACTTCCACTTACAGAGTTACATCTGTATTTCGTGGATCTCTTTGCTAGCCTTATTTCTCTGGAATCTGAGAACAGATATTTCGGATCCCTTTGAAGACTATGGGGCCAAAGGAAATATCCTCCGATAACAAAGAGAAAGAGGCTTTCTGAGAAACTTCTTTGTGTTCTGTGAAATCATCTCACAGAGTTACAGCTTTCCGCTCAAGAAGCCTTTCACTTAGACATTTCTTGTGGAATTGGCAAAGGGATATTTGGAAGCCCATAGAGGGCTATGGTGAAAAAGGAAATATCCTCAGATGAAATCTGGAAAGAAGCTTTCTGAGAAACTCCTTAGTGTTCTCTTAATTCATCTCACAGAGTTACATCTGTATTTCGTGGATCTCTTTGCTAGCCTTATTTCTGTGGAATCTGAGAACAGATATTTCGGATCCCTTTGAAGACTATAGGGCCAAAGGAAATATCCTCCGATAACAATGAGAAAGAAGCTTTCTGAGAAACTTCTTTGTGTTCTGTGAAATCATCTCACAGAGTTACAGCTTTCCCCTCAAGAAGCCTTTCGCTAAGACAGTTCTTGTGGAATTGGCAAAGTGATATTTGGAAGCCCATAGAGGGCTATGGTGAAAATGGAAATATCCTCAGATGAAATCTGGAAAGAAGCTTTCTGAGAAACTGCTCTGTGATGTGTGACTTCCACTCACAGAGTTACATCTGTATTTCGTGGATCTCTTTACTAGCCTTATTTCTGTGGAATCTGAGAACAGATATTTCGGATCCCTTTGAAGACTATAGTGCCAAAGGAAATATCCTCCGATAACAAAGAGAAAGAAGCTTTCTGAGAAACTTCTTTGTGTTCTGTGAAATCATCTCACAGAGTTACAGCTTTCCCCTCAAGAAGCCTTTCGCTTAGACAGTTCTTGTGGAATTGGTAAAGGGATATTTGGAAGCCCATTGAGGCCTATGGTGAAAAAGGAAATATCCTCAGATGAAATCTGGAAAGAAGCTTTCTGAGAAACTGCTTAGTGTTCTGTTAATTCATCTCACAGAGTTACATCTGTATTTCGTGGATCTCTTTGCTAGCCTTATATCTGTGGAATCTGAGAACAGATATTTCGGATCCCTTTGAAGACTATAGGGCCAAAGGAAATATCCTCCGATAACAAAGAGAAAGAATCTTTCTGAGAAACTTCTTTGTGTTCTGTGAAATCATCTCACAGAGTTACAGCTTTCCCCTCTGGAAACCTTTCGCTAAGACAGTTCTTGTGGAATTGGCAAAGTGATATTTGGAAGCCCATAGAGGGCTATGGTGAAAAAGGAAATATCCTCAGATGAAATCTGGAAAGAAGCTTTCTGAGAAACTGCTCTGTGATGTGTGACTTCCACTCACAGAGTTACATCTGTATTTCGTGGATCTCTTTGCTAGCCTTATTTCTGTGGAATCTGAGAACAAATATTTCGGATCCCTTTGAAGACTATAGGGCCAAAGGAAATATCCTCCCATAACAAAGAGAAAGAAGCTTTCTGAGAAACTTCTTTGTGTTCTGTGAAATCATCTCACAGAGTTACAGCTTTCCCCTCAAAAGCCTTTCGCTAAGACAGTTCTTGTGGAATGGGCAAAGTGATATTTAGAAGCCCATAGAGGGCTATGGTGAAAATGGAAATATCCTCAGATGAAATCTGGAATGAAGCTTTCTGAGAAACTGCTCTGTGATGTGTGACTTCCACTCACAGAGTTACATCTGTATTTCGTGGATCTCTTTGCTAGCCTTATTTCTGTGGAATCTGAGAACAAATATTTCGGATCCCTTTGAAGACTATAGGGCCAAAGGAAATATCCTCCGATAACAAAGAGAAAGAAGCTTTCTGAGAAACTTCTTTGTGTTCTGTGAAATCATCTCACAGAGTTACAGCTTTCCCCTCAAGAAGCCTTTCGCTTAGACAGTTCTTGTGGAATTGGTAAAGGGATATTTGGAAGCCCATTGAGGGCTATGGTGAAAAAGGAAATATCCTCATATGAAATCTGGAAAGAAGCTTTCTGAGAAACTGCTTAGTGTTCTGTTAATTCATCTCACAGAGTTACATCTGTATTTCGTGGATCTCTTTGCTAGCCTTATTTCTGTGGAATCTGAGAACAGATATTTCGGATCCCTTTGAAGACTATAGGGCCAAAGGAAATATCCTCCGATAACAAAGAGAAAGAAGCTTTCTGAGAAACTTCTTTGTGTTCTGTGAAATCATCTCACAGAGTTACAGCTTTCCCCTCAAGAAGCCTTTTGCTTAGACAGTTCTTGTGGAATTGGCAAAGGGATATTTGGAAGCCCATAGAGGGCTATGGTGAAAAAGGAAATATCCTAAGATGAAATCTGGAAGGAAGCTTTCTGAGAATCTGCTCTGTGATGTGTGACTTCCACTTACAGAGTTACATCTGTATTTCGTGGATCTCTTTGCTAGCCTTATTTCTCTGGAATCTGAGAACAGATATTTCGGATCCCTTTGAAGACTATGGGGCCAAAGGAAATATCCTCCGATAACAAAGAGAAAGAGGCTTTCTGAGAAACTTCTTTGTGTTCTGTGAAATCATCTCACAGAGTTACAGCTTTCCGCTCAAGAAGCCTTTCACTTAGACATTTCTTGTGGAATTGGCAAAGGGATATTTGGAAGCCCATAGAGGGCTATGGTGAAAAAGGAAATATCCTCAGATGAAATCTGGAAAGAAGCTTTCTGAGAAACTCCTTAGTGTTCTCTTAATTCATCTCACAGAGTTACATCTGTATTTCGTGGATCTCTTTGCTAGCCTTATTTCTGTGGAATCTGAGAACAGATATTTCGGATCCCTTTGAAGACTATAGGGCCAAAGGAAATATCCTCCGATAACAATGAGAAAGAAGCTTTCTGAGAAACTTCTTTGTGTTCTGTGAAATCATCTCACAGAGTTACAGCTTTCCCCTCAAGAAGCCTTTCGCTAAGACAGTTCTTGTGGAATTGGCAAAGTGATATTTGGAAGCCCATAGAGGGCTATGGTGAAAATGGAAATATCCTCAGATGAAATCTGGAAAGAAGCTTTCTGAGAAACTGCTCTGTGATGTGTGACTTCCACTCACAGAGTTACATCTGTATTTCGTGGATCTCTTTACTAGCCTTATTTCTGTGGAATCTGAGAACAGATATTTCGGATCCCTTTGAAGACTATAGTGCCAAAGGAAATATCCTCCGATAACAAAGAGAAAGAAGCTTTCTGAGAAACTTCTTTGTGTTCTGTGAAATCATCTCACAGAGTTACAGCTTTCCCCTCAAGAAGCCTTTCGCTTAGACAGTTCTTGTGGAATTGGTAAAGGGATATTTGGAAGCCCATTGAGGCCTATGGTGAAAAAGGAAATATCCTCAGATGAAATCTGGAAAGAAGCTTTCTGAGAAACTGCTTAGTGTTCTGTTAATTCATCTCACAGAGTTACATCTGTATTTCGTGGATCTCTTTGCTAGCCTTATATCTGTGGAATCTGAGAACAGATATTTCGGATCCCTTTGAAGACTATAGGGCCAAAGGAAATATCCTCCGATAACAAAGAGAAAGAATCTTTCTGAGAAACTTCTTTGTGTTCTGTGAAATCATCTCACAGAGTTACAGCTTTCCCCTCTGGAAACCTTTCGCTAAGACAGTTCTTGTGGAATTGGCAAAGTGATATTTGGAAGCCCATAGAGGGCTATGGTGAAAAAGGAAATATCCTCAGATGAAATCTGGAAAGAAGCTTTCTGAGAAACTGCTCTGTGATGTGTGACTTCCACTCACAGAGTTACATCTGTATTTCGTGGATCTCTTTGCTAGCCTTATTTCTGTGGAATCTGAGAACAGACATTTCGGATCCCTTTGAAGACTGTAGGGCCAAAGGAAATATCCTCCCATAACAAAGAGAAAGAAGCTTTCTGAGAAACTTCTTTGTGTTCTGTGAAATCATCTCACAGAGTTACAGCTTTCCCCTCAAAAGCCTTTCGCTAAGACAGTTCTTGTGGAATTGGCGTAGTGATTTTTGGAAGCCCATAGAGGGCTATGGTGAAAAAGGAAATATCCTCAGATGAAATCAGGAAAGAAGCTTTCTGAGAAACTGCTCTGTGATGTGTGACTTCCACTCACAGAGTTACATCTGTATTTCGTGGATCTCTTTGCTAGCCTTATTTCTGTGGAATCTGAGAACAAATATTTCGGATCCCTTTGAAGACTATAGGGCCAAAGGAAATATCCTCCGATAACAAAGAGAAAGAAGCTTTCTGAGAAACTTCTTTGTGTTCTGTGAAATCATCTCACAGAGTTAAGCTTTCCCCTCAAGAAGCCTATCGCTTAGACAGTTCTTGTGGAATTGGTAAAGGGATATTTGGAAGCCCATTGAGGGCTATGGTGAAAAAGGAAATATCCTCAGATGAAATCTGGAAAGAAGCTTTCTGAGAAACTGCTTAGTGTTCTGTTAATTCATCTCACAGAGTTACATCTGTATTTCGTGGATCTCTTTGCTAGCCTTATTTCTGTGGAATCTGAGAACAGATATTTCGGATCCCTTTGAAGACTATAGGGCCAAAGGAAATATCCTCCGATAACAAAGAGAAAGAAGCTTTCTGAGAAACTTCTTTGTGTTCTGTGAAATCATCTCACAGAGTTACAGCTTTCCCCTCAAGAAGCCTTTTGCTTAGACAGTTCTTGTGGAATTGGCAAAGGAATATTTGGAAGCCCATAGAGGGCTATGGTGAAAAAGGAAACATCCTAAGATGAAATCTGGAAGGAAGCTTTCTGAGAATCTGCTCTGTGATGTGTGACTTCCACTTACAGAGTTACATCTGTATTTCGTGGATCTCTTTGCTAGCCTTATTTCTGTGGAATCTGAGAACAGATATTTCGGATCCCTTTGAAGACTATAGGGCCAAAGGAAATATCCTCCGATAACAAAGAGAAAGAGGCTTTCTGAGAAACTTCTTTGTGTTCTGTGAAATCATCTCACAGAGTTACAGCTTTCCCCTCAAGAAGCCTTTCACTTAGACATTTCTTGTGGAATTGGCAAAGGGATATTTGGAAGCCCATAGAGGGCTATGGTGAAAAAGGAAATATCCTCAGATGAAATCTGGAAAGAAGCTTTCTGAGAAACTGCTTAGTGTTCTCTTAATTCATCTCACAGAGTTACATCTGTATTTCGTGGATCTCTTTGCTAGCCTTATTTCTGTGGAATCTGAGAACAGATATTTCGGATCCCTTTGAAGACTATAGGGCCAAAGGAAATATCCTCCGATAACAAAGAGAAAGAAGCTTTCTGAGAAACTTCTTTGTGTTCTGTGAAATCATCTCACAGAGTTACAGCTTTCCCCTCAAGAAGCCTTTCCCTTAGACAGTTCTTGTGGAATTGGTAAAGGGATATTTGGAAGCCCATTGAGGGCTATGGTGAAAAAGGAAATATCCTCAGATGAAATCTGGAAAGAAGCTTTCTGAGAAACTGCTTAGTGTTCTGTTAATTCATCTCACAGAGTTACATCTGTATTTCGTGGATCTCTTTGCTAGCCTTATTTCTGTGGAATCTGAGAACAGATATTTCGGATCCCTTTGAAGACTATAGGGCCAAAGGAAATATCCTCCGATAACAAAGAGAAAGAAGCTTTCTGAGAAACTTCTTTGTGTTCTGTGAAATCATCTCACAGAGTTACAGCTTTCCCCTCAAGAAACCTTTCGCTAAGACAGTTCTTGTGGAATTGGCAAAGTGATATTTGGAAGCCCCTAGAGGGCTATGGTGAAAAAGGAAATATCCTCAGATGAAATCTGGAAAGAAGCTTTCTGAGAAACTGCTCTGTGATGTGTGACTTCCACTCACAGAGTCACATCTGTATTTCGTGGATCTCTTTGCTAGCCTTATTTCTGTGGAATCTGAGAACAGACATTTCGGATCCCTTTGAAGACTGTAGGGCAAAAGGAAATATCCTCCCATAACAAAGAGAAAGAAGCTTTCTGAGAAACTTCTTTGTGTTCTGTGAAATCATCTCACAGAGTTACAGCTTTCCCCTCAAAAGCCTTTCGCTAAGACACTTCTTGTGGAATTGGCGTAGTGATTTTTGGAAGCCCATAGAGGGCTATGGTGAAAAAGGAAATATCCTAAGATGAAATCTGGAAAGAAGCTTTCTGAGAAACTGCTTAGTGTTCTGTTAATTCATCTCACAGAGTTACATCTGTATTTCGTGGATCTCCTTGCTAGCCTTATTTCTGAGGAATCTGAGAACAGATATTTCGCATCCCTTTGAAGACTATAGGGCCAAAGGAAATATCCTCCGATAACAGAGAGAAAGAAGCTTTCTGAGAAACTTCTTTGTGTTCTGTGAAATCATCTCACAGAGTTACAGCTTTCCCCTCAAGAAGCCTTTCGCTAAGACAGTTCTTGTGGAATTGGCAAAGTGATATTTGGAAGCCCATAGAGGGCTATGGGGAAAAAGGAAATATCCTCAGATGAAATCTGGAAAGAAGCTTTCTGAGAAACTGCTCTGTGATGTGTTACTTCAACTCACCGAGTTACATCTGTATTTCGTGGATCTCTTTGCTAGCCTTATTTCTGTGGAATCTGAGAACAGATACTTCGGATCCCTTTGAAGAGTATAGGGCCAAAGGAAATATCCTCCGATAACAAAGAGAAAGAAGCTTTCTGAGAAACTTCTTTGTGTTCTGTGAAATCATCTCACAGAGTTACAGCTTTCCCCTCGAGAAGCCTTTCGCTAAGACAGTTGTTGTGTAATTGGCAAAGTGATATTTGGAAGCCCATAGAGGGCTATGGTGATAAAGGAAATATCCTCAGATGAAATATGGAAAGAAGCTTTCTGAGAAACTGCTCTGTGATGTGTGACTTCCACTCACAGAGTTACATCTGTATTTCGTGGATCTCTTTGCTAGCCTTATTTCTGTGGAATCTGAGAACAAATATTTCGGATCCCTTTGAAGACTATAGGGCCAAAGGAAATATCCTCCGATAACAAAGAGAAAGAAGCTTTCTGAGAAACTTCTTTGTGTTCTGTGAAATCATCTCACTGAGTTACAGCTTTCCCCTCAAGAAGCCTTTCGCTTAGACAGTTCTTGTGGAATTGGTAAAGGGATATTTGGAAGCCCATTGAGGGCTATGGTGAAAAAGGAAATATCCTCAGATGAAATCTGGAAAGAAGCTTTCTGAGAAACTGCTTAGTGTTCTGTTAATTCATCTCACAGAGTTACATCTGTATTTCGTGGATCTCTTTGCTAGCCTTATTTCTGTGGAATCTGAGAACAGATATTTCGGATCCCTTTGAAGACTATAGGGCCAAAGGAAATATCCTCCGATAACAAAGAGAAAGAAGCTTTCTGAGAAACTTCTTTGTGTTCTGTGAAATCATCTCACAGAGTTACAGCTTTCCCCTCAAGAAGCCTTTTGCTTAGACAGTTCTTGTGGAATTGGCAAAGGGATATTTGGAAGCCCATAGAGGGCTATGGTGAAAAAGGAAATATCCTAAGATGAAATCTGGAAGGAAGATTTCTGAGAATCTGCTCTGTGATGTGTGACTTCCACTTACAGAGTTACATCTGTATTTCGTGGATCTCTTTGCTAGCCTTATTTCTGTGGAATCTGAGAACAGATATTTCGGATCCCTTTGAAGACTATAGGGCCAAAGGAAATATCCTCCGATAACAAAGAGAAAGAGGCTTTCTGAGAAACTTCTTTGTGTTCTGTGAAATCATCTCACAGAGTTACAGCTTTCCCCTCAAGAAGCCTTTCACTTAGACATTTCTTGTGGAATTGGCAAAGGGATATTTGGAAGCCCTTAGAGGGCTATGGTGAAAAAGGAAATATCCTCAGATGAAATCTGGAAAGAAGCTTTCTGAGAAACTCCTTAGTGTTCTCTTAATTCATCTCACAGAGTTACATCTGTATTTCGTGGATCTCTTTGCTAGCCTTATTTCTGTGGAATCTGAGAACAGATATTTCGGATCCCTTTGAAGACTATAGGGCCAAAGGAAATATCCTCCGATAACAAAGAGAAAGAAGCTTTCTGAGAAACTTCTTTGTGTTCTGTGAAATCATCTCACAGAGTTACAGCTTTCCCCTCAAGAAGCCTTTCGCTAAGACAGTTCTTGGGGAATTGGCAAAGTGATATTTGGAAGCCCATAGAGGGCTATGGTGAAAATGGAAATATCCTCAGATGAAATCTGGAAAGAAGCTTTCTGAGAAACTGCTCTGTGATGTGTGACTTCCACTCACAGAGTTACATCTGTATTTCGTGGATCTCTTTACTAGCCTTATTTCTGTGGAATCTGAGAACAGATATTTCAGATCCCTTTGAAGACTATAGTGCCAAAGGAAATATCCTCCGATAACAAAGAGAAAGAAGCTTTCTGAGAAACTTCTTTGTGTTCTGTGAAATCATCTCACAGAGTTACAGCTTTCCCCTCAAGAAGCCTTTCGCTTAGACAGTTCTTGTGGAATTGGTAAAGGGATATTTGGAAGCCCATTGAGGCCTATGGTGAAAAAGGAAATATCCTCAGATGAAATCTGGAAAGAAGCTTTCTGAGAAACTGCTTAGTGTTCTGTTAATTCATCTCACAGAGTTACATCTGTATTTCGTGGATCTCTTTGCTAGCCTTATTTCTGTGAAATCTGAGAACAGATATTTCGGATCACTTTGAAGACAATAGGGCCAAAGGAAGTATCCTCCGATAACAAAGAGAAAGAAGCTTTCTGAGAAACTTCTTTGTGTTCTGTGAAATCATCTCACAGAGTTACAGCTTTCCCCTCCAGAAACCTTTCGCTAAGACAGTTCTTGTGGAATTGGCAAAGTGATATTTGGAAGCCCATAGAGGGCTATGGTGAAAAAGGAAATATCCTCAGATGAAATCTGGAAAGAAGCTTTCTGAGAAACTGCTCTGTGATGTGTGACTTCCACTCACAGAGTTACATCTGTATTTCGTGGATCTCTTTGCTAGCCTTATTTCTGTGGAATCTGAGAACAGACATTTCGGATCCCTTTGAAGACTGTAGGGCAAAAGGAAATATCCTCCCATAACAAAGAGAAAGAAGCTTTCTGAGAAACTTCTTTGTGTTCTGTGAAATCATCTCACAGAGTTACAGCTTTCCCCTCAAAAGCCTTTCGCTAAGACACTTCTTGTGGAATTGGCGTAGTGATTTTTGGAAGCCCATATAGGGCTATGGTGAAAAAGGAAATATCCTAAGATGAAATCTGGAAAGAAGCTTTCTGAGAAACTGCTCTGTGATGTGTGACTTCCACTCACAGAGTTACATCTGTATTTCGTGGATCTCTTTGCTATCCTTATTTCTGTGGAATCTGAGAACAGATATTTCGGATCCCTTTGAAGACTATAGGGCCAAAGGAAATATCCTCCCATAACAAAGAGAAAGAAGCTTTCTGAGAAACTTCTTTGTGTTCTGTGAAATCATCCCACAGAGTTACAGCTTTCCCCTCAAGAAGCCTTTCGCTAAGACAGTTCTTGTGGAATTGGCAAAGTGATATTTAGAAGCCCATAGATTGCTATGGTGAAAAAGGAAATATCCTCAGATGAAATATGGAAAGAAGCTTTCTGAGAAACTGCTCTGTGATGTGTGACTTCCACTCACAGAGTTACATCTGTATTTCGTGGATCTCTTTGCTAGCCTTATTTCTGTGGAATCTGAGAACAGATATTTCGGATCCCTTTGAAGACTATAGGGCCAAAGGAAATATCCTCCGATAACAAAGAGAAAGAAGCTTTCTGAGAAACTTCTTTGTGTTCTGTGAAATCATCTCACAGAGTTACAGCTTTCCCCTCAAGAAGCCTTTCGCTAAGACAGTTCTTGTGGAATTGGCAAAGTGATATTTGGAAGCCCATAGAGGGCTATGGGGAAAAAGGAAATATCCTCAGATGAAATCTGGAAAGAAGCTTTCTGAGAAACTGCTCTGTGATGTGTTACTTCAACTCACCGAGTTACATGTGTATTTCGTGGATCTCTTTGCTAGCCTTATTTTTGTGGAACGTGAGAACAGATATTTCGGATCCCTTTGAAGACTATAGGGCCAAAGGAAATATCCTCCCATAACAAAGAGAAAGAAGCTTTCTGAGAAACTTCTTTTTGTTCTGTGAAATCATCTCACAGAGTTACAGCTTTCCCCTCAAGAAGCCTTTCGCTTAGACAGTTCTTGTGGAATTGGCAAAGGGATATTTGGAAGCCCATTGAGGGCTATGGTGAGAAAGGAAATATCCTAAGATGGAATCTGGAAGGAAGCTTTCTGAGAATCTGCTCTGTGATGTGTGACTTCCACTTACAGAGTTACATCTGTATTTCGTGGATCTCTTTGCTAGCCTTATTTCTGTGGAATCTGAGAACAGATATTTCGGATCCCTTTGAAGACTATAGGGCCAAAGGAAATATCCTCCGATAACAAAGAGAAAGAAGCTTTCTGAGAAACTTCTTTGTGTTCTGTGAAATCATCTCACAGAGTTACAGCTTTACCCTCAAGAAGCCTTTCACTTAGACATTTCTTGTGGAATTGGCAAAGGGATATTTGGAAGCCCATAGAGGGCTATGGTGAAAAAGGAAATATCCTCAGATGAAATCTGGAAAGAAGCTTTCTGAGAAACTGCTTAGTGTTCTGTTAATTCATCTCACAGAGTTACATCTGTATTTCGTGGATCTCTTTGCTAGCCTTACTTCTGTGGAATCTGAGAACAGATATTTCGGATCCCTTTGAAGACTATAGGGCCAAAGGAAATATCCTCCGATAACAAAGAGAAAGAAGCTTTCTGAGAAACTTCTTTGTGTTCTGTGAAATCATCTCACAGAGTTACAGCTTCCCCCTCAAGAAGCCTTTCGCTAAGACAGTTCTTGTGGAATTGGCAAAGTGATATTTGGAAGCCCATAGAGGGCTATGGTGAAAATGGAAATATCCTCAGATGAAATCTGGAAAGAAGCTTTCTGAGAAACTGCTCTGTGATGTGTGACTTCCACTCACAGAGTTACATCTGTATTTCGTGGATCTCTTTGCTAGCCTTATTTCTGTGGAATCTGAGAACAGATATTTCGGATCCCTTTGAAGACTATAGGGCCAAAGGAATTATCCTCCGATAACAAAGAGAAAGAAGCTTTCTGAGAAACTTCTTTGTGTTCTGTGAAATCATCTCACAGAGTTACAGCTTTCCCCTCAAGAAGCCTTTCGCTTAGACAGTTCTTGTGGAATTGGTAAAGGGATATTTGGAAGCCCATTGAGGGCTATGGTGAAAAAGGAAATATCCTCAGATGAAATCTGGAAAAAGCTTTCTGAGAAACTGCTTAGTGTTCTGTTAATTCATCTCACAGAGTTACATCTGTATTTCGTGGATCTCTTTGCTAGCCTTATTTCTGTGGAATCTGAGAACAGATATTTCGGATCCCTTTGAAGAGTATAGGGCCAAAGGAAATATCCTCCGATAACAAAGAGAAAGAAGCTTTCTGAGAAACTTCTTTGTGTTCTGTGAAATCATCTCACAGAGTTACAGCTTTCCCCTCCAGAAGCCTTTCGCTAAGACAGTTGTTGTGGAATTGGCAAAGTGATATTTGGAAGCCCATAGAGGGCTATGGTGAAAAAGGAAATATCCTCAGATGAAATCTGGAAAGAAGCTTTCTGAGAAACTGCTCTGTGATGTGTGACTTCCACTCACAGAGTTACATCTGTATTTCGTGGATCTCTTTGCTAGCCTTACTTCTGTGGAATCTGAGAACAGATATTTCGGATCCCTTTGAAGACTATAGGGCCAAAGGAAATATCCTCCCATAACAAAGAGAAAGAAGCTTTCTGAGAAACTTCTTTGTGTTCTGTGAAATCATCTCACAGAGTTACAGCTTTCGCCTCAAGAAGCCTTTCGCTAAGACAGTTCTTGTGGAATTGGCAAAGTGATATTTAGAAGCCCATAGAGGGCTATGGTGAAAATGGAAATATCCTCAGATGAAATCTGGAAAGAAGCTTTCTGAGAAACTGCTCTGTGATGTGTGACTTCCACTCACAGAGTTACATCTGTATTTCGTGGTTCTCTTTGCTAGCCTTATTTCTGTGGAATCTGAGAACAGATATTTCGGATCCCTTTGAAGACTATAGGGTCAAAGGAAATATCCTCCGATAACAAAGAGAAAGAAGCTTTCTGAGAAACTTCTTTGTGTTCTGTGAAATCATCTCACAGAGTTACAGCTTTCCCCTCAAGAAGCCTTTCGCTTAGACAGTTCTTGTGGAATTGGTAAAGGGATATTTGGAAGCCCATAGAGGGCTATGGTGAAAAAGGAAATATCCTCAGATGAAATCTGGAAAGAAGCTTTCTGAGAAACTGCTTAGTGTTCTGTTAATTCATCTCACAGAGTTACATCTGTATTTCGTGGATCTCTTTGCTAGCCTTATTTCTGTGGAATCTGAGAACAGATATTTCGGATCCCTTTGAAGAGTATAGGGCCAAAGGAAATATCCTCCGATAACAAAGAGAAAGAAGCTTTCTGAGAAACTTCTTTGTGTTCTGTGAAATCATCTCACAGAGATACAGCTTTCCCCTCAAGAAGCCTTTCGCTAACACAGTTCTTGTGGAATTGGCAAAGTGATATTTGGAAGCCCATAGAGGGTTACGGTGAAAAAGGAAATATCCTCAGATGAAATCTGGAAAGAAACTTTCTGAGAAACTGCTCTGTGATGAGTTACTTCCACTCACAGAGTTACATCTGTATTTCGTGGATCTCCTTGCTTGCCTTATTTCTGTGGAATCTGAGAACAGATATTTCGGATCCCTTTGAAGACTGTAGGGCCAAAGGAAATATCCTCCCATAAGAAAGAGAAAGAAGCTTTCTGAGAAACTTCTTTGTGTTCTGTGAAATCATCTCACAGAGTTACAGCTTTCCCCTGAAGAAGCCTTTCGCTTTGACAGTTCTTGTGGAATTGACAAAGGGATATTTGGAAGCCTATAGAGGGCTATGTTGAAAAAGGAAATATCCTCAGATGAAATCTGGAAAGAAGCTTTCTGAGAAACTGCTTAGTGTTCTGTTAATTCATCTCACAGAGTTACATCTGTATGTCGTGGATCTCTTTGCTAGCCTTATTTCTGTGGAATCTGAGAACAGATATTTCGGATCCCTTTGAAGACTATAGGGCCGAAGGAAATATCCTCCGATAACAAAGAGAAAGAAGCTTTCTGAGAAACTGCTCTGTGATGTGTTACTTCAACTCACCGAGTTACATCTGCATTTCGTGGATCTCTTTGCTAGCCTTATTTCTGTGGAATCTGAGAACAGATATTTCCGATCCCTTTGAAGACTAAAGGGCCAAAGGAAATATCCTCCCATAACAAAGAGAAAGAAGCTTTCTGAGAAACTTCTTTGTGTTCTGTGAAATCATCTCACAGAGTTACAGCTTTCCCCTCAAGAAGCCTTTCGCTTAGAAGTTCTTGTGGAATTGGCAAAGGGATATTTGGAAGCCCATAGAGGGCTATGGTGAAAAAGGAAATATCCTCAGATGAAATCTGGAAAGAAGCTTTCTGAGAAACTGCTTAGTGTTCTGTTAATTCATCTCACAGAGTTACATCTGTATTTCGTGGATCTCTTTGCTAGCCTTATTTCTGTGGAATCTGAGAACAGATATTTCGGATCCCTTTGAAGACTATAGGGCCAAAGGAAATATCCTCCGATAAAAAAGAGAAAGAAGCTTTCTGAGAAACTTCTTTGTGTTCTGTGAAATCATCTCACAGAGTTACAGCTTCCCCTCGAGAAGCCTTTCGCTTAGACAGTTCTTGTGGAATTGGCAAAGGGATATTTGGAAGCCCATAGAGGACTATGGTGAAAAAGGAAATATCCTCAGATGAAATCTGGAAAGAAGCTTTCTGAGAAACTACTTAGTGTTCTGTTAATTCATCTCACAGAGTTACATCTGTATTTCGTGGATCTCTTTGCTAGCCTTATTTCTGTGGAATCTGAGAACAGATATTTCGGATCTCTTTGAAGACTATATGGCCAAAGGAAATCTACTCCCATAACAAAGAGAAAGAAGCTTTCTGAGAAACTTCTTTGTGTTCTGTGAAATCATCTCACAGAGTTACAGCTTTCCCCTCAAGAAGCCTTTCGCTTAGACAGTTCTTGTGGAATTGGCAAAGGGATATTTGGAAGCCATTAGAGGGCTATGGTGAAAAAGGAAATATCCTCAGATGAAATCTGTAAAGAAGCTTTCTGAGAAACTGCTTAGTGTTCTGTTAATTCATCTCACAGAGTTACATCTGTATTTCGTGGATCTCTTTGCTAGCCTTATTTCTGTGGAATCTGAGAACAGATATTTCGGATCCCTTTGAAGAGTATAGGGCCAAAGGAAATATCCTCCGATAACAAAGAGAAAGAAGCTTTCTGAGAAACTTCTTTGTGTTCTGTGAAATCATCTCACAGAGTTATAGCTTTCCCCTCAAGAAGCCTTTCGCTAAGACAGTTGTTGTGGAATTGGCAAAGTGATATATGGAAGCCAATAGAGGGCTATGGTGAAAAAGGAAATATCCTCAGATGAAATCTGGAAAGAAGCTTTCTGAGAGACTGCTTAGTTTTCTGCTAATTCATCTCACAGAGTTACATCTGTATTTCGTGGATCTCTTTGCTAGCCTTATTTCTGTGGAATCTGAGAACAGATATTTCGGATCCCTTTGAAGACTATAGGGCCAAAGGAAATATCCTCCCATAACAAAGAGAAAGGAGCTTTCTGAGAAACTTCTTTGTGTTCTGTGAAATCATCTCACAGAGTTACAGCTTTTCCCTCAAGAAGACTTTCGCTAAGACAGTTCTTGTGGTATTGGCAAAGTGATATTTTGAAGCCCATACAGGGCTATGGTGAAAAAGGAAATATCCTAAGATGAAATCTGGAAAGAAGCTTTCTGAGAAACTGTTCTGCAATGTGTGACTTCCAGTCACAGAGTTCCATCTGTATTTCGTGGATCTCTTTGCTAGCCTTAATTCTGTGGAATCTGAGAACAGATATTTCGGATCCCTTTGAAGACTATAGGGCCAAAGGAAATATCCTCCGATAACAAAGAGAAAGAAGCTTTCTGAGAAACTTCTTTGTGTTCTGTGAAATCATCTCACAGAGTTACAGCTTTCCCCTCAAGAAGCCTTTCGCTAAGACAGTTCTTGTGGAATTGGCAAAGTGATATTTGGAAGCCCATAGAGGGCTATGGTGAAAAAGGAAATATCCTCAGATGAAATCTGGAAAGAAGCTTTCTGAGAAACTGCTCTGTGATGTGTGACTTCCACTCACAGAGTTACATCTGTATTTCGAGGATCTCTTTGCTAGCCTTATTTCTGTGGAATCTGAGAACAGATATTTCGGATCCCTTTGAAGACTATAGGGCCAAAGGAAATATCCTCCCATAACAAAGAGAAAGAAGCTTTCTGAGAAACTTCTTTGTGTTCTCTGAAATCATCTCACAGTGTTACAGCTTTCCCCTCAAGAATCCTTTCGCTAAGACAGTTCTTGTGGAATTGGCAAAGTGATATTTGGAAGCCCATAGAGGGCTATGGTGAAAAAGGAAATATCCTCAGAGGAAATCTGGAAAGAAGCTTTCTGAGAAACTGTTCTGCGATGTGAGACTTCCACTCACAGAGTTACATCTGTATTTCGTGGTTCTCTTTGCTAGCCTTATTTCTGTGGAATCTGAGAACAGATATTTCGGATCCCTTT
This sequence comes from Macaca mulatta, assembly GCF_049350105.2. NCBI lineage: Eukaryota > Metazoa > Chordata > Mammalia > Primates > Cercopithecidae > Macaca > Macaca mulatta. Next base: position 49,326,237 of record NC_133422.1, on the reverse strand, counting down.
GAAGACTATAGGGCCAAAGGAAATATCCTCCGATAACAAGGAGAAAGAAGCTTTCTGAGAAACTTCTTTGTGTTCTGTGAAATCATCTCACAGTGTTACAGCTTTCCCCTCAAGAAGCCTTTCGCTAAGACAGTTCTTGTGGAATTGGCAAAGGGATATTTGGAAACCCCTAGAGGGCTATGGTGAAAAAGGAAATATCCTCAGATGAAATCTGGAAAGAAGCTTTCTGAGAAACTGCTTAGTGTTCTCTTAATTCATCTCACAGAGTTACATCTGTATTTCGAGGATCTCTTTGCTAGCCTTATTTCTGTGGAATCTGAGAACAGATATTTCGGATCCCTTTGAAGACTATAGGGCCAAAGGAAATACCCTCCGATAACAAAGAGAAAGAAGCTTTCTGAGAAACTTCTTTGTGTTCTGTGAAATCATCTCACAGAGTTACAGCTTTCCCCTCAAGAAACCTTTTGCTTAGACAGTTCTTCTTGAATTGGCAAAGGGATATTTGGAAGCCCATAGAGGGCTATGGTGAAAAAGGAAATATCCTCAGATGAAATCTGGAAAGAAGCTTCCTGAGAGACTGCTTAGTTTTCTGTTAATTCATCTCACAGAGTTACATCCGTATTTCGTAGATCTCTTTGGTAGCCTTATTTCTGTGAAATCTGAGAACAGATATTTCGGATCCCTTTGAAGACTATAGGGCCAAAGGAAATATCCTCCGATATAAAAACAGAAAGAAGCTTTCTGAGAAACTTCTTTGTGTTCTGTGAAATCATCTCACAGAGTTACAGCTTTCCCCTCAAGAAGCCTTTCGCTAAGACAGTTGTTGTGGAATTGGCGAAGTGATATTTGGAAGCCCATAGAGGGCTATGGTGAAAAAGGAAATATCCTCAGATGAAATCTGGAAAGAAGCTTTCTGAGAAACTACTTAGTGTTCTGTAAATTCATCTCACAGAGTTACATCTGTACTTTGTGGATCTCTTTGCTAGCCTTATTTCTGTGGAATCTGAGAACAGATATTTCGGATCCCTTTGAAGACTATAGGGCCAAAGGAAATATCCTCCCATAACAAAGAGAAAGAAGCTTTCTGAGAAACTTCTTTGTGTTCTGTGAAATCATCTCACAGAGTTACAGCTTTCCCCTCAAGAAGCCTTTCGCTAAGACAGTTCTTGTGGAATTGGCAAACTGATATTTGGAAGCCCTTAGAGGGCTATGGTGAAAAAGGAAATATCCTCAGATGAAATCTGGAAAGAAGCTTTCTGAGAAACTGCTTAGTGTTCTGTTAATTTATCACTCAGAGTTTCATCTGTATTTCGTGGATCTCTTTGCTAGCTTTATTTCTGTGGAATCTGAGAACAGATATTTCGGATCCCTTTGAAGAGTATAGGGCCAAAGGAAATATCCTCCCATAAAAACGAGAAAGAATTTTTCTGAGAAACTTCTTTGTGTTCTGTGAAATCATCTCACAGTGTTACAGCTTTCCCCTCAAGAAGCCTTTCGCTAAGACAGTTCTTGTGGAATTGGCAAAGTGATATTTGGAAGCCCATAGAGGGCTATGGTGAAAAAGGAAATATCCTCAGATGAAACCTGGAAAGAAGCTTTTGAGAAACTGCTCTGTGATGTGTTACTTCAACTCACCGAGTTACATCTGTATTTCGTGGATCTCTTTGCTAGCCTTATTTCTGTGGAATCTGAGAACAGATATTTCGGATCCCTTTGAAGACTATAGGGCCAAAGGAAATATCCTCCCATAACAAAGAGAAAGAAGCTTTCTGAGAAACTTCTTTGTGTTCTGTGAAATCATCTCACAGAGTTACAGCTTTCCCCTCAAGAAGCCTTTCGCTTAGACAGTTCTTGTGGAATTGGCAAAGTGATATTTGGAAGCCCATAGAGGGCAATGGTGAAAAAGGAAATATCCTCAGATGAAATCTGGAAAGAAGCTTTCTGAGAAACTGCTTAGTGTTCTGTTAATTCATCTCACAGAGTTACATCTGTATTTCGTGGATCTCTTTGCTAGCCTTATTTCTGTGGAATCTGAGAACAGATATTTCGGATCCCTTGGAAGACTATAGGGCCAAAGGAAATATCCTCCCATAACAAAGAGAAAGAAGCTTTCTGAAAAACTTCTTTGTGTTCTGTGAAATCATCTACAGTGTTACAGCTTTCCCCTCAAGAAGCCTTTCGCTAAGACAGTTCTTGTGGAATTGGCAAAGTGATATTTGGAAGCCCATAGAGGGCTATGGTGAAAAAGGAAATATCCTCAGATGAAATCTGGAAAGAAGCTTTCTGAGAAACTGTTCTGCGATGTGTGACTTCCACTCACAGAGTTACATCTGTATTTCGTGGTTCTCTTTGCTAGCGTTATTTCTGTGGAATCTGAGAACAGATATTTCGGATCCCTTTGAAGACTATAGGGCCAAAGGAAATATCCTCCGATAACAAAGAGAAAGAAGCTTTCTGAGAAACTTCTTTGTGTTCTGTGAAATGATCTCACAGTGTTACAGCTTTCCCCTCAAGAAGCCTTTCGCTAAGACATTTCTTGTGGAATTGGCAAAGGGATATTTGGAAACCCCTAGAGTGCTATGGTGAAAAAGGAAATATCCTCAGATGAAATCTGGAAAGAAGCTTTCTGAGAAACTGCTCTGTGATGAGTTACTTCCACTCAAAGAGTTACATCTGCATTTCGTGGACCTCTTTGCTAGCCTTATTTCTGTGGAATCTGAGAACAGATATTTCGGATCCCTTTGAAGACTGTAGGGCCAAAGGAAATATCCTTCCATAACAAAGAGAAAGAAGCTTTCTGAGAAACTTCTTTGTGTTCTGTGAAATCATCTCACAGAGATACAGCTTTCCCCTCAAGAAGCCTTTCGCTAAGACAGTTCTTGTGGAATTGGCAAAGTGATATTTTGAAGCCCATACAGGGCTATGGTGAAAAAGGAAATATCCTAAGATGAAATCTGGAAAGAAGCTTTCTGAGAAACTGTTCTGCAATGTGTGACTTCCAGTCACAGAGTTCCATCTGTATTTTGTGGATCTCTTTGCTAGCCTTAATTCTGTGGAATCTGAGAACAGATATTTTGGATCCCTTTGAAGACTATAGGGCCAAAGGAAATATCCTCCGGTAAAAAAGAGAAAGAAGCTTTCTGAGAAACTTCTTTGTGTTCTGTGAAATCATCTCACAGAGTTACAGCTTTCCCCTCAAGAAGCCTTTCGCTAAGACAGTTCTTGTGGAATTGGCAAAGTGATATTTGGAAGCCCATAGAGGGCTATGGTGAAAAAGGAAATATCCTCAGATGAAATCTGGAAAGAAGCTTTCTGAGAAACTGGTTAGTGTTCTCTTAATTCATCTCACAGAGTTACATCTGTATTTCGAGGATCTCTTTGCTAGCCTTATTTCTGTGGAATCTGAGAACAGATATTTCGGATCCCTTTGAAGACTATAGGGCCAAAGGAAATACCCTCCGATAACAAAGAGAAAGAAGCTTTCTGAGAAACTTCTTTGTGTTCTGTGAAAGCATCTCACAGAGTTACAGCTTTCCCCTCAAGAAACCTTTTGCTTAGACAGTTCTTCTTGAATTGGCAAAGGGATATTTGGAAGCCCATAGAGGGCTATGGTGAAAAAGGAAATATCCTCAGATGAAATCTGGAAAGAAGCTTTCTGAGAGACTGCTTAGTTTTCTGTTAATTCATCTCACAGAGTTACATCCGTATTTCGTGGATCTCTTTGCTAGCCTTATTTCTGTGAAATCTGAGAACAGATATTTCGGATCCCTTTGAAGACTATAGGGCCAAAGGAAATATCCTCCGATATAAAAACAGAAAGAAGCTTTCTGAGAAACTTCTTTGTGTTCTGTGAAATCATCTCACAGAGTTACAGCTTTCCCCTCAAGAAGCCTTTCGCTAAGACAGTTGTTGTGGAATTGGCGAAGTGATATTTGGAAGCCCATAGAGGGCTATGGTGAAAAAGGAAATATCCTCAGATGAAATCTGGAAAGAAGCTTTCTGAGAAGCTACTTAGTGTTCTGTAAATTCATCTCACAGAGTTACATCTGTACTTTGTGGATCTCTTTGCTAGCCTTATTTCTGTGGAATCTGAGAACAGATATTTCGGATCCCTTTGAAGACTATAGGGCCAAAGGAAATATCCTCCCATAACAGAGAGAAAGGAGCTTTCTGAGAAACTTCTTTGTGTTCTGTGAAATCATCTCACAGAGTTACAGCTTTCCCCTCAAGAATCCTTTCGCTTAGACAGGTCTTGTGGAATTGGCAAAGGGATATTTGGAATCCCATAGAGGGCTATGGTGAAAAAGGAAATATCCTCAGATCAAATCTGGAAAGAAGCTTTCTGAGAAACTGCTTAGTGTTCTGTTAATTCATCTAACAGAGTTACATCTGTATTTCGTGGATCTCTTTGCTAGCCTTATTTCTGTGGAATCTGAGAACAGATATTTTTGATCCCTTTGAAGACTATAGGGCCAAAGGAAATATCCTCCCATAACAAAGAGAAAGAAGCTTTCTGAGAAACTTCTTTGTGTTCTGTGAAATCATCTCACAGAGTTACAGCTTTCCCCTCAAGAAGCCTTTCGCTAAGACAGTTCTTGTGGAATTGGCAAAGTGATATTTGGAAGCCCATAGAGGGCTATGGTGAAAAAGGAAATATCCTCAGATGAAATCTGGAAAGAAGCTTTCTGAGAAACTGCTCTGTGATGTGTGACTTCCACTCACAGAGTTACATCTGTATTTCGTGGATCTCTTTGCTAGCCTTATTTCTGTGGAATCTGAGAACAGATATTTTGGATCCCTTTGAAGACTATAGGGCCAAAGGAAATATCCTCCCATAAAAAAGAGAAAGAAGCTTTCTGAGAAACTTCTTTGTGTTCTGTGAAATAATCTCACAGAGTTACAGCTTTCCCCTCAAGAATCCTTTCGCTTAGACAGGTCTTGTGGAATTGGCAAAGGGATATTTGGAATCCCATAGAGGGCTATGGTGAAAAAGGAAATATCCTCAGATCAAATCTGGAAAGAAGCTTTCTGAGAAACTGCTTAGTGTTCTGTTAATTCATCTAACAGAGTTACATCTGTATTTCGTGGATCTCTTTGCTAGCCTTATTTCTGTGGAATCTGAGAACAGATATTTTTGATCCCTTTGAAGACTATAGGGCCAAAGGAAATATCCTCCCATAACAAAGAGAAAGAAGCTTTCTGAGAAACTTCTTTGTGTTCTGTGAAATCATCTCACAGAGTTACAGCTTTCCCCTCAAGAAGCCTTTCGCTAAGACAGTTCTTGTGGAATTGGCAAAGTGATATTTGGAAGCCCATAGAGGGCTATGGTGAAAAAGGAAATATCCTCAGATGAAATCTGGAAAGAAGCTTTCTGAGAAACTGCTCTGTGATGTGTGACTTCCACTCACAGAGTTACATCTGTATTTCGTGGATCTCTTTGCTAGCCTTATTTCTGTGGAATCTGAGAACAGATATTTTGGATCCCTTTGAAGACTATAGGGCCAAAGGAAATATCCTCCCATAAAAAAGAGAAAGAAGCTTTCTGAGAAACTTCTTTGTGTTCTGTGAAATAATCTCACAGAGTTACAGCTTTCCCCTCAAGAAGCCTTTCGCTAAGAGAGTTCTTGTGGAATTGGCAAAGTGATATTTGGAAGCCCATAGAGGGCTATGGTGAAAAAGGAAATATCCTAGGATGAAATCTGGAAAGAAGCTTTCTGGGAAACTGTTCTGCGATGTGTGACTTCCACTCACAGAGTTACATCTGTATTTCGTGGATTTCTTTGCTAGCCTTATTTCTGTGGAATCTGAGAACAGATATTTCGGATCCCTTTGAAGACTATAGGGCCAAAGGAAATATCCTCCGATAACAAAGAGAAAGAAGCTTTCTGAGAAACTTCTTTGTGTTCTGTGAAATCATCTCACAGAGATACAGCTTTCCCCTCAAGAAGCCTTTGGCTTAGACAGTTCTTGTGGAATTGGCAAAGGGATATTTGGAAGCCCATAGAGGGCTATGGTGAAAAAGGAAATATCCTCAGATTAAATCTGGAAAGAAGCTTTCTGAGAAACTACTTAGTGTTCTGTTAATTCATCTCACAGAGTTACATCTGTATTTCGTGGATCTCTTTGCTAGCCTTATTTCTGTGGAATCTGAGAACAGATATTTCGGATCCCTTTGAAGACTATAGGGCCAAAGGAAATATCCTCCGATAACGAAGAGAAAGAAGCTTTCTGAGAAACTTCTTTGTGTTCTTTGAAATCATCTCACAGAGTTACAGCTTTCCCCTCCAGAAGCCTTTCGCTTAGACAGTTCTTGTGGAATTGGCAAAGGGATATTTGGAAGCCCTTAGAGGGCTATGGTGAAAAAGGAAATATCCTCAGATGAAATCTGGAAAGAAGCTTTCTGAGAAACTGCTTAGTGTTCTGTTAATTCATCTCACAGAGTTTCATCTGTATTTCGTGGATCTCTTTGCTAGCCTTATTTCTGTGGAATCTGAGAACAGATATTTCGGATCCCTTTGAAGATATAGGGCCAAAGGAAATATCCTCCCATAACAAAGAGAAAGAAGTTTTCTGAGAAACTTCTTTGTGTTCTGTGAAATCATCTCACAGTGTTACAGCTTTCCCCTCAAGAAGCCTTTCGCTAAGACAGTTCTTGTGGAATTGGCAAAGTGATATTTGGAAGCCCATAGAGGGCTATGGTGAAAAAGGAAATATCCTCAGATGAAATCTGGAAAGAAGCTTTCTGAGAAACTGCTCTGTGATGTGTGACTTCCACTCACAGAGTTACATCTGTATTTCGTGGATCTCTATGCTAGCCTTATTTCTGTGGAATCTGAGAACAGATATTTCGGATCCCTTTGAAGACTATAGGGCCAAAGGAAATATCCTCCCATAACAAAGAGAAAGAAGCTTTCTGAGAAACTTCTTTGTGTTCTGTGAAATCATCTCACAGAGTTACAGCTTTCCCCTCAAGAAGCCTTTCGCTTAGACAGTTCTTGTGGAATTGGCAAAGGGATATTTGTAAGCCCATAGAGGGCAATGGTGAAAAAGGAAATATCCTCAGATGAAATCTGGAAAGAAGCTTTCTGAGAAACTGCTTAGTGTTCTGTTAATTCATCTCACAGAGTTACATCTATATTTCGTGGATTTCTTTGCTAGCCTTATTTCTGCGGAATCTGAGAACAGATATTTCGGATCCCTTTGAAGACTATAGGGCCAAAGGAAATATCCTCCGATAACAAAGAGAAAGAAGCTTTCTGAGAAACTCCTTTGTGTTCTGTGAAATCATCACACAGAGATACAGCTTTCCCCTCAAGAAGCCTTTCGCTAAGACAGTTCTTGTGGAATTGGCAAAGTGGTATTTGGAAGCCCATAGAGGGCTATGGTGAAAAAGGAAATATCCTCAGATGAAATCTGGAAAGAAGCTTTCTGAGAAACTGCTCTGTGATGAGTTACTTCCACTCACAGGGTTACATCTGCATTTCGTGGATCTCTTTGCTAGCCTTATTTTTGTGGAATCTGAGAACAGATATTTCGGATCCCTTTGAAGACTGTAGGGCCAAAGGAAATATCCTCCCATAACAAAGAGAAAGAAGCTTTCTGAGAAACTTCTTTGTGTTCTGTGAAATCATCTCACAGAGATACAGCTTTCCCCTCAAGAAGCCTTTCGCTTAGACAGTCCTTGTGGAATTGGCAAAGGGACATTTGGAAGCCCATAGAGGGCAATGTTGAAAAAGGAAATATCCTCAGATGAAATCTGGAAAGAAGCTTTCTGAGAAACTGCTTAGTGTTCTGTTAATTCATCTTACAGAGTTACATCTGTTTTTCGTGGATCTCTTTGCTAGCCTTATTTCTGTGGAATCTGAGAACAGATATTTCGGATCCCTTTGAAGACTATAGGGCCAAAGGAAATATCCTCCGATAACAAAGAGAAAGAAGCTTTCTGAGAAACTTCTTTGTGTTCTGTGAAATCATCTCACAGAGTTACAGCTTTCCCCTCAAGAAGCCTTTCGCTCAGACATTTCTTGTGGAATTGGCAAAGGGATATTTGGAAGCCATAGAGGGCTATGGTGAAAAAGGAAATATCCTCAGATGAAATCTGGAGAGAAGCTTTCTGAGAAACTGCTTAGTTTTCTGATAATTCATCCCACAGAGTTACATCTGTATTTCGTGGATCTCTTTGCTAGCCTTATTTCTGTGGAATCTGAGAACAGATATTTCGGATCCCTTTGAAGAGTATAGGGCCAAAGGAAATATCCTCCGATAACAAAGAGAAAGAAGCTTTCTGAGAAACTTCTTTGTGTTCTGTGAAATCATCTCACAGAGTTACAGCTTTCCCCTCAAGAAGCCTTTCGCTAAGACAGTTGTTGTGGAATTGGCAAAGTGATATTTGGAAGCCCATAAAGGGCTATGGTGAAAAAGGAAATATCCTCAGATGAAATCTGGAAAGAAGCTTTCTGAGAAACTGCTCTGTGATGTGTTACTTCCACTCACAGAGTTACATCTGTATTTCGTGGATCTCTTTGCTAGCCTTATTTCTGTGGAATCTGAGAACAGATATTTCGGATCCCTTTGAAGACTATAGGGCCAAAGGAAATATCCTCCCATAACAAAGAGAAAGAAGCTTTCTGAGAAACTTCTTTGTGTTCTGTGAAATCATCTCACACTGTTACAGCTTTCCCCTCAAGAGTCCTTTCGCTAAGACAGTTCTTGTGGAATTGGCAAAGTGATATTTGGAAGCCCATAGATGGCTATGGTGAAAAAGGAATTATCCTCAGATGAAATCTGGAAAGAAGATTTCTGAGAAAATGTTCTGCGATGTGTGACTTCCACTCACAGAGTTACAACTGTATTTCGTGGTTCTCTTTGCTAGCCTTATTTCTGTGGAATCTGAGAACAGATATTTCGGATCCCTTTGAAGACTATAGGGCCAAAGGAAATATCCTCCGATAACAAAGAGAAAGAAGCGTTCTGAGAAACTTCTTTGTGTTCTGTGAAATCATCTCACAGAGATACAGCTTTCCCCTCAAGAAGCCTTTCGCTAAGACAGTTCTTGTGGAAATGGCAAAGTGATATTTGGATGCCCATAGAGGGCTATGGTGAAAAAGGAAATATCCTCAGATGAAATCTGGAAAGAAGCTTTCTGAGAAACTGCTCTGTGATGAGTTACTTCCACTCACAGAGTTACATCTGCATTTCGTGGATCTCTTTGCTAGCCTTATTTCTGTGGAATCTGAGAACAGATATTTCGGATCCCTTTGAAGACTGTAGGGCCAAAGGAAATATCCTCCCATAACAAAGAGAAAGAAGCTTTCTGAGAAACTTCTTTGTGTTCTGTGAAATCATCTCACAGAGTTACAGCTTTCCCCTCAAGAAGCCTTTCGCTTACACAGTTCTTGTGGAATTGGCAAAGGGATATTTGGAAGCCCATAGAGGGCTATGTTGAAAAAGGAAATATCCTCAGATGAAATCTGGAAAGAAGCTTTCTGAGAAACTGCTCTGTGATGTGTGACTTCCACTCACAGAGTTACATCTGTATTTCGTGGATCTCTTTGCTAGCCTTATTTCTGTGGAATATGAGAACAGATATTTCGGATCCCTTTGAAGACTATAGGGCCAAAGGAAATATCCTCCCATAACAAAGAGAAAGAAGCTTTCTGAGAAACTTCTTTGTGTTCTGTGAAATCATCTCACAGTGTTACAGCTTTCCCCTCAAGAAGCCTTTCGCTAAGACAGTTCTTGTGGAATTGGCAAAGTGATATTTGGAAGCCCATAGAGGGCTATGCTGAAAAAGGAAATATCCTCAGATGAAATCTGGAAAGAAGCTTTCTGAGAAACTGTTCTGCGATGTGTGACTTCCACTCACAGAGTTACATCTGTATTTCGTGGATCTCTTTGCTAGCCTTATTTCTGTGGAGTCCGAGAACAGATATTTCGGATCCCTTTGAAGACTATAGAGCCAAAGGAAATATCCTCCGATAACAAAGAGAAAGAAGCTTTCTGAGAAACTTCTTTGTGTTCTGTGAAATCATCTCACAGTGTTACAGCTTTCCCCTCAAGAAGCCTTTCGCTAAGACAGTTCTTGTGGAATTGGCAAAGGGATATTTGGAAACACCTAGAGATCTATGGTGAAAAAGGAAATATCCTCAGATGAAATCTGGAAAGAAGCTTTCTGAGAAACTGCTTAGTGTTCTCTTAATTCATCTCACAGAGTAACAACTATATTTCGTGGATTTCTTTGCTAGCTTTATTTCTGTGGAATCTGAGAACAGATATTTCGGATCCCTTTGAAGAATATAGGGCCAAAGGAAATATCCTCCCATTACAAAGAGAAAGAAGCTTTCTGAGAAACTTATTTGTGTTCTGTGAAATCATCTCACAGTGTTACAGCTTTCCCCTCAAGAAGCCTTTCGCTAAGACAGTTCTTGTGGAATTGGCAAAGTGATATTTGGAAGCCCGTAGATGGCTATGGTGAAAAAGGAAATATCCTCAGATGAAATCTGGAAAGAAAATTTCTGAGAAACTGTTCTGCGTTGTGTGACTTCCACTCACAGAGTTACATCTGTATTTCGTGGTTCTCTTTGCTAGCCTTATTTCTGTGGAATCTGAGAACAGATATTTCGGATCCCTTTGAAGACTCTAGGGACAAAGGAAATATCCTCCGATAACAAAGAGAAAGAAGCTTTCTGAGAAACTTCTTTGTGTTCTGTGAAATCATCTCACAGTGTTACAGCTTTCCCCTCAAGAAGCCTTTCGCTAAGAAAGTTCTTGTGGAATTGGCAAAGGGATATTTGGAAACCCCTAGAGGGCTATGGTGAAAAAGGAAATATCCTCAGATGAAATCTGGAAAGAAGCTTTCTGAGAAACTGCTTAGTGTTCTGTTAATTCATCTCACAGAGTTACATCTATATTTCGTGGATTTCTTTGCTAGCCTTATTTCTGTGGAATCTGAGAACAGATATTTCGGATCCCTTTGAGGACTATAGGGCCAAAGGAAATATCCTCCGATATAAAAAGAGAAACAAGCTTTCTGAGAAACTTCTTTGTGTTCTGTGAAATCATCTCACAGAGTTACAGCTTTCCCCTCAAGAAGCCTTTCGCTAAGACAGTTCTTGTGGCATTGGCAAAGTGATATTTGGAAGCCCATAGAGGGCTATGGTGAAAAAGGAAATATCCTCAGATCAAATCTGGAAAGAAGCTTTCTGAGAAACTGCTCTGTGATGAGTTACTTCCACTCATAGAGTTACATCTGTATTTCGTGGATCTCTTTGCTAGCCTTATTTCTGTGGAAACAGAGAACAGATATTTCGGATCCCTTTGAAGACTATAGGGCCAAAGGAAATATCCTCCCATAACAAAGAGAAAGAAGCTTTCTGAGAAACTTCTTTGTGTTCTGTGAAATCATCTCACAGAGTTACAGCTTTCCCCTCAAGAAGCCTTTCGCTTAGACAGTTCTTGTGGAATTGGCAAAGGGATATTTGGAAGCCCTTAGAGGGCTATGGTGAAAAAGGAAATATCCTCAGATGAAATCTGGAAAGAAGCTTTCTGAGAAACTGCTTAGTGTTCTGTTAATTCATCTCACAGAGTTTCATCTGTATTTCGTGGATCTCTTTGCTAGCCTTATTTCTGTGGAATCTGAGAACAGATATTTCGGATCCCTTTGAAGAGTATAGGGCCAAAGGAAATATCCTCCCATAACAAAGAGAAAGAAGTTTTCTGAGAAACTTCTTTGTGTCTGTGAAATCATCTCACAGTGTTACAGCTTTCCCCTCAAGAAGCCTTTCGCTAAGACAGTTCTTGTGGAATTGGCAAAGTGATATTTGGAAGCCCATAGAGGGCTATGGTGAAAAAGGAAATATCCTCAGATGAAATCTGGAAAGAAGCTTTCTGAGAAACTGTTCTGCGATGTGTGACTTCCACTCACAGAGTTACATCTGTATTTCGTGGATCTCTTTGCTAGCCTTATTTCTGTGGAATCTGAGAACATATATTTCGGATCCCTTTGAAGACTATAGGGCCAAAGTAAATATCCTCCGATAACAAAGAGAAAGAAGCTTTCTGAGAAACTTCTTTGTGTTCTGTGAAATCATCTCACAGTGTTACAGCTTTCCCCTCAAGAACCCTTTCGCTAAGACAGTTCTTGTGGAATTGGCAAAAGGATATTTGGAAACCCCTAGAGGGCTATGGTGAAAAAGGAAATATCCTCAGATGAAATCTGGAAAGAAGCTTTCTGAGAGACTGATTAGATTTCTGTTAATTCATCTCACAGAGTTACATCCGTATTTCGTGGATCTCTTTGCTAGCATTACTTCTGTGGAATCTGAGAACAGATATTTCGGATCCCTTTGAAGACTATAGGGCCGAAGGAAATATCCTCCGATAACAAAGAGAAAGAAGCTTTCTGAGAAACTTCTTTGTGTTCTGTGAAATCATCTGACAGAGTTACAGCTTTCCCCTCAAGAAACCTTTCGCTAAGACAGTTCTTGTGGAATTGGCAAAGGGATATTTGGAAGCCCATAGAGGGCTATGGTGAAAAAGGAAATATTCTCAGATGAAATCTGGAAAGAAGTTTTCTGAGAAACTGCTTAGTGTTCTGTTAATTCATCTCACAGAGTTTCATCTGTATTTCGTGGATCTCTTTGCTAGCCTTATTTCTGTGGAATCTGAGAACAGATATTTCGGATCCCTTTGAAGAGTATAGGGCCAAAGGAAATATCCTCCCATAACAAAGAGAAAGAAGTTTTCTGAGAAACTTCTTTGTGTTCTGTGAAATCATCTCACAGAGTTACAGCTTTCCCCTCAAGAAGCCTTTCGCTAAGACAGTTCTTGTGGAATTGGCAAAGTGATATTTGGAAGCCCATAGAGGGCTATGGTGAAAAAGGAAATATCCTCAGATCAAATCTGGAAAGAAGCTTTCTGAGAAACTGCTCTGTGATGAGTTACTTCCACTCATAGAGTTACATCTGTATTTCGTGGATCTCTTTGCTAGCCTTATTTCTGTGGAATCAGAGAACAGATATTTCGGATCCCTTTGAAGACTATAGGGACAAAGGAAATATCCTCCCATAACAAAGAGAAAGAAGCTTTCTGAGAAACTTCTTTGTGTTCTGTGAAATCATCTCACAGAGTTACAGCTTTCCCCTCAAGAAGCCTTTCGCTTAGACAGTTCTTGTGGAATTGGCAAAGGGATATTTGGAAGCCCTTAGAGGGCTATGGTGAAAAAGGAAATATCCTCAGATGAAATCTGGAAAGAAGATTTCTGAGAAACTGCTTAGTGTTCTGTTAATTCATCTCACAGAGTTTCATCTGTATTTCGTGGATCTCTTTGCTAGCCTTATTTCTGTGGAATCTGAGAACAGATATTTCGGATCCCTTTGAAGAGTGTAGGGCCAAAGGAAATATCCTCCCATAACAAAGAGAAAGAAGTTTTCTGAGAAACTTCTTTGTGTCTGTGAAATCATCTCACAGTGTTACAGCTTTCCCCTCAAGAAGCCTTTCGGTAAGACAGTTCTTGTGGAATTGGCAAAGTGATATTTGGAAGCCCATAGAGGGCTTTGGTGAAAAAGGAAATATCCTCAGATGAAATCTGGAAAGAAGCTTTCTGAGAAACTGTTCTGCGATGTGTGACTTCCACTCACAGAGTTACATCTGTATTTCGTGGATCTCTTTGCTAGCCTTATTTCTGTGGAATCTGAGAACATATATTTCGGATCCCTTTGAAGACTATAGGGCCAAAGGAAATATCCTCCGATAACAAAGAGAAAGAAGCTTTCTGAGAAACTTCTTTGTGTTCTGTGAAATCATTTCACAGTGTTACAGCTTTCCCCTCAAGAAGCCTTTCGCTAAGACAGTTCTTGTGGAATTGGCAAAAGGATATTTGGAAACCCCTAGAGGGCTATAGTGAAAAAGGAAATATCCTCAGATGAAATCTGGAAAGAAGCTTTCTGAGAAACTGCTTAGTGTTCTGTTAATTCATCTCACAGAGTTACATCTATATTTCGTGGATTTCTTTGCTAGCCTTATTTCTGTGGAATCTGAGAACAGATATTTCGGATCCCTTTGAAGACTATAGGGCCAAAGGAAATATCCTCAGATAACAAAGAGAAAGAAGCTTTCTGAGAAACTTCTTTGTGTTCTCTGAAATCATCTCACAGAGATACAGCTTTCCCCTCAAGAAGCCTTTCGCTAAGACAGTTCTTGTGGAATTGGCAAAGTGATATTTGGAAGCCCATAGAGGGCTATGGTGAAAAAGGAAATATCCTCAGATGAAATCTGGAAAGAAGCTTTCTGAGAAACTGCTCTGTGATGAGTTACTTCCACTCACAGAGTAACATCTGTATTTCGTGGATCTCTTTGCTAGCCTTATTTCTGTGGAATCTGAGAACAGATATTTCGGATCCCTTTGAAGACTGTAGGGACAAAGGAAATATCCTCCCATAACAAAGTGAAAGAAGCTTTCTGAGAAACTTCTTTGTGTTCTGTGAAATCATCTCACAGAGTGACAGCTTTCCCCTCAAGAAGCCTTTCGCTTAGACAGTTCTTGTGGAATTGGCAAAGGGATATTTGGAAGCCCATAGAGGGCTATGGTGAAAAAGGAAATATCCTCAGATGAAATCTGGAAAGAAGCTTTCTGAGAAACTGCTTAGTGTTCTGTTAATTCATCTCACAGAGTTACATCTGTATTTCGTGGATCTCTTTGCTAGCCTTATTTCTGTGGAATGTGAGAACAGATATTTCGGATCCCTTTGAAGACTGTAGGGCCAAAGGAAATATCCTCCCATAACAAAGTGAAAGAAGCTTTCTGAGAAACTTCTTTGTGTTCTGTGAAATCATCTCACAGAGTGACAGCTTTCCCCTCAAGAAGCCTTTCGCTTAGACAGTTCTTGTGGAATTGGCAAAGGGATATTTGGAAGCCCATAGAGGGCTATGGTGAAAAAGGAAATATCCTCAGATGAAATCTGGAAAGAAGCTTTCTGAGAAACTGCTTAGTGTTCTGTTAATTCATCTCACAGAGTTACATCTGTATTTCGTGGATCTCTTTGCTAGCCTTTTTTCTGTGGAATCTGAGAACAGATATTTCGGATCCCTTTGAAGACTATAGGGCCAAAGGAAATATCCTCCGATAACAAAGAGAAAGAAGCTTTCTGAGAAACTTCTTTGTGTTCTGTGAAATCATCTCACAGAGTTACAGCTTTCCCCTCAAGAAGCCTTTTGCTTAGACAGTTCTTGTGGAATTGGCAAAGGGATATTTGGAAGCCCATAGAGGGCTATGGTGAAAAAGGAAATATCCTCAGATGAAATCTGGAAAGAAGCTTTCTGAGAGACTGCTTAGTTTTCTGTTAATTCATCTCACAGAGTTACATCTGTATTTCGTGGATCTCTTTGCTAGCCTTATTTCTGTGGAATCTGAGAACAGATATTTCGGATCCCTTTGAAGACTATAGGGCCAAAGGAAATATCCTCCCATAACAAAGAGAAAGAAGCTTTCTGAGAAACCTCTTTGTGTTCTGTGAAATCATCTCACAGAGTTACAGCTTTCCCCTCAAGAAGCCTTTCGCTAAGACAGTTGTTGTGGAATTGGCAAAGTGATATTTGGAAGCCCGTAGAGGGCTATGGTGAAAAAGGAAATATCCTCAGATGAAATCTGGAAAGAAGCTTTCTGAGAAACTGCTCTGTGATGTGTGACTTCCACTCACAGAGTTACATCTGTATTTCGTGGATCTCTTTGCTAGCCTTATTTCTGTGGAATATGAGAACAGATATTTCGGATCCCTTTGAAGACTATAGGGCCAAAGGAAATATCCTCCCATAACAAAGAGAAAGAAGCTTTCTGAGAAACTTCTTTGTGTTCTGTGAAATCATCTCACAGTGTTACAGCTTTCCCCTCAAGAAGCCTTTCGCTAAGACAGTTCTTGTGGAATTGGCAAAGTGATATTTGGAAGCCCATAGAGGGCTATGGTGAAAAAGGAAATATCCTCAGATGAAATCTGGAAAGAAGCTTTCTGAGAAACTGTTCTGCGATGTGTGACTTCCACTCACAGAGTTACATCTGTATTTCGTGGATCTCTTTGCTAGCCTTATTTCTGTGGAGTCCGAGAACAGATATTTCGGATCCCTTTGAAGACTATAGAGCCAAAGGAAATATCCTCCGATAACAAAGAGAAAGAAGCTTTCTGAGAAACTTCTTTGTGTTCTGTGAAATCATCTTACAGTGTTACAGCTTTCCCCTCAAGAAGCCTTTCGCTAAGACAGTTCTTGTGGAATTGGCAAAGGGATATTTGGAAACCCCTAGAGGGCTATGGTGAAAAAGGAAATATCCTCAGATGAAATCTGGAAAGAAGCTTTCTGAGAAACTGCTTAGTGTTCTCTTAATTCATCTCACAGAGTAACAACTATATTTCCTGGATTTCTTTGCTAGCCTTATTTCTGTGGAATCTGAGAACAGATATTTCGGATCCCTTTGAAGACTATAGGGCCAAAGTAAATATCCTCCCATAACAAAGAGAAAGAAGCTTTCTGAGAAACTTCTTTGTGTTCTGTGAAATCATCTCACAGTGTTACAGCTTTCCCCTCAAGAAGCCTTTCGCTAAGACAGTTCTTGTGGAATTGGCAAAGGGATATTTGGAAACCCGTAGAGGGCTATGGTGAAAAAGGAAATATCCTCAGATGAAATCTGGAAAGAAGCTTTCAGAGAAACTGCTTAGTGTTCTGTTAATTCATCTCACAGAGTTACATCTATATTTCGTGGATTTCTTTGCTAGCCTTATTTCTGTGGAATCTGAGAACAGATATTTCGGATCCCTTTGAAGACTATAGGGCCAAAGGAAATATCCTCCGATAACAAAGAGAAAGAAGCTTTCTGAGAAACTTCTATGTGTTCTGTGAAATCATCTCACAGAGTTACAGCTTTCCCCTGAAGAAGCCTTTCGCTAAGACAGTTCTTGTGGAATTGGCAAAGTGATATTTGGAAGCCCATAGAGGGCTATGGTGAAAAAGGAAATATCCTCAGATGAAATCTGGAAAGAAGCTTTCTGAGAAACTGCTCTGTGATGAGTTACTTCCACTCACAGAGTTACATCTGTATTTCGTGGTTCTCTTTGCTAGCCTTATTTCTGTGGAATCTGAGAACAGATATTTCGGATCCCTTTGAAGACTATAGGGCCAAAGGAAATATCCTCCCATAACAAAGAGAAAGAAGCTTTCTGAGAAACTTCTTTGTGTTCTGTGAAATCATCTCACAGTGTTACAACTTTCCCCTCAAGAAGCCTTTCGCTAAGACAGTTCTTGTGGAATTGGCAAAGGGATATTTGGAAGCCCATAGAGGGCTATGGTGAAAAAGGAAATATCCTCAGATGAAATCTGGAAAGAAGCTTTCTGAGAAACTGCTTAGTGTTCTGTTAATTCATCTCACAGAGTTACATCTGTATTTCGTGGATCTCTTTGCTAGCCTTATTTCTGTGGAATCTGAGAACAGATATTTCTGATCTCTTTGAAGACTGTAGGGCCAAAGGAAATATCCTCCCATAACAAAGAGAAAGAAGCTTTCTGAGAAACTTCTTTGTGTTCTGTGAAATCATCTCACAGAGTTACAGCTTTCCCCTCAAGAAGCCTTTCGCTTACACAGTTCTTGTGGAATTGGCAAAGGGATATTTGGAAGCCCATAGAGGGCTATGTTGAAAAAGGAAATATCCTCAGATGAAATCTGGAAAGAAGCTTTCTGAGAAACTGCTTAGTGTTCAGATAATTCATTTCACAGAGTTACATCTGTATTTCGTGGATCTCTTTGCTAGCCTTATTTCTGTGGAATCTGAGAACAGATATTTCTGATCCCATTAAAGACTATAGGGACAAAGGAAATATACTCCGATAACAAAGAGAAAGAAGCTTTCTGAGAAACTTCTTTGTGTTCTGTGAAATCATCTCACAGAGTTACAGCTTTCCCCTCAAGAAGCCTTTTGCTTAGACAGTTCTTCTGGAATTGGAAAGGGATATTTGGAAGCCCATAGAGGGCTATGGTGAAAAAGGAAATATCCTCAGATGAAATCTGGAAAGAAGCTTTCTGAGAGACTGATTAGATTTCTGTTAATTCATCTCACAGAGTTACATCCGTATTTCGTGGATCTCTTTGCTAGCATTACTTCTGTGGAATCTGAGAACAGATATTTAGGATCCCTTTGAAGACTATAGGGCCGAAGGTAATATCCTCCGATAACAAAGAGAAAGAAGCTTTCTGAGAAACTTCTTTGTGTTCTGTGAAATCATCTGACAGAGTTACAGCTTTCCCCTCAAGAAACCTTTCGCTAAGACAGTTCTTGTGGAATTGGCAAAGGGATATTTGGAAGCCCATAGAGGGCTATGGTGAAAAAGGAAATATTCTCAGATGAAATCTGGAAAGAAGTTTTCTGAGAAACTGCTTAGTGTTCTGTTAATTCATCTCACAGAGTTTCATCTGTATTTCGTGGATCTCTTTGCTAGCCTTATTTCTGTGGAATCTGAGAACAGATATTTCGGATCCCATTGAAGAGTATAGGGCCAAAGGAAATATCCTCCCATAACAAAGAGAAAGAAGTTTTCTGAGAAACTTCTTTGTGTTCTGTGAAATCATCTCACAGTGTTACAGCTTTCCCCTCAAGAAGCCTTTCGCTAAGACAGTTCTTGTGGAATTGGCAAAGTGATATTTGGAAGCCCATAGAGGGCTATGGTGAAAAAGGAAATATCCTCAGATGAAATCTGGAAAGAAGCTTTCTGAGAAACTGTTCTGCGATGTGTGACTTCCACTCACAGAGTTACATCTGTATTTCGTGGATCTCTTTGCTAGCCTTATTTCTGTGGAATCTGAGAACAGATATTTCGGATCCCTTTGAAGACTATAGGGCAAAAGGAAATATCCTCCGATAACAAAGAGAAAGAAGCTTTCTGAGAAACTTCTTTGTGTTCTGTGAAATCATCTCACAGTGTTACAGCTTTCCCCTCAAGAAGCCTTTCGCTAAGACAGTTCTTGTGGAATTGGCAAAGGGATATTTGGAAACCCCTAGAGGGCTATGGTGAAAAAGGAAATATCCTCAGATGAAATCTGGAAAGAAGTTTTCTGAGAAACTGCTTAGTGTTCTCTTAATTCCTCTCACAGAGTTACATCTATATTTCGTGGATTTCTTTGCTAGCCTTATTTCTGTGAATTTCTGAGAACAGATATTTCGGATCCCTTTGAAGACTGTAGGGCCAAAGGAAATATCCTCCCATAACAAAGAGAAAGAAGCTTTCTGAGAAACTTCTTTGTGTTCTGTGAAATCATCTCACAGAGTTACAGCTTTCCCCTCAAGAAGCCTTTGCTTAGACAGTTCTTCTGGAATTGGAAAGGGATATTTGGAAGCCCATAGAGGGCTATGGTGAAAAAGGAAATATCCTCAGATGAAATCTGGAAAGAAGCTTTCTGAGAGACTGATTAGATTTCTGTTAATTCATCTCACAGAGTTACATCCGTATTTCTTGGATCTCTTTGCTAGCATTATTTCTGTGGAATCTGAGAACAGATATTTCGGATCCCTTTGAGGACTATAGGGCCGAAGGAAATATCCTCCGATAACAAAGAGAAAGAAGCTTTCTGAGAAACTTCTTTGTGTTCTGTATAATCATCTGACAGAGTTACAGCTTTCCCCTCAAGAAACCTTTCGCTAAGACAGTTCTTGTGGAATTGGCAAAGGGATATTTGGAAGCCCATAGAGGGCTATGGTGAAAAAGGAAATATCCTCAGATGAAATCTGGAAAGAAGCTTTCTGAGAAACTGCTTAGTGTTCTGTTAATTCATCTCACAGAGTTACATCTGTATTTCGTGGATCTCTTTGCTAGCCTTATTTCTGTGGAATCTGAGAACAGATATTTCAGATCCCTTTGAAGAGTATAGGGCCAAAGGAAATATCCTCCGATAACAAAGAGAAAGAAGCTTTCTGAGAAACTTCTTTGTGTTCTGTGAAATCATCTCACAGAGTTACAGCTTTCCCCTCAAGAAGCCTTTCGCTAAAACAGTTGTTGTGGAATTGGCAAAGTGATATTTGGAAGCCCATAGAGGGCAATGTTGAAAAAGGAAATATCCTCTGATGAAATCTGGAAAGAAGCTTTCTGAGAAACTGTCTGTGATGTGTGACTTCCACTCATAGAGTTACATCTGTATTTCGTGGATCTCTTTGCTAGCCTTATTTCTGTGGAATCTGAGAACAGATATTTCGGATCCCTTTGAAGACTATAGGGCCAAAGGAAATATCCTCCCATAACAAAGAGAAAGAAGCTTTCTGAGAAACTTCTTTGTGTTTTGTGAAATCATCTCACAGAGTTACAGCTTTCCCCTCAAGAAGCCTTTCGCTTAGACAGTTCTTGTGGAATTGGCAAAGGGATATTTGGAAGCCCTTAGAGGGCTATGGTGAAAAAGGAAATATCCTCAGATGAAATCTGGAAAGAAGCTTTCTGAGAAACTGCTTAGTGTTCTGTTAATTCATCTCACAGAGTTTCATCTGTATTTCGTGGATCTCTTTGCTAGCCTTATTTCTGTGGAATCTGAGAACAGATATTTCGGATCCCATTGAAGAGTATAGGGCCAAAGGAAATATCCTCCCATAACAAAGAGAAAGAAGTTTTCTGAGAAACTTCTTTGTGTTCTGTGAAATCATCTCACAGTGTTACAGCTTTCCCCTCAAGAAGCCTTTCGCTAAGACAGTTCTTGTGGAATTGGCAAAGTGATATTTGGAAGCCCATAGAGGGCTATGGTGAAAAAGGAAATATCCTCAGATGAAATCTAGAAAGAAGCTTTCTGAGAAACTGTTCTGCGATGTGTGACTTCCACTCACAGAGTTACATCTGTATTTCGTGGATCTCTTTGCTAGCCTTATTTCTGTGGAATCTGAGAACAGATATTTCGGATCCCTTTGAAGACTATAGGGCCAAAGGAAATATCCTCCGATAACAAAGAGAAAGAAGCTTTCTGAGAAACTTCTTTGTGTTCTGTGAAATCATCTCACAGTGTTACAGCTTTCCCCTCAAGAAGCCTTTCGCTAAGACAGTTCTTGTGGAATTGGCAAAGGGATATTTGGAAACCCCTAGAGGGCTATGGTGAAAAAGGAAATATCCTCAGAAGAAATCTGGAAAGAAGTTTTCTGAGAAACTGCTTAGTGTTCTCTTAATTCCTCTCACAGAGTTACATCTATATTTCGTGGATTTCTTTGCTAGCCTTATTTCTGTGAATTTCTGAGAACAGATATTTCGGATCCCTTTGAAGACTGTAGGGCCAAAGGAAATATCCTCCCATAACAAAGAGAAAGAAGCTTTCTGAGAAACTTCTTTGTGTTCTGTGAAATCATCTCACAGAGTTACAGCTTTCCCCTCAAGAAGCCTTTGCTTAGACAGTTCTTCTGGAATTGGAAAGGGATATTTGGAAGCCCATAGAGGGCTATGGTGAAAAAGGAAATATCCTCAGATGAAATCTGGAAAGAAGCTTTCTGAGAGACTGATTAGATTTCTGTTAATTCATCTCACAGAGTTACATCCGTATTTCTTGGATCTCTTTGCTAGCATTATTTCTGTGGAATCTGAGAACAGATATTTCGGATCCCTTTGAAGACTATAGGGCCGAAGGAAATATCCTCCGATAACAAAGAGAAAGAAGCTTTCTGAGAAACTTCTTTGTGTTCTGTATAATCATCTGACAGAGTTACAGCTTTCCCCTCAAGAAACCTTTCGCTAAGACAGTTCTTGTGGAATTGGCAAAGGGATATTTTGAAGCCCATAGAGGGCTATGGTGAAAAAGGAAATATCCTCAGATGAAATCTGGAAAGAAGCTTTCTGAGAAACTGCTTAGTGTTCTGTTAATTCATCTCACAGAGTTACATCTGTATTTCGTGGATCTCTTTGCTAGCCTTATTTCTGTGGAATCTGAGAACAGATATTTCAGATCCCTTTGAAGAGTATAGGGCCAAAGGAAATATCCTCCGATAACAAAGAGAAAGAAGCTTTCTGAGAAACTTCTTTGTGTTCTGTGAAATCATCTCACAGAGTTACAGCTTTCCCCTCAAGAAGCCTTTCGCTAAGACAGTTGTTGTGGAATTGGCAAAGTGATATTTGGAAGCCCATAGAGGGCAATGTTGAAAAAGGAAATATCCTCAGATGAAATCTGGAAAGAAGCTTTCTGAGAAACTGTCTGTGATGTGTGACTTCCACTCATAGAGTTACATCTGTATTTCGTGGATCTCTTTGCTAGCCTTATTTCTGTGGAATCTGAGAACAGATATTTCGGATCCCTTTGAAGACTATAGGGCCAAAGGAAATATCCTCCCATAACAAAGAGAAAGAAGCTTTCTGAGAAACTTCTTTGTGTTTTGTGAAATCATCTCACAGAGTTACAGCTTTCCCCTCAAGAAGCCTTTCGCTTAGACAGTTCTTGTGGAATTGGCAAAGGGATATTTGGAAGCCCTTAGAGGGCTATGGTGAAAAAGGAAATATCCTCAGATGAAATCTGGAAAGAAGCTTTCTGAGAAACTGCTTAGTGTTCTGTTAATTCATCTCACAGAGTTTCATCTGTATTTCGTGGATTTCTTTGCTAGCCTTATTTCTGTGGAATCTGAGAACAGATATTTCGGATCCCTTTGAAGTCTATAGGGCCAAAGGAAATATCCTCCGATAACAAAGAGAAAGAAGCTTTGTGAGAAACTTCTTTGTGTTCTGTGAAATCATCTCACAGAGATACAGCTTTCCCCTCAAGAAGCCTGTCGCTAAGACAGTTCTTGTGGAATTGGCAAAGTGATATTTGGAAGCCCATAGAGGGCTATGGTGAAAAAGGAAATATCCTCAGATGAAATCTGGAAAGAAGCTTTCTGGGAAACTGCTCTGTGATGAGTTACTTCCACTCACAGAGTTACATCTGTATTTCGTGGATATCTTTGCTAGCCTTGTTTCTGTGGAATCTGAGAACAGATATTTCGGATCCCTTTGAAGACTGTAGGGCCAAAGGAAATATCCTCCCATAACAAAGAGAAAGAAGCTTTCTGAGAAACTTCTTTGTGTTCTGTGAAATCATCTCACAGAGTTACAGCTT
Organism: Macaca mulatta; assembly: GCF_049350105.2. NCBI lineage: Eukaryota > Metazoa > Chordata > Mammalia > Primates > Cercopithecidae > Macaca > Macaca mulatta. The sequence goes on along the minus strand of NC_133422.1, from coordinate 49,303,160 downwards.
TCCCCTCAAGAAGCCTTTCGCTTAGACAGTTCTTGTGGAATTGGCAAAGGGATATTTGGAAGCCCATAGAGTGCTATGGTGAAAAAGGAAATATCCTCAGATGAAATCTGGAAAGAAGCTTTCTGAGAAACTGCTTAGTGTTCTGTTAATTCATCTCACAGAGTTACATCTGTATTTCGTGGATCTCTTTGCTAGCCTTATTTCTGTGGAATCTGAGAACAGATATTTCGGATCCCTTTGAAGACTATAGGGCCAAAGGAAATATCCTCCGATAACAAAGAGAAAGAAGCTTTCTGAGAAACTTCTTTGTGTTCTGTGAAATCATCTCACAGAGTTACAGCTTTCCCCTCAAGAAGCCTTTTGCTTAGACAGTTCTTGTGGAATTGGCAAAGGGATATTTGGAAGCCCATAGAGGGCTATGGTGAAAAAGGAAATATCCTATGATGAAATCTGGAAAGAAGCTTTCTGAGAGACTGCTTAGTTTTCTGTTAATTCATCTCACAGAGTTACATCCGTATTTCGTGGATCTCTTTGCTAGCCTTATTTCTGTGGAATCCGAGAACAGATATTTCGGATCCCTTTGAAGACTATAGGGCCAAAGGAAATATCCTCCGATAACAAAGAGAAAGAAGCTTTCTGAGAAACTTCTTTGTGTTCTGTGAAATCATCTCACAGAGTTACAGCTTTCCCCTCAAGAAGCCTTTCGCTAAGACAGTTGTTGTGGAATTGGCAAAGTGATATTTGGAAGCCCGTAGAGGGCTATGGTGAAAAAGGAAATATCCTCAGATGAAATCTGGAAAGAAGCTTTCTGAGAAACTGCTCTGTGATGTGTGACTTCCACTCACAGAGTTACATCTGTATTTCGTGGATCTCTTTGCTAGCCTTATTTCTGTGGAATATGAGAACAGATATTTCGGATCCCTTTGAAGACTATAGGGCCAAAGGAAATATCCTCCCATAACAAAGAGAAAGAAGCTTTCTGAGAAACTTCTTTGTGTTCTGTGAAATCATCTCACAGTGTTACAGCTTTCCCCTCAAGAAGCCTTTCGCTAAGACAGTTCTTGTGGAATTGGCAAAGTGATATTTGGAAGCCCATAGAGGGCTATGGTGAAAAAGGAAATATCCTCAGATGAAATCCGGAAAGAAGCTTTCTGAGAAACAGTTCTCCGATGTGTGACTTCCACTCACAGAGTTACATCTGTATTTCGTGGATCTCTTTGCTAGCCTTATTTCTGTGGAATCCGAGAACAGATATTTCGGATCCCTTTGAAGACTATAGGGCCAAAGGAAATATCCTCCGATAACAAAGAGAAAGAAGCTTTCTGAGAAAATTCTTTGTGTTCTGTGAAATCATCTCAAGTGTTACAGCTTTCCCCTCAAGAAGCCTTTCGCTAAGACAGTTCTTGTGGAATTGGCAAAGGGATATTTGGAAACCCCTAGAGGGCTATGGTGAAAAAGGAAATATCCTCAGATGAAATCTGGAAAGAAGCTTTCTGAGAAACTGCTTAGTATTCTCTTAATTCATCTGACAGAGTAACATCTATATTTCGTGGATTTCTTTGCTAGCCTTATTTCTGTGGAATCTGAGAACAGATATTTCGGATCCCTTTGAAGACTATAGGGCCAAAGGAAATATCCTCCCATAACAAAGAGAAAGAAGCTTTCTGAGAAACTTCTTTGTGTTCTGTGAAATCATCTCACAGAGTTACAGCTTTCCCCTCAAGAAGCCTTTCGCTTACACAGTTCTTGTGGAATTGGCAAAGGGATATTTGGAAGCCCATAGAGGGCTATGTTGAAAAAGGAAATATCCTCAGATGAAATCTGGAAAGAAGCTTTCTGAGAAACTGCTCTGTGATGTGTGACTTCCACTCACAGAGTTACATCGGTATTTCGTGGATCTCTTTGCTAGCCTTATTTCTGTGGAATATGAGAACAGATATTTCGGATCCCTTTGAAGACTATAGGGCCAAAGGAAATATCCTCCCATAACAAAGAGAAAGAAGCTTTCTGAGAAACTTCTTTGTGTTCTGTGAAATCATCTCACAGTGTTACAGCTTTCCCCTCAAGAAGCCTTTCGCTAAGACAGTTCTTGTGGAATTGGCAAAGTGATATTTGGAAGCCCATAGAGGGCTATGCTGAAAAAGGAAATATCCTCAGGTGAAATCTGGAAAGAAGCTTTCTGAGAAACTGTTCTGCGATGTGTGACTTCCACTCACAGAGTTACATCTGTATTTCGTGGATCTCTTTGCTAGCCTTATTTCTGTGGAGTCCGAGAACAGATATTTCGGATCCCTTTGAAGACTATAGAGCCAAAGGAAATATCCTCCGATAACAAAGAGAAAGAAGCTTTCTGAGAAACTTCTTTGTGTTCTGTGAAATCATCTCACAGTGTTACAGCTTTCCCCTCAAGAAGCCTTTCGCTAAGACAGTTCTTGTGGAATTGGCAAAGGGATATTTGGAAACACCTAGAGAGCTATGGTGAAAAAGGAAATATCCTCAGATGAAATCTGGAAAGAAGCTTTCTGAGAAACTGCTTAGTGTTCTCTTAATTCATCTCACAGAGTAACAACTATATTTCGTGGATTTCTTTGCTAGCCTTATTTCTGTGGAATCTGAGAACAGATATTTCGGATCCCTTTGAAGAATATAGGGCCAAAGGAAATATCCTCCCATAACAAAGAGAAAGGAGCTTTCTGAGAAACTTCTTTGTGTTCTGTGAAATCATCTCACAGTGTTACAGCTTTCCCCTCAAGAAGCCTTTCGCTAAGACAGTTCTTGTGGAATTGGCAAAGTGATATTTGGAAGCCCATAGATGGCTATGGTGAAAAAGGAAATATCCTCAGATGAAATCTGGAAAGAAGATTTCTGAGAAACTTCTTTGTGTTCTGTGAAATCATCTCACAGAGTTACAGCTTTCCCCTCAAGAAGCCTTTCGCTAAGACAGTTGTTGTGGAATTGGCAAAGTGATATTTGGATCCCCTAGAGGGCTATGGTGAAAAAGGAAATATCCTCAGATGAAATCTGGAAAGAAGCTTTCTGAGAAACTGCTCTGTGATGTGTGACTTCACTCACAGAGTTACATCTGTATTTCGTGGATCTCTTTGCTAGCCTTATTTCTGTGGAATCTGAGAACAGATATTTCGGATCCCTTTGAAGACTGTAGGGCCAAAGGAAATATCCTTCCATAACAAAGAGAAAGAAGCTTTCTGAGAAACTTCTTTGTGTTCTGTGAAATCATCTCACAGAGATACAGCTTTCCCCTCAAGAAGCCTTTCGCTAAGACAGTTCTTGTGGAATTGGCAAAGTGATATTTGGAAGCCCATACAGGGCTATGGTGAAAAAGGAAATATCCTAAGATGAAATCTGGAAAGAAGCTTTCTGAGAAACTGTTCTGCAATGTGTGACTTCCAGTCACAGAGTTCCATCTGTATTTCGTGGATCTCTTTGCTAGCCTTAATTCTGTGGAATCTGAGAACAGATATTTTGGATCCCTTTGAAGACTATAGGGCCAAAGGAAATATCCTCCGGTAACAAAGAGAAAGAAGCTTTCTGAGAAACTTCTTTGTGTTCTTTGAAATCATCTCACAGAGTTACAGCTTTCCCCTCAAGAAGCCTTTCGCTAAGACAGTTCTTGTGGAATTGGCAAAGTGATATTTGGAAGCCCATAGAGGGCTATGGTGAAAAAGGAAATATCCTCAGATGAAATCTGGAAAGAAGCTTTCTGAGAAACTGGTTAGTGTTCTCTTAATTCATCTCACAGAGTTACATCTGTATTTCGAGGATCTCTTTGCTAGCCTTATTTCTGTGGAATCTGAGAACAGATATTTCGGATCCCTTTGAAGACTATAGGGCCAAAGGAAATACCCTCCGATAACAAAGAGAAAGAAGCTTTCTGAGAAACTTCTTTGTGTTCTGTGAAAGCATCTCACAGATTACAGCTTTCCCCTCAAGAAACCTTTTGCTTAGACAGTTCTTCTTGAATTGGCAAAGGGATATTTGGAAACCCATAGAGGGCTATGGTGAAAAAGGAAATATCCTCAGATGAAATCTGGAAAGAAGCTTTCTGAGAGACTGCTTAGTTTTCTGTTAATTCATCTCACAGAGTTACATCCGTATTTCGTGGATCTCTTTGCTAGCCTTATTTCTGTGAAATCTGAGAACAGATATTTCGGATCCCTTTGAAGACTATAGGGCCAAAGGAAATATCCTCCGATATAAAAACAGAAAGAAGCTTTCTGAGAAACTTCTTTGTGTTCTGTGAAATCATCTCACAGAGTTACAGCTTTCCCCTCAAGAAGCCTTTCGCTAAGACAGTTGTTGTGGAATTGGCGAAGTGATATTTGGAAGCCCATAGAGGGCTATGGTGAAAAAGGAAATATCCTCAGATGAAATCTGGAAAGAAGCTTTCTGAGAAGCTACTTAGTGTTCTGTAAATTCATCTCACAGAGTTACATCTGTACTTTGTGGATCTCTTTGCTAGCCTTATTTCTGTGGAATCTGAGAACAGATATTTCGGATCCCTTTGAAGACTATAGGGCCAAAGGAAATATCCTCCCATAACAGAGAGAAAGAAGCTTTCTGAGAAACTTCTTTGTGTTCTGTGAAATCATCTCACAGAGTTACAGCTTTCCCCTCAAGAATCCTTTCGCTTAGACAGGTCTTGTGGAATTGGCAAAGGGATATTTGGAATCCCATAGAGGGCTATGGTGAAAAAGGAAATATCCTCAGATGAAATCTGGAAAGAAGCTTTCTGAGAAACTGCGTAGTGTTCTGTTAATTCATCTAACAGAGTTACATCTGTATTTCGTGGATCTCTTTGCTAGCCTTATTTCTGTGGAATCTGAGAACACATATTTTGGATCCCTTTGAAGACTATAGGGCCAAAGGAAATATCCTCCCATAACAAAGAGAAAGAAGCTTTCTGAGAAACTTCTTTGTGTTCTGTGAAATCATCTCACAGAGTTACAGCTTTCCCCTCAAGAAGCCTTTCGCTAAGACAGTTCTTGTGGAATTGGCAAAGTGATATTTGGAAGCCCATAGAGGGCTATGGTGAAAAAGGAAATATCCTCAGATGAAATCTGGAAAGAAGCTTTCTGAGAAACTGCTCTGTGATGTGTGACTTCCACTCACAGAGTTACATCTGTATTTCGTGGATCTCTTTGCTAGCCTTATTTCTGTGGAATCTGAGAACAGATATTTTGGATCCCTTTGAAGACTATAGGGCCAAAGGAAATATCCTCCCATAAAAAAGAGAAAGAAGCTTTCTGAGAAACTTCTTTGTGTTCTGTGAAATCATCTCACAGAGTTACAGCTTTCCCCTCAAGAAGCCTTTCGCTAAGAGAGTTCTTGTGGAATTGGCAAAGTGATATTTGGAAGCCCATAGAGGGCTATGGTGAAAAAGGAAATATCCTAGGATGAAATCTGGAAAGAAGCTTTCTGAGAAACTGTTCTGCGATGTGTGACTTCCACTCACAGAGTTACATCTGTATTTCGTGGTTCTCTTTGCTAGCCTTATTTCTGTGGAATCTGAGAACAGATATTTCGGATCCCTTTGAAGACTATAGGGTCAAAGGAAATATCCTCCGATAACAAAGAGAAAGAAGCTTTCTGAGAAACTTCTTTGTGTTCTGTGAAATCATCTCACAGTGTTACAGCTTTCCCCTCAAGAAGCCTTTCGCTAAGACAGTTCTTGTGGAATTGGCAAAGGGATATTTGGAAACCCCTAGAGGGCTATGGTGAAAAAGGAAATATCCTCAGATGAAATCTGGAAAGAAGCTTTCTGAGAAACTGCTTAGTGTTCTCTTAATTCATCTCACAGAGTTACATCTATATTTCGTGGATTTCTTTGCTAGCCTTATTTCTGTGGAATCTGAGAACAGATATTTCGGATCCCTTTGAAGACTATAGGGCCAAAGGAAATATCCTCCGATAACAAAGAGAAAGAAGCTTTCTGAGAAACTTCTTTGTGTTCTGTGAAATCATCTCACAGAGATTCAGCTTTCCCCTCAAGAAGCCTTTGGCTTAGACAGTTATTGTGGAATTGGCAAAGGGATATTTGGAAGCCCATAGAGGGCTATGGTGAAAAAGGAAATATCCTCAGATTAAATCTGGAAAGAAGCTTTCTGAGAAACTACTTAGTGTTCTGTTAATTCATCTCACAGAGTTACATCTGTATTTCGTGGATCTCTTTGCTAGCCTTATTTCTGTGGAATCTGAGAACAGATATTTCGGATCCCTTTGAAGACTATAGGGCCAAAGGAAATATCCTCCCATAACAAAGAGAAAGAAGCTTTCTGAGAAACTTCTTTGTGTTCTTTGAAATCATCTCACAGAGTTACAGCTTTCCCCTCTAGAAGCCTTTCGCTTAGACAGTTCTTGTGGAATTGGCAAAGGGATATTTGGAAGCCCTTAGAGGGCTATGGTGAAAAAGGAAATATCCTCAGATGAAATCTGGAAAGAAGCTTTCTGAGAAACTGCTAAGTGTTCTGTTAATTCATCTCACAGAGTTTCATCTGTATTTCGTGGATCTCTTTGCTAGCCTTATTTCTGTGGAATCTGAGAACAGATATTTCGGATCCCTTTGAAGATATAGGGCCAAAGGAAATATCCTCCCATAACAAAGAGAAACAAGTTTTCTGAGAAACTTCTTTGTGTTCTGTGAAATCATCTCACAGTGTTACAGCTTTCCCCTCAAGAAGCCTTTCGCTAAGACAGTTCTTGTGGAATTGGCAAAGTGATATTTGGAAGCCCATAGAGGGCTATGGTGAAAAAGGAAATATCCTCAGATGAAATCTGGAAAGAAGCTTTCTGAGAAACTGTTCTGCGATGTGTGACTTCCACTCACAGAGTTACATCTGTATTTCGTGGTTCTCTTTGCTAGCCTTATTTCTGTGGAATCTGAGAACAGATATTTCGGATCCCTCTGAAGACTATAGGGCCAAAGGAAATATCCTCCGATAACAAAGAGAAAGAAGCTTTCTGAGAAACTTCTTTGTGTTCTGTGAAATCATCTCACAGTGTTACAGCTTTCCCCTCAAGAAGCCTTCCGCTAAGACAGTTCTTGTGGAATTGGCAAAGGGATATTTGGAAACCCCTAGAGGGCTATGGTGAAAAAGGAAATATCCTCAGATGAAATCTGGAAAGAAGCTTTCTGAGAAACTGCTTAGTGTTCTCTTAATTCATCTCACAGAGTTACATCTATATTTCGTGGATTTCTTTGCTAGCCTTATTTCTGTGGAATCTGAGAACAGATATTTCGGATCCCTTTGAAGACTTTAGGGCCAAAGGAAATATCCTCCGATAACAAAGAGAAAGAAGCTTTCTGAGAAACTTCTTTGTGTTCTGTGAAATAATCTCACAGAGATACAGCTTTCTCCTCAAGAAGCCTTTCGCTAAGACAGTTCTTGTGGAATTGGAAAAGTGATATTTGGAAGCCCATAGAGGGCTATGGTGAAAAAGGAAATATCCTCAGATGAAATCTGGAAAGAAGCTTTCTGAGAAACTGCTCTATGATGAGTTACTTCCACTCAGAGACTTACATCTGTATTTCGTGGATCTCTTTGCTAGCCTTATTTCTGTGGAATCTGAGAACAGATATTTCGGATCCCTTTGAAGACTGTAGGGCCAAAGGAAATATCCTCCCATAACAAAGAGAAAGAAGCTTTCTGAGAAACTTCTTTGTGTTCTGTGAAATCATCTCACAGATTTACAGCTTTCCCCTCAAGAAGACTTTCGCTTAGACAGTTCTTGTGGAATTGGCAAAGGGATATTTGGAAGCCCATAGAGGGCTATGGTGAAAAAGGAAATATCCTCAGATGAAATCTGGAAAGAAGCTTTCTGAGAAACTGCTCTGTGATGTGTTACTTCAACTCACCGAGTTACATCTGTATTTCGTGGTTCTCTTTGCTAGCCTTATTTCTGTGGAATCTGAGAACAGATATTTCGGATCCCTTTGAAGACTATAGGGCCAAAGGAAATATCCTCCCATAACAAAGAGAAAGAAGCTTTCTGAGAAACTTCTTTGTGTTCTGTGAAATCATCTCACAGAGTTACAGCTTTCCCCTCAAGAAGCCTTTCGCTTAGACAGTTCTTGTGGAATTGGCAAAGGGATATTTGTAAGCCCATAGAGGGCAATGGTGAAAAAGGAAATATCCTCAGATGAAATCTGGAAAGAAGCTTTCTGAGAAACTGCTTAGTGTTCTGTTAATTCATCTCACAGAGTTACATCTGTATTTCGTGGATCTCTTTGCTAGCCTTATTTCTGTGGAATCTGAGAACAGATATTTCGGATCCCTTTGAAGACAATAGGGCCAAAGGAAATATCCTCCAATAACAAAGAGAAAGAAGCTTTCTGAAAAACTTCTTTGTGTTCTGTGAAATCATCTAGAGTGTTACAGCTTTCCCCTCAAGAAGCCTTTCGCTAAGACAGTTCTTGTGGAATTGGCAAAGTGATATTTGGAAGCCCATAGAGGGCTATGGTGAAAAAGGAAATATCCTCAGATGAAATCTGGAAAGAAGCTTTCTGAGAAACTGTTCTGCGATGTGTGACTTCCACTCACAGAGTTACATCGGTATTTCGTGGTTCTCTTTGCTAGCGTTATTTCTGTGGAATCTGAGAACAGATATTTCGGATCCCTTTGAAGACTATAGGGCCAAAGGAAATATCCTCCGATAACAAAGAGAAAGAAGCTTTCTGAGAAACTTCTTTGTGTACTGTGAAATGATCTCACAGTGTTACAGCTTTCCCCTCAAGAAGCCTTTTGCTAAGACAGTTCTTGTGGAATTGGCAAAGGGATATTTGGAAACCCCTAGAGGGCTATGGTGAAAAAGGAAATATCCTCATATGAAATCTGGAAAGAAGCTTTCTGAGAAACTGCTTAGTGTTTTCTTAATTCATCTCACAGAGTTACTTCTATATTTCGTGGATTTCTTTGCTAGCCTTATTTCTGTGGAATCTGAGAAACAGATATTTCGGATCCCTTTGAAGACTATAGGGCCAAAGGAAATATCCTCCGATAACAAAGAGAAAGGAGCTTTCTGAGAAACTTCTTTGTGTTCTGTGAAATCATCTCACAGAGATACAGCTTTCCCCTCAAGAAGCCTTTCGCTAAGACAGTTCTTGTGGAATTGGCAAAGTGATATTTGGAAGCCCATAGAGGGCTATGGTGAAAAAGGAAATATCCTCAGATGAAATCTGGAAAGAAGCTTTCTGAGAAACTGCTCTGTGATGAGTTACTTCCACTCACAGAGTTACATCTGCATTTCGTGGACCTCTTTGCTAGCCTTATTTCTGTGGAATCTGAGAACAGATATTTCGGATCCCTTTGAAGACTGTAGGGCCAAAGGAAATATCCTCCCATAACAAAGAGAAAGAAGCTTTCTGAGAAACTTCTTTGTGTTCTGTGAAATCATCTCACAGAGTTACAGCTTTCCCCTCAAGAAGCCTTTCGCTTACACAGTTCTTGTGGAATTGGCAAAGGGATATTTGGAAGCCCATAGAGGGCTATGTTGAAAAAGGAAATATCCTCAGATGAAATCTGGAAAGAACTTTCTGAGAAACAGCTTAGTGTTCTGTTAATTCATCTCACAGAGTTACATCTGTATTTCGTGGATCTCTTTGCTAGCCTTATTTCTGTGGAATCTGAGAACAGATATTTCGGATCCGTTTGAAGACTATAGGGCCAAAGGAAATATCCTCCCATAACAAAGAGAAAGAAGCTTTCTGAGAAACTTCTTTGTGTTCTGTGAAATCATCTCACAGAGTTGCAGCTTTCCCCTCAAGAAGCCTTTCGCTTAGACAGTTCTTGTGGAATTGGCAAAGGGATATTTGGAAGCCCATAGAGGGCTATGGTGAAAAAGGAAATATCCTCAGATGAAATCTAGAAAGATGCTTTCTGAGAAACTGCTCTGTGATGTGTGACTTCCACTCACAGAGTTACATCTGTATTTCGTGGATCTCTATGCTAGCCTTATTTCTGTGGAATCTGAGAACAGATATTTCGGATCCCTTTGAAGACTATAGGGCCAAAGGAAATATCCTCCCATAACAAAGAGAAAGAAGCTTTCTGAGAAACTTCTTTGTGTTCTGTGAAATCATCTCACAGAGTTACAGCTTTCCCCTCAAGAAGCCTTTCGCTTAGACAGTTCTTGTGGAATTGGCAAAGGGATATTTGGAAGCCCATAGAGGGCAATGGTGAAAAAGGAAATATCCTCAGATGAAATCTGGAAAGAAGCTTTCTGAGAAACTGCTTAGTGTTCTGTTAATTCATCTCACAGAGTTATATCTATATTTCGTGGATTTCTTTGCTAGCCTTATTTCTGCGGAATCTGAGAACAGATATTTCGGATCCCTTTGAAGACTATAGGGCCAAAGGAAATATCCTCCGATAACAAAGAGAAAGAAGCTTTCTGAGAAACTCCTTTGTGTTCTGTGAAATCATCTCACAGAGATACAGCTTTCCCCTCAAGAAGCCTTTCGCTAAGACAGTTCTTGTGGAATTGGCAAAGTGATATTTGGAAGCCCATAGAGGGCTATGGTGAAAAAGGAAATATCCTCAGATGAAATCTGGAAAGAAGCTTTCTGAGAAACTGCTCTGTGATGAGTTACTTCCACTCACAGAGTTACATCTGCATTTCGTGGATCTCTTTGCTAGCCTTATTTTTGTGGAATCTGAGAACAGATATTTCGGATCCCTTTGAAGACTGTAGGGCCAAAGGAAATATCCTCCCATAACAAAGAGAAAGAAGCTTTCTGAGAAACTTCTTTGTGTTCTGTGAAATCATCTCACAGAGATACAGCTTTCCCCTCAAGAAGCCTTTCGCTTAGACAGTCCTTGTGGAATTGGCAAAGGGACATTTGGAAGCCCATAGAGGGCAATGTTGAAAAAGGAAATATCCTCAGATGAAATCTGGAAAGAAGCTTTCTGAGAAACTGCTTAGTGTTCTGTTAATTCATCTTACAGAGTTACATCTGTTTTTCGTGGATCTCTTTGCTAGCCTTATTTCTGTGGAATCTGAGAACAGATATTTCGGATCCCTTTGAAGACTATAGGGCCAAAGGAAATATCCTCCGATAACAAAGAGAAAGAAGCTTTCTGAGAAACTACTTTGTGTTCTGTGAAATCATCTCACAGAGTTACAGCTTTCCCCTCAAGAAGCCTTTCGCTCAGACAGTTCTTGTGGAATTGGCAAAGGGATATTTGGAAGCCATAGAGGGCTATGGTGAAAAAGGAAATATCCTCAGATGAAATCTGGAAAGAAGCTTTCTGAGAAACTGCTTAGTTTTCTGATAATTCATCCCACAGAGTTACATCTGTATTTCGTGGATCTCTTTGCTAGCCTTATTTCTGTGGAATCTGAGAACAGATATTTCGGATCCCTTTGAAGAGTATAGGGCCAAAGGAAATATCCTCCGATAACAAAGAGAAAGAAGCTTTCTGAGAAACTTCTTTGTGTTCTGTGAAATCATCTCACAGAGTTACAGCTTTCCCCTCAAGAAGCCTTTCGCTAAGACAGTTGTTGTGGAATTGGCAAAGTGATATTTGGAAGCCCATAAAGGGCTATGGTGAAAAAGGAAATATCCTCAGATGAAATCTGGAAAGAAGCTTTCTGAGAAACTGCTCTGTGATGTGTGACTTCCACTCACAGAGTTACATCTGTATTTCGTGGATCTCTTTGCTAGCCTTATTTCTGTGGAATCTGAGAACAGATATTTCGGATCCCTTTGAAGACTATAGGGCCAAAGGAAATATCCTCCCATAACAAAGAGAAAGAAGCTTTCTGAGAAACTTCATTGTGTTCTGTGAAATCATCTCACAGTGTTACAGCTTTCCCCTCAAGAAGCCTTTCGCTAAGACAGTTCTTGTGGAATTGGCAAAGTGATATTTGGAAGCCCATAGATGGCTATGGTGAAAAAGGAAATATCCTCAGTTGAAATCTGGAAAGAAGATTTCTGAGAAACTGTTCTGCGATGTGTGACTTCCACTCACAGAGTTACAACTGTATTTCGTGGTTCTCTTTGCTAGCCTTATTTCTGTGGAATCTGAGAACAGATATTTCGGATCCCTTTGAAGACTATAGGGCCAAAGGAAATATCCTCCGATAACAAAGAGAAAGAAGCGTTCTGAGAAACTTCTTTGTGTTCTGTGAAATCATCTCACAGAGATACAGCTTTCCCCTCAAGAAGCCTTTCGCTAAGACAGTTCTTGTGGAAATGGCAAAGTGATATTTGGATGCCCATAGAGGGCTATGGTGAAAAAGGAAATATCCTCAGATGAAATCTGGAAAGAAGCTTTCTGAGAAACTGCTCTGTGATGAGTTACTTCCACTCACAGAGTTACATCAGCATTTCGTGGATCTCTTTGCTAGCCTTATTTCTGTGGAATCTGAGAACAGATATTTCGGATCCCTTTGAAGACTGTAGGGCCAAAGGAAATATCCTCCCATAACAAAGAGAAAGAAGCTTTCTGAGAAACTTCTTTGTGTTCTGTGAAATCATCTCACAGAGTTACAGCTTTCCCCTCAAGAAGCCTTTCGCTTACACAGTTCTTGTGGAATTGGCAAAGGGATATTTGGAAGCCCATAGAGGGCTATGTTGAAAAAGGAAATATCCTCAGATGAAATCTGGAAAGAAGCTTTCTGAGAAACTGCTCTGTGATGTGTGACTTCCACTCACAGAGTTACATCTGTATTTCGTGGATCTCTTTGCTAGCCTTATTTCTGTGGAATATGAGAACAGATATTTCGGATCCCTTTGAAGACTATAGGGCCAAAGGAAATATCCTCCCATAACAAAGAGAAAGAAGCTTTCTGAGAAACTTCTTTGTGTTCTGTGAAATCATCTCACAGTGTTACAGCTTTCCCCTCAAGAAGCCTTTCGCTAAGACAGTTCTTGTGGAATTGGCAAAGTGATATTTGGAAGCCCATAGAGGGCTATGCTGAAAAAGGAAATATCCTCAGATGAAATCTGGAAAGAAGCTTTCTGAGAAACTGTTCTGCGATGTGTGACTTCCACTCACAGAGTTACATCTGTATTTCGTGGATCTCTTTGCTAGCCTTATTTCTGTGGAGTCCGAGAACAGATATTTCGGATCCCTTTGAAGACTATAGAGCCAAAGGAAATATCCTCCGATAACAAAGAGAAAGAAGCTTTCTGAGAAACTTCTTTGTGTTCTGTGAAATCATCTCACAGTGTTACAGCTTTCCCCTCAAGAAGCCTTTCGCTAAGACAGTTCTTGTGGAATTGGCAAAGGGATATTTGGAAACACCTAGAGATCTATGGTGAAAAAGGAAATATCCTCAGATGAAATCTGGAAAGAAGCTTTCTGAGAAACTGCTTAGTGTTCTCTTAATTCATCTCACAGAGTAACAACTATATTTCGTGGATTTCTTTGCTAGCCTTATTTCTGTGGAATCTGAGAACAGATATTTCGGATCCCTTTGAAGAATATAGGGCCAAAGGAAATATCCTCCCATAACAAAGAGAAAGAAGCTTTCTGAGAAACTTCTTTGTGTTCTGTGAAATCATCTCACAGTGTTACAGCTTTCCCCTCAAGAAGCCTTTCGCTAAGACAGTTCTTGTGGAATTGGCAAAGTGATATTTGGAAGCCCATAGATGGCTATGGTGAAAAAGGAAATATCCTCAGATGAAATATGGAAAGAAAATTTCTGAGAAACTGTTCTGCGTTGTGTGACTTCCACTCACAGAGTTACATCTGTATTTCGTGGTTCTCTTTGCTAGCCTTATTTCTGTGGAATCTGAGAACAGATATTTCGGATCCCTTTGAAGACTCTAGGGACAAAGGAAATATCCTCAGATAACAAAGAGAAAGAAGCTTTCTGAGAAACTTCTTTGTGTTCTGTGAAATCATCTCACAGTGTTACAGCTTTCCCCTCAAGAAGCCTTTCGCTAAGAAAGTTCTTGTGGAATTGGCAAAGGGATATTTGGAAACCCCTAGAGGGCTATGGTGAAAAAGGAAATATCCTCAGATGAAATCTGGAAAGAAGCTTTCTGAGAAACTGCTTAGTGTTCTGTTAATTCATCTCACAGAGTTACATCTATATTTCGTGGATTTCTTTGCTAGCCTTATTTCTGTGGAATCTGAGAACAGATATTTCGGATCCCTTTGAAGACTATAGGGCCAAAGGAAATATCCTCCGATATAAAAAGAGAAACAAGCTTTCTGAGAAACTTCTTTGTGTTCTGTGAAATCATCTCACAGAGTTACAGCTTTCCCCTCAAGAAGCCTTTCGCTAAGACAGTTCTTGTGGAATTGGCAAAGTGATATTTGGAAGCCCATAGAGGGCTATGGTGAAAAAGGAAATATCCTCAGATCAAATCTGGAAAGAAGCTTTCTGAGAAACTGCTCTGTGATGAGTTACTTCCACTCATAGAGTTACATCTGTATTTCGTGGATCTCTTTGCTAGCCTTATTTCTGTGGAATCAGAGAACAGATATTTCGGATCCCTTTGAAGACTATAGGGCCAAAGGAAATATCCTCCCATAACAAAGAGAAAGAAGCTTTCTGAGAAACTTCTTTGTGTTCTGTGAAATCATCTCACAGAGTTACAGCTTTCCCCTCAAGAAGCCTTTCGCTTAGACAGTTCTTGTGGAATTGGCAAAGGGATATTTGGAAGCCCTTAGAGGGCTATGGTGAAAAAGGAAATATCCTCAGATGAAATCTGGAAAGAAGCTTTCTGAGAAACTGCTTAGTGTTCTGTTAATTCATCTCACAGAGTTTCATCTGTATTTCGTGGATCTCTTTGCTAGCCTTATTTCTGTGGAATCTGAGAACAGATATTTCGGATCCCTTTGAAGAGTATAGGGCCAAAGGAAATATCCTCCCATAACAAAGAGAAAGAAGTTTTCTGAGAAACTTCTTTGTGTCTGTGAAATCATCTCACAGTGTTACAGCTTTCCCCTCAAGAAGCCTTTCGCTAAGACAGTTCTTGTGGAATTGGCAAAGTGATATTTGGAAGCCCATAGAGGGCTATGGTGAAAAAGGAAATATCCTCAGATGAAATCTGGAAAGAAGCTTTCTGAGAAACTGTTCTGCGATGTGTGACTTCCACTCACAGAGTTACATCTGTATTTCGTGGATCTCTTTGCTAGCCTTATTTCTCTGGAATCTGAGAACATATATTTCGGATCCCTTTGAAGACTATAGGGCCAAAGTAAATATCCTCCGATAACAAAGAGAAAGAAGCTTTCTGAGAAACTTCTTTGTGTTCTGTGAAATCATCTCACAGTGTTACAGCTTTCCCCTCAAGAACCCTTTCGCTAAGACAGTTCTTGTGGAATTGGCAAAAGGATATTTGGAAACCCCTAGAGGGCTATGGTGAAAAAGGAAATATCCTCAGATGAAATCTGGAAAGAAGCTTTCTGAGAAACTGCTTAGTGTTCTGTTAATTCATCTCACAGAGTTACATCTATATTTCGTGGATTTCTTTGCTAGCCTTATTTCTGTGGAATCTGAGAACAGATATTTCGGATCCCTTTGAAGACTATAGGGCCAAAGGAAATATCCTCCGATAACAAAGAGAAAGAAGCTTTCTGAGAAACTTCTTTGTGTTCTCTGAAATCATCTCACAGAGATACAGCTTTCCCCTCAAGAAGCCTTTCGCTAAGACAGTTCTTGTGGAATTGGCAAAGTGATATTTGGAGGCCCATAGAGGGCTATGGTGAAAAAGGAAATATCCTCAGATGAAATCTGGAAAGAAGCTTTCTGAGAAACTGCTCTGTGATGAGTTACTTCCACTCACAGAGTTACATCTGTATTTCGTGGATCTCTTTGCTAGCCTTATTTCTGTGGAATCTGAGAACAGATATTTCGGATGCCTTTGAAGACTGTAGGGCCAAAGGAAATATCCTCCCATAACAAAGTGAAAGAAGCTTTCTGAGAAACTTCTTTGTGTTCTGTGAAATCATCTCACAGAGTGACAGCTTTCCCCTCAAGAAGCCTTTCGCTTAGACAGTTCTTGTGGAATTGGCAAAGGGATATTTGGAAGCCCATAGAGTGCTATGGTGAAAAAGGAAATATCCTCAGATGAAATCTGGAAAGAAGCTTTCTGAGAAACTGCTTAGTGTTCTGTTAATTCATCTCACAGAGTTACATCTGTATTTCGTGGATCTCTTTGCTAGCCTTATTTCTGTGGAATCTGAGAACAGATATTTCGGATCCCTTTGAAGACTATAGGGCCAAAGGAAATATCATCCGATAACAAAGAGAAAGAAGCTTTCTGAGAAACTTCTTTGTGTTCTGTGAAATCATCTCACAGAGTTACAGCTTTCCCCTCAAGAAGCCTTTTGCTTAGACAGTTCTTGTGGAATTGGCAAAGGGATATTTGGAAGCCCATAGAGGGCTATGGTGAAAAAGGAAATATCCTCAGATGAAATCTGGAAAGAAGCTTTCTGAGAAACTGCTCTGTGATGAGTTACTTCCACTCACAGAGTTACATCTGTATTTCGTGGATCTCTTTGCTAGCCTTATTTCTGTGGAATCTGAGAACAGATATTTCGGATCCCTTTGAAGACTGTAGGGCCAAAGGAAATATCCTCCCATAACAAAGTGAAAGAAGCTTTCTGAGAAACTTCTTTGTTTTCTGTGAAATCATCTCACAGAGTGACAGCTTTCCCCTCAAGAAGCCTTTCGCTTAGACAGTTCTTGTGGAATTGGCAAAGGGATATTTGGAAGCCCATAGAGGGCTATGGTGAAAAAGGAAATATCCTCAGATGAAATCTGGAAAGAAGCTTTCTGAGAAACTGCTTAGTGTTCTGTTAATTCATCTCACAGAGTTACATATGTATTTCGTGGATCTCTTTGCTAGCCTTATTTCTGTGGAATCTGAGAACAGATATTTCGGATCCCTTTGAAGACTATAGGGCCAAAGGAAATATCCTCCGATAACAAAGAGAAGGAAGCTTTCTGAGAAACTTCTTTGTGTTCTGTGAAATCATCTCACAGAGTTACAGCTTTCCCCTCAAGAAGCCTTTTGCTTAGACAGTTCTTGTGGAATTGGCAAAGGGATATTTGGAAGCCCATAGAGGGCTATGGTGAAAAAGG
This sequence comes from Macaca mulatta, assembly GCF_049350105.2. NCBI lineage: Eukaryota > Metazoa > Chordata > Mammalia > Primates > Cercopithecidae > Macaca > Macaca mulatta. The sequence continues at coordinate 49,286,099 of NC_133422.1, read as the reverse complement.
AAATATCCTCAGATGAAATCTGGAAAGAAGCTTTCTGAGAGACTGCTTAGTTTTCTGTTAATTCATCTCACAGAGTTACATCTGTATTTCGTGGATCTCTTTGCTAGCCTTATTTCTGTGGAATCTGAGAACAGATATTTCGGATCCCTTTGAAGACTATAGGGCCAAAGGAAATATCCTCCCATAACAAAGAGAAAGAAGCTTTCTGAGAAACCTCTTTGTGTTCTGTGAAATCATCTCACAGACTTACAGCTTTCCCCTCAAGAAGCCTTTCGCTAAGACAGTTGTTGTGGAATTGGCAAAGTGATATTTCGAAGCCCGTAGAGGGCTATGGTGAAAAAGGAAATATCCTCAGATGAAATCTGGAAAGAAGCTTTCTGAGAAACTGCTCTGTGATGTGTGACTTCCACTCACAGAGTTACATCTGTATTTCGTGGATCTCTTTGCTAGCCTTATTTCTGTGGAATATGAGAACAGATATTTCGGATCCCTTTGAAGACTATAGGGCCAAAGGAAATATCCTCCCATAACAAAGAGAAAGAAGCTTTCTGAGAAACTTCTTTGTGTTCTGTGAAATCATCTCACAGTGTTACAGCTTTCCCCTCAAGAAGCCTTTCGCTAAGACAGTTCTTGTGGAATTGGCAAAGTGATATTTGGAAGCCCATAGAGGGCTATGGTGAAAAAGGAAATATCCTCAGATGAAATCTGGAAAGAAGCTTTCTGAGAAACTGTTCTGCGATGTGTGACTTCCACTCACAGAGTTACATCTGTATTTCGTGGATCTCTTTGCTAGCCTTATTTCTGTGGAGTCCGAGAACAGATATTTCGGATCCCTTTGAAGACTATAGAGCCAAAGGAAATATCCTCCGATAACAAAGAGAAAGAAGCTTTCTGAGAAACTTCTTTGTGTTCTGTGAGATCATCTTACAGTGTTACAGCTTTCCCCTCAAGAAGCCTTTCGCTAAGACAGTTCTTGTGGAATTGGCAAAGGGATATTTGGAAACCCCTAGAGGGCTATGGTGAAAAAGGAAATATCCTCAGATGAAATCTGGAAAGAAGCTTTCTGAGAAACTGCTTAGTGTTCTCTTAATTCATCTCACAGAGTAACAACTATATTTCCTGGATTTCTTTGCTAGCCTTATTTCTGTGGAATCTGAGAACAGATATTTCGGATCCCTTTGAAGACTATAGGGCCAAAGGAAATATCCTCCCATAACAAAGAGAAAGAAGCTTTCTGAGAAACTTCTTTGTGTTCTGTGAAATCATCTCACAGTGTTACAGCTTTCCCCTCAAGAAGCCTTTCGCTAAGACAGTTCTTGTGGAATTGGCAAAGGGATATTTGGAAACCCGTAGAGGGCTATGGTGAAAAAGGAAATATCCTCAGATGAAATCTTGAAAGAAGCTTTCAGAGAAACTGCTTAGTGTTCTGTTAATTCATCTCACAGAGTTACATCTATATTTCGTGGATTTCTTTGCTAGCCTTATTTCTGTGGAATCTGAGAACAGATATTTCGGATCCCTTTGAAGACTATAGGGCCAAAGGAAATATCCTCCGATAACAAAGAGAAAGAAGCTTTCTGAGAAACTTCTATGTGTTCTGTGAAATCATCTCACAGAGTTACAGCTTTCCCCTGAAGAAGCCTTTCGCTAAGAGAGTTCTTGTGGAATTGGCAAAGTGATATTTGGAAGCCCATAGAGGGCTATGGTGAAAAAGGAAATATCCTCAGATGAAATCTGGAAAGAAGCTTTCTGAGAAACAGCTCTGTGATGAGTTACTTCCACTCACAGAGTTACATCTGTATTTCGTGGTTCTCTTTGCTAGCCTTATTTCTGTGGAATCTGAGAACAGATATTTCGGATCCCTTTGAAGACTATAGGGCCAAAGGAAATATCCTCCCATAACAAAGAGAAAGAAGCTTTCTGAGAAACTTCTTTGTGTTCTGTGAAATCATCTCACAGTGTTACAACTTTCCCCTCAAGAAGCCTTTCGCTAAGACAGTTCTTGTGGAATTGGCAAAGGGATATTTGGAAGCCCATAGAGGGCTATGGTGAAAAAGGAAATATCCTCAGATGAAATCTGGAAAGAAGCTTTCTGAGAAACTGCTTAGTGTTCTGTTAATTCATCTCACAGAGTTACATCTGTATTTCGTGGATCTCTTTGCTAGCCTTATTTCTGTGGAATCTGAGAACAGATATTTCTGATCTCTTTGAAGACTGTAGGGCCAAAGGAAATATCCTCCGATAACAAAGAGAAAGAAGCTTTCTGAGAAACTTCTTTGTGTTCTGTGAAATCATCTCACAGAGTTACAGCTTTCCCCTCAAGAAGCCTTTCGCTTACACAGTTCTTGTGGAATTGGCAAAGGGATATTTGGAAGCCCATAGAGGGCTATGTTGAAAAAGGAAATATCCTCAGATGAAATCTGGAAAGAAGCTTTCTGAGAAACTGCTTAGTGTTCAGATAATTCATTTCACAGAGTTACATCTGTATTTCGTGGATCTCTTTGCTAGCCTTATTTCTGTGGAATCTGAGAACAGATATTTCGGATCCCATTAAAGACTATAGGGACAAAGGAAATATCCTCCGATAACAAAGAGAAAGAAGCTTTCTGAGAAACTTCTTTGTGTTCTGTGAAATCATCTCACAGAGTTACAGCTTTACCCTCAAGAAGCCTTTTGCTTAGACAGTTCTTCTGGAATTGGAAAGGGATATTTGGAAGGCCATAGAGGGCTATGGTGAAAAAGGAAATATCCTCAGATGAAATCTGGAAAGAAGCTTTCTGAGAGACTGATTAGATTTCTGTTAATTCATCTCACAGAGTTACATCCGTATTTCGTGGATCTCTTTGCTAGCATTACTTCTGTGGAATCTGAGAACAGATATTTCGGATCCCTTTGAAGACTATAGGGCCGAAGGAAATATCCTCCGATAACAAAGAGAAAGCAGCTTTCTGAGATACTTCTTTGTGTTCTGTGAAATCATCTGACAGAGTTACAGCTTTCCCCTCAAGAAACCTTTCGCTAAGACAGTTCTTGTGGAATTGGCAAAGGGATATTTGGAAGCCCATAGAGGGCTATGGTGAAAAAGGAAATATTCTCAGATGAAATCTGGAAAGAAGTTTTCTGAGAAACTGCTTAGTGTTCTGTTAATTCATCTCACAGAGTTTCATCTGTATTTCGTGGATCTCTTTGCTAGCCTTATTTCTGTGGAATCTGAGAACAGATATTTCGGATCCCATTGAAGAGTATAGGGCCAAAGGAAATATCCTCCCATAACAAAGAGAAAGAAGTTTTCTGAGAAACTTCTTTGTGTTCTGTGAAATCATCTCACAGTGTTACAGCTTTCCCCTCAATAAGCCTTTCGCTAAGACAGTTCTTGTGGAATTGGCAAAGGGATATTTGGAAGCCCATAGAGGGCTATGGTGAAAAAGGAAATATCCTCAGATGAAATCTGGAAAGAAGCTTTCTGAGAAACTGCTTAGTGTTCTCTTAATTCATCTCACAGAGTAACAACTATATTTCCTGGATTTCTTTGCTAGCCTTATTTCTGTGGAATCTGAGAACAGATATTTCGGATCCCTTTGAAGACTATAGGGCCAAAGGAAATATCCTCCCATAACAAAGAGAAAGAAGCTTTCTGAGAAACTTCTTTGTGTTCTGTGAAATCATCTCACAGTGTTACAGCTTTCCCCTCAAGAAGCCTTTCGCTAAGACAGTTCTTGTGGAATTGGCAAAGGGATATTTGGAAACCCGTAGAGGGCTATGGTGAAAAAGGAAATATCCTCAGATGAAATCTTGAAAGAAGCTTTCAGAGAAACTGCTTAGTGTTCTGTTAATTCATCTCACAGAGTTACATCTATATTTCGTGGATTTCTTTGCTAGCCTTATTTCTGTGGAATCTGAGAACAGATATTTCGGATCCCTTTGAAGACTATAGGGCCAAAGGAAATATCCTCCGATAACAAAGAGAAAGAAGCTTTCTGAGAAACTTCTATGTGTTCTGTGAAATCATCTCACAGAGTTACAGCTTTCCCCTGAAGAAGCCTTTCGCTAAGACAGTTCTTGTGGAATTGGCAAAGTGATATTTGGAAGCCCATAGAGGGCTATGGTGAAAAAGGAAATATCCTCAGATGAAATCTGGAAAGAAGCTTTCTGAGAAACAGCTCTGTGATGAGTTACTTCCACTCACAGAGTTACATCTGTATTTCGTGGTTCTCTTTGCTAGCCTTATTTCTGTGGAATCTGAGAACAGATATTTCGGATCCCTTTGAAGACTATAGGGCCAAAGGAAATATCCTCCCATAACAAAGAGAAAGAAGCTTTCTGAGAAACTTCTTTGTGTTCTGTGAAATCATCTCACAGTGTTACAACTTTCCCCTCAAGAAGCCTTTCGCTAAGACAGTTCTTGTGGAATTGGCAAAGGGATATTTGGAAGCCCATAGAGGGCTATGGTGAAAAAGGAAATATCCTCAGATGAAATCTGGAAAGAAGCTTTCTGAGAAACTGCTTAGTGTTCTGTTAATTCATCTCACAGAGTTACATCTGTATTTCGTGGATCTCTTTGCTAGCCTTATTTCTGTGGAATCTGAGAACAGATATTTCTGATCTCTTTGAAGACTGTAGGGCCAAAGGAAATATCCTCCGATAACAAAGAGAAAGAAGCTTTCTGAGAAACTTCTTTGTGTTCTGTGAAATCATCTCACAGAGTTACAGCTTTCCCCTCAAGAAGCCTTTCGCTTACACAGTTCTTGTGGAATTGGCAAAGGGATATTTGGAAGCCCATAGAGGGCTATGTTGAAAAAGGAAATATCCTCAGATGAAATCTGGAAAGAAGCTTTCTGAGAAACTGCTTAGTGTTCAGATAATTCATTTCACAGAGTTACATCTGTATTTCGTGGATCTCTTTGCTAGCCTTATTTCTGTGGAATCTGAGAACAGATATTTCGGATCCCATTAAAGACTATAGGGACAAAGGAAATATCCTCCGATAACAAAGAGAAAGAAGCTTTCTGAGAAACTTCTTTGTGTTCTGTATAATCATCTGACAGAGTTACAGCTTTCCCCTCAAGAAACCTTTCGCTAAGACAGTTCTTGTGGAATTGGCAAAGGGATATTTGGAAGCCCATAGAGGGCTATGGTGAAAAAGGAAATATCCTCAGATGAAATCTGGAAAGAAGCTTTCTGAGAAACTGCTTAGTGTTCTGTTAATTCATCTCACAGAGTTACATCTGTATTTCGTGGATCTCTTTGCTAGCCTTATTTCTGTGGAATCTAAGAACAGATATTTCAGATCCCTTTGAAGAGTATAGGGCCAAAGGAAATATCCTCCGATAACAAAGAGAAAGAAGCTTTCTGAGAAACTTCTTTGTGTTCTGTGAAATCATCTCACAGAGTTACAGCTTTCCCCTCAAGAAGCCTTTCGCTAAGACAGTTGTTGTGGAATTGGAAAAGTGATATTTGGAAGCCCATAGAGGGCAATGTTGAAAAAGGAAATATCCTCAGATGAAATCTGGAAAGAAGCTTTCTGAGAAACTGTCTGTGATGTGTGACTTCCACTCATAGAGTTACATCTGTATTTCGTGGATCTCTTTGCTAGCCTTATTTCTGTGGAATCTGAGAACAGATATTTCGGATCCCTTTGAAGACTATAGGGCCAAAGGAAATATCCTCCCATAACAAAGAGAAAGAAGCTTTCTGAGAAACTTCTTTGTGTTTTGTGAAATCATCTCACAGAGTTACAGCTTTCCCCTCAAGAAGCCTTTCGCTTAGACAGTTCTTGTGGAATTGGCAAAGGGATATTTGGAAGCCCTTAGAGGGCTATGGTGAAAAAGGAAATATCCTCAGATGTAATCTGGAAAGAAGCTTTCTGAGAAACTGCTTAGTGTTCTGTTAATTCATCTCACAGAGTTTCATCTGTATTTCGTGGATCTCTTTGCTAGCCTTATTTCTGTGGAATCTGAGAACAGATATTTCGGATCCCTTTGAAGAGTATAGGGCCAAAGGAAATATCCTCCCATAACAAAGAGAAAGAAGTTTTCTGAGAAACTTCTTTGTGTTCTGTGAAATCATCTCACAGTGTTACAGCTTTCCCCTCAAGAAGCCTTTCACTAAGACAGTTCTTGTGGAATTGGCAAAGTGATATTTGGAAGCCCATCGAGGGCTATGGTGAAAAAGGAAATATCCTCAGATGAAATCTAGAAAGAAGCTTTCTGAGAAACTGTTCTGCGATGTGTGACTTCCACTCACAGAGTTACATCTGTATTTCGTGGATCTCTTTGCTAGCCTTATTTCTGTGGAATCTGAGAACAGATATTTCGGATCCCTTTGAAGACTATAGGGCCAAAGGAAATATCCTCCGATAACAAAGAGAAAGAAGCTTTCTGAGAAACTTCTTTGTGTTCTGTGAAATCATCTCACAGTGTTACAGCTTTCCCCTCAAGAAGCCTTTCGCTAAGACAGTTCTTGTGGAATTGGCAAAGGGATATTTGGAAACCCCTAGAGGGCTATGGTGAAAAAGGAAATATCCTCAGAAGAAATCTGGAAAGAAGTTTTCTGAGAAACTGCTTAGTGTTCTCTTAATTCCTCTCACAGAGTTACATCTATATTTCGTGGATTTCTTTGCTAGCCTTATTTCTGTGAATTTCTGAGAACAGATATTTCGGATCCCTTTGAAGACTGTAGGGCCAAAGGAAATATCCTCCCATAACAAAGAGAAAGAAGCTTTCTGAGAAACTTCTTTGTGTTCTGTGAAATCATCTCACAGAGTTACAGCTTTCCCCTCAAGAAGCCTTTGCTTAGACAGTTCTTCTGGAATTGGAAAGAGATATTTGGAAGCCCATAGAGGGCTATGGTGAAAAAGGAAATATCCTCAGATGAAATCTGGAAAGAAGCTTTCTGAGAGACTGATTAGATTTCTGTTAATTCATCTCACAGAGTTACATCCGTATTTCTTGGATCTCTTTGCTAGCATTATTTCTGTGGAATCTGAGAACAGATATTTCGGATCCCTTTGAAGACTATAGGGCCGAAGGAAATATCCTCCGATAACAAAGAGAAAGAAGCTTTCTGAGAAACTTCTTTGTGTTCTGTATAATCATCTGACAGAGTTACAGCTTTCCCCTCAAGAAACCTTTCGCTAAGACAGTTCTTGTGGAATTGGCAAAGGGATATTTGGAAGCCCATAGAGGGCTATGGTGAAAAAGGAAATATCCTCAGATGAAATCTGGAAAGAAGCTTTCTGAGAAACTGCTTAGTGTTCTGTTAATTCATCTCACAGAGTTACATCTGTATTTCGTGGATCTCTTTGCTAGCCTTATTTCTGTGGAATCTGAGAACAGATATTTCAGATCCCTTTGAAGAGTATAGGGCCAAAGGAAATATCCTCCGATAACAAAGAGAAAGAAGCTTTCTGAGAAACTTCTTTGTGTTCTGTGAAATCATCTCACAGAGTTACAGCTTTCCCCTCAAGAAGCCTTTCGCTAAGACAGTTGTTGTGGAATTGGCAAAGTGATATTTGGAAGCCCATAGAGGGCAATGTTGAAAAAGGAAATATCCTCAGATGAAATCTGGAAAGAAGCTTTCTGAGAAACTGTCTGTGATGTGTGACTTCCACTCATAGAGTTACATCTGTATTTCGTGGATCTCTTTGCTAGCCTTATTTCTGTGGAATCTGAGAACAGATATTTCGGATCCCTTTGAAGACTATAGGGCCAAAGGAAATATCCTCCCATAACAAAGAGAAAGAAGCTTTCTGAGAAACTTCTTTGTGTTTTGTGAAATCATCTCACAGAGTTACAGCTTTCCCCTCAAGAAGCCTTTCGCTTAGACAGTTCTTGTGGAATTGGCAAAGGGATATTTGGAAGCCCTTAGAGGGCTATGGTGAAAAAGGAAATATCCTCAGATGAAATCTGGAAAGAAGCTTTCTGAGAAACTGCTTAGTGTTCTGTTAATTCATCTCACAGAGTTTCATCTGTATTTCGTGGATCTCTTTGCTAGCCTTATTTCTGTGGAATCTGAGAACAGATATTTCGGATCCCATTGAAGAGTATAGGGCCAAAGGAAATATCCTCCCATAACAAAGAGAAAGAAGTTTTCTGAGAAACTTCTTTGTGTTCTGTGAAATCATCTCACAGTGTTACAGCTTTCCCCTCAAGAAGCCTTTCGCTAAGACAGTTCTTGTGGAATTGGCAAAGTGATATTTGGAAGCCCATAGAGGGCTATGGTGAAAAAGGAAATATCCTCAGATGAAATCTAGAAAGAAGCTTTCTGAGAAACTGTTCTGCGATGTGTGACTTCCACTCACAGAGTTACATCTGTATTTCGTGGATCTCTTTGCTAGCCTTATTTCTGTGGAATCTGAGAACAGATATTTCGGATCCCTTTGAAGACTATAGGGCCAAAGGAAATATCCTCCGATAACAAAGAGAAAGAAGCTTTCTGAGAAACTTCTTTGTGTTCTGTGAAATCATCTCACAGTGTTACAGCTTTCCCCTCAAGAAGGCTTTCGCTAAGACAGTTCTTGTGGAATTGGCAAAGGGATATTTTGAAACCCCTAGAGGGCTATGGTGAAAAAGGAAATATCCTCAGATGAAATCTGGAAAGAAGCTTTCTGAGAAACTGCTTAGTGTTCTCTTAATTCCTCTCACAGAGTTACATCTATATTTCGTGGATTTCTTTGCTAGCCTTATTTCTGTGGAATCTGAGAACAGATATTTCGGATCCCTTTGAAGTCTATAGGGCCAAAGGAAATATCCTCCGATAACAAAGAGAAAGAAGCTTTCTGAGAAACTTCTTTGTGTTCTGTGAAATCATCTCACAGAGATACAGCTTTCCCCTCAAGAAGCCTGTCGCTAAGACAGTTCTTGTGGAATTGGCAAAGTGATATTTGGAAGCCCATAGAGGGCTAAGGTGAAAAAGGAAATATCCTCAGATGAAATCTGGAAAGAAGCTTTCTGAGAAACTGCTCTGTGATGAGTTACTTCCACTCACAGAGTTACATCTGTATTTCGTGGATATCTTTGCTAGCCTTGTTTCTGTGGAATCTGAGAACAGATATTTCGGATCCCTTTGAGGACTGTAGGGCCAAAGGAAATATCCTCCCATAACAAAGAGAAAGAAGCTTTCTGAGAAACTTCTTTGTGTTCTGTGAAATCATCTCACAGTGTTACAGCTTTCCCCTCAAGAAGCCTTTCGCTAAGACAGTTCTTGTGGAATTGGCAAAGTGATATTTGGAAGCCCATAGAGGGCTATGGTGAAAAAGGAAATATCCTATGATGAAATCTGGAAAGAAGCTTTCTGAGAGACTGCTTAGTTTTCTGTTAATTCATCTCACAGAGTTACATCCGTATTTCGTGGATCTCTTTGCTAGCCTTATTTCTGTGGAATCTGAGAACAGATATTTCGGATCCCTTTGAAGACTATAGGGCCAAAGGAAATATCCTCCCATAACAAAGAGAAAGAAGCTTTCTGAGAAACTTCTTTGTGTTCTGTGAAATCATCTCACAGAGTTACAGCTTTCCCCTCAAGAAGCCTTTCGCTTACACAGTTCTTGTGGAATTGGCAAAGGGATATTTGGAAGCCCATAGAGGGCTATGTTGAAAAAGGAAATATCCTCAGATGAAATCTGGAAAGAAGCTTTCTGAGAAACTGCTCTGTGATGTGTGACTTCCACTCACAGAGTTACATCTGTATTTCGTGGATCTCTTTGCTAGCCTTATTTCTGTGGAATATGAGAACAGATATTTCGGATCCCTTTGAAGACTATAGGGCCAAAGGAAATATCCTCCCATAACAAAGAGAAAGAAGCTTTCTGAGAAACTTCTTTGTGTTCTGTGAAATCATCTCACAGTGTTACAGCTTTCCCCTCAAGAAGCCTTTCGCTAAGACAGTTCTTGTGGAATTGGCAAAGTGATATTTGGAAGCCCATAGAGGGCTATGCTGAAAAAGGAAATATCCTCAGATGAAATCTGGAAAGAAGCTTTCTGAGAAACTGTTCTGCGATGTGTGACTTCCACTCACAGAGTTACATCTGTATTTCGTGGATCTCTTTGCTAGCCTTATTTCTGTGGAGTTCGAGAACAGATATTTCGGATCCCTTTGAAGACTATAGAGCCAAAGGAAATATCCTCCGATAACAAAGAGAAAGAAGCTTTCTGAGAAACTTCTTTGTGTTCTGTGAAATCATCTCACAGTGTTACAGCTTTCCCCTCAAGAAGCCTTTCGCTAAGACAGTTCTTGTGGAATTGGCAAAGGGATATTTGGAAACACCTAGAGAGCTATGGTGAAAAAGGAAATATCCTCAGATGAAATCTGGAAAGAAGCTTTCTGAGAAACTGCTTAGTGTTCTCTTAATTCATCTCACAGAGTAACAACTATATTTCGTGGATTTCTTTGCTAGCCTTATTTCTGTGGAATCTGAGAACAAATATTTCGGATCCCTTTGAAGAATATAGGGCCAAAGGAAATATCCTCCCATAACAAAGAGAAAGAAGCTTTCTGAGAAACTTCTTTGTGTTCTGTGAAATCATCTCACAGTGTTACAGCTTTCCCCTCAAGAAGCCTTTCGCTAAGACAGTTCTTGTGGAATTGGCAAAGTGATATTTGGAAGCCCATAGATGGCTATGGTGAAAAAGGAAATATCCTCAGATGAAATCTGGAAAGAAGATTTCTGAGAAACTTCTTTGTGTTCTGTGAAATCATCTCACAGAGTTACAGCTTTCCCCTCAAGAAGCCTTTCGCTAAGACAGTTGTTGTGGAATTGGCAAAGTGATATTTGGATCCCCTAGAGGGCTATGGTGAAAAAGGAAATATCCTCAGATGAAATCTGGAAAGAAGCTTTCTGAGAAACTGCTCTGTGATGTGTGACTTCCACTCACAGAGTTACATCTGTATTTCGTGGATCTCTTTGCTAGCCTTATTTCTGTGGAATATGAGAACAGATATTTCGGATCCCTTTGAAGACTATAGGGCCAAAGGAAATATCCTCCCATAACAAAGAGAAAGAAGCTTTCTGAGAAACTTCTTTGTGTTCTGTGAAATCATCTCACAGTGTTACAGCTTTCCCCTCAAGAAGCCTTTCGCTAAGACGGTTCTTGTGGAATTGGCAAAGTGATATTTGGAAGCCCATAGAGGGCTATGCTGAAAAAGGAAATATCCTCAGATGAAATCTGGAAAGAAGCTTTCTGAGAAACTGTTCTGCGATGTGTGACTTCCACTCACAGAGTTACATCTGTGTTTCGTGGATCTCTTTGCTAGCCTTATTTCTGTGGAGTCCGAGAACAGATATTTCGGATCCCTTTGAAGACTATAGAGCCAAAGGAAATATCATCCGATAACAAAGAGAAAGAAGCTTTCTGAGAAACTTCTTTGTGTTCTGTGAAATCATCTCACAGTGTTACAGCTTTCCCCTCCAGAAGCCTTTCGCTAAGACAGTTCTTGTGGAATTGGCAAAGGGATATTTGGAAACCCCTAGAGAGCTATGGTGAAAAAGGAAATATCCTCAGATGAAATCTGGAAAGAAGCTTTCTGAGAAACTGCTTAGTGTTCTCTTAATTCATCTCACAGAGTAACAACTATATTTCGTGGATTTCTTTGCTAGCCTTATTTCTGTGGAATCTGAGAACAGATATTTCGGATCCCTTTGAAGAGTATAGGGCCAAAGGAAATATCCTCCCATAACAAAGAGAAAGAAGCTTTCTGAGAAACTTCTTTGTGTTCTGTGAAATCATCTCACAGTGTTACAGCTTTCCCCTCAAGAAGCCTTTCGCTAAGACAGTTCTTGTGGAATTGGCAAAGTGATATTTGGAAGCCCATAGATGGCAATGGTGAAAAAGGAAATATCCTCAGATGAAATCTGGAAAGAAAATTTCTGAGAAACTGTTCTGCGTTGTGTGACTTCCACTCACAGAGTTACATCTGTATTTCGTGGTTCTCTTTGCTAGCCTTATTTCTGTGGAATCTGAGAACAGATATTTCGGATCCCTTTGAAGACTATAGGGACAAAGGAAATATCCTCCGATAACAAAGAGAAAGAAGCTTTCTGAGAAACTTCTTTGTGTTCTGTGAAATCATCTCACAGTGTTACAGCTTTCCCCTCAAGAAGCCTTTCGCTAAGAAAGTTCTTGTGGAATTGGCAAAGGGATATTTGGAAACCCCTAGAGGGCTATGGTGAAAAAGGAAATATCCTCAGATGAAATCTGGAAAGAAGCTTTCTGAGAAACTGCTTAGTGTTCTGTTAATTCATCTCACAGAGTTACAGCTATATTTCGTGGATTTCTTTGCTAGCCTTATTTCTGTGGAATCTGAGAACAGATATTTCGGATCCCTTTGAAGACTATAGGGCCAAAGGAAATATCCTCCGATATAAAAAGAGAAACAAGCTTTCTGAGAAACTTCTTTGTGTTCTGTGAAATCATCTCACAGAGTTACAGCTTTCCCCTCAAGAAGCCTTTCGCTAAGACAGTTCTTGTGGAATTGGCAAAGTGATATTTGGAAGCCCATAGAGGGCTATGGTGAAAAAGGAAATATCCTCAGATCAAATCTCGAAAGAAGCTTTCTGAGAAACTGCTCTGTGATGAGTTACTTCCACTCATAGAGTTACATCTGTATTTCGTGGATCTCTTTGCTAGCCTTATTTCTGTGGAATCAGAGAACAGATATTTCGGATCCCTTTGAAGACTATAGGGCCAAAGGAAATATCCTCCGATAACAAAGAGAAAGAAGCTTTCTGAGAAACTTCTTTGTGTTCTGTGAAATCAACTCACAGAGTTACAGCTTTCCCCTCAAGAAGCCTTTCGCTTAGACAGTTCTTGTGGAATTGGCAAAGGGATATTTGGAAGCCCTTAGAGGGCTATGGTGAAAAAGGAAATATCCTCAGATGAAATCTGGAAAGAAGCTTTCTGAGAAACTGTTCTGCGATGTGTGACTTCCACTCACAGAGTTACATCTGTATTTCGTGGATCTCTTTGCTAGCCTTATTTCTGTGGAATCTGAGAACATATATTTCGGATCCCTTTGAAGACTATAGGGCCAAAGTAAATATCCTCCGATAACAAAGAGAAAGAAGCTTTCTGAGAAACTTCTTTGTGTTCTGTGAAATCATCTCAAAGTGTTACAGCTTTCCCCTCAAGAAGCCTTTCGCTAAGACAGTTCTTGTGGAATTGGCAAAGTGATATTTGGAAGCCCATAGAGGGCTATGGTGAAAAAGGAAATATCCTCAGATGAAATCTGGAAAGAAGCTTTCTGAGAAACTGCTCTGTGATGAGTTACTTCCACTCACAGAGTTACATCTGTATTTCGTGGATCTCTTTGCTAGCCTTATTTCTGTGGAATCTGAGAACAGATATTTCGGATCCCTTTGAAGACTGTAGGGCCAAAGGAAATATCCTCCCATAACAAAGTGAAAGAAGCTTTCTGAGAAACTTCTTTGTGTTCTGTGAAATCATCTCACAGAGTGACAGCTTTCCCCTCAAGAAGCCTTTCGCTTAGACAGTTCTTGTGGAATTGGCAAAGGGATATTTGGAAGCCCATAGAGGGCTATGGTGAAAAAGGAAATATCCTCAGATGAAATCTGGAAAGAAGCTTTCTGAGAAACTGCTTAGTGTTCTGTTAATTCATCTCACAGAGTTACATCTGTATTTCGTGGATCTCTTTGCTAGCCTTATTTCTGTGGAATCTGAGAACAGATATTTCGGATCCCTTTGAAGACTATAGGGCCAAAGGAAATATCCTCCGATAACAAAGAGAAAGAAGCTTTCTGAGAAATTTCTTTGTGTTCTGTGAAATCATCTCACAGAGTTACAGCTTTCCCCTCAAGAAGCCTTTTGCTTAGACAGTTCTTGTGGAATTGGCAAAGGGATATTGGGAAGCCCATAGAGGGCTATGGTGAAAAAGGAAATATCCTCAGATGAAATCTGGAAAGAAGCTTTCTGAGAGACTGCTTAGTTTTCTGTTAATTCATCTCACAGAGTTACATCTGTATTTCGTGGATCTCTTTGCTAGCCTTATTTCTGTGGAATATGAGAACAGATATTTCGGATCCCTTTGAAGACTATAGGGCCAAAGGAAATATCCTCCCATAACAAAGAGAAAGAAGCTTTCTGAGAAACTTCTTTGTGTTCTGTGAAATCATCTCACAGTGTTACAGCTTTCCCCTCAAGAAGCCTTTCGCTAAGACAGTTCTTGTGGAATTGGCAAAGTGATATTTGGAAGCCCTTAGAGGGCTATGGTGAAAAAGGAAATATCCTCAGATGAAATCTGGAAAGAAGCTTTCTGAGAAACTGTTCTGCGATGTGTGACTTCCACTCACAGAGTTACATCTGTATTTCGTGGATCTCTTTGCTAGCCTTATTTCTGTGGAGTCCGAAAACAGATATTTCGGATCCCTTTGAAGACAATAGAGCCAAAGGAAATATCCTCCGATAACAAAGAGAAAGAAGCTTTCTGAGAAACTTCTTTGTGTTCTGTGAAATCATCTTACAGTGTTACAGCTTTCCCCTCAAGAAGCCTTTCGCTAAGACAGTTCTTGTGGAATTGGCAAAGGGATATTTGGAAACCCCTAGAGGGCTATGGTGAAAAAGGAAATATCCTCAGATGAAATCTGGAAAGAAGCTTTCTGAGAAACTGCTTAGTGTTCTCTTAATTCATCTCACAGAGTAACAACTATATTTCGTGGATTTCTTTGCTAGCCTTATTTCTGTGGAATCTGAGAACAGATATTTCGGATCCCTTTGAAGACTATAGGGCCAAAGGAAATATCCTCCCATAACAAAGAGAAAGAAGCTTTCTGAGAAACTTCTTTGTGTTCTGTGAAATCATCTCACAGTGTTACAGCTTTCCCCTCAAGAAGCCTTTCGCTAAGACAGTTCTTGTGGAATTGGCAAAGGGATATTTGGAAACCCCTAGAGGGCTATGGTGAAAAAGGAAATATCCTCAGATGAAATCTGGAAAGAAGCTTTCTGAGAAACTGCTTAGTGTTCTGTTAATTCATCTCACAGAGTTACATCTATATTTCGTGGATTTCTTTGCTAGCCTTATTTCTGTGGAATCTGAGAACAGATATTTCGGATCCCTTTGAAGACTATAGGGCCAAAGGAAATATCCTCCGATATAAAAAGAGAAACAAGCTTTCTGAGAAACTTCTTTGTGTTCTGTGAAATCATCTCACAGAGTTACAGCTTTCCCCTAGAGAAGCCTTTCGCTAAGACAGTTCTTGTGGAATTGGCAAAGTGATATTTGTAAGCCCATAGAGGGCTATGGTGAAAAAGGAAATATCCTCAGATCAAATCTGGAAAGAAGCTTTCTGAGAAACTGCTCTGTGATGAGTTACTTCCACTCATAGAGTTACATCTGTATTTCGTGGATCTCTTTGCTAGCCTTATTTCTGTGGAATCAGAGAACAGATATTTCGGATCCCTTTGAAGACTATAGGGCCAAAGGAAATATCCTCCCATAACAAAGAGAAAGAAGCTTTCTGAGAAACTTCTTTGTGTTCTGTGAAATCATCTCACAGAGTTACAGCTTTCCCCTCAAGAAGCCTTTCGCTTAGACAGTTCTTTTGGAATTGGCAAAGGGATATTTGGAAGCCCTTAGAGGGCTATGGTGAAAAAGGAAATATCCTCAGATGAAATCAGGAAAGAAGCTTTCTGAGAAACTGCTTAGTGTTCTGTTAATTCATCTCACAGAGTTTCATCTGTATTTCGTGGATCTCTTTGCTAGCCTTATTTCTGTGGAATCTGAGAACAGATATTTCGGATCCCTTTGAAGAGTATAGGGCCAAAGGAAATATCCTAGCATAACAAAGAGAAAGAAGTTTTCTGAGAAACTTCTTTGTGTCTGTGAAATCATCTCACAGTGTTACAGCTTTCCCCTCAAGAAGCCTTTCGCTAAGACAGTTCTTGTCGTATTGGCAAAGTGATATTTGGAAGCCCATAGAGGGCTATGGTGAAAAAGGAAATATCCTCAGATGAAATCTGGAAAGAAGCTTTCTGAGAAACTGTTCTGCGATGTGTGACTTCCACTCACAGAGTTACATCTGTATTTCGTGGATCTCTTTGCTAGCCTTATTTCTGTGGAATCTGAGAACAGATATTTCGGATCCCTTTGAAGACTGTAGGGCCAAAGGAAATATCCTCCCATAACAAAGAGAAAGAAGCTTTCTGAGAAACTTCTTTGTGTTCTGTGAAATCATCTCATAGAGTTACAGCTTTCCCCTCAAGAAGCCTTTCGCTTAGACAGTTCTTGTGGAATTGGCAAAGGGATATTTGGAAGCCCATAGAGGGCTATGGTGAAAAAGGAAATATCCTCAGATGAAATCTGGAAAGAAGCTTTCTGAGAGACTGCTTAGTTTTCTGTTAATTCATCTCACAGAGTTACATCCGTATTTCGTGGATCTCTTTGCTAGCCTTATTTCTGTGGAATCTGAGAACAGATATTTCGGATCCCTTTGAAGACTATAGGGCCAAAGGAAATATTCTCCGATAACAAAGAGAAAGAAGCTTTCTGAGAAACTTCTTTGTGTTCTGTGAAATCATCTCACACAGTTACAGCTTTCCCCTCAAGAAGCCTTTTGCTTAGATAGTTCTTGTGGAATTGGCAAAGGGATATTTGGAAGCCCATAGAAGGCTATGGTGAAAAAGGAAATATCCTCAGATGAAATCTGGAAAGAAGCTTTCTGAGAGACTGCTTAGTTTTCTGTTAATTCATCTCACAGAGTTACATCCGTATTTCGTGGATCTCTTTGCTAGCCTTATTTTTGTGGAATCTGAGAACAGATATTTCGGATCCCTTTGAAGACTATAGGGCCAAAGGAAATATCCTCCGATAACAAAGAGAAAGAAGCTTTCTGAGAAACTTCTTTGTGTTCTGTGAAATCATCTCACAGAGTTACAGCTTTCCCCTCAAGAAACCTTTCGCTAAACCAGTTCTTGTGGAATTGGCAAAGGGATATTTGGAAGCCCATAGAGGGCTATGGTGAAAAAGGAAAAATCCTCAGATGAAATCTGGAAAGGAGCTTTCTGAGAAACTGCTTAGTGTTCTGTTAATTCATCTCACAGAGTTACATCTGTATTTCGTGGATCTCTTTGCTAGCCTTATTTCTGTGGAATCTGAGAACAGATATTTCGGATCCCTTTGAAGTGTACAGGGCCAAAGGAAATATCCTCCGATAACAATGAGAAAGAAGCTTTCTGAGAAACTTCTTTGTGTTCTGTGAAATCATCTCACAGAGTTACAGCTTTCCCCTCAAGAAGCCTTTCGCTAAGACAGTTGCTGTGGAATTGGCAAAGTGATATTTGGAAGAGCATAGAGGGCTATGGTGAAAAAGGAAATATCCTCAGATGAAATCTGGAAAGAAGCTTTCTGAGAAACTGCTCTGTGATGTGTGACTTCCACTCACAGAGTTACATCTGTATTTCGTGGATCTCTTTGCTAGCCTTATTTCTGTGGAATCTGACAACAGATATTTCGGATCCCTTTGAAGACTATAGGGCCAAAGGAAATATCCTCCGATAACAAAGAGAAAGAAGCTTTCTGAGAAACTTCTTTGTGTTCTGTGAAATCATCTCACAGTGTTACAGCTTTCCCCTCAGGAAGCCTTTCGCTAAGACAGTTCTTGTGGAATTGGCAAAGTGATATTTGGAAGCCCATAGATGGCAATGGTGAAAAAGTAAATATCCTCAGATGAAATCTGGAAAGAAGATTTCTGAGAAACTGTTCTGTGATGTGTGACTTCCACTCACAGAGTTACATCTGTATTTCGTGGTACTCTTTGCTAGCCTTATTTCTGTGGAATCTGAGAACAGATATTTCGGATCCCTTTGAAGACTATAGGGCCAAAGGAAATATCCTCCGATAACAAAGAGAAAGAAGCTTTCTGAGAAACTTCTTTGTGTTCTGTGAAATCATCTCACAGTGTTACAGCTTTCCCCTCAAGAAGCCTTTTGCTAAGACAGTTCTTGTGGAATTGGCAAAGGGATATTTGGAAACCCCTAGAGGGCTATGGTGAAAAAGGAAATATCCTCAGATGAAATCTGGAAAGAAGCTTTCTGAGAAACTGCTTAGTGTTCTGTTAGTTCATCTCACAGAGTTACATCTATATTTCGTGGATTTCTTTGCTAGCCTTATTTCTGTGGAATCTGAGAGCAGATATTTCGGATCCCTTTGAAGAGTATAGGGCCAAAGGAAATATCCTCCGATAACAAAGAGAAAGAAGCTTTCTGAGAAACTTCCTTGTTTTCTGTGAAATCATCTCACAGAGTTACAGCTTTCCCCTCAAGAAGCCTTTCGCTAAGACAGTTCTTGTGGAATTGGCAAAGTGATATTTGGAAGCCCATAGAGGGCTATGGTGAAAAAGGAAATATCCTCAGATGAAATCTGGAAAGAAGCTTTCTGAGAAACTGTTCTGCGATGTGTGACTTCCACTCACAGAGTTACATCTGTATTTCGTGGTTCTCTTTGCTAGCCTTATTTCTGTGGAATCTGAGAACAGATATTTCGGATCCCTTTGAAGACTATAGGGCCAAAGGAAATATCCTCCCATAACAAAGAGAAAGAAGCTTTCTGAGAAACTTCTTTGTGTTCTGTGAAATCATCTCACAGTGTTACAGCTTTCCCCTCAAGAAGCCTTTCGCTAAGACAGTTCTTGTGGAATTGGCAAAGGGATATTTTGAAACCCCTAGAGGGCTATGGTGAAAAAGGAAATATCCTCAGATGAAATCTGGAAAGAAGCTTTCTGAGAAACTGCTTAGTGTTCTCTTAATTCATCTCACAGAGCTACATCTATATTTCGTGGATTTCTTTGCTAGCCTTATTTCTGTGGAATCTGAGAACAGATATTTCGGATCCCTTTGAAGACTATAGGGCCAAAGGAAATATCCTCCGATAACAAAGATAAAGAAGCTTTCTGAGAAACTTCTTTGTGTTCTGTGAAATCATCTCACAGAGATACAGCTTTCCCCTCAAGAAGCTTTTCGCTAAGACAGTTCTTGTGGAATTGGCAAAGTGATACTTGGATGCTCATAGAGGGCTATGGTGAAAAAGGAAATATCCTCAGATGAAATCTGGAAAGAAGCTTTCTGAGAAACTGCTCTGTGATGAGTTACTTCCACTCACAGAGTTACATCTGTATTTCGTGGATCTCTTTGCTAGCCTTATTTTTCTGGAATCTGAGAAGAGATATTTCGGATCCCTTTGAAGACTGTAGGGCCAAAGGAAATACCCTCCCATAACAAAGAGAAAGAAGCTTTCTGAGAAACTTCTTTGTGTTCTGTGAAATCATCTCACAGAGATACAGCTTTCCCCTCAGGAAGCCTTTCGCTTAGACAGTCCTTGTGGAATTGGCAAAGGGACATTTGGAAGCCCATAGAGGGCAATGTTGAAAAAGGAAATATCCTCAGATGAAATCTGGAAAGAAGCTTTCTGAGAAACTGCCTAGTGTTCTGTTAATTCATCTTACAGAGTTACATCTGTATTTCGTGGATCTCTTTGCTAGCCTTATTTCTGTGGAATCTGAGAACAGATATTTCGGATCCCTTTGAAGACTATAGGGCCAAAGGAAATATCCTCCGATAGGAAAGAGAAAGAAGCTTTCTGAGAAACTTCTTTGTGTTCTGTGAAATCATCTCACAGAGTTACAGCTTTCCCCTCAAGAAGCCTTTCGCTTAGACAGTTCTTGTGGAATTGGCAAAGGGATATTTGGAAGCCATAGAGGGCTATGGTGAAAAAGGAAATATCCTCAGATGAAATCTGGAAAGAAGCTTTCTGAGAAACTGCTTAGTTTTCTCTTAATTCATCCCACAGAGTTACATCTGTATTTCGTGGATCTCTTTGCTAGCCTTATTTCTGTGGAATCTGAGAAAAGATATTTCGGATCCCTTTGAAGAGTATAGGGCCAAAGGAAATATCCTCCGATAAAAAAGAGAAAGAAGCTTTCTGAGAAACTTCTTTGTGTTCTGTGAAATCATCTCACAGAGTTACAGCTTTCCCCTCAAGAAATCTTTCGCTAAGACAGTTGTTGTGGAATTGGCAAAGTGATATTTGGAAGCCCATAGAGGGCTATGGTGAAAAAGGAAATATCCTCAGATGAAATCTGGAAAGAAGCTTTCTGAGAAAGTGCTCTGTGATATGTGACTTCCACTCACAGAGTTACATCTGTATTTCGTGGATCTCTTTGCTAGCCTTATTTCTGTGGAATCTGACAGCACATATATCGGATCCCTTTGAAGACTATAGGGCCAAAGGAAATATCCTCCGATAACAAAGAGAAAGAAGCTTTCTGAGAAACTTCTTTGTGTTCTGTGAAATCATCTCACAGAGTTACAGCTTTCCCCTCAAGAAGCCTTTCGCTTAGACAGTTCTTGTGGAATTGGCAAAGGGATATTTGGAAGCCCTTAGAGGGCTATGGTGAAAAAGGAAATATCCTCAGATGAAATCTGGAAAGAAGCTTTCTGAGAAACTGCTTAGTGTTCTGTTAATTCATCTCACAGAGTTTCATCTGTATTTCGTGGATCTCTTTGCTAGCCTTATTTCTGTGGAATCTGAGAACAGATATTTCGGATCCCATTGAAGAGTATAGGGCCAAAGGAAATATCCTCCCATAACAAAGAGAAAGAAGTTTTCTGAGAAACTTCTTTTTGTTCTGTGAAATCATCTCACAGTGTTACAGCTTTCCCCTCAAGAAGCCTTTCGCTAAGACAGTTCTTGTGGAATTGGCAAAGTGATATTTGGAAACCCATAGAGGGCTATGGTGAAAAAGGAAATATCCTCAGATGAAATCTGGAAAGAAGCTTTCTGAGAAACTGCTCTGTGATGAGTTACTTCCACTCACAGAGTTACATCTGTATTTCATGGATCTCTTTGCTAGCCTTATTTCTGTGGAATCTGAGAACAGATATTTCGGATCCCTTTGAAGACTGTAGGGCCAAAGGAAATATCCTCCCATAACAAAGAGAAAGAAGCTTTCTGAGAAACTTCTTTGTGTTCTGTGAAATCATCTCACAGAGTTACAGCTTTCCCCTCAAGAAGCCTTTCGCTTAGACAGTTCTTGTGGAATTGGCAAAGGGATATTTGGAAGCCCATAGAGGGCTATGGTGAAAAAGGAAATATCCTCAGATGAAATCTGGAAAGAAGCTTTCTGAGAAACTGCTTAGTGTTCTGTTAATTCATCTCACAGAGATACATCTGTATTTCGTGGATCTCTTTGCTAGCCTTATTTCTGTGGAATCTGAAAACAGATATTTCGGATCCCTTTGAAGACTATAGGGCCAAAGGAAATATCCTCCGATAACAAAGAGAAAGAAGCTTTCTGAGAAACTTCTTTGTGTTCTGTGAAATCATCTCACAGAGTTACAGCTTTCCCCTCAAGAAGCCTTTTGCTTAGACAGTTCTTGTGGAATTGGCAAAGGGATATTTGGAAGCCATAGAGGGCTATGGTGAAAAAGGAAATATCCTCGGATGAAATCTGGAAAGAAGTTTTCTGAGAGACTGCTTAGTTTTCTGTTAATTCATCTCACAGAGTTACATCCGTATTTCGTGGATCTCTTAGCTAGCCTTATTTCTGTGGAATATGAGAACAGATATTTCGGATCCCTTTGAAGACTATAGGGCCAAAGGAAATATCCTCCCATAACAAAGAGAAAGAAGCTTTCTGAGAAACTTCTTTGTGTTCTGTGAAATCATCTCACAGTGTTACAGCTTTCCCCTCAAGAAGCCTTTCGCTAAGACAGTTCTTGTGGAATTGGCAAAGGGATATTTGGAAACCCCTAGAGGGCTATGGTGAAAAAGGAAATATCCTCAGATGAAATCTGGAAAGAAGCTTTCTGAGAAACTGCTTAGTGTTCTCTTAATTCCTCTCACAGAGTTACATCTATATTTCGTGGATTTCTTTGCTAGCCTTATTTCTGTGGAATCTGAGAACAGATATTTCGGATCCCTTTGAAGACTATAGGGCCAAAGGAAATATCCTCCGATAACAAAGAGAAAGAAGCTTTCTGAGAAACTTCTTTGTGTTCTGTGAAATCATCTCACAGAGATACAGCTTTCCCCTCAAGAAGCCTTTCGCTAAGACAGTTCTTGTGGAATTGGCAAAGTGATATTTGGAAGCCCATAGAGGGCTATGGTGAAAAAGGAAATATCCTCAGATGAAATCTGGAAAGAAGCTTTCTGAGAAACTGGTCTGTGATGAGTTACTTCCACTCACAGAGTTACATCTGTGTTTCGTGGATCTCTTTGCTAGCCTTATTTCTGTGGAATCTGAGAGCAGATATTTCGGATCCCTTTGAAGACTGTAGGGCCAAAGGAAATATCCTCCCATAACAAAGAGAAAGAAGCTTTCTGAGAAACTTCTTTGTGTTCTGTGAAATCATCTCACAGAGTTACAGCTTTCCCCTCAAGAAGCCTTTCGCTTAGACAGTTCTTGTGGAATTGGCAAAGGGATATTTGGAAGCCCATAGAGGGCTATGGTGAAAAAGGAAATATCCTCAGATGAAATCTGGAAAGAAGCTTTCTGAGAAACTGCTTAGTGTTCTGCTAATTCATCTCACAGAGATACATCTGTATTTCGTGGATCTCTTTGCTAGCCTTATTTCTGTGGAATCTGAGAACAGATATTTCGGATCCCTTTGAAGACTATAGGGCCAAAGGAAATATCCTCCGATAACAAAGAGAAAGAAGCTTTCTGAGAAACTTCTTTGTGTTCTGTGAAATCATCTCACAGAGTTACAGCTTTCCCCTCAAGAAGCCTTTCGCTAAGACAGTTCTTGTGGAATTGGCAAAGGGATATTTGGAAGCCCATAGAGGGCTATGGTGAAAAAGGAAATATCCTCGGATGAAATCTGGAAAGAAGCTTTCTGAGAGACTGCTTAGTTTTCTGTTAATTCATCTCACAGAGTTACATCCGTATTTCGTGGATCTCTTTGCTAGCCTTATTTCTGTGGAATATGAGAACAGATATTTCGGATCCCTTTGAAGACTATAGGGCCAAAGGAAATATCCTCCCATAACAAAGAGAAAGAAGCTTTCTGTGAAACTTCTTTGTGTTCTGTGAAATCATCTCACAGTGTTACAGCTTTCCCCTCAAGAAGCCTTTCGCTAAGACAGTTCTTGTGGAATTGGCAAAGTGATATTTGGAAGCCCATAGAGGGCTATGGTGAAAAAGGAAATATCCTCAGATGAAATCTGGAAAGAAGCTTTCTGAGAAACTGTTCTGCGATGTGTGACTTCCACTCACAGAGTTACATCTGTATTTCGTTGATCTCTTTGCTAGCCTTATTTATGTGGAATCCGACAACAGATATTTCGGATCCCTTTGAAGACTATAGGGCCAAAGGAAATATCCTCCGATAACAAAGAGAAAGTAGCTTTCTGAGAAACTTCTTTGTGTTCTGTGAAATCATCTCACAGTGTTACAGCTTTCCCCTCAAGAAGCCTTTCGCTAAGACAGTTCTTGTGGAATTGGCAAAGGGATATTTGGAAACCCCTAGAGGGCTATGGTGAAAAAGGAAATATCCTCAGATGAAATCTGGAAAGAAGCTTTCTGAGAAACTGCTTAGTGTTCTCTTAATTCATCTCACAGAGTAACATGTATATTTCGTGGATTTCTTTGCTAGCCTTATTTCTGTAGAATCTGAGAACAGATATTTCGGATCCCTTTGAAGACTATAGGGACAAAGGAAATATCCTCCGATAACAAAGAGAAAGAAGCTTTCTGAGAAACTTCTTTGTGTTCTGTGAAATCATCTCACAGAGATACAGCTTTCCCCTCAAGAAGCCTTTCGCTAAGACAGTTCTTGTGGAATTGGCAAAGTGATATTTGGAAGCCCATAGAGGGCTATGGTGAAAAAGGAAATATCCTCAGATGAAATTTGGAAAGAAGCTTTCTGAGAAACTGCTCTGTGATGAGTTACTTCCACTCACAGAGTTACATCTGTATTTCGTGGATCTCTTTGCTAGCCTTATTTCTGTGGAATCTGAGAACAGATATTTCGGATCCCTTTGAAGACTGTAGGGCCAAAGGAAATATCCTCCCATAACAAAGAGAAAGAAGCTTTCTGAGAAACTTCTTTGTGTTCTGTGAAATCATCTCACAGAGATACAGCTTTCCCGTCAAGAAGCCTTTCGCTAAGACAGTTCTTGTGGAATTGGCAAAGTGATATTTGGAAGCCCATAGAGGGCTATGGTGAAAAAGGAAATATCCTCAGATGAAATCTGGAAAGAAGCTTTCTGAGAGACTGCTTAGTTTTCTGTTAATTCATCTCACAGAATTACATCCGTATTTCGTGGATCTCTTTGCTAGCCTTATTTCTGTGGAATCTGAGAACAGATATTTCAGATCCCTTTGAAGACTATAGGGCCAAAGGAAATATCCTCCGATAACAAAGAGAAAGAAGCTTTCTGAGAAACTTCTTTGTGTTCTGTGAAATCATCTCACAGAGTTACAGCTTTCCCCTCAAGAAACCTTTCGCTAAACAAGTTCTTGTGGAATTGGCAAAGGGATATTTGCAAGCCCATAGAGGGCTATGGTGAAAAAGGAAATATCCTCAGATGAAATCTGGAAAGAAGCTTTCTGAGAAACTGCTTAGTGTTCTGTTAATTCATCTCACAGAGTTACATCTGTATTTCGTGGATCTCTTTGCTAGCCTTATTTCTGTGGAATCTGAGAACAGATATTTCGGATCCCTTTGAAGACTATAGGGCCAAAGGAAATATCCTCCGATAACAAAGAGAAAGAAGCTTTCTGAGAAACTTCTTTGTGTTCTGTGAAATCATCTCACAGAGTTACAGCTTTCCCCTTAAGAAACCTTTCGCTAAACAAGTTCTTGTGGAATTGGCAAAGGGATATTTGCAAGCCCATAGAGGGCTATGGTGAAAAAGGAAATATCCTCAGATGAAATCTGGAAAGAAGCTTTCTGAGAAACTGCTTAGTGTTCTGTTAATTCATCTCACAGAGTTACATCTGTATTTCGTGGATCTCTTTGCTAGCCTTATTTCTGTGGAATCTGAGAACAGATATTTCGGATCCCTTTGAAGAGTAGAGGGCCAAAGGAAATATCCTCCGATAACAAAGAGAAAGAAGCTTTCTGAGAAACTTCTTTGTGTTCTGTGAAATCATCTCACAGAGTTACAGCTTTCCCCTCAAGAAGCCTTTCGCTAAGACAGTTGCTGTGGAATTGGCAAAGTGATATTTGGAAGCCCATAGAGGGCTATGGTGAAAAAGGAAATATCCTCAGATGAAATCTGGAAAGAAGCTTTCTGAGAAACTGCTCTGTGATGTGTGACTTCCACTCACAGAGTTACATCTGTATTTCGTGGATCTCTTTGCTAGCCTTATTTCTGTGGAATCTGAGAACAGATATTTCGGATCCCATTGAAGAGTATAGGGCCAAAGGAAATATCCTCCCATAACAAAGAGAAAGAAGTTTCTGAGAAACTTCTTTGTGTTCTGTGAAATCATCTCACAGTGTTACAGCTTTCCCCTCAAGAAGCCTTTCGCTAAGACAGTTCTTGTGGAATTGGCAAAGTGATATTTGGAAGCCCATAGAGGGCTATGGTGAAAAAGGAAATATCCTCAGATGAAATCTGGAAAGAAGCTTTCTGAGAAACTGTTCTGCGATGTGTGACTTCCACTCACAGAGTTTCATCTGTATTTCGTGGATCTCTTTGCTAGCCTTATTTTTCTGGAATCTGAGAACAGATATTTCGGATCCCTTTGAAGACTATAGGGCCAAAGGAAATATCCTCCGATAACAAAGAGAAAGAAGCTTTCTGAGAAACTTCTTTGCGTTCTGTGAAATCATCTCACAGTGTTACAGCTTTCCCCTCAAGAAGCCTTTCGCTAAGACAGTTCTTGTGGAATTGGCAAAGGGATATTTGGAAACCCCTAGAGGGCTATGGTGAAAAAGGAAATATCCTCAGATGAAATCTGGAAAGAAGCTTTCTGAGAAACTGCTTAGTGTTCTCTTAATTCCTCTCACAGAGTTACATCTATATTTCGTGGATTTCTTTGCTAGCCTTATTTCTGTGGAATCTGAGAACAGATATTTCGGATCCCTTTGAAGACTATAGGGCCAAAGGAAATATCCTCCGATAACAAAGAGAAAGAAGCTTTCTGAGAAACTTCTTTGTGTTCTGTGAAATCATCTCACAGAGATACAGCTTTCCCCTCAAGAAGCCTTTCGCTAAGACAGTTCTTGTGGAATTGGCAAAGTGATATTTGGAAGCCCATAGAGGGCTATGGTGAAAAAGGAAATATCCTCAGATGAAATCTGGAAAGAAGCTTTCTGAGAAACTGCTCTGTGATGAGTTACTTCCACTCACAGAGTTACATCTGTGTTTCGTGGATCTCTTTCCTAGCCTTATTTCTGTGGAATCTGAGAACAGATATTTCGGATCCCTTTGAAGACTGTAGGGCCAAAGGAAATATCCTCCCATAACAAAGAGAAAGAAGCTTTCTGAGAAACTTCTTTGTGTTCTGTGAAATCATCTCACAGAGTTACAGCTTTCCCCTCAAGAAGCCTTTCGCTTAGACAGTTCTTGTGGAATTGGCAAAGGGATATTTGGAAGCCCATAGAGGGCTATGGTGAAAAAGGAAATATCCTCAGATGAAATCTGGAAAGAAGCTTTCTGAGAAACTGCTTAGTGTTCTGTTAATTCATCTCACAGAGATACATCTGTATTTCGTGGATCTCTTTGCTAGCCTTATTTCTGTGGAATCTGAGAACAGATATTTCGGATCCCTTTGAAGACTATAGGGCCAAAGGAAATATCCTCCGATAACAAAGAGAAAGAAGCTTTCTGAGAAACTTCTTTGTGTTCTGTGAAATCATCTCACAGAGTTACAGCTTTCCCCTCAAGAAGCCTTTTGCTTAGACAGTTCTTGTGGAATTGGCAAAGGGATATTTGGAAGCCCATAGAGGGCTATGGTGAAAAAGGAAATATCCTCGGATGAAATCTGGAAAGAAGCTTTCTGAGAGACTGCTTAGTTTTCTGTTAATTCATCTCACAGAGTTACATCCGTATTTCGTGGATCTCTTTGCTAGCCTTATTTCTGTGGAATATGAGAACAGATATTTCGGATCCCTTTGAAGACTATAGGGCCAAAGGAAATATCCTCCCATAACAAAGAGAAAGAAGCTTTCTGAGAAACTTCTTTGCGTTCTGTGAAATCATCTCACAGTGTTACAGCTTTCCCCTCAAGAAGCCTTTCGCTAAGACAGTTCTTGTGGAATTGGCAAAGGGATATTTGGAAACCCCTAGAGGGCTATGGTGAAAAAGGAAATATCCTCAGATGAAATCTGGAAAGAAGCTTTCTGAGAAACTGCTTAGTGTTCTCTTAATTCCTCTCACAGAGTTACATCTATATTTCGTGGATTTCTTTGCTAGCCTTATTTCTGTGGAATCTGAGAACAGATATTTCGGATCCCTTTGAAGACTATAGGGCCAAAGGAAATATCCTCCGATAACAAAGAGAAAGAAGCTTTCTGAGAAACTTCTTTGTGTTCTGTGAAATCATCTCACAGATTTACAGCTTTCCCCTCAAGAAGCCTTTCGCTAAGACAGTTCTTGTGGAATTGGCAAAGTGATATTTGGAAGCCCATAGAGGGCTATGTTGAAAAAGGAAATATCCTCAGATGAAATCTGGAAAGAAGCTTTCTGAGAAACTGCTCTGTGATGAGTTACTTCCACTCACAGAGTTACATCTGTGTTTCGTGGATCTCTTTGCTAGCCTTATTTCTGTGGAATCTGAGAGCAGATATTTCGGATCCCTTTGAAGACTGTAGGGCCAAAGGAAATATCCTCCCATAACAAAGAGAAAGAAGCTTTCTGAGAAACTTCTTTGTGTTCTGTGAAATCATCTCACAGAGTTACAGCTTTCCCCTCAAGAAGCCTTTCGCTTAGACAGTTCTTGTGGAATTGGCAAAGGGATATTTGGAAGCCCATAGAGGGCTATGGTGAAAAAGGAAATATCCTCAGAAGAAATCTGGAAAGAAGCTTTCTGAGAAACTGCTTAGTGTTCTAATTCATCTCACAGAGATACATCTGTATTTCGTGGATCTCTTTGCTAGCCTTATTTCTGTGGAATCTGAGAACAGATATTTCGGATCCCTTTGAAGACTATAGGGCCAAAGGAAATATCCTCCGATAACAAAGAGAAAGAAGCTTTCTGAGAAACTTCTTTGTGTTCTGTGAAATCATCTCACAGAGTTACAGCTTTCCCCTCAAGAAGCCTTTTGCTTAGACAGTTCTTGTGGAATTGGCAAAGGGATATTTGGAAGCCCATAGAGGGCTATGGTGAAAAAGGAAATATCCTCGGATGAAATCTGGAAAGAAGCTTTCTGAGAGACTGCTTAGTTTTCTGTTAATTCATCTCACAGAGTTACATCCGTATTTCGTGGATCTCTTTGCTAGCCTTATTTCTGTGGAATATGAGAACAGATATTTCGGATCCCTTTGAAGACTATAGGGCCAAAGGAAATATCCTCCCATAACAAAGAGAAAGAAGCTTTCTGTGAAACTTCTTTGTGTTCTGTGAAATCATCTCACAGTGTTACAGCTTTCCCCTCAAGAAGCCTTTCGCTAAGACAGTTCTTGTGGAATTGGCAAAGTGATATTTGGAAGCCCATAGAGGGCTATGGTGAAAAAGGAAATATCCTCAGATGAAATCTGGAAAGAAGCTTTCTGAGAAACTGTTCTGCGATGTGTGACTTCCACTCACAGAGTTACATCTGTATTTCGTGGATCTCTTTGCTAGCCTTATTTATGTGGAATCCGACAACAGATATTTCGGATCCCTTTGAAGACTATAGGGCCAAAGGAAATATCCTCCGATAACAAAGAGAAAGTAGCTTTCTGAGAAACTTCTTTGTGTTCTGTGAAATCATCTCACAGTGTTACAGCTTTCCCCTCAAGAAGCCTTTCGCTAAGACAGTTCTTGTGGAATTGGCAAAGGGATATTTGGAAACCCCTAGAGGGCTATGGTGAAAAAGGAAATATCCTCAGATGAAATCTGGAAAGAAGCTTTCTGAGAAACTGCTTAGTGTTCTCTTAATTCATCTCACAGAGTAACATGTATATTTCGTGGATTTCTTTGCTAGCCTTATTTCTGTAGAATCTGAGAACAGATATTTCGGATCCCTTTGAAGACTATAGGGACAAAGGAAATATCCTCCGATAACAAAGAGAAAGAAGCTTTCTGAGAAACTTCTTTGTGTTCTGTGAAATCATCTCACAGAGATACAGCTTTCCCCTCAAGAAGCCTTTCGCTAAGACAGTTCTTGTGGAATTGGCAAAGTGATATTTGGAAGCCCATAGAGGGCTATGGTGAAAAAGGAAATATCCTCAGATGAAATCTGGAAAGAAGCTTTCTGAGAAACTGCTCTGTGATGAGTTACTTCCACTCACAGAGTTACATCTGTATTTCGTGGATCTCTTTGCTAGCCTTATTTCTGTGGAATCTGAGAACAGATATTTCGGATCCCTTTGAAGACTGTAGGGCCAAAGGAAATATCCTCCCATAACAAAGAGAAAGAAGCTTTCTGAGAAACTTCTTTGTGTTCTGTGAAATCATCTCACAGAGATACAGCTTTCCCGTCAAGAAGCCTTTCGCTAAGACAGTTCTTGTGGAATTGGCAAAGTGATATTTGGAAGCCCATAGAGGGCTATGGTGAAAAAGGAAATATCCTCAGATGAAATCTGGAAAGAAGCTTTCTGAGAGACTGCTTAGTTTTCTGTTAATTCATCTCACAGAGTTACATCCGTATTTCGTGGATCTCTTTGCTAGCCTTATTTCTGTGGAATCTGAGAACAGATATTTCAGATCCCTTTGAAGACTATAGGGCCAAAGGAAATATCCTCCGATAACAAAGAGAAAGAAGCTTTCTGAGAAACTTCTTTGTGTTCTGTGAAATCATCTCACAGAGTTACAGCTTTCCCCTCAAGAAACCTTTCGCTAAACAAGTTCTTGTGGAATTGGCAAAGGGATATTTGCAAGCCCATAGAGGGCTATGGTGAAAAAGGAAATATCCTCAGATGAAATCTGGAAAGAAGCTTTCTGAGAAACTGCTTAGTGTTCTGTTAATTCATCTCACAGAGTTACATCTGTATTTCGTGGATCTCTTTGCTAGCCTTATTTCTGTGGAATCTGAGAACAGATATTTCGGATCCCTTTGAAGAGTAGAGGGCCAAAGGAAATATCCTCCGATAACAAAGAGAAAGAAGCTTTCTGAGAAACTTCTTTGTGTTCTGTGAAATCATCTCACAGAGTTACAGCTTTCCCCTCAAGAAGCCTTTCGCTAAGACAGTTGCTGTGGAATTGGCAAAGTGATATTTGGAAGCCCATAGAGGGCTATGGTGAAAAAGAAAATATCCTCAGATGAAATCTGGAAAGAAGCTTTCTGAGAGACTGCTTAGTTTTCTGTTAATTCATCTCACAGAGTTACATCCGTATTTCGTGGATCTCTTTGCTAGCCTTATTTCTGTGGAATCTGAGAACAGATATTTCAGATCCCTTTGAAGACTATAGGGCCAAAGGAAATATCCTCCGATAACAAAGAGAAAGAAGCTTTCTGAGAAACTTCTTTGTGTTCTGTGAAATCATCTCACAGAGTTACAGCTTTCCCCTCAAGAAACCTTTCGCTAAACAAGTTCTTGTGGAATTGGCAAAGGGATATTTGCAAGCCCATAGAGGGCTATGGTGAAAAAGGAAATATCCTCAGATGAAATCTGGAAAGAAGCTTTCTGAGAAACTGCTTAGTGTTCTGTTAATTCATCTCACAGAGTTACATCTGTATTTCGTGGATCTCTTTGCTAGCCTTATTTCTGTGGAATCTGAGAACAGATATTTCGGATCCCTTTGAAGAGTAGAGGGCCAAAGGAAATATCCTCCGATAACAAAGAGAAAGAAGCTTTCTGAGAAACTTCTTTGTGTTCTGTGAAATCATCTCACAGAGTTACAGCTTTCCCCTCAAGAAGCCTTTCGCTAAGACAGTTGCTGTGGAATTGGCAAAGTGATATTTGGAAGCCCATAGAGGGCTATGGTGAAAAAGGAAATATCCTCAGATGAAATCTGGAAAGAAGCTTTCTGAGAAACTGCTCTGTGATGTGTGACTTCCACTCACAGAGTTACATCTGTATTTCGTGGATCTCTTTGCTAGCCTTATTTCTGTGGAATCTGAGAACAGATATTTCGGATCCCATTGAAGAGTATAGGGCCAAAGGAAATATCCTCCCATAACAAAGAGAAAGAAGTTTCTGAGAAACTTCTTTGTGTTCTGTGAAATCATCTCACAGTGTTACAGCTTTCCCCTCAAGAAGCCTTTCGCTAAGACAGTTCTTGTGGAATTGGCAAAGTGATATTTGGAAGCCCATAGAGGGCTATGGTGAAAAAGGAAATATCCTCAGATGAAATCTGGAAAGAAGCTTTCTGAGAAACTGTTCTGCGATGTGTGACTTCCACTCACAGAGTTTCATCTGTATTTCGTGGATCTCTTTGCTAGCCTTATTTTTCTGGAATCTGAGAACAGATATTTCGGATCCCTTTGAAGACTATAGGGCCAAAGGAAATATCCTCCGATAACAAAGAGAAAGAAGCTTTCTGAGAAACTTCTTTGCGTTCTGTGAAATCATCTCACAGTGTTACAGCTTTCCCCTCAAGAAGCCTTTCGCTAAGACAGTTCTTGTGGAATTGGCAAAGGGATATTTGGAAACCCCTAGAGGGCTATGGTGAAAAAGGAAATATCCTCAGATGAAATCTGGAAAGAAGCTTTCTGAGAAACTGCTTAGTGTTCTCTTAATTCCTCTCACAGAGTTACATCTATATTTCGTGGATTTCTTTGCTAGCCTTATTTCTGTGGAATCTGAGAACAGATATTTCGGATCCCTTTGAAGACTATAGGGCCAAAGGAAATATCCTCCGATAACAAAGAGAAAGAAGCTTTCTGAGAAACTTCTTTGTGTTCTGTGAAATCATCTCACAGAGATACAGCTTTCCCCTCAAGAAGCCTTTCGCTAAGACAGTTCTTGTGGAATTGGCAAAGTGATATTTGGAAGCCCATAGAGGGCTATGGTGAAAAAGGAAATATCCTCAGATGAAATCTGGAAAGAAGCTTTCTGAGAAACTGCTCTGTGATGAGTTACTTCCACTCACAGAGTTACATCTGTGTTTCGTGGATCTCTTTCCTAGCCTTATTTCTGTGGAATCTGAGAACAGATATTTCGGATCCCTTTGAAGACTGTAGGGCCAAAGGAAATATCCTCCCATAACAAAGAGAAAGAAGCTTTCTGAGAAACTTCTTTGTGTTCTGTGAAATCATCTCACAGAGTTACAGCTTTCCCCTCAAGAAGCCTTTCGCTTAGACAGTTCTTGTGGAATTGGCAAAGGGATATTTGGAAGCCCATAGAGGGCTATGGTGAAAAAGGAAATATCCTCAGATGAAATCTGGAAAGAAGCTTTCTGAGAAACTGCTTAGTGTTCTGTTAATTCATCTCACAGAGATACATCTGTATTTCGTGGATCTCTTTGCTAGCCTTATTTCTGTGGAATCTGAGAACAGATATTTCGGATCCCTTTGAAGACTATAGGGCCAAAGGAAATATCCTCCGATAACAAAGAGAAAGAAGCTTTCTGAGAAACTTCTTTGTGTTCTGTGAAATCATCTCACAGAGTTACAGCTTTCCCCTCAAGAAGCCTTTTGCTTAGACAGTTCTTGTGGAATTGGCAAAGGGATATTTGGAAGCCCATAGAGGGCTATGGTGAAAAAGGAAATATCCTCGGATGAAATCTGGAAAGAAGCTTTCTGAGAGACTGCTTAGTTTTCTGTTAATTCATCTCACAGAGTTACATCCGTATTTCGTGGATCTCTTTGCTAGCCTTATTTCTGTGGAATCTGAGAACAGATATTTCGGATCCCTTTGAAGACTATAGGGCCAAAGGAAATATCCTCCCATAACAAAGAGAAAGAAGCTTTCTGAGAAACTTCTTTGTGTTCTGTGAAATCATCTCACAGAGATACAGCTTTCCCGTCAAGAAGCCTTTCGCTAAGACAGTTCTTGTGGAATTGGCAAAGTGATATTTGGAAGCCCATAGAGGGCTATGGTGAAAAAGGAAATATCCTCAGATGAAATCTGGAAAGAAGCTTTCTGAGAGACTGCTTACTTTTCTGTTAATTCATCTCACAGAGTTACATCCGTATTTCGTGGATCTCTTTGCTAGCCTTATTTCTGTGGAATCTGAGAACAGATATTTCGGATCCCTTTGAAGAGTAGAGGGCCAAAGGAAATATCCTCCGATAACAAAGAGAAAGAAGCTTTCTGAGAAACTTCTTTGTGTTCTGTGAAATCATCTCACAGAGTTACAGCTTTCCCCTCAAGAAGCCTTTTGCTTAGATAGTTCTTGTGGAATTGGCAAAGGGATATTTGGAAGCCCATAGAGGGCTATGGTGAAAAAGGAAATATCCTCAGATGAAATCTGGAAAGAAGCTTTCTGAGAGACTGCTTAGTTTTCTGTTAATTCATCTCACAGAGTTACATCCGTATTTCGTGGATCTCTTTGCTAGCCTTATTTCTGTGGAATCTGAGAACAGATATTTCGGATCCCTTTGAAGACTATAGGGCCAAAGGAAATATCCTCCGATAACAAAGAGAAAGAAGCTTTCTGAGAAACTTCTTTGTGTTCTGTGAAATCATCTCACAGAGTTACAGCTTTCCCCTCAAGAAACCTTTCGCTAAACCAGTTCTTGTGGAATTGGCAAAGGGATATTTGGAAGCCCATAGAGGGCTATGGTGAAAAAGGAAATATCCTCAGATGAAATCTGGAAAGAAGCTTTCTGAGAAACTGCTCTGTGATGTGTGACTTCCACTCACAGAGTTACATCTGTATTTCGTGGATCTCTTTGCTAGCCTTATTTCTGTGGAATCTGAGAACAGATATTTCGGATCCCTTTGAAGACTATAGGGCCAAAGGAAATATCCTCCCATAACAAAGAGAAAGAAGCTTTCTGAGAAACTTCTTTGTGTTCTGTGAAATCATCTCACAGTGTTACAGCTTTCCCCTCAAGAAGCCTTTCGCTAAGACAGTTCTTGTGGAATTGGCAAAGTGATATTTGGAAGCCCATAGAGGGCTATGGTGAAAAAGGAAATATCCTCAGATGAAATCTGGAAAGAAGCTTTCTGAGAAACTGTTCTGCGATGTGTGACTTCCACTCACTGAGTTACATCTGTATTTCGTGGTTCTCTTTGCTAGCCTTATTTCTGTGGAATCTGAGAACAGATATTTCGGATCCCTTTGAAGACTATAGGGCCAAAGGAAATATCCTCCGATAACAAAGAGAAAGAAGCTTTCTGAGAAACTTCTTTGTGTTCTGTGAAATCATCTCACAGAGTTACAGCTTTCCCCTCAAGAAGCCTTTCGCTAAGACAGTTCTTGTGGAATTGGCAAAGGGATATTTGGAAACCCCTAGAGGGCTATGGTGAAAAGGAAATATCCTCAGATGAAATCTGGAAAGAAGCTTTCTGAGAAACTGCTTAGTGTTCTCTTAATTCATCTCACAGAGTTACATCTATATTTCGTGGATTTCTTTGCTAGCCTTATTTCTGCAGAATCTGAGAACAGATATTTCGGATCCCTTTGAAGACTATAGGCCCAAAGGAAATATCCTCCGATAACAAAGAGAAACAAGCTTTCTGAGAAACTTCTTTGTGTTCTGTGAAATCATCTCACAGAGTTACAGCTTTCCCCTGAAGGAGCCTTTCGCTAAGACAGTTCTTGTGGAATTGGCAAAGTGATATTTGGAAGCCCATAGAGGGCTATGGTGAAAAAGGAAATATCCTCAGATGAAATCTGGAAAGAAGCTTTCTGAGAAACTGCTCTGTGATGAGTTACTTCCACTCAAAGAGTTACATCTGTATTTCGTGGATCTCTTTGCTAGCCTTATTTTTGTGGAATCTGAGAAGAGATATTTCTGATCCCTTTGAAGACTGTAGGGCCAAAGGAAATATCCTCCCATAACAAAGAGAAAGAAGCTTTCTGAGAAACTTCTTTGTGTTCTGTGAAATCATCTCACAGAGATACAGCTTTCCCCTCAAGAAGCCTTTCGCTTAGACAGTCCTTGTGGAATTGGCAAAGGGACATTTGGAAGCCCATAGAGGGAAATGTTGAAAAAGGAAATATCCTCAGATGAAATCTGGAAAGAAGCTTTCTGAGAAACTGCTTAGTGTTCTGTTAATTCATCTTACAGAGTTACATCTGTTTTTCGTGGATCTCTTTGCTAGCCTTATTTCTGTGGAATCTGAGAACAGATATTTCGGATCCCTTTGAAGACTATAGGGCCAAAGGAAATATCCTCCGATAACAAAGAGAAAGAAGCTTTCTGAGAAACTTCTTTGTGTTCTGTGAAATCATCTCACAGAGTTACAGCTTTCCCCTCAAGAAGCCTTTTGCTTAGATAGTTCTTGTGGAATTGGCAAAGGGATATTTGGAAGCCCATAGAGGGCTATGGTGAAAAAGGAAATATCCTCAGATGAAATCTGGAAAGAAGCTTTCTGAGAGACTGCTTAGTTTTCTGTTAATTCATCTCACAGAGTTACATCCGTATTTCGTGGATCTCTTTGCTAGCCTTATTTCTGTGGAATCTGAGAACAGATATTTCGGATCCCTTTGAAGACTATAGGGCCAAAGGAAATATCCTCCGATAACAAAGAGAAAGAAGCTTTCTGAGAAACTTCTTTGTGTTCTGTGAAATCATCTCACAGAGTTACAGCTTTCCCCTCAAGAAACCTTTCGCTAAACCAGTTCTTGTGGAATTGGCAAAGTGATATTTGGAAGCCCATAGAGGGCTATGGTGAAAAAGGAAATATCCTCAGATGAAATCTGGAAAGAAGCTTTCTGAGAAACTGCTCTGTGATGTGTGACTTCCACTCACAGAGTTACATCTGTATTTCGTGGATCGCTTTGCTAGCCTTATTTCTGTGGAATCTGAAAACAGATATATCGGATCCCTTTGAAGACTATAGGGCCAAAGGAAATATCCTCCCATAACAAAGAGAAAGAAGCTTTCTGAGAAACTTCTTTGTGTTCTGTGAAATCATCTCACAGTGTTACAGCTTTCCCCTCAAGAAGCCTTTCGCTAAGACAGTTCTTGTGGAAGTGGCAAAGTGATATTTGGAAGCCCATAGAGGGCTACGGTGAAAAAGGAAATATCCTCAGATGAAATCTGGAAAGAAGCTTTCTGAGAAACTGTTCTGCGATGTGTGACTTCCACTCACTGAGTTACATCTGTATTTCGTGGTTCTCTTTGCTAGCCTTATTTCTGTGGAATCTGAGAACGGATATTTCGGATCCCTTTGAAGACTATAGGGCCAAAGGAAATATCCTCCGATAACAAAGAGAAAGAAGCTTTCTGAGAAACTTCTTTGTGTTCTGTGAAATCATCTCACAGAGTTACAGCTTTCCCCTCAAGAAGCCTTTCGCTAAGACAGTTCTTGTGGAATTGGCAAAGGGATATTTGGAAACCCCTAGAGGGCTATGGTGAAAAAGGAAATATCCTCAGATGAAATCTGGAAAGAAGCTTTCTGAGAAACTGCTTAGTGTTCTCTTAATTCATCTCACAGAGTTACATCTATATTTCGTGGATTTCTTTGCTAGCCTTATTTCTGCGGAATCTGAGAACAGATATTTCGGATCCCTTTGAAGACTATAGGCCCAAAGGAAATATCCTCCGATAACAAACAGAAAGAAGCTTTCTGAGAAACTTCTTTGTGTTCTGTGAAATCATCTCACAGAGTTACAGCTTTCCCCTCAAGAAGCCTTTCGCTTAGACAGTTCTTGTGGAATTGGAAAAGGGATATTTGGAAGCCATAGAGGGCTATGGTGAAAAAGGAAATATCCTCAGATGAAGTCTGGAAAGAAGCTTTCTGAGAAACTGCTTAGTGTTCTGTTAATTCATCCCACAGAGTTACATCTGTATTTCGTGGATCTCTTTGCTAGCCTTATTTCTGTGGAATCTGAGAAAAGATATTTCGGATCCCTTTGAAGAGTATAGGGCCAAAGGAAATATCCTCCGATAACAAAGAGAAAGAAGCTTTCTGAGAAACTTCCTTGTTTTCTGTGAAATCATCTCACAGAATTACTGCTTTCCCGTCAAGAAGCCTTTCGCTAAGACAGTTGCTTTGGAATTGGCAAAGTGATATTTGGAAGCCCATAGAGGGCTATGGTGAAAAAGGAAATATCCTCAGATGAAATCTGGAAAGAAGCTTTCTGAGAAACTGCTCTGTGATGTGTGACTTCCACTCACAGAGTTACATCTGTATTTCGTGGATCTCTTTGCTAGCCTTATTTCTGTGGAATCTGAGAACAGATATTTCGGATCCCTTTGAAGACTATAGGGCCAAAGGAAATATCCTCCCATAACAAAGAGAAAGAAGCTTTCTGAGAAACTTCTTTGTGTTCTGTGAAATCATCTCACAGTGTTACAGCTTTCCCCTCAAGAAGCCTTTCGCTAAGACAGTTCTTGTGGAATTGGCAAAGTGATATTTGGAAGCCCATAGAGGGCTATGGTGAAAAAGGAAATATCCTCAGATGAAATTTGGAAAGAACCTTTCTGAGAAACTGTTCTGCGATGTGTGACTTCCACTCACTGAGTTACATCTGTATTTCGTGGTTCTCTTTGCTAGCCTTATTTCTGTGGAATCTGAGAACAGATATTTCGGATCCCTTTGAAGACTATAGGGCCAAAGGAAATATCCTCCGATAACAAAGAGAAAGAAGCTTTCTGAGAAACTTCTTTGTGTTCTGTGAAATCATCTCACAGTGTTACAGCTTTCCCCTCAAGAAGCCTTTCGCTAAGACAGTTCTTGTAGAATTGGCAAAGGGATATTTGGAAACCCCTAGAGGGCTATGGTGAAAAAGGAAATATCCTCAGATGAAATCTGGAAAGAAGCTTTCTGAGAAACTGCTTAGTGTTCTCTTAATTCATCTCACAGAGTTACATCTATATTTCGTGGATCTCTTTGCTAGCCTTATTTCTGTGGAATCTGAGAACAGATATTTCGGATCCCTTTGAAGACTATAGGGCCAAAGGAAATATCCTCCGATAACAAAGAGAAAGAAGCTTTCTGAGAAACTTCTTTGTGTTCTGTGAAATCATCTCATAGAGTTAAAGCTTTCCCCTCCAGAAGCCTTTCGCTAAGACAGTTCTTGTGGAATTGGCAAAGTGATATTTGGAAGCCCATAGAGGGCTATGGTGAAAAAGGAAATATCCTCAGATGAAATCTGGAAAGAAGCTTTCTGAGAAACTGTTCTGCGATGTGTGACTTCCACTCACAGAGTTACATCTGTATTTCGTGGTTCTCTTTGCTAGCCTTATTTCTGTGGAATCTGAGAACAGATATTTCGGATCCCTTTGAAGACTACAGGGCCAAAGGAAATATCCTCCGATAACAAAGAGAAAGAAGCTTTCTGAGAAACTTCTTTGTGTTCTGTGAAATCATCTCACAGAGTTACAGCTTTCCCCTCAAGAAGCCTTTTGCTTAGATAGTTCTTGTGG
Organism: Macaca mulatta; assembly: GCF_049350105.2. Classification (NCBI taxonomy): domain Eukaryota; kingdom Metazoa; phylum Chordata; class Mammalia; order Primates; family Cercopithecidae; genus Macaca; species Macaca mulatta. The sequence continues at coordinate 49,247,574 of NC_133422.1, read as the reverse complement.
AATTGGCAAAGGGATATTTGGAAGCCCATAGAGGGCTATGGTGAAAAAGGAAATATCCTCAGATGAAATCTGGAAAGAAGCTTTCTGAGAGACTGCTTAGTTTTCTGTTAATTCATCTCACAGAGTTACATCCGTATTTCGTGGATCTCTTTGCTAGCCTTATTTCTGTGGAATCTGAGAACAGATATTTCGGATCCCTTTGAAGACTATAGGGCCAAATGAATTATCCTCCGATAACAAAGAGAAAGAAGCTTTCTGAGAAACTTCTTTGTGTTCTGTGAAATCATCTCACAGTGTTACAGCTTTCCCCTCAAGAAGCCTTTCGCTAAGACAGTTCTTGTGGAATTGGCAAAGGGATATTTGGAAACCCCTAGAGGGCTATGGTGAAAAAGGAAATATCCTCAGATGAAATATGGAAAGAAGCTTTCTGAGAAAGTGCTTAGTGTTCTGTTAGTTCTTCTCACAGAGTTACATCTATATTTCGTGGATTTCTTTGCTAGCCTTATTTCTGTGGAATCTGAGAGCAGATATTTCGGATCCCTTTGAAGAGTATAGGGCCAAAGGAAATATCCTCCGATAACAAAGAGAAAGAAGCTTTCTGAGAAACTTCCTTGTTTTCTGTGAAATCATCTCACAGAGTTACAGCTTTCCCGTCAAGAAGCCTTTCGCTAAGACAGTTGTTTTGGAATTGGCAAAGTGATATTTTGAAGCCCATAGAGGGCTACGGTGAAAAAGGAAATATCCTCAGATGAAATCTGGAAAGAAGCTTTCTGAGAAACTGCTCTGTGATGTGTGACTTCCACTCACAGAGTTACATCTGTATTTCGTGGATCTCTTTGCTAGCCTTATTTCTGTGGAATCTGAGAACAGATATTTCGGATCCCTTTGAAGACTATAGGGCCAAAGGAAATATCCTCCCATAACAAAGAGAAAGAAGCTTTCTGAGAAACTTCTTTGTGTTCTGTGAAATCATCTCACAGTGTTACAGCTTTCCCCTCAAGAAGCCTTTCGCTAGGACAGTTCTTGTGGAAATGGCAAAGTGATATTTGGAAGCCCATAGAGGGCTATGGTGAAAAAGGAAATATCCTCAGATGAAATTTGGAAAGAAGCTTTCTGAGAAACTGTTCTGCGATGTGTGACTTCCACTCACTGAGTTACATCTGTATTTCGTGGTTCTCTTTGCTAGCCTTATTTCTGTGGAATCTGAGAACAGATATTTCGGATCCCTTTGAAGACTATAGGGCCAAAGGAAATACCTCCGATAACAAAGAGAAAGAAGCTTTCTGAGAAACTTCTTTGTGTTCTGTGAAATCATCTCACAGTGTTACAGCTCAAGAAACCTTTCGCTAAGACAGTTCTTGTGGAATTGGCAAAGGGATATTTGGAAACCCCTAGAGGGCTATGGTGAAAAAGGAAATATCCTCAGATGAAATCTGGAAAGAACTTTCTGAGAAACTGCTTAGTGTTCTGTTAATTCATCTCACAGAGTTACATCCGTATTTCGTGGATCTCTTTGCTAGCCTTATTTCTGTGGAATCTGAGAACAGATATTTCGGATCCCTTTGAAGACTATAGGGCCAAATGAATTATCCTAAGATAACAAAGAGAAAGAAGCTTTCTGAGAAACTTCTTTGTGTTCTGTGAAATCATCTCACAGAGTTACAGCTTTCCCCTCAAGAAACCTTTCGCTAAACCAGTTCTTGTGGAATTGTCAAAGGGATATTTGGAAGCCCATAGAGGGCTATGGTGAAAAAGGAAATATCCTCAGATGAAATCTGGAAAGAAGCTTTCTGAGAAACTGCTTAGTGTTCTGTTAATTCATCTCACAGAGTTACATCTGTATTTCGTGGATCTCTTTGCTAGCCTTATTTCTGTGGAATCTGAGAACAGATATTTCGGATCCCTTTGAAGAGTATAGGGCCAAAGGAAATATCCTCCGATAACAAAGAGATAGAAGATTTCTGAGAAACTTCTTTGTGTTCTGTGAAATCATCTCACAGAGGTACAGCTTTCCCCTCAAGAAGCCTTTCGCTAAGACAGTTGTTGTGGAATTGGCAAAGTGATATTTGGAAGCTCATAGAGGGCTATGGTGAAAAAGGAAATATCCTCAGATGAAATCTGGAAAGAAGCTTTCTGAGAAACTGCTCTGTGATGTGTGACTTCCACTCACAGAGTTACATCTGTATTTCGTGGATCTCTTTGCTAGCCTTATTTCTGTGGAATCTGAGAACAGATATTTCGGATCCCTTTGAAGACTATAGGGCCAAAGGAAATATCCTCCCATAACAAAGAGAAAGAAGCTTTCTGAGAAACTTCTTTGTGTTCTGTGAAATCATCTCACAGTGTTACAGCTTTCCCCTCAAGAAGCCTTTCGCTAAGACAGTTCTTGTGGAATTGGCAAAGTGATATTTGGAAGCCCATAGAGGGCTATGGTGAAAAAGGAAATATCCTCAGATGAAGTCTGGAAAGAAGCTTTCTGAGAAACTGTTCTGCGATGTGTGACTTCCACTCACTGAGTTACATCTGTATTTCGTGGTTCTCTTTGCTAGCCTTATTTCTGTGGAATCTGAGAACAGATATATCGGATCCCTTTGAAGACTATAGGGCCAAAGGAAATATCCTCCGATAACAAAGAGAAAGAAGCTTTCTGAGAAACTTCTTTGTGTTCTGTGAAATCATCTCACAGTGTTACAGCTTTCCCCTCAAGAAGATTTTCGCTAAGACAGTTCTTGTGGAATTGGCAAAGGGATATTTGGAAACCCCTAGAGGGCTATGGTGAAAAAGGAAATATCCTCAGATGAAATCTGGAAAGAAGCTTTCTGAGAAACTGCTTAGTGTTCTCTTAATTCATCTCACAGAGTTACATCTATATTTCGTGGATTTCTTTGCTAGCCTTATTTCTGCGGAATCTGAGAACAGATATTTCGGATCCCTTTGAAGACTATAGGCCCAAAGGAAATATCCTCCGATAACAAAGAGAAAGAAGCTTTCTGAGAAACTTCTTTGTGTTCTGTGAAATCATCTCACAGAGATACAGCTTTCACCTCAAGAAGCCTTTCACTAAGACAGTTCTTGTGGAATTGGCAAAGTGATATTTGGAAGCCCATAGAGGGCTATGGTGAAATAGGAAATATCCTCAGATGAAATCTGGAAAGAAGCTTTCTGAGAAACTGCTCTGTGATGAGTTACTTCCACTCACAGAGTTACATCTGTATTTCGTGCATCTCTTTGCTAGCCTTATTTTTGTGGAATATGAGAACAGATATTACGGATCCCTTTGAAGACTGTAGGGCCAAAGGAAATATCCTCCGATAACAAAGAGAAAGAAGCTTTCTGAGAAACTTCTTTGTGTTCTGTGAAATCATCTCACAGAGATACAGCTTTCCCCTCAAGAAGCCTTTCGCTTAGACAGTCCTTGTGGAATTGGCAAAGGGACATTTGGAAGCCCATAGAGGGCAATGTTGAAAAAGGAAATATCCTCAGATGAAATCTGGAAGGAAGCTTTCTGAGAAACTGCTTAGTGTTCTGTTAATTCATCTTACAGAGTTACATCTGTTTTTCGTGGATCTCTTTGCTAGCCTTATTTCTGTGGAATCTGAGAACAGATATTTCGGATCCCTTTGAAGACTATAGGGCCAAAGGAAATATCCTCCGATAACAAAGAGAAAGAAGCTTTCTGAGAAACTTCTTTGTGTTCTGTGAAATCATCTCACAGTGTTAGAGCTTTCCCCTCAAGAAGCCTTTCGCTAAGACAGTTCTTGTGGAATTGGCAAAGGGATATTTGGAAACCCCTAGAGGGCTATGGTGAAAAAGGAAATATCCTCAGATGAAATATGGAAAGAAGCTTTCTGAGAAACTGCTTAGTGTTCTGTTAGTTCATCTCACAGAGTTACATCTATATTTCGTGGATTTCTTTGCTAGCCTTATTTCTGTGGAATCTGAGAGCAGATATTTCGGATCCCTTTGAAGAGTATAGGGCCAAAGGAAATATCCTCCGATAACAAAGAGAAAGAAGCTTTCTGAGAAACTTCCTTGGTTTCTGTGAAATCATCTCACAGAGTTACAGCTTTCCCGTCAAGAAGCCTTTCGCTAAGACAGTTGTTTTGGAATTGGCAAAGTGATATTTTGAAGCCCATAGAGGGCTACGGTGAAAAAGGAAATATCCTCAGATGAAATCTGGAAAGAAGCTTTCTGAGAAACTGCTCTGTGATGTGTGACTTCCACTCACAGAGTTACATCTGTATTTCGTGGATCTCTTTGCTAGCCTTATTTCTGTGGAATCTGAGAACAGATATTTCGGATCCCTTTGAAGACTATAGGGCCAAAGGAAATATCCTCCCATAACAAAGAGAAAGAAGCTTTCTGAGAAACTTCTTTGTGTTCTGTGAAATCATCTCACAGTGTTACAGCTTTCCCCTCAAGAAGCCTTTCGCTAGGACAGTTCTTGTGGAAATGGCAAAGTGATATTTGGAAGCCCATAGAGGGCTATGGTGAAAAAGGAAATATCCTCAGATGAAATTTGGAAAGAAGCTTTCTGAGAAACTGTTCTGCGATGTGTGACTTCCACTCACTGAGTTACATCTGTATTTCGTGGTTCTCTTTGCTAGCCTTATTTCTGTGGAATCTGAGAACAGATATTTCGGATCCCTTTGAAGACTATAGGGCCAAAGGAAATACCTCCGATAACAAAGAGAAAGAAGCTTTCTGAGAAACTTCTTTGTGTTCTGTGAAATCATCTCACAGTGTTACAGCTCAAGAAACCTTTCGCTAAGACAGTTCTTGTGGAATTGGCAAAGGGATATTTGGAAACCCCTAGAGGGCTATGGTGAAAAAGGAAATATCCTCAGATGAAATCTGGAAAGAACTTTCTGAGAAACTGCTTAGTGTTCTGTTAATTCATCTCACAGAGTTACATCTGTATTTCGTGGATCTCTTTGCTAGCCTTATTTCTGTGGAATCTGAGAACAGATATTTCGGATCCCTTTGAAGACTATAGGGCCAAAGGAAATATCCTCCGATAACAAAGAGAAAGAAGCTTTCTGAGAAACTTCTTTGTGTTCTGTGAAATCATCTCACAGAGTTACAGCTTTCCCCTCAAGAAGCCTTTTGCTTAGATAGTTCTTGTGGAATTGGCAAAAGGATATTTGGAAGCCCATAGAGGGCTATGGTGAAAAAGGAAATATCCTCAGATGAAATATGGAAAGAAGCTTTCTGAGAAACTGCTTAGTGTTCTGTTAGTTCATCTCACAGAGTTACATCTATATTTCGTGGATTTCTTTGCTAGCCTTATTTCTGTGGAATCTGAGAGCAGATATTTCGGATCCCTTTGAAGAGTATAGGGCCAAAGGAAATATCCTCCGATAACAAAGAGAAAGAAGCTTTCTGAGAAACTTCTTTGTGTTCTGTGAAATCATCTCACAGAGTTAAAGCTTTCCCCTCAAGAAACCTTTCGCTAAACCAGTTCTTGTGGAATTGGCAAAGGGATATTTGGAAGCCCATAGAGGGCTATGGTGAAAAAGGAAATATCCTCAGATGAAATCTGGAAAGAAGCTTTCTGAGAAACTGCTTAGTGTTCTGTTAATTCATCTCACAGAGTTACATCTGTATTTCGTGGATCTCTTTGCTAGCCTTATTTCTGTGGAATCTGAGAACAGATATTTCGCATCCCTTTGAAGAGTATAGGGCCAAAGGAAATATCCTCCGATAACAAAGAGAAAGAAGATTTCTGAGAAACTTCTTTGTGTTCTGTGAAATCATCTCACAGAGTTACAGCTTTCCCCTCAAGAAGCCTTTCGCTAAGAGAGTTGTTGTGGAATTAGCAAAGTGATATTTGGAAGCTCATAGAGGGCTATGGTGAAAAAGGAAATATCCTCAGATGAAATCTGGAAAGAAGCTTTCTGAGAAACTGCTCTGTGATGTGTGACTTCCACTCACAGAGTTACATCTGTATTTCGTGGATCTCTTTGCTAGCCTTATTTCTGTGGAATCTGAGAACAGATATTTCGGATCCCTTTGAAGACTATAGGGCCAAAGGAAATATCCTCCCATAACAAAGAGAAAGAAGCTTTCTGAGAAACTTCTTTGTGTTCTGTGAAATCATCTCACAGTGTTACAGCTTTCCCCTCAAGAAGCCTTTCGCTAAGACAGTTCTTGTGGAATTGGCAAAGTGATATTTGGAAGCCCATAGAGGGCTATGGTGAAAAAGGAAATATCCTCAGATGAAATCTGGAAAGAAGCTTTCTGAGAAACTGTTCTGCGATGTGTGACTTCCACTCACTGAGTTACATCTGTATTTCGTGGTTCTCTTTGCTAGCCTTATTTCTGTGGAATCTGAGAACAGATATTTCGGATCCCTTTGAAGACTATAGGGCCAAAGGAAATATCCTCCGATAACAAAGAGAAAGAAGCTTTCTGAGAAACTTCTTTGTGTTCTGTGAAATCATCTCACAGTGTTACAGCTTTCCCCTCAAGAAGCCTTTCGCTAAGACAGTTCTTGTGGAATTGGCAAAGGGATATTTGGAAACCCCTAGAGGGCTATGGTGAAAAAGGAAATATCCTCAGATGAAATCTGGAAAGAAGCTTTCTGAGAAACTGCTTAGTGTTCTCTTAATTCATCTCACAGAGTTACATCTATATTTCGTGGATTTCTTTGCTAGCCTTATTTCTGCGGAATCTGAGAACAGATATTTCGGATCCCTTTGAAGACTATAGGCCCAAAGGAAATATCCTCCAATAACAAAGAGAAAGAAGCTTTCTGAGAAACTTCTTTGTGTTCTGTGAAATCATCTCACAGAGATACAGCTTTCCCCTCAAGAAGCCTTTCGCTTAGACAGTCCTTGTGGAATTGGCAAAGGGACATTTGGAAGCCCATAGAGGGCAATGTTGAAAAAGGAAATATCCTCAGATGAAATCTGGAAGGAAGCTTTCTGAGAAACTGCTTAGTGTTCTGTTAATTCATCTTACAGAGTTACATCTGTTTTTCGTGGATCTCTTTGCTAGCCTTATTTCTGTGGAATCTGAGAACAGATATTTCGGATCCCTTTGAAGACTATAGGGCCAAAGGAAATATCCTCCGATAACAAAGAGAAAGAAGCTTTCTGAGAAACTTCTTTGTGTTCTGTGAAATCATCTCACAGAGTTACAGCTTTCCCCTCAAGAAGCCTTTCGCTTAGACAGTTCTTGTGGAATTGGCAAAGGGATATTTGGAAGCCATAGAGGGCTATGGTGAAAAAGGAAATATCCTCAGATGAAATCTGGAAAGAAGCTTTCTGAGAAACTGCTTAGTGTTCTGTTAATTCATCCCACAGAGTTACATCTGTATTTCGTGGATGTCTTTGCTAGCCTTATTTCTGTGGAATCTGAGAACAGATATTTCGGATCCCTTTGAAGAGTATAGGGCCAAAGGAAATATCCTCCGATAACAAAGAGAAAGAAGCTTTCTGAGAAACTTCCTTGTTTTCTGAGAAATCATCTCACAGAGTTACAGCTTTCCCCTCAAGAAGCCTTTCGCTAAGACAGTTGTTGTGGAATTGGCAAAGTGATATTTGGAAGCCCATAGAGGGCTACGGTGAAAAAGGAAATATCCTCAGATGAAATCTGGAAAGAAGCTTTCTGAGAAACTTCTCTGTGATGTGTGACTTCCACTCACAGAGTTACATCTGTATTTCGTGGATCTCTTTGCTAGCCTTATTTCTGTGGAATCTGAGAACAGATATTTCGGATCCCTTTGAAGACTATAGGGCCAAAGGAAATATCCTCCCATAACAAAGAGAAAGAAGCTTTCTGAGAAACTTCTTTGTGTTCTGTGAAATCATCTCACAGTGTTACAGCTTTCCCCTCAAGATGCCTTTAGCTAAGACAGTTCTTGTGGAATTGGCAAAGTGATATTTGGAAGCCCATAGAGGCCTATGGTGAAAAAGGAAATATCCTCAGATGAAATCTGGAAAGAAGCTTTCTGAGAAACTGTTCTGCGATGTGTGACTTCCACTCACTGAGTTACATCTGTATTTCGTGGTTCTCTTTGCTAGCCTTATTTCTGTGGAATCTCAGAGCAGATAATTCGGATCCCTTTGAAGACTATAGGGCCAAAGGAAATACCCTCCGATAACAAAGAGAAAGAAGCTTTCTGAGAAACTTCTTTGTGTTCTGTGAAATCATCTCACAGAGTTACAGCTTTCCCCTCAAGAAACCTTTCGCTAAGACAGTTCTTGTGGAATTGGCAAAGGGATATTTGGAAGCCCATAGAGGGCTATGGTGAAAAAGGAAATATCCTCAGATGAAATCTGGAAAGAAGCTTTCTGAGAAACTGCTTAGTGTTGTGTTAATTCATCTCACAGAGTTACAACTGTATTTCGTGGATCTCTTTGCTAGCCTTATTTCTGTGGAATCTGAGAACAGATATTTCAGATCCCTTTGAAGAGTATAGGGCCAAAGGAAGTATCCTCCGATAACAAAGAGAAAGAAGCTTTCTGAGAAACTTCTTTGTGTTCTGTGAAATCATCTCACAGAGTTACAGCTTTGCCGTCAAGAAACCTTTCGCTAAACCAGTTCTTGTGGAATTGGCAAAGGGATATTTGGAAGCCCATAGAGGTCTATGGTGAAAAAGGAAATATCCTCAGATGATATCTGGAAAGAAGATTTGTGAGAACCTGCTTAGTGTTCTGTTAATTCATCTCACAGAGTTACATCTGTATTTCGTGGATCTCTTTGCTAGCCTTATTTCTGTGGAATCTGAGTACAGATATTTCGGATCCCTTTGAAGAGTATAGGGCCAAAGGAAATATCCTCCGATAACAAAGAGAAAGAAGCTTTCTGAGAAACTTCTTTGTGTTCTGTGAAATCATCTCACAGAGTTACAGCTTTCCCCTCTAGAAGCCTTTCGCTAAGACAGTTGTTGTGGAATTGGCAAAGTGATATTTGGAAGCCCATAGAGGGCTATGGTGAAAAAGGAAATATCCTCAGATGAAATCTGGAAAGAAGCTTTCTGAGAAACTGCTCTGTGATGTGTGACTTCCACTCACAGAGTTACAACTGTATTTCGTGGATCTCTTTGCTAGCCTTATTTCTGTGGAATCTGAGAACAGATATTTCGGATCCCTTTGAAGACTATAGGGCCAAAGGAAATATCCTCCCATAACAAAGAGAAAGAAGCTTTCTGAGAAACTTCTTTGTGTTCTGTGAAATCATCTCACAGTGTTACAGCTTTCCCCTCAAGAAGCCTTTCGCTAAGACAGTTCTTGTGGAATTGGCAAAGTGATATTTGGAAGCCCATAGAGGGCTATGGTGAAAAAGGAAATATCCTCAGATGAAATCTGGAAAGAAGCTTTCTGAGAAACTGTTCTGCGATGTGTGACTTCCACTCACTGAGTTACATCTGTATTTCGTGGTTCTCTTTGCTAGCCTTATTTCTGTGGAATCTGAGAACAGATATTTCGGATCCCTTTGAAGACTATAGGGCCAAAGGAAATATCCTCCGATAACAAAGAGAAAGAAGCTTTCTGAGAAACTTCTTTGTGTTCTGTGAAATCATCTCACAGTGTTACAGCTTTCCCCTCAAGAAGCCTTTCGCTAAGACAGTTCTTGTGGAATTGGCAAAGGGATATTTGGAAACCCCTAGAGGGCTATGGTGAAAAAGGAAATATCCTCAGATGAAATCTGGAAAGAAGCTTTCTGAGAAACTGCTTAGTGTTCTCTTAATTCATCTCACAGAGTTACATCTATATTTCGTGGATTTCTTTGCTAGCCTTATTTCTGCGGAATCTGAGAACAGATATTTCGGATCCCTTTGAAGACTATAGGCCCAAAGGAAATATCTTCCGATAACAAGGAGAAAGAAACTTTCTGAGAAACTTCTTTGTGTTCTGTGAAATCATCTCACAGAGATACAGCTTTCACCTCAAGAAGCCTTTCGCTAAGACAGTTCTTGTGGAATTGGCAAAGTGATATTTGGAAGCCCATAGAGGGCTATGGTGAAAAAGGAAATATCCTCAGATGAAATCTGGAAAGAAGCTTTCTGAGAAACTGCTTAGTGTTCTGTTAGTTCATCTCACAGAGTTACATCTATATTTCGTGGATTTCTTTGCTAGCCTTATTTCTGTGGAATCTGAGAACAGATATTTCGGATCCCTTTGAAGAGTATAGGGCCAAAGGAAATATCCTCCGATAACAAAGAGAAAGAAGCTTTCTGAGAAATTTCCTTGTTTTCTGTGAAATCATCTCACAGAGTTACAGCTTTCCCTTCAAGAAGCCTTTCGCTAAGACAGTTGTTGTGGAATTGGCAAAGTGATATTTGGAAGCCCATAGAGGGCTATGGTGAAAAAGGAAATATCCTCAGATGAAATCTGGAAAGAAGCTTTCTGAGAAACTTCTCTGTGATGTGTGACTTCCACTCACAGAGTTACATCTGTATTTCGTGGATCTCTTTGCTAGCCTTATTTCTGTGGAATCTGAGAACAGATATTTCGGATCCCTTTGAAGACTATAGGGCCCAAGGAAATATCCTCTCATAACAAAGAGAAAGAAGCTTTCTGAGAAACTTCTTTGTGTTCTGTGAAATCATCTCAAAGTGTTACAGCTTTCCCCTGAAGATGACTTTCGCTAAGACAGTTCTTGTGGAATTGGCAAAGTGATATTTGGAAGCCCATAGAGGGCTATGGTGAAAAAGGAAATATCCTCAGATGAAATCTGGAAAGAAGCTTTCTGAGAAACTGTTCTGCGATGTGTGACTTCCACTCACTGAGTTACATCTGTAGTTCGTGGTTCTCTTTGCTAGCCTTATTTCTGTGGAATCTCAGAGCAGATAATTCGGATCCCTTTGAAGACTACAGGGCCAAAGGAAATATCCTCTGATAACAAAGAGAAAGAAGCTTTCTGAGAAACTTCTTTGTGTTCTGTGAAATCATCTCACAGTGTTACAGCTTTCCCCTCAAGAAGCCTTTCGCTAAGACAGTTCTTGTGGAATTGGCAAAGGGATATTTGGAAACCCCTAGAGGGCTATGGTGAAAAAGGAAATATCCTCAGATGAAATCTGGAAAGAAGCTTTCTGAGAAACTGCTTAGTGTTCTCTTAATTCATCTCACAGAGTTACATCTATATTTCGTGGATTTCTTTGCTAGCCTTATTTCTGTGGAATCTGAGAACAGATATTTCGGATCCCTTTGAAGACTATAGGGCCAAAGTAAATATCCTCCCATAACAAAGAGAAAGAAGCTTTCTGAGAAACTTCTTTGTGTTCTGTGAAATCATCTCATAGAGTTACAGCTTTCCCCTCAAGAAGCCTTTCGCTAAGACAGTTCTTGTGGAATTGGCAAAGTGATATTTGGAAGCCCTTAGAGGGCTATGGTGAAAAAGGAAATATACTCAGATGAAATCTGGAAAGAAGCTTTCTGAGAAACTGCTTAGTGTTCTCTTAATTCATCTCACAGAGTTACATCTATATTTCGTGGATTTCTTTGCTAGCCTTATTTCTGTGGAATCTGAGAACAGATATTTCGGATCCCTTTGAAGACTATAGGGCCAAAGGAAATATCCTCCGATAACAAAGAGAAAGAAGCTTTCTGAGAAACTTCTTTGTGTTCTGTGAAATCATCTCACAGAGATACAGCTTTCCCCCCAAGAAGCCTTTCGCTAAGACAGTTCTTGTGGAATTGGCAAAGGGATATTTGGAAGCCCATAGAGGGCTATGGTGAAAAAGGAAATATCCTCAGATGAAATCTGGAAAGAAGCTTTCTGAGAAACTGCTCTGTGATGAGTTACTTCCACTCACAGAGTTACATCTGTATTTCGTGGATCTCTTTGCTAGCCTTATTTCTGTGGAATCTGAGAACAGATATTTCGGATCCCTTTGAAGACTGTAGGGCCAAAGGAAATATCCTCCCATAACAAAAAGAAAGAAGCTTTCTGAGAAACTTCTTTGTGTTCTGTGAAATCATCTCACAGAGTTACAGCTTTCCCCTCAAGAATCCTTTCGCTTACACAGTTCTTGTGGAATTGGCAAAGGGATATTTGGAAGCCCATAGAGGGCTATGTTGAAAAAGGAAATATCCTCAGATGAAATCTGGAAAGAAGCTTTCTGAGAAACTGCTTAGTGTTCTGATAATTCATCTCACAGAGTTACATCTGTATTTCGTGGATCTCTTTGCTAGCCTTATTTCTGTGGAATCTGAGAACAGATATTTCGGATCCCTTTGAAGACTATAGGGCCAAAGGAAATATCCTCCGATAAAAAAGAGAAAGAAGCTTTCTGAGAAACTTCTTTGTGTTCTGTGAAATCATCTCACAGAGTTACAGCTTTCCCCTCAAGAAGCCTTTTGCTTAGACAGTTCTTGTGGAATTGGCAAAGGGATATTTGGAAGCCCATAGAGGGTTATGGTGAAAAAGGAAATATCCTCAGATGAAATCTGGAAAGAAGCTTTCTGAGAAACTGCTTAGATTTCTGTTAATTCATCTCACAGAGTTACATCCGTATTTCGTGGATCTGTTTGCTAGCATTATTTCTGTGGAATCTGGGAACAGATATTTCGGATCCCTTTGAAGACTATAGGGCCGAAGGAAATATCCTCCGATAACAAAGAGAAAGAAGCTTTCTGAGAAACTTCTTTGTGTTCTGTGAAATCATCTCACAGAGTTACAGCTTTCCCCTCAAGAAACCTTTCGCTAAGACAGTTCTTGTGGAATTGGCAAAGGGATATTTGGAAACCCATAGAGGGCTATGGTGAAAAAGGAAATATCCTCAGATGAAATCTGGAAAGAAGCTTTCTGAGAAACTGCTTAGTGTTCTGTTAATTCATCTCACAGAGTTACATCTGTATTTCGTGGATCTCTTTGCTAGCCTTATTTCTGTGGAATCTGAGAACAGATATTTCAGATCCCTTTGAAGAGTATAGGGCCAAAGGAAATATCCTCCGATAACAAAGAGAAAGAAGCTTTCTGAGAAACTTCTTTGTGTTCTGTGAAATCATCTCACAGAGTTACAGCTTTCCCCTCAAGAAGCCTTTCGCTAAGACAGTTGTTGTGGAATTGGCAAAGTGATATTTGGAAGACCATAGAGTGTTATGGTGAAAAAGGAAATATCCTCAGATGAAATCTGGAAAGAAGCTTTCTGAGAAACTGCTCTGTGATGTGTGACTTCCACTCATAGAGTTACATCTGTATTTCGTGGATCTCTTTGCTAGCCTTATTTCTGTGGAATCTGAGAACAGATATTTCGGATCCCTTTGAAGACTATAGGGCCAAAGGAAATATCCACCCATTACAAAGAGAAAGAAGCTTTCTGAGAAACTTCTTTGTGTTCTGTGAAATCATCTCACAGTGTTACAGCTTTCCCCTCAAGAAGCCTTTCGCTAAGACAGTTCTTGTGGAATTGGCAAAGTGATATTTGGAAGCCCATAGAGGGCTATGGTAAAAAAGAAAATATCCTCAGATGAAATCTGGAAAGAAGCTTTCTGAGAAACTGTTCTGCGATGTGTGACTTCCACTCACAGAGTTACATCTGTATTTCGTGGTTCTCTTTGCTAGCCTTATTTCTGTGTAATCTGAGAACAGATATTTCGGATCCCTTTGAAGACTATAGGGCCAAAGGAAATATCCTCCGATAACAAAGAGAAAGAAGCTTTCTGAGAAACTTCTTTGTGTTCTGTGAAATCATCTCACAGTGTTACAACTTTCCCCTCAAGAAGCCTTTCGCTAAGACAGTTCTTGTGGAATTGGCAAAGGGATATTTGGAAACCCCTAGAGGGCTATGGTGAAAAAGGAAATATCCTCGGATGAAATCTGGAAAGAAGCTTTCTGAGAAACTGCTTAGGGTTCTCTTAATTCATCTCACAGAGTTACATCTATATTTCGTGGATTTCTTTGCTAGCCTTATTTCTGTGGAATCTGAGAACAGATATTTCGGATCCCTTTGAAGACTATAGGGCCAAAGGAAATATCCTCCGATAACAAAGAGAAAGAAGCTTTCTGAGAAACTTCTTTGTGTTCTGTGAAATCATCTCACAGAGATACAGCTTTCCCCTCAAGAAGCCTTTCGCTTAGACAGTTCTTGTGGAATTGGCAAAGGGATATTTGGAAGCCCATAGAGGGCTATGGTGAAAAGGGAAATATCCTCAGATGAAATCTGGAAAGAAGCTTTCTGAGAAACTGCTCTGTGATGTGTGACTTCCACTCACAGAGTTACATCTGTATTTCGTGGATCTCTTTGCTAGCCTTATTTCTGTGGAATCTGACAACAGATATTTCGGATCCCTTTGAAGACTATAGGGCCGAAGGAAATATCCTCCCATAACAAAGAGAAAGAAGCTTTCTGAGAAACTTCTTTGTGTTCTGTGAAATCATCTCACAGTGTTACAGCTTTCCCCTCAAGAAGCCTTTCGCTAAGACAGTTCTTGTGGAATTGGCAAAGAGATATTTGGAAGCCCATAGAGGGCTATGGTGAAAAAGGAAATATCCTCAGATGAAATCTGGAAAGAAGCTTTCTGAGAGACTGCTTAGTTTTCTGTTAATTCATCTCACAGAGTTATATCTGTATTTCGTGGATCTCTTTGCTAGCCTTATTTCTGTGGAATCTGAGAACAGATATTTCGGATACCTTTGAAGAATATAGGGCCAAAGGAAATATCCTCCGATATAAAAAGAGAAACAAGCTTTCTGAGAAACTTCTTTGTGTTCTGTGAAATCATCTCACAGAGTTACAGCTTTCCCCTCAAGAAGCCTTTCGCTAAGACAGTTCTTGTGGAATTGGCAAAGTGATATTTGGAAGCCCATAGAGGGCTATGGTGAAAAAGGAAATATCCTAAGATGAAATCTGGAAAGAAGCTTTCTGAGAAACTGCTTAGTGTTCTGTTAATTCATCTCACAGAGTTACATCTGTATTTCGTGGATCTCTTGGCTAGCCTTATTTCTGTGGAATCTGAGAACAGATATTTCTGATCCCTTTTAAGACTATAGGGCCAAAGGAAATATCCTCCCATAACAAAGAGAAAGAAGCTTTCTGAGAAACTTCTTTGTGTTCTGTGAAATCATCTCACAGATTTACAGCTTTCCCCTCAAGAAGCCTTTCGCTAAGACAGTTCTTGTGAAATTGGCAAAGTGAAATTTGGAAGCCAATAGAGGGCTACGGTGAAAAAGGAAATATCCTAAGATGAAATCTGGAAAGAAGCTTTCTGAGAAACTGTTCTGCGATGTGTGACTTCCACTCACAGAGTTACATCTGTATGTCGTGGATCTCTTTGCTAGCCTTATTTCTGTGGAATCTGAGAACAGATATTTCGGATCCCTTTGAAGACTATAGGGCCAAAGGAAATATCCTCCCATAACAAAGAGAAAGAAGCTTTCTCAGAAACTTCTTTGTGTTCTGTGAAATCATCTCACATTGTTACAGCTTTCCCCTCAAGAAGCCTTTCCCTAAGACAGTTCTTGTGGAATTGGCAAAGGGATATTTGGAAACCCATAGAGGGCTATGGTGAAAAAGAAAATATCCTCAGATGAAATCTGGAAAGAAGCTTTCTGAGAAACTGCTTAGTGTTCTGTTAATTCATCTCACAGAGTTACATCTGTATTTCGTGGATCTCTTTGCTAGCCTTATTTCTGTGGAATCTGAGAACAGATATTTCGGATCCCTTTGAAGAGTATAGGGCCAAAGGAAATATCCTCCGATAACAAAGAGAAAGAAGCTATCTGAGAAACTTCTTTGTGTTCTGTGAAATCATCTCACAGAGTTACAGCTTTCCCCTCAAGAAGCCTTTCACTAAGACAGTTCTTGTGGAATTGGCAAAGTGATATTTGGAAGCCCATAGAGGGCTATGGTGAAAAAGGAAATATCCTCAGATGAAATCTGGAAAGAAGCTTTCTGAGAAACTGCTCTGTGATGTGTGACTTCCACTCACAGAGTTACATCTGTATTTCGTGGATCTCTTTGCTAGCCTTATTTCTCTGGAATCTGAGAACAGATATTTCGGATCCCTTTGAAGACTATAGGGCCAAAGGAAATATCCTCCGATAACAAAGAGAAAGAAGCTTTCTGAGAAACTTATCTGTGTTCTCTGAAATCATCTCACAGAGTTACAGCTTTCCCCTCAAGAAGCCTTTCGCTTAGACAGTTCTTGTGGAATTCGCAAAGGGATATTTGGAAGCCCATAGAGGGCTATGGTGAAAAAGGAAATATCCTCAGATGAAATCTGGAAAGAAGGTTTCTGAGAAATTGCTTAGTGTTCTGTTAATTCATCTCACAGAGTTACATCTGTATTTCGGGGATCTCTTGGCTAGCCTTATTTCTGTGGAATCTGAGAACAGATATTTCGGATTCCTTTGAAGAGTATAGGGCCAAAGGAAATATCCTCCGATAACAAAGAGAAAGAAGCTTTCTGAGAAACTTCTTTGTGTTCTGTGAAATCATCTCACAGAGTTACAGCTTTCCCCTCAAGAAGCCTTTCGCTAAGACAGTTCTTGTGGAATTGGCAAAGTGATATTTGGAAGCCCATAGAGGGCTATGGTGAAAAAGGAAATATCCTCAGATGAAATCTGGAAAGAAGATTTCTGAGAAACTGCTCAGTGATGTGTGACTTCCACTCACAGAGTTACATCTGTATTTCGTGGATCTCTTTGCTAGCCTTATTTCTGTGGAATCTGAGAACAGATATTTCGGTTCCCTTTGAAGACTATAGGGCCAAAGGAATTATCCTCTGATAACAAAGAAAAAGAAGCTTTCTGAGAAACTTTTTTGTGTTCTGTGAAATCATCTCACAGAGTTACAGCTTTCCCCTCAAGAAGCCTTTCGCTTAGACAGTTCTTGTGGAATTGGCAAAGAGATATTTGGAAGCCCATAGAGGGCTATGGTGAAAAAGGAAATATCCTCAGATGAAATCTGGAAAGAAGCTTTCTGAGAAACTGCTTAGTGTTCTGTTAATTCATCTCACAGAGTTACATCTGTATTTCGTGGATCTCTTTGCTAGCCTTATTTCTGTGGAATCTGAGAACAGATATTTCTTATCCCTTTGAAGACTATAGGGCCAAAGGAAATATCCTCCGATAACAAAGAGAAAGAAGCTTTCTGAGAAACTTCCTTGTGTTCTGTGAAATCATCTCACAGATTTACAGCTTTCCCCTCAAGAAGCCTTTTGCTTAGACAGTTTTTGTGGAGTTGGCAAAGGGATATTTGGAAGCCCATAGAGGGCTATGGTGAAAAAGGAAATATCCTCAGATGAAATCTGGAAAGAAGCTTTCTGAGAGACTGCTTAGTGTTCTGTTAATTCATCACACAGAGTTACATCTGTATTTCGTGGATCTCTTTGCTAGCCTTATTTCTGTGGAATCTGAGAACAGATATTTCGGATCCCTTTGAAGACTATAGGGCCAAAGGAAATATCCTCCGATAACAAAGAGAAAGAAGCTTTCTGAGAAACTTCTTTGTGTTCTGTGAAATCATCTCACAGTGTTACAGCTTTCCCCTCAAGAAGCCTTTCGCTAAGACAGTTCTTGTGGAATTGGCAAAGTGATATTTGGAAACCCATAGAGGGCTATGGTGAAAAAGGAAATATCCTCAGATGAAATCTGGAAAGAAGCTTTCTGAGAAACTGTTCTGCGATGTGTGACTTCCACTCACAGAGTTACATCTGTATTTCGTGGTTCTCTTTGCTAGCCTTATTTCTGTGGAATCTGAGAACAGATATTTCGGATCCCTTTGAAGACTATAGGGCCAAAGGAAATATCCTCCGATAACAAAGAGAAAGAAGCTTTCTGAGAAACTACTTTGTGTTCTGTGAAATCATCTCACAGTGTTACAGCTTTCCCCTCAAGAAGCCTTTCGCTAAGACAGTTCTTGTGGAATTGGCAAAGGGATATTTGGAAACCCCTAGAGGGCTATGGTGAAAAAGGAAATATCCTCAGATGAAATCTGGATAGAAGCTTTCTGAGAAACTGCTTAGTGTTCTCTTAATTCCTCTCACAGAGTTACATCTATATTTCGTGGATTTCTTTGCTAGCCTTATTTCTGTGGAATCTGAGAACAGATATTTCGGATCCCTTTGAAGACTATAGAGCCAAGGGAAATATCCTCCGATAACAAAGAGAAAGAAGCTTTCTGAGAAACTTCTTTGTGTTCTGTGAAATCATCTCACAGTGATACAGCTTTCCCCTCAAGAAGCCTTTCGCTAAGACAGTTTATGTGGAATTGACAAAGTGATATTTGGAAGCCCATAGAGGGCTATGGTGAAAAAGGAAATATCCTCAGATGAAATCTGGAAAGAAGCTTTCTGAGAGACTGCTTAGTTTTCTGTTAATTCATCTCACAGTGTTATATCTTTATTTCGTGGATCTCTTTGCTAGCCTTATTTCTGTGGAATCTGAGAACAGATATTTCGGATCCCTTTGAAGACTATAGGGCCAAAGGAAATATCCTACGATAACAAAGAGAAAGAAGCTTTCTGAGAAACTTCTTTGTGTTCTGTGAAATCATCTCACATTGTTACAGCTTTCCCCTCAAGAAGCATTTCTCTAAGACAGTTCTTGTGGAATTGGCAAAGGCATATTTGGAAACCCATAGAGGGCTATGGTGAAAAAGGAAATATCCTCAGATGAAATCTGGAAAGAAGCTTTCTGAGAAACTGCTTAGTGTTCTGTTAATTCATCTCACAGATTTACATTTATATTTCGTGGATCTCTTTGCTAGCCTTATTTCTGTGGAATCTGAGAACAGATATTTCGGATCCCTTTGAAGACTATAGGTCCAAAGTAAATATCCTAAGATAAGAAAGAGAAAGAAGCTTTCTGAGAAACCTCTTTGTGTTCTGTGAAATCATCTCACAGTGTTACAGCTTTCCCCTCAAGAAGCCTTTCGCTAAGACAGTTCTTGTGGAATTGGCAAAGTGATATTTGGAAGCCCATAGAGGGCTATGGTGAAAAAGGAAATATCCTCAGATGAAATCTGGAAAGAAGCTTTCTGAGAAACTGCTTAGTGTTCTGTTAATTCATCTCACAGAGTTACATCGGTATTTCGTGGATCTCTTTGCTAGCCTTATTTCTGTGGAATCTGAGAACAGATATTTCGGACCCTTTGAAGAGTATAGGGCCAAAGGAAATATCCTCCGATAACAAAGAGAAAGAAGCTTTCTGAGAAACTTCTTTGTGTTCTGTGAAATCATCTCACAGAGTTACAGCTTTCCCCTCAAGAAGCCTTTCACTAAGACAGTTCTTGTGGAATTGGCAAAGTGATATTTGGAAGCCCATAGAGGGCTATGGTGAAAAAGGAAATACCCTCAGAAGAAATCTGGAAAGAAGCTTTCTGAGAAACTGCTCTGTGATGTGTGACTTCAACTCACCGAGTTACATCTGTATTTCGTCGATCTCTTTGCTAGCCTTATTTCTGTGGAATCTGAGAACAGATATTTCGGATCCCTTTGAAGTCTATAAGGCCAAAGGAAATATCCTCCGATAACAAAGAGAAAGAAGCTTTCTGAGAAACTTCTTTGTGTTCTGTGAAATCATCGCACAGAGTTACAGCTTTCCCCTCAAGAAGCCTTTGGCTTAGACAGTTCTTGTGGAATTGGCAAAGGAATATTTGGAAGCACATAGAGGGCTATGGTGAAAAAGGAAATATCCTCAGATGAAATCTGGAAAGAAGCTTTCTGAGAGACTGCTTAGTTTTCTGTTAATTCATCTCACAGAGTTACATCTGTATTTCGTGGATCTCTTTGCTACCCTTATTTCTGTGGAATCTGAGAACAGATATTTCGGATCCCTTTGAAGAGTATAGGGCCAAAGGAAATATCCTCCGATATAAAAAGAGAAAGAAGCTTTCTGAGAAACTTCTTTGTGTTCTGTGAAATCATCTCTCAGAGTTACAGCTTTCCCCTCAAGAAGCCTTTCGCTAAGGCAGTTCTTGTGGAATTGGCAAAGTGATATTTGGAAGACCATAGAGGGCTATGGTGAAAAAGGAAATATCCTCAGATGAAATCTGGAAAGAAGCTTTCTGAGAAACTGCTTAGTGTTCTCTTAATTCATCTCACAGAATTACATCTGTATTTCGTGGATCTCTTTACTAGCCTTATTTCTGTGGAATCTGAGAACAGATATTTCGGATCCCTTTGAAGACTGTAGGGCCAAAGGAAATATCCTCCCATAACAAAGAGAAAGAAGCTTTCTGAGAAACATCTTTGTGTTCTGTGAAATCATCTCACAGAGTTACAGCTTTCCCCTCAAGAAGCCTTTCGCTAAGACAGTTCTTGTGGAATTGGCAAAGTGATATTTGGAACCCCTAGAGGGCTATGGTGAAAAAGGAAATATCCTAAGATGAAATCTGGAAAGAAGGTTTCTAAGAAACTGTTCTGCGATGTGTGACTTCCACTCACAGAGTTACATCTGTATTTCGTGGATGTCTTTGCTAGCCTTATTTCTGTGGAATCTGAGAACAGATATTTCGGATCCCTATGAAGACTATAGGGCCAAAGGAAATATCCTCCGATAACAAAGAGAAAGAAGCTTTCTGAGAAACTTCCTTGTGTTCTGTGAAATCATCTCACAGTGTTTCAGCTTTCCCCTCAAGAAGCCTTTCTCTAAGACAGTTCTTGTGGAATTGGCAAAGGGATATTTGTAAACCCATAGAGGGCTATGGTGAAAAAGGAAATATCCTCAGATGAAATCTGGAAAGAAGCTTTCTGAGAAATTGCTCTGTGATGTGTTCCTTCAACTCACCGAGTTACATCTGTATTTCGTGGATCTCTTTGCTAGCCTTATTTCTGTGGAATCTGAGAACAGATATTTCGGATCCCTTTGAAGACTATAGGGCCAAAGGAAATATCCTCCCATAACAAAGAGAAAGAAGCTTTCTGAGAAACTTCCTTGTGTTCTGTGAAATCATCTCACAGAGATACAGCTTTCCCGTCAAGAAGCCTTTCGCTAAGACAGTTCTTGTGGAATTGGCAAAGTGATATTTGGAAGCCCATAGAGGGCTATGGTGAAAAAGGAAATATCCTCAGATGAAATCTGGAAAGAAGCTTTCTGAGAGACTGCTTAGTTTTCTGTTAATTCATCTCACAGAGTTATATCTGTATTTCGTGGATCTCTTTGCTAGCCTTATTTCTGTGGAATCTGAGAACAGATATTTCGGATCCCTTTGAAGAATATAGGGCCAAAGGAAATATCCTCCGATATAAAAAGAGAAACAAGCTTTCTGAGAAACTTCTTTGTGTTCTGTGAAATCATCTCACAGAGTTACAGCTTTCCCCTCAAGAAGCCTTTCGCTAAGACAGTTCTTGTGGAATTGGCAAAGTGATATTTGGAACCCCTAGAGGGCTATGGTGAAAGAGGAAATACCCTCAGATGAAATCTGGAAAGAAGCTTTCTGAGAAACTGCTCTGTGATGTGTGACTTCAACTCACCGAGTTACATCTGTATTTCGTCGATCTCTTTGCTAGCCTTATTTCTGTGGAATCTGAGAACAGATATTTCGGATCCCTTTGAAGTCTATAAGGCCAAAGGAAATATCCTCCGATAACAAAGAGAAAGAAGCTTTCTGAGAAACTTCTTTGTGTTCTGTGAAATCATCTCACAGAGGTACAGCTTTCCCCTCAAGAAGCCTTTGGCTTAGACAGTTCTTGTGGAATTGGCAAAGGGATATTTGCAAGCCCATAGAGGGCTATGGTGAAAAAGGAAATATCCTCAGATGAAATCTGGAAAGAAGCTTTCTGAGAGACTGCTTAGTTTTCTGCTAATTCATCTCACAGAGTTACATCTGTATTTCGTGGATCTCTTTGCTAGCCTTATTTCTGTGGAATCTGAGAACAGATATTTCTGATCCCTTTTAAGACTATAGGGCCAAAGGAAATATCCTCCCATAACAAAGAGAAAGAAGCTTTCTGAGAAACTTCTTTGTGTTCTGTGAAATCATCTCACAGAGTTACAGCTTTCCCCTCAAGAAGCCTTTCGCTAAGACAGTTCTTGTGAAATTGGCAAAGTGAAATTTGGAAGCCAATAGAGGGCTACGGTGAAAAAGGAAATATCCTAAGATGAAATCTGGAAAGAAGCTTTCTGAGAAACTGTTCTGCGATGTGTGACTTCCACTCACAGAGTTACATCTGTATGTCGTGGATCTCTTTGCTAGCCTTATTTCTGTGGAATCTGAGAACAGATATTTCGGATCCCTTTGAAGACTATAGGGCCAAAGGAAATATTCTCCCATAACAAAGAGAAAGAAGCTTTCTCATAAACTTCTTTGTGTTCTGTGAAATCATCTCACATTGTTACAGCTTTCCCCTCAAGAAGCCTTTCTCTAAGACAGTTCTTGTGCAATTGGAAAAGGGATATTTGGAAACCCATAGAGGGCTATGGTGAAAAAGGAAATATCCTCAGATGAAATCTGGAAAGAAGCTTTCTGAGAAACTGCTTAGTGTTTTTTTAATTCATCTCACAGAGTTACATCTGTATTTCGTGGATCTCTTTGCTAGCCTTATTTCTGTGGAATCTGAGAACAGATATTTCGGATCCCTTTGAAGAGTATAGGGCCAAAGGAAATATCCTCCGATAACAAAGAGAAAGAAGCTATCTGAGAAACTTCTTTGTGTTCTGTGAAATCATCTCACAGTGTTACAGCTTTCCCCTCAAGAAGCCTTTCGCTAAGACAGTTCTTGTGGAATTGGCAAAGTGATATTTAGAAACCCATAGAGGGCTATGGTGAAAAAGGAAATATCCTCAGATGAAATTTGGAAAGAAGCTTTCTGAGAAACTGTTCTGCGATGTGTGACTTCCACTCACAGAGTTACATCTGTATTTCGTGGTTCTCTTTGCTAGCCTTATTTCTGTGGAATCTGAGAACAGATATTTCGGATCCCTTTGAAGACTATAGGGCCAAAGGAAATATCCTCCGATAACAAAGAGAAAGAAGCTTTCTGAGAAACTACTTTGTGTTCTGTGAAATCATCTCACAGTGTTACAGCTTTCCCCTCAAGAAGCCTTTCGCTAAGACAGTTCTTGTGGAATTGGCAAAGGGATATTTGGAAACCCCTAGAGGGCTATGGTGAAAAAGGAAATATCCTCAGATGAAATCTGGATAGAAGCTTTCTGAGAAACTGCTTAGTGTTCTCTTAATTCCTCTCACAGAGTTACATCTATATTTCGTGGATTTCTTTGCTAGCCTTATTTCTGTGGAATCTGAGAACAGATATTTCGGATCCCTTTGAAGACTATAGAGCCAAGGGAAATATCCTCCGATAACAAAGAGAAAGAAGCTTTCTGAGAAACTTCTTTGTGTTCTGTGAAATCATCTCACAGAGATACAGCTTTCCCCTCAAGAAGCCTTTCGCTAAGACAGTTCTTGTGGAATTGGCAAAGTGATATTTGGAAGCCCATAGAGGGCTATGGTGAAAAAGGAAATATCCTCAGATGAAATCTGGAAAGAAGCTTTCTGAGAGACTGCTTAGTTTTCTGTTAATTCATCTCACAGAGTTATATCTTTATTTCGTGGATCTCTTTGCTAGCCTTATTTCTGTGGAATCTGAGAACAGATATTTCGGATCCCTTTGAAGACTATAGGGCCAAAGGAAATATCCTCCGATAACAAAGAGAAAGAAGCTTTCTGAGAAACTTCTTTGTGTTCTGTGAAATCATCTCACATTGTTACAGCTTTCCCCTCAAGAAGCCTTTCTCTAAGACAGTTCTTGTGGAATTGGCAAAGGCATATTTGGAAACCCATAGAGGGCTATGGTGAAAAAGGAAATATCCTCAGATGAAATCTGGAAAGAAGCTTTCTGAGAAACTGCTTAGTGTTCTGTTAATTCATCTCACAGATTTACATTTATATTTCGTGGATCTCTTTGCTAGCCTTAATTCTGTGGAATCTGAGAACAGATATTTCGGATCCCTTTGAAGACTATAGGTCCAAAGTAAATATCCTAAGATAAGAAAGAGAAAGAAGCTTTCTGAGAAACCTCTTTGTGTTCTGTGAAATCATCTCACAGTGTTACAGTTTTCCCCTCAAGAAGCCTTTCGCTAAGACAGTTCTTGTGGAATTGGCAAAGTGATATTTGGAAGCCCATAGAGGGCTATGGTGAAAAAGGAAATATCCTCAGATGAAATCTGGAAAGAAGCTTTCTGAGAAACTGCTTAGTGTTCTGTTAATTCATCTCACAGAGTTACATCGGTATTTCGTGGATCTCTTTGCTAGCCTTATTTCTGTGGAATCTGAGAACAGATATTTCGGACCCTTTGAAGAGTATAGGGCCAAAGGAAATATCCTCCCATAACAAAGAGAAAGAAGCTTTCTGAGAAACATCTTTGTGTTCTGTGAAATCATCTCACAGAGTTACAGCTTTCCCCTCAAGAAGCCTTTCGCTAAGACAGTTCTTGTGGAATTGGCAAAGTGATATTTGGAACCCCTAGAGGGCTATGGTGAAAAAGGAAATATCCTAAGATGAAATCTGGAAAGAATATTTCTAAGAAACTGTTCTGCGATGTGTGACTTCCACTCACAGAGTTACATCTGTATTTCGTGGATGTCTTTGCTAGCCTTATTTCTGTGGAATCTGAGAACAGATATTTCGGGTCCCTATGAATACTATAGGGCCAAAGGAAATATCCTCCGATAACAAAGAGAAAGAAGCTTTCTGAGAAACTTCCTTGTGTTCTGTGAAATCATCTCACAGTGTTTCAGCTTTCCCCTCAAGAAGCCTTTCTCTAAGACAGTTCTTGTGGAATTGGCAAAGGGATATTTGTAAACCCATAGAGGGCTATGGTGAAAAAGGAAATATCCTCAGATGAAATCTGGAAAGAAGCTTTCTGAGAAACTGCTCTGTGATGTGTTCCTTCAACTCACCGAGTTACATCTGTATTTCGTGGATCTCTTTGCTAGCCTTATTTCTGTGGAATCTGAGAACAGATATTTCGGATCCCTTTGAAGTCTATAAGGCCAAAGGAAATATCCTCCGATAACAAAGAGAAATAATTTTTCTGAGAAACTTCTTTGTGTTCTGTGAAATCATCTCACAGAGGTACAGCTTTCCCCTCAAGAAGCCTTTGGCTTAGACAGTTCTTGTGGAATTGGCAAAGGGATATTTGCAAGCCCATAGAGGGCTATGGTGAAAAAGGAAATATCCTCAGATGAAATCTGGAAAGAAGCTTTCTGAGAGACTGCTTAGTTTTCTGTTAATTCATCTCACAGAGTTACATCTGTATTTCGTGGATCTCTTTGCTAGCCTTATTTCTGTGGAATCTGAGAACAGATATTTCTGATCCCTTTTAAGACTATAGGGCCAAAGGAAATATCCTCCCATAACAAAGAGAAAGAAGCTTTCTGAGAAACTTCTTTGTGTTCTGTGAAATCATCTCACAGAGTTACAGCTTTCCCCTCAAGAAACCTTTCGCTAAGACAGTTCTTGTGAAATTGGCAAAGTGAAATTTGGAAGCCAATAGAGGGCTACGGTGAAAAAGGAAATATCCTAAGATGAAATCTGGAAAGAAGCTTTCTGAGAAACTGTTCTGCGATGTGTAACTTCCACTCACAGAGTTACATCTGTATGTCGTGGATCTCTTTGCTAGCCTTATTTCTGTGGAATCTGAGAACAGATATTTCGGATCCCTTTGAAGACTATAGGGCCAAAGGAAATATCCTCCCATAACAAAGAGAAAGAAGCTTTCTCATAAACTTCTTTGTGTTCTGTGAAATCATCTCACATTGTTACAGCTTTCCCCTCAAGAAGCCTTTCTCTAAGACAGTTCTTGTGCAATTGGCAAAGGGATATTTGGAAACCCATAGAGGGCTATGGTGAAAAAGGAAATATCCTCAGATGAAATCTGGAAAGAAGCTTTCTGAGAAACTGCTTAGTGTTTTTTTAATTCATCTCACAGAGTTACATCTGTATTTCGTGGATCTCTTTGCTAGCCTTATTTCTGTGGAATCTGAGAACAGATATTTCGGATCCCTTTGAAGAGTATAGGGCCAAAGGAAATATCCTCCGATAACAAAGAGAAAGAAGCTATCTGAGAAACTTCTTTGTGTTCTGTGAAATCATCTCACAGAGTTACAGCTTTCCCCTCAAGAAGCCTTTCACTAAGACAGTTCTTGTGGAATTGGCAAAGTGATATTTGGAAGCCCATAGAGGGCTATGGTGAAAAAGGAAATATCCTCAGATGAAATCTGGAAAGAAGCTTTCTGAGAAACTGCTCTGTGATGTGTGACTTCCACTCACAGAGTTACATCTGTATTTCGTGGATCTCTTTGCTAGCCTTATTTCTCTGGAATCTGAGAACAGATATTTCGTATCCCTTTGAAGACTATAGGGCCAAAGGAATTATCCTCTGATAACAAAGAAAAAGAAGCTTTCTGAGAAACTTTTTTGTGTTCTGTGAAATCATCTCACAGAGTTACAGCTTTCCCCTCAAGGAGCCTTTCGCTTAGACAGTTCTTGTGGAATTGGCAAAGAGATATTTGGAAGCCCATAGAGGGCTATGGTGAAAAAGGAAATATCCTCAGATGAAATCTGGAAAGAAGCTTTCTGAGAAACTGCTTAGTGTTCTGTTAATTCATCTCACAGAGTTACATCTGTATTTCGTGGATCTCTTTGCTAGCCTTATTTCTGTGGAATCTGAGAACAGATATTTCTTATCCCTTTGAAGACTATAGGGCCAAAGGAAATATCCTCCGATAACAAAGAGAAAGAAGCTTTCTGAGAAACTTCCTTGTGTTCTGTGAAATCATCTCACAGATTTACAGCTTTCCCCTCAAGAAGCCTTTTGCTTAGACAGTTCTTGTGGAATTGGCAAAGGGATATTTGGAAGCCCATAGAGGGCTATGGTGAAAAAGGAAATATCCTCAGATGAAATCTGGAAAGAAGCTTTCTGAGAGACTGCTTAGTGTTCTGTTAATTCATCACACAGAGTTACATCTGTATTTCGTGGATCTCTTTGCTAGCCTTATTTCTGTGGAATCTGAGAACAGATATTTCGGATCCCTTTGAAGACTATAGGGCCAAAGGAAATATCCTCCTATAACAAAGAGAAAGAAGCTTTCTGAGAAACTTCTTTGTGTTCTGTGAAATCATCTCACAGTGTTACAGCTTTCTCCTCAAGAAGCCTTTCGCTAAGACAGTTCTTGTGGAATTGGCAAAGGGATATTTGGAAACCCCTAGAGGGCTATGGTGAAAAAGGAAATATCCTCAGATGAAATCTGGAAAGAAGCTTTCTGAGAAACTGCTTAGTGTTCTCTTAATTCCTCTCACAGAGTTACATCTATATTTCGTGGATTTCTTTGCTAGCCTTATTTCTGTGGAATCTGAGAACAGATATTTCGGATCCCTTTGAAGACTATAGAGCCAAGGGAAATATCCTCCGATAACAAAGAGAATGAAGCTTTCTGAGAAACTTCTTTGTGTTCTGTGAAATCATCTCACAGAGATACAGCTTTCCCCTCAAGAAGCCTTTCGCTAAGACAGTTCTTGTGGAATTGGCAAAGTGATATTTGGAAGCCCATAGAGGGCTATGGTGAAAAAGGAAATATCCTCAGATGAAATCTGGAAAGAAGCTTTCTGAGAGACTGCTTAGTTTTCTGTTAATTCATCTCTCAGAGTTATATCTTTATTTCGTGGATCTCTTTGCTAGCCTTATTTCTGTGGAATCTGAGAACAGATATTTCGGATCCCTTTGAAGAATATAGGGCCAAAGGAAATATCCTCCGATATAAAAAGAGAAACAAGCTTTCTGAGAAACTTCTTTGTGTTCTGTGAAATCATCTCACAGAGTTACAGCTTTCCCCTCAAGAAGCCTTTCGCTAAGACAGTTCTTGTGGAATTGGCAAAGTGATATTTGGAACCCCTAGAGGGCTATGGTGAAAAAGGAAATACCCTCAGATGAAATCTGGAAAGAAGCTTTCTGAGAAACTGCTCTGTGATGTGTGACTTCAACTCACCGAGTTACATCTGTATTTCGTCGATCTCTTTGCTAGCCTTATTTCTGTGGAATCTGAGAACAGATATTTCGGATCCCTTTGAAGTGTATAAGGCCAAAGGAAATATAGTCCGATAACAAAGAGAAAGAAGCTTTCTGAGAAACTTCTTTGTGTTCTGTGAAATCATCTCACAGAGTTACAGCTATCCCCTCAAGAAGCCTTTCTCTAAGACAGTTCTTGTGGAATTGGCAAAGGGATATTTGGAAACCCATAGAGGGCTATGGTGAAAAAGGAAATATCCTCAGATGAAATCTGGAAAGAAGCTTTCTGAGAAACTGCTTAGTGTTCTGTTAATTCATCTCACAGATTTACATCTATATTTCGTGGATCTCTTTGCTAGCCTTATTTCTGTGGAATCTGAGAACAGATATTTCGGATCCCTTTGAAGACTATAGATCCAAAGTAAATATCCTAAGATAAGAAAGAGAAAGAAGCTTTCTGAGAAACCTCTTTGTGTTCTGTGAAATCATCTCACAGTGTTACAGCTTTACCCTCAAGAAGCCTTTCGCTAAGACAGTTCTTGTGGAATTGGCAAAGTGATATTTGGAAGCCCATAGAGGGCTATGGTGAAAAAGGAAATATCCTCAGATGAAATCTGGAAAGATGCTTTCTGAGAAACTGCTTAGTGTTCTGTTAATTCATCTCACAGAGTTACATCGGTATTCCGTGGATCTCTTTGCTAGCCTTATTTCTGTGGAATCTGAGAACAGATATTTCGGACCCTTTGAAGAGTATTGGGCCAAAGGAAATATCCTCCGATAACAAAGAGAAAGAAGCTTTCTGAGAAACTTCTTTGTGTTCTGTGAAATCATCTCACAGAGTTACAGCTTTCCCCTCAAGAAGCATTTCACTAAGACAGTTCTTGTGGAATTGGCAAAGTGATATTTGGAAGCCCATAGAGGGCTATGGTGAAAAACGAAATACCCTCAGATGAAATCTGGAAAGAAGCTTTCTGAGAAACTGCTCTGTGATGTGTGACTTCAACTCACCGAGTTACATCTGTATTTCGTCGATCTCTTTGCTAGCCTTATTTCTGTGGAATCTGAGAACAGATATTTCGGATCCCTTTGAAGTGTATAAGGCCAATGGAAATATCCTCCGATAACAAAGAGAAAGAAGCTTTCTGAGAAACTTCTTTGTGTTCTGTGAAATCATCTCACAGAGTTACAGCTTTCCCCTCAAGAAGCCTTTGGCTTAGACAGTTCTTGTGGAATTGGCAAAGGGATATTTGCAAGCCCATAGAGGGCTATGGTGAAAAAGGAAATATCCTCAGATGAAATCTGGAAAGAAGCTTTCTGAGAGACTGCTTAGTGTTCTGTTAATTCCTCTCACAGAGTTACATCTGTATTTCGTGGATCTCTTTGCTAGCCTTATTTCTGTGGAATCTGAGAACAGATATTTCGGATCCCTTTGAAGACTAGAGGGCCAAAGGAAATATCCTCCCATAACAAAGAGAAAGAAGCTTTCTGAGAAACTTCTTTGTGTTCTGTGAAATCATCTCACAGAGTTACAGCTTTCCCCTCAAGAAGCCTTTCGCTAAGGCAGTTCTTGTGGAATTGGCAAAGTGATATTTGGAAGCCCATAGAGGGCGATGGTGAAAAAGGAAATATCCTCAGATGAAATCTGGAAAGAAGCTTTCTGAGAAAATGCTTAGTGTTCTGTTAATTCATCTCACAGAGTTACATCTGTATTTCGTGGATCTCTTTGTTAGCCTTATTTCTGTGGAATCTGAGAACAGATATTTCGGATCCCTTTGAAGACTATAGGGCCAAAGGAAATATCCTCCCATAACAAAGAGAAAGAAGCTTTCTGAGAAACTTCTTTGTGTTCTGTGAAATCATCTCACAGAGTTACAGCTTTCCCCTCAAGAAGCCTTTCGCTAAGACAGTTCTTGTGGAATTGGCAAAGTGATATTTGGAACCCCTAGAGGGCTATGGTGAAAAAGGAAATATCCTAAGATGAAATCTGGAAAGAAGCTTTCTAAGAAACTGTTCTGCGATGTGTGACTTCCACTCACAGAGTTACATCTGTATTTCGTGGATCTCTTTGCTAGCCTTATTTCTGTGGAATCTGAGAACAGATATTTCGGATCCCTATGAAGACTATAGGGCCAAAGGAAATATCCTCCGATAACAAAGAGAAAGAAGCTTTCTGAGAAACTTCCTTGTGTTCTGTGAAATCATCTCACAGTGTTTCAGCTTTCCCCTCAAGAAGGCTTTCTCTAAGACTGTTCTTGTGGAATTGGCAAAGGGATATTTGGAAACCCATAGAGGGCTATGGTGAAAAAGGAAATATCCTCAGATGAAATCTGGAAAGAAGCTTTCTGAGAGACTGCTTAGTTTTCTGTTAATTCATCTCACAGAGTTATATCTGTATTTCGTGGATCTCTTTGCTAGCCTTATTTCTGGGGAATCTGAGAACAGATATTTCGGATCCCTTTGAAGACAATAGGGCCAAAGGAAATATCCTCCGATATAAAAAGGGAAACAAGCTTTCTGAGAAACTTCTTTGTGTTCTGTGAAATCATCTCACAGAGTTACAGCTTTCCCCTCAAGAAGCCTTTCGCTAAGACAGTTCTTGTGGAATTGGCAAAGTGATATTTGGAAGCCCATAGAGGGCTATGGTGAAAAAGGAAATATCCTCAGATGAAATCTGGAAAGAAGCTTTCTGAGAAACTGCTTAGTGTTCTGTTAATTCATCTCACAGATTTACATCTATATTTCGTGGATCTCTTTGCTAGCCTTATTTCTGTGGAATCTGAGAACAGATATTTCGGATCCCTTTGAAGACTATAGATCCAAAGTAAATATCCTAAGATAAGAAAGAGAAAGAAGCTTTCTGAGAAACCTCTTTGTGTTCTGTGAAATCATCTCACAGTGTTACAGCTTTACCCTCAAGAAGCCTTTCGCTAAGACAGTTCTTGTGGAATTGGCAAAGTGATATTTGGAAGCCCATAGAGGGCTATGGTGAAAAAGGAAATATCCTCAGATGAAATCTGGAAAGATGCTTTCTGAGAAACTGCTTAGTGTTCTGTTAATTCATCTCACAGAGTTACATCGGTATTCCGTGGATCTCTTTGCTAGCCTTATTTCTGTGGAATCTGAGAACAGATATTTCGGACCCTTTGAAGAGTATAGGGCCAAAGGAAATATCCTCCGATAACAAAGAGAAAGAAGCTTTCTGAGAAACTTCTTTGTGTTCTGTGAAATCATCTCACAGAGTTACAGCTTTCCCCTCAAGAAGCCTTTCACTAAGACAGTTCTTGTGGAATTGGCAAAGTGATATTTGGAAGCCCATAGAGGGCTATGGTGAAAAAGGAAATACCCTCAGATGAAATCTGGAAAGAAGCTTTCTGAGAAACTGCTCTGTGATGTGTGACTTCAACTCACCGAGTTACATCTGTAGTTCGTCGATCTCTTTGCTAGCCTTATTTCTGTGGAATCTGAGAACAGATATTTCGGATCCCTTTGAAGTGTATAAGGCCGAAGGAAATATCCTCCGATAACAAAGAGAAAGAAGCTTTCTGAGAAACTTCTTTGTGTTCTGTGAAATCATCTCACAGAGTTACAGCTTTCCCCTCAAGAGGCCTTTGGCTTAGACAGTTCTTGTGGAATTGGCAAAGGGATATTTGCAAGCCCATAGAGGGCTATGGTGAAAAAGGAAATATCCTCAGATGAAATCTGGAAAGAAGCTTTCTGAGAGACTGCTTAGTTTTCTGTTAATTCATCTCACAGAGTTACATCTGTATTTCGTGGATCTCTTTGCTAGCCTTATTTCTGTGGAATCTGAGAACAGATATTTCGGATCCCTTTGAAGACTAGAGGGCCAAAGGAAATATCCTCCCATAACAAAGAGAAAGAAGCTTTCTGAGAAACTTCTTTGTGTTCTGTGAAATCATCTCACAGAGTTACAGCTTTCCCCTCAAGAAGCCTTTCGCTAAGGCAGTTCTTGTGGAATTGGCAAAGTGATATTTGGAAGCCCATAGAGGGCGATGGTGAAAAAGGAAATATCCTCAGATGAAATCTGGAAGGAAGCTTTCTGAGAAACTGCTTAGTGTTCTGTTAATTCATCTCACAGAGTTACATCTGTATTTCGTGGATCTCTTTGTTAGCCTTATTTCTGTGGAATCTGAGAACAGATATTTCGGATCCCTTTGAAGACTATAGGGCCAAAGGAAATATCCTCCCATAACAAAGAGAAAGAAGCTTTCTGAGAAACTTCTTTGTGTTCTGTGAAATCATCTCACAGAGTTACAGCTTTCCCCTCAAGAAGCCTTTCGCTAAGACAGTTCTTGTGGAATTGGCAAAGTGATATTTGGAAACCCTAGAGGGCTATGGAGAAAAAGGAAATATCCTAAGATGAAATCTGGAAAGAAGCTTTCTAAGAAACTGTTCTGCGATGTGTGACTTCCACTCACAGAGTTACATCTGTATTTCGTGGATCTCTTTGCTAGCCTTATTTCTGTGGAATCTGAGAACAGATATTTCGGATCCCTATGAAGACTATAGGGCCAAAGGAAATATCCTCCGATAACAAAGAGAAAGAAGCTTTCTGAGAAACTTCCTTGTGTTCTGTGAAATCATCTCACAGTGTTTCAGCTTTCCCCTCAAGAAGGCTTTCTCTAAGACAGTTCTTGTGGAATTGGCAAAGGGATATTTGGAAACCCATAGAGGGCTATGGTGAAAAAGGAAATATCCTCAGATGAAATCTGGAAAGAAGCTTTCTGAGAGACTGCTTAGTTTTCTGTTAATTCATCTCACAGAGTTATATCTGTATTTCGTGGATCTCTTTGCTAGCCTTATTTCTGTGGAATCTGAGAACAGATATTTCGGATCCCTTTGAAGAATATAGGGCCAAAGGAAATATCCTCCGATATAAAAAGGGAAACAAGCTTTCTGAGAAACTTCTTTGTGTTCTGTGAAATCATCTCACAGAGTTACAGCTTTCCCCTCAAGAAGCCTTTCGCTAAGACAGTTCTTGTGGAATTGGCAAAGTGATATTTGGAAGCCCTTAGAGGGCTATGGTGAAAAAGGAAATATCCTCAGATGAAATCTGGAAAGAAGCTTTCTGAGAAACTGCTTAGTGTTCTGTTAATTCATCTCACAGATTTACATCTATATTTCGTGGATCTCTTTGCTAGCCTTATTTCTGTGGAATCTGAGAACAGATATTTCGGATCCCTTTGAAGACTATAGATCCAAAGTAAATATCCTAAGATAAGAAAGAGAAAGAAGCTTTCTGAGAAACCTCTTTGTGTTCTGTGAAATCATCTCACAGTGTTACAGCTTTACCCTCAAGAAGCCTTTCGCTAAGACAGTTCTTGTGGAATTGGCAAAGTGATATTTGGAAGCCCATAGAGGGCTATGGTGAAAAAGGAAATATCCTCAGATGAAATCTGGAAAGATGCTTTCTGAGAAACTGCTTAGTGTTCTGTTAATTCATCTCACAGAGTTACATCGGTATTCCGTGGATATCTTTGCTAGCCTTATTTCTGTGGAATCTGAGAACAGATATTTCGGACCCTTAGAAGAGTATAGGGCCAAAGGAAATATCCTCCGATAACAAAGAGAAAGAAGCTTTCTGAGAAACTTCTTTTGTTCTGTGAAATCATCTCACAGTGTTACAGCTTTCCCCTCAAGAAGCCTTTCACTAAGACAGTTCTTGTGGAATTGGCAAAGTGATATTTGGAAGCCCATAGAGGGCTATGGTGAAAAAGGAAATACCCTCAGATGAAATCTGGAAAGAAGCTTTCTGAGAAACTGCTCTGTGATGTGTGACTTCAACTCACCGAGTTACATCTGTATTTCGTCGATCTCTTTGCTAGCCTTATTTCTGTGGAATCTGAGAACAGATATTTCGGATCCCTTTGAAGTCTATAAGGCCAAAGGAAATATCCTCCTATAACAAAGAGAAAGAAGCTTTCTGAGAAACTTCTTTGTGTTCTGTGAAATCATCTCACATTGTTACAGCTTTCCCCTCAAGAAGCCTTTCTCTAAGACAGTTCTTGTGGAATTGGCAAAGGGATATTTGGAAACCCATAGAGGGCTATGGTGAAAAAGGAAATATCCTCAGATGAAATCTGGAAAGAAGCTTTCTGAGAAACTGCTCTGTGATGTGTGACTTCCACTCACAGAGTTACATCTGTATTTCGTCGATCTCTTTGCTAGCCTTATTTCTCTGGAATCTGATAACAGATATTTCGGATCCCTTTGAAGACTATAGGGCCAAAGGAAATATCCTCCGATAACAAAGAGAAAGAAGCTTTCTGAGAAACTTATCTGTGTTCTCTGAAATCATCTCACAGAGTTACAGCTTTCCCCTCAAGAAGCCTTTCGCTTAGACAGTTCTTGTGGAATTCGCAAAGGGATATTTGGAAGCCCATAGAGGGCTATGGTGAAAAAGGAAATATCCTCAGATGAAATCTGGAAAGAAGCTTTCTGAGAAAGTGCTTAGTGATCTGTTAATTCATCTCACAGAGTTACATCTGTATTTCGGGGATCTCTTGGCTAGCCTTATTTCTGTGGAATCTGAGAACAGATATTTCCGATTCCTTTGAAGAGTATAGGGCCAAAGGAAATATCCTCCGAAAACAAAGAGAAAGAAGCTTTCTGAGAAACTTCTTTGTGTTCTGTGAAATCATCTCACAGAGTTACAGCTTTCCCCTCAAGAAGCCTTTCGCTAAGACAGTTCTTGTGGAATTGGCAAAGTGATATTTGGAAGCCCATAGAGGGCTATGGTGAAAAAGGAAATATCCTAAGATGAAATCTGGAAAGAAGCTTTTTGAGAAACTGCTTAGTGTTCTGTTAATTCATCTCACAGAGTTAATCTGTATTTCGTGGATCTCTTTGCTAGCCTTATTTCTGTGGAATCTGAGAACAGATATTTGTGATCCCTTTTAAGACTATAGGGCCAAAGGAAATATCCTCCCATAAGAAAGAGAAAGAAGCTTTCTGAGAAACTTCTTTGTGTTCTGTGAAATCATCTCACAGAGTTACAGCTTTCCCCTCAAGAAACCTTTCGCTAAGACAGTTCTTGTGAAATTGGCAAAGTGAAATTTGGAAGCCAATAGAGGGCTACGGTGAAAAAGGAAATATCCTAATATGAAATCTGGAAAGATGCTTTCTGAGAAACTGTTCTGCGATGTGTGACTTCCACTCACAGAGTTACATCTGTATGTCGTGGATCTCTTTGCTAGCCTTATTTCTGTGGAATCTGAGAACAGATATTTCGGATCCCTTTGAAGTCTATAAGGCCAAAGGAAATATCCTCCGATAACAAAGAGAAAGAAGCTTTCTGAGAAACTTCTTTGTGTTCTGTGAAATCATCTCACATTGTTACAGCTTTCCCCTCAAGAAGCCTTTCTCTAAGACAGTTCTTGTGGAATTGGCAAAGGGATATTTGGAAACCCATAGAGGGCTATGGTGAAAAAGGAAATATCCTCAGATGAAATCTGGAAAGAAGCTTTCTGAGAAACTGCTTAGTGTTCTGTTAATTCATCTCACAGATTTACATGTATATTTCGTGGATCTCTTTGCTAGCCTTATTTCTGTGGAATCTGAGAACAGATATTTCGGATCCCTTTGAAGACTATAGGTCCAAAGTAAATATCCTAAGATAAGAAAGAGAAAGAAGCTTTCTGAGAAACCTCTTTGTGTTCTGTGAAATCATCTCACAGTGTTACAGCTTTCCCCTCAAGAAGCCTTTCGCTAAGACAGTTCTTGTGGAATTGGCAAAGTGATATTTGGAAGCCCATAGAGGGCTATGGTGAAAAAGGAAATATCCTCAGATGAAATCTGGAAAGAAGCTTTCTGAGAAACTGCTTAGTGTTCTGTTAATTCATCTCACAGAGTTACATCGGTATTTCGTGGATCTCTTTGCTAGCCTTATTTCTGTGGAATCTGAGAACAGATATTTCGGACCCTTTGAAGAGTATAGGGCCAAAGGAAATATCCTCCGATAACAAAGAGAAAGAAGCTTTCTGAGAAACTTCTTTGTGTTCTGTGAAATCATCTCACAGAGTTACAGCTTTCCCCTCAAGAAGCCTTTCACTAAGACAGTTCTTGTGGAATTGGCAAAGTGATATTTGGAAGCCCATAGAGGGCTATGGTGAAAAAGGAAATACCCTCAGATGAAATCTGGAAAGAAGCTTTCTGAGAAACTGCTCTGTGATGTGTGACTTCAACTCACCGAGTTACATCTGTATTTCGTCGATCTCTTTGCTAGCCTTATTTCTGTGGAATCTGAGAACAGATATTTGGGATCCCTTTGAAGTCTATAAGGCCAAATGAAATATCCTCCGATAACAAAGAGAAAGAAGCTTTCTGAGAAACTTCCTTGTGTTCTGTGAAATCATCTCACAGTGTTTCAGCTTTCCCCTCAAGAAGCCTTTCTCTAAGACAGTTCTTGTGGAATTGGCAAAGGGATATTTGTAAACCCATAAAGGGCTATGGTGAAAAAGGAAATATCCTCAGATGAAATCTGGAAAGAAGCTTTCTGAGAAACTGCTCTGTGATGTGTTCCTTCAACTCACCGAGTTACATCTGTATTTCGTGGATCTCTTTGCTAGCCTTATTTCTGTGGAATCTGAGAACAGATATTTCGGATCCCTTTGAAGAGTATAGGGCCAAAGGAAATATCCTCCCATAACAAAGAGAAAGAAGCTTTCTGAGAAAATTCCTTGTGTTCTGTGAAATCATCTCACAGAGTTACAGCTTTCCCCTCAAGAAGCCTTTCGCTAAGACCTTTCTTGTGGAATTGGCAAAGTGATATTTGGAAGCGAAAGGGCTATGGTGAAAAAGGAAATATCCTCAGATGAAATCTGGAAAGAAGCTTTCTGAGAGACTGCTTAGTTTTCTGTTAATTCATCTCACAGAGTTATATCTGTATTTCGTGGATCTCTTTGCTAGCCTTATTTCTGTGGAATCTGAGAACAGATATTTCGGACCCCTTTGAAGAATATAGGGCCAAAGGAAATATCCTCCGATATAAAAAGAGAAACAAGCTTTCTGAGAAACTTCTTTGTGTTCTGTGAAATCATCTCACAGAGTTACAGCTTTCCCCTCAAGAAGCCTTTCGCTAAGACAGTTCTTGTGGAATTGGCAAAGTGATATTTGGAACCCCTAGAGGGCTATGGTGAAAAAGGAAATACCCTCAGATGAAATCTGGAAAGAAGCTTTCTGAGAAACTGCTCTGTGATGTGTGACTTCAACTCACCGAGTTACATCTGTATTTCGTCGATCTCTTTGCTAGCCTTATTTCTGTGGAATCTGAGAACAGATATTTCGGATCCCTTTGAAGTCTATAAGGCCAAAGGAAATATCCTCCGATAACAAAGAGAAAGAAGCTTTCTGAGAAACTTCTTTGTGTTCTGTGAAATCATCTCACAGTGTTACAGCTTTCCCCTCAAGAAGCCTTTCGCTAAGACAGTTCTTGTGGAATTGGCAAAGGGATATTTGGAAACCCCTAGAGGGCTATGGTGAAAAAGGAAATATCCTCATATGAAATCTGGAAAGAAGCTTTCTGAGAAACTGCTTAGTGTTCTCTTAATTCCTCTCACAGAGTTACATCTATATTTCGTGGATTTCTTTGCTAGCCTTATTTCTGTGGAATCTGAGAACAGATATTTCGGATCCCTTTGAAGACTATAGAGCCAAGGGAAATAT
Organism: Macaca mulatta; assembly: GCF_049350105.2. Lineage (NCBI taxonomy): Eukaryota > Metazoa > Chordata > Mammalia > Primates > Cercopithecidae > Macaca > Macaca mulatta. The sequence goes on along the minus strand of NC_133422.1, from coordinate 49,209,990 downwards.
CCTCCGATAACAAAGAGAAAGAAGCTTTCTGAGAAACTTCTTTGTGTTCTGTGAAATCATCTCACAGAGATACAGCTTTCCCCTCAAGAAGCCTTTCGCTAAGACAGTTCTTGTGGAATTCGCAAAGTGATATTTGGAAGCCCATAGAGGGCTATGGTGAAAAAGGAAATATCCTCAGATGAAATCTGGAAAGAAGCTTTCTGAGAGACTGCTTAGTTTTCTGTTAATTCATCTCACAGAGTTATATCTTTATTTCGTGGATCTCTTTGCTAGCCTTATTTCTGTGGAATCTGAGAACAGATATTTCGGATCCCTTTGAAGACTATAGGGCCAAAGGAAATATCCTCCGATAACAAAGAGAAAGAAGCTTTCTGAGAAACTTCTTTGTGTTCTGTGAAATCATCTCACATTGTTACAGCTTTCCCCTCAAGAAGCCTTTCTCTAAGACAGTTCTTGTGGAATTGGCAAAGGCATATTTGGAAACCCATAGAGGGCTATGGTGAAAAAGGAAATATCCTCAGATGAAATCTGGAAAGAAGCTTTCTGAGAAACTGCTTAGTGTTCTGTTAATTCATCTCACAGATTTACATTTATATTTCGTGGATCTCTTTGCTAGCCTTATTTCTGTGGAATCTGAGAACAGATATTTCGGATCCCTTTGAAGACTATAGGTCCAAAGTAAATATCCTAAGATAAGAAAGAGAAAGAAGCTTTCTGAGAAACCTCTTTGTGTTCTGTGAAATCATCTCACAGTGTTACAGCTTTCCCCTCAAGAAGCCTATCGCTAAGACAGTTCTTGTGGAATTGGCAAAGTGATATTTGGAAGCCCATAGAGGGCTATGGTGAAAAAGGAAATATCCTCAGATGAAATCTGGAAAGAAGCTTTCTGAGAAACTGCTTAGTGTTCTGTTAATTCATCTCACAGAGTTACATCGGTATTTCGTGGATCTCTTTGCTAGCCTTATTTCTGTGGAATCTGAGAACAGATATTTAGGACCCTTTGAAGAGTATAGGGCCAAAGGAAATATCCTCCGATACCAAAGAGAAAGAAGCTTTCTGAGAAACTTCTTTGTGTTCTGTGAAATCATCTCACAGAGTTAGAGCTTTCCCCTCAAGAAGCCTTTCACTAAGACAGTTCTTGTGGAATTGGCAAAGTGATATTTGGAAGCCCATAGAGGGCTATGGTGAAAAAGGAAATACCCTGAGATGAAATCTGGAAAGAAGCTTTCTGAGAAACTGCTCTGTGATGTGTGACTTCAACTCACCGAGTTACATCTGTATTTCGTCGATCTCTTTGCTAGCCTTATTTCTGTGGAATCTGAGAACAGATATTTCGGATCCCTTTGAAGTCTATAAGGCCAAAGGAAATATCCTCCAATAACAAAGAGAAAGAAGCTTTCTGAGAAACTTCTTTGTGTTCTGTGAAATCATCTCACAGAGTTACAGCTTTCCCCTCAAGAAGCCTTTGGTTTAGACAGTTCTTGTGGAATTGGCAAAGGAATATTTGGAAGCACATAGAGGGCTATGGTGAAAAAGGAAATATCCTCAGATGAAATCTGGAAAGAAGCTTTCTGAGAGACTGCTTAGTTTTCTGTTAATTCATCTCACAGAGTTACATCTGTATTTCGTGGATATCTTTGCTACCCTTATTTCTGTGGAATCTGAGAACAGATATTTCGGATCCCTTTGAAGACTACAGGGCCAAAGGAAATATCCTCCGATATAAAAAGAGAAAGAAGCTTTCTGAGAAACTTCTTTGTGTTCTGTGAAATCATCTCACAGAGTTACAGCTTTCCCCTCAAGAAGCCTTTCGCTAAGGCAGTTCTTGTGGAATTGGCAAAGTGATATTTGGACGACCATAGAGGGCTATGGTGAAAAAGGAAATATCCTCAGATGAAATCTGGAAAGAAGCTTTCTGAGAAACTGCTTAGTGTTCTGTTAATTCATCTCACAGAATTACATCTGTATTTCGTGGATCTCTTTGCTAGCCTTATTTCTGTGGAATCTGAGAACAGATATTTCGGATCCCTTTGAAGACTGTAGGGCCAAAGGAAATATCCTCCCATAACAAAGAGAAAGAAGCTTTCTGAGAAACATCTTTGTGTTCTGTGAAATCATCTCACAGAGTTACAGCTTTCCCCTCAAGAAGCCTTTCGCTAAGACAGTTCTTGTGGAATTGGCAAAGTGATATTTGGAACCCCTAGAGGGATATGGTGAAAAAGGAAATATCCTAAGATGAAATCTGGAAAGAAGATTTCTAAGAAACTGTTCTGCGATGTGTGACTTCCACTCACAGAGTTACATCTGTATTTCGTGGATCTCTTTGCTAGCCTTATTTCTGTGGAATCTGAGAACAGATATTTCGGATCCCTATGAAGACTATAGGGCCAAAGGAAATATCCTCCGATAACAAAGAGAAAGAAGCTTTCTGAGAAACTTCCTTGTGTTCTGTGAAATCATCTCACAGTGTTTCAGCTTTCCCCTCAAGAAGCCTTTCTCTAAGACAGTTCTTGTGGAATTGGCAAAGGGATATTTGTAAACCCATAGAGGGCTACGGTGAAAAAGGAAATATCCTCAGATGAAATCTGGAAAGAAGCTTTCTGAGAAACTGCTCTGTGATGTGTTCCTTCAACTCACCGAGTTACATCTGTATTTCGTGGATCTCTTTGCTAGCCTTATTTCTGTGGAATCTGAGAACAGATATTTCGGATCCCTTTGAAGACTATAGGGCCAAAGGAAATATCCTCCCATAACAAAGAGAAAGAAGCTTTCTGAGAAACTTCCTTGTGTTCTGTGAAATCATCTCACAGAGTTACAGCTTTCCCCTCAAGAAGCCTTTCGCTAAGACAGTTCTTGTGGAATTGGCAAAGTGATATTTGGAAGCCCATAGAGGGCTATGGTGAAAAAGGAAATATCCTCAGATGAAATCTGGAAAGAAGCTTTCTGAGAGACTGCTTAGTTTTCTGTTAATTCATCTCACAGAGTTATATCTGTATTTCGTGGATCTCTTTGCTAGCCTTATTTCTGTGGAATCTGAGAACAGATATTTCGGATCCCTTTGAAGAATATAGGGCCAAAGGAAATATCCTCCGATATAAAAAGAGAAACAAGCTTTCTGAGAAACTTCTTTGTGTTCTGTGAAATCATCTCACAGAGTTACAGCTTTCCCCTCAAGAAGCCTTTCGCTAAGACAGTTCTTGTGGAATTGGCAAAGTGATATTTGGAACCTCTAGAGGGCTTTGGTGAAAAAGGAAATACCCTCAGATGAAATCTGGAAAGAAGCTTTCTGAGAAACTGCTCTGTGATGTGTGACTTCAACTCACCGAGTTACATCTGTATTTCGTCGATCTCTTTGCTAGCCTTATTTCTGTGGAATCTGAGAACAGATATTTCGGATCCCTTTGAAGTCTATAAGGCCATAGGAAATATCCTCCGATAACAAAGAGAAAGAAGCTTTCTGAGAAACTTCTTTGTGTTCTGTGAAATCATCTCACAGAGGTACAGCTTTCCCCTCAAGAAGCCTTTGGCTTAGACAGTTCTTGTGGAATTGGCAAAGGGATATTTGCAAGCCCATAGAGGGCTATGGTGAAAAAGGAAATATCCTCAGATGAAATCTGGAAAGAAGCTTTCTGAGAGACTGCTTAGTTTTCTGTTAATTCATCTCACAGAGTTACATCTGTATTTCGTGGATCTCTTTGCTAACCTTATTTCTGTGGAATCTGAGAACAGATATTTCTGATCCCTTTTAAGACTATAGGGCCAAAGGAAATATCCTCCCATAACAAAGAGAAAGAAGCTTTCTGAGAAACTTCTTTGTGTTCTGTGAAATCATCTCACAGAGTTACAGCTTTCCCCTCAAGAAGCCTTTCGATAAGACAGTTCTTGTGAAATTGGCAAAGTGAAATTTGGAAGCCAATAGAGGGCTACGGTGAAAAAGGAAATATCCTAAGATGAAATCTGGAAAGAAGCTTTCTGAAAAACTGTTCTGCGATGTGTGACTTCCACTCACAGAGTTACATCTGTATGTCGTGGATCTCTTTGCTAGCCTTATTTCTGTGGAATCTGAGAACAGATATTTCGGATCCCTTTGAAGACTATAGGGCCAAAGGAAATATCCTCCCATAAGAAAGAGAAAGAAGCTTTCTCATAAACTTCTTTGTGTTCTGTGAAATCATCTCACATTGTTACAGCTTTCCCCTCAAGAAGCCTTTCTCTAAGACAGTTCTTGTGGAATTGGCAAAGGGATATTTGGAAACCCATAGAGGGCTATGGTGAAAAAGGAAATATCCTCAGATGAAATCTGGAAAGAAGCTTTCTGAGAAACTGCTTAGTGTTCTGTTAATTCATCTCACAGAGTTACATCTGTATTTCGTGGATCTCTTTGCTAGCCTTATTTCTGTGGAATCTGAGAACAGATATTTCGGATCCCTTTGAAGAGTATAGGGCCAAAGGAAATATCCTCCGATAACAAAGAGAAAGAAGCTATCTGAGAAACTTCTTTGTGTTCTGTGAAATCATCTCACAGAGTTACAGCTTTCCCCTCAAGAAGCCTTTCACTAAGACAGTTCTTGTGGAATTGGCAAAGTGATATTTGGAAGCCCATAGAGGGCTATGGTGAAAAAGGAAATATCCTCAGATGAAATCTGGAAAGAAGCTTTCTGAGAAACTGCTCTGTGATGTGTGACTTCCACTCACAGAGTTACATCTGTATTTCGTGGATCTCTTTGCTAGCCTTATTTCTCTGGAATCTGAGAACAGATATTTCGGATCCCTTTGAAGACTATAGGGCCAAAGGAAATATCCTCCGATAACAAAGAGAAAGAAGCTTTCTGAGAAACTTATCTGTGTTCTCTGAAATCATTTCACAGAGTTACAGCTTTCCCCTCAAGAAGCCTTTCGATTAGACAGTTCTTGTGGAATTCGCAAAGGGATATTTGGAAGCCCATAGAGGGCTATGGTGAAAAAGGAAATATCCTCAGATGAAATCTGGAAAGAAGCTTTCTGAGAAAGTGCTTAGTGTTCTGTTAATTCATCTCACAGAGTTACATCTGTATTTCGGGGATCTCTTGGCTAGCCTTATTTCTGTGGAATCTGAGAACAGATATTTCGGATTCCTTTGAAGAGTATAGGGCCAAAGGAAGTATCCTCCGATAACAAAGAGAAAGAAGCTTTCTGAGAAACTTCTTTGTGTTCTGTGAAATCATCTCACAGAGTTACAGCTTTCCCCTCAAGAAGCCTTTCGCTAAGACAGTTCTTGTGGAATTGGCAAAGTGATATTTGGAAGCCCATAGAGGGCTATGGTGAAAAAGGAAATATCCTCAGATGAAATCTGGAAAGAAGCTTTCTGAGAAACTGCTTAGTTTTCTCTTAATTCCTCTCACAGAGTTACATCTATATTTCGTGGATTTCTTTGCTAGCCTTATTTCTGTGGAATCTGAGAACAGATATTTCGGATCCCTTTGAAGACGATAGAGCCAAGGGAAATATCCTCCGATAACAAAGAGAAAGAAGCTTTCTGAGAAACTTCTTTGTGTTCTGTGAAATCATCTCACAGAGATACAGCTTTCCCCTCAAGAAGCCTTTCGCTAAGACAGTTCTTGCGGAATTGGCAAAGTGATATTTGGAAGCCCATAGAGGGCTATGGTGAAAAAGGAAATATCCTCAGATGAAATCTGGAAAGAAGCTTTCTGAGAGACTGCTTAGTTTTCTGTTAATTCATCTCACAGAGTTATATCTTTATTTCGTGGATCTCTTTGCTAGCCTTATTTCTGTGGAATCTGAGAACAGATATTTCGGATCCCTTTGAAGACTATAGGGCCAAAGGAAATATCCTCCGATATAAAAAGAGAAACAAGCTTTCTGAGAAACTTCTTTGTGTTCTGTGAAATCATCTCACAGAGTTACAGCTTTCCCCTCAACAAGCCTTTCGCTAAGACAGTTCTTGTGGAATTGGCAAAGTGATATTTGGAAGCCCATAGAGGGCTATGGTGAAAAAGGAAATATCCTAAGATGAAATCTGGAAAGAAGCTTTTTGAGAAACTGCTTAGTGTTCTGTTAATTCATCTCACAGAGTTACATCTGTATTTCGTGGATCTCTTTGCTAGCCTTATTTCTGTGGAATCTGAGAACAGATATTTGTGATCCCTTTTAAGACTATGGGGCCAAAGGAAATATCCTCCCATAAGAAAGAGAAAGAAGCTTTCTGAGAAACTTCTTTGTGTTCTGTGAAATCATCTCACAGAGTTACAGCTTTCCCCTCAAGAAACCTTTCGCTAAGACAGTTCTTGTGAAATTGGCAAAGTGAAATTTGGAAGCCAATAGAGGGCTACGGTGAAAAAGGAAATATCCTAATATGAAATCTGGAAAGAAGCTTTCTGAGAAACTGTTCTGCGATGTGTGACTTCCACTCACAGAGTTACATCTGTATGTCGTGGATCTCTTTGCTAGCCTTATTTCTGTGGAATCTGAGAACAGATATTTCGGATCCCTTTGAAGTCTATAAGGCCAAAGGAAATATCCTCCGATAACAAAGAGAAAGAAGCTTTCTGAGAAACTTCTTTGTGTTCTGTGAAATCATCTCACATTGTTACAGCTTTCCCCTCAAGAAGCATTTCTCTAAGACAGTTCTTGTGGAATTGGCAAAGGGATATTTGGAAACCCATAGAGGGCTATGGTGAAAAAGGAAATATCCTCAGATGAAATCTGGAAAGAAGCTTTCTGAGAAACTGCTTAGTGTTCTGTTAATTCATCTCACAGATTTACATGTATATTTCGTGGATCTCTTTGCTAGCCTTATTTCTGTGGAATCTGAGAACAGATATTTCGGATCCCTTTGAAGACTATAGGTCCAAAGGAAATATCCTAAGATAAGAAAGAGAAAGAAGCTTTCTGAGAAACCTCTTTGTGTTCTGTGAAATCATCTCACAGTGTTACAGCTTTCCCCTCAAGAAGCCTTTCGCTAAGACAGTTCTTGTGGAATTGGCAAAGTGATATTTGGAAGCCCATAGAGGGCTATGGTGAAAAAGGAAATATCCTCAGATGAAATCTGGAAAGAAGCTTTCTGAGAAACTGCTTAGTGTTCTGTTAATTCATCTCACAGAGTTACATCGGTATTTCGTGGATCTCTTTGCTAGCCTTATTTCTGTGGAATCTGAGAACAGATATTTCGGACCCTTTGAAGAGTATAGGGCCAAAGGAAATATCCTCCGATAACAAAGAGAAAGAAGCTTTCTGAGAAACTTCTTTGTGTTCTGTGAAATCATCTCACAGAGTTACAGCTTTCCCCTCAAGAAGCCTTTCACTAAGACAGTTCTTGTGGAATTGGCAAAGTGATATTTGGAAGCCCATAGAGGGCTATGGTGAAAAAGGAAATACCCTCAGATGAAATCTGGAAAGAAGCTTTCTGAGAAACTGCTCTGTGATGTGTGACTTCAACTCACCGAGTTACATCTGTATTTCGTCGATCTCTTTGCTAGCCTTATTTCTGTGGAATCTGAGAACAGATATTTGGGATCCCTTTGAAGTCTATAAGGCCAAATGAAATATCCTCCGATAACAAAGAGAAAGAAGCTTTCTGAGAAACTTCCTTGTGTTCTGTGAAATCATCTCACAGTGTTTCAGCTTTCCCCTCAAGAAGCCTTTCTCTAAGACAGTTCTTGTGGAATTGGCAAAGGGATATTTGTAAACCCATAAAGGGCTATGGTGAAAAAGGAAATATCCTCAGATGAAATCTGGAAAGAAGCTTTCTGAGAAACTGCTCTGTGATGTGTTCCTTCAACTCACCGAGTTACATCTGTATTTCGTGGATCTCTTTGCTAGCCTTATTTCTGTGGAATCTGAGAACAGATATTTCGGATCCCTTTGAAGAGTATAGGGCCAAAGGAAATATCCTCCCATAACAAAGAGAAAGAAGCTTTCTGAGAAAATTCCTTGTGTTCTGTGAAATCATCTCACAGAGTTACAGCTTTCCCCTCAAGAAGCCTTTCGCTAAGACCTTTCTTGTGGAATTGGCAAAGTGATATTTGGAAGCGAAAGGGCTATGGTGAAAAAGGAAATATCCTCAGATGAAATCTGGAAAGAAGCTTTCTGAGAGACTGCTTAGTTTTCTGTTAATTCATCTCACAGAGTTATATCTGTATTTCGTGGATCTCTTTGCTAGCCTTATTTCTGTGGAATCTGAGAACAGATATTTCGGACCCCTTTGAAGAATATAGGGCCAAAGGAAATATCCTCCGATATAAAAAGAGAAACAAGCTTTCTGAGAAACTTCTTTGTGTTCTGTGAAATCATCTCACAGAGTTACAGCTTTCCCCTCAAGAAGCCTTTCGCTAAGACAGTTCTTGTGGAATTGGCAAAGTGATATTTGGAACCCCTAGAGGGCTATGGTGAAAAAGGAAATACCCTCAGATGAAATCTGGAAAGAAGCTTTCTGAGAGACTGCTTAGTTTTCTGTTAATTCATCTCACAGAGTTACATCTGTATTTCGTGGATCTCTTTGCTAGCCTTATTTCTGTGGAATCTGAGAACAGATATTTCGGATCCCTTTGAAGACTATAGGGCCAAAGGAAATATCCTCCCATAACAAAGAGAAAGAAGCTTTCTGAGAAACTTCTTTGTGTTCTGTGAAATCATCTCACAGAGTTACAGCTTTCCCCTCAAGAAGCCTTTCGCTAAGACAGTTCTTGTGAAATTGGGAAAGTGAAATTTGGAAGCCAATAGAGGGCTACGGTGAAAAAGGAAATATCCTAAGATGAAATCTGGAAAGAAGCTTTCTGAGAAACTGTTCTGCGATGTGTGACTTCCACTCACAGAGTTACATCTGTATGTCGTGGATCTCTTTGCTAGCCTTATTTCTGTGGAATCTAAGAACAGATATTTCGGATCCCTTTGAAGACTATAGGGCCAAAGGAAATATCCTCCGATAACAAAGAAAAAGAAGCTTTCTGAGAAACTTCATTGTGTTCTGTGAAATCATCTCACATTGTTACAGCTATCCCCTCAAGAAGCCTTTCTCTAAGACAGTTCTTGTGGAATTGGCAAAGGGATATTTGGAAACCCATAGAGGGCTATGGTGAAAAAGGAAATATCCTCAGATGAAATCTGGAAAGAAGCTTTCTGAGAAACTGCTTAGTGTTCTGTTAATTCATCTCACAGATTTACATCTATATTTCGTGGATCTCTTTGCTAGCCTTATTTCTGTGGAATCTGAGAACAGATATTTCGGATCCCTTTGAAGACTATAGATCCAAAGTAAATATCCTTAGATAAGAGAGAGAAAGAAGCTTTCTGAGAAACCTCTTTGTGTTCTGTGAAATCATCTCACAGTGTTACAGCTTTACCCTCAAGAAGCCTTTCGCTAAGACAGTTCTTGTGGAATTGGCAAAGTGATATTTGGAAGCCCATAGATGGCTATGGTGAAAAAGGAAATATCCTCAGATGAAATCTGGAAAGATGCTTTCTGAGAAACTGCTTAGTGTTCTGTTAATTCATCTCACAGAGTTACATCGGTATTCCGTGGATCTCTTTGCTAGCCTTATTTCTGTGGAATCTGAGAACAGATATTTCGGACCCTTTGAAGAGTATAGGGCCAAAGGAAATATCCTCCGATAACAAAGAGAAAGAAGCTTTCTGAGAAACTTCTTTGTGTTCTGTGAAATCATCTCACAGAGTTACAGCTTTCCCCTCAAGAAGCCTTTCACTAAGACAGTTCTTGTGGAATTGGCAAAGTGATATTTGGAAGCCCATAGAGGGCTATGGTGAAAAAGGAAATACCCTCAGATGAAATCTGGAAAGAAGCTTTCTGAGAAACTGCTCTGTGATGTGTGACTTCAACTCACCGAGTTACATCTGTATTTCGTCGATCTCTTTGCTAGCCTTATTTCTGTGGAATCTGAGAACAGATATTTCGGATCCCTTTGAAGTGTATAAGGCCAAAGGAAATATCCTCCGATAACAAAGAGAAAGAAGCTTTCTGAGAAACTTATCTGTGTTCTCTGAAATCATTTCACAGAGTTACAGCTTTCCCCTCAAGAAGCCTTTCGCTTAGACAGTTCTTGTGGAATTCGCAAAGGGATATTTGGAAGCCCATAGAGGGCTATGGTGAAAAAGGAAATATCCTCAGATGAAATCTGGAAAGAAGCTTTCTGAGAAAGTGCTTAGTGTTCTTTTAATTCATCTCACAGAGTTACATCTGTATTTCGGGGATCTCTTGGCTAGCCTTATTTCTGTGGAATCTGAGAACAGATATTTCGGATTCCTTTGAAGAGTATAGGGCCAAAGGAAGTATCCTCCGATAACAAAGAGAAAGAAGCTTTCTGAGAAACTTCTTTGTGTTCTGTGAAATCATCTCACAGAGTTACAGCTTTCCCCTCAAGAAGCCTTTCGCTAAGACAGTTCTTGTGGAATTGGCAAAGTGATATTTGGAAGCCCATAGAGGGCTATGGTGAAAAAGGAAATATCCTCAGATGAAATCTGGAAAGAAGCTTTCTGAGAAACTGCTCTGTGATGTGTTACTTCCACTCACAGAGTTACATCTGTATTTCGTGGATCTCTTTGCTAGCCTTATTTCTGTGGAATCTGAGAACAGATATTTCGTATCCCTTTGAAGACTATAGGGCCAAAGGAATTATCCTCTGATAACAAAGAAAAAGAAGCTTTCTGAGAAACTTTTTTGTGTTCTGTGAAATCATCTCACAGAGTTACAGCTTTCCCCTCAAGAAGCCTTTCGCTTAGACAGTTCTTGTGGAATTGGCAAAGAGATATTTGGAAGCCCATAGAGGGCTATGGTGAAAAAGGAAATATCCTCAGATGAAATCTGGAAAGAAGCTTTCTGAGAAACTGCTTAGTGTTCTGTTAATTCATCTCACAGAGTTACATCTGTATTTCGTGGATCTCTTTGCTAGCCTTATTTCTGTGGAATCTGAGAACAGATATTTCTTATCCCTTTGAAGACTATAGGGCCAAAGGAAATATCCTCCGATAACAAAGAGAAAGAAGCTTTCTGAGAAACTTCCTTGTGTTCTGTGAAATCATCTCACAGATTTACAGCTTTCCCCTCAAGAAGCCTTTTGCTTAGACAGTTCTTGTGGAATTGGCAAAGGGATATTTGGAAGCCCATAGAGGGCTATGGTGAAAAAGGAAATATCCTCAGATGAAATCTGGAAAGAAGCTTTCTGAGAGACTGCTTAGTGTTCTGTTAATTCATCACACAGAGTTACATCTGTATTTCGTGGATCTCTTTGCTAGCCTTATTTCTGTGGAATCTGAGAACAGATATTTCGGATCCCTTTGAAGACTATAGGGCCAAAGGAAATATCCTCCGATAACAAAGAGAAAGAAGCTTTCTGAGAAACTTCTTTGTGTTCTGTGAAATCATCTCACAGTGTTACAGCTTTCCCCTCAAGAAGCCTTTCGCTAAGACAGTTCTTGTGGAATTGGCAAAGGGATATTTGGAAACCCCTAGAGGGCTATGGTGAAAAAGGAAATATCCTCAGATGAAATCTGGAAAGAAGCTTTCTGAGAAACTGCTTAGTTTTCTCTTAATTCCTCTCACAGAGTTACATCTATATTTCGTGGATTTCTTTGCTAGCCTTATTTCTGTGGAATCTGAGAACAGATATTTCGGATCCCTTTGAAGACCATAGAGCCAAGGGAAATATCCTCCGATAACAAAGAGAAAGAAGCTTTCTGAGAAACTTCTTTGTGTTCTGTGAAATCATCTCACAGAGATACAGCTTTCCCCTCAAGAAGCCTTTCGCTAAGACAGTTCTTGTGGAATTGGCAAAGTGATATTTGGAAGCCCATAGAGGGCTATGGTGAAAAAGGAAATATCCTCAGATGAAATCTGGAAAGAAGCTTTCTGAGAGACTGCTTAGTTTTCTGTTAATTCATCTCACAGAGTTATATCTTTATTTCGTGGATCTCTTTGCTAGCCTTATTTCTGTGGAATCTGAGAACAGATATTTCGGATCCCTTTGAAGACTATAGGGCCAAAGGAAATATCCTCCGATATAAAAAGAGAAACAAGCTTTCTGAGAAACTTCTTTGTGTTCTGTGAAATCATCTCACAGAGTTACAGCTTTCCCCTCAACAAGCCTTTCGCTAAGACAGTTCTTGTGGAATTGGCAAAGTGATATTTGGAAGCCCATAGAGGGCTATGGTGAAAAAGGAAATATCCTAAGATGAAATCTGGAAAGAAGCTTTTTGAGAAACTGCTTAGTGTTCTGTTAATTCATCTCACAGAGTTACATCTGTATTTCGTGGATCTCTTTGCTAGCCTTATTTCTGTGGAATCTGAGAACAGATATTTGTGATCCCTTTTAAGACTATGGGGCCAAAGGAAATATCCTCCAATAAGAAAGAGAAAGAAGCTTTCTGAGAAACTTCTTTGTGTTCTGTGAAATCATCTCACAGAGTTACAGCTTTCCCCTCAAGAAACCTTTCGCTAAGACAGTTCTTGTGAAATTGGCAAAGTGAAATTTGGAAGCCAATAGAGGGCTACGGTGAAAAAGGAAATATCCTAATATGAAATCTGGAAAGAAGCTTTCTGAGAAACTGTTCTGCGATGTGTGACTTCCACTCACAGAGTTACATCTGTATGTCGTGGATCTCTTTGCTAGCCTTATTTCTGTGGAATCTGAGAACAGATATTTCGGATCCCTTTGAAGTCTATAAGGCCAAAGGAAATATCCTCCGATAACAAAGAGAAAGAAGCTTTCTGAGAAACTTCTTTGTGTTCTGTGAAATCATCTCACATTGTTACAGCTTTCCCCTCAAGAAGCCTTTCTCTAAGACAGTTCTTGTGGAATTGGCAAAGGGATATTTGGAAACCCATAGAGGGCTATGGTGAAAAAGGAAATATCCTCAGATGAAATCTGGAAAGAAGCTTTCTGAGAAACTGCTTAGTGTTCTGTTAATTCATCTCACAGATTTACATGTATATTTCGTGGATCTCTTTGCTAGCCTTATTTCTGTGGAATCTGAGAACAGATATTTCGGATCCCTTTGAAGACTATAGGTCCAAAGTAAATATCCTAAGATAAGAAAGAAAAGAAGCTTTCTGAGAAACCTCTTTGTGTTCTGTGAAATCATCTCACAGTGTTACAGCTTTCCCCTCAAGAAGCCTTTCGCTAAGACAGTTCTTGTGGAATTGGCAAAGTGATATTTGGAAGCCCATAGAGGGCTATGGTGAAAAAGGAAATATCCTCAGATGAAATCTGGAAAGAAGCTTTCTGAGAAACTGCTTAGTGTTCTGTTAATTCATCTCACAGAGTTACATCGGTATTTCGTGGATCTCTTTGCTAGCCTTATTTCTGTGGAATCTGAGAACAGATATTTCGGACCCTTTGAAGAGTATAGGGCCAAAGGAAATATCCTCCGATAACAAAGAGAAAGAAGCTTTCTGAGAAACTTCTTTGTGTTCTGTGAAATCATCTCACAGAGTTACAGCTTTCCCCTCAAGAAGCCTTTCACTAAGACAGTTCTTGTGGAATTGGCAAAGTGATATTTGGAAGCCCATAGAGGGCTATGGTGAAAAAGGAAATACCCTCAGATGAAATCTGGAAAGAAGCTTTCTGAGAAACTGCTCTGTGATGTGTGACTTCAACTCACCGAGTTACATCTGTATTTCGTCGATCTCTTTGCTAGCCTTATTTCTGTGGAATCTGAGAACAGATATTTGGGATCCCTTTGAAGTCTATAAGGCCAAATGAAATATCCTCCGATAACAAAGAGAAAGAAGCTTTCTGAGAAACTTCCTTGTGTTCTGTGAAATCATCTCACAGTGTTTCAGCTTTCCCCTCAAGAAGCCTTTCTCTAAGACAGTTCTTGTGGAATTGGCAAAGGGATATTTGTAAACCCATAAAGGGCTATGGTGAAAAAGGAAATATCCTCAGATGAAATCTGGAAAGAAGCTTTCTGAGAAACTGCTCTGTGATGTGTTCCTTCAACTCACCGAGTTACATCTGTATTTCGTGGATCTCTTTGCTAGCCTTATTTCTGTGGAATCTGAGAACAGATATTTCGGATCCCTTTGAAGAGTATAGGGCCAAAGGAAATATCCTCCCATAACAAAGAGAAAGAAGCTTTCTGAGAAAATTCCTTGTGTTCTGTGAAATCATCTCACAGAGTTACAGCTTTCCCCTCAAGAAGCCTTTCGCTAAGACCTTTCTTGTGGAATTGGCAAAGTGATATTTGGAAGCGAAAGGGCTATGGTGAAAAAGGAAATATCCTCAGATGAAATCTGGAAAGAAGCTTTCTGAGAGACTGCTTAGTTTTCTGTTAATTCATCTCACAGAGTTATATCTGTATTTCGTGGATCTCTTTGCTAGCCTTATTTCTGTGGAATCTGATAACAGATATTTCGGATCCCTTTGAAGAATATAGGGCCAAAGGAAATATCCTCCGATATAAAAAGAGAAACAAGCTTTCTGAGAAACTTCTTTGTGTTCTGTGAAATCATCTCACAGAGTTACAGCTTTCCCCTCAAGAAGCCTTTCGCTAAGACAGTTCTTGTGGAATTGGCAAAGTGATATTTGGAACCCCTAGAAGGCTATGGTGAAAAAGGAAATACCCTCAGATGAAATCTGGAAAGAAGCTTTCTGAGAAACTGCTCTGTGATGTGTGACTTCAACTCACCGAGTTACATCTGTGTTTCGTCGATCTCTTTGCTAGCCTTATTTCTGTGGAATCTGAGAACAGATATTTCGGATCCCTTTGAAGTCTATAAGGCCAAAGGAAATATCCTCCGATAACAAAGAGAAAGAAGCTTTCTGAGAAACTTCTTTGTGTTCTGTGAAATCATCTCACAGAGTTACAGCTTTCCCCTCAAGAAGCCTTTGGCTTAGACAGTTCTTGTGGAATTGGCAAAGGGATATTTGCAAGCCCATAGAGGGCTATGGTGAAAAAGGAAATATCCTCAGATGAAATCTGGAAAGAAGCTTTCTGAGAGACTGCTTAGTTTTCTGTTAATTCATCTCACAGAGTTACATCTGTATTTCGTGGATCTCTTTGCTAGCCTTATTTCTGTGGAATCTGAGAACAGATATTTCGGATCCCTTTGAAGACTATAGGGCCAAAGGAAATATCCTCCCATAACAAAGAGAAAGAAGCTTTCTGAGAAACTTCTTTGTGTTCTGTGAAATCATCTCACAGAGTTACAGCTTTCCCCTCAAGAAGCCTTTCGCTAAGACAGTTCTTGTGAAATTGGCAAAGTGAAATTTGGAAGCCAATAGAGGGCTACGGTGAAAAAGGAAATATCCTAAGATGAAATCTGGAAAGAAGCTTTCTGAGAAACTGTTCTGCGATGTGTGACTTCCACTCACAGAGTTACATCTGTATGTCGTGGATCTGTTTGCTAGCCTTATTTCTGTGGAATCTGAGAACAGATATTTCGGATCCCTTTGAAGACTATAGGGCCAAAGGAAATATCTCCGATAACAAAGAAAAAGAAGCTTTCTGAGAAACTTCTTTGTGTTCTGTGAAATCATCTCACATTGTTACAGCTATCCCCTCAAGAAGCCTTTCTCTAAGACAGTTCTTGTGGAATTGGCAAAGGGATATTTGGAAACCCATAGAGGGCTATGGTGAAAAAGGAAATATCCTCAGATGAAATCTGGAAAGAAGCTTTCTGAGAAACTGCTTAGTGTTCTGTTAATTCATCTCACAGATTTACATCTATATTTCGTGGATCTCTTTGCTAGCCTTATTTCTGTGGAATCTGAGAACAGATATTTCGGATCCCTTTGAAGACTATAGATCCAAAGTAAATATCCTTAGATAAGAGAGAGAAAGAAGCTTTCTGAGAAACCTCTTTGTGTTCTGTGAAATCATCTCACAGTGTTACAGCTTTACCCTCAAGAAGCCTTTCGCTAAGACAGTTCTTGTGGAATTGGCAAAGTGATATTTGGAAGCCCATAGATGGCTATGGTGAAAAAGGAAATATCCTCAGATGAAATCTGGAAAGATGCTTTCTGAGAAACTGCTTAGTGTTCTGTTAATTCATCTCACAGAGTTACATCGGTATTCCGTGGATCTCTTTGCTAGCCTTATTTCTGTGGAATCTGAGAACAGATATTTCGGACCCTTTGAAGAGTATAGGGCCAAAGGAAATATCCTCCGATAACAAAGAGAAAGAAGCTTTCTGAGAAACTTCTTTGTGTTCTGTGAAATCATCTCACAGAGTTACAGCTTTCCCCTCAAGAAGCCTTTCACTAAGACAGTTCTTGTGGAATTGGCAAAGTGATATTTGGAAGCCCATAGAGGGCTATGGTGAAAAAGGAAATACCCTCAGATGAAATCTGGAAAGAAGCTTTCTGAGAAACTGCTCTGTGATGTGTGACTTCAACTCACCGAGTTACATCTGTATTTCGTCGATCTCTTTGCTAGCCTTATTTCTGTGGAATCTGAGAACAGATATTTCGGATCCCTTTGAAGTGTATAAGGCCAAAGGAAATATCCTCCGATAACAAAGAGAAAGAAGCTTTCTGAGAAACTTCTTTGTGTTCTGTGAAATCATCTCACAGAGTTACAGCATTCCCCTCAAGAAGCCTTTGGCTTAGACAGTTCTTGTGGAATTGGCAAAGGGATATTTGCAAGCCCATAGAGGGCTATGTTGAAAAAGGAAATATCCTCAGATGAAATCTGGAAAGAAGCTTTCTGAGAGACTGCTTAGTTTTCTGTTAATTCATCTCACAGAGTTACATCTGTATTTCGTGGATCTCTTTGCTAGCCTTATTTCTGTGGAATCTGAGAACAGATATTTCGGATCCCTTTGAAGACTAGAGGGCCAAAGGAAATATCCTCCCATAACAAAGAGAAAGAAGCTTTCTGAGAAACTTCTTTGTGTTCTGTGAAATCATCTCACAGAGTTACAGCTTTCCCCTCAAGAAGCCTTTCCCTAAGGCAGTTCTTGTGGAATTGGCAAAGTGATATTTGGAAGCCCATAGAGGGCGATGGTGAAAAAGGAAATATCCTCAGATGAAATCTGGAAAGAAGCTTTCTGAGAAACTGCTTAGTGTTCTGTTAATTCATCTCACAGAGTTACATCTGTATTTCGTGGATCTCTTTGTTAGCCTATTTCTGTGGAATCTGAGAACAGATATTTCGGATCCCTTTGAAGACTATAGGGCCAAAGGAAATATCCTCCCATAACAAAGAGAAAGAAGCTTTCTGAGAAACTTCTTTGTGTTCTGTGAAATCATCTCACAGAGTTACAGCTTTCCCCTCAAGAAGCCTTTCGCTAAGACAGTTCTTGTGGAATTGGCAAAGTGATATTTGGAACCCCTAGAGGGCTATGGTGAAAAAGGAAATATCCTAAGATGAAATCTGGAAAGAAGCTTTCTAAGAAACTGTTCTGCGATGTGTGACTTCCACTCACAGAGTTACATCTGTATTTCGTGGATCTCTTTGCTAGCCTTATTTCTGTGGAATCTGAGAACAGATATTTCGGATCCCTATGAAGACTATAGGGCCAAAGGAAATATCCTCCCATAACAAAGAGAAAGAAGCTTTCTGAGAAACTTCTTTGTGTTCTGTGAAATCATCTCACAGTGTTTCACCTTTCCCCTCAAGAAGCCTTTCTCTAAGACAGTTCTTGTGGAATTGGCAAAGGGATATTTGGAAACCCATAGAGGGCTATGGTGAAAAAGGAAATATCCTCAGATGAAATCTGGAAAGAAGCTTTCTGAGAAACTGCTCTGCGGTGTGTTCCTTCAACTCACCGAGTTACATCTGTATTTCGTGGATCTCTATGCTAGCCTTATTTCTGTGGAATCTGAAAACAGATATTTCGGATCCCTTTGAAGACTATAGGGCCAAAGGAAATATCCTCCCATAACAAAGAGAAAGAAGCTTTCTGAGAAACTTCTTTGTGTTCTGTGAAATCATCTCACAGAGTTACAGCTTTCCCCTCAAGAAGCCTTTCGCTAAGACAGTTCTTGTGGAATTGGCAAAGTGATATTTGGAAGCCCATAGAGGGCTATGGTGAAAAAGGAAATATCCTCAGATGAAATCTGGAAAGAAGCTTTCTGAGAGACTGCTTAGTTTTCTGTTAATTCATCTCACAGAGTTATATCTTTATTTCGTGGATCTCTTTGCTAGCCTTATTTCTGTGGAATCTGAGAACAGATATTTCGGATCCCTTTGAAGACTATAGGGCCAAAGGAAATATCCTCCGATATAAAAAGAGAAACAAGCTTTCTGAGAAACTTCTTTGTGTTCTGTGAAATCATCTCACAGAGTTACAGCTTTCCCCTCAACAAGCCTTTCGCTAAGACAGTTCTTGTGGAATTGGCAAAGTGATATTTGGAAGCCCATAGAGGGCTATGGTGAAAAAGGAAATATCCTAAGATGAAATCTGGAAAGAAGCTTTTTGAGAAACTGCTTAGTGTTCTGTTAATTCATCTCACAGAGTTACATCTGTATTTCGTGGATCTCTTTGCTAGCCTTATTTCTGTGGAATCTGAGAACAGATATTTGTGATCCCTTTTAAGACTATGGGGCCAAAGGAAATATCCTCCAATAAGAAAGAGAAAGAAGCTTTCTGAGAAACTTCTTTGTGTTCTGTGAAATCATCTCACAGAGTTACAGCTTTCCCCTCAAGAAACCTTTCGCTAAGACAGTTCTTGTGAAATTGGCAAAGTGAAATTTGGAAGCCAATAGAGGGCTACGGTGAAAAAGGAAATATCCTAATATGAAATCTGGAAAGAAGCTTTCTGAGAAACTGTTCTGCGATGTGTGACTTCCACTCACAGAGTTACATCTGTATGTCGTGGATCTCTTTGCTAGCCTTATTTCTGTGGAATCTGAGAACAGATATTTCGGATCCCTTTGAAGTCTATAAGGCCAAAGGAAATATCCTCCGATAACAAAGAGAAAGAAGCTTTCTGAGAAACTTCTTTGTGTTCTGTGAAATCATCTCACATTGTTACAGCTTTCCCCTCAAGAAGCCTTTCTCTAAGACAGTTCTTGTGGAATTGGCAAAGGGATATTTGGAAACCCATAGAGGGCTATGGTGAAAAAGGAAATATCCTCAGATGAAATCTGGAAAGAAGCTTTCTGAGAAACTGCTTAGTGTTCTGTTAATTCATCTCACAGATTTACATGTATATTTCGTGGATCTCTT
Organism: Macaca mulatta; assembly: GCF_049350105.2. Lineage (NCBI taxonomy): Eukaryota > Metazoa > Chordata > Mammalia > Primates > Cercopithecidae > Macaca > Macaca mulatta. The sequence continues at coordinate 49,190,870 of NC_133422.1, read as the reverse complement.
TGCTAGCCTTATTTCTGTGGAATCTGAGAACAGATATTTCGGATCCCTTTGAAGACTATAGGTCCAAAGTAAATATCCTAAGATAAGAAAGAAAAGAAGCTTTCTGAGAAACCTCTTTGTGTTCTGTGAAATCATCTCACAGTGTTACAGCTTTCCCCTCAAGAAGCCTTTCGCTAAGACAGTTCTTGTGGAATTGGCAAAGTGATATTTGGAAGCCCATAGAGGGCTATGGTGAAAAAGGAAATATCCTCAGATGAAATCTGGAAAGAAGCTTTCTGAGAAACTGCTTAGTGTTCTGTTAATTCATCTCACAGAGTTACATCGGTATTTCGTGGATCTCTTTGCTAGCCTTATTTCTGTGGAATCTGAGAACAGATATTTCGGACCCTTTGAAGAGTATAGGGCCAAAGGAAATATCCTCCGATAACAAAGAGAAAGAAGCTTTCTGAGAAACTTCTTTGTGTTCTGTGAAATCATCTCACAGAGTTACAGCTTTCCCCTCAAGAAGCCTTTCACTAAGACAGTTCTTGTGGAATTGGCAAAGTGATATTTGGAAGCCCATAGAGGGCTATGGTGAAAAAGGAAATACCCTCAGATGAAATCTGGAAAGAAGCTTTCTGAGAAACTGCTCTGTGATGTGTGACTTCAACTCACCGAGTTACATCTGTATTTCGTCGATCTCTTTGCTAGCCTTATTTCTGTGGAATCTGAGAACAGATATTTGGGATCCCTTTGAAGTCTATAAGGCCAAATGAAATATCCTCCGATAACAAAGAGAAAGAAGCTTTCTGAGAAACTTCCTTGTGTTCTGTGAAATCATCTCACAGTGTTTCAGCTTTCCCCTCAAGAAGCCTTTCTCTAAGACAGTTCTTGTGGAATTGGCAAAGGGATATTTGTAAACCCATAAAGGGCTATGGTGAAAAAGGAAATATCCTCAGATGAAATCTGGAAAGAAGCTTTCTGAGAAACTGCTCTGTGATGTGTTCCTTCAACTCACCGAGTTACATCTGTATTTCGTGGATCTCTTTGCTAGCCTTATTTCTGTGGAATCTGAGAACAGATATTTCGGATCCCTTTGAAGAGTATAGGGCCAAAGGAAATATCCTCCCATAACAAAGAGAAAGAAGCTTTCTGAGAAAATTCCTTGTGTTCTGTGAAATCATCTCACAGAGTTACAGCTTTCCCCTCAAGAAGCCTTTCGCTAAGACCTTTCTTGTGGAATTGGCAAAGTGATATTTGGAAGCGAAAGGGCTATGGTGAAAAAGGAAATATCCTCAGATGAAATCTGGAAAGAAGCTTTCTGAGAGACTGCTTAGTTTTCTGTTAATTCATCTCACAGAGTTATATCTGTATTTCGTGGATCTCTTTGCTAGCCTTATTTCTGTGGAATCTGATAACAGATATTTCGGATCCCTTTGAAGAATATAGGGCCAAAGGAAATATCCTCCGATATAAAAAGAGAAACAAGCTTTCTGAGAAACTTCTTTGTGTTCTGTGAAATCATCTCACAGAGTTACAGCTTTCCCCTCAAGAAGCCTTTCGCTAAGACAGTTCTTGTGGAATTGGCAAAGTGATATTTGGAACCCCTAGAAGGCTATGGTGAAAAAGGAAATACCCTCAGATGAAATCTGGAAAGAAGCTTTCTGAGAAACTGCTCTGTGATGTGTGACTTCAACTCACCGAGTTACATCTGTGTTTCGTCGATCTCTTTGCTAGCCTTATTTCTGTGGAATCTGAGAACAGATATTTCGGATCCCTTTGAAGTCTATAAGGCCAAAGGAAATATCCTCCGATAACAAAGAGAAAGAAGCTTTCTGAGAAACTTCTTTGTGTTCTGTGAAATCATCTCACAGAGTTACAGCTTTCCCCTCAAGAAGCCTTTGGCTTAGACAGTTCTTGTGGAATTGGCAAAGGGATATTTGCAAGCCCATAGAGGGCTATGGTGAAAAAGGAAATATCCTCAGATGAAATCTGGAAAGAAGCTTTCTGAGAGACTGCTTAGTTTTCTGTTAATTCATCTCACAGAGTTACATCTGTATTTCGTGGATCTCTTTGCTAGCCTTATTTCTGTGGAATCTGAGAACAGATATTTCGGATCCCTTTGAAGACTATAGGGCCAAAGGAAATATCCTCCCATAACAAAGAGAAAGAAGCTTTCTGAGAAACTTCTTTGTGTTCTGTGAAATCATCTCACAGAGTTACAGCTTTCCCCTCAAGAAGCCTTTCGCTAAGACAGTTCTTGTGAAATTGGCAAAGTGAAATTTGGAAGCCAATAGAGGGCTACGGTGAAAAAGGAAATATCCTAAGATGAAATCTGGAAAGAAGCTTTCTGAGAAACTGTTCTGCGATGTGTGACTTCCACTCACAGAGTTACATCTGTATGTCGTGGATCTGTTTGCTAGCCTTATTTCTGTGGAATCTGAGAACAGATATTTCGGATCCCTTTGAAGACTATAGGGCCAAAGGAAATATCTCCGATAACAAAGAAAAAGAAGCTTTCTGAGAAACTTCTTTGTGTTCTGTGAAATCATCTCACATTGTTACAGCTATCCCCTCAAGAAGCCTTTCTCTAAGACAGTTCTTGTGGAATTGGCAAAGGGATATTTGGAAACCCATAGAGGGCTATGGTGAAAAAGGAAATATCCTCAGATGAAATCTGGAAAGAAGCTTTCTGAGAAACTGCTTAGTGTTCTGTTAATTCATCTCACAGATTTACATCTATATTTCGTGGATCTCTTTGCTAGCCTTATTTCTGTGGAATCTGAGAACAGATATTTCGGATCCCTTTGAAGACTATAGATCCAAAGTAAATATCCTTAGATAAGAGAGAGAAAGAAGCTTTCTGAGAAACCTCTTTGTGTTCTGTGAAATCATCTCACAGTGTTACAGCTTTACCCTCAAGAAGCCTTTCGCTAAGACAGTTCTTGTGGAATTGGCAAAGTGATATTTGGAAGCCCATAGATGGCTATGGTGAAAAAGGAAATATCCTCAGATGAAATCTGGAAAGATGCTTTCTGAGAAACTGCTTAGTGTTCTGTTAATTCATCTCACAGAGTTACATCGGTATTCCGTGGATCTCTTTGCTAGCCTTATTTCTGTGGAATCTGAGAACAGATATTTCGGACCCTTTGAAGAGTATAGGGCCAAAGGAAATATCCTCCGATAACAAAGAGAAAGAAGCTTTCTGAGAAACTTCTTTGTGTTCTGTGAAATCATCTCACAGAGTTACAGCTTTCCCCTCAAGAAGCCTTTCACTAAGACAGTTCTTGTGGAATTGGCAAAGTGATATTTGGAAGCCCATAGAGGGCTATGGTGAAAAAGGAAATACCCTCAGATGAAATCTGGAAAGAAGCTTTCTGAGAAACTGCTCTGTGATGTGTGACTTCAACTCACCGAGTTACATCTGTATTTCGTCGATCTCTTTGCTAGCCTTATTTCTGTGGAATCTGAGAACAGATATTTCGGATCCCTTTGAAGTGTATAAGGCCAAAGGAAATATCCTCCGATAACAAAGAGAAAGAAGCTTTCTGAGAAACTTCTTTGTGTTCTGTGAAATCATCTCACAGAGTTACAGCATTCCCCTCAAGAAGCCTTTGGCTTAGACAGTTCTTGTGGAATTGGCAAAGGGATATTTGCAAGCCCATAGAGGGCTATGTTGAAAAAGGAAATATCCTCAGATGAAATCTGGAAAGAAGCTTTCTGAGAGACTGCTTAGTTTTCTGTTAATTCATCTCACAGAGTTACATCTGTATTTCGTGGATCTCTTTGCTAGCCTTATTTCTGTGGAATCTGAGAACAGATATTTCGGATCCCTTTGAAGACTAGAGGGCCAAAGGAAATATCCTCCCATAACAAAGAGAAAGAAGCTTTCTGAGAAACTTCTTTGTGTTCTGTGAAATCATCTCACAGAGTTACAGCTTTCCCCTCAAGAAGCCTTTCCCTAAGGCAGTTCTTGTGGAATTGGCAAAGTGATATTTGGAAGCCCATAGAGGGCGATGGTGAAAAAGGAAATATCCTCAGATGAAATCTGGAAAGAAGCTTTCTGAGAAACTGCTTAGTGTTCTGTTAATTCATCTCACAGAGTTACATCTGTATTTCGTGGATCTCTTTGTTAGCCTATTTCTGTGGAATCTGAGAACAGATATTTCGGATCCCTTTGAAGACTATAGGGCCAAAGGAAATATCCTCCCATAACAAAGAGAAAGAAGCTTTCTGAGAAACTTCTTTGTGTTCTGTGAAATCATCTCACAGAGTTACAGCTTTCCCCTCAAGAAGCCTTTCGCTAAGACAGTTCTTGTGGAATTGGCAAAGTGATATTTGGAACCCCTAGAGGGCTATGGTGAAAAAGGAAATATCCTAAGATGAAATCTGGAAAGAAGCTTTCTAAGAAACTGTTCTGCGATGTGTGACTTCCACTCACAGAGTTACATCTGTATTTCGTGGATCTCTTTGCTAGCCTTATTTCTGTGGAATCTGAGAACAGATATTTCGGATCCCTATGAAGACTATAGGGCCAAAGGAAATATCCTCCCATAACAAAGAGAAAGAAGCTTTCTGAGAAACTTCTTTGTGTTCTGTGAAATCATCTCACAGTGTTTCACCTTTCCCCTCAAGAAGCCTTTCTCTAAGACAGTTCTTGTGGAATTGGCAAAGGGATATTTGGAAACCCATAGAGGGCTATGGTGAAAAAGGAAATATCCTCAGATGAAATCTGGAAAGAAGCTTTCTGAGAAACTGCTCTGCGGTGTGTTCCTTCAACTCACCGAGTTACATCTGTATTTCGTGGATCTCTATGCTAGCCTTATTTCTGTGGAATCTGAAAACAGATATTTCGGATCCCTTTGAAGACTATAGGGCCAAAGGAAATATCCTCCCATAACAAAGAGAAAGAAGCTTTCTGAGAAACTTCTTTGTGTTCTGTGAAATCATCTCACAGAGTTACAGCTTTCCCCTCAAGAAGCCTTTCGCTTAGACAGTTCTTGTGGAATTGGCAAAGGGATATTTGGAAGCCCATAGAGGGCTATGGTGAAAAAGGAAATATCCTCAGATGAAATCTGGAAAGAAGCTTTCTGAGAAACTGCTTAGTGTTCCGTTAATTCATCTCACAGAGTTACATCTGTATTTCGTGGATCTCTTTGCTAGCCTTATTTCTGTGGAATCTGAGAACAGATATTTCGGATCCCTTTGAAGAGTATAGGGCCAAAGGAAATATCCTCCGATAACAAAGAGAAAGAAGCTATCTGAGAAACTTCTTTGTGTTCTGTGAAATCATCTCACAGAGTTACAGCTTTCCCCTCAAGAAGCCTTTCACTAAGACAGTTCTTGTGGAATTGGCAAAGTGATATTTGGGAGCCCATAGAGGGCTATGGTGAAAAAGGAAATATCCTCAGATGAAATCTGGAAAGAAGCTTTCTGAGAAACTGCTCTGTGATGTGCGACTTCCACTCACAGAGTTACATCTGTATTTCGTGGATCTCTTTGCTAGCCTTATTTCTGTGGAATCTGAGAACAGATATTTCGGATCCCTTTGAAGACTATAGGGTCTAAGGAAATATCCTCCGATAACAAAGAGAAAGAAGCTTTCTGAGAAACTTATCTGTGTTCTCTGAAATCATCTCACAGAGTTACAGCTTTCCCCTCAAGAAGCCTTTCGCTTAGACAGTTCTTGTGGAATTGGCAAAGTGATATTTGGAAGCCCATAGAGGGCTATGGTGAAAAAGGAAATATCCTCAGATGAAATCTGGAAAGAAGCTTTCTGAGAAACTGCTTAGTGTTCTGTTAATTCATCTCACAGAGTTACATCTGTATTTCGTGGATCTCTTTGCTAGCCTTATTTCTGTGGAATCTGAGAACAGATATTTCGGATCCCTTTGAAGACTATAGGGCCAAAGGAAATATCCTCCGATAACAAAGAGAAAGAAGCTTTCTGAGAAACGTCCTTGTGTTCTGTGAAATCATCTCACAGAGTTACAGCTTTCCCCTCAAGAAGCCTTTCGCTTAGACAGTTCTTGTGGAATTGGCAAAGGGATATTTAGAAGCCCATAGAGGGCTATGGTGAAAAAGGAAATATCCTCAGATGAAATCTGGAAAGAGGCTTTCTGAGAAACTGCTCTGTGATGTGTTACTTCCACTCACAGAGTTACATCTGTATTTCGTGGATCTCTTTGCTAGCCTTATTTCTGTGGCATCTGAGAACAGATATTTCGGATCCCTTTGAAGACTATAGGGCCAAAGGAAATATCCTCCGATAACAAAGAGAAAGAAGCTTTCTGAGAAACTTCTTTGTGTTCTGTGAAATCGTCTCACAGAGTTACAGCTTTCCCCTCAAGAAGCCTTTCGCTAAGACACTTATTGTTGAATTCGCAAAGTGATATTTGGAAGCCCATAAAGGGCTATGGTGAAAAAGGAAATATCCTCAGATGAAATCTGGAAAGAAGCTTTCTGAGAAACTGCTCTGTGATGTGTGACTTCCACTCACAGAGTTACATCTGTATTTCGTGGATCTCTTTGCTAGCCTTATTTCTGTGAAATCTGAGAACAGATAATTCGTATCCCTTTGAATACTATAGGGCCAAAGGAAATATCCTCTGATAACAAAGAAAAAGAAGCTTTCTGAGAAACTTTTTTGTGTTCTGTGAAATCATCTCACAGAGTTACAGCTTTCCCCTCAAGAAGCCTTTCGCTTAGACAGTTCTTGTGGAATTGGCAAAGAGATATTTGGAAGCCCATAGAGGGCTATGGTGAAAAAGGAAATATCCTCAGATGAAATCTGGAAAGAAGCTTTCTGAGAAACTGCTTAGTGTTCTGTTAATTCATCTCACAGAGTTACATCTGTATTTCGTGGATCTCTTTGCTAGCCTTATTTCTGTGGAATCTGAGACCAGATATTTCTTATCCCTTTGAAGACTATAGGGCCAAAGGAAATATCCTCCGATAACAAAGAGAAAGAAGCTTTCTGAGAAACTTCCTTGTGTTCTGTGAAATCATCTCACAGATTTACAGCTTTCCCCTCAAGAAGCCTTTTGCTTAGACAGTTCTTGTGGAATTGTCAAAGGGATATTTGGAAGCCCATAGAGGGCTATGGTGAAAAAGGAAATATATTCAGATGAAATCCGGAAAGAAGCTTTCTGAGAGACTGCTTAGTGTTCTGTTAATTCATCACACAGAGTTTCATCTGTATTTCGTGGATCTCTTTGCTAGCCTTATTTCTGTGGAATCTGAGAACAGATATTTCGGATCCCTTTGAAGACTATAGGGCCAAAGGAAATATCCTCCCATAACAAAGAGAAAGAGGCTTTCTGAGAAACTTCTTTGTGTTCTGTGAAATCATCTCACAGTGTTACAGCTTTCCCCTCAAGAAGCCTTTCGCTAGACAGTTCTTGTGGAATTGGCAAAGTGATATTTGGAAGCCCATAGAGGGCTATGGTGAAAAAGGAAATATCCTCAGATGAAATCTGGAAAGAAGCTTTCTGAGAAACTGTTCTGCGATGTGTGACTTCCACTCACAGAGTTACATCTGTATTTCGTGGTTCTCTTTGCTACCTTATTTCTGTGGAATCTGAGAACAGATATTTCGGATCCCTTTGAAGACTATAGGGCCAAAGGAAATATCCTCCGATAACAAAGAGAAAGAAGCTTTCTGAGAAACTTCTTTGTGTTCTGTGAAATCATCTCACAGTGTTACAGCTTTCCCCTCAAGAAGCCTTTCGCTAAGACAGTTCTTCTGGAATTGGCAAAGGGATATTTGGAAACCCCTAGAGGGCTATGGTGAAAAAGGAAATATCCTCAGATGATATCTGGAAAGAAGCTTTCTGAGAAACTGCTTAGTGTTCTCTTAATTCCTCTCACAGAGTTACATCTATATTTCGTGGATTTCTTTGCTAGCCTTATTTCTGTGGAATCTGAGAACAGATATTTCGGATCCCTTTGAAGACTATAGAGCCAAAGGAAATATCCTCCGATAACAAAGAGAAAGAAGCTTTCTGAGAAACTTCTTTGTGTTCTGTGAAATCATCTCACAGAGATACAGCTTTCCCCTCAAGAAGCCTTTCGCTAAGACAGTTCTTGTGGAATTGGCAAAGAGATATTTGGAAGCCCATAGAGGGCTATGGTGAAAAAGGAAATATCCTCAGATGAAATCTGGAAAGAAGCTTTCTGAGAGACTGCTTAGTTTTCTGTTAATTCATCTCACAGAATTATATCTGTATTTCGTGGATCTCTTTGCTAGCCTTATTTCTGTGGAATCTGAGAACAGATATTTCGGATCCCTTTGAAGACTATAGGGCCAAAGGAAATATCCTCCGATATAAAAAGAGAAACAAGCTTTCTGAGAAACTTCTTTGTGTTCTGTGAAATCATCTCACAGAGTTACAGCTTTCCCCTCAAGAAGCCTTTCGCTTAGACCGTTCTTGTGGAATTGGCAAAGAGATATTTGGAAGCCCATAGAGGGCTATGGTGAAAAAGGAAATATCCTCAGATGAAATCTGGAAAGAAGCTTTCTGAGAAACTGCTTAGTGTTCTGTTAATTCATCTCACAGAGTTACATCTGTATTTCGTGGATCTCTTTGCTAGCCTTATTTCTGTGGAATCTGAGACCAGATATTTCTTATCCCTTTGAAGACTATAGGGCCAAAGGAAATATCCTCCGATAACAAAGAGAAAGAAGCTTTCTGAGAAACTTCCTTGTGTTCTGTGAAATCATCTCACAGATTTACAGCTTTCCCCTCAAGAAGCCTTTTGCTTAGACAGTTCTTGTGGAATTGTCAAAGGGATATTTGGAAGCCCATAGAGGGCTATGGTGAAAAAGGAAATATATTCAGATGAAATCCGGAAAGAAGCTTTCTGAGAGACTGCTTAGTGTTCTGTTAATTCATCACACAGAGTTTCATCTGTATTTCGTGGATCTCTTTGCTAGCCTTATTTCTGTGGAATCTGAGAACAGATATTTCGGATCCCTTTGAAGACTATAGGGCCAAAGGAAATATCCTCCCATAACAAAGAGAAAGAGGCTTTCTGAGAAACTTCTTTGTGTTCTGTGAAATCATCTCACAGTGTTACAGCTTTCCCCTCAAGAAGCCTTTCGCTAAGACAGTTCTTCTGGTATTGGCAAAGTGATATTTGGAAGCCCATAGAGGGCTATGGTGAAAAAGGAAATATCCTAAGATGAAATCTGGAAAGAAGCTTTCTGAGAAACTGCTTAGTGTTCTGTTAATTCATCTCACAGAGTTACATCTGTATTTCGTGGATCTCTTTGCTAGCCTTATTTCTGTGGAATCTGAGAACAGATATTTCGGATCCCTTTGAAGACTATAGGTCCAAAGTAAATATCCTAAGATAAGAAAGAGAAAGAAGCTTTCTGAGAAACCTCTTTGTGTTCTGTGAAATCATCTCACAGTGTTACAGCTTTCCCCTCAAGAAGCCTTTCGCTAAGACAGTTCTTGTGGAATTGGCAAAGTGATATTTGGAAGCCCATAGAGGGCTATGGTGAAAAAGGAAATATCCTCAGATGAAATCTGGAAAGAAGCTTTCTGAGAAACTGCTTAGTGTTCTGTTAATTCATCTCACAGAGTTACATCGGTATTTCGTGGATCTCTTTGCTAGCCTTATTTCTGTGGAATCTGAGAACAGATATTTCGGACCCTTTGAAGAGTATAGGGCCAAAGGAAATATCCTCCGATAACAAAGAGAAAGAAGCTTTCTGAGAAACTTCTTTGTGTTCTGTGAAATCATCTCACAGAGTTACAGCTTTCCCCTCAAGAAGCCTTTCACTAAGACAGTTCTTGTGGAATTGGCAAAGTGATATTTGGAAGCCCATAGAGGGCTATGGTGAAAAAGGAAATACCCTCAGATGAAATCTGGAAAGAAGCTTTCTGAGAAACTGCTCTGTGATGTGTGACTTCAACTCACCGAGTTACATCTGTATTTCGTGGATCTCTTTGCTAGCCTTATTTCTGTGGAATCTGAGAACAGATAATTCGGATCCCTATGAAGACTATAGGACCAAAGGAAATATCCTCCGATAACAAAGAGAAAGAAGCTTTATGAGAAACTTCTTTGTGTTCTGTGAAATCATCTCACAGTGTTTCAGCTTTCCCCTCAAGAAGCCTTTCTCTAAGACAGTTCTTGTGGAATTGGCAAAGGGATATTTGGAAACCCATAGAGGGCTATGGTGAAAAAGGAAATATCCTCAGATGAAATCTAGAAAGAAGCTTTCTGAGAAACTGCTCTGTGATGTGTTCCTTCAACTCACCGAGTTACATCTGTATTTCGTGGATCTCTTTGCTAGCCTTATTTCTGTGGAATCTGAGAACAGATATTTCGGATCCCTTTGAAGACTATAGGGCCAAAGGAAATATCCTCCCATAACAAAGAGAAAGAAGCTTTCTGAGAAACTTCTTTGTGTTCTGTGAAATCATCTCACAGAGTTACAGCTTTCCCCTCAAGAAGCCTTTCGCTTAGACAGTTCTTGTGGAATTGGCAAAGTGATATTTGGAAGCCCATAGAGGACTATGGTGAAAAAGGAAATATCCTCAGATGAAATCTGGAAAGAAGCTTTCTGAGAAACTGCTTAGTGTTCTGTTAATTCATCTCACAGAGTTACATCTGTATTTCGTGGATCTCTTTGCTAGCCTTATTTCTGTGGAATCTGAGAACAGATATTTCTGATCCCTTTTAAGACTATAGGGCCAAAGGAAATATCCTCCCATATAAAAAGAGAAAGAAGCTTTCTGAGAAACTTCTTTGTGTTCTGTGAAATCATCTCACAGAGTTACAGCTTTCCCCTCAAGAAGCCTTTCGCTAAGACAGTTCATGTGAAATTGGCAAAGTGAAATTTGGAATCCAATAGAGGGCTACGGTGAAAAAGGAAATATCCTAAGATGAAATCTGGAAAGAAGCTTTCTGAGAAACTGTTCTGCGATGTGTGACTTCCACTCACAGAGTTACATCTGTATGTCGTGGATCTCTTTGCTAGCCTTATTTCTGTGGAATCTGAGAACAGATATTTCGGATCCCTTTGAATACTATAGGGCCAAAGGAAATATCCTCCGATAACAAAGAGAAAGAAGCTTTCTGAGAAACTTCTTTGTGTTCTGTGAAATCATCTCACATTGTTACAGCTTTCCCCTCAAGAAGCCTTTCTCTAAGACAGTTCTTGTGGAATTGGCAAAGGGATATTTGGAAACCCATAGAGGGCTATGGTGAAAAAGGAATTATCCTCAGATGAAATCTGGGAAGAAGCTTTCTGAGAAACTGCTTAGTGTTCTGTTAATTCATCTCACAGATTTACATCTATATTTCGTGGATCTCTTTGCTAGCCTTATTTCTGTGGAATCTGAGAACAGATATTTCGGATCCCTTTGAAGACTATAGATCCAAAGTAAATATCCTAAGATAAGAAAGAGAAAGAAGCTTTCTGAGAAACCTCTTTGTGTTCTGTGAAATCATCTAACAGTGTTACAGCTTTCCCCTCAAGAAGCCTTTCGCTAAGACAGTTCTTGTGGAATTGGCAAAGTGATATTTGGAAGCCCATAGAGGGCTATGGTGAAAAAGGAAATACCCTCAGATGAAATCTGGAAAGAAGCTTTCTGAGAAACTGCTCTGTGATGTGTGACTTCAACTCACCGAGTTACATCTGTATTTCGTCGATCTCTTTGCTAGCCTTATTTCTGTGGAATCTGAGAACAGATATTTCGGATCCCTTTGAAGTCTATAAGGCCAAAGGAAATATCCTCCGATAACAAAGAGAAAGAAGCTTTCTGAGAAACTTCTTTGTGTTCTGTGAAATCATCTCACAGAGTTACAGCTTTCCCCTCAAGAAGCCTTTGGCTTAGACAGTTCTTGTGGAATTGGCAAAGGGATATTTGCAAGCCCATAGAGGGCTATGGTGAAAAAGGAAATATCCTCAGATGAAATCTGGAAAGAAGCTTTCTGAGAGACTGCTTAGTGTTCTGTTAATTCATCTCACAGAGTTACATCTGTATTTCGTGGATCTCTTTGCTAGCCTTATTTCTGTGGAATCTGAGAACAGATATTTCGGATCCCTTTGAAGACTATAGGGCCAAAGGAAATATCCTCCGATATAAAAAGAGAAAGAAGCTTTCTGAGAAACTTCTTTGTGTTCTGTGAAATCATCTCACAGAGTTACAGCTTTCCCCTCAAGAAGCCTTTCGCTAAGGCAGTTCTTGTGGAATTGGAAAGTGATATTTGGAAGCCCATAGAGGGCTATGGTGAAAAAGGAAATATCCTCAGATGAAATCTGGAAAGAAGCTTTCTGAGAAACTGCTTAGTGTTCTGTTAATTCCTCTCACAGAGTTACATCTGTATTTCGTGGATCTCTTTGCTAGCCTTATTTCTGTGGATTCTGAGAACAGATATTTCGGATCCCTTTGAAGACTATAGGGCCAAAGGAAATATCCTCCCATAACAAAGAGAAAGAAGCTTTCTGAGAAACTTCTTTGTGTTCTGTGAAATCATCTCACAGAGTTACAGCTTTCCCCTCAAGAAGCCTTTCGCTAAGACAGTTTTTGTGGAATTGGCAAAGTGATATTTGGAAGCCCATAGAGGGCTATGGTGAAAAAGGAAATATCCTAAGATGAAATCTGGATAGAAGCTTTCTAAGAAACTGTTCTGCGATGTGTGACTTCCACTCACAGAGTTACTTCTGTATTTCGTGGATCTCTTTGCTAGCCTTATTTCTGTGGAATCTGAGAACAGATATTTCGGATCCCTATGAAGACTATAGGGCCAAAGGAAATATCCTCCGATAACAAAGAGAAAGAAGCTTTCTGAGAAACTTCTTTGTGTTCTGGGAAATCATCTCACAGTCTTTCAGCTTTCCCCTCAAGAAGCCTTTCTCTAAGACAGTTCTTGTGGAATTGGCAAAGGGATATTTGGAAACCCATAGAGGGCTATGGTGAAAAAGGAAATATCCTCAGATGAAATCTGGAAAGAAGCTTTCTGAGAAACTGCTCTGTGATGTGTTCCTTCAACTCACCGAGTTACATCTGTATTTCGTGGATCGCTTTGCTAGCCTTTTTTCTGTGGAATCTGAGAACAGATATTTCGGATCCCTTTGAAGACTATAGGGCCAAAGGAAATATCCTCCCATAACAAAGAGAAAGAAGCTTTCTGAGAAACTTCTTTGTGTTCTGTGAAATCATCTCACAGAGTTACAGCTTTCCCCTCAAGAAGCCTTTCGCTTAGACAGTTCTTGTGGAATTGGCAAAGTGATATTTGGAAGCCCATAGAGGGCTATGGTGAAAAAGGAAATATCCTCAGATGAAATCTGGAAAGAAGCTTTCTGAGAAACTGTTCTGCGATGTGTGACTTCCACTCACAGAGTTACATCTGTATTTCGTGGATCTCTTTGCTAGCCTTATTTCTGTGGAATCTGAGAACAGATATTTCGGATCCCTTTGAAGACTATAGGGCCAACGGAAATAATCTCCGATAACAAAGAGAAAGAAGCTTTCTGAGAAACTTCTTTGTGTTCTGTGAAATCATCTCACAGTGTTACAGCTTTCCCTTCAAGAAGCCTTTCGCTAAGACAGTTCTTGTGGAATTGGCAAAGGGATATTTGGAAGCCCATAGAGGGCTATGGTGAAAAAGGAAATATCCTCAGATGAAATCTGGAAAGAAGCTTTCTGAGAAACTGCTCTGTGATGTGTTACTTCCACTCACAGAGTTACATCTTTATTTCGTGGATCTCTTTGCTAGCCTTATTTCTGTGGCATCTGAGAACAGATATTTCGGATCCCTTTGAAGACTATAGGGCCAAAGGAAATATCCTCCGATAACAAAGAGAAAGAAGCTTTCTGAGAAACTTCTTTGTGTTCTGTGAAATCGTCTCACAGAGTTACAGCTTTCCGTTCAAGAAGCCTTTCGCTAAGACACTTATTGTTGAATTCGCAAAGTGATATTTGGAAGCCCATAAAGGGCTATGGTGAAAAAGGAAATATCCTCAGATGAAATCTGGAAAGAAGCTTTCTGAGAAACTGCTCTGTGATCTGTTACTTCCACTCATAGAGTTACATCTGTATTTCGTGGATCTCTTTGCTAGCCTTATTTCTGTGGAATCTGAGAACAGATATTTCGGATCCCTTTGAAGACTATAGGGCCAAAGGAAATATCCTCCCATAACAAAGAGAAAGAAGCTTTCTGAGAAACTTCTTTGTGTTCTGTGAAATCATCTCACAGAGTTACAGCTTCCCCCTCAAGAAGCCTTTTGCTTAGACAGTTCTTGTGGAATTGGCAAAGTGATATTTGAAGCCCATAGAGGGCTATGGTGAAAAAGGAAATATCCTCAGATGAAATCTGGAAAGAAGCTTTCTGAGAAACTGTTCTGCGATGTGTGACTTCCACTCACAGAGTTACATCTGTATTTCGTGGATCTCTTTGCTAGCCTTATTTCTGTGGAATCTGAGAACAGATATTTCGGATCCCTTTGAAGACTATAGGGCCAACGGAAATATCCTCCGATAACAAAGAGAAAGAAGCTTTCTGAGAAACTTCTTTGTGTTCTGTGAAATCATCTCACAGTGTTACAGCTTTCCCCTCAAGAAGCCTTTCGCTAAGACAGTTCTTGTGGAATTGGCAAAGGGATATTTGGAAGCCCATAGAGGGCTATGGTGAAAAAGGAAATATCCTCAGATGAAATCTGGAAAGAAGCTTTCTGAGAAACTGCTCTGTGATGTGTTACTTCCACTCACAAAGTTACATCTTTATTTCGTGGATCTCTTTGCTAGCCTTATTGCTGTGGCATCTGAGAACAGATATTTCGGATCCCTTTGAAGACTATAGGGCCAAAGGAAATATCCTCCGATAACAAAGAGAAAGAAGCTTTCTGAGAAACTTCTTTGTGTTCTGTGAAATCGTCTCACAGAGTTACAGCTTTCCCTTCAAGAAGCCTTTCGCTAAGACACTTATTTTTGAATTCGCAAAGTGATATTTGGAAGCCCTTAAAGGGCTATGGTGAAAAAGGAAATATCCTCAGATGAAATCTGGAAAGAAGCTTTCTGAGAAACTGTTCTGTGATGTGTGACTTCCACTCACAGAGTTACATCTGTATTTCGTGGATCTCTTTGCTAGCCTTATTTCTGTGGAATCTGAGAACAGATATTTCGGATCCCTTTGAAGACTGTAGGGCCAACGGAAATATCCTCCGATAACAAAGAGAAAGAAGCTTTCTGAGAAACTTCTTTGTGTTCTGTGAAATCATCTCACAGAGTTACAGCTTTCCCCTCAAGAAGCCTTTCGCTAAGAGAGTTCTTGTGGAATTGGCAAAGTGATATTTGGAAGCCCATAGAGGGCTAAGGTGAAAAAGGAAATATCCTAAGATGAAATCTGGAAAGAAGCTTTCTAAGAAACTGTTCTGCGATGTGTGACTTCCACTCACAGAGTTACATCTGTATTTCGTGGATCTCTTTGCTAGCCTTATTTCTGTGGAATCTGAGAACAGATAATTCGGATCCTTATGAAGACTATAGGGCCAAAGGAAATATCCTCCGATAACAAAGAGAAAGAAGCTTTCTGAGAAACTTCTTTGTGTTCTGTGAAATCGTCTCACAGAGTTACAGCTTTCCCCTCAAGAAGCCTTTCGCTAAGACACTTATTGTTGAATTCGCAAAGTGATATTTGGAAGCCCATAAAGGGCTATGGTGAAAAAGGAAATATCCTCAGATGAAATCTGGAAAGAAGCTTTCTGAGAAACTGCTCTGTGATCTGTTACTTCCACTCACCGAGTTACATCTGTATTTCGTGGATCTCTTTGCTAGCCTTATTTCTCTGGAATCTGAGAACAGATATTTCGGATCCCTTTGAAGACTATAGGGCCAAAGGAAATATCGTCCCATAACAAAGAGAAAGAAGCTTTCTGAGAAACTTCTTTGTGTTCTGTGAAATCATCTCACAGAGTTACATCTTTCCCCTCAAGAAGCCTTTCGCTTAGACAGTTCTTGTGGAATTGGCAAAGGGATATTTGGAAGCCCATAGAGGCCTATGGTGAAAAAGGAAATATCCTCAGATGAAATCTGGAAAGAAGCTTTCTGAGAAACTGCTTAGTGTTCTGTTAATTCATCTCACAGAGTTACATCTGTATTTCGTGGATCTCTTTGCTAGCCTTATTTCTGTGGAATCTGAGAACAGATATTTCGGATCCCTTTGAAGAGTATAGGGCCAAAGGAAATATCCTCCGATAACAAAGAGAAAGAAGCTATCTGAGAAACTTCTTTGTGTTCTGTGAAATCATCTCACAGAGTTACAGCTTTCCCCTCAAGAAGCCTTTCACTAAGACAGTTCTTGTGGAATTGGAAAAGTGATATTTGGAAGCCCATAGAGGGCTATGGTGAAAAAGGAAATATCCTCAGATGAAATCTGGAAAGAAGCTTTCTGAGAAACTGCTCTGTGATGTGTGACTTCCACTCACAGAGTTACATCTGTATTTCGTGGATCTCTTTGCTAGCCTTATTTCTGTGGAATCTGAGAACAGATATTTCGTATTCCTTTGAAGACTATAGGGCCAAAGGAAATATCCTCCGATAACAAAGAGAAAGAAGCTTTCTGAGAAACTTATCTGTGTTCTATGAAATCATCTCACAGAGTTACAGCTTTCCCCTCAAGAAGCCTTTCGCTTAGACAGTTCTTGTGGAATTGGCAAAGTGATATTTGGAAGCCCATAGAGGGCTATGGTGAAAAAGGAAATATCCTCAGATGAAATCTGGAAAGAAGCTTTCTGAGAAACTGCTTAGTGTTCTGTTAATTCATCTCACAGAGTTACATCTGTATTTCGTGGATCTCTTTGCTAGCCTTATTTCTGTGGAATCTGAGAACAGATATTTCGGATCCCTTTGAAGACTACAGGGCCAAAGGAAATATCCTCCGATAAAAAAGAGAAAGAAGCTTTCTAAGAAACTTCCTTGTATATTGTGAAATCATCTCACAGAGTTACAGCTTCCCCCTCAAGAAGCCTTTTGCTTAGACAGTTCTTGTGGAATTGGCAAAGTGATATTTGGAAGCCCATAGAGGGCTATGGTGAAAAAGGAAATATCCTCAGATGAAATCTGGAAAGAAGCTTTCTGAGAAACTGTTCTGCGATGTGTGACTTCCACTCACAGAGTTACATCTGTATTTCGTGGATCTCTTTGCTAGCCTTATTTCTGTGGAATCTGAGAACAGATATTTCGGATCCCTTTGAAGACAATAGGGCCAACGGAAATATCCTCCGATAACAAAGAGAAAGAAGCTTTCTGAGAAACTTCTTTGTGTTCTGTGAAATCATCTCACAGTGTTACAGCTTTCCCTTCAAGAAGCCTTTCGCTAAGACAGTTCTTGTGGAATTGGCAAAGGGATATTTGGAAGCCCATAGAGGGCTATGGTGAAAAAGGAAATATCCTCAGATGAAATCTGGAAAGAAGCTTTCTGAGAAACTGCTCTGTGATGTGTTACTTCCACTCACAGAGTTACATCTGTATTTCGTGGATCTCTTTGCTAGCCTTATTTCTGTGGCATCTGAGAACAGATATTTCGGATCCCTTTGAAGACTATAGGGCCAAAGGAAATATCCTCCGATAACAAAGAGAAAGAAGCTTTCTGAGAAACTTCTTTGTGTTCTGTGAAATCGTCTCACAGAGTTACAGCTTTCCCCTCAAGAAGCCTTTCGCTAAGACACTTATTGTTGAATTTGCAAAGTGATATTTGGAAGCCCATAAAGGGCTATGGTGAAAAAGGAAATATCCTCAGATGAAATCTGGAAAGAAGCTTTCTGAGAAACTGCTCTGTGATCTGTTACTTCCAATCACCGAGTTACATCTGTATTTCGTGGATCTCTTTCCTAGCCTTATTTCTGTGGAATCTGAGAAGAGATATTTCGGATCCCTTTGAAGAGTATAGGGCCAAAGGAAATATCGTCCCATAACAAAGAGAAAGAAGCTTTCTGAGAAACTTCTTTGTGTTCTGTGAAATCATCTCACAGAGTTACATCTTTCCCCTCAAGAAGCCTTTCGCTTAGACAGTTCTTGTGGAATTGGCAAAGTGATATTTGGATGCCCATAGAGGCCTATGGTGAAAAAGGAAATATCCTCAGATGAAATCTGGAAAGAAGCTTTCTGAGAAACTGCTTAGTGTTCTGTTAATTCATATCACAGAGTTACATCTGTATTTTGTGGATCTCTTTGCTAGCCTTATTTCTGTGGAATCTGAGAACAGATATTTCGGATCCCTTTGATGAGTATAGTTCCAAAGGAAATATCCTCCGATAACAAAGAGAAAGAAGCTATCTGAGAAACTTCTTTGTGTTCTGTGAAATCATCTCACAGAGTTACAGCTTTCCCCTCAAGAGGCCTTTCACTAAGACAGTTCTTGTGGAATTGGCAAAGTGATATTTGGAAGCCCATAGAGGGCTATGGTGAAAAAGGAAATATCCTCAGATGAAATCTGGAAAGAAGCTTTCTGAGAAACTGCTCTGTGATGTGTGACTTCCACTCACAGAGTTACATCTGTATTTCGTGGATCTCTTTGCTAGCCTTATTTCTGTGGAATCTGAGAACAGATATTTCGGATCCCTTTGAAGACTATAGGGCCAAAGGAAATATCCTCCGATAACAAAGAGAAAGAAGCTTTCTGAGAAACTTATCTGTGTTCTATGAAATCATCTCACAGAGTTACAGCTTTCCCCTCAAGAAGCCTTTCGCTTAGACAGTTCTTGTGGAATTGGCAAAGTGATATTTGGAAGCCCATAGAGGGCTATGGTGAAAAAGGAAATATCCTCAGATGAAATCTGGAAAGAAGCTTTCTGAGAAACTGCTTAGTGTTCTGTTAATTCATCTCACAGAGTTACATCTGTATTTCGTGGATCTCTTTGCTAGCCTTATTTCTGTGGAATCTGAGAACAGATATTTCGGATCCCTTTGAAGACTACAGGGCCAAAGGAAATATCCTCCGAGAAAAAAGAGAAAGAAGCTTTCTAAGAAACTTCCTTGTATTCTGTGAAATCATCTCACAGAATTACAGCTTCCCCCTCAAGAAGCCTTTTGCTTAGACAGTTCTTGTGGAATTGGCAAAGTGATATTTGGAAGCCCATAGAGGGCTATGGTGAAAAAGGAAATATCCTCAGATGAAATCTGGAAAGAAGCTTTCTGAGAAACTGTTCTGCGATGTGTGACTTCCACTCACAGAGTTACATCTGTATTTCGTGGATCTCTTTGCTAGCCTTATTTCTGTGGAATCTGAGAACAGATATTTCGGATCCCTTTGAAGACTACAGGCCAACGGAAATATCCTCCGATAACAAAGAGAAAGAAGCTTTCTGAGAAACTTCTTTGTGTTCTGTGAAATCATCTCACAGTGTTACAGCTTTCCCTTCAAGAAGCCTTTCGCTAAGACAGTTCTTGTGGAATTGGCAAAGGGATATTTGGAATCCCATAGAGGGCTATGGTGAAAAAGGAAATATCCTCAGATGAAATCTGGAAAGAAGCTTTCTGAGAAACTGCTCTGTGATGTGTTACTTCCACTCACAGAGTTACATCTGTATTTCGTGGATCTCTTTGCTAGCCTTATTTCTGTGGCATCTGAGAACAGATATTTCGGATCCCTTTGAAGACTATAGGGCCAAAGGAAATATCCTCCGATAACAAAGAAAAAGAAGCTTTCTGAGAAACTTCTTTGTGTTCTGTGAAATCATCTCACAGAGTTACAGCTTTCCCCTCAAGAAGCCTTTCGCTAAGACACTTATTGTTGAATTTGCAAAGTGATATTTGGAAGCCCATAAAGGGCTATGGTGAAAAAGGAAATATCCTCAGATGAAATCTGGAAAGAAGCTTTCTGAGAAACTGCTCTGTGATCTGTTACTTCCACTCACCGAGTTACATCTGTATTTCGTGGATCTCTTTCCTAGCCTTATTTCTGTGGAATCTGAGAAGAGATATTTCGGATCCCTTTGAAGACTATAGGGCCAAAGGAAATATCGTCCCATAACAAAGAGAAAGAAGCTTTCTGAGAAACTTCTTTGTGTTCTGTGAAATCATCTCACAGAGTTACATCTTTCCCCTCAAGAAGCCTTTCGCTTAGACAGTTCTTGTGGAATTGGCAAAGTGATATTTGGAAGCCCATAGAGGACTATGGTGAAAAAGGAAATATCCTCAGATGAAATCTGGAAAGAAGCTTTCTGAGAAACTGCTTAGTGTTCTGTTAATTCATATCACAGAGTTACATCTGTATTTCGTGGATCTCTTTGCTAGCCTTATTTCTGTGGAATCTGAGAACAGATATTTCGGATCCCTTTGATGAGTATAGTTCCAAAGGAAATATCCTCCGATAACAAAGAGAAAGAAGCTATCTGAGAAACTTCTTTGTGTTCTGTGAAATCATCTCACAGAGTTACAGCTTTCCCCTCAAGAGGCCTTTCACTAAGACAGTTCTTGTGCAATTGGCAAAGTGATATTTTGAAGCCCATAGAGGGCTATGGTGAAAAAGGAAATATCCTCAGATGAAATCTGGAAAGAAGCTTTCTGAGAAACTGCTCTGTGATGTGTGACTTCCACTCACAGAGTTACATCTGTATTTCGTGGATCTCTTTGCTAGCCTTATTTCTGTGGAATCTGAGAACAGATATTTCGGATCCCTTTGAAGACTATAGGTCCAAAGGAAATATCCTCCGATAACAAAGAGAAAGAAGCTTTCTGAGAAACTTATCTGTGTTCTATGAAATCATCTCACAGAGTTACAGCTTTCCCCTCAAGAAGCCTTTCGCTTAGACAGTTTTTGTGGAATTGGCAAAGTGATATTTGGAAGCCCATAGAGGGCTATGGTGAAAAAGGAAATAACCTCAGATGAAATCTGGAAAGAAGCTTTCTGAGAAACTGCTTAGTGTTCTGTTAATTCATCTCACAGAGTTACATCTGTATTTCGTGGATCTCTTTGCTAGCCTTATTTCTGTGGAATCTGAGAACAGATATTTCGGATCCCTTTGAAGACTACAGGGCCAAAGGAAATATCCTCCGAGAAAAAAGAGAAAGAAGCTTTCTAAGAAACTTCCTTGTATTCTGTGAAATCATCTCACAGAGTTACAGCTTCCCCCTCAAGAAGCCTTTTGCTTAGACAGTTCTTGTGGAATTGGCAAAGTGATATTTGGAAGCCCATAGAGGGCTATGGTGAAAAAGGAAATATCCTCAGATGAAATCTGGAAAGAAGCTTTCTGAGAAACTGTTCTGCGATGTGTGACTTCCACTCACAGAGTTACATCTGTATTTCGTGGATCTCTTTGCTAGCCTTATTTCTGTGGAATCTGAGAACAGATATTTCGGATCCCTTTGAAGACTATAGGGCCAACGGAAATATCCTCCGATAACAAAGAGAAAGAAGCTTTCTGAGAAACTTCTTTGTGTTCTGTGAAATCATCTCACAGTGTTACAGCTTTCCCTTCAAGAAGCCTTTCGCTAAGACAGTTCTTGTGGAATTGGCAAAGGGATATTTGGAAGCCCATAGAGGGCTATGATGAAAAAGGAAATATCCTCAGATGAAATCTGGAAAGAAGCTTTCTGAGAAACTGCTCTGTGATGTGTTACTTCCACTCACAGAGTTACATCTGTATTTCGTGGATCTCTTTGCTAGCCTTATTTCTGTGGCATCTGAGAACAGATATTTCGGATCCCTTTGAAGACTATAGGGCTAAAGGAAATATCCTCCGATAACAAAGAGAAAGAAGCTTTCTGAGAAACTTCTTTGTGTTCTGTGAAATCGTCTCACAGAGGTACAGCTTTCCCCTCAAGAAGCCTTTCGCTGAGACACTTATTGTTGAATTCGCAAAGTGATATTTGGAAGCCCATAAAGGGCTATGGTGAAAAAGGAAATATCCTAAGATGAAATCTGGAAAGAAGCTTTCTAAGAAACTGTTCTGCGATGTGTGACTTCCACTCACAGTGTTACATCTGTATTTCGTGGATCTCTTTGCTAGCCTTATTTCTGTGGAATCTGAGAACAGATATTTCGGATCCCTATGAAGACTATAGGGCCAAAGGAAATATCCTCCGATAACAAAGAGAAAGAAGCTTTCTGAGAAACTTCTTTGTGTTCTGTGAAATCATCTCACTGTGTTTCAGCTTTCCCCTCAAGAAGCCTTTCTCTAAGACAGTTCTTGTGGAATTGGCAAAGGGATATTTGGAAACCCATAGAGGGCTACGGTGAAAAAGGAAATATCCTCAGATGAAATCTGGAAAGAAGCTTTCTGAGAAACTGCTCTGTGATGTGTTCCTTCAACTCACCAAGTTACATCTGTATTTCGTGGATCTCTTTGCTAGCCTTATTTCTGTGGAATCTGAGAACAGATATTTCGGATCCCTTTGAAGACTATAGGGCCAAAGGAAATATCCTCCCATAACAAAGAGAAAGAAGCTTTCTGAGAAACTTCTTTGTGTTCTGTGAAATCATCTCACAGAGTTACAGCTTTCCCCTCAAGAAGCCTTTCGCTTAGACAGTTCTTGTGGAATTGGCAAAGTGATATTTGGAAGCCCATAGAGGGCTATGGTGAAAAAGGAAATATGCTCAGATGAAATCTGGAAAGAAGCTTTCTGAGAAACTGCTTAGTGTTCTGTTAATTCATCTCACAGAGTTACATCTGTATTTCGTGGATCTCTTTGCTAGCCTTATTTCTGTGGAATCTGAGAACAGATATTTCGGATCCCTTTGAAGAGTATAGGGCCAAAGGAAATATCCTCCGATAACAAAGAGAAAGAAGCTATCTGAGAAACTTCTTTGTGTTCTGTGAAATCATCTCACAGAGTTACAGCTTTCCCCTCAAGAAGCCTTTCACTAAGACAGTTCTTGTGGAATTGGCAAAGTGATATTTGGAAGCCCTTAGAGGGCTATGTTGAAAAAGGAAATATCCTCAGATGAAATCTGGAAAGAAGCTTTCTGAGAAACCGCTCTGAGATGTGTGACTTCCCCTCACAGAGTTACATCTGCATTTCGTGGATCTCTTTGCTAGCCTTATTTCTGTGGAATCTGAGAACAGATATTTCGGATCCCTTTGAAGTCTATAAGGCCAAAGGAAATATCCTCCGATAACAAAGAGAAAGAAGCTTTATAAGAAACTTATCTGTGTTCTCTGAAATCATCTCACAGAGTTACAGCTTTCCCCTCAAGAAGCCTTTCGCTTAGACAGTTCTTGTGGAATTGGCAAAGTGATATTTGGAAGCCTATAGAGGGCTATGGTGAAAAAGGAAATATCCTCAGATGAAATCTGGAAAGAAGCTTTCTGAGACACTGCTTAGTGTTCTGTTAATTCATCTCACAGAGTTACATCTGTATTTCGTGGATCTCTTTGCTAGCCTTATTTCTGTGGAATCTGAGAACAGATATTTCGGATCCCTTTGAAGACTACAGGGCCAAAGGAAATATCCTCCGATAACAAAGAGAAAGAAGCTTTCTAAGAAACTTCCTTGTGTTCTGTGAAATCATCTCACCGAGTTACAGCTTCCCCCTCAAGAAGCCTTTTGCTTAGACAGTTCTTGTGAAATTGGCAAAGTGATATTTGGAAGCCCATAGAGGGCTATGGTGAAAAAGGAAATATCCTCAGATGAAATCTGGAAAGAAGCTTTCTGAGAAACTGTTCTGCGATGTGTGACTTCCACTCACAGAGTTACATCTGTATTTCGTGGATCTCTTTGCTAGCCTTATTTCTGTGGAATCTGAGAACAGATATTTCGGATCCCTTTGAAGACTATAGGGCCAACGGAAATATCCTCCGATAACAAAGAGAAAGAAGCTTTCTGAGAAACTTCTTTGTGTTCTGTGAAATCATCTCACAGTGTTACAGCTTTCCCTTCAAGAAGCCTTTCGCTAAGACAGTTCTTGTGGAATTGGCAAAGGGATATTTGGAAGCCCATAGAGGGCTATGGTGAAAAAGGAAATATCCTCAGATGAAATCTGGAAAGAAGCTTTCTGAGAAACTGCTCTGTGATGTGTTACTTCCACTCACAGAGTTACATCTGTATTTCGTGGATCTCTTTGCTAGCCTTATTTCTGTGGCATCTGAGAACAGATATTTCGGATCCCTTTGAAGACTATAGGGCCA
Source organism: Macaca mulatta (assembly GCF_049350105.2). Taxonomy (NCBI): domain Eukaryota; kingdom Metazoa; phylum Chordata; class Mammalia; order Primates; family Cercopithecidae; genus Macaca; species Macaca mulatta. Next base: position 49,166,806 of record NC_133422.1, on the reverse strand, counting down.
AAGGAAATATCCTCCGATAACAAAGAGAAAGAAGCTATCTGAGAAACTTCTTTGTGTTCTGTGAAATCATCTCACAGAGTTACAGCTTTCCCCTCAAGAAGCCTTTCACTAAGACAGTTCTTGTGGAATTGGCAAAGTGATATTTGGAAGCCCATAGAGGGCTATGGTGAAAAAGGAAATATCCTCAGATGAAATCTGGAAAGAAGCTTTCTGAGAAACTGCTCTGTGATGTGTGACTTCCACTCACAGAGTTACATCTGTATTTCGTGGATCTCTTTGCTAGCCTTATTTCTGTGGAATCTGAGAACAGATATTTCGGATCCCTTTGAAGACTATAGGGCCAAAGGAAATATCCTCCGATAACAAAGAGAAAGAAGCTTTCTGAGAAACTTATCTGTGTTCTATGAAATCATCTCACAGAGTTACAGCTTTCCCCTCAAGAAGCCTTTCGCTTAGACAGTTCTTGTGGAATTGGCAAAGTGATATTTGGAAGCCCATAGAGGGCTATGGTGAAAAAGGAAATATCCTCAGATGAAATCTGGAAAGAAGCTTTCTGAGAAACTGCTTAGTGTTCTGTTAATTCATCTCACAGAGTTACATCTGTATTTCGTGGATCTCTTTGCTAGCCTTATTTCTGTGGAATCTGAGAACAGATATTTCGGATCCCTTTGAAGACTACAGGGCCAAAGGAAATATCCTCCGATAAAAAAGAGAAAGAAGCTTTCTAAGAAACTTCCTTGTATATTGTGAAATCATCTCACAGAGTTACAGCTTCCCCCTCAAGAAGCCTTTTGCTTAGACAGTTCTTGTGGAATTGGCAAAGTGATATTTGGAAGCCCATAGAGGGCTATGGTGAAAAAGGAAATATCCTCAGATGAAATCTGGAAAGAAGCTTTCTGAGAAACTGTTCTGCGATGTGTGACTTCCACTCACAGAGTTACATCTGTATTTCGTGGATCTCTTTGCTAGCCTTATTTCTGTGGAATCTGAGAACAGATATTTCGGATCCCTTTGAAGACAATAGGGCCAACGGAAATATCCTCCGATAACAAAGAGAAAGAAGCTTTCTGAGAAACTTCTTTGTGTTCTGTGAAATCATCTCACAGTGTTACAGCTTTCCCTTCAAGAAGCCTTTCGCTAAGACAGTTCTTGTGGAATTGGCAAAGGGATATTTGGAAGCCCATAGAGGGCTATGGTGAAAAAGGAAATATCCTCAGATGAAATCTGGAAAGAAGCTTTCTGAGAAACTGCTCTGTGATGTGTTACTTCCACTCACAGAGTTACATCTGTATTTCGTGGATCTCTTTGCTAGCCTTATTTCTGTGGCATCTGAGAACAGATATTTCGGATCCCTTTGAAGACTATAGGGCCAAAGGAAATATCCTCCGATAACAAAGAGAAAGAAGCTTTCTGAGAAACTTCTTTGTGTTCTGTGAAATCGTCTCACAGAGTTACAGCTTTCCCCTCAAGAAGCCTTTCGCTAAGACACTTATTGTTGAATTTGCAAAGTGATATTTGGAAGCCCATAAAGGGCTATGGTGAAAAAGGAAATATCCTCAGATGAAATCTGGAAAGAAGCTTTCTGAGAAACTGCTCTGTGATCTGTTACTTCCACTCACCGAGTTACATCTGTATTTCGTGGATCTCTTTCCTAGCCTTATTTCTGTGGAATCTGAGAAGAGATATTTCGGATCCCTTTGAAGAGTATAGGGCCAAAGGAAATATCGTCCCATAACAAAGAGAAAGAAGCTTTCTGAGAAACTTCTTTGTGTTCTGTGAAATCATCTCACAGAGTTACATCTTTCCCCTCAAGAAGCCTTTCGCTTAGACAGTTCTTGTGGAATTGGCAAAGTGATATTTGGAAGCCCATAGAGGCCTATGGTGAAAAAGGAAATATCCTCAGATGAAATCTGGAAAGAAGCTTTCTGAGAAACTGCTTAGTGTTCTGTTAATTCATATCACAGAGTTACATCTGTATTTTGTGGATCTCTTTGCTAGCCTTATTTCTGTGGAATCTGAGAACAGATATTTCGGATCCCTTTGATGAGTATAGTTCCAAAGGAAATATCCTCCGATAACAAAGAGAAAGAAGCTATCTGAGAAACTTCTTTGTGTTCTGTGAAATCATCTCACAGAGTTACAGCTTTCCCCTCAAGAGGCCTTTCACTAAGACAGTTCTTGTGGAATTGGCAAAGTGATATTTGGAAGCCCATAGAGGGCTATGGTGAAAAAGGAAATATCCTCAGATGAAATCTGGAAAGAAGCTTTCTGAGAAACTGCTCTGTGATGTGTGACTTCCACTCACAGAGTTACATCTGTATTTCGTGGATCTCTTTGCTAGCCTTATTTCTGTGGAATCTGAGAACAGATATTTCGGATCCCTTTGAAGACTATAGGGCCAAAGGAAATATCCTCCGATAACAAAGAGAAAGAAGCTTTCTGAGAAACTTATCTGTGTTCTATGAAATCATCTCACAGAGTTACAGCTTTCCCCTCAAGAAGCCTTTCGCTTAGACAGTTCTTGTGGAATTGGCAAAGTGATATTTGGAAGCCCATAGAGGGCTATGGTTAAAAAAGGAAATATCCTCAGATGAAATCTGGAAAGAAGCTTTCTGAGAAACTGCTTAGTGTTCTGTTAATTCATCTCACAGAGTTACATCTGTATTTCGTGGATCTCTTTGCTAGCCTTATTTCTGTGGAATCTGAGAACAGATATTTCGGATCCCTTTGAAGACTACAGGGCCAAAGGAAATATCCTCCGAGAAAAAAGAGAAAGAAGCTTTCTAAGAAACTTCCTTGTATTCTGTGAAATCATCTCACAGAGTTACAGCTTCCCCCTCAAGAAGCCTTTTGCTTAGACAGTTCTTGTGGAATTGGCAAAGTGATATTTGGAAGCCCATAGAGGGCTATGGTGAAAAAGGAAATATCCTCAGATGAAATCTGGAAAGAAGCTTTCTGAGAAACTGTTCTGCGATGTGTGACTTCCACTCACAGAGTTACATCTGTATTTCGTGGATCTCTTTGCTAGCCTTATTTCTGTGGAATCTGAGAACAGATATTTCGGATCCCTTTGAAGACTATAGGCCAACGGAAATATCCTCCGATAACAAAGAGAAAGAAGCTTTCTGAGAAACTTCTTTGTGTTCTGTGAAATCATCTCACAGTGTTACAGCTTTCCCTTCAAGAAGCCTTTCGCTAAGACAGTTCTTGTGGAATTGGCAAAGGGATATTTGGAAGCCCATAGAGGGCTATGGTGAAAAAGGAAATATCCTCAGATGAAATCTGGAAAGAAGCTTTCTGAGAAACTGCTCTGTGATGTGTTACTTCCACTCACAGAGTTACATCTGTATTTCGTGGATCTCTTTGCTAGCCTTATTTCTGTGGCATCTGAGAACAGATATTTCGGATCCCTTTGAAGACTATAGGGCCAAAGGAAATATCCTCCGATAACAAAGAGAAAGAATCTTTCTGAGAAACTTCTTTGTGTTCTGTGAAATCATCTCACAGAGTTACAGCTTTCCCCTCAAGAAGCCTTTCGCTAAGACACTTATTGTTGAATTTGCAAAGTGATATTTGGAAGCCCATAAAGGGCTATGGTGAAAAAGGAAATATCCTCAGATGAAATCTGGAAAGAAGCTTTCTGAGAAACTGCTCTGTGATCTGTTACTTCCACTCACCGAGTTACATCTGTATTTCGTGGATCTCTTTCCTAGCCTCATTTCTGTGGAATCTGAGAAGAGATATTTCGGATCCCTTTGAAGACTATAGGGCCAAAGGAAATATCGTCCCATAACAAAGAGAAAGAAGCTTTCTGAGAAACTTCTTTGTGTTCTGTGAAATCATCTCACAGAGTTACATCTTTCCCCTCAAGAAGCCTTTCGCTTAGACAGTTCTTGTGGAATTGGCAAAGTGATATTTGGAAGCCCATAGAGGACTATGGTGAAAAAGGAAATATCCTCAGATGAAATCTGGAAAGAAGCTTTCTGAGAAACTGCTTAGTGTTCTGTTAATTCATATCACAGAGTTACATCTGTATTTCGTGGATCTCTTTGCTAGCCTTATTTCTGTGGAATCTGAGAACAGATATTTCGGATCCCTTTGATGAGTATAGTTCCAAAGGAAATATCCTCCGATAACAAAGAGAAAGAAGCTATCTGAGAAACTTCTTTGTGTTCTGTGAAATCATCTCACAGAGTTACAGCTTTCCCCTCAAGAGGCCTTTCACTAAGACAGTTCTTGTGGAATTGGCAAAGTGATATTTTGAAGCCCATAGAGGGCTATGGTGAAAAAGGAAATATCCTCAGATGAAATCTGGAAAGAAGCTTTCTGAGAAACTGCTCTGTGATGTGTGACTTCCACTCACAGAGTTACATCTGTATTTCGTGGATCTCTTTGCTAGCCTTATTTCTGTGGAATCTGAGAACAGATATTTCGGATCCCTTTGAAGACTATAGGTCCAAAGGAAATATCCTCCGATAACAAAGAGAAAGAAGCTTTCTGAGAAACTTATCTGTGTTCTATGAAATCATCTCACAGAGTTACAGCTTTCCCCTCAAGAAGCCTTTCGCTTAGACAGTTTTTGTGGAATTGGCAAAGTGATATTTGGAAGCCCATAGAGGGCTATGGTGAAAAAGGAAATAACCTCAGATGAAATCTGGAAAGAAGCTTTCTGAGAAACTGCTTAGTGTTCTGTTAATTCATCTCACAGAGTTACATCTGTATTTCGTGGATCTCTTTGCTAGCCTTATTTCTGTGGAATCTGAGAACAGATATTTCGGATCCCTTTGAAGACTACAGGGCCAAAGGAAATATCCTCCGATAAAAAAGAGAAAGAAGCTTTCTAAGAAACTTCCTTGTATTCTGTGAAATCATCTCACAGAGTTACAGCTTCCCCCTCAAGAAGCCTTTTGCTTAGACAGTTCTTGTGGAATTGGCAAAGTGATATTTGGAAGCCCATAGAGGGCTATGGTGAAAAAGGAAATATCCTCAGATGAAATCTGGAAAGAAGCTTTCTGAGAAACTGTTCTGCGATGTGTGACTTCCACTCACAGAGTTACATCTGTATTTCGTGGATCTCTTTGCTAGCCTTATTTCTGTGGAATCTGAGAACAGATATTTCGGATCCCTTTGAAGACTATAGGGCCAACGGAAATATCCTCCGATAACAAAGAGAAAGAAGCTTTCTGAGAAACTTCTTTGTGTTCTGTGAAATCATCTCACAGTGTTACAGCTTTCCCTTCAAGAAGCCTTTCGCTAAGACAGTTCTTGTGGAATTGGCAAAGGGATATTTGGAAGCCCATAGAGGGCTATGATGAAAAAGGAAATATCCTCAGATGAAATCTGGAAAGAAGCTTTCTGAGAAACTGCTCTGTGATGTGTTACTTCCACTCACAGAGTTACATCTGTATTTCGTGGATCTCTTTGCTAGCCTTATTTCTGTGGCATCTGAGAACAGATATTTCGGATCCCTTTGAAGACTATAGGGCTAAAGGAAATATCCTCCGATAACAAAGAGAAAGAAGCTTTCTGAGAAACTTCTTTGTGTTCTGTGAAATCGTCTCACAGAGGTACAGCTTTCCCCTCAAGAAGCCTTTCGCTGAGACACTTATTGTTGAATTCGCAAAGTGATATTTGGAAGCCCATAAAGGGCTATGGTGAAAAAGGAAATATCCTAAGATGAAATCTGGAAAGAAGCTTTCTAAGAAACTGTTCTGCGATGTGTGACTTCCACTCACAGTGTTACATCTGTATTTCGTGGATCTCTTTGCTAGCCTTATTTCTGTGGAATCTGAGAACAGATATTTCGGATCCCTATGAAGACTATAGGGCCAAAGGAAATATCCTCCGATAACAAAGAGAAAGAAGCTTTCTGAGAAACTTCTTTGTGTTCTGTGAAATCATCTCACTGTGTTTCAGCTTTCCCCTCAAGAAGCCTTTCTCTAAGACAGTTCTTGTGGAATTGGCAAAGGGATATTTGGAAACCCATAGAGGGCTATGGTGAAAAAGGAAATATCCTCAGATGAAATCTGGAAAGAAGCTTTCTGAGAAACTGCTCTGTGATGTGTTCCTTCAACTCACCAAGTTACATCTGTATTTCGTGGATCTCTTTGCTAGCCTTATTTCTGTGGAATCTGAGAACAGATATTTCGGATCCCTTTGAAGACTATAGGGCCAAAGGAAATATCCTCCCATAACAAAGAGAAAGAAGCTTTCTGAGAAACTTCTTTGTGTTCTGTGAAATCATCTCACAGAGTTACAGCTTTCCCCTCAAGAAGCCTTTCGCTTAGACAGTTCTTGTGGAATTGGCAAAGTGATATTTGGAAGCCCATAGAGGGCTATGGTGAAAAAGGAAATATGCTCAGATGAAATCTGGAAAGAAGCTTTCTGAGAAACTGCTTAGTGTTCTGTTAATTCATCTCACAGAGTTACATCTGTATTTCGTGGATCTCTTTGCTAGCCTTATTTCTGTGGAATCTGAGAACAGATATTTCGGATCCCTTTGAAGAGTATAGGGCCAAAGGAAATATCCTCCGATAACAAAGAGAAAGAAGCTATCTGAGAAACTTCTTTGTGTTCTGTGAAATCATCTCACAGAGTTACAGCTTTCCCCTCAAGAAGCCTTTCACTAAGACAGTTCTTGTGGAATTGGCAAAGTGATATTTGGAAGCCCTTAGAGGGCTATGTTGAAAAAGGAAATATCCTCAGATGAAATCTGGAAAGAAGCTTTCTGAGAAACCGCTCTGTGATGTGTGACTTCCCCTCACAGAGTTACATCTGCATTTCGTGGATCTCTTTGCTAGCCTTATTTCTGTGGAATCTGAGAACAGATATTTCGGATCCCTTTGAAGTCTATAAGGCCAAAGGAAATATCCTCCGATAACAAAGAGAAAGAAGCTTTATAAGAAACTTATCTGTGTTCTCTGAAATCATCTCACAGAGTTACAGCTTTCCCCTCAAGAAGCCTTTCGCTTAGACAGTTCTTGTGGAATTGGCAAAGTGATATTTGGAAGCCTATAGAGGGCTATGGTGAAAAAGGAAATATCCTCAGATGAAATCTGGAAAGAAGCTTTCTGAGACACTGCTTAGTGTTCTGTTAATTCATCTCACAGAGTTACATCTGTATTTCGTGGATCTCTTTGCTAGCCTTATTTCTGTGGAATCTGAGAACAGATATTTCGGATCCCTTTGAAGACTACAGGGCCAAAGGAAATATCCTCCGATAACAAAGAGAAAGAAGCTTTCTAAGAAACTTCCTTGTGTTCTGTGAAATCATCTCACCGAGTTACAGCTTCCCCCTCAAGAAGCCTTTTGCTTAGACAGTTCTTGTGAAATTGGCAAAGTGATATTTGGAAGCCCATAGAGGGCTATGGTGAAAAAGGAAATATCCTCAGATGAAATCTGGAAAGAAGCTTTCTGAGAAACTGTTCTGCGATGTGTGACTTCCACTCACAGAGTTACATCTGTATTTCGTGGATCTCTTTGCTAGCCTTATTTCTGTGGAATCTGAGAACAGATATTTCGGATCCCTTTGAAGACTATAGGGCCAACGGAAATATCCTCCGATAACAAAGAGAAAGAAGCTTTCTGAGAAACTTCTTTGTGTTCTGTGAAATCATCTCACAGTGTTACAGCTTTCCCTTCAAGAAGCCTTTCGCTAAGACAGTTCTTGTGGAATTGGCAAAGGGATATTTGGAAGCCCATAGAGGGCTATGGTGAAAAAGGAAATATCCTCAGATGAAATCTGGAAAGAAGCTTTCTGAGAAACTGCTCTGTGATGTGTTACTTCCACTCACAGAGTTACATCTGTATTTCGTGGATCTCTTTGCTAGCCTTATTTCTGTGGCATCTGAGAACAGATATTTCGGATACCTTTGAAGACTATAGGGCCAAAGGAAATATCCTCCGATAACAAAGAGAAAGAAGCTTTCTGAGAAACTTCTTTGTGTTCTGTGAAATCATCTCACTGTGTTTCAGCTTTCCCCTCAAGAAGCCTTTCTCTAAGACAGTTCTTGTGGAATTGGCAAAGGGATATTTGGAAACCCATAGAGGGCTATGGTGAAAAAGGAAATATCCTCAGATGAAATCTGGAAAGAAGCTTTCTGAGAAACTGCTCTGTGATGTGTTCCTTCAACTCACCAAGTTACATCTGTATTTCGTGGATCTCTTTGCTAGCCTTATTTCTGTGGAATCTGAGAACAGATATTTCGGATCCCTTTGAAGACTATAGGGCCAAAGGAAATATCCTCCCATAACAAAGAGAAAGAAGCTTTCTGAGAAACTTCTTTGTGTTCTGTGAAATCATCTCACAGAGTTACAGCTTTCCCCTCAAGAAGCCTTTCGCTTAGACAGTTCTTGTGGAATTGGCAAAGGGATATTTGGAAGCCCATAGAGGGCTATGGTGAAAAAGGAAATATCCTCAGATGAAATCTGGAAAGAAGCTTTATGAGAAACTGCTCTGTGATGTGTGACTTACACTCACAGAGTTACATCTGTATTTCGTGGATCTCTTTGCTAGCCTTATTTCTGTGGAATCTGAGAACAGATATTTCGGATCCCTTTGAAGACTGAAGGGCGAAAGGAAATATCCTCCGATAACAAAGAGAAAGAAGCTTCCTGAGAAACTTCTTTGTGTTCTCTGAAATCATCTCACAGAGTTACAGCTTTCCCCTCAAGAAGCCTTTCGCTAAGACAGTTCTTGTGGAATTGGCAAAGTGATATTTGGAAGCCCATAGAGGGCTATGGTGAAAAAGGAAATATCCTCAGATGAAATCTGGAAAGAAGCTTTCTGAGAAAGGCCTTAGTGTTCTGTTAATTCATCTCACAGAGTTACATCTGTATTTCGTGGATCTCTTTGCTAGCCTTATTTCTCTGGAATCTGAGAAGAGATATTTCGGATCCCTTTGAAGACTATAGGGCCAAAGGAAATATCATCCGATAACAAAGAGAAAGAAGCTTTCTGAGAAACTTCTTTGTGTTCTGTGAAATCACCTCACAGTGTTACAGCTTTCCCCTCAAGAAGCCTTTCGCTAAGACAGTTCTTGTGGAATTGGCAAAGTGATATTTGGAAGCCCATAGAGGGCTATGGTGAAAAAGGAAACATCCTCAGATGAAATCTGGAAAGAAGCTTTCTGAGAAAGTGCTCTGTAATGTGTGACTTCCACTCACAGAGTTACATCTCTATTTCTTGGATCTCTTTGCTAGCCTTATTTCTGTGGAATCTGAGAAAAGATATTTCGGATCCCTTTGAAGAGTATAGGGCCAAAGGCAATATCCTCCGATAACAAAGAAAAAGAAGCTTTCTGAGAAACTTCTTTGTGTTCTGTGAAATCATCTCACAGAGTTACAGCTTTCCCCTCAAGAAGCCTTTCGCTTAGACAGTTCTTGTGGAATTGGCAAAGTGATATTTGGAAACCCATAGAGGGCTATGGTGAAAAAGGAAATATCCTCAGATGAAATGTGGAAAGAAGCTTTCTGAGAAACTGCTTAGTGTTCTGTTAATTCATCTCACAGAGTTACATCTGTATTTCGTGGATCTCTTTGCTAGCCTTATTTCTGTGGAATCTGAGAAGAGATATTTCGGATCCCTTTGAAGACTATAGGGCCAAAGGAAATATCCTCCGATAACAAAGAGAAAGAAGCTTTCTGAGAAACTTCTTTGTGTTCTGTGAAATCATCTCACAGTGTTACAGCTTTCCCCTCAAGAAGCCTTTCGCTAAGACAGTTCTTGTTGAATTGGCAAAATGATATTTGGAAGCCCAGAGAGGGCTATGGTGAAAAAGGAAATATCCTCAGATGAAATCTGGAAAGAAGCTTTCTGAGAAAGTGCTTAGTGTTCTGTTAATTCACCTCACAGAGTTACATCTGTATTTCGTGGATCTTTTGCTAGCCTTATTTCTGTGGAATCTGAGAACAGATATTTCGGATCCCTTTGAAGACTATAGGGCCAAAGGAAATATCCTCCGATAACAAAGAGAAAGAAGCTTTTTGAGAAAGTTCTTTGTGTTTCGTGAAATCATCTCACAGAGTTACAGCTTTCCCCTCAAGAAGCCTTTCGCTAAGACAGTTCTTGTGGAATTGTCAAAGTGATATTTGGAAGCTCATAGAGAGCTATGGTGAAAAAGGAAATATCCTCAGATAAAATCTGGAAAGAAGCTTTCTGAGAAACTGCTCTGTGATGTGTGACTTCCACTCACAGAGTTACATCTGTATTTCGTGGATCTCTTTGCTAGCCTTATTTCTGTGGAATCTGAGAACAGATATTTCGGATCCCTTTGAAGACTATAGGGCCAAAGGAAATATCCTCCCATAACAAAGAGAAAGAAGATTTCTGAGAAACTTCTTTGTGTTCTGTGAAATCATCTCACAGAGTTACAGCATTCCAATCAAAAAGCCTTTCGCTAAGACAGTTCTTGTGGAATTGGCAAAGTGATATTTGGAAGTCCATAGAGGGCTATGGTGAAAAAGGTAATATCCTCAGATGAAATCTGGAAAGAAGCTTTCTGAGAAACTGCTCTGTGATGTGTGACTTCCACTCACAGAGTTACATCTGTATTTCGTGGATCTCTTTCCTAGCCTTATTTCTGTGGAATCTGAGAACAGATATTTCGGTCCCTTTGAAGACTATAGATCCAAAGGAAATATCCTCCGATAACAAAGAGAAAGAAGCTTTCTGAGAAACTTCTTTGTGTTCTGTGAAATAATCTCACAGAGTTACAGCTTTACCCTCAAGAAGCCTTTCGCTTAGACAGTTCTTGTGGAATTGGCAAAGTGATATTTGGAAGCCCCTAGAGGGCTATGGTGAAAAAGGAAATATCCTCAGATGAAATCTGGAAAGAAGCTTTCTGAGAAACTGCTCTGTGATGTGTGACTTCCACTCACAGAGTTACATCTGTATTTCGTGGGTCTCTTTGCTAGCCTTATTTCTGTGGAATCTGAGAACAGATATTTCGGATCCCTTTGAAGACTATAGGATCAAAGGAAATATCCTCCGATAACAAAGACAAAGAAGCTTTCTGAGAAACTTCTTTTTGTTCTGTGAAATCATCTCTCAGAGTTACAGCTTTCCCCTCTAGAAGCCTTTCGCTAAGACAGTTCTTGTGGAATTGTCAAAGTGATATTTGGAAGCCCATAGATGGCTATGGTGAAAAAGGAAATATCCTCAGATGAAATCTGGAAACAAGCTTTCTGAGAAAGGGCTTAGTGTTCTGTTAATTCATCTCACAGAGGTACATCTGTATTTCGTGGATCTCTTTGCTAGCCTTATTTCTGTGGAATCTGGGAACAGATATTTCGGATCCCTTTGAAGACTATAGGGCCAAAGGAAATATCCTCCGATAACAAAGAGAAAGAAGCTTTCTGAGAAACTTCTTCGTGTTCTGTGAAATCATCTCAGAGAGGTACATCTTTCTCCTCAAGAAGCCTTTCGCTTAGACAGTTCTTGTGGAATTGGCAAAGTGATATTTGGAAACCCATAGAGGGCTATGGTGTAAAAGGAAATATCCTCAGATGAAATCTGGAAAGAAGCTTTCTGAGAAACTGCTCTGTGATGTGTGACTTCCACTCGCAGAGCTACATCTGTATTTCGTGGATCGCTTTGCTAGCCTTATTTCTGTGGAATCTGAGAACAGATATTTCGGATCCCTTTGAAGACTATAGGGCCAAAGGAAATTTCCTCCGATAACAAAGAGAAAGAAGCTTTCTGAGAAACTTCTTTGTGTTCTGTGAAATCATGTCAGAGAGTTACAGCTTTCTCCTCAAGAAGCCTTTCGCTAAGATAGTTCTTGTTGAATTGGCAAAGGGATATTTGGAAGCCCATAGAGGGCTATGGTGAAAAAGGAAATATCCTCAGATGAAATCTGGAAAGAAGCTTTCTGAGAAACTGCTTAGTGTTCTGTTAATTCATCTCACAGAGTTACATCTGTATTTCGTGGATCTCTTTGCTAGCCTTATTTCTGTGGAATCTGAGAAGAGATATTTCGGATCCCTTTGAAGACTATAGGGCCAAAGGAAATATCATCCGATAACAAAGAGGAAGAAGCTTTCTGAGAAACTTCTTTGTGTTCTGTGAAATCATCTCACAGTGTTACAGCTTTCCCCTCAAGAAGCCTTTTGCTTAGACAGTTCTTGTGGAATTGGCAAAGTGATATTTGGAAACCCCTAGAGGGCTATGGTGTAAAAGGAAATATCCTCAGATGAAATCTGGAAAGAAGCTTTCTGAGAAACTGCTCTGTGATGTGTGACTTCCACTCGCAGAGTTACATCTGTATTTCGTGGATCTCTTTGCTAGCCTTATTTCTGTGGAATCTGAGAACAGATATTTCGGATCCCTTTGAAGACTATAGGGCCAAAGGAAATATCCTCCGATAACAAAGAGAAAGAAGCTTTACTGAGAAACTTCTTTGTGTTCTGTGAAATCATCTCACAGAGTTACAGCTTTCCCCTCAAGAAGCCTTTCGCTAAGACAGATCTTGTGGAATTGGCAAAGGGATATTTGGAAGCCCATAGAGGCCTACGTTGAAAAAGGAAATATCCTCAGATGAAATCTGGAAAGAAGCTTTCTGAGAAAGGGCTTAGTGTTCTGTTAATTCCTCTCACAGAGGTCCATCTGTATTTCGTAGATCTCTTTGCTAGCCTTATTTCTCTGGAATCTGAGAAGAGATATTTCGGATCCCTTTGAAGACTATAGGGCCAAAGGAAATATCCTCCGATAAAAAAGACAAAGAAGCATTCTGAGAAACTTCTTTGTGTTCTGTGAAATCATCTCACAGAGTTACAGCTTTCCCCTCAAGAAGCCTTTGGCTAAGACAGTTATCGTGGAATCGGCAAAGGGATATTTGGAAACCCATAGAGGGCTAAGGTGAAAAAGGAAATATCCTCAGATGAAATCTGGAAAGAAGCTTTTTGAGAAACTTCTTAGTGTTCTGTTAATTCATCTCACAGAGTAACATCCGTATTTCGTGGATCTCTTTGCTAGCCTTATTTCTGTGGAATCTGGGAACAGATATTTCGGATCCCTTTGAAGACTATAGGGCCAAAGGAAATATCCTGCCATAACAAAGAGAAAGAAGATTTCTGAGAAACTTCTTTGTGTTCTGTGAAATCATCTCACCGAGTTACAGCTTTCTCCTCAAGAAGCCTTTCGCTAAGATAGTTCTTGTTGAATTGGCAAAGTGATATTTGGAAGCCCATAGAGGGCTATGGTGAAAAAGGAAATATCCTCAGATGAAATCTGGAAAGAAGCTTTCTTAGAAACTGCTCTGTGATGTGTGACTTCCACTCACAGAGTTACATCTGTATTTCGTGGATCTCTTTCCTAGCCTTATTTCTATGGAATCTCAGAACAGATATTTCGGTCCCTTTGAAGACTATAGAGCCAAAGGAAATATCCTCCGATAACAAAGAGAAAGAAGCTTTCTGAGAAACTTCTTTGTGTTCTGTGAAATCATCTCACAGAGTTACAGCTTTCCCCTCAAGAAGCCTTTCGCTTAGACAGTTCTTGTGGAATTGGCAAAGTGATATTTGGAAGCCCCTAGAGGGCTATGGTGAAAAAGGAAATATCCTCAGATGAAATCTGGAAAGAAGCTTTCTGAGAAACTGCTTAGTGTTCTGTTAATTCATCTCACAGAGTAACATCCGTATTTCGTGGATCTCTTTGCTAGCCTTATTTCTGTGGAATCTGGGAACAGATATTTCGGATCCCTTTGAAGACTATAGGGCCAAAGGAAATATCCTGCCATAACAAAGAGAAAGAAGATTTCTGAGAAACTTCTTTGTGTTCTGTGAAATCATCTCACCGAGTTACAGCTTTCTCCTCAAGAAGCCTTTCGCTAAGATAGTTCTTGTTGAATTGGCAAAGTGATATTTGGAAGCCCATAGAGGGCTATGGTGAAAAAGGAAATATCCTCAGATGAAATCTGGAAAGAAGCTTTCTTAGAAACTGCTCTGTGATGTGTGACTTCCACTCACAGAGTTACATCTGTATTTCGTGGATCTCTTTCCTAGCCTTATTTCTATGGAATCTCAGAACAGATATTTCGGTCCCTTTGAAGACTATAGAGCCAAAGGAAATATCCTCCGATAACAAAGAGAAAGAAGCTTTCTGAGAAACTTCTTTGTGTTCTGTGAAATCATCTCACAGAGTTACAGCTTTCCCCTCAAGAAGCCTTTCGCTTAGACAGTTCTTGTGGAATTGGCAAAGTGATATTTGGAAGCCCCTAGAGGGCTATGGTGAAAAAGGAAATATCCTCAGATGAAATCTGGAAAGAAGCTTTCTGAGAAACTGCTTAGTGTTCTGTTAATTCATCTCACAGAGTTACATCTGTATTTCGTGGATCTCTTTGCTACCTTATTTCTGTGGAATCTGAGAACAGATATTTCGGATCCCTTTGAAGACTATAGGGCCAAAGGAAATATCCTCCCATAACAAAGAGAAAGAAGCTTTCTGAGAAACTTCTTTGTGTTCTGTGAAATCATCTCACAGAGTTACAGCTTTCCCCTCAAGAAGCCTTTCGCTAAGACAGTTCTTCTGGAATTGGCAAAGTGATATTTGGAAGCCAATAGAGGGCTATGGTGAAAAAGGAAATATCCTCAGATGAAATCTGGAAAGAAGTTTTCTGAGAAACTGCTCTGTGATGTGTGACTTCCACTCACAGAGTTACATCTCTATTTCGTGGATCTCTTTGCTAGCCTTATTTCTGTGGAATCTGAGAACAGATATTTCGGATCCCTTTGAAGACTATAGGGCCAAAAGAAATATCCTCCCATAACAAAGAGAAAGAAGCTTTCTGAGAAACTTCTTTGTGTTCTGTGAAATCATCTCACAGAGTTACAGCTTTCCCCTCAAGAAGCCTTTCGCTTAGACAGTTCTTGTGGAATTGGCAAAGGGATATTTGGAAGCCCATAGAGGGCTATGGTGAAAAAGGAAATATCCTCAGATGAAATCTGGAAAGAAGCTTTCTGAGAAACTGCTTAGTGTTCTGTTAATTCATCTCACAGAGTTACATCTGTATTTCGTGGATCTCTTTGCTAGCCTTATTTCTGTGGAATCTGAGAACAGATATTTCGGATCCCTTTGAAGACTATAAGGCCAAAGGAAATATCCTCCGATAACAAAGAGAAAGAAGCTTTCTGAGAAACTTCTTTGTGTTCTGTGAAATCATCTCACAGTGTTAAAGATTTCCCCTCAAGAAGTCTTTCGCTAAGACAGTTCTTGTTGAATTGGCAAAGTGATATTTGGAAGCACGCAGAGGGCTACGGTGAAAAAGGAAATATCCTCAGATGAAATCTGGAAAGAAGCTTTCTGAGAAAGTGCTTAGTGTTCTGTTAATTCATCTCACAGAGTTACATCTATATTTCGTGGATCTCTTTGTTAGCGTTATTTCTGTGGAATCTGAGAACAGATATTTCGGATCCCTTTGAAGACTATAGGGCCAAAGGAAATATCCTCCGATAACAAAGAGAAAGAAGCTTTCTGAGAAACTTCTTTGTGTTCTGTGAAATCATCTCACAGAGTTACAGCTTTCCCCTCAAGAAGCCTTTTGCTTAGACAGTTCTTGTGGAATTGGCAAAGTGATATTTGGAAACCCATAGAGGGCTATGGTGTAAAAGGAAATATCCTCAGATGAAATCTGGAAAGAAGCTTTCTGAGAAACTGCTCTGTGAAGTGTGACTTCCACTCGCAGAGCTACATCTGTATTTCGTGGATCTCTTTGCTAGCCTTATTTCTGTGGAATCTGAGAACAGATATTTCGGATAACTTTGAAGACTATAGGGCCAAAGGAAATATCCTCTGGTAACAAAGAGAAAGAAGCTTTCTGAGAAACTTCTTTGTGTTCTGTGAAATCATCTCACAGTGTTAAAGGTTTCTCCTCAAGAAGCATTTCCCTAAGACAGTTCTTGTTGAATTGGCAAAGTGATATTTGGAAGCACACAGAGGGCTATGGTGAAAAAAGAAATATCCTCAGATGAAATCTGGAAAGAAGCTTTCTGAGAAAGTGCTTAGTGTTCTGTTAATTCATCTCACAGAGTTACATCTATATTTCGTGGATCTCTTTGTTAGCGTTATTTCTGTGGAATCTGAGAACAGATATTTCGGTTCCCTTTGAAGACTATAGGGCCAAAGGAAATATCCTCCGATAAGAAACAGAAAGAAGCTTTCTGAGAAACTTCTTTGTGTTCTGTGAAATCATCTCACAGAGTTACAGCTTTCCCCTCAAGAAGCCTTTTGCTTAGACAGTTCTTGTGGAATTGGCAAAGTGATATTTGGAAGCCCATAGAGGGCTATGGTGAAAAAGGAAATATCCTCAGATGAAATCTGGAAAGAAGCTTTCTGAGAAAGTGCTCTGTAATGTGTGACTTCCACTCACAGAGTTACATCTCTATTTCGTGGATCTCTTTGCTAGCCTTATTTCTGTGGAATCTGAGAACAGATATTTCGGATCCCTTTGAAGACTATAGGGCCAAAAGAAATATCCTCCCATAACAAAGAGAAAGAAGCTTTCTGAGAAACTTCTTTGTGTTCTGTGAAATCATCTCACAGAGTTACAGCTTTCCCCTGAAGAAGCCTTTCGCTTAGACAGTTCTTGTGGAATTGGCAAAGTGATATTTGGAAGCCCATAGAGGGCTATGGTGAAAAAGGAAATATCCTCAGATGAAATCTGGAAAGAAGCTTTCTGAGAAACTGCTTAGTGTTCTGTTAATTCATCTCACAGAGTTACATCTGTATTTCGTGGATCTCTTTGCTAGCCTTATTTCTGTGGAATCTGAGAACAGATATTTCGGATCCCTTTGAAGACTATAGGGCCAAAGGAAATATCCTCCGATAACAAAGAGAAAGAAGCTTTCTGAGAAACTTCTTTGTGTTCTGTGAAATCATCTCACAGTGTTAAAGATTTCCCCTCAAGAAGCCTTTCGTTAAGACAGTTCTTGTTGAATTGGCAAAGAGATATTTGGAAGCACACAGAGGGCTATGGTGAAAAATTAAATATCCTCAGATGAAATCTGGAAAGAAGATTTCTGAGAAAGTGCTTAGTGTTCTGTTAATTCATCTCACAGAGTTACATCTATATTTCGTGGATCTCTTTGTTAGCGTTATTTCTGTGGAATCTGAGAACAGATATTTCGGTTCCCTTTGAAGACTATAGGGCCAAAGGAAATATCCTCCGATAAGAAACAGAAAGAAGCTTTCTGAGAAACTTCTTTGTGTTCTGTGAAATCATCTCACAGAGTTACAGCTTTCCCCTCAAGAAGCCTTTTGCTTAGACAGTTCTTGTGGAATTGGCAAAGTGATATTTGGAAGCCCATAGAGGGCTATGGTGAAAAAGGAAATATCCTCAGATGAAATCTGCAAAGAAGCTTTCTGAGAAAGTGCTCTGTAATGTGTGACTTCCACTCACTGAGTTACATCTCTATTTCGTGGATCTCTTTGCTAGCCTTATTTCTGTGGAATCTGAGAACAGATATTTCGGATCCCTTTGAAGACTATAGGGCCAAAAGAAATATCCTCCCATAACAAAGAGAAAGAAGCTTTCTGAGAAACTTCTTTGTGTTCTGTGAAATCATCTCACAGAGTTACAGCTTTCCCCTGAAGAAGCCTTTCGCTTAGACAGTTCTTGTGGAATTGGCAAAGTGATATTTGGAAGCCCATAGAGGGCTATGGTGAAAAAGGAAATATCCTCAGATGAAATCTGGAAAGAAGCTTTCTGAGAAACTGCTTAGTGTTCTGTTAATTCATCTCACAGAGTTACATCTGTATTCGTGGATCTCTTTGCTAGCCTTATTTCTGTGGAATCTGAGAACAGATATTTCGGATCCCTTTGAAGACTATAGGGCCAAAGGAAATATCCTCCGATAACAAAGAGAAAGAAGCTTTCTGAGAAACTTCTTTGTGTTCTGTGAAATCATCTCACAGTGTTAAAGATTTCCCCTCAATAAGCCTTTCGTTAAGACAGTTCTTGTTGAATTGGCAAAGAGATATTTGGAAGCACACAGAGGGCTATGGTGAAAAAGGAAATATCCTCAGATGAAATCTGGAAAGAAGATTTCTGAGAAAGTGCTTAGTGTTCTGTTAATTCATCTCACAGAGTTACATCTATATTTCGTGGATCTCTTTGTTAGCGTTATTTCTGTGGAATCTGAGAACAGATATTTCGGTTCCCTTTGAAGACTATAGGGCCAAAGGAAATATCCTCTGATAAGAAAGAGAAAGAAGCTTTCTGAGAAACTTCTTTGTGTCCTGTGAAATCATCTCACAGAGTTACAGCTTTCCCCTCAAGAAGCCTTTTGCTTAGACAGTTCTTGTGGAATTGGCAAAGTGATATTTGGAAACCCCTAGAGGGCTATGGTGTAAAAGGAAATATCCTCAGATGAAATCTGGAAAGAAGCTTTCTGAGAAACTGCTCTGTGATCTGTGACTTCCACTCGCAGAGTTACATCTGTATTTCGTGGATCTCTTTGCTAGCCTTATTTCTGTGGAATCTGAGAACAGATATTTCGGATCCCTTTGAAGACTATAGGGCCAAAGGAAATATCCTCCGATAACAAAGAGAAAGAAGCTTTACTGAGAAACTTCTTTGTGTTCTGTGAAATCATCTCACAGAGTTACAGCTTTCCCCTCAAGAAGCCTTTCTCTAAGACAGATCTTGTGGAATTGGCAAAGGGATATTTGGAAGCCCATAGAGGCCTACGTTGAAAAAGGAAATATCCTCAGATGAAATCTGGAAAGAAGCTTTCTGAGAAAGGGCTTACTGTTCTGTTAATTCATCTCACAGAGGTCCATCTGTATTTCGTAGATCTCTTTGCTAGCCTTATTTCTCTGGAATCTGAGAAGAGATATTTCGGATCCCTTTGAAGACTATAGGGCCAAAGGAAATATCCTCCGATAAAAAAGAGAAAGAAGCATTCTGAGAAACTTCTTTGTGTTCTGTGAAATCATCTCACAGAGTTACAGCTTTCCCCTCAAGAAGCCTTTCGCTAAGACAGTTATCGTGGAATCGGCAAAGGGATATTTGGAAACCCATAGAGGGCTAAGGTGAAAAAGGAAATATCCTCAGATGAAATCTGGAAAGAAGCTTTCTGAGAAACTTCTTAGTGTTCTGTTAATTCATCTCAAAGAGTTACATCCGTATTTCGTGGATCTCTTTGCTAGCCTTATTTCTGTGGAATCTGGGAACAGATATTTCGGATCCCTTTGAAGACAATAGGGCCAAAGGAAATATCCTCCGATAACAAAGAGAAAGAAGCTTTCTGAGAAACTTCTTTGTGTTCTATGAAATCATCTCAGAGAGTTACAGCTTTCTCCTCAAGAAGCCTTTCGCTAAGATAGATCTTGTTGAATTGGCAAAGTGGTATTTGGAAGCCCATAGAGGGCTATGGTGAAAAAGGAAATATCGTCAGATGAAATCTGGAAAGAAGCTTTCTGAGAAACTGCTCTGTGATGTGTGACTTCCACTCACAGAGTTACATCTGTATTTCGTGGATCTCTTTGCTAGCCTTATTTCTGTGGAATCTGAGAACAGATATTTCGGATCCCTTTGAACACTATAGGGCCAAAGGAAATATCCTCCCATAACAAAGAGAAAGAAGCTTTCTGAGAAACTTCTTTGTGTTCTGCGAAATCATCTCACAGAGTTACAGCTTTCCCCTCAAGAAGCCTTTCATAAGACAGTTCTTGTGGAATTGGCAAAGGGATATTTGGAAGCCCACAGAGGGCTATGGTGAAAAAGGAAATATCCTCAGATGAAATCTGGAAAGAACCTTTCTGCGAAAGTGCTTAGTGTTCTGTTACTTCATCTCACAGAGTTACCTCTGTATTTCGTGGTTCTCTTTGCTAGCCTTATTTCTCTGTAATCTGAGAACAGATATTTCGGATCCCTTTGAAGACTGTAGGGCCAAAGGAAATATCCTCCGATAACAAAGAGAAAGAAGCTTCTGAGAAACTTCTTTGTGTTCTGTGAAATCATCTCACAGAGTTACAGCTTTCCCCTCAAGAAGCCTTTCGCTAAGACAGTTCTTGTGGAATTGGCAAAGTGATATTTGGAAACCCATAGAGGGCTATGGTGAAAAAGGAAATATCCTCAGATGAAATCTGGAAAGAAGCTTTCTGAGAAACTGCTTATTGTTCTGTTAATTCATCTCACAGAGTTACATCTGTATTTCGTGGATCTCTTTGCTAGCCTTATTTCTGTGGAATCTGAGAACAGATATTTCGGATCCCTTTGAAGACTATAGGGCCAAAGGAAATATCCTCCGATAACAAAGAGAAAGAAGCTTTCTGAGAAACTTCTTTGTGTTCTGTGAAATCATCTCACACAGTTACAGCTTTCCCCTCAAGAAGGCTTTCGCTTAGACAGTTCTTGTGGAATTGGCAAGGGGATATTTGGAAGCCCATAGAGGGCTATGGTGAAAAAGGAAATATCCTCAGATGAAATCTGGAAAGAAGCTTTCTGAGAAACTGCTTAGTGTTTTATTAATTCATCTCACAGAGTTACATCTGTATTTCGTGGATCTCTTTGCTAGCCTTATTTCTGTGGAATCTGAGAACAGATATTTCGGATCCCTTTGAAGACTATAGGGCCAAAGGAAATATCCTCCCATAACAAAGAGAAAGAAGCTTTCTGAGAAACTTCTTTGTGTTCTGTGAAATCATCTCACAGAGTTACAGCTTTCCCCTCAAGAAGTCTTTCGCTTAGACAGTTCTTGTGGAATTGGCAAAGTGATATTTGGAAGCCCATAGAGGGCTATGGTGAAAAAAGAAATATCCTAAGAGGAAATCTGGAAAGAAGCTTTCTGAGAAAGTGCTTAGTGTTCCATTAATTCATCTCACAGAGTTACATCTGTATTTCGTGGATGTCTTTTCTTACCTTATTTCTGTGGAATCTGAGAACAGATATTTCGGATCCCTTTGAAGACTATAGGGCCAAAGGAAATATCCTCCGATAACAAAGAGAAAGAAGCTTTCTGAGAAACTTCTTTGTGTTCTGTGAAATCATCTCACAGAGTTACAGCTTTCCCCTCAAGAAGCCTTTCGCTTAGACAGTTCTTGTGGAATTGGCAAAGTGATATTTGGAAACCCATAGAGGGCTATGGTGAAAAAGGAAATATCCTCAGATGAAATGTGGAAGGAAGCTTTCTGAGAAACTGCTTAGTGTTCTGTTAATTCATCTCACAGAGTTACATCTGTATTTCGTGGATCTCTTTGCTAGCCTTATTTCTGTGGAATCTGAGAACAGATATTTCGGAACCCTTTGAAGACTATAGGGCCAAAGGAAATATCCTCCGGTAACAAAGAGAAAGAAGCTTTCTGAGAAACTTCTTTGTGTTCTGTGAAATCATCTCACAGAGTTACAGCTTTCCCTTCAAGAAGCCTTTCGCTAAGACAGTTCTTGTGGAATTGGCAAAGGGATATTTGGAAGCCCATAGAGGCCAATGGTGTAAAAGGAAATATCCTCAGATGAAATCTGGAAAGAAGCTTTCTGAGAAACTGTTTAGTGTTCTGTTAATTCATCTCATAGAGTTACATCTGTATTTCGTGGATCTCTTTGCTAGCCTTATTTCTGTGGAATCTGAGAAGAGATATTTCGGATCCCTTTGAAGACTATAGGGCCAAAGGAAATATCCTCCGATAACAAAGAGAAAGAAGCTTTTTGAGAAAGTTCTTTGTGTTCCGTGAAATCATCTCACAGAGTTACAGCTTTCCCCTCAAGAAGCCTTTCGCTAAGACAGTTCTTGTGGAATTGTCAAAGTGATATTTGGAAGCTCATAGAGAGCTATGGTGAAAAAGGAAATATCCTCAGATAAAATCTGGAAAGAAGCTTTCTGAGAAACTGCTCTGTGATGTGTGACTTCCACTCACAGAGTTACATCTGTATTTCGTGGATCTCTTTGCTAGCCTTATTTCTGTGGAATCTGAGAACAGATATTTCGGATCCCTTTGAACACTATAGGGCCAAAGGAAATATCCTCCCATAACAAAGAGAAAGAAGATTTCTGAGAAACTTCTTTGTGTTCTGTGAAATCATCTCACAGACTTACAGCTTTCTAATCAAAAAGCCTTTCGCTAAGACAGTTCTTGTGGAATTGGCAAAGTGATATTTGGAAGTCCATAGAGGGCTATGGTGAAAAAGGAAATATCCTCAGATGAAATCTGGAAAGAAGCTTTCTGAGAAACTGCTCTGTGATGTGTGACTTCCACTCACAGAGTTACATCTGTATTTCGTGCATCTCTTCGCTAGCCTTATTTCTGTGGAATCTGAGAACAGATATTTCGGATCCCTTTGAAGACTATAGGGCCAAAGGAAATATCCTCCCATAACAAAGAGAAAGAAGATTTCTGAGAAACTTCTTTGTGTTCTGTGAAATCATCTCACCGAGTTACAGCATTCCAATCAAAATGCCTTTCGCTGAGACAGTTCTTGAGGAATGGGCAAAGTGATATTTGGAAGTCCATAGAGGGCTATGGTGAAAAAGGAAATATCCTCAGATGAAATCTGGAAAGAAGCTTTCTGAGAAACTGCTCTGTGATGTGTGACTTCCACTCACAGAGTTACATCTGTATTTCGTGGATCTCTTTCCTAGCCTTATTTCTATGGAATCTGAGAACAGATATTTCGGTCCCTTTGAAGACTATAGAGCCAAAGGAAATATCCTCCGATAACAAAGAGAAAGAAGCTTTCTGAGAAACTTCTTTGTGTTCTGTGAAATCATCTCACAGAGTTACAGCTTTCCCCCCAAGAAGCCTTTCGCTTAGACAGTTCTTGTGGAATTGGCAAAGTGATATTTGGAAGCCCCTAGAGGGCTACGGTGAAAAAGGAAATATCCTCAGATGAAAGCTGGAAAGAAGCTTTCTGAGAAACTGCTTAGTGTTCTGTTAATTCATCTCACAGAGTTACATCTGTATTTCGTGGATCTCTTTGCTACCTTATTTCTGTGGAATCTGAGAACAGATATTTCGGATCCCTTTGAAGACTATAGGGCCAAAGGAAATATCCTCCCATAACAAAGAGAAAGAAGCTTTCTGAGAAACTTCTTTGTGTTCTGTGAAATCATCTCACAGAGTTACAGCTTTCCCCTCAAGAAGCCTTTCGCTAAGACAGTTCTTCTGGAATTGGCAAAGTGATATTTGGAAGCCAATAGAGGGCTATGGTGAAAAAGGAAATATCCTCAGATGAAATCTGGAAAGAAGCTTTCTGAGAAACTGCTCTGTGATGTGTGACTTCCACTCACAGAGTTACATCTCTATTTCGTGGATCTCTTTGCTAGCCTTATTTCTGTGGAATCTGAGAACAGATATTTCGGATCCCTTTGAAGACTATAGGGCCAAAAGAAATATCCTCCCATAACAAAGAGAAAGAAGCTTTCTGAGAAACTTCTTTGTGTTCTGTGAAATCATCTCACAGAGTTACAGCTTTCCCCTCAAGAAGCCTTTCGCTTAGACAGTTCTTGTGGAATTGGCAAAGGGATATTTGGAAGCCCATAGAGGGCTATGGTGAAAAAGGAAATATCCTCAGATGAAATCTGGAAAGAAGCTTTCTGAGAAACTGCTTAGTGTTCTGTTAATTCATCTCACAGAGTTACATCTGTATTTCGTGGATCTCTTTGCTAGCCTTATTTCTGTGGAATCTGAGAACAGATATTTCGGATCCCTTTGAAGACTATAGGGCCAAAGGAAATATCCTCCGATAACAAAGAGAAAGAAGCTTTCTGAGAAACTTCTTTGTGTTCTGTGAAATCATCTCACAGTGTTAAAGATTTCCCCTCAAGAAGCCTTTCGCTAAGACAGTTCTTGTTGAATTGGCAAAGTGATATTTGGAAGCACGCAGAGGGCTATGGTGAAAAAGGAAATATCCTCAGATGAAATCTGGAAAGAAGCTTTCTGAGAAAGTGCTTAGTGTTCTGTTAATTCATCTCAGAGAGTTACATCTATATTTCGTGGATCTCTTTGTTAGCGTTATTTCTGTGGAATCTGAGAACAGATATTTCGGTTCCCTTTGAAGACTATAGGGCCAAAGGAAATATCCTCCGATAACAAAGAGAAAGAAGCTTTCTGAGAAACTTCTTTGTGTTCTGTGAAATCATCTCACAGAGTTACAGCTTTCCCCTCAAGAAGCCTTTTGCTTAGACAGTTCTTGTGGAATTGGCAAAGTGATATTTGGAAACCCCTAGAGGGCTATGGTGTAAAAGGAAATATCCTCAGATGAAATCTGGAAAGAAGCTTTCTGAGAAACTGCTCTGTGATGTGTGACTTCCACTCGCAGAGCTACATCTGTATTTCGTGGATCTCTTTGCTAGCCTTATTTCTGTGGAATCTGAGAACAGATATTTCGGATAACTTTGAAGACTATAGGGCCAAAGGAAATATCTTCCGATAACAAAGAGAAAGAAGCTTTCTGAGAAACTTCTTTGTGTTCTGTGAAATCATCTCACAGTGTTAAAGGTTTCTCCTCAAGAAGCCTTTCGCTAAGAGAGTTCTTGTTGAATTGGCAAAGTGATATTTGGAAGCACACAGAGGGCTATGGTGAAAAAAGAAATATCCTCAGATGAAATCTGGAAAGAATCTTTCTGAGAAAGTGCTTAGTGTTCTGTTAATTCATCTCACAGAGTTACATCTGTATTTCGTGGATCTCTTTGTTAGCGTTATTTCTGTGGAATCTGAGAACAGATATTTCGGTTCCCTTTGAGGACTATAGGGCCAAAGGAAATATCCTCCGATAAGAAACAGAAAGAAGCTTTCTGAGAAACTTCTTTGTGTTCTGTGAAATCATCTCACAGAGTTACAGCTTTCCCCTCAAGAAGCCTTTTGCTTAGACAGTTCTTGTGGAATTGGCAAAGTGATATTTGGAAGCCCATAGAGGGCTATGGTGAAAAAGGAAATATCCTCAGATGAAATCTGGAAAGAAGCTTTCTGAGAAAGTGCTCTGTAATGTGTGACTTCCACTCACAGAGTTACATCTCTATTTCGTGGATCTCTTTGCTAGCCTTATTTCTGTGGAATCTGACAACAGATATTTCGGATCCCTTTGAAGACTATAGGGCCAAAAGAAATATCCTCCCATAACAAAGAGAAAGAAGCTTTCTGAGAAACTTCTTTGTGTTCTGTGAAATCATCTCACAGTGTTAAAGATTTCCACTCAAGAAGCCTTTCGTTAAGACAGTTCTTGTTGAATTGGCAAAGTGATATTTGGAAGCACACAGAGGGCTAAGGTGAAAAAGGAAATATCCTCAGATGAAATCTGGAAAGAAGCTTTCTGAGAAAGTGCTTAGTGTTCTGTTAATTCATCTCACAGAGTTACATCTATATTTCGTGGATCTCTTTGTTAGCGTTATTTCTGTGGAATCTGAGAACAGATATTTCGGTTCCCTTTGAAGACTATAGGGCCAAAGGAAATATCCTCTGATAAGAAAGAGAAAGAAGCTTTCTGAGAAACTTCTTTGTGTCCTGTGAAATCATCTCACAGAGTTACAGCTTTCCCCTCAAGAAGCCTTTTGCTTAGACAGTTCTTGTGGAATTGGCAAAGTGATATTTGGAAACCCCTAGAGGGCTATGGTGTAAAAGGAAATATCCTCAGATGAAATCTGGAAAGAAGCTTTCTGAGAAACTGCTCTGTGATGTGTGACTTCCACTCGCAGAGTTACATCTGTATTTCGTGGATCTCTTTGCTAGCCTTATTTCTGTGGAATCTGAGAACAGATATTTCGGATCCCTTTGAAGACTATAAGGCCAAAGGAAATATCCTCCGATAACAAAGAGAAAGAAGCTTTACTGAGAAACTTCTTTGTGTTCTGTGAAATCATCTCACAGAGTTACAGCTTTCCCCTCAAGAAGCCTTTCGCTAAGACAGATCTTGTGGAATTGGCAAAGGGATATTTGGAAGCCCATAGAGGCCTACGTTGAAAAAGGAAATATCCTCAGATGAAATCTGGAAAGAAGCTTTCTGAGAAAGGGCTTAGTGTTCTGTTAATTCATCTCACAGAGGTCCATCTGTATTTCGTAGATCTCTTTGCTAGCCTTATTTCTCTGGAATCTGAGAAGAGATATTTCGGATCCCTTTGAAGACTATAGGGCCAAAGGAAATATCCTCCGATAAAAAAGAGAAAGAAGCATTCTGAGAAACTTCTTTGTGTTCTGTGAAATCATCTCACAGAGTTACAGCTTTCCCCTCAAGAAACCTTTCGCTAAGACAGTTATCGTGGAATCGGCAAAGGGATATTTGGAAACCCATAGAGGGCTAAGGTGAAAAAGGAAATATCCTCAGATGAAATCTGGAAAGAAGCTTTCTGAGAAACTTCTTAGTGTTCTGTTAATTCATCTCAAAGAGTTACATCCGTATTTCGTGGATCTCTTTGCTAGCCTTATTTCTGTGGAATCTGGGAACAGATATTTCGGATCCCTTTGAAGACAATAGGGCCAAAGGAAATATCCTCCGATAACAAAGAGAAAGAAGCTTTCTGAGAAACTTCTTTGTGTTCTATGAAATCATCTCAGAGAGTTACAGCTTTCTCCTCAAGAAGCCTTTCGCTAAGATAGTTCTTGTTGAATTGGCAAAGTGGTATTTGGAAGCCCATAGAGGGCTATGGTGAAAAAGGAAATATCGTCAGATGAAATCTGGAAAGAAGCTTTCTGAGAAAGTGCTCTGTAATGTGTGACTTCCACTCACAGAGTTACACCTCTATTTCGTGGATCTCTTTGCTAGCCTTATTTCTGTGGAATCTGAGAACAGATATTTCGGATCCCTTTGAAGACTATAGGGCCAAAAGAAATATCCTCCCATAACAAAGAGAAAGAAGCTTTCTGAGAAACTTCTTTGTGTTCTGTGAAATCATCTCACAGAGTTACAGCTTTCCCCTCAAGAAGCCTTTCATAAGACAGTTCTTGTGGAATTGGCAAAGGGATATTTGGAAGCCCACAGAGGGCTATGGTGAAAAAGGAAATATCCTCAGATGAAATCTGGAAAGAACCTTTCTGCGAAAGTGCTTAGTGTTCTGTTAATTCATCTCACAGAGTTACCTCTGTATTTCGTGGATCTCTTTGCTAGCCTTATTTCTCTGTAATCTGAGAACAGATATTTCGGATCCCTTTGAAGACTGTAGGGCCAAAGGAAATATCCTCCGATAACAAAGAGAAAGAAGCTTTCTGAGAAACTTCTTTGTGTTCTGTGAAATCATCTCACAGAGTTACAGCTTTCTCCTCAAGACTCCTTTTGCTTAGACAGTTCTTGTGGAATTGGCAAAGTGATATTTGGAAACCCCTAGAGGGCTATGGTGTAAAAGGAAATATACTCAGATGAAATCTGGAAAGAAGCTTTCTGAGAAACTGCTCTGTGATGTGTGACTTCCACTCACAGAGTTACATCTGTATTTCGTGGATCTCTTTGCTAGCCTTATTTCTGTGGAATCTCAGAACAGATATTTCGGATCCCTTTGAAGACTATAGGGCCAAAGGAAATATCCTCCGATAACAAAGAGAAAGAAGCTTTACTGAGAAACTTCTTTGTGTTCTGTGAAATCATCTCACAGAGTTACAGCTTTCCCCTCAAGAAGCCTTTCGCTAAGACAGATCTTGTGGAATTGGCAAAGGGATATTTGGAAGCCCATAGAGGCCTGCGTTAAAAAAGTAAATATCCTCAGATGAAATCTGGAAAGAAGCTTTCTGAGAAACTGCTTAGTGTTCTGTTAATTCATCTCACAGAGTTACATCTGTATTTCGTGGATCTCTTTGCTACCTTATTTCTGTGGAATCTGAGAACAGATATTTCGGATCCCTTTGAAGACTATAGGGCCAAAGGAAATATCCTCCCATAACAAAGAGAAAGAAGCTTTCTGAGAAACTTCTTTGTGTTCTGTGAAATCATCTCACAGAGTTACAGCTTGCCCCTCAAGAAGCCTTTCGCTAAGACAGTTCTTCTGGAATTGGGAAAGTGATATTTGGAAGCCCATAGAGGGCTATGGTGAAAAAGGAAATATCCTCAGATGAAATCTGGAAAGAAGCTTTCTGAGAAACTGCTCTGTGATGTGTGACTTCCACTCACAGAGTTACATCTGTATTTCGTGGGTTTCTTTGCTAGCCTTATTTCTGTGGAATCTGAGAACAGATATTTCGGATCCCTTTGAAGACTATAAGATCAAAGGAAATATCCTCCGATAACAAAGACAAAGAAGCTTTCTGAGAAACTTCTTTGTGTTCTTTGAAATCATCTCACCGAGTTACAGCTTTCCCCTCAAGAAGCCTTTCGCTAAGACAGTTCTTGTGGAATTGGCAAAGTGATATTTGGAACCCCTTAGAGGGCTATGGTGAAAAAGGAAATATCCTCAGATGAAATCTGGAAAGAAGCTTTCTGAGAAAGGGCTTAGTGTTCTGTTAATTCATCTCACAGAGTTACATCTGTATTTCGTGGATCTCTTTGCTAGCCTTATTTCTCTGGAATCTGAGAAGAGATATTTCGGATCCCTTTGAAGACTATAGGGCCATAGGAAATATCCTCCGATAAAAAAGAGAAAGAAGCATTCTGAGAAACTTCTTTGTGTTCTGTGAAATCATCTCACAGAGTTACAGCTTTCCCCTCAAGAAGCCTTTCGCTAAGACAGTTATCGTGGAATCGGCAAAGGGATATTTGGAAACCCATAGAGGTCTAAGGTGAAAAAGGAAATATCCTCAGATGAAATCTGGAAAGAAGCTTTCTGAGAAATTGCTTAGTGTTCTGTTAATTCATCTCACAGAGTTACATCTGTATTTCGTGGATCTCTTTGCTAGCCTTATTTCTGTGGAATGTGAGAACAGATATTTCGGATCCCTTTGAAGACTATAGGGCCAAAGGAAATATCCTCCGATAACAAAGAGAAAGAAGCTTTCTGAGAAACTTCTTTGTGTTCTGTGAAATCATCTCACAGAGTTACAGCTTTCCCCTCAAGAAGCCTTTCGCTTAGACAGTTCTTGTGGAATTGGCAAAGGGATATTTGGAAGCCCATAGAGGGCTATGGTGAAAAAGGAAATATCCTCAGATGAAATCTGGAAAGAAGCTTTCTGAGAAACTGCTTAGTGTTTTGTTAATTCATCTCACAGAGTTACATCTGTATTTCGTGGATCTCTTTGCCAGCCTTATTTCTGTGGAATCTGAGAACAGATATTTCGGATCCCTTTGAAGACTATAGGGCCAAAGGAAATATCCTCCGATAACAAAGAGAAAGAAGCTTTCTGAGAAACTTCTTTGTGTTCTGTGAAATCATCTCACAGTGTTAAAGATTTCCCCTCAAGAAGCCTTTCGCTAAGACAGTTCTTGTTGAATTGGCAAAGTGATATTTGGAAGCACACAGAGGGCTATGGTGAAAAAGAAAATATCCTCAGATGAAATCTGGAAAGAAGCTTCCTGAGAAAGTGCTTAGTGTTCTGTTAATTCATCTCCTAGAGTTACATCTATATTTCGTGGATCTCTTTGTTAGCGTTATTTCTGTGGAATCTGAGAACAGATATTTCGGTTCCCTTTGAAGACTATAGGGCCAAAGGAAATATCCTCCGATAAGAAAGAGAAAGAAGCTTTCTGAGAAACTTCTTTGTGTTCTGTGAAATCATCTCACAGAGTTACAGCTTTCCCCTCAAGAAGCCTTTTGCTTAGACAGTTCTTGTGGAATTGGCAAAGTGATATTTGGAAACCCCTAGAGGGCTATGGTGTAAAAGGAAATATCCTCAGATGAAATCTGGAAAGAAGCTTTCTGAGAAACTGCTATGTGATGTATGACTTCCACTCGCAGAGTTACATCTGTATTTCGTGGATCTCTTTGCTAGCCTTATTTCTGTGGAATCTGAGAACAGATATTTCGGATCCCTTTGAAGACTATAGGGCCAAAGGAAATATCCTCCGATAACAAAGAGAAAGAAGCTTTACTGAGAAACTTCTTTGTGTTCTGTGAAATCATCTCACAGAGTTACAGCTTTCCCCTCAAGAAGCCTTTTGCTTAGACAGTTCTTGTGGAATTGGCAAAGTGATATTTGGAAACCCCTAGAGGGCTATGGTGTAAAAGGAAATATCCTCAGATGAAATCTGGAAAGAAGCTTTCTGAGAAACTGCTATGTGATGTGTGACTTCCACTCGCAGAGTTACATCTGTATTTCGTGGATCTCTTTGCTAGCCTTATTTCTGTGGAATCTGAGAACAGATATTTCGGATCCCTTTGAAGACTATAGGGCCAAAGGAAATATCCTCCGATAACAAAGAGAAAGAAGCTTTACTGAGAAACTTCTTTGTGTTCTGTGAAATCATCTCACAGAGTTACAGCTTTCCCCTCAAGAAGCCTTTCGCTAAGACAGATCTTCTGAAATTGGCAAAGGGATATTTGGAAACCCCTAGAGGCCTACGTTGAAAAAGGAAATATCCTCAGATGAAATCTGGAAAGAAGCTTTCTGAGAAACTGCTTAGTGTTCTGTTAATTCATCTCACAGAGTTACATCTGTATTTCGTGGATCTCTTTGCTACCTTATTTCTGTGGAATCTGAGAACAGATATTTCGGATCCCTTTGAAGACTATAGGGCCAAAGGAAATATCCTCCCATAACAAAGAGAAAGAAGCTTTCTGAGAAACTTCTTTGTGTTCTGTGAAATCATCTCACAGAGTTACAGCTTGCCCCTCAAGAAGCCTTTCGCTAAGACAGTTCTTCTGGAATTGGCAAAGTGATATTTGGAAGCCCATAGAGGGCTACGGTGAGAAAGGAAATATCCTCAGATGAAATCTGGAAAGAAGCTTTCTGAGAAACTGCTCTGTGATGTGTGATTTCCACTCACAGAGTTACATCTGTATTTCGTGGGTCTCTTTGCTAGCCTTATTTCTGTGGAATCTGAGAACAGATATTTCGGATCCCTTTGAAGACTATAGGGCCAAAGGAAATATCCTCCGATAACAAAGAGAAAGAAGCTTTCTGAGAAACTTCTTTGTGTTCTGTGAAATCATCTCACAGAGTTACAGCTTTCTCCTCAAGAAGCCTTTCGCTAAGATAGTTCTTGTTGAATTGGCAAAGTGATATTTGGAAGCTAATAGAGGGCTATGGTGAAAAAGGAAATATCCTCAGAAGAAATCTGGAAAGAAGGTTTCTGAGAAAGTGCTTAGTGTTCTGTTAATTCATCTCACAGAGTTACATCTGTATTTCGTGGATCTCTTTGCTAGCCTTATTTCTGTGGAATCTGAGAAGAGATATTTCGGATCCCTTTGAAGACTATATGGCCAAAGGAAATATCATCCGATAACAAAGAGAAAGAAGCTTTCTGAGAAACTTCTTTGTGTTCTGTGAAATCATCTCACAGTGTTACAGCTTTCCCCTCAAGAAGCCTTTCGCTAAGACAGTTCCTGTGGAATTGGCAAAGTGATATTTGGAAGCCCATAGAGGGCTATGGTGAAAAAGGAAATATCCTCAGATGAAATCTGGAAAGAAGCTTTCTGAGAAACTGCACTGTAATGTGTGACTTCCACTCACAGAGTTACATCTCTTTTTCGTGGATCTCTTTGCTAGCCTTATTTCTGTGGAATCTGAGAACAGATATTTCGGATCCCTTTGAAGACTATAGTGCCAAAAGAAATATCCTCCCATAAAAAAGAGAAAGAAGCTTTCTGAGAAACTTCTTTGTGTTCTGTGAAATCATCTCACAGAGTTACAGCTTTCCCCTCAAGAAGCCTTTCGCTTAGACAGTTCTTGTTGAATTGGCAAAGTGATATTTGGAAGCACACAGAGGGCTATGGTGAAAAAGGAAATATCCTCAGATGAAATCTGGAAAGAAGCTTTCTGAGAAAGTGCTTAGTGTTCTGTTAATTCATCTCACAGAGTTACATCTATATTTCGTGGATCTCCTTGTTACCGTTATTTCGGTGGAAACTGAGAACAGATATTTCGGTTCCCTTTGAAGACTATAGGGCCAAAGGAAATATCCTCCGATAACAAAGAGAAAGAAGCTTTCTGAGAAACTCTTTGTGTTCTGTGAAATCATCTCACAGAGTTACAGCTTTCCCCTCAAGAAGCCTTTTGCTTAGACAGTTCTTGTGGAATTGGCAAAGTGATATTTGGAAACCCATAGAGGGCTATGGTGTAAAAGGAAATATCCTCAGATGAAATCTGGAAAGAAGCTTTCTGAGAAACTGCTATGTGATGTGTGACTTCCACTCGCAGAGTTACATCTGTATTTCGTGGATCTCTTTGCTAGCCTTATTTCTGTGGAATCTGAGAACAGATATTTCGGATCCCTTTGAAGACTATAGGGCCAAAGGAAATATCCTCCGATAACAAAGAGAAAGAAGCTTTACTGAGAAACTTCTTTGTGTTCTGTGAAATCATCTCACAGAGTTACAGCTTTCCCCTCAAGAAGCCTTTCGCTAAGACAGATCTTCTGAAATTGGCAAAGGGATATTTGGAAACCCCTAGAGGCCTACGTTGAAAAAGGAAATATCCTCAGATGAAATCTGGAAAGAAGCTTTCTGAGAAACTGCTTAGTGTTCTGTTAATTCATCTCACAGAGTTACATCTGACATTCGTGGATCTCTTTGCTAGCCTTATTTCTGTGGAATCTGAGAACAGATATTTCGGATCCCTTTGAAGACTATAGGGCCAAAGGAAATTTTCTCCGATAACAAAGAGAAAGAAGCTTTCTGAGAAACTTCTTTGTGTTCTGTGAAAAAATCTCACAGAGTTACAGCTTTCACCACAAGAAGCATTTCGCTAAGACAGTTCTTGTGGAATTGGCAAAGTGATATTGGGAAGCCCATAGAGGACTATGGTGAAAAAGGAAATATCCTCAGAAGAAATCTGGAAAGAAGCTTTCTGAGAAACTGGTTAGTGTTCTGTTAATTCATCTCACAAAGTTACATCTGTATTTCGTGGATCTCTTTGCTAGCCTTATTTCTGTGGAATCTGATAACAGATATTTCGGTTCCCTTTGAAGACTATAGGGCCAAAGGAAATATCCTCCGATAACAAAGAGAAAGAAGCTTTCTGAGAAACTTCTTTGTGTTCTGTGAAATCTTCTCACAGAGTTACAGCTTTCCCCTCAAGGAGCCTTTCGCTAAGACAGTTCTTGTGGAATTGGCAAAGTGATATTTGGAAGCCCATAGAGGGCTATGGTGAAAAAGGAAATATCCTCAGATGAAATCTGGAAAGAAGCTTTCTGAGAAACTGCTTATTGTTCTGTTAATTCATTTCACAGAGTTACATCTGTATTTCGTGGATCTCTTTGCTAGCCTTATTTCTCTGGAATCTGAGAACAGATATTTCGGATCCCTTTGAAGAGTATAGGGCCAAAGGAAATATCCTCCGATAACAAAGAGAAAGAAGCTTTCTGAGAAACTTTTTTGTGTTCTGTGAAATCATCTCACAGAGTTACAGCATTCCCCTCAAGAAGCCTTTCTCTAAGACAGTTCTTGTGGAGTTGGCAAAGTGATATTTGGAAGCCCATAGAGGGCTACGGTGAGAAAGGAAATATCCTCAGATGAAATCTGGAAAGAAGCTTTCTGAGAAACTGCTCTGTGATGTGTGATTTCCACTCACAGAGTTACATCTGTATTTCGTGGGTCTCTTTGCTAGCCTTATTTCTGTGGAATCTGAGAACAGATATTTCGGATCCCTTTGAAGACTATAGGGCCAAAGGAAATATCCTCCGATAACAAAGAGAAAGAAGCTTTCTGAGAAACTTCTTTGTGTTCTGTGAAATCATCTCACAGAGTTACAGCTTTCTCCTCAAGAAGCCTTTCGCTAAGATAGTTCTTGTTGAATTGGCAAAGTGATATTTGGAAGCTAATAGAGGGCTATGGTGAAAAAGGAAATATCCTCAGAAGAAATCTGGAAAGAAGGTTTCTGAGAAAGTGCTTAGTGTTCTGTTAATTCATCTCACAGAGTTACATCTGTATTTCGTGGATCTCTTTGCTAGCCTTATTTCTGTGGAATCTGAGAAGAGATATTTCGGATCCCTTTGAAGACTATATGGCCAAAGGAAATATCATCCGATAACAAAGAGAAAGAAGCTTTCTGAGAAACTTCTTTGTGTTCTGTGAAATCATCTCACAGTGTTACAGCTTTCCCCTCAAGAAGCCTTTCGCTAAGACAGTTCCTGTGGAATTGGCAAAGTGATATTTGGAAGCCCATAGAGGGCTATGGTGAAAAAGGAAATATCCTCAGATGAAATCTGGAAAGAAGCTTTCTGAGAAACTGCACTGTAATGTGTGACTTCCACTCACAGAGTTACATCTCTTTTTCGTGGATCTCTTTGCTAGCCTTATTTCTGTGGAATCTGAGAACAGATATTTCGGATCCCTTTGAAGACTATAGTGCCAAAAGAAATATCCTCCCATAAAAAAGAGAAAGAAGCTTTCTGAGAAACTTCTTTGTGTTCTGTGAAATCATCTCACAGAGTTACAGCTTTCCCCTCAAGAAGCCTTTCGCTTAGACAGTTCTTGTTGAATTGGCAAAGTGATATTTGGAAGCACACAGAGGGCTATGGTGAAAAAGGAAATATCCTCAGATGAAATCTGGAAAGAAGCTTTCTGAGAAAGTGCTTAGTGTTCTGTTAATTCATCTCACAGAGTTACATCTATATTTCGTGGATCTCCTTGTTACCGTTATTTCGGTGGAAACTGAGAACAGATATTTCGGTTCCCTTTGAAGACTATAGGGCCAAAGGAAATATCCTCCGATAACAAAGAGAAAGAAGCTTTCTGAGAAACTCTTTGTGTTCTGTGAAATCATCTCACAGAGTTACAGCTTTCCCCTCAAGAAGCCTTTTGCTTAGACAGTTCTTGTGGAATTGGCAAAGTGATATTTGGAAACCCATAGAGGGCTATGGTGTAAAAGGAAATATCCTCAGATGAAATCTGGAAAGAAGCTTTCTGAGAAACTGCTATGTGATGTGTGACTTCCACTCTCAGAGTTCCATCTGTATTTCGTGGATCTCTTTACTAGCCTTATTTCTGTGGAATATGAGAACAGATATTTCGGATCCCTTTGAAGACTATAGGGCCAAAGGAAATATCCTCCGATAACAAAGAGAAAGAAGCTTTACTGAGAAACTTCTTTGTGTTCTGTGAAATCATCTCACAGAGTTACAGCTTTCCCCTCAAGAAGCCTTTCGCTAAGACAGATCTTGTGGAATTGGCAAAGGGATATTTGGAAGCCCATAGAGGCCTACGTTGAAAAAGGAAATATCCTCAGATGAAATCTGAAAAGAAGCTTTCTGAGAAACTGCTTAGTGTTCTGTTAATTCATCTCACAGAGTTACATCTGACTTTCGTGGATCTCTTTGCTAGCCTTATTTCTGTGGAATCTGAGAACAGATATTTCGGATCCCTTTGAAGACTATAGGGCCAAAGGAAATTTTCTCCGATAACAAAGAGAAAGAAGCTTTCTGAGAAACTTCTTTGTGTTCTGTGAAAAAATCTCACAGAGTTACAGCTTTCACCACAAGAAGCATTTCGCTAAGACAGTTCTTGTGGAATTGGCAAAGTGATATTGGGAAGCCCATAGAGGACTATGGTGAAAAAGGAAATATCCTCAGAAGAAATCTGGAAAGAAGCTTTCTGAGAAACTGGTTAGTGTTCTGTTAATTCATCTCACAAAGTTACATCTGTATTTCGTGGATCTCTTTGCTAGCCTTATTTCTGAGGAATCTGATAACAGATATTTCGGTTCCCTTTGAAGACTATAGGGCCAAAGGAAATATCCTCCGATAACAAAGAGAAAGAAGCTTTCTGAGAAACTTCTTTGTGTTCTGTGAAATCTTCTCACAGAGTTACAGCTTTCCCCTCAAGGAGCCTTTCGCTAAGACAGTTCTTGTGGAATTGGCAAAGTGATATTTGGAAGCCCATAGAGGGCTATGGTGAAAAAGGAAATATCCTCAGATGAAATCTGGAAAGAAGCTTTCTGAGAAACTGCTTATTGTTCTGTTAATTCATTTCACAGAGTTACATCTGTATTTCGTGGATCTCTTTGCTAGCCTTATTTCTCTGGAATCTGAGAACAGATATTTCGGATCCCTTTGAAGAGTATAGGGCCAAAAGAAATATCCTCCGATAACAAAGAGAAAGAAGCTTTCTGAGAAACTTTTTTGTGTTCTGTGAAATCATCTCACAGAGTTACAGCATTCCCCTCAAGAAGCCTTTCTCTAAGACAGTTCTTGTGGAATTGGCAAAGTGATATTTGGAAGCCCATAGAGGGCTATGGTGAAAAAGGAAATATCCTCCGATGAAATCTGGAAAGAAGCTTTTTGAGAAAGTGCTCTGTGATGTGTGACTTCCACTCACAGAGTTACATCGGTATTTCGTGGATCTCTTTGCTAGCCTTATTTCTGTGGAATCTGAGAACAGATATTTCGGATCCCTTTGAAGACTATAGGGCCAAAGGAAATATCCTCCGATAACAAAGAGAAAGAAGCTTTCTGAGAAACTTCTTCGTGTTCTGTGAAATCATCTCACAGAGTTACAGCTTTCCCCTCAAGAAGCCTTTCGCTAAGACAGTTCTTGTGGAATTGGCAAAGTGATATCTGAAAGCCCATAGAGGGCTATGGTGAAAAAGGAAATATCCTCAGATGAAATCTGGAAAGAAGCTTTCTGAGAAACTGGTTAGTGTTCTCTTAATTCATCTCACAGAGTTACATCGGTATTTCGTGGATCTCTTTGCTAGCCTTATTTCTGTGGAATCTGAGAACAGATATTTCAGATCCATTTGAAGACTATAGGGCCGCAGGAAATATCATCCGATAAAAAAGAAACAGAAGCTTTCTGAGAAACTTCTTTGTGTTCTGTGAAATCTTCTCACAGAGTTACAGCTTTCCCCTCAAGAAGCCTTTCGCTAAGACAGTTCTTGTGGAATTGGCAAAGGGATATTTGGGAGCCCATAGAGGCCTACGGTGAAAAAGGAAATATCCTCAGATGAAATCTGGAAAGAAGCTTTCTGAGAAACTGCTCTGTGATGTGTGACTTCCACTCACAGAGTTACCTCTGTACTTCGTGGATCTCTTAGCTAGCCTTATTTCTGTGGAATCTGAGAACAGATATTTCGGATCCCTTTGAAGACTATAGGGCCAAAGGAAATATCCTCCGATAACAAAGAGAAAGAAGCTTTCTGAGAAACTTCTTTGTGTTCTGTGAAATCATCTCAGAGAGTTACAGCTTTCCCCTCAAGAAGACTTTCGCTAAGACAGTTCTTGTGGAATTGGCAAAGTGATATTTTGAAGCCCATAGAGGGCTATGGTGAAAAAGGAAATATCCTCAGATGAAATCTGGAAAGAAGCTTTCTGAGAAACTGGTTACTGTTCTGTTAATTCATCTCACAGAGTTACATGTGTTTTTCGTGGATCTCTTTGCTACCCTTATTTCTGTGGAATCTGAGAACAGATATTTCGGATCCCTTTGAAGACTATAGGGCCAAAGGAAATATCATCTGACAACAAAGAGAAAGAAGCTTTCGGAGAAACTTCTTTGTGTTCTGTGAAATCATCTCACAGAGTTACAGCTTTCCCATCAAGAAGCCTTTCGCGAAGACAGTTCTTGTGGAATTGGCAAAGTGATATTTGGAAGCCCATAGAGGGCTATGGTGAAAAAGGAAATATCCTCAGATTGAATCTGGAAAGAAGCTTTCTGAGAAACTGGTTAGTGTTCTGTTAATTCATCTCACAGAGTTACAGCTTTCCCCTCAAGAAGCCTTTCGCTAATACAGGTCTTGTGGAATTGGCAAAGTCATATTTGGAAGCCCATAGAGGGCTATGGTGAAAAAGGAAATATCATCAGATGAAATCTGGAAAGAAGTTTTCTGAGAAACTGGTTAGTGTTCTGTTAATTCATCTCACAAAGTCACATCTGTATTTCGTGGATCTCTTTGCTAGCCTTATTTCTGTGGAATCTGATAACAGATATTTCGGATCCCTTTGAAGACTATAGGGCCAAAGGAAATATCCTCCGATAACAAAGAGAAAGAAGCTTTCTGAGAAAATTCTTTGTGTTCTTTGAAATCATCTCACAGAGTTACAGCTTTCCCCTCAAGAAGCCTTTCGCTAAGACAGTTCTTGTGGAATTGGCAAAGGGATATTTGGGAGCCCATAGAGGGCTATGGTGAAAAAGGAAATATCCTCAGATGAAATCTGGAAAGAAGCTTTCTGAGAAAGTGCTCTGTGATGTGTGACTTCCACTCACAGTGTTACCTCTGTACTTCGTG
Organism: Macaca mulatta; assembly: GCF_049350105.2. Classification (NCBI taxonomy): domain Eukaryota; kingdom Metazoa; phylum Chordata; class Mammalia; order Primates; family Cercopithecidae; genus Macaca; species Macaca mulatta. Next base: position 49,128,642 of record NC_133422.1, on the reverse strand, counting down.
GATCTCTTTGCTAGCCTTATTTCTGTGGAATCTGAGAACAGATATTTCGGATCCCTTTGAAGACTGTAGGGCCAAAGGAAATATCCTCCGATAACAAAGAGAAAGAAGCTTTCTGAGAAACTTCTTTGTGTTCTGTGAAATCATCTCACAGAGTTACAGCATTCCCCTCAAGAAGACTTTCGCTAAGACAGTTCTTGTGGAATTGGGAAAGTGATATTTGGAAGCCCATAGAGGGCTATGGTGAAAAAGGAAATATCCTCAGATGAAATCTGGAAAGAAGCTTTCTGAGAAACTGGTTAGTGTTCTGTTAATTCATCTCACAGAGTTACATGTGTTTTTCGTGGATCTCTTTGCTAGCCTTATTTCTGTGGAATCTGAGAACAGATATTTCGGATCCCTTTGAAGACAATAGGGCCAAAGGAAATATCCTCCGATAACAAAGAGAAAGAAGCTTTCTGAGAAACTTCCTTTTGTTCTGTGAAATCATCTCACAGAGTTTCAGCTTTCCCCCCAAGAAGCCTTTCGCTAAGACAGTTCTTGTGGAATTGGCAAAGTGATATTTGGAAGCCCATTGAGGGGTATGGTGAAAAAGGAAATATCCTCAGATGAAATCTGGAAAGAAGGTTTCTGAGAAAGTGCTTAGTGTTCTGTTAATTCATCTCACAGAGTTACATCTGTATTTCGTGGATCTCTTTGCTAGCCTTATTTCTGTGGAATCTGAGAAGAGATATTTCGGATCCCTTTGAAGACTATATGGCCAAAGGAAATATCATCCGATAACAAAGAGAAAGAAGCTTTCTGAGAAACTTCTTTGTGTTCTGTGAAATCATCTCACAGTGTTACAGCTTTCCCCTCAAGAAGCCTTTCGCTAAGACAGTTCCTGTGGAATTGGCAAAGTGATATTTGGAAGCCCATAGAGGGCTATGGTGAAAAAGGAAATATCCTCAGATGAAATCTGGAAAGAAGCTTTCTGAGAAACTGCACTGTAATGTGTGACTTCCACTCACAGAGTTACATCTCTTTTTCGTGGATCTCTTTGCTAGCCTTATTTCTGTGGAATCTGAGAACAGATATTTCGGATCCCTTTGAAGACTATAGTGCCAAAAGAAATATCCTCCCATAAAAAAGAGAAAGAAGCTTTCTGAGAAACTTCTTTGTGTTCTGTGAAATCATCTCACAGAGTTACAGCTTTCCCCTCAAGAAGCCTTTCGCTTAGACAGTTCTTGTTGAATTGGCAAAGTGATATTTGGAAGCACACAGAGGGCTATGGTGAAAAAGGAAATATCCTCAGATGAAATCTGGAAAGAAGCTTTCTGAGAAAGTGCTTAGTGTTCTGTTAATTCATCTCACAGAGTTACATCTATATTTCGTGGATCTCCTTGTTACCGTTATTTCGGTGGAAACTGAGAACAGATATTTCGGTTCCCTTTGAAGACTATAGGGCCAAAGGAAATATCCTCCGATAACAAAGAGAAAGAAGCTTTCTGAGAAACTCTTTGTGTTCTGTGAAATCATCTCACAGAGTTACAGCTTTCCCCTCAAGAAGCCTTTTGCTTAGACAGTTCTTGTGGAATTGGCAAAGTGATATTTGGAAACCCATAGAGGGCTATGGTGTAAAAGGAAATATCCTCAGATGAAATCTGGAAAGAAGCTTTCTGAGAAACTGCTATGTGATGTGTGACTTCCACTCTCAGAGTTCCATCTGTATTTCGTGGATCTCTTTACTAGCCTTATTTCTGTGGAATATGAGAACAGATATTTCGGATCCCTTTGAAGACTATAGGGCCAAAGGAAATATCCTCCGATAACAAAGAGAAAGAAGCTTTACTGAGAAACTTCTTTGTGTTCTGTGAAATCATCTCACAGAGTTACAGCTTTCCCCTCAAGAAGCCTTTCGCTAAGACAGATCTTGTGGAATTGGCAAAGGGATATTTGGAAGCCCATAGAGGCCTACGTTGAAAAAGGAAATATCCTCAGATGAAATCTGAAAAGAAGCTTTCTGAGAAACTGCTTAGTGTTCTGTTAATTCATCTCACAGAGTTACATCTGACTTTCGTGGATCTCTTTGCTAGCCTTATTTCTGTGGAATCTGAGAACAGATATTTCGGATCCCTTTGAAGACTATAGGGCCAAAGGAAATTTTCTCCGATAACAAAGAGAAAGAAGCTTTCTGAGAAACTTCTTTGTGTTCTGTGAAAAAATCTCACAGAGTTACAGCTTTCACCACAAGAAGCATTTCGCTAAGACAGTTCTTGTGGAATTGGCAAAGTGATATTGGGAAGCCCATAGAGGACTATGGTGAAAAAGGAAATATCCTCAGAAGAAATCTGGAAAGAAGCTTTCTGAGAAACTGGTTAGTGTTCTGTTAATTCATCTCACAAAGTTACATCTGTATTTCGTGGATCTCTTTGCTAGCCTTATTTCTGTGGAATCTGATAACAGATATTTCGGTTCCCTTTGAAGACTATAGGGCCAAAGGAAATATTCTCCGATAACAAAGAGAAAGAAGCTTTCTGAGAAACTTCTTTGTGTTCTGTGAAATCTTCTCACAGAGTTACAGCTTTCCCCTCAAGGAGCCTTTCGCTAAGACAGTTCTTGTGGAATTGGCAAAGTGATATTTGGAAGCCCATAGAGGGCTATGGTGAAAAAGGAAATATCCTCAGATGAAATCTGGAAAGAAGCTTTCTGAGAAACTGCTTATTGTTCTGTTAATTCATTTCACAGAGTTACATCTGTATTTCGTGGATCTCTTTGCTAGCCTTATTTCTCTGGAATCTGAGAACAGATATTTCGGATCCCTTTGAAGAGTATAGGGCCAAAGGAAATATCCTCCGATAACAAAGAGAAAGAAGCTTTCTGAGAAACTTTTTTGTGTTCTGTGAAATCATCTCACAGAGTTACAGCATTCCCCTCAAGAAGCCTTTCTCTAAGACAGTTCTTGTGGAGTTGGCAAAGTGATATTTGGAAGCCCATAGAGGGCTATGGTGAAAAAGGAAATATCCTCAGATGAAATCTGGAAAGAAGCTTTCTGAGAAAGTGCTCTGTGATGTGTGACTTCCACTCACAGAGTTACATCGGTATTTCGTGGATCTCTTTGCTACCCTTATTTCTGTGGAATCTGAGAACAGATATTTCGGATCCCTTTGAAGACTATAGGGCCAAAGGAAATATCATCTGACAACAAAGAGAAAGAAGCTTTCGGAGAAACTTCTTTGTGTTCTGTGAAATCATCTCACAGAGTTACAGCTTTCCCATCAAGAAGCCTTTCGCGAAGACATTTCTTGTGGAATTGGCAAAGTGATATTTGGAAGCCCATAGAGGGCTATGGTGAAAAAGGAAATATCCTCAGATTGAATCTGGAAAGAAGCTTTCTGAGAAACTGGTTAGTGTTCTGTTAATTCATCTCACAGAGTTACAGCTTTCCCCTCAAGAAGCCTTTCGCTAATACAGGTCTTGTGGAATTGGCAAAGTCATATTTGGAAGCCCATAGAGGGCTATGGTGAAAAAGGAAATATCATCAGATGAAATCTGGAAAGAAGTTTTCTGAGAAACTGGTTAGTGTTCTGTTAATTCATCTCACAAAGTCACATCTGTATTTCGTGGATCTCTTTGCTAGCCTTATTTCTGTGGAATCTGATAACAGATATTTCGGATCCCTTTGAAGACTATAGGGCCAAAGGAAGTATCCTCCGATAACAAAGAGAAAGAAGCTTTCTGAGAAACTCCTTTGGGTTCTGTGAAATCTTCTCACAGAGTTACAGCTTTCCCCTCAAGAAGCCTTTCGCTAAGACAGTTCTTGTGGAATTGGCAAAGTGATATTTGGAAGCCCATAGAGAGCTATGGTGAAAAAGGAAATATCCTCAGATGAAATCTGGAAAGAAGCTTTCTGAGAAACTGCTCTGTGATGTGTGACTTCCACTCACTGATTTACATATGTATTTCGTGGATCTCTTTGATAGTCTTATTTCTATGGAATCTGAGAACAGATATTTCTTATCCCTTTGAAGACTATAGGGCCAAAGGAAATATCCTCCGATGACAAAGAGAAAGAAGCTTTCTGAGAAACTTCTTTGTGTTCTGTGAAATCATCTCACAGAGTTACAGCTTTCCCCTCAAGAAGCCTTTCGCTAAGACAGTTCTTGTGGAATTGGCAAAGTGATATTTGGAAGACCTTAGAGGGCTATGGTGAAAAAGGAAATATCCTCAGATGAAATCTGGAAAGAAGCTTTCTGAAGAACTGCTCTGTGATGTGTGACTTCCACTCACAGCGTTACATCTGTATTTCGTGGATCTCTTTGCTAGCCTTATTTCTGTGGAATCTGAGAACAGATATTTCGGATCCCTTTGAAGACTATAGGGCCAAAGAAAATATCCTCGGATAACAAAGAGAAAGAAGCTTTCTGAGAAACTTCTCTGTGTTCTGTGAAATCGTCTCACAGAGTTACAGCTTCCCCTCAAGAAGCCTTTCGCTAAGACAGTTCTTGTGGAATTCGCAAAGTGATATTTGGAACTCCTTAGAGTACTACGGAGAAAAAGGAAATATCCTCAGATGAAATATGGAAAGAAGTTTTCTGAGAAACTGCTCTGTGATGTGTGACTTCCACTCACAGAGTTACATCTGTATTTCGTGGATCTCTATGCTAGCCTTATTTCTGTGGAATCTGAGAACAGATATTTCAGATCCCTTTGAAGACTATAGGGCCAAAGGAAATATCCTCCGATAACAAAGAGAAAGAAGCTTTCTGAGAAACTTCTTTCTGTTCTGTGAAATCATCTCAAAGAGTTACAGCTTCCCCCTCAAGAAGCCTTTCGCTAAGACAGTTCTTGTGGAATTGGCAAAGTGATATTTGGAAGCCCATAGAGGGCTATGGTGAAAAAGGAAATATCCTCAGATGAAATCTGGAAAGAAGCTTTCTGAGAAACTGCTTAGTGTTCTGTTAATTCATCTCACAGAGTTACATCTGTATTTCCTGGATCTCTTTGCTAGCCTTTTTTCTATGGAATCTGAGAACAGATATTTCGGATCCCTTTGAAGACTATAGGGCCAAAGGAAATATCCTCCGATAACAAAGAGAAAGAAGCTTTCTGAGAAAATTCTTTGTGTTCTTTGAAATCATCTCACAGAGTTACAGCTTTCCCCTCAAGAAGCCTTTCGCTAAGACAGTTCTTGTGGAATTGGCAAAGGGATATTTGGGAGCCCATAGAGGGCTATGGTGAAAAAGGAAATATCCTCAGATGAAATCTGGAAAGAAGCTTTCTGAGAAAGTGCTCTGTGATGTGTGACTTCCACTCACAGTGTTACCTCTGTACTTCGTGGATCTCTTTGCTAGCCTTATTTCTGTGGAATCTGAGAACAGATATTTCGGATCCCTTTGAAGACTGTAGGGCCAAAGGAAATATCCTCCGATAACAAAGAGAAAGAAGCTTTCTGAGAAACTTCTTTGTGTTCTGTGAAATCATCTCACAGAGTTACAGCATTCCCCTCAAGAAGACTTTCGCTAAGACAGTTCTTGTGGAATTGGGAAAGTGATATTTGGAAGCCCATAGAGGGCTATGGTGAAAAAGGAAATATCCTCAGATGAAATCTGGAAAGAAGCTTTCTGAGAAACTGGTTAGTGTTCTGTTAATTCATCTCACAGAGTTACATGTGTTTTTCGTGGATCTCTTTGCTAGCCTTATTTCTGTGGAATCTGAGAACAGATATTTCGGATCCCTTTGAAGACAATAGGGCCAAAGGAAATATCCTCCGATAACAAAGAGAAAGAAGCTTTCTGAGAAACTTCCTTTTGTTCTGTGAAATCATCTCACAGAGTTTCAGCTTTCCCCCCAAGAAGCCTTTCGCTAAGACAGTTCTTGTGGAATTGGCAAAGTGATATTTGGAAGCCCATTGAGGGGTATGGTGAAAAAGGAAATATCCTCAGATGAAATCTGGAAAGAAGCTTTCTGAGAAACTGCTTAGTGTTCTGTTAATTCATCTCACAGAGTTACATCTGTATTTCGTGGATCTCTTTGCTAGCCTTATTTCTGTGGAATCTGAGAACAGATATTTCGGATCCCTTTGAAGACTATATGGCCAAAGGAAATATCCTCCGATAACAAAGAGAAAGAAGCTTTCTGAGAAACTTCTTTGTGTTCTGTGAAATCATCTCACAGAGTTACAGCTTTCCCCTCAAGAAGCTTTTCGCTAAGACAGTTCTTGTGGAATTGGCAAAGTGATATTTGGAAGCCCATAGAGGGCTAAGGTGAAAAAGGAAATATCCTCAGATGAAATCTGGAAAGAAGCTTTCTGAGAAACTGGTTAGTGTTCTGTTAATTCATCTCACAGAGTTACATCTGTACTTCGTGGATCTCTTTGCTAGCCTTATTTCTGTGGAATCTGAGAACAGATATTTCGGATCCCTTTGAAGACTATAGGGCCGCAGGAAATATCATCCGATAACAAAGAAAAAGAAGCTTTCTGAGAAACTTCTTTGTGTTCTGTGAAATCATCTCACAGAGATACAGCTTTCCCCTCAAGAAGCCTTTCGCTAAGACTGTTCTTGTGGAATTGGCAAAGGGATATTTGGGAGCCCATAGAGGCCTACGGTGAAAAAGGAAATATCCTCAGATGAAATCTGGAAAGAAGCTTTCTGAGAAACTGCTTAGTGTTCTCTTAATTCATCTCACAGAGTTACATTTGTATTTCCTGGATCTCTTTGCTAGCCTTTTTTCTGTGGAATCTGAGAACAGATATTTCGGATCCCTTTGAAGACTATAGGGCCAAAGGAAATATCCTCCGATAACAAAGAGAAAGAAGCTTTCTGAGAAAATTCTTTGTGTTCTTTGAAATCATCTCACAGAGTTACAGCTTTCCCTTCAAGAAGCCTTTCGCTAAGACAGTTCTTGTGGAATTAGCAAAGGGATATTTGGGAGCCCATAGAGGGCTATGGTGAAAAAGGAAATATCATTAGATGAAATCTGGAAAGAAGCTTTCTGAGAAACTGCTCTGTGAGGTGTGACTTCCACTCACAGAATTACCTCTGTACTTCGTGAATCTCTTTGCTAGTTTTATTTCTGTGGAATCTGAGAACAGATATTTCGGATCCCTTTGAAGACTATAGGGCCAAAGGAAATATCCTCCGACAACAAAGAGAAAGAAGCTTTCTGAGAAACTTCTTTGTGTTCTGTGAAATCATCTCACAGAGTTACAGCTTTCCGCTCAAGAAGCCTTTCGCTAATACAGTTCTTGTGGAAATGGCAAAGTGATATTTGGAAGCCCATAGAGGGCTATGGTGAAAAAGGAAATATCATCAGATGAAATCTGGAAAGAAGCTTTCTGAGAAACTGGTTAGTGTTCTGTTAATTCATCTCACAAAGTCACATGTGTATTTCGTGGATCTCTTTGCTAGCCTTATTTCTGTGGAATCTGATAACAGAGATTTCGGATCCCTTTGAAGACTATAGGGCCAAAGGAAATATCCTCCGATAACAAGGAGAAAGAAGCTTTCTGAGAAACTTCTTTGTGTTCTGTGAAATCTTCTCACAGAGTTACAGCTTTCCCCTCAATAAGCCTTTCGCTAAGACAGTTCTTGTGGAATTGGCAAAGTGATATTTGGAAGCCCATAGAGAGCTACGGTGAAAAAGGAAATATCCTCAGATGAAATCTGGAAAGAAGCTTTCTGAGAAACTGCTCTGTGATGTTTGACTTCCAACACAGATTTACATATGTATTTCGTGGATCTCTTTGCTAGCCTTATTTCTATGGAATCTGAGAACAGATATTTCTTATCCCTTTGAAGACTATAGAGAAGGAAATATCCTCCGATGACAAAGAGAAAGAAGCTTTCTGAGAAACTTCTTTGTGTTCTGTGAAATCATGTCACAGAGTTACAGCTTTCCCCTCAAGAAGCCTTTCGCTAAGACAGTTCTTGTGGAATTGGCAAAGTGATATTTGGAAGCCCTTAGAGGGCTGTGGTGAAAAAGGAAATATTCTCCGATGAAATCTGGAAAGAAGCTTTCTGAGAAACTGCTCTGTGATGTGTGACTTCCACTCACAGAGTTACATCTGTATTTCGTGGATCTCTTTGCTAGCCTTATTTCTGTGGAATCTGAGAACAGATATTTCGGATCCCTTTGAAGACTATAGGGCCCAAGGAAATAGCCTCCGATAACAAAGAGAAAGAAGCTTTCTGAGAAACTTCTTTGTGTTCTGTGAATTCATCTCACAGAGTTACAGCTTTCCCCTCAAGAAGCCTTTCGCTAAGACAGTTCTTGTGGAATTGGCAAAGGGATATTTCGGAGCCCATAGAGGGCTAGGGTGAAAAAGAAAATATCCTCAGATGAAATCTGGAAAGAAGCTTTCTGAGAAACTGCTCTGTGATGTGTGACTTCCACTCACAGAGTTACATCTGTATTTCCTGGATCTCTTTGCTAGCCTTATTTCTGTGGAATCTGAGAACAGATATTTCGGATCCCTTTGAAGACTATAGGGCCAAAGGAAATATCCTCCGATAACAAAGAGAAAGAAGCTTCATGAGAAACTTCTCTGTGTTCTGTGAAATCGTCTCACAGAGTTACAGCTTCCCCTCAAGAAGCCTTTCGCTAAGACAGTTCTTGTGGAATTGGCAAAGTGATATTTGGAACTCCTTAGAGTACTATGGAGAAAAAGGAAATATCCTCAGATGAAATATGGAAAGAAGTTTTCTGAGAAACTGCTCTGTGATGTGTGACTTCCACTCACAGAGTTACATCTGTATTTCGTGGATCTCTATGCTAGCCTTATTTCTGTGGAATCTGAGAACAGATATTTCGGATCCCTTTGAAGACTATAGGGCCAAAGGAAATATCATCTGATAACAAAGAGAAAGAAGCTATCTGAGAAACTTCTTTGTGTTCTGTGAAATCATCTCACAGAGTTACAGCTTTCCCCTCAAGAAGCCTTTCGCTAAGACAGTTCTTGTGGAATTGGAAAAGTGATATTTGGAAGCCCACAGAGGGCTATGGTGAAAAAGGAAATATCCTCAGATGAAATCTGGAAAGAAGCTTTCTGAGAAACTGCTTAGTGTTCTGTTAATTCATCTCACAGAGTTACATCTGTATTTCCTGGATCTCTTTGCTAGCCTTTTTTCTATGGAATCTGAGAACAGATATTTCGGATCCCTTTGAAGACTATAGGGCCAAAGGAAATATCCTCCGATAACAAAGAGAAAGAAGCTTTCTGAGAAAATTCTTTGTGTTCTTTGAAATCATCTCACAGAGTTACAGCTTTCCCCTCAAGAAGCCTTTCGCTAAGACAGTTCTTGTGGAATTGGCAAAGGGATATTTGGGAGCCCATAGAGGGCTATGGTGAAAAAGGAAATATCCTCAGATGAAATCTGGAAAGAAGCTTTCTGAGAAAGTGCTCTGTGATGTGTGACTTCCACTCACAGAGTTACCTCTGTACTTCGTGGATCTCTTTGCTAGCCTTATTTCTGTGGAATCTGAGAACAGATATTTCGGATCCCTTTGAAGACTGTAGGGCCAAAGGAAATATCCTCCGATAACAAAGAGAAAGAAGCTTTCTGAGAAACTTCTTTGTGTTCTGTGAAATCATCTCACAGAGTTACAGCATTCCCCTCAAGAAGACTTTCGCTAAGACAGTTCTTGTGGAATTGGGAAAGTGATATTTGGAAGCCCATAGAGGGCTATGGTGAAAAAGGAAATATACTCAGATGAAATCTGGAAAGAAGCTTTCTGAGAAACTGGTTAGTGTTCTGTTAATTCATCTCACAGAGTTACATGTGTTTTTCGTGGATCTCTTTGCTAGCCTTATTTCTGTGGAATCTGAGAACAGATATTTCGGATCCCTTTGAAGACAATAGGGCCAAAGGAAATATCCTCCGATAACAAAGAGAAAGAAGCTTTCTGAGAAACTTCCTTTTGTTCTGTGAAATCATCTCACAGAGTTTCAGCTTTCCCCCCAAGAAGCCTTTCGCTAAGACAGTTCTTGTGGAATTGGCAAAGTGATATTTGGAAGCCCATAGAGGGGTATGGTGAAAAAGGAAATATCCTCAGATGAAATCTGGAAAGAAGCTTTCTGAGAAACTGCTTAGTGTTCTGTTAATTCATCTCACAGAGTTACATCTGTATTTCGTGGATCTCTTTGCTAGCCTTATTTCTGTGGAATCTGAGAACAGATATTTCGGATCCCTTTGAAGACTATATGGCCAAAGGAAATATCATCCGATAACAAAGAGAAAGAAGCTTTCTGAGAAACTTCTTTGTGCTCTGTGAAATCATCTCACAGAGTTACAGCTTTCCTCTCAAGAAGCCTTTCGCTAAGACAGTTCTTGTGGAATTGGCAAAGGGATATTTGGGAGCCCATAGAGGGCTATGGTGAAAAAGGAAATATCCTCAGATGAAATCTGGAAAGAAGCTTTCTGAGAAACTGCTCTGTTATGTGTGACTTCCACTCACAGAGTTACATCTGTATTTCGTGGATCTCTTTGCTAGCCTTATTTCTGTGGAATCTGAGAACAGATATTTCGGATCCCTTTGAAGACTATAGGGACAAAGGAAATATCCTCTGATAACAAAGAGAAAGAAGCTTTCTGAGAAACTTCTTTGTGTTCTGTGAAATCATCTCAAAGAGTTACAGCTTCCCCCTCAAGAATCCTTTCGCTAAGACAGTTCTTGTGGAATTGGCAAAGTGATATTTGGAAGCCCATGGAGGGCTGTGGTGAAAAAGGAAATATCCTCAGATGAAATCTGGAAAGAAGATTTCTGAGAAACTGCTCTGTGATGTGTTACTTCCACTCACAGAGTTACCTCTGTACTTCGTAGATCTCTTTGCTAGCCTTATTTCTGTGGAATCTGAGAACAGATATTTCGGATCCCTTTGAAGACTATAGGGCCAAAGGAAATATCCTCCGATAACAAAGAGAAAGAAGCTTTCTGAGAAACTTCTTTGTGTTCTGTGAAATCATCTCACAGAGTTACAGCTTTCCCCTCAAGAAGCTTTTCGCTAAGACTGTTCTTGTGGAATTGGCAAAGTGATATTTGGAAGCCCATAGAGGGCTAAGGTGAAAAAGGAAATATCCTCAGATGAAATCTGGAAAGAAGCTTTCTGAGAAACTGGTTAGTGTTCTGTTAATTCATCTCACAGAGTTACATCTGTACTTCGTGGATCTCTTTGCTAGCCTTATTTCTGTGGAATCTGAGAACAGATATTTCGGATCCCTTTGAAGACTATAGGGCCGCAGGAAATATCATCCGATAACAAAGAAAAAGAAGCTTTCTGAGAAACTTCTTTGTGTTCTGTGAAATCATCTCACAGAGATACAGCTTTCCCCTCAAGAAGCCTTTCGCTAAGACTGTTCTTGTGGAATTGGCAAAAGGATATTTGGGAGCCCATAGAGGCCTACGGTGAAAAAGGAAATATCCTCAGATGAAATCTGGAAAGAAGCTTTCTGAGAAACTGCTTAGTGTTCTCTTAATTCATCTCACAGAGTTACATCTGTATTTCCTGGATCTCTTTGCTAGCCTTTTTTCTGTGGAATCTGAGAACAGATATTTCGGATCCCTTTGAAGACTATAGGGCCAAAGGAAATATCCTCCGATAACAAAGAGAAAGAAGCTTTCTGAGAAAATTCTTTGTGTTCTTTGAAATCATCTCACAGAGTTACAGCTTTCCCTTCAAGAAGCCTTTCGCTAAGACAGTTCTTGTGGAATTAGCAAAGGGATATTTGGGAGCCCATAGTGGGCTATGGTGAAAAAGGAAATATCATTAGATGAAATCTGGAAAGAAGCTTTCTGAGAAACTGCTCTGTGAGGTGTGACTTCCACTCACAGAATTACCTCTGTACTTCGTGGATCTCTTTGCTAGTTTTATTTCTGTGGAATCTGAGAACAGATATTTCGGATCCCTTTGAAGACTATAGGGCCAAAGGAAATATCCTCCGACAACAAAGAGAAAGAAGCTTTCTGAGAAACTTCTTTGTGTTCTGTGAAATCATCTCACAGAGTTACAGCTTTCCGCTCAAGAAGCCTTTCGCTAATACAGTTCTTGTGGAATTGGCAAAGTGATATTTGGAAGCCCATAGAGGGCTATGGTGAAAAAGGAAATATCATCAGATGAAATCTGGAAAGAAGCTTTCTGAGAAACTGGTTAGTGTTCTGTTAATTCATCTCACAAAGTCACATGTGTATTTCGTGGATCTCTTTGCTAGCCTTATTTCTGTGGAATCTGATAACAGAGATTTCGGATCCCTTTGAAGACTATAGGGCCAAAGGAAATATCCTCCGATAACAAGGAGAAAGAAGCTTTCTGAGAAACTTCTTTGTGTTCTGTGAAATCTTCTCACAGAGTTACAGCTTTCCCCTCAATAAGCCTTTCGCTAAGACAGTTCTTGTGGAATTGGCAAAGTGATATTTGGAAGCCCATAGAGAGCTACGGTGAAAAAGGAAATATCCTCAGATGAAATCTGGAAAGAAGCTTTCTGAGAAACTGCTCTGTGATGTTTGACTTCCAACACAGATTTACATATGTATTTCGTGGATCTCTTTGCTAGCCTTATTTCTATGGAATCTGAGAACAGATATTTCTTATCCCTTTGAAGACTATAGAGAAGGAAATATCCTCCGATGACAAAGAGAAAGAAGCTTTCTGAGAAACTTCTTTGTGTTCTGTGAAATCATGTCACAGAGTTACAGCTTTCCCCTCAAGAAGCCTTTCGCTAAGACAGTTCTTGTGGAATTGGCAAAGTGATATTTGGAAGCCCTTAGAGGGCTGTGGTGAAAAAGGAAATATTCTCCGATGAAATCTGGAAAGAAGCTTTCTGAGAAACTGCTCTGTGATGTGTGACTTCCACTCACAGAGTTACATCTGTATTTCGTGGATCTCTTTGCTAGCCTTATTTCTGTGGAATCTGAGAACAGATATTTCGGATCCCTTTGAAGACTATAGGGCCCAAGGAAATAGCCTCCGATAACAAAGAGAAAGAAGCTTTCTGAGAAACTTCTTTGTGTTCTGTGAATTCATCTCACAGAGTTACAGCTTTCCCCTCAAGAAGCCTTTCGCTAAGACAGTTCTTGTGGAATTGGCAAAGGGATATTTCGGAGCCCATAGAGGGCTAGGGTGAAAAAGAAAATATCCTCAGATGAAATCTGGAAAGAAGCTTTCTGAGAAACTGCTCTGTGATGTGTGACTTCCACTCACAGAGTTACATCTGTATTTCCTGGATCTCTTTGATAGCCTTATTTCTGTGGAATCTGAGAACAGATATTTCGGATCCCTTTGAAGACTACAGGGCCAAAGGAAATATCCTCCGATAACAAAGAGAAAGAAGCTTCATGAGAAACTTCTCTGTGTTCTGTGAAATCGTCTCACAGAGTTACAGCTTCCCCTCAAGAAGCCTTTCGCTAAGACAGTTCTTGTGGAATTGGCAAAGTGATATTTGGAACTCCTTAGAGTACTATGGAGAAAAAGGAAATATCCTCAGATGAAATATGGAAAGAAGTTTTCTGAGAAACTGCTCTGTGATGTGTGACTTCCACTCACAGAGTTACATCTGTTTTTCGTGGATCTCTATGCTAGCCTTATTTCTGTGGAATCTGAGAACAGATATTTCGGATCCCTTTGAAGACTATAGGGCCAAAGGAAATATCATCTGATAACAAAGAGAAAGAAGCTATCTGAGAAACTTCTTTGTGTTCTGTGAAATCATCTCACAGAGTTACAGCTTTCCCCTCAAGAAGCCTTTCGCTAAGACAGTTCTTGTGGAATTGGAAAAGTGATATTTGGAAGCCCACAGAGGGCTATGGTGAAAAAGGAAATATCCTCAGATGAAATCTGGAAAGAAGCTTTCTGAGAAACTGCTTAGTGTTCTGTTAATTCATCTCACAGAGTTACATCTGTATTTCGTGGATCTCTTTGCTAGCCTTATTTCTGTGGAATTTGAGAACAGATATTTCGGATCCCTTGGAGGACTATAGGGCCAACGGAAATATCATCTGATAACAAAGAGAAAGAACCTTTCGGAGAAACTTCTTTGTGTTCTGTGAAATCATCTCACAGAGTTACAGCTTTCCCCTCAAGAAGCCTTTGGCTAAGACAGTTCTTGTGGAATTGGCAAAGTGATATTTGGAAGCCCATAGAGAGCTATGGTGAAAAAGGAAATATCCTCAGATGAAATCTGGAAAGAAGCTTTCTGAGAAACTGCTTAGTGTTCTGTTAATTCATCTCAGAGAGTTACATCTGTATTTCGTGGATCTCTTTCCTAGCCTTATTTCTGTGGAATCTGAGAACAGATATTTCGGATCCCTTTGAAGACTATAGGGCCAAAGGAAATATCCTCCGATAACAAAGAGAAAGAAGCTTTCTGAGAAACTTCTTTGTGTTCTGTGAAATCATCTCACAGAGTTACAGCTTTCATCACAAGAATCTTTCGATAAGACAGTTCTTGTGGAATTGGCAAAGTGAAGTTTGGAAGCCCATAGAGAGCTATGGTGAAAAAGGAAATATCCTCAGATGAAATCTGGAAAGAAACTTTCTGAGAAACTGCTCTGATATGTGCGACTTCCACTCACAGAGTTACATCGGTATTTCGTGGATCTCTTTGCTATCCTTATTTCTGTGGAATCTGAGAACAGATATTTCAGATCCCTTTGATGATTATAGGGCCAAGGGAAATATCCTCTGATAACAAAGAGAAAGAACCTTTCTGAGAAACTTCTTTATGTTCTTTGAAATCATCTCACAGAGTTACAGCTTTCCCCTCAAGAAGCCTTTCGCTAAGACAGTTCTTGTGGAATTGGCAAAGGGATATTTGGGAGCCCATAGAGGGCTATGGTGAAAAAGAAAATATCCTCAGATGAAATCTGTAAAGAAGCTTTCTGAGAAACTGCTCTGTGATGTGTGACTTCCACTCACAGAGTTACCTCTGTACTTCGTGGATCTCTTTGCTAGCCTTATTACTGTGGAATCTGAGAACAGATATTTCGGATCCCTTTGAAGACTATAGGGCCAAAGGAAATATCCTCCGATAACAAAGAGAAAGAAGCTTTCTGAGAAACTTCCTTTTGTTCTGTGAAATCATCTCACAGAGTTACAGCTTTCCCCCCAAGAAGCTTTTCGCTAAGACAGTTCTTGTGGAATTGGCAAAGTGATATTTGGAAGCCCATTGAGGGGTATGGTGAAAAAGGAAATATCCTCAGATGAAATCTGGAAAGAAGCTTTCTGAGAAACTGGTTAGTGTTTTGTTAATTCATCTCACAGAATTACATCTGTATTTCGTGGATCTCTTTGCTAGCCTTATTTCTGTGGAATCTGAGAACAGATATTTCGGATCCCTTTGAAGACTATATGGCCAAAGGAAATATCATCCGATAACAAAGAGAAAGAAGCTTTCTGAGAAACTTCTCTGTGTTCTGTGAAATCATCTCACAGAGTTACAGCTTTCCTCTCAAAAAGCCTTTCGCTAAGACAGTTCTTGTGGAATTGGCAAAGGGATTTTTGGGAGCCCATAGAGGTCTATGGTGAAAAAGGAAATATCCTCAGATGAAATCTGGAAAGAAGCTTTCTGAGAAACTCCTCTGTGATGTGTGACTTCCACTCACAGAGTTACCTCTGTACTTCGTGGATCTCATTGCTAGCCTTATTTCTGTGGAATCTGAGAACAGATATTTCTTATCCCTTTGAAGACTATAGGGCCAAAGGAAATATCCTCCGATGACAAAGAGAAGGAAGCTTTCTGAGAAACTTCTTTGTGTTCTGTGAAATCATCTCAGAGAGTTACAGCTTTCCCCTCAAGAAGCCTTTCGTTAGACAGTTCTTCTGGAATTGGCAAAGTGATATTTGGAAGCCCTTAGAGGGCTATGTTGAAAAAGGAAATATCCTCAGATGAAATCTGGAAAGAAGCTTTCTGAGAAACTGCTCTGTTATGTGTGACTTCCACTCACAGAGTTACATCTGTATTTCGTGGATCTCTTTGCTAGCCTTATTTCTGTGGAATCTGAGAACAGATATTTCGGATCCCTTTGAAGACTATAGGGCCAAAGGAAATATCCTCCGATAACAAAGAAAAGAAGCTTTCTGAGAAACTTCTTTGTGTTCTGTAAAATCATCTCACAGAGTTACAGCTTTCCCCTCAAGAAGCCTTTCGCTAAGACAGTTCTTGTGGAATTGGCAAAGGGATATTTGGGAGCCCATAGAGGGCTATGGTGAAAAAGAAAATATCCTCAGATGAAATCTGGAAAGAAGCTTTCTGAGAAACTGCTCTGTGATGTGTGACTTCCACTCACAGAGTTACATCTGTATTTCGTGGATCTCTTTGCTAGCCTTATTTCTGTGGAATCTGAAAACAGATATTTCGGATCCCTTTGAAGATTATATGGCCAAAGGAAATATCCTCCGATAACAAAGAGAAAGAAGCTTTCTGAGAAACTTCTTTGTGTTCTGTGAAATCATCTCACAGAGTTACAGCTTTCCTCCAAGAAGCCTTTCGCTAAGCCAGTTCTTGTGGAATTGGCAAAGGGATATTTGGAAGCCCATAGAGGGCTACGGTGAAAAAGGAAATATCCTCAGATGAAATCTGGAAAGAAGATTTCTGAGAAACTGCTTAGTGTTCTGTTAATTCATCTCACAGAGTTACATCTGTATTTCGTGGATCTCTTTGCTAGCCTTATTTCTGTGGAATCTGAGAACAGATATTTCGGATCCCTTTGAAGACTATAGGGCCAAAGGAAATATCCTCCGATAACAAAGAGAAAGAAGCTTTCTGAGAAACTTCTTTGTGTTCTGTAAAATCATCTCACAGAATTACAGCTTTCCCCTCAAGAAGCCTTTCGCTAAGACAGTTCTTGTGAAATTGGCAAAGGGATATTTGGGAGCCCATAGAGGGCTATGGTGAAAAAGGAAATATCCTCAGATGAAATCTGGAAAGAAGCTTTCTGAGAAACTGCTCTGTGATGTGTGACTTCTACTCACAGAGTTACATCTGTATTTCGTGGATCTCTTTGCTAGCCTTATTTCTGTGGAATCTCAGAACAGATATTTCGGATCCCTTTGAAGACTATTGGGCCAAAGGAAATATCCTCCGATAACAAAGAGAAAGAAGCTTTCTGAGAAACTTCTTTGTGTTCTGTGAAATCATCTCACAGAGTTACAGCTTTCCCCTCAAGAAGCCTTTTGCTAAGACAGTTCTTGTGGAATTGGCAAAGTGATATTTGGAACTCCAGAGTGCTATGGAGAAAAAGAAAATATCCTCAGATGAAATATGGAAAGAAGTTTTCTGAGAAACTGCTCTGTGATGTGTGACTTCCACTCACAGAGTTACATCTGTATTTCGTGGATCTCTATGCTAGCCTTATTTCTGTGGAATCTAAGAACAGATATTTCGGATCCCTTTGAAGACTATAGGGACAAAGGAAATATCCTCCGATAACAAAGAGAAACAAGCTTTCTGAGAAACTTCTTTGTGTTCGGTGAAATCATCTCAAAGAGTTACAGCTTCCCCCTCAAGAAGCCTTTCGCTAAGACAGTTCTTGTGAAATTGGCAAAGGGATATTTGGAAGCCCATAGAGGGCTATGGTGAAAAAGGAAATATCCTCAGATGATATCTGGAAAGAAGCTTTCTGAGAAACTGCTCTGTGATGTGTGACTTCCACTCACAGAGTTACATCTGTATTTCGTGGATCTCTTTGCTAGCCTTATTTCTGTGGAATCTGAGAACAGATATTTCGGATCCCTTTGGTGACTATAGGGCCAAAGGAAATATCCTCCGATAACAAAGAGAAAGAAGACTTCTGAGAAACTTCTTTGTGTTCTGTGAAATCATCTAACAGAGTTATAGCTTTCCCCTCAAGAAGAATTTCGCTAAGACAGTTCTTGTGGAATTGGCAAAGGGATATTGGAAGCCCTTAGAGGCCTATGGTGAAAAAGGAAATATCCTCAGATGAAATCTGGAGAGAAGCTTTCTGAGAAACTGCTTAGTGTTCTTTTAATTCATCTCACAGAGTTACATCTGTATTTCGTGGATCTCTTTGCTAGCCTTATTTCTGTGGAATCTGAGAACAGATATTTCGGATCCCTTTGGTGACTATAGGGCCAAAGGAAATATCCTCCGATAACAAAGAGAAAGAAGACTTCTGAGAAACTTCTTTGTGTTCTGTGAAATCATCTAACAGAGTTACAGCTTTCCCCTCAAGAAGAATTTCGCTAAGACAGTTCTTGTGGAATTGGCAAAGGGATATTGGAAGCCCTTAGAGGCCTATGGTGAAAAAGGAAATATCCTCAGATGAAATCTGGAAAGAAGCTTTCAGAGAAACTGCTTAGTGTTCTTTTAATTCATCTCACAGAGTTACATCTGTATTTCGTGGATCTCTTTGCTAGCCTTATTTCTGTGGAATCTGAGAACAGATATTTCGGATCCCTTTCAAGACTATAGGGCCAAAGGAAATATCATCTCATAACAAAGAGAAAGAAGCTTTCTGAGAAACTTCTTTGTGTTTTGTGAAATCATCTCACAGAGTTACAGCTTTCCCCTAAAGAAGCCTTTCGCTAAGACAGTTCTTGTGGAATTGGCAAAGTGATATTTGGAAGCCCATAGAGGGCTATGGTGAAAAAGGAAATATCCTCAGATGAAATCTGGAAAGAAGCTTTCTGAGAAACTGCTTAGTGTTCTGTTAATTCATCTCACAGAGTTACATCTGTATTTCGTGGATCTCTTTGCTAGCCTTTTTTCTGTGGAATCTGAGAAGAGATATTTCGGATCCCTTTGAAGACTATAGGACCAAAGGAAATATCCTCGGATAACAAAGAGAAAAAAGCTTTCTGAGAAACTTCCTTCTGTTCTGTGAAATCATCTCACAGAGTTACAGCTTTCCCCTCAAGAAGCCTTTCGCTAGGACAGTTCTTGTGGAATTGGCAAAGTGATATTTGGAAGCCCATATAGGCCTCTGGTGAAAAGGGAAATATCCTCAGATGGAATCTGGAAAGAAGCATTCTGAGAAACTGCTCTGTGATGTGTGACTTCCACTCACAGAGTTACATCTGTATTTCGTGGATCTCTTTGCTAGCCTTATTTCTGTGGAATCTGAGAACAGATATTTCGGATCCCTTTGAAGACTATAGGGCCAAAGGAAATATCCTCCGATAACAAAGAGAAAGAAGCTTTCTGAGAAACTTCTTTGTGTTCTGTGAAATCATCTCACAGAGTTACAGCTTTCCCCTCAAGAAGCCTTTCGCTAAGACAGTTCTTGTGGAATTGACAAAATGATGTTTGGAAGCCCATAGAGGGCTATGGTGATAAAGGAAATATCCTCAGATGAAATCTGGAAAGAAACTTTCTGAGAAACTGCTCTGTTATGTGTGACTTCCACTCACAAAGTTACCTCTGTACTTCGTGGATCTCTTTGCTAGCCTTATTTCTGTGGAATCTGAGAACAGATATTTCGGATCCCTTTGAAGACTATAGGGCCAAAGGAAATATCCTCCGATAACAAAGAGAAAGAAGCTTTCTGAGAAACTTCTTTGTGTTCTGTGAAATCATCTCACAGAGTTACAGCTTTCCGCTCAAGAAGCCTTTCGCTAAGACAGTTCTTGTGGAATTGGCAAAGGTATATTTGGAAGCCCGTAGAGGGCTATGGTGAAAAAGGAAATATACTCAGATGAAATCTGGAAAGAAGCTTTCTGAGAAACTGCTTAGTGTTCTGTTAATTCATCTCACAGAGTTACATCTGTATTTCGTGGATCTCTTTGCTAGCCTTATTTCTGTGGAATCTGAGAACAGATATTTCGGATCCCTTTGTAGACTATAGGGCCAAAGGAAATATCCTCCGATAACAAAGAGAAAGAAGCTTTCTGAGAAACTTCTTTGTGTTCTGTGAAATCATGTCACAGAGTTACAGCTTTCCCCTCAAGAAGCCTTTCGCTAAGACAGTTCTTGTGGAATTGGCAAAGTGATATTTGGAAGTCCTTAGACGGCTATGGTGAAAAAGGAAATATCCTCAGGTGATATGTGGAAAGAAGCTTTCTGAGAAACTGCTTAGTGTTCTGTTAATTCATCTCACAGAGTTACGTCTGTATTTCGTGGATCTCTTTGCTAGCCTTATTTCTGTGGAATCTGAGAAGAGATATTTCGGATCCCTTTGAAGACTATAGGGACAAAGTAAATATCATCTGATAACAAAGAGAAAGAAGCTTTCGGAGAAACTTCTTTGTGTTCTGTGAAATCAACTCACAGAGTTTCAGCTTTCCCCTCATGAAGCCTTTCGCTAAGACAGTTCTTGTGGAATTGGCAAAGTGATATTTGGAAGCCCATAGAGGGCTATGGTGAAAAAGGAAATATCCTCAGATGAAATCTGGAAAGAAGCTTTCTGCGAAACTGCTTAGTGTTCTCTTAATTCATCTCACAGAGTTACATCTGTATTTCGTGGATCTCTTTGCTAGCCTTATTTCTGTGTAATCTGAGAAGAGATATTTCGGATCCCTTTGAAGACTATAGGACCAAAGGAAATATCCTCGGACAACAAAGAGAAAGAAGCTTTCTGAGAAACTTCTTTGTGTTCTGTGAAATCATCTCACAGAGTTACAGCTTTCCCCTCAAGAAGCCTTTCGCTAAGACAGTTCTTGTGGAATTGGCAACGTGATATTTGGAAGCCCATAGAGGGCTATGGTGAAAAAGGAAATATCCTCAGGTGATATGTGGAAAGAAGCTTTCTGAGAAACTGCTTAGTGTTCTGTTAATTCATCTCACAGAGTTACATCTGTATTTCGTGGATCTCTTTGCTAGCCTTATTTCTGTGGAATCTGAGAACAGATATTTCGGATCCCTTTGTAGACTATAGGGCGTAAGGCAATATCCTCCGATAACAAAGAGAAAGAAGCTTTCTGAGAAACTTCTTTATGTTCTGTGAAATCATCTCACAGAGTTACAGCTTTCCGTCAAGAAGCCTTTCGCTAAGACAGTTCTTGTGGAATTGGCAAAGTGATATTTGGAAGCCTATAGAGGGCTATGGTGAAAAAGGAAATATCCTCAGATGAAATCTGGAAAGAAGCTTTCTGAGAAACTGCTTAGTGTTCTGTTAATTCATCTCACAGAGTTACATCTGTATTTCGTGGATCTCTTTGCTAGCATTCTTTCTGTGGAATCTGAGAGCAGATATTTCGGATCCCTTTGAAGACTATAGGGCCAAAGTAAATATCCTCGGATAACAAAGAGAAAGAAGCTTTCTGAGAAACTTCTTTGTGTTCTGTGAAATCATCTCACAGAGTTACAGCTTTCCCCTCAAGAAGCCTTTCGCTAAGACAGTTCTTTTGGAATTGGCAAAGTGATATTTGGAAGCCCTTAGAGGGCTACGGTGAAAAAGGAAATATCCTCAGATGAAATCTGGAAAGAAGCTTTCTGAGAAACTGCTCTGTGATGTGTGACTTCCACTCACAGAGTTACATCTGTATTTCGTGGATCTCTTTGCTAGCCTTATTTCTGTGGAATCTGAGAAGAGATATTTCGGATCCCTTTGAAGACTATAGGGCCAAAGGAAATATCCTCCAATAACAAAGAGAAAGAAGCTTTCTGAGAAACTTCTTTGTGTTCTGTGAAATCATCTCACAGAGTTACAGCTTTCCCCTCAAGAAGCCTTTCGCTAAGACAGTTCTTGTAGAATTGGCAAAGGGATATTTGGAAGCCCATAGAGGGCTACGGTGAAATAGGAAATATCCTCAGATGAAATCTGGAAAGAAGCTTTATTAGAAACTGCTCTTTATGTGTGACTTCCACTCACAGAGTTACCTCTGTACTTCGTGGATCTCTTTGCTAGCCTTATTGCTGTGGAATCTGAGAACAGATATTTCGGATCCCTTTGAAGACTATAGGGCCAAAGGAAATATCCTCCGATAACAAAGAGAAAGAAGCTTTCTGAGAAACTTCTTTGTGTTCTGTGAAATCATCTCACAGAGTTACAGCTTTCCACTCAAGGAGTCTTTCGCTAAGACAGTTCTTGTGGAATTGGCAAAGGGATATTTGGGAGCCCATAGAGGGCAATGTTGAAAAACGAAATATCCTCAGATGAAATCTGGAAAGAAGTTTTCTGAGAAACTGCTTAGTGTTCTTTTAATTCATCTCACAGAGTTACATCTGTATTTCGTGGATCTCTTTGCTAGCCTTATTTCTGTGGAATCTGAGAACAGATATTTCGGATCCCTTTCAAGACTATAGGGCCAAAGGAAATATCCTCTCATAACAAAGAGACAGAAGCTTTCTGAGAAACTTCTTTGTGTTCTGTGAAATCATCTCACAGAGTTACAGCTTTCCCCCAAGAAGCCTTTCGCTAAGCCAGTTCTTGTGGAATTGGCAAAGGGATATTTGGAAGCCCATAGAGGGCTACGGTGAAAAAGGAAATATCCTCAGATGAAATCTGGAAAGAAGCTTTCTGAGAAACTGCTTAGTGTTCTGTTAATTCATCTCACAGAGTTACATCTGTATTTCGTGGATCTCTTTGCTAGCCTTATTTCTGTGGAATCTGAGAACAGATATTTCGGATCCCTTTGAAGACTATAGGGCCAAAGGAAATATCCTCCGATAACAAAGAGAAAGAAGCTTTCTGAGAAACTTCTTTGTGTTCTGTAAAATCATCTCACAGAGTTACAGCTTTCCCCTCAAGAAGCCTTTCGCTAAGACAGTTCTTGTGAAATTGGCAAAGGGATATTTGGGAGCCCATAGAGGGCTATGGTGAAAAAGGAAATATCCTCAGATGAAATCTGGAAAGAAGCTTTCTGAGAAACTGCTCTGTGATGTGTGACTTCTACTCACAGAGTTACATCTGTATTTCGTGGATCTCTTTGCTAGCCTTATTTCTGTGGAATCTCAGAACAGATATTTCGGATCCCTTTGAAGACTATAGGTCCAAAGGAAATATCCTCCGATAACAAAGAGAAAGAAGCTTTCTGAGAAACTTCTTTGTGTTCTGTGAAATCATCTCACAGAGTTACAGCTTTCCCCTGAAGAAGCCTTTCGCTAAGACAGTTCTTGTGGAATTGGCAAAGGGATATTTGGAAGCCCGTAGAGGGCTATGATGAAAAAGGAAATATACTCAGATGAAATCTGGAAAGAAGCCTTCTGAGAAACTGCTTCGTGTTCTGTTAATTCATTTCACAGAGTTACATCTGTATTTCGTGGATCTCTTTGCTAGCCTTATTTCTGTTGAATCTGAGAACAGATATTTCGGATCCCTTTGAAGACTTCAGGGCCAAAGGAAATATCCTCCGATAACAAAGAGAAAGAAGCTTTCTGAGAAACTTCTTTGTGTTCTGTGAAATCATCTCACAGAGTTACAGCTTTGCCCAAAAGAAGCCTTTCGCTAAGACAGTTCTTGTGGAATTGGCAAAGTGATGTTTGGAAGCCCATAGAGGGCTATGGTGTAAAAGGAAATATCATCAGATGAAATCTGGAAAGAAGCTTTCTGAGAAACTGCTTAGTGTTCTGTTAATTCATCTCACAGAGTTACATCTGTATTTCGTGGATCTCTTTGCTAGCCTTATTTCTGTGGAATCTGAGAACAGATATTTCGGATCCCTTTGATGATTATATGGCCAAAGGAAATATCCGCCGATAACAAAGAGAAAGAAGCTTTCTGAGAAACTTCTTTGTGTTCTGTGAAATCATCTCACAGAGTTACAGCTTTCCCCTCAAGAAGCCTTTCGCTAAGCCAGTTCTTGTGGAATTGGCAAAGGGATATTTGGAAGCCCATAGAGGGCTATGGTGAAAAAGGAAATATCCTCAGATGAAATCTGGAAAGAAGTTTTCTGAGAAACTGCTTAGTGTTCTGTTAATTCATCTCACAGAGTTACATCTGTATTTCGTGGATCTCTTTGCTAGCCTTATTTCTGTGGAATCTGAGAACAGATATTTCGGATCCCTTTGAAGTCTATAGGGCCAAAGGAAATATCCTCCGATAACAAAGAGAAAGAAGCTTTCTGAGAAACTTCTTTGTGTTCTGTAAAATCATCTCACAGAGTTACAGCTTTCCCCTCAAGAAGCCTTTCGCTAAGACAGTTCTTGTGAAATTGGCAAAGGGATATTTGGGAGCCCATAGAGGGTTATGGTGAAAAAGGAAATATCCTCAAATGAAATCTGGAAAGAAGCTTTCTGAGAAACTGCTCTGTGATGTGTGACTTCTACTCACAGAGTTACATCTGTATTTCATGGATCTCTTTGCTAGCCTTATTTCTGTGGAATCTGAGAACAGATATTTCGGATCCCTTTGAAGACTACAGGGCCAAAGGAAATATCCTCCGATAACAAAGAGAAAGAAGCTTTCTGAGAAACTTCTTTGTGTTCTGTGAAATCATCTCACAGAGTTACAGCTTTGCCCACAAGAAGCCTTTCGCTAAGACAGTTCTTGTGGAATTGGCAAAGTGATGTTTGGAAGCCCATAGAGGACTATGGTGTAAAAGGAAATATCCTCAGATGAAATCTGGAAGGAGCTTTCTGAGAAACTGCTCTGTGATGTGTGACTTCCACTCACAGAGTTACATCTGTATGTCGTGGATCTCTTTGCTAGCCTTATTTCTGTGGAATCTGAGAACAGATAATTCGTATCCCTTTGAAGAATATAGGGCCAAAGGAAATATCCTCCGATAACAAAGAGAAAGAAGCTTTCTGAGAAACTTCTTTGTGTTCTGTGAAATCATCTCACAGAGTTTCCGCTTTCCTCTCAAGAAGGCTTTCGCTAAGACAGTTCTTGTGGAATTGGAAAAGGGATATTTGGAAGCCGATAGAGGGCTATGGTTTAAAAGGAAATATCCTCAGATGAAATCTGGAAAGAAGCTTTCTGAGAAACTGCTTAGTGTTCTGTTAATTCATCTCACAGAGTTACATCTGTATTTCGTGGATCTCTTTGCTAGCCTTATTTCTGGTGAATCTGAGAACAGATATTTCGGATCCCTTTGAAGACTATAGGACCAAAGGGAATATCCTCTGATAACAAAGAGAAAGAAGCTTTCTGAGAAACATCTTTGTGTTCTGTGAAATCATCTCACAGAGTTACAGCTTTCCCCTCTAGAAGAATTTCGCTAAGACAGTTCTTGTGGAATTGGAAAAGGGATATTTGGAAGCCCTTAGAGCCCTATGGTGAAAAAGGAAATATCCTCAGATGAAATCTGGAAAGAAGCTTTCTGAGAAACTGCTTAGTGTTCTGTTAATTCATCTCACAGAGTTACATCTGTATATCGTGGATCTCTTTGGTAGCCTTATTTCTGTGGAATCTGAGAACAGATATTTCGGATCCCATTGAAGACTATAGGGCCAAAGGAAATATCCTCCGATAACAAAGAGAAAGAAGCTTTCTGAGAAACTTCTTTGTGTTCCTTGAAATCATCTCACAGAGTTACAGCGTTCCCCTCAAGAAGCCTTTCGCTAAGACTGTTCTTGTGGAATTGGCAAAGTGATATTTGGAAGCCCATAGAAGGCTAAGGTGAAAAAGGAAATATCCTCAGATGAAATCTGGAAAGAAGCTTTCTGAGAAACTGCTCTGTGATGTGTGACTTCCTTTCACAGAATTACATCTGTATTTCGTGGATCCCTTTGCTAGCCTTATTTCTGTGGAATCTGAGAACAGATATTTTGGATCCCTTTGAAGACTATAGGGCCAAAGGAAATATCCTCCGATAACAAAGAGAAAGAAGCTTTCTGAGAAACTTCTTTTGTTCTGTGAAATCATCACACAGAGTTACAGCTTTCCCCTCAAGAAGCCTTTCGCTAAGACAGTTCTTGTGGATTGGCGAAGGGATATTTGGGAGCCCATAGAGGGCTATGGTGAAAAAGGAAATATCCTCAGATGAAATTTGTAAAGAAGATTTCTGAGAAACTGCTCTGTGATGTGTGACTTCCACTCACAGAGTTTCATCTGTATTTCGTGGATCTCTTTGCTAGCCTTATTTCTGTGGAATCTGAGAACAGATATTTCGGATCCCTTTGAAGACAATAGGGCCAAAGGAAATATCCTCCGATAACAAAGAGAAAGAAGCTTTCTGAGAAACTTCTTTGTGTTCTGTGAAATCATCTCACAAAGTTACAGCTTTCCCCTCAAGAAGCCTTTCGCTAAGACAGTTCTTGTGGAATTGGCAAAGTGATATTTAGAAGCCCATAGAGTGCTATGGTGAAAAAGGAAATATCCTCAGATGAAATCTGGAAAGAAGCTTTCTGAGAAACTGCTTAGTGTTCTCTTAATTCATCTCACAGCGTTACATCTGTATTTCGTGGATCTCTTTGCTAGCATTCTTTCTGTGGAATCTGAGAACAGATATTTCGGATCCCTTTGAAGACTATAGGGACAAAGGAAATATCCTCAGATAACAAAGAGAAACAAGCTTTCTGAGAAACTTCTTTCTGTTCGGTGAAATCATCTCAAAGAGTTACAGCTTCCCCTTCAAGAAGCCTTTCGCTAAGACAGTTCTTGTGGAATTGGCAAAGGGATATTTGGAAGCCCATAGAGGGCTATGGTGAAAAAGGAAATATCCTCAGATGAAATCTGGAAAGAAGCTTTCTGAGAAACTGCTCTGTGATGTGTGACTTCCACTCACAGAGTTACATCTGTATTTCGTGGATCTCTTTGCTAGCCTTATTTCTGTGGAATCTGAGAACAGATATTTCGGATCCCTTTCAAGACTATAGGGCCAAAGGAAATATCATCTCATAACAAAGAGAAAGAAGCTTTCTGAGAAACTTCTTTGTGTTCTGTGAAATCATCTCACAGAGTTACAGCTTTCCCCTCAAGAAGCCTTTCGCTAAGACAGTTCTTGTGGAATTGGCAAAGTGATATTTGGAAGCCCATAGAGGGCTATGGTGAAAAAGGAAATATCCTCAGATGAAATCTGGAAAGAAGCTTTCTGAGAAACTGCTTAGTGTTCTGTTAATTCATCTCACAGAGTTACATCTGTATTTCGTGGATCTCTTTGCTAGCCTTTTTTCTGTGGAATCTGAGAAGAGATATTTCGGATCCCTTTGAAGACTATAGGACCAAAGGAAATATCCTCGGATAACAAAGAGAAAAAAGCTTTCTGAGAAACTTCTTTCTGTTCTGTGAAATCATCTCACAGAGTTACAGCTTTACCCTCAAGAAGCCTTTCGCTAGGACAGTTCTTGTGGAATTGGCAAAGTGATATTTGGAAGCCCGTATAGGCCTCTGGTGAAAAGGGAAATATCCTCAGATGGAATCTGGAAAGAAGCATTCTGAGAAACTGCTCTGTGATGTGTGACTTCCACTCACAGAGTTACATCTGTATTTCGTGGATCTCTTTGCTAGCCTTATTTCTGTGGAATCTGAGAACAGATATTTCGGATCCCTTTGAAGACTATAGGGCCAAAGGAAATATCCTCCGATAACAAAGAGAAAGAAGCTTTCTGAGAAACTTCTTTGTGTTCTGTGAAATCATCTCACAGAGTTACAGCTTTCCCCACAAGAAGCCTTTCGCTAAGACAGTTCTTGTGGAATTGACAAAGTGATGTTTGGAAGCCCATAGAGGGCTATGGTGATAAAGGAAATATCCTCAGATGAAATCTGGAAAGAAACTTTCTGAGAAACTGCTCTGTTATGTGTGACTTCCACTCACAAAGTTACCTCTGTACTTCGTGGATCTCTTTGCTAGCCTTATTTCTGTGGAATCTGAGAACAGATATTTCGGATCCCTTTGTAGACTATAGGGCCAAAGGAAATATCATCCGATAACAAAGAGAAAGAAGCTTTCTGAGAAACTTCTTTGTGTTCTGTGAAATCATGTCACAGAGTTACAGCTTTCCCCTCAAGAAGCCTTTCGCTAAGACTGTTCTTGTGGAATTGGCAAAGTGATATTTGGAAGCCCTTAGAGGGCTATGGTGAAAAAGGAAATATCCTCAGGTGATATGTGGAAAGAAGCTTTCTGAGAAACTGCTTAGTGTTCTGTTAATTCATCTCACAGAGTTACGTCTGTATTTCGTGGATCTCTTTGCTAGCCTTATTTCTGTGGAATCTGAGAACAGATATTTCGGATCCCTTTGAAGACTATAGGGACAAAGGAAATATCATCTGATAACAAAGAGAAAGAAGCTTTCGGAGAAACTTCTTTGTGTTCTGTGAAATCAACTCACAGAGTTTCAGCTTTCCCCTCAGGAAGCCTTTCGCTAAGACAGTTCTTGTGGAATTGGCAAAGTGATATTTGGAAGCCCATAGAGGGCTATGGTGAAAAAGGAAATATCCTCAGATGAAATCTGGAAAGAAGCTTTCTGCGAAACTGCTTAGTGTTCTGTTAATTCATCTCACAGAGTTTCATCTGTATTTCGTGGATCTCTTTGCTAGACTTATTTCTCTGTAATCTGAGAAGAGATATTTCGGATCCCTTTGAAGACTATAAGACCAAAGGAAATATCCTCGGACAACAAAGAGAAAGAAGCTTTCTGAGAAACTTCTTTGTGTTCTGTGAAATCATCTCACAGAGTTACAGCTTTCCCCTCAAGAAGACTTTCGCTAAGACAGTTCTTGTGGAATTGGCAACGTGATATTTGGAAGCCCATAGAGGGCTATGGTGAAAAAGGAAATATCCTCAGGTGATATGTGGAAAGAAGCTTTCTGAGAAACTGCTTAGTGTTCTGTTAATTCATCTCACAGAGTTACATCTGTATTTCGTGGATCTCTTTGCTAGCCTTATTTCTGTGGAATCTGAGAACAGATATTTCGGATCCCTTTCAAGACTATAGGGCCAAAGGAAATATCATCTGATAACAAAGAGAAAGAAGCTTTCGGAGAAACTTCTTTGTGTTCTGTGAAATCAACTCACAGAGTTTCAGCTTTCCCCTCAAGAAGCCTTTCGCTAAGACAGTTCTTGTGGAATTGGCAAAGTGATATTTGGAAGCCCATAGAGGGCTATGGTGAAAAAGGAAATATCCTCAGATGAAATCTGGAAAGAAGCTTTCTGAGAAACTGCTTAGTGTTCTGTTAATTCATCTCACAGAGTTACATCTGTATTTCGTGGATCTCTTTGCTAGCCTTATTTCTGTGGAATCTGAGAACAGATATTTCGGATCCCTTTGAAGACTATAGGACCAAAGGAAATATCCTCGGACAACAAAGAGAAAGAAGCTTTCTGAGAAACTTCTTTGTGTTCTGTGAAATCATCTCACAGAGTTACAGCATTCCCCTCAAGAAGCCTTTCGCTAAGACAGTTCTTGTGGAATTGGCAAAGGGATATTTGGAAGCCCATAGAGGCCTAGGGTGAAAAACGAAATACCCTCAGATGAAATCTTGAAAGAAGCTTTCTGAGAAACTGCTCTGTGATGTGTGACTTCCACTCACAGAGTTACATCTGTGTTTCGTGGATCTCTTTGCTAGCCTTATTTCTGTGGAATCTGAGAACAGATATTTCGGATCCCTTTGAAGACTATAGGGACAAAGGAAATATCATCTGATAACAAAGAGAAAGAAGCTTTCGGAGAAACTTCTTTGTGTTCTGTGAAATCAACTCACAGAGTTTCAGCTTTCCCCTCATGAAGCCTTTCGCTAAGACAGTTCTTGTGGAATTGGCAAAGTGATATTTGGAAGCCCATAGAGGGCTATGGTGAAAAAGGAAATATCCTCAGATGAAATCTGGAAAGAAGCTTTCTGCGAAACTGCTTAGTGTTCTGTTAATTCATCTCACAGAGTTACATCTGTATTTCGTGGATCTCTTTGCTAGTCTTATTTCTCTGTAATCTGAGAAGAGATATTTCGGATCCCTTTGAAGACTATAGGACCAAACGAAATATCCTCGGACAACAAACAGAAAGAAGCTTTCTGAGAAACTTCTTTGTGTTCTGTGAAATCATCTCACAGAGTTACAGCTTTCCCCTCAAGAAGACTTTCGCTAAGACAGTTCTTGTGGAATTGGCAACGTGATATTTGGAAGCCCATAGAGGGCTACGGTGAAAAAGGAAATATCCTCAGGTGATATGTGGAAAGAAGCTTTCTGAGAAACTGCTTAGTGTTCTGTTAATTCATCTCACAGAGTTACATCTGTATTTCGTGGATCTCTTTGCTAGCCTTATTTCTGTGGAATCTGAGAACAGATATTTCGGATCCCTTTCAAGACTATAGGGCCAAAGGAAATATCATCTGATAACAAAGAGAAAGAAGCTTTCGGAGAAACTTCTTTGTGTTCTGTGAAATCAACTCACAGAGTTTCAGCTTTCCCCTCAAGAAGCCTTTCGCTAAGACAGTTCTTGTGGAATTGGCAAAGTGATATTTGGAAGCCCATAGAGGGCTATGGTGAAAAAGGAAATATCCTCAGATGAAATGTGGAAAGAAGCTTTCTGAGAAACTGCTTAGTGTTCTGTTAATTCATCTCACAGAGTTACATCTGTATTTCGTGGATCTCTTTGCTAGCCTTATTTCTGTGGAATCTGAGAACAGATATTTCGGATCCCTTTGAAGACTATAGGACCAAAGGAAATATCCTCGGACAACAAAGAGAAAGCAGCTTTCTGAGAAACTTCTTTGTGTTCTGTGAAATCATCTCACAGAGTTACAGCTTTCCCCTCAAGAAGCCTTTCGCTAAGACAGTTCTTGTGGAATTGGCAAAGTGATATTTGGAAGCCCATAGAGGCCTATGGTGAAAAAGGAAATATCCTCAGATGAAATCTGGAAAGGAGCTTTCTGAGAAACTGCTCTGTGATCTGTGACTTCCACTCACAGAGTTACATCCGTATTTCGTGGATCTCTTTGCTAGCCTTATTTCTGTGGAATCTGAGAACAGATATTTCGGATCCCTTTGATGATTATAGGGCCAAAGGAAATATCCTCCGATAACAAAGAGAAAGAAGCTTTCTGAGAAACTTCTTTGTGTTCTGTGAAATCATCTCACAGAGTTACAGCTTTCCCCTCAAGAAGCCTTTCGCTAAGACAGTTCTTGTGGAATTGGCAAAGTGATATTTGGAAGCCCATAGAGCCCTATGGTGAAAAAGGAAATATCCTCAGATGAAATCTGGAAAGAAGCTTTCTGAGAAACTGCTTAGTGTTCTGTTAATTCATCTCACAGAGTTACATCTGTATTTCGTGGATCTCTTTGCTAGCCTTATTTCTGTGGAATCTGAGAACAGATATTTCGGATCCCTTTGAAGACTATAGGGCGAAAGGCAATATCCTCCGATAACAAAGAGAAAGAAGCTTTCTGAGAAATTTCTTTATGTTCTGTTAAATCATCTCACAGAGTTACAGCTTTCCCTCAAGAAGCCTTTCGCTAAGACAGTTCTTGTGGAATTGGCAAAGTGATATTTGGAAGCCTATAGAGGGCTATGGTGAAAAAGGAAATATCCTCAGATGAAATCTGTAAAGAAGCTTTCTGAGAAACTGCTTAGTGTTCTGTTAATTCATTTCACAGAGTTACATCTGTATTTCGTGGATCTCTTTGCTAGCATTCTTTCTGTGGAATCTGAGAGCAGATATTTCGGATCCCTTTGAAGACTATACGGCCAAAGTAAATATCCTCGGATAACAAAGAGAAAGAAGCTTTCTGAGAAACTTCTTTGTGTTCTGTGAAATCATCTCACAGAGTTACAGCTTTCCCCTCAAGAAGCCTTTCGCTAAGACAGTTCTTTTGGAATTGGCAAAGTGATATTTGGAAGCACTTAGAGGGCTAAGGTGAAAAAGGAAATATCCTCAGATGAAATCTGGAAAGAAGCTTTCTGAGAAACTGCTCTGTGATGTGTGACTTCCACTCACAGAGTTACATCTGTATTTCGTGGATCTCTTTGCTAGCCTTATTTCTGTGGAATCTGAGAAGAGATATTTCGGATCCCTTTGAAGACTATAGGGCCAAAGGAAATATCTTCCAATAACAAAGAGAAAGAAGCTTTCTGAGAAACTTCTTTGTGTTCTGTGAAATCATCTCACAGAGTTACAGCTTTCCCCTCAAGAAGCCTTTCGCTAAGACAGTTCTTGTGGAATTGGCAAAGCGATATTTGGAAGCCCATAGAGGGCTATGGTGAAATAGGAAATATCCTCAGATGAAATCTGGAAAGAAGCTTTCTTAGAAACTGCTCTTTATGTGTGACTTCCACTCACAGAGTTACCTCTGTACTTCGTGGATCTCTTTGCTAGCATTATTTCTGTGTAATCTGAGAACAGATATTTCGGATCCCTTTGAAGACTATAGGGCCAAAGGAAATATCCTCCAATAACAAAGAGAAAGAAGCTTTCTGAGAAACTTCTTTGTGTTCTGTGAAATCATCTCACAGAGTTACAGCTTTCCCCTCAAGAAGCCTTTCGCTAAGACAGTTCTTGTGGAATTGGCAAAGGGATATTTGGAAGCCCGTAGAGGGCTATGGTGAAAAAGGAAATATACTCAGATGAAATCTGGAAAGAAGCTTTCTGAGAAACTGCTTAGTGTTCAGTTAATTCATCTCACAGAGTTACATCTGTATTTCGTGGATCTCTTTGCTAGCCTTATTTCCGTGGAATCTGAGAACAGATATTTCGGATCCCTTTGAAGACTATAGGGCCAAAGAAAATATCCTCCGATAACAAAGAGAAAGAAGCTTTCTGAGAAACTTCTTTGTGTTCTGTGAAATCATCTCACAGAGTTACAGCTTTCCCCTCAAGAAGCCTTTGGCTAAGACAGTTCTTGTGGAATTGGCAAAGGGATATTTGGGAGGCCATAGAGGGCTATGTTGAAAAAGGAAATATCCTCAGATGAAATCTGGAAAGAAGTTTTCTGAGAAACTGCTCTGTGATGTGTGACTTCCACTCACAGAGTTACCTCTGTATTTCGTGGATCTCTTTGCTAGCCTTATTTCTGTGGAATCTGAGAACAGATATTTCGAATCCCTTTGAAGGCTCTAGGACCAAAGGAAATATCCTCGGATAACCAAGAGAAAGAACCTTTCTGAGAAACTTCTTTGTGTTCTGTGAAATCATCTCACAGAGTTACAGCTTTCCCCTCAAGAAGCCTTTCGCTAAGACAGTTGTTGTGGAATTGGCAAAGGGATATTTGGAAGCCCATAGAGCCCTATGGTGAAAAAGGAAATATCAGATGAAATCTGGAAAGAAGCTTTCTGAGAAACTGCTTAGTGTTCTGTTAATTCATCTCACAGAGTTACATCTGTATTTCGTGGATCTCTTTGCTAGCCTTATTTCTGTGGAATCTGAGAACCGATATTTCGGATCCCTTTGATGATTATAGGGCCAAAGGAAATATCCTCCGATAACAAAGAGAAAGAAGCTTTCTGAGAAACTTCTTTGTGTTCTGTGAAATCATCTCACAGAGTTACAGCTTTCCCCTCAAGAAGCCTTTCGCTAAGACAGTTCTTGTGGAATTGGCAAAGGGATATTTGGAACCCCATAGAGCCCTATGGTGAAAAAGGAAATATACTCAGATGAAATCTGGAAAGGAGCTTTCTGAGAAACGGCTTAGTGTTCTGTTAATTCATCTCACAGAGTTACATCTGTATTTCGTGGATCTCTTTGCTAGCCTTATTTCTGTGGAATCTGAGAACAGATATTTCGGGTCCCTTTGAAGACTATAGGGCCAAAGGAAATATCCTCCGATAACAAAGAGAAAGAAGCTTTCTGAGAAACTTCTTTGTGTTCTGTGAAATCATCTCACAGAGTTACAGCTTTCCCCTCAAGAAGCCTTTCGCTAAGACAGTTCTTTTGGAATTGGCAAAGTGATATTTGGAAGCCCATAGAGGGCTATGGTGAAAAAGGAAATACCCTCAGATGAAATCTGGAAAGAAGCTTTCTGAGAAACTGCTCTGTGATGTGTGACTTCCACTCACAGAGTTACATCTGTATTTCGTGGATCTCTTTGCTAGCCTTATTTCTGTGGAATCTGAGAAGAGATATTTCGGATCCCTTTGAAGACTATAGGGCCAAAGGAAATATCCTCCAATAACAAAGAGAAAGAAGCTTTCTGAGAAACTTCTTTGTGTTCTGTGAAATCATCTCACAGAGTTACAGCTTTCCCCTCAAGAAGCCTTTCGCTAAGACAGTTCTTGTAGAATTGGCAAAGGGATATTTGGAAGCCCATAGAGGGCTATGGTGAAATAGGAAATATCCTCAGATGAAATCTGGAAAGAAGCTTTCTTAGAAACTGCTCTTTATGTGTGACTTCCACTCACAGAGTTACCTCTGTACTTCGTGGATCTCTTTGCTAGCCTTATTGCTGTGGAATCTGAGAACAGATATTTCGGATCCCTTTGAAGACTATAGGGCCAAAGGAAATATCCTCCGATAACAAAGAGAAAGAAGCTTTCTGAGAAACTTCTTTGTGTTCTGTGAAATCATCTCACAGAGTTACAGCTTTCCTCTCAAGAAGCCTTTCGCTAAGACAGTTCCTGTGGAATTGGCAAAGGGATATTTGGAAGCCCGTAGAGGGCTATGGTGAAAAAGGAAATATACTCAGATGAAATCTGGAAAGAAGCTTTCTGAGAAACTGCTTAGTGTTCATTTAATTCATCTCACAGAGTTACATCTGTATTTCGTGGATCTCTTTGCTAGCCTTATTTCTGTGGAATCTGAGAACAGATATTTCGGATCCCTTTGAAGACTATAGGGCCAAAGAAAATATCCTCCGATAACAAAAAGAAAGAAGCTTTCTGAGAAACTTCTTTGTGTTCTGTGAAATCATCTCAGAGAGTTACAGCTTTCCCCTCAAGAAGCCTTTCGCTAAGACAGCTCTTGTGGAATTGGCAAAGGGATATTTGGAAGCCCGTAGAGGGTTATGGTGAAAAAGGAAATATCCTCAGATGAAATCTGGAAAGAAGCTTTCTGAGAAACTGCTCTGTGATGTGTGACTTCCACTCACAGAGTTACATCTGTATTTCGTGGATCTCTTTGCTAGCCTTATTTCTGTGGAATCGGAGAACAGATATTTCGGATCCCTTTGAAGAGTATAGGGCCAAAGGAAATATCCTCCGATAACAAAGAGAAAGAAGCTTTCTGAGAAACTTCTTTGTGTTCTGTGAAATCATCTCACAGAGTTACAGCTTTCCACTCAAGGAGTCTTTCGCTAAGACAGTTCTTGTGGAATTGGCAAAGGGATATTTGGGAGCCCATAGAGGGCTATGTTGAAAAAGGAAATATCCTCAGATGAAATCTGGAAAGAAGCCTTCTGAGAAACTGCTTAGTGTTCTGTTAATTCATCTCACAGAGTTACATCTGTATTTCGTGGATCTCATTGCTAGCCTTATTTCTGTGGAATCTGAGAACAGATATTTCGGATCCCTTTGATGATTATAAGGCCAAAGGAAATATCCTCCGATGACAAAGAGAAAGAAGCTTTCTGAGAAACTTCTTTGTGTTCTGTGAAATCATCTCACAGAGTTACAGCTTTCCGCTCAAGAAGCCTTTCGCTAAGACAGTTCTTGTGGAATTGGCAAAGGGATATTTGGAAGCCCATAGAGCCCTATGGTGAAAAAGGAAATATATCCAGATGAAATCTGGAAAGAAGCTTTCTGAGAAACTGCTCTGTGATGTGTGACTTCCACTCACAGAGTTACATCTGTATTTCGTGGATCTCTTTGCTAGCCTTATTTCTGTGGAATCTGAGAATAGATATTTCGGATCCCTTTGAAGACTATAGGGCCAAAGGAAATATCCTCCGATAAGAAAGAGAAAGTAGCTTTCTGAGAAACTTCTTTGTGTTCTGTGAAATCATCTCACAGAGTTACAACTTTCCTCTCAAGAAGCCTTTCGCTAAGACAGTTCTTGTGGAATTGGCAAAGGTATATTTGGAAGCCCGTAGAGGGCTATGGTGAAAAAGGAAATATCCTCAGATGAAATCTGGAAAGAAGCTTTTTGAGAAACTGCTCTGTGATGTGTGACTTCCACTCACAGAGTTACATCTGTATTTCGTGGATCTCTTTGCTAGCCTTATTTCTGTGGAATCTGAGAACAGATATTTCGGATCCCTTTGAAGACTATAGGGCCAAAGAAAATATCCTCCGATAACAAAAAGAAAGAAGCTTTCTGAGAAACTTCTTTGTGTTCTGTGAAATCATCTCACAGAGTTACAGCTTTCCCCTCAAGAAGCCTTTCGCTAAGACAGTTCTTGTGGAATTGGCACAGGGATATTTGGAAGCCCGTAGAGGGCTATGGTGAAAAAGGAAATATCCTCTGATGAAATCTGGAAAGAAGCTTTCTGAGAAACTGCTCTGTGATGTGTGACTTCCACTCACAGAGTTACATCTGTATTTCGTGGATCTCTTTGCTAGCCTTATTTCTGTGGAATCTGAGAACAGATATTTCGGATCCCTTTGAAGACTATAGGGCCAAAGGAAATATCCTCCGATAACAAAGAGAAAGAAGCTTTCTGAGAAACTTCTTTGTGTTCTGTGAAATCATCTCACAGAGTTACAGCTTTCCACTCAAGGAGTCTTTCGCTAAGACAGTTCTTGTGGAATTGGCAAAGGGATATTTGGGAGCCCATAGAGGGCTATGTTGAAAAAGGAAATATCCTCAGATGAAATCTGGAAAGAAGCTTTCTGAGAAACTGCTCTGTGATGTGTGACTTCCACTCACAGAGTTACATCTGTATTTCGTGGATCTCTTTGCTAGCCTTATTTCTGTGGAATCTGAGAACAGATATTTCGGATCCCTTTCAAGACTATAGGGCCAAAGGAAATATCATCTCATAACAAAGAGAAAGAAGCTTTCTGAGAAACTTCTTTGTGTTCTGTGAAATCATCTCACAGAGTTACAGCTTTCCCCTCAAGAAGCCTTTCGCTAAGACAGTTCTTGTGGAATTGGCAAAGTGATATTTGGAAGCCCATAGAGGGCTATGGTGAAAAAGGAAATATCCTCAAATGAAATCTGGAAAGAAGCTTTCTGAGAAACTGCTTAGTGTTCTGTTAATTCATCTCACAGAGTTACATCTGTATTTCGTGGATCTCTTTGCTAGCCTTTTTTCTGTGGAATCTGAGAAGAGATATTTCGGATCCCTTTGAAGACTATAGGACCAAAGGAAATATCCTCGGATAACAAAGAGAAAAAAGCTTTCTGAGAAACTTCTTTCTGTTCTGTGAAATCATCTCACAGAGTTACAGCTTTCCCCTCAAGAAGCCTTTCGCTAGGACAGTTCTTGTGGAATTGGCAAAGTGATATTTGGAAGCCCGTATAGGGCTATGGTGAAAAGGGAAATATCCTCAGATGGAATCTGGAAAGAAGCATTCTGAGAAACTGCTCTGTGATGTGGGACTTCCACTCACAGAGTTACATCTGTATTTCGTGGATCTCTTTGCTAGCCTTATTTCTGTGGAATCTGAGAACAGATATTTCGGATCCCTTTGAAGACTATAGGGCCAAAGGAAATATCCTCCGATAACAAAGAGAAAGAAGCTTTCTGAGAAACTTCTTTGTGTTCTGTGAAATCATCTCACAGAGTTACAGCTTTCCCCACAAGAAGCCTTTCGCTAAGACAGTTCTTGTGGAATTGGCAAAGGGATATTTGGAAGGCCATACAGGGCTATGTTGAAAAAGGAAATATCCTCAGATGAAATCTGGAAAGAAGTTTTCTGAGAAACTGCTCTGTTATGTGTGACTTCCACTCACAGAGTTACCTCTGTCCTTCGTGGATCTCTTTGCTAGCCTTATTTCTGTGGAATCTGAGAACAGATATTTCGGATCCCTTTGTAGACTATAGGGCCAAAGGAAATATCATCCGATAACAAAGAGAAAGAAGCTTTCTGAGAAACTTCTTTGTGTTCTGTGAAATCATGTCACAGAGTTACAGCTTTCCCCTCAAGAAGCCTTTCGCTAAGACTGTTCTTGTGGAATTGGCAAAGTGATATTTGGAAGCCCTTAGAGGGCTATGGTGAAAAAGGAAATATCCTCAGGTGATATGTGGAAAGAAGCTTTCTGAGAAACTGCTTAGTGTTCTGTTAATTCATCTCACAGAGTTACGTCTGTATTTCGTGGATCTCTTTGCTAGCCTTATTTCTGTGGAATCTGAGAACAGATATTTCGGATCCCTTTGAAGACTATAGGGCCAAAGGAAATATCCTCCGATAAAAAAGAAAAAGGAGCTTTCTGAGAAACTTCTTTGTGTTCTGTGAAATCATCTCACAGAGTTACAGCTTTCCCCACAAGAAGCCTTTCTCTAAGACAGTTGTTGTGGAATTGGCAAAGTGATGTTTGGAAGCCCTTAGAGGGCTATGGTGAAAAAGGAAATATCCTCAGATGAAATCTGGAAAGAAGCTTTCTGCGAAACTGCTTAGTGTTCTGTTAATTCATCTCAAAGAGTTACATCTGTATTTCGTGGATCTCTTTGCTAGCCTTATTTCTCTGTAATCTGAGAAGAGATATTTCGGATCCCTTTGAAGACTATAGGACCAAAGGAAATATCCTCGGACAACAAAGAGAAAGAAGCTTTCTGAGAAACTTCTTTGTGTTCTGTGAAATCATCTCACAGAGTTACAGCTTTCCCCTCAAGAAGACTTTCGCTAAGACAGTTCTTGTGGAATTGGCAACGTGATATTTGGAAGCCCATAGAGGGCTATGGTGAAAAAGGAAATATCCTCAGGTGATATGTGGAAAGAAGCTTTCTGAGAAACTGCTTAGTGTTCTGTTAATTCATCTCACAGAGTTACATCTGTATTTCGTGGATCTCTTTGCTAGCCTTATTTCTGTGGAATCTGAGAACAGATATTTCGGATCCCTTTCAAGACTATAGGGCCAAAGGAAATATCATCTGATAACAAAGAGAAAGAAGCTTTCGGAGAAACTTCTTTGTGTTCTGTGAAATCAACTCACAGAGTTTCAGCTTTCCCCTCAAGAAGCCTTTCGCTAAGACAGTTCTTGTGGAATTGGCAAAGTGATATTTGGAAGCCCATAGAGGGCTATGGTGAAAAAGGAAATATCCTCAGATGAAATCTGGAAAGAAGCTTTC
Organism: Macaca mulatta; assembly: GCF_049350105.2. Classification (NCBI taxonomy): domain Eukaryota; kingdom Metazoa; phylum Chordata; class Mammalia; order Primates; family Cercopithecidae; genus Macaca; species Macaca mulatta. The sequence goes on along the minus strand of NC_133422.1, from coordinate 49,089,800 downwards.
TGAGAAACTGCTTAGTGTTCTGTTAATTCATCTCACAGAGTTACATCTGTATTTCGTGGATCTCTTTGCTAGCCTTATTTCTGTGGAATCTGAGAACAGATATTTCGGATCCCTTTGAAGACTATAGGACCAAAGGAAATATCCTCGGACAACAAAGAGAAAGAAGCTTTCTGAGAAACTTCTTTGTGTTCTGTGAAATCATCTCACAGAGTTACAGCATTCCCCTCAAGAAGCCTTTCGCTAAGACAGTTCTTGTGGAATTGGCAAAGGGATATTTGGAAGCCCATAGAGGCCTATGGTGAAAAACGAAATACCCTCAGATGAAATCTTGAAAGAAGCTTTCTGAGAAACTGCTCTGTGATGTGTGACTTCCACTCACAGAGTTACATCTGTATTTCGTGGATCTCTTTGCTAGCCTTATTTCTGTGGAATCTGAGAACAGATATTTCGGATCCCTTTGAAGACTATAGGGACAAAGGAAATATCATCTGATAACAAAGAGAAAGAAGCTTTCGGAGAAACTTCTTTGTGTTCTGTGAAATCAACTCACAGAGTTTCAGCTTTCCCCTCATGAAGCCTTTCGCTAAGACAGTTCTTGTGGAATTGGCAAAGTGATATTTGGAAGCCCATAGAGGGCTACGGTGAAAAAGGAAATATCCTCAGATGAAATCTGGAAAGAAGCTTTCTGCGAAACTGCTTAGTGTTCTGTTAATTCATCTCACAGAGTTACATCTGTATTTCGTGGATCTCTTTGCTAGTCTTATTTCTCTGTAATCTGAGAAGAGATATTTCGGATCCCTTTGAAGACTATAGGACCAAACGAAATATCCTCGGACAACAAACAGAAAGAAGCTTTCTGAGAAACTTCTTTGTGTTCTGTGAAATCATCTCACAGAGTTACAGCTTTCCCCTCAAGAAGACTTTCGCTAAGACAGTTCTTGTGGAATTGGCAACGTGATATTTGGAAGCCCATAGAGGGCTATGGTGAAAAAGGAAATATCCTCAGGTGATATGTGGAAAGAAGCTTTCTGAGAAACTGCTTAGTGTTCTGTTAATTCATCTCACAGAGTTACATCTGTATTTCGTGGATCTCTTTGCTAGCCTTATTTCTGTGGAATCTGAGAACAGATATTTCGGATCCCTTTCAAGACTATAGGGCCAAAGGAAATATCATCTGATAACAAAGAGAAAGAAGCTTTCGGAGAAACTTCTTTGTGTTCTGTGAAATCAACTCACAGAGTTTCAGCTTTCCCCTCAAGAATCCTTTCGCTAAGACAGTTCTTGTGGAATTGGCAAAGTGATATTTGGAAGCCCATAGAGGGCTATGGTGAAAAAGGAAATATCCTCAGATGAAATGTGGAAAGAAGCTTTCTGAGAAACTGCTTAGTGTTCTGTTAATTCATCTCACAGAGTTACATCTGTATTTCGTGGATCTCTTTGCTAGCCTTATTTCTGTGGAATCTGAGAACAGATATTTCGGATCCCTTTGAAGACTATAGGACCAAAGGAAATATCCTCGGACAACAAAGAGAAAGAAGCTTTCTGAGAAACTTCTTTGTGTTCTGTGAAATCATCTCACAGAGTTACAGCTTTCCCCTCAAGAAGCCTTTCGCTAAGACAGTTCTTGTGGAATTGGCAAAGTGATATTTGGAAGCCCATAGAGGCCTATGGTGAAAAAGGAAATATCCTCAGATGAAATCTGGAAAGGAGCTTTCTGAGAAACTGCTCTGTGATCTGTGACTTCCACTCACAGAGTTACATCCGTATTTCGTGGATCTCTTTGCTAGCCTTATTTCTGTGGAATCTGAGAACAGATATTTCGGATCCCTTTGATGATTATAGGGCCAAAGGAAATATCCTCCGATAACAAAGAGAAAGAAGCTTTCTGAGAAACTTCTTTGTGTTCTGTGAAATCATCTCACAGAGTTACAGCTTTCCCCTCAAGAAGCCTTTCGCTAAGACAGTTCTTGTGGAATTGGCAAAGTGATATTTGGAAGCCCATAGAGCCCTATGGTGAAAAAGGAAATATCCTCAGATGAAATCTGGAAAGAAGCTTTCTGAGAAACTGCTTAGTGTTCTGTTAATTCATCTCACAGAGTTACATCTGTATTTCGTGGATCTCTTTGCTAGCCTTATTTCTGTGGAATCTGAGAACAGATATTTCGGATCCCTTTGAAGACTATAGGGCGAAAGGCAATATCCTCCGATAACAAAGAGAAAGAAGCTTTCTGAGAAACTTCTTTATGTTCTGTTAAATCATCTCACAGAGTTACAGCTTTCCCTCAAGAAGCCTTTCGCTAAGACAGTTCTTGTGGAATTGGCAAAGTGATATTTGGAAGCCTATAGAGGGCTATGGTGAAAAAGGAAATATCCTCAGATGAAATCTGTAAAGAAGCTTTCTGAGAAACTGCTTAGTGTTCTGTTAATTCATTTCACAGAGTTACATCTGTATTTCGTGGATCTCTTTGCTAGCATTCTTTCTGTGGAATCTGAGAGCAGATATTTCGGATCCCTTTGAAGACTATACGGCCAAAGTAAATATCCTCGGATAACAAAGAGAAAGAAGCTTTCTGAGAAACTTCTTTGTGTTCTGTGAAATCATCTCACAGAGTTACAGCTTTCCCCTCAAGAAGCCTTTCGCTAAGACAGTTCTTTTGGAATTGGCAAAGTGATATTTGGAAGCACTTAGAGGGCTAAGGTGAAAAAGGAAATATCCTCAGATGAAATCTGGAAAGAAGCTTTCTGAGAAACTGCTCTGTGATGTGTGACTTCCACTCACAGAGTTACATCTGTATTTCGTGGATCTCTTTGCTAGCCTTATTTCTGTGGAATCTGAGAAGAGATATTTCGGATCCCTTTGAAGACTATAGGGCCAAAGGAAATATCCTCCAATAACAAAGAGAAAGAAGCTTTCTGAGAAACTTCTTTGTGTTCTGTGAAATCATCTCACAGAGTTACAGCTTTCCCCTCAAGAAGCCTTTCGCTAAGACAGTTCTTGTGGAATTGGCAAAGCGATATTTGGAAGCCCATAGAGGGCTATGGTGAAATAGGAAATATCCTCAGATGAAATCTGGAAAGAAGCTTTCTTAGAAACTGCTCTTTATGTGTGACTTCCACTCACAGAGTTACCTCTGTACTTCGTGGATCTCTTTGCTAGCATTATTTCTGTGTAATCTGAGAACAGATATTTCGGATCCCTTTGAAGACTATAGGGCCAAAGGAAATATCCTCCAATAACAAAGAGAAAGAAGCTTTCTGAGAAACTTCTTTGTGTTGTGTGAAATCATCTCACAGAGTTACAGCTTTCCCCTCAAGAAGCCTTTCGCTAAGACAGTTCTTGTGGAATTGGCAAAGGGATATTTGGAAGCCCGTAGAGGGCTATGGTGAAAAAGGAAATATACTCAGATGAAATCTGGAAAGAAGCTTTCTGAGAAACTGCTTAGTGTTCAGTTAATTCATCTCACAGAGTTACATCTGTATTTCGTGGATCTCTTTGCTAGCCTTATTTCCGTGGAATCTGAGAACAGATATTTCGGATCCCTTTGAAGACTATAGGGCCAAAGAAAATATCCTCCGATAACAAAGAGAAAGAAGCTTTCTGAGAAACTTGTTTGTGTTCTGTGAAATCATCTCACAGAGTTACAGCTTTCCCCTCAAGAAGCCTTTCGCTAAGACAGTTCTTGTGGAATTGGCAAAGTGATATTTGGAAGCCCGTAGAGGGCTATGGTGAAAAAGGAAATATCCTCACATGAAATCTGGAAAGAAGCTTTCTGAGAAACTGCTCTGTGATGTGTGACTTCCACTCACAGAGTTACATCTGTATTTCGTGGATCTCTTTGCTAGCCTTATTTCTGTGGAATCTGAGAACAGATATTTCGGATCCCTTTGAAGACTATAGGGCCAAAGGAAATATCCTCCGATAACAAAGAGAAAGAAGCTTTCTGAGAAACTTCTTTGTGTTCTGTGAAATCATCTCACAGAGTTACAGCTTTCCCCTCAAGAAGCCTTTGGCTAAGACAGTTCTTGTGGAATTGGCAAAGGGATATTTGGGAGGCCATAGAGGGCTATGTTGAAAAAGGAAATATCCTCAGATGAAATCTGGAAAGAAGTTTTCTGAGAAACTGCTCTGTGATGTGTGACTTCCACTCACAGAGTTACCTCTGTATTTCGTGGATCTCTTTGCTAGCCTTATTTCTGTGGAATCTGAGAACAGATATTTCGAATCCCTTTGAAGGCTCTAGGACCAAAGGAAATATCCTCGGATAACCAAGAGAAAGAACCTTTCTGAGAAACTTCTTTGTGTTCTGTGAAATCATCTCACAGAGTTACAGCTTTCCCCTCAAGAAGCCTTTCGCTAAGACAGTTGTTGTGGAATTGGCAAAGGGATATTTGGAAGCCCATAGAGCCCTATGGTGAAAAAGGAAATATCAGATGAAATCTGGAAAGAAGCTTTCTGAGAAACTGCTTAGTGTTCTGTTAATTCATCTCACAGAGTTACATCTGTATTTCGTGGATCTCTTTGCTAGCCTTATTTCTGTGGAATCTGAGAACCGATATTTCGGATCCCTTTGATGATTATAGGGCCAAAGGAAATATCCTCCGATAACAAAGAGAAAGAAGCTTTCTGAGAAACTTCTTTGTGTTCTGTGAAATCATCTCACAGAGTTACAGCTTTCCCCTCAAGAAGCCTTTCGCTAAGACAGTTCTTGTGGAATTGGCAAAGGGATATTTGGAACCCCATAGAGCCCTATGGTGAAAAAGGAAATATACTCAGATGAAATCTGGAAAGGAGCTTTCTGAGAAACGGCTTAGTGTTCTGTTAATTCATCTCACAGAGTTACATCTGTATTTCGTGGATCTCTTTGCTAGCCTTATTTCTGTGGAATCTGAGAACAGATATTTCGGGTCCCTTTGAAGACTATAGGGCCAAAGGAAATATCCTCCGATAACAAAGAGAAAGAAGCTTTCTGAGAAACTTCTTTGTGTTCTGTGAAATCATCTCACAGAGTTACAGCTTTCCCCTCAAGAAGCCTTTCGCTAAGACAGTTCTTTTGGAATTGGCAAAGTGATATTTGGAAGCCCATAGAGGGCTATGGTGAAAAAGGAAATACCCTCAGATGAAATCTGGAAAGAAGCTTTCTGAGAAACTGCTCTGTGATGTGTGACTTCCACTCACAGAGTTACATCTGTATTTCGTGGATCTCTTTGCTAGCCTTATTTCTGTGGAATCTGAGAAGAGATATTTCGGATCCCTTTGAAGACTATAGGGCCAAAGGAAATATCCTCCAATAACAAAGAGAAAGAAGCTTTCTGAGAAACTTCTTTGTGTTCTGTGAAATCATCTCACAGAGTTACAGCTTTCCCCTCAAGAAGCCTTTCGCTAAGACAGTTCTTGTAGAATTGGCAAAGGGATATTTGGAAGCCCATAGAGGGCTATTGTGAAATAGGAAATATCCTCAGATGAAATCTGGAAAGAAGCTTTCTTAGAAACTGCTCTTTATGTGTGACTTCCACTCACAGAGTTACCTCTGTACTTCGTGGATCTCTTTGCTAGCCTTATTGCTGTGGAATCTGAGAACAGATATTTCGGATCCCTTTGAAGACTATAGGGCCAAAGGAAATATCCTCCGATAACAAAGAGAAAGAAGCTTTCTGAGAAACTTCTTTGTGTTCTGTGAAATCATCTCACAGAGTTACAGCTTTCCTCTCAAGAAGCCTTTCGCTAAGACAGTTCCTGTGGAATTGGCAAAGGGATATTTGGAAGCCCGTAGAGGGCTATGGTGAAAAAGGAAATATACTCAGATGAAATCCGGAAAGAAGCTTTCTGAGAAACTGCTTAGTGTTCATTTAATTCATCTCACAGAGTTACATCTGTATTTCGTGGATCTCTTTGCTAGCCTTATTTCTGTGGAATCTGAGAACAGATATTTCGGATCCCTTTGAAGACTATAGGGCCAAAGAAAATATCCTCCGATAACAAAAAGAAAGAAGCTTTCTGAGAAACTTCTTTGTGTTCTGTGAAATCATCTCAGAGAGTTACAGCTTTCCCCTCAAGAAGCCTTTCGCTAAGACAGCTCTTGTGGAATTGGCAAAGGGATATTTGGAAGCCCGTAGAGGGTTATGGTGAAAAAGGAAATATCCTGAGATGAAATCTGGAAAGAAGCTTTCTGAGAAACTGCTCTGTGATGTGTGACTTCCACTCACAGAGTTACATCTGTATTTCGTGGATCTCTTTGCTAGCCTTATTTCTGTGGAATCTGAGAACAGATATTTCGGATCCCTTTGAAGAGTATAGGGCCAAAGGAAATATCCTCCGATAACAAAGAGAAAGAAGCTTTCTGAGAAACTTCTTTGTGTTCTGTGAAATCATCTCACAGAGTTACAGCTTTCCACTCAAGGAGTCTTTCGCTAAGACAGTTCTTGTGGAATTGGCAAAGGGATATTTGGGAGCCCATAGAGGGCTATGTTGAAAAAGGAAATATCCTCAGATGAAATCTGGAAAGAAGCCTTCTGAGAAACTGCTTAGTGTTCTGTTAATTCATCTCACAGAGTTACATCTGTATTTCGTGGATCTCATTGCTAGCCTTATTTCTGTGGAATCTGAGAACAGATATTTCGGATCCCTTTGATGATTATAAGGCCAAAGGAAATATCCTCCGATGACAAAGAGAAAGAAGCTTTCTGAGAAACTTCTTTGTGTTCTGTGAAATCATCTCACAGAGTTACAGCTTTCCGCTCAAGAAGCCTTTCGCTAAGACAGTTCTTGTGGAATTGGCAAAGGGATATTTGGAAGCCCATAGAGCCCTATGGTGAAAAAGGAAATATATCCAGATGAAATCTGGAAAGAAGCTTTCTGAGAAACTGCTCTGTGATGTGTGACTTCCACTCACAGAGTTACATCTGTATTTCGTGGATCTCTTTGCTAGCCTTATTTCTGTGGAATCTGAGAACAGATATTTCGGATCCCTTTGAAGACTATAGGGCCAAAGGAAATATCCTCCGATAAGAAAGAGAAAGTAGCTTTCTGAGAAACTTCTTTGTGTTCTGTGAAATCATCTCACAGAGTTACAACTTTCCTCTCAAGAAGCCTTTCGCTAAGACAGTTCTTGTGGAATTGGCAAAGGTATATTTGGAAGCCCGTAGAGGGCTATGGTGAAAAAGGAAATATCCTCAGATGAAATCTGGAAAGAAGCTTTCTGAGAAACTGCTCTGTGATGTGTGACTTCCACTCACAGAGTTACATCTGTATTTCGTGGATCTCTTTGCTAGCCTTATTTCTGTGGAATCTGAGAACAGATATTTCGGATCCCTTTGAAGACTATAGGGCCAAAGGAAATATCCTCCGATAACAAAGACAAAGAAGCTTTCTGAGAAACTTCTTTGTGTTCTGTGAAATCATCTCACAGAGTTACAGCTTTCCCCTCAAGAAGCCTTTGGCTAAGACAGTTCTTGTGGAATTGGCAAAGGGATATTTGGAAGGCCATACAGGGCTATGTTGAAAAAGCAAATATCCTCAGATGAAATGTGGAAAGAAGTTTTCTGAGAAACTGCTCTGTGATGTGTGACTTCCACTCACAGAGTTACCTCTGTATTTCGTGGATCTCTTTGCTAGCCTTATTTCGGTGGAATCTGAGAACAGATATTTCGGATCAATTTGAAGACTCTAGGACCAAAGGAAATATCCTCGGATAACAAAGAGAAAGAAGCTTTCTGAGAAACTTCTTTGTGTTCTGTGAAATCATCTCACAGAGTTACAGCTTTCCCCTCAAGAAGCCTTTCGCTAAGACAGTTCTTGTGGAATTGGCAAAGGGATATTTGGAAGCCCATAGAGGCCTATGGTGAAAAACGAAATACCCTCAGATGAAATCTTGAAAGAAGCTTTCTGAGAAACTGCTCTGTGATGTGTGACTTCCACTCACAGAGTTACATCTGTATTTCGTAGATCTCTTTGCTAGCCTTATTTCTGTGGAAATGAGAACAGATATTTCGGATCCCGTTGAAGACTATAGAGCCAAAGGAAATATCCTCCGATAAAAAAGAAAAAGGAGCTTTCTGAGAAACTTCTTTGTGTTCTGTGAAATCATCTCACAGAGTTACAGCTTTCCCCACAAGAAGCCTTTCTCTAAGACAGTTGTTGTGGAATTGGCAAAGTGATGTTTGGAAGCCCTTAGTGGGCTATGGTGAAAAAGGAAATATCCTCAGATGAAATCTGGAAAGAAGCTTTCTGAGAAACTGCTCTGTGATGTGTGACTTCCACTCACAGAGTTACATCTGTATTTCGTGGATCTCTTTGCTAGCCTTATTTCTGTGGAATCTGAGAACAGATATTTCGGATCCCTTTGATGATTATAGGGCCAAAGGAAATATCCTCCGATAACAAAGAGAAAGAAGATTTCTGAGAAACTTCTTTGTGTTCCGTGAAATCATCTCACAGAGTTACAGCTTTCCCCTCAAGGAGCCTTTCGCTAAGACAGTTCTTGTGGAATTGGCAAAGGGATATTTGGAAGCCCATAGAGCCCTATGGTGAAAAAGGAAATATCAGATGAAATATGGAAAGAAGCTTTCTGAGAAACTGCTTAGTGTTCTGTTAATTCATCTCATAGAGCTACATCTGTATTTCGTGGACCTCTTTGCGAGCCTTATTTCTGTGGAATCTGAGAACAGATATTTCGGATCCCTTTGATGATTATAGGGCCAAAGGAAATATCCTCCGATAACAAAGAGAAAGAAGCTTTCTGAGAAACTTCTTTGTGTTCTGTGAAATCATCTCACAGAGTTACAGCTTTCCCCTCAAGAAGCCTTTCGCTAAGACAGTTCTTGTGGAATTGGCAAAGGGATATTTGGAAACCCATAGAGCCCTATGGTGAAAAAGGAAATATCCTCAGATGAAATCTGGAAAGGAGCTTTCTGAGAAACGGCTTAGTGTTCTGTTAATTCATCTCACAGAGTTACATCTGTATTTCGTGGATCTCTTTGCTAGCCTTATTTCTGTGGAATCTGAGAACAGATATTTCGGGTCCCTTTGAAGACTATAGGGCCAAAGGAAATATCCTCCGATAACAAAGAGAAAGAAGCTTTCTGAGAAACTTCTTTGTGTTCTGTGAAATCATCTCACAGAGTTACAGCTTTCCCCTCAAGAAGCCTTTCGCTAAGACAGTTCTTTTGGAATTGGCAAAGTGATATTTGGAAGCCCATAGAGGGCTATGGTGAAAAAGGAAATACCCTCAGATGAAATCTGGAAAGAAGCTTTCTGAGAAACTGCTCTGTGATGTGTGACTTCCACTCACAGAGTTACATCTGTATTTCGTGGATCTCTTTGCTAGCCTTATTTCTGTGGAATCTGAGAAGAGATATTTCGGATCCCTTTGAAGACTATAGGGCCAAAGGAAATATCCTCCAATAACAAAGAGAAAGAAGCTTTCTGAGAAACTTCTTTGTGTTCTGTGAAATCATCTCACAGAGTTACAGCTTTCCCCTCAAGAAGCCTTTCGCTAAGACAGTTCTTGTAGAATTGGCAAAGGGATATTTGGAAGCCCATAGAGGTCTATGGTGAAATAGGAAATATCCTCAGATGAAATCTGGAAAGAAGCTTTCTTAGAAACTGCTCTTTATGTGTGACTTCCACTCACAGAGTTACCTCTGTACTTCGTGGATCTCTTTGCTAGCCTTATTGCTGTGGAATCTGAGAACAGATATTTCGGATCCCTTTGAAGACTATAGGGCCAAAGGAAATATCCTCCGATAACAAAGAGAAAGAAGCTTTCTGAGAAACTTCTTTGTGTTCTGTGAAATCATCTCACAGAGTTACAGCTTTCCTCTCAAGAAGCCTTTCGCTAAGACAGTTCCTGTGGAATTGGCAAAGGGATATTTGGAAGCCCGTAGAGGGCAATGGTGAAAAAGGAAATATACTCAGATGAAATCTGGAAAGAAGCTTTCTGAGAAACTGCTTAGTGTTCATTTAATTCATCTCACAGAGTTACATCTGTATTTCGTGGATCTCTTTGCTAGCCTTATTTCTGTGGAATCTGAGAACAGATATTTCGGATCCATTTGAAGACTATAGGGCCAAAGAAAATATCCTCCGATAACAAAGAGAAAGAAGCTTTCTGAGAAACTTCTTTGTGTTCTGTGAAATCATCTCACAGAGTTACAGCTTTCCCCTCAAGAAGCCTTTCGCTAAGACAGTTCTTGTAGAATTGGCAAAGGGATATTTGGAAGCCCATAGAGGTCAATGGTGAAATAGGAAATATCCTCAGATGAAATCTGGAAAGAAGCTTTCTTAGAAACTGCTCTTTATGTGTGACTTCCACTCACAGAGTTACCTCTGTACTTCGTGGATCTCTTTGCTAGCCTTATTGCTGTGGAATCTGAGAACAGATATTTCGGATCCCTTTGAAGACTATAGGGCCAAAGGAAATATCCTCCGATAACAAAGAGAAAGAAGCTTTCTGAGAAACTTCTTTGTGTTCTGTGAAATCATCTCACAGAGTTACAGCTTTCCCCTCAAGAACCTTTTCGCTAAGACAGTTCTTGTGTAATTGGCAAAGGGATATTTGGAAGCCCATAGAGCCCTATGGTGAAAAAGGAAATATCAGATGAAATATGGAAAGAAGCTTTCTGAGAAACTGCTTAGTGTTCATTTAATTCATCTCACAGAGTTACATCTGTATTTCGTGGATCTCTTTGCTAGCCTTATTTCTGTGGAATCTGAGAACAGATATTTCGGATCCATTTGAAGACTATAGGGCCAAAGAAAATATCCTCCGATAACAAAGAGAAAGAAGCTTTCTGAGAAACTTCTTTGTGTTCTGTGAAATCATCTCACAGAGTTACAGCTTTCCCCTCAAGAAGCCTTTCGCTAAGACAGTTCTTGTAGAATTGGCAAAGGGATATTTGGAAGCCCATAGAGGTCTATGGTGAAATAGGAAATATCCTCAGATGAAATCTGGAAAGAAGCTTTCTTAGAAACTGCTCTTTATGTGTGACTTCCACTCACAGAGTTACCTCTGTACTTCGTGGATCTCTTTGCTAGCCTTATTGCTGTGGAATCTGAGAACAGATATTTCGGATCCCTTTGAAGACTATAGGGCCAAAGGAAATATCCTCCGATAACAAAGAGAAAGAAGCTTTCTGAGAAACTTCTTTGTGTTCTGTGAAATCATCTCACAGAGTTACAGCTTTCCTCTCAAGAAGCCTTTCGCTAAGACAGTTCCTGTGGAATTGGCAAAGGGATATTTGGAAGCCCGTAGAGGGCTATGGTGAAAAAGGAAATATACTCAGATGAAATCTGGAAAGAAGCTTTCTGAGAAACGGCTTAGTGTTCATTTAATTCATCTCACAGAGTTACATCTGTATTTCGTGGATCTCTTTGCTAGCCTTATTTCTGTGGAATCTGAGAACAGATATTTCGGATCCCTTTGAAGACTATAGGGCCAAAGAAAATATCCTCCGATAACAAAGAGAAAGAAGCTTTCTGAGAAACTTCTTTGTGTTCTGTGAAATCATCTCACAGAGTTACAGCTTTCCCCTCAAGAAGCCTTTCGCTAAGACAGTTCTTGTGGAATTGGCAAAGGGATATTTGGAAGCCCGTAGAGGGCTATGGTGAAAAAGGAGATATCCTCAGATGAAATCTGGAAAGAAGCTTTCTGAGAAACTGCTCTGTGATGTGTGACTTCCACTCACAGAGTTACATCTGTATTTCGTGGATCTCTTTGCTAGCCTTATTTCTGTGGAATCTGAGAACAGATATTTCGGGTCCCTTTGAAGACTATAGGGCCAAAGGAAATATCCTCCGATAACAAAGAGAAAGAAGCTTTCTGAGAAACTTCTTTGTGTTCTGTGAAATCATCTCACAGAGTTACAGCTTTCCCCTCAAGAAGCTTTTCGCTAAGACAGTTCTTGTGTAATTGGCAAAGGGATATTTGGAAGCCCATAGAGCCCTATGGTGAAAAAGGAAATATCAGATGAAATATGGAAAGAAGCTTTCTGAGAAACTGCTTAGTGTTCTGTTAATTCATCTCATAGAGCTACATCTGTATTTCGTGGATCTCTTTGCTAGCCTTATTTCTGTGGAATCTGAGAACAGATATTTCGGATCCCTTTGATGATTATAGGGCCAAAGGAAATATCCTCCGATAACAAAGAGAAAGAAGCTTTCTGAGAAACTTCTTTGTGTTCTGTGAAATCATCTCACAGAGTTACAGCTTTCCCCTCAAGAAGCCTTTCGCTAAGACAGTTCTTGTGGAATTGGCAAAGGGATATTTGGAAACCCATAGAGCCCTATGGTGAAAAAGGAAATATCCTCAGATGAAATCTGGAAAGGAGCTTTCTGAGAAACGGCTTAGTGTTCTGTTAATTCATCTCAAAGAGTTACATCTGTATTTCGTGGATCTCTTTGCTAGCCTTATTTCTGTGGAATCTGAGAACAGATATTTCGGGTCCCTTTGAAGACTATAGGGCCAAAGGAAATATCCTCCGATAACAAAGAGAAAGAAGCTTTCTGAGAAACTTCTTTCTGTTCTGTGAAATCATCTCACAGAGTTACAGCTTTCCCCTCAAGAAGCCTTTCGCTAAGACAGTTCTTTTGGAATTGGCAAAGTGATATTTGGAAGCCCATAGAGGGCTATGGTGAAAAAGGAAATACCCTCAGATGAAATCTGGAAAGAAGCTTTCTGAGAAACTGCTCCGTGATGTGTGACTTCCACTCACAGAGTTACATCTGTATTTCGTGGATCTCTTTGCTAGCCTTATTTCTGTGGAATCTGAGAAGAGATATTTCGGATCCCTTTGAAGACTATAGGGCCAAAGGAAATATCCTCCAATAACAAAGAGAAAGAAGCTTTCTGAGAAACTTCTTTGTGTTCTGTGAAATCATCTCACAGAGTTACAGCTTTCCCCTCAAGAAGCCTTTCGCTAAGACAGTTCTTGTAGAATTGGCAAAGGGATATTTGGAAGCCCAAGGAGGTCTATGGTGAAATAGGAAATATCCTCAGATGAAATCTGGAAAGAAGCTTTCTTAGAAACTGCTCTTTATGTGTGACTTCCACTCACAGAGTTACCTCTGTACTTCGTGGATCTCTTTGCTAGCCTTATAGCTGTGGAATCTGAGAACAGATATTTCGGATCCCTTTGAAGACTATAGGGCCAAAGGAAATATCCTCCGATAACAAAGAGAAAGAAGCTTTCTGAGAAACTTCTTTGAGTTCTGTGAAATCATCTCACAGAGTTACAGCTTTCCTCTCAAGAAGCCTTTCGCTAAGACAGTTCCTGTGGAATTGGCAAAGGGATATTTGGAAGCCCGTAGAGGGCTATGGTGAAAAAGGAAATATACTCAGATGAAATCTGGAAAGAAGCTTTCTGAGAAACTGCTTAGTGTTCATTTAATTCATCTCACAGAGTTACCTCTGTATTTCGTGGATCTCTTTGCTAGCCTTATTTCTGTGGAATCTGAGAACAGATATTTCGGATCCCTTTGAATACTATAGGGCCAAAGAAAATATCCTCCGATAACAAAGAGAAAGAAGCTTTCTGAGAAACTTCTTTGTGTTCTGTGAAATCATCTCACAGAGTTACAGCTTTCCCCTCAAGAAGCCTTTCGCTAAGACAGTTCTTGTGGAATTGGCAAAGGGATATTTGGAAGCCCTTAGAGGGCTATGGTGAAAAAGGAGATATCCTCAGCTGAAATCTGGAAAGAAGCTTTCTGAGAAACTGCTCTGTGATGTGTGACTTCCACTCACAGAGTTACATCTGTATTTCGTGGATCTCTTTGCTAGCCTTATTTCTGTGGAATCTGAGAACAGATATTTCGGATCCCTTTGAAGACTATAGGGCCAAAGGAAATATCCTCCGATAACAAAGAGAAAGAAGCTTTCTGAGAAACTTCTTTGTGTTCTGTGAAATCATCTCACAGAGTTACAGCTTTCCATTCAAGGAGTCTTTCGCTAAGACAGTTCTTGTGGAATTGGCAAAGGGATATTTGGGAGCCCATAGAGGGCTATGTTGAAAAAGGAAATATCCTCAGATGAAATCTGGAAAGAAGCTTTCTGAGAAACTGCTCTGTGATGTGTGACTTCCACTCACAGAGTTACCTCTGTACTTCGTGGATCTCTTTGCTAGCCTTATTTCTGTGGAATCTGAGAACAGATATTTCGGATCCCTTTGAAGACTATAGGGCCAAAGGAAATATCCTCCGATAACAAAGAGAAAGAAGATCTCTGAGAAACTTCTTTGTGTTCTGTGAAATCATCTCACAGAGTTACAGCTTTCCCCTCAAGAAGCCTTTCGCTAAGTCAGTTCTTGAGTAATTGGCAAAGGGATATTTGGAAGCCCGTAGAGGGCTATGGTGTAAAAGGAAATATACTCAGATGAAAGCTGGAAAGAAGCTTTCTGAGAAACTGCTTAATGTTCTGTTAATTCATCTCACAGAGTTACATCTGTATTTCGTGGATCTCTTTGCTAGCCTTATTTCTGTGGAATCTGAGAACAGATATTTCGGATCCCTTTGAAGACTATAGGGCCAAAGGAAATATCCTCCGATAACAAAGAGAAAGAAGCTTTCTGAGAAACTTCTTTGTGTTCTGTGAAATCATCTCACAGAGTTACGGCTTTCCCCTCAAGAAGCCTTTCGCTAAGACAGTTCTTGTGGAATTGGCAAAGGGATATTTGGAAGCCCATAGAGGGCTATGGTGAAAAAGGAAATATCCTCAGATGAAATCTGGAAAGAAGCTTTCTGAGAAACTGCTCTGTGATGTGTGACTTCCACTCACAGAGTTACATCTGTATTTCGTGGATCTCTTTGCTAGCCTTATTTCTGTGGAATCTGAGAACAGATATTTCGGATCCCTTTGAAGACTATAGGGCCAAAGGAAATATCCTCCGATAACAAAGAGAAAGAAGCTTTCTGAGAAACTTCTTTGTGTTCTGTGAAATCATCTCACAGAGTTACAGCTTTCCCCTCAAGAAGCCTTTCGCTAAGACAGTTCTTGTGGAATTGGCAAAGGGATATTTGGGAGGCCATAGAGGGCTATGTTGAAAAAGGAAATATCCTCAGGTGAAATCTGGAAAGAAGTTTTCTGAGAAACTGCTCTGTGATGTGTGACTTCCACTCACAGAGTTACCTCTATATTTCGTGGATCTCTTTGCTAGCCTTATTTCTGTGGAATCTGAGAACAGATATTTCGGATCCCTTTGAAGACTATAGGACCAAAGGAAATATCCTCGGACAACAAAGAGAAAGAAGCTTTCTGAGAAACTTCTTTGTGTTCTGTGAAATCATCTCACAGAGTTACAGCTTTCCCCTCAAGAAGCCTTTCGCTAAGACAGTTCTTGTGGAATTGGCAAAGGGATATTTGGAAGCCCATAGAGGCCTATGGTGAAAAACGAAATACCCTCAGATGAAATCTTGAAAGAAGCTTTCTGAGAAACTGCTCTGTGATGTGTGACTTCCACTCAAAGAGTTACATCTGTATTTCGTGGATCTCTTTGCTAGCCTTATTTCTGTGGAATCTGAGAACAGATATTTCGGATCCCGTTGAAGACTATAGAGCCAAAGGAAATATCCTCCGATAAAAAAGAAAAAGAAGCTTTCTGAGAAACTTCTTTGTGTTCTGTGAAATCATCTCACAGAGTTACAGCTTTCCCCACAAGAAGCCTTTCGCTAAGACAGTTCTTGTGGAATTGGCAAAGTGATGTTTGGAAGCCCATAGAGGGCTATGGTGAAAAAGGAAATATCCTCAGATGAAATCTGGACAGAAGCTTTCTGAGAAACTGCTTAGTGTTCTGTTAATTCATCTCACAGAATTACATCTGTATTTCGTGGATCTCTTTGCTAGCCTTTTTTCTGTGGAATCTGAGAACAGATATTTCGGATCCCTTTGAAGACTATAGGGCGAAAGGCAATATCCTCCGATAACAAAGAGAAAGAAGCTTTCTGAGAAACTTCTTTATGTTCTGTTAAATCATCTCACAGAGTTACAGCTTTCCCTCAAGAAGCCTTTCGCTAAGACAGTTCTTGTGGAATTGGCAAAGTGATATTTGGAAGCCTATAGAGGGCTATGGTGAAAAAGGAAATATCCTCAGATGAAATCTGGAAAGAAGCTTTCTGAGAATCTGCTTAGTGTTCTGTTAATTCATCTCACAGAGTTACATCTGTATTTCGGGGATCTCTTTGCTAGACTTATTTCTGTGGAATCTGAGAGCAGATATTTCGGATCCCTTTGAAGACTATAGGTCCAAAGTAAATATCCTCGGATAACAAAGAGAAAGAAGCTTTCTGAGAATCTTCTTTTTGTTCTGTGAAATCATCTCACAGAGTTACAGCTTTCCCCTCAAGAAGCCTTTCGCTAAGACAGTTCTTGTGGAATTGGAAAAGCGATATTTGGAAGCCCATAGAGGGCTATGGTGAAATAGGAAATATCCTCAGATGAAATCTGGAAAGAAGCTTTCTGAGAAACTGCTCCGTGATGTGTGACTTCCACTCACAGAGTTACCTCTGTATTTCGTGGATCTCTTTGCTAGCCTTATTTCTGTGGAATCTGAGAACAGATATTTCGGATCCATTTGAAGACTCTAGGACCAAAGGAAATATCCTCGGATAACAAAGAGAAAGAAGCTTTCTGAGAAACTTCTTTGTGTTCTGTGAAATCATTTCACAGAGTTACAGCTTTCCCCTCAAGAAGCCTTTCGCTAAGACAGTTCTTGTGGAATTGGCAAAGGGATATTTGGAAGCCCATAGAGGCCTATGGTGAAAAACGAAATACCCTCAGATGAATTCTTGAAAGAAGCTTTCTGAGAAACTGCTCTGTGATGTGTGACTTCCACTCACAGAGTTACATCTGTATTTCGTAGATCTCTTTGCTAGCCTTATTTCTGTGGAATCTGAGAACAGATATTTCGGATCCCGTTGAAGACTATAGAGCCAAAGGAAATATCCTCCGATAAAAAAGAAAAAGGAGCTTTCTGAGGAACTTCTTTGTGTTCTGTGAAATCATCTCACAGAGTTACAGCTTTCCCCACAAGAAGCCTTTTGCTAAGACAGTTGTTGTGGAATTGGCAAAGTGATGTTTGGAAGCCCATAGAGGGCTATGCTGAAAAAGGAAATATCCTCAGATGAAATCTGGAAAGAAGCTTTCTGAGAAACTGCTTAGTGTTCTGTTAATTCATCTCACAGAGTTACATCTGTATTTCGTGGATCTCTTTGCTAGCCTTATTTCTGTGGAATCTGAGAACAGATATTTCGGATCCCTTTGATGATTATAGGGCCAAAGGAAATATCCTCCGATGACAAAGAGAAAGAAGCTTTCTGAGAAACTTCTTTGTGTTCTGTGAAATCATCTCACAGAGTTACAGCTTTCCCCTCAAGAAGCCTTTCGCTAAGACAGTTCTTGTGGAATTGGCAAAGGGATATTTGGAAGCCCATAGAGCCCTATGGTGAAAAAGGAACTATCCCCAGATGAAATCTGGAAAGAAGCTTTCTTAGAAACTGCTTAGTGTTCTGTTAATTCATCTCACAGAGTTACATCTGTATTTCGTGGATCTCATTGCTAGCCTTATTTCTGTGGAATCTGAGAACAGATATT
Organism: Macaca mulatta; assembly: GCF_049350105.2. Classification (NCBI taxonomy): domain Eukaryota; kingdom Metazoa; phylum Chordata; class Mammalia; order Primates; family Cercopithecidae; genus Macaca; species Macaca mulatta. Next base: position 49,072,224 of record NC_133422.1, on the reverse strand, counting down.
TCGGATCCCTTTGAAGACTATAGGGCCAAAGGAAATATCCTCCGATAACAAAGAGAAAGAAGCTTTCTGAGAAACTTCTTTGTGTTCTGTGAAATCATCTCACAGAGTTACAACTTTCCCCTCAAGAAGCCTTTCGCTAAGACAGTTCTTGTGTAATTGGCAAAGGGATATTTGGGAGCCCACAGAGGGCTATGGTGAAAAGGAAATATCCTCAGATGAAATCTGGAAAGAAGCTTTCTGAGAAACTGCTCTGTGATGTGTGACTTCCACTCACAGAGTTACCTCTGTACTTCGTGGATCTCTTTGCTAGCCTTATTGCTGTGGAATCTGAGAACAGATATTTCGGATCCCTTTGAAGACTATAGGGCCAAAGGAAATATCCTCCGATAACAAAGAGAAAGAAGCTCTCTGAGAAACTTCTTTGTGTTCTGTGAAATCATCTCACAGAGTTACAGCTTTCCCCTCAAGAAGCCTTTCGCTAAGACAGTTCTCGTGTAATTGGCAAAGGGATATTTGGAAGCCCGTAGAGGGCTATGGTGTAAAAGGAAATACACTCAGATGAAAGCTGGAAAGCAGCTTTCTGAGAAACTGCTTAATGTTCTGTTAATTCATCTCACAGAGTTACATCTGTATTTCGTGGATCTCTTTGCTAGCCTTATTTCTGTGGAATCTGAGAACAGATATTTCGGATCCCTTTGAAGACTATAGGGCCAAAGGAAATATCCTCCGATAACAATGAGAAAGAAGCTTTCTGAGAAACTTCTTTGTGTTCTGTGAAATCATCTCACAGAGTTACAGCTTTCCCCTGAAGAAGCCTTTCGCTAAGACAGTTCTTGTAGAATTGGCAAAGGGATATTTGGAAGCCCATAGAGGGCTATGGTGAAATAGGAAATATCCTCAGATGAAATCTGGAAAGAAGCTTTCTTCGAAACTGCTCTTTATGTGTGACTTCCACTCACAGAGTTACCTCTGTACTTCGTGGATCTCTTTGCTAGCCTTATTGCTGTGGAATCTGAGAACAGACATTTCGGATCCCTTTGAAGACTATAGGGCCAAAGAAAATATCCTCCGATAACAAAGAGAAAGAAGCTTTCTGAGAAACTTCTTTGTGTTCTGTGAAATCATCTCACAGAGTTACAGCTTTCCCCTCAAGAAGCCTTTCGCTAAGACAGTTCTTGTGGAATTGGCAAAGGGATATTTGGAAGCAGGTAGAGGGCTATGGTGAAAAAGGAAATATCCTCAGAAGAATTCTGGAAAGAAGCTTTCTGAGAAACTGCTCTGTGATGTGTGACTTCCACTCACAGAGTTACATCTGTATTTCGTGGATCTCTTTGCTAGCCTTATTTCTGTGGAATCTGAGAACAGATATTTCGGATCCCTTTGAAGACTATAGGGCCAAAGGAAATATCCTCCGATAACAAAGAGAAAGAAGCTTTCTGAGAAACTTCTTTGTGTTCTGTGAAATCATCTCACAGAGTTACAACTTTCCCCTCAAGAAACCTTTCGCTAAGACAGTTCTTGTGGAATTGGCAAAGGGATATTTGGGAGCCCATAGAGGGCTATGGTGAAAAAGGAAATATCCTCAGATGAAATCTGGAAAGAAGCTTTCTGAGAAACTGCTCTGTGATGTGTGACTTCCACTCACAGAGTTACCTCTGTACTTCGTGGATCTCTTTGCTAGCCTTATTTCTGTGGAATCTGAGAACAGATATTTCGGATCCCTTTGAAGACTATAGGGCCAAAGGAAATATCCTCCGATAACAAAGAGAAAGAAGCTCTCTGAGAAACTTCTTTGTGTTCTGTGAAATCATCTCACAGAGTTACAGCTTTCCCCTCAAGAAGCCTTTCGCTAAGACAGTTCTTGTGGAATTGGCAAAGGGATATTTGGAAGCCCGTAGAGGGCTATGGTGTAAAAGGAAATACACTCAGATGAAAGCTGGAAAGAAGCTTTCTGAGAAACTGCTTAATGTTCTGTTAATTCATCTCACAGAGTTACATCTGTATTTCGTGGATCTCTTTGCTAGCCTTATTTCTGTGGAATCTGAGAACAGATATTTCGGATCCCTTTGAAGATTATAGGGCCAAAGGAAATATCCTCCGATAACAAAGAGAAAGAAGCTTTCTGAGAATCTTCTTTGTGTTCTGTGAAATCATGTCACAGAGTTACAGCTTTCCCCTCAAGAAGCCTTTCGCTAAGACAGTTCTTTTGGAATTGGCAAAGTGATATTTGGAAGCCCATAGAGGGCTATGGTGAAAAAGGAAATACCCTCAGATGAAATCTGGAAAGAAGCTTTCTGAGAAACTGCTCTGTGATGTGTGACTTCCACTCACAGAGTTACATCTGTATTTCGTGGATCTCTTTGCTAGCCTTATTTCTGTGGAATCTGAGAAGAGATATTTCGGATCCCTTTGAAGACTATAGGGCCAAAGGAAATATCTTCCAATAACAAAGAGAAAGAAGCTTTCTGAGAAACTTCTTTGTGTTCTGTGAAATCTTCTCACAGAGTTACAGCTTTCCCCTCAAGAAGCCTTTCGCTAAGACAGTTCTTGTAGAATTGGCAAAGGGATATTTGGAGGCCCATAGAGGGCTATGGTGAAATAGGAAATATCCTCAGATGAAATCTGGAAAGAAGCCTTCTTAGAAACTGCTCTTTATGTGTGACTTCCACTCACAGAGTTACCTCTGTACTTCGTGGATCTCTTTGCTAGCCTTATTGCTGTGGAATCTGAGAACAGATATTTCGGATCCCTTTGAAGATTATAGGGCCAAAGAAAATATCCTCCGATAACAAAGAGAAAGAAGCTTTCTGAGAAACTTCTTTGTGTTCTGTGAAATCATCTCACAGAGTTACAGCTTTCCCCTCAAGAAGCCTTTCGCTAAGACAGTTCTTGTTGAATTGGCAAAGGGATATTTGGAAGCAGGTTGAGGGCTATGGTGAAAAAGGAAATATCCTCAGATGAAATCTGGAAAGAAGCTTTCTGAGAAACTGCTCTGTGATGTGTGACTTCCACTCACAGAGTTACATCTGTATTTCGTGGATCTCTTTGCTAGCCTTATTTCTGTGGAATCTGAGAACAGATATTTCGGATCCCTTTGAAGACTATAGGGCCAAAGGAAATATCCTCCGATAACAAAGAGAAAGAAGCTTTCTGAGAAACTTCTTTGTGTTCTGTGAAATCATCTCACAGAGTTACAACTTTCCACTCAAGGAGTCTTTCGCTAAGACAGTTCTTGTGGAATTGGCAAAGGGATATTTGGGAGCCCATAGAGGGCTATGTTGAAAAAGGAAATATCCTCAGATGAAATCTGGAAAGAAGCTTTCTGAGAAACTGCTTAGTGTTCTGTTAATTCATCTCACAGAGTTACATCTGTATTTCGTGGATCTCTTTGCTAGCCTTATTTCTGTGGAATCTGAGAACAGATATTTCGGATCCCTTTGATGATTATAAGGCCAAAGGAAATATCCTCCGATGACAAAGAGAAAGAAGCTTTCTGAGAAACTTCTTTGTGTTCTGTGAAATCATCTCACAGAGTTACAGCTTTCCCCTCAAGAAGCCTTTCGCTAAGACAGTTCTTGTGGAATTGGCAAAGGGATATTTGGAAGCCCATAGAGCCCTATGGTGAAAAAGGAACTATCCCCAGATGAAATCTGGAAAGAAGCTTTCTTAGAAACTGCTTAGTGTTCTGTTAATTCATCTCACAGAGTTACATCTGTATTTCGTGGATCTCATTGCTAGCCTTATTTCTGTGGAATCTGAGAACAGATATTTCGGATCCCTTTGAAGACTATAGGGCCAAAGGAAATATCCTCCGATAACAAAGAGAAAGAAGCTTTCTGAGAAACTTCTTTGTGTTCTGTGAAATCATCTCACAGAGTTACAACTTTCCCCTCAAGAAGCCTTTCGCTAAGACAGTTCTTGTGTAATTGGCAAAGGGATATTTGGGAGCCCACAGAGGGCTATGGTGAAAAGGAAATATCCTCAGATGAAATCTGGAAAGAAGCTTTCTGAGAAACTGCTCTGTGATGTGTGACTTCCACTCACAGAGTTACCTCTGTACTTCGTGGATCTCTTTGCTAGCCTTATTGCTGTGGAATCTGAGAACAGATATTTCGGATCCCTTTGAAGACTATAGGGCCAAAGGAAATATCCTCCGATAACAAAGAGAAAGAAGCTCTCTGAGAAACTTCTTTGTGTTCTGTGAAATCATCTCACAGAGTTACAGCTTTCCCCTCAAGAAGCCTTTCGCTAAGACAGTTCTTGTGGAATTGGCAAAGGGATATTTGGAAGCCCGTAGAGGGCTATGGTGTAAAAGGAAATACACTCAGATGAAAGCTGGAAAGCAGCTTTCTGAGAAACTGCTTAATGTTCTGTTAATTCATCTCACAGAGTTACATCTGTATTTCGTGGATCTCTTTGCTAGCCTTATTTCTGTGGAATCTGAGAACAGATATTTCGGATCCCTTTGAAGACTATAGGGCCAAAGGAAATATCCTCCGATAACAATGAGAAAGAAGCTTTCTGAGAAACTTCTTTGTGTTCTGTGAAATCATCTCACAGAGTTACAGCTTTCCCCTCAAGAAGCCTTTCGCTAAGACAGTTCTTGTAGAATTGGCAAAGGGATATTTGGAAGCCCATAGAGGGCTATGGTGAAATAGGAAATATCCTCAGATGAAATCTGGAAAGAAGCTTTCTTCGAAACTGCTCTTTATGTGTGACTTCCACTCACAGAGTTAACTCTGTACTTCGTGGATCTCTTTGCTAGCCTTATTGCTGTGGAATCTGAGAGCAGACATTTCGGATCCCTTTGAAGACTATAGGGCCAAAGAAAATATCCTCCGATAACAAAGAGAAAGAAGCTTTCTGAGAAACTTCTTTGTGTTCTGTGAAATCATCTCACAGAGTTACAGCTTTCCCCTCAAGAAGCCTTTCGCTAAGACAGTTCTTGTGGAATTGGCAAAGGGATATTTGGAAGCAGGTAGAGGGCTATGGTGAAAAAGGAAATATCCTCAGAAGAATTCTGGAAAGAAGCTTTCTGAGAAACTGCTCTGTGATGTGTGACTTCCACTCACAGAGTTACATCTGTATTTCGTGGATCTCTTTGCTAGCCTTATTTCTGTGGAATCTGAGAACAGATATTTCGGATCCCTTTGAAGACTATAGGGCCAAAGGAAATATCCTCCGATAACAAAGAGAAAGAAGCTTTCTGAGAAACTTCTTTGTGTTCTGTGAAATCATCTCACAGAGTTACAACTTTCCCCTCAAGAAGCCTTTCGCTAAGACAGTTCTTGTGGAATTGGCAAAGGGATATTTGGGAGCCCATAGAGGGCTATGGTGAAAAAGGAAATATCCTCAGATGAAATCTGGAAAGAAGCTTTCTGAGAAACTGCTCTGTGATGTGTGACTTCCACTCACAGAGTTACCTCTGTACTTCGTGGATCTCTTTGCTAGCCTTATTTCTGTGGAATCTGAGAACAGATATTTCGGATCCCTTTGAAGACTATAGGGCCAAAGGAAATATCCTCCGATAACAAAGAGAAAGAAGCTCTCTGAGAAACTTCTTTGTGTTCTGTGAAATCATCTCACAGAGTTACAGCTTTCCCCTCAAGAAGCCTTTCGCTAAGACAGTTCTTGTGGAATTGGCCAAGGGATATTTGGAAGCCCGTAGAGGGCTATGGTGTAAAAGGAAATACACTCAGATGAAAGCTGGAAAGAAGCTTTCTGAGAAACTGCTTAATGTTCTGTTAATTCATCTCACAGAGTTACATCTGTATTTCGTGGATCTCTTTGCTAGCCTTATTTCTGTGGAATCTGAGAACAGATATTTCGGATCCCTTTGAAGATTATAGGGCCAAAGGAAATATCCTCCGATAACAAAGAGAAAGAAGCTTTCTGAGAATCTTCTTTGTGTTCTGTGAAATCATCTCACAGAGTTACAGCTTTCCCCTCAAGAAGCCTTTCGCTAAGACAGTTCTTTTGGAATTGGCAAAGTGATATTTGGAAGCCCATAGAGGGCTATGGTGAAAAAGGAAATACCCTCAGATGAAATCTGGAAAGAAGCTTTCTGAGAAACTGCTCTGTGATGTGTGACTTCCACTCACAGAGTTACATCTGTATTTCGTGGATCTCTTTGCTAGCCTTATTTCTGTGGAATCTGAGAAGAGATATTTCGGATCCCTTTGAAGACTATAGGGCCAAAGGAAATATCTTCCAATAACAAAGAGAAAGAAGCTTTCTGAGAAACTTCTTTGTGTTCTGTGAAATCTTCTCACAGAGTTACATCTTTCCCCTCAAGAAGCCTTTCGCTAAGACAGTTCTTGTAGAATTGGCAAAGGGATATTTGGAGGCCCATAGAGGGCTATGGTGAAATAGGAAATATCCTCAGATGAAATCTGGAAAGAAGCCTTCTTAGAAACTGCTCTTTATGTGTGACTTCCACTCACAGAGTTACCTCTGTACTTCGTGGATCTCTTTGCTAGCCTTATTGCTGTGGAATCTGAGAACAGATATTTCGGATCCCTTTGAAGATTATAGGGCCAAAGAAAATATCCTCCGATAACAAAGAGAAAGAAGCTTTCTGAGAAACTTCTTTGTGTTCTGTGAAATCATCTCACAGAGTTACAGCTTTCCCCTCAAGAAGCCTTTCGCTAAGACAGTTCTTGTTGAATTGGCAAAGGGATATTTGGAAGCAGGTTGAGGGCTATGGTGAAAAAGGAAATATCCTCAGATGAAATCTGGAAAGAAGCTTTCTGAGAAACTGCTCTGTGATGTGTGACTTCCACTCACAGAGTTTCATCTGTATTTCGTGGATCTCTTTGCTAGCCTTATTTCTGTGGAATCTGAGAACAGATATTTCGGATCCCTTTGAAGACTATAGGGCCAAAGGAAATATCCTCCGATAACAAAGAGAAAGAAGCTTTCTGAGAAACTTCTTTGTGTTCTGTGAAATCATCTCACAGAGTTACAACTTTCCACTCAAGGAGTCTTTCGCTAAGACAGTTCTTGTGGAATTGGCAAAGGGATATTTGGGAGCCCATAGAGGGCTATGTTGAAAAAGGAAATATCCTCAGATGAAATCTGGAAAGAAGCTTTCTGAGAAACTGCTTAGTGTTCTGTTAATTCATCTCACAGAGTTACATCTGTATTTCGTGGATCTCTTTGCTAGCCTTATTTCTGTGGAATCTGAGAACAGATATTTCGGATCCCTTTGATGATTATAAGGCCAAAGGAAATATCCTCCGATGACAAAGAGAAAGAAGCTTTCTGAGAAACTTCTTTGTGTTCTGTGAAATCATCTCACAGAGTTACAGCTTTCCCCTCAAGAAGCCTTTCGCTAAGACAGTTCTTGTGGAATTGGCAAAGGGATATTTGGAAGCCCATAGAGCCCTATGGTGAAAAAGGAAATATCCCCAGATGAAATCTGGAAAGAAGCTTTCTGAGAAACTGCTTAGTGTTCTGTTAATTCATCTCACAGAGTTACATCTGTATTTCGTGGATCTCTTTGCTAGCCTTATTTCTGTGGAATCTGAGAACAGATATTTCGGATCCCTTTGAAGACTATAGGGCCAAAGGAAATATCCTCCGATAACAAAGAGAAAGAAGCTTTCTGAGAAACTTCTTTGTGTTCTGTGAAATCATCTCACAGAGTTACAACTTTCCCCTCAAGAAGCCTTTCGCTAAGACACTTCTTGTGGAATTGGCAAAGGGATATTTGGGAGCCCATAGAGGGCTATGGTGAAAAAGGAAATATCCTCAGATGAAATCTGGAAAGAAGCTTTCTGAGAAACTGCTCTGTGATGTGTGACTTCCACTCACAGAGTTACATCTGTATTTCGTGGATCTCTTTGCTAGCCTTATTTCTGTGGAATCTGAGAACAGATATTTCGGATCCCTTTGAAGACTATAGGGCCAAAGGAAATATCCTCCGATAACAAAGAGAAAGAAGCTTTCTGAGAAACTTCTTTGTGTTCTGTGAAATCATCTCACAGAGTTACAGCTTTCCCCTCAAGAAGCCTTTCGCTAAGACAGTTCTTCTGGAATTGGCAAAGGGATATTTGGAAGCCCCTAGAGGGCTATGGTGAAAAAGGAAATATCCTCAGATGAAATCTGGAAAGAAGCTTTCTGAGAAACTGCTTAGTGTTCTGTTAATTCATCTCACAGAGTTACATCTGTATTTCGTGGATCTCTTTGCTAGCCTTATTTCTGTGGAATCTGAGAACAGATATTTCGGATCCCTTTAATGATTATAGGGCCAAAGGAAATATCCTCCGATGACAAAGAGAAAGAAGCTTTCTGAGAAACTTCTTTGTGTTCTGTGAAATCATCTCACAGAGTTACAGCTTTCCCCTCAAGAAGCCTTTCGCTAAGACAGTTCTTGTGGAATTGGCAAAGGGATATTTGGAAGCCCGTAGAAGGCTATGGTGTAAAAGGAAATATACTCAGATGAAATCTGGAAAGAAGCTTTCTGAGAAACTGCTTCATGTTCTGTTAATTCATCTCACAGAGTTACATCTGTGTTTCGTGGATCTCTTTGCTAGCCTTATTTCTGTGGAATCTGAGAACAGATATTTCGGATCCCTTTGAAAACTATAGGGCCAAAGGAAATATCCTCCGATAACAAAGAGAAAGAAGCTTTCTGAGAAACTTCTTTGTGTTCTGTGAAATCATCTCACAGAGTTACAGCTTTCCCCTCGAGAAGCCTTTCGCTAAGACAGTTCTTGTGGAATTGGCAAAGTGATATTTGGAAGCCCATAGAGGGCGATGGTGAAAAAGGAAATATCCTCAGATGAAAACTGGAAAGAAGCTTTCTGAGAAACTGGTCTGTGATGTGTGACTCCCACTCACAGAGTTACATCTGTATTTCGGGGATCTCTTTGCTAGCCTTATTTCTGTGGAATCTGAGAAGAGATATTTCGGATCCCTTTGAAGACTATAGGGCCAAAGGAAATATCCTCCGATATAAAAAGAGAAACAAGCTTTCTGAGAAACTTCTTTGTGTTCTGTGAAATCATCTCACAGAGTTACAGCTTTCCCCTCAAGAAGCCTTTCCTTAGACAGTTCTTGTGGAATTGGAAAACGGATATTTGGGAGCCCATGGAGGCCTATGGTGAAAAGGAAATATCCTCAGATGAAATTTGGAAAGAAGCTTTCTGAGAAACTGCTTAGTGTTCTGTTAATTCATCTCACAGAGTTACATCTGTATTTCGTGGATCTCTTGGCTAGCCTTATTTCTGTGGATTCTGAGAACAGATATTTCGGATCCCTTTGAAGACTACAGGGCCAAAGGAAATATCCTCCGATAACAAAGAGAAAGAAGCTTTCTGAGAAACTTCTTTGTGTTCTGTGAAATCATCTCACAGAGTTACACCTTCCCCCTCAAGAAGCCTTTCGCTAAGACAGTTCTTGTGGAATTGGCAAAGTGATATTTGGAAGCCCATAGAGGGCTATGGTGAAAAAGGAAATATCCTCAGATGAAATCTGGAAAGAAGCTTTCTGAGAAACTGCTCTGTGATGTGTGACTTCCACTCACAGAGTTACATCTGTATTTCGTGGATCTCTTTGCTAGCCTTATTTCTGTGGAATCTGAGAACAGATATTTCAGATCCCTTTGAAGACTATAGGGCCAAAGCAAATATCCTCCGATAACAAAGAGAAAGAAGCTTTCTGAGAAACTTCTTTGTGTTCTGTGAAATCATCTCACAGAGTTACAGCTTTCCCCTCAAGAAGCCTTTCGGTAAGACAGTTCTTGTGGAATTGGCAAAGTGATATTTGGAAGCCCATTGAGGGCTATGGTGAAAAAGGAAATATCCTCAGATGAAATCTGGAAAGAAGCTTTCTGAGAAACTGCTCTGTGATGTGTGATTTCTACTCACAGAGTTACATCTGTATTTCGTGGATCTCTTTGCTAGCCTTATTTCTGTGGAATCTGAGAACAGATATTTCGGATCCCTTTAATGATTATAGGGCCAAAGGAAATATCCTCCGATGACAAAGAGAAAGAAGCTTTCTGAGAAACTTCTTTGTGTTCTGTGAAATCATCTCACAGAGTTACAGCTTTCCCCTCAAGAAGCCTTTCGCTAAGACAGTTCTTGTGGAATTGGCAAAGGGATATTTGGAAGCCCGTAGAAGGCTATGGTGTAAAAGGAAATATACTCAGATGAAATCTGGAAAGAAGCTTTCTGAGAAACTGCTTCATGTTCTGTTAATTCATCTCACAGAGTTACATCTGTGTTTCGTGGATCTCTTTGCTAGCCTTATTTCTGTGGAATCTGAGAACAGATATTTCGGATCCCTTTGAAGACTATAGGGCCAAAGGAAATATCCTCCGATAACAAAGAGAAAGAAGCTTTCTGAGAAACTTCTTTGTGTTCTGTGAAATCATCTCACAGAGTTACAGCTTTCCCCTCGAGAAGCCTTTCGCTAAGACAGTTCTTGTGGAATTGGCAAAGTGATATTTGGAAGCCCATAGAGGGCGATGGTGAAAAAGGAAATATCCTCAGATGAAAACTGGAAAGAAGCTTTCTGAGAAACTGGTCTGTGATGTGTGACTCCCACTCACAGAGTTACATCTGTATTTCGGGGATCTCTTTGCTAGCCTTATTTCTGTGGAATCTGAGAACAGATATTTCGGATCCCTTTGAAGACTATAGGGAAAAAGGAAATATCCTCCGATAACAAAGAGAAAGAAGCTTTCTGAGAAACTTCTTTGTGTTCTGTGAAATCATCTCACAGAGTTACAGCTTTCCCCTCAAGAAGCCTTTCCTTAGACAGTTCTTGTGGAATTGGAAAACGGATATTTGGGAGCCCATGGAGGCCTATGGTGAAAAGGAAATATCCTCAGATGAAATTTGGAAAGAAGCTTTCTGAGAAACTGCTTAGTGTTCTGTTAATTCATCTCACAGAGTTACATCTGTATTTCGTGGATCACTTTGCTAGCCTTATTTCTGTGGATTCTGAGAACAGATATTTCGGATCCCTTTGAAGACTACAGGGCCAAAGGAAATATCCTCCGATAACAAAGAGAAAGAAGCTTTCTGAGAAACTTCTTTGTGTTCTGTGAAATCATCTCACAGAGTTACACCTTCCCCCTCAAGAAGCCTTTGGCTAAGACAGTTCTTGTGGAATTGGCAAAGTGATATTTGGAAGCCCATAGAGGGCTATGGTGAAAAAGGAAATATCCTCAGATGAAATCTGGAAAGAAGCTTTCTGAGAAACTGCTCTGTGATGTGTGACTTCCACTCACAGAGTTACATCTGTATTTCGTGGATCTCTTTGCTAGCCTTATTTCTGTGGAATCTGAGAACAGATATTTCAGATCCCTTTGAAGACTATAGGGCCAAAGCAAATATCCTCCGATAACAAAGAGAAAGAAGCTTTCTGAGAAACTTCTTTGTGTTCTGTGAAATCATCTCACAGAGTTACAGCTTTCCCCTCAAGAAGCCTTTCGGTAAGACAGTTCTTGTGGAATTGGCAAAGTGATATTTGGAAGCCCATTGAGGGCTATGGTGAAAAAGGAAATATCCTCAGATGAAATCTGGAAAGAAGCTTTCTGAGAAACTGCTCTGTGATGTGTGATTTCTACTCACAGAGTTACATCTGTATTTCGTGGTCTCTTTGCTAGCCTTATTTCTGTGGAATCTGAGAACAGATATTTCGGATCCCTTTGTAGACTATAGGGCCATAGGAAATATCCTCCGATGACAAAGAGAAAGAAGCTTTCTGAGAAACTTCTTTGTGTTCTGTGAAATCATCTCACAGAGTTACAGCTTTCCCCTCAAGAAGCCTTTCGCTAAGACAGTTCTTGTGGAATTGGCAAAGTGATATTTGGAAGCCCATAGAGGGCTAAGGTGAAAAAGGAAATATCCTCAGATGAAATCTGAAAAGAAGCTTTCTGAGAAACTGCTTAGTGTTCTCTTAATTCATCTCACAGAGTTACATCTGTATTTCGTGGATCTCTTTGCTAGCCTTATTTCTGTGGAATCTGAGAACAGATATTTCGGATCCCTTTGAAGACTATAGGGCCAAAGGAAATATCCTCCGATAACAAAGAGAAAGAAGCTTTCTGAGAAACTTCTTTGTGTTCTGTGAAATCATCTCACAGAGTTACAGCTTTCCCCCGAAGAAGCCTTTCGCTAAGACAGTTCTTGTGGAATTGGCAAAGTGATATTTGGAAGCCCATAGAGGGCTATGGTGAAAAAGGAAATATCCTCAGATGAAAACTGGAAAGAAGCTTTCTGAGAAACTGGTCTGTGATGTGTGACTCCCACTCACAGAGTTACATCTGTATTTCGGGGATCTCTTTGCTAGCCTTATTTCTGTGGAATCTGAGAACAGATATTTCGGATCCCTTTGAAGACTATAGGGCCAAAGGAAATATCCTCCGATAACAAAGAGAAAGAAGCTTTCTGAGAAACTTCTTTGTGTTCTGTGAAATCATCTCACAGAGTTACAGCTTTCCCCTCAAGAAGCCTTTCCCTAAGACAGTTCTTGTGGAATTGGAAAACGGATATTTGGGAGCCCATGGAGGCCTATGGTGAAAAAGGAAAAATCCTCAGATGAAATTTGGAAAGAAGGTTTCTGAGAAACTGCTTAGTGTTCTGTTAATTCATCTCACAGAGTTACATCTGTATTTCGTGGATCTCTTTGCTAGCCTTATTTCTGTGGATTCTGAGAACAGATATTTTGGATCCCTTTGAAGACTACAGGGCCAAAGGAAATATCCTCCGATAACAAAGAGAAAGAAGCTTTCTGAGAAACTTCTTTGTGTTCTGTGAAATCATCTCACAGAGTTACACCTTTCCCCTCAAGAAGCCTTTCGCTAAGACAGTTATTGTGGAATTGGCAAAGTGATATTTGGAAGCCCATAGAGGGGTATGGTGAAAAAGGAAATATCCTCATATGAAATCTGGAAAGAAGCTTTCTGAGAAACTGCTCTGTGATGTGTGACTTCCACTCACAGAGTTACATCTGTATTTCGTGGATCTCTTTGCTAGCCTTATTTCTGTGGAATCTGAGAACAGATATTTCGGATCCCTTTGATGATTATAAGGCCAAAGGAAATATCCTCCGATGACAAAGAGAAAGAAGCTTTCTGAGAAACTTCTTTGTGTTCTGTGAAATCATCTCACAGAGTTACAGCTTTCCCCTCAAGAAGCCTTTCGCTAAGACAGTTCTTAGGAATTGGCAAAGGGATATTTGGAGGCCCATAGAGCCCTATGGTGAAAAAGGAAATATCAGATGAAATCTGGAAAGAAGCTTTCTGAGAAACTGCTTAGTGTTCTGTTAATTCATCTCACAGAGATACATCTGTATTTCGTGGATCTCTTCGCTAGCCTTATTTCTGTGGAATCTGAGAACAGATATTTCGGATCCCTTTGATGATTATAGGGCCAAAGGAAATATCCACCGATAACAAAGAGAAAGAAGCTTTCTGAGAAACTTCTTTGTGTTCTGTGAAATCATCTCACAGAGTTACAGCTTTCCCCTCAAGAAGCCTTTCGCTAAGACAGTTCTTGTGGAATTGGCAAAGGGATATTTGGAAGCCCGTAGAGGGCTATGGTGAAAAAGGAGATATCCTCACATGAAATCTGGAAAGAAGCTTTCTGAGAAACTGCTCTGTGATGTGTGACTTCCACTCACAGAGTTACATCTGTATTTCGTGGATCTCTTTGCTAGCCTTATTTCTGTGGAATCTGAGAACAGATATTTCGGATCCCTTTGAAGACTATAGGGCCAAAGGAAATATCCTCCGATAACAAAGAGAAAGAAGCTTTCTGAGAAACTTCTTTGTGTTCTGTGAAATCATCTCACAGAGTTACAGCTTTCCAATCAAGGAGTCTTTCGCTAAGACAGTTCTTGTGGAATTGGCAAAGGGATATTTGGGAGCCCATAGAGGGCTATGTTGAAAAAGGAAATATCCTCAGATGAAATCTGGAAAGAAGCTTTCTGAGAAACTGCTTAGTGTTCTGTTAATTCATCTCACAGAGTTACATCTGTATTTCGTGGATCTCTTTGCTAGCCTTATTTCTGTGGAATCTGAGAACAGATATTTCGGATCCCTTTGATGATTATAGGGCCAAAGGAAATATCCTCGGATAACAAAGGGAAAGAAGCTTTCTGAGAAACTTCTTTGTGTTCTGTGAAATCATCTCACAGAGTTACAGCTTTCCCCTCAAGAAGCCTTTCGCTAAGACAGTTCTTGTGGAATTGGCAAAGGGATATTTGGAAGCCCATAGAGGCCTATGGTGAAAAACGAAATACCCTCAGATGAAATCTTGAAAGAAGCTTTCTGAGAAACTGCTCTGTGATGTGTGACTTCCACTCAAAGAGTTACATCTGTATTTCGTGGATCTCTTTGCTAGCCTTATTTCTGTGGAATCTGAGAACAGATATTTCGGATCCCGTTGAAGACTATAGAGCCAAAGGAAATATCCTCCGATAAAAAAGAAAAAGAAGCTTTCTGAGAATCTTCTTTGTGTTCTGTGAAATCATCTCACAGAGTTACAGCTTTCCCCACAAGAAGCCTTTCGCTAAGACAGTTCTTGTGGAATTGGCGAAGTGATGTTTGGAAGCCCATAGAGGGCTATGGTGAAAAAGGAAATATCCTCAGATGAAATCTGGAAAGAAGCTTTCTGAGAAACTGCTTAGTGTTCTGTTAATTCATCTCACAGAGTTACATCTGTATTTCGTGGATCTCTTTGCTAGCCTTTTTTCTGTGGAATCTGAGAACAGATATTTCGGATCCCTTTGAAGACTATAGGGCGAAAGGCAATATCCTCCGATAACAAAGAGAAAGAAGCTTTCTGAGAAACTTCTTTATGTTCTGTTAAATCATCTCACAGAGTTACAGCTTTCCCTCAAGAAGCCTTTCGCTAAGACAGTTCTTGTGGAATTGGCAAAGTGATATTTGGAAGCCTATACAGGGCTATGGTGAAAAAGGAAATATCCTCAGAAGAAATCTGGAAAGAAGCTTTCTGAGAAACTGCTTAGTGTTCATTTAATTCATCTCACAGAGTTACATCTGTATTTCGTGGATCTCTTTGCTAGACTTATTTCTGTGGAATCTGAGAGCAGATATTTTGGATCCCTTTGAAGACTATAGGGCCAAAGGAAATATCCTCGGATAACAAAGAGAAAGAAGCTTTCTGAGAAACTTCTTTTTGTTCTGTGAAATCATCTCACAGAGTTACAGCTTTCCCCTCAAGAAGCCTTTCGCTAAGACAGTTCTTGTGGAATTGGCGAAGTGATGTTTGGAAGCCCATAGAGGGCTATGGTGAAAAAGGAAATATCCTCAGATGAAATCTGGAAAGAAGCTTTCTTAGAATCTGCTCTTTATGTGTGACTTCCACTCACAGAGTTACCTCTGTACTTCGTGGATCTCTTTGCTAGCCTTATTTCTGTGGAATCTGAGAACAGATATTTCGGATCCCTTTGAAGACTATAGTTCCAAAGGAAATATCCTCCGATAAAAAAAAGAGAAAGAAGCTTTCTGAGAAACTTCTTTGTGTTCTGTGAAATCATCTCACAGAGTTACAGCTTTCCTCTCAAGAAGCCTTACGCTAAGACAGTTCTTGTGGAATTGGCAAAGGGATATTTGGAAGCCCGTAGAGGGCTATGGTGAAAAAGGAAATATACTCAGATGAAATCTGGAAAGAAGCTTTCTGAGAAACTGCTTAGTGTTCAGTTAATTCATCTCACAGAATTACATCTGTATTTCGTGGATCTCTTTGCGAGCCCTATTTCTGTGGAATCTGAGAACAGATATTTCGGATCCCTTTGATGATTATAGGGCCAAAGGAAATATCCTCCGATAACAAAGAGAGAGAAGCTTTCTGAGTAACTTCTTTGTGTTCTGTGAAATCATCTCACAGAGTTACAGCATTCCCCTCAAGAAGCCTTTCGCTAAGACAGTTCTTGTAGAATTGGCAAAGGGATATTTGGAAGCCCATAGAGGGATATGGTGAAATAGGAAATATCCTCAGATGAAATCTGGAAAGAAGCTTTCTTAGAAACTGCTCTTTATGTGTGACTTCCACTCACAGAGTTACCTCTGTACTTCGTGGATCTCTTTGCTAGCCTTATTGCTGTGGAATCTGAGAACAGATATTTCGGATCCCTTTGAAGACTATAGGGCCAAAGGAAATATCCTCCGATAACAAAGAGAAAGAAGCTTTCTGAGAAACTTCTTTGTGTTCTGTGAAATCATCTCACAGAGTTACAGCTTTCCCCTCAAGAAGCCTTTCGCTAAGACAGTTCTTGTGGAATTGGCAAAGGGATATTTGGAAGCCCGTAGAGGGCTATGGTGTAAAAGGAAATACACTCAGATGAAAGCTGGAAAGAAGCTTTCTGAGAAACTGCTTAATGTTCTGTTAATTCATCTCACAGAGTTACATCTGTATTTCGTGGATCTCTTTGCTAGCCTTATTTCTGTGGAATCTGAGAACAGATATTTCGGATCCCTTTGAAGACTATAGGGCCAAAGGAAATATCCTCCGATAACAAAGAGAAAGAAGCTTTCTGAGAAACTTCTTTGTGTTCTGTGAAATCATCTCACAGAGTTACAGCTTTCCCCTCAAGAAGCCTTTCGCTAAGACAGTTCTTGTGGAATTGGCAAAGTGATATTTGGAAGCCCATAGAGGGCTATGGTGAAAAAGGAAATATCCTCAGATGAAATCTGGAAAGAAGCTTTCTGAGAAACTGCTCTGTGATGTGTGACTTCCACTCACAGAGTTACTTCTGTATTTCGTGGATCTCTTTGCTAGCCTTATTTCTGTGGAATCTGAGAACAGATATTTCGGATCCCTTTGAAGACTATAGGGCCAAAGGAAATATCCTCCGATAACAATGAGAAAGAAGCTTTCTGAGAAACTTCTTTGTGTTCTGTGAAATCATCTCACAGAGTTACAGCTTTCCCCTCAAGAAGCCTTACGCTAAGACAGTTCTTGTGGAATTGGCAAAGGGATATTTGGAAGCAGGTAGAGGGCTATGGTGAAAAAGGAAATATCCTCAGATGAAATCTGGAAAGAAGCTTTCTGAGAAACTGCTCTGTGATGTGTGACTTCCACTCACAGAGTTACATCTGTATTTCGTGGATCTCTTTGCTAGCCTTATTTCTGTGGAATCTGAGAACAGATATTTCGGATCCCTTTGAAGACTATAGGGCCAAAGGAAATATCCTCCGATAACAAAGAGAAAGAAGCTTTCTGAGAAACTTCTTTGTGTTCTGTGAAATCATCTCACAGAGTTACAGCTTTCCACTAAAGGAGTCTTTCGCTAAGACAGTTCTTGTGGAATTGGCAAAGGGATATTTGGGAGCCCATAGAGGGCTATGTTGAAAAAGGAAATATCCTCAGATGAAATCTGGAAAGAAGCTTTCTGAGAAACTGCTTAGTGTTCTGTTAATTCATCTCACAGAGTTACATCTGTATTTCGTGGATCTCTTTGCTAGCCTTATTTCTGTGGAATCTGAGAACAGATATTTCGGATCCCTTTGATGATTATAGGGCCAAAGGAAATATCCTCCGATGACAAAGAGAAAGAAGCTTTCTGAGAAACTTCTTTGTGTTCTGTGAAATCATCTCACAGAGCTACAGCTTTCCCCTCAAGAAGCCTTTCGCTAAGACAGTTCTTGTGGAATTGGCAAAGTGATATTTGGAAGCCCATAGAGCCCTATGGTGAAAAAGGAAATATCCCCAGATGAAATCTGGAAAGAAGCTTTCTGAGAAACTGCTTAGTGTTCTGTTAATTCATCTCACAGAGTAACATCTGTATTTCGTGGATCTCTTTGCTAGCCTTATTTCTGTGGAATCTGAGAACAGATATTTCGGATTCCTTTGAAGACTATAGGGCCAAAGGAAATATCCTCCGATAACAAAGAGAAAGAAGCTTTCTGAGAAACTTCTTTGTGATCTGTGAAATCATCTCACAGAGTTACAACTTTCCCCTCAAGAAGCCTTTCGCTAAGACAGTTCTTGTGGAATTGGCAAAGGGATATTTGGGAGCCCATAGAGGGCTATGGTGAAAAAGGAAATATCCTCAGATGAAATCTGGAAAGAAGCTTTCTGAGAAACTGCTCTGTGATGTGTGACTTCCACTCACAGAGTTACCTCTGTACTTCGTGGATCTCTTTGCTAGCCTTATTTCTGTGGAATCTGAGAACAGATATTTCGGATCCCTTTGAAGACTATAGGGCCAAAGGAAATATCCTCCGATAACAAAGAGAAAGAAGCTCTCTGAGAAACTTCTTTGTGTTCTGTGAAATCATCTCACAGAGTTACAGCTTTCCCCTCAAGAAGCCTTTCGCTAAGACAGTTCTTGTGGAATTGGCAAAGGGATATTTGGAAGCCCGTAGAGGGCTATGGTGTAAAAGGAAATACACTCAGATGAAAGCTGGAAAGAAGCTTTCTGAGAAACTGCTTAATGTTCTGTTAATTCATCTCACAGAGTTACATCTGTATTTCGTGGATCTCTTTGCTAGCCTTATTTCTGTGGAATCTGAGAACAGATATATCGGATCCCTTTGAAGATTATAAGGCCAAAGGAAATATCCTCCGATGACAAAGAGAAAGAAGCTTTCTGAGAAACTTCTTTGTGTTCTGTGAAATCATCTCACAGAGTTACAACTTTCCCCTCAAGAAGCCTTTCGCTAAGACAGTTCTTGTGGAATTGGCAAAGGGATATTTGGGAGCCCATAGAGGGCTACGGTGAAAAAGGAAATATCCTCAGATGAAATCTGGAAAGAAGCTTTCTGAGAAACTGCTCTGTGATGTGTGACTTCCACTCACAGAGTTACCTCGGTACTTCGTGGATCTCTTTGCTAGCCTTATTTCTGTGGAATCTGAGAACAGATATTTCGGATCCCTTTGAAGACTATAGGGCCAAAGGAAATATCCTCCGATAACAAAGAGAAAGAAGCTCTCTGAGAAACTTCTTTGTGTTCTGTGAAATCATCTCACAGAGTTACAGCTTTCCCCTCAAGAAGCCTTTCGCTAAGACAGTTCTTGTGGAATTGGCAAAGGGATATTTGGAAGCCCGTAGAGGGCTATGGTGAAAAAAGGAAATATCCTCAGATGAAATCTGGAAAGAAGCTTTCTGAGAAACTGCTCTGTGATGTGTGACTTCCACTCACAGAGTTACATCTGTATTTCGTGGATCTCTTTGCTAGCCTTATTTCTGTGGAATCTGAGAACAGATATTTCGGATCCCTTTGAAGACTATAGGGCCAAAGCAAATATCTTCCGATAACAAAGAGAAAGAAGCTTTCTGAGAAACTTCTTTGTGTTCTGTGAAATCATCTCACAGAGTTACAGCTTTCCCCTCAAGAAGCCTTACGCTAAGACAGTTCTTCTGGAATTGGCAAAGGGATATTTGGAAGCCCCTAGAGGGCTATGGTGAAAAAGGAAATATCCTCAGATGAAATCTGGAAAGAAGCTTTCTGAGAAACTGCTTAGTGTTCTGTTAATTCATCTCACAGAGTTACATCTGTATTTCGTGGATCACTTTGCTAGCCTTATTTCTGTGGAATCTGAGAACAGATATTTCGGATCCCTTTGATGATTATAGGGCTAAAGGAAATATCCTCCGATGACAAAGAGAAAGAAGCTTTCTGAGAAACTTCTTTGTGTTCTGTGAAATCATCTCACAGAGTTACAGCTTTCCCCTCAAGAAGCCTTTCGCTAAGACAGTTCTTGTGGAATTGGCAAAGGGATATTTGGAAGCCCGTAGAAGGCTATGGTGTAAAAGGAAATATACTCAGATGAAATCTGGAAAGAAGCTTTCTGAGAAACTGCTTCATGTTCTGTTAATTCATCTCACAGAGTTACATCTGTGTTTCGTGGATCTCTTTGCTAGCCTTATTTCTGTGTAATCTGAGAACAGATATTTCGGATCCCTTTGAAGACTATAGGGCCAAAGGAAATATCCTCCCATAACAAAGAGAAAGAAGCTTTCTGAGAAACTTCTTTGTGTTCTGTGAAATCATCTCACAGAGTGACAGCTTTCCCCTCAAGAAGCCTTTCGCTAAGACAGTTCTTGTGGAATTGGCAAAGTGATATTTGGAAGCCCATAGAGGGGTATGGTGAAAAAGGAAATATCCTCAGATGAAATCTGGAAAGAAGCTTTCTGAGAAACTGCTCTGTGATGTGTGACTTCCACTCACAGGGTTACATCTGTATTTCGTGGATCTCTTTGCTAGCCTTATTGCTGTGGAATCTGAGAACAGATATTTCGGATCCCTTTGAAGACTATAGGGCCAAAGAAAATATCCTCCGATAACAAAGAGAAAGAAGCTTTCTGAGAAACTTCTTTGTGTTCTGTGAAATCATCTCACAGAGTTACAGCTTTCCCCTCAAGAAGCCTTTCGCTAAGACAGTTCTTGTGGAATTGGCAAAGGGATATTTGGAAGCAGGTAGAGGGCTATGGTGAAAAAGGAAATATCCTCAGATGAAATCTGGAAAGAAGCTTTCTGAGAAACTGCTCTGTGATGTGTGACTTCCACTCACAGAGTTACATCTGTATTTCGTGGATCTCTTTGCTAGCCTTATTTCTGTGGAATCTGAGAACAGATATTTCGGATCCCTTTGAAGACTATAGGGCCAAAGGAAATATCCTCCGATAACAAAGAGAAAGAAGCTTTCTGAGAAACTTCTTTGTGTTCTGTGAAATCATCTCACAGAGTTAAAACTTTCCACTCAAGGAGTCTTTCGCTAAGACAGTTCTTGTGGAATTGGCAAAGGGATATTTGGGAGCCCATAGAGGGCTATGTTGAAAAAGGAAATATTCTCAGATGAAATCTGGAAAGAAGCTTTCTGAGAAACTGCTTAGTGTTCTGTTAATTCATCTCACAGAGTTACATCTGTATTTCGTGGATCTCTTTGCTAGCCTTATTTCTGTGGAATCTGAGAACAGATATTTCGGATCCCTTTGATGATTATAAGGCCAAAGGAAATATCCTCCGATGACAAAGAGAAAGAAGCTTTCTGAGAAACTTCTTTGTGTTCTGTGAAATCATCTCACAGAGTTACAGCTTTCCACTCAAGAAGCCTTTCGCTAAGACAGTTCTTGTGGAATTGGCAAAGGGATATTTGGAAGCCCTTAGAGCCCTATGGTGAAAAAGGAAATATCCCCAGATGAAATCTGGAAAGAAGCTTTCTGAGAAACTGCTTAGTGTTCTGTTAATTCATCTCACAGAGTTACATCTGTATTTCCTGGATCTCTTTGCTAGCCTTATTTCTGTGGAATCTGAGAACAGATATTTCGGATCCCTTTGAAGACTATAGGGCCAAAGGAAATATCCTCCGATAACAAAGAGAAAGAAGCTTTCTGAGAAACTTCTTTGTGTTCTGTGAAATCATCTCACAGAGTTACAACTTTCCCCTCAAGAAGCCTTTCGCTAAGACAGTTCTTGTGGAATTGGCAAAGGGATATTTGGGAGCCCATAGAGGGCTATGGTGAAAAAGGAAATATCCTCAGATGAAATCTGGAAAGAAGCTTTCTGAGAAACTGCTCTGTGATGTGTGACTTCCACTCACAGATTTACCTCGGTACTTCGTGGATCTCTTTGCTAGCCTTATTTCTGTGGAATCTGAGAACAGATATTTCGGATCCCTTTGAAGACTATAGGGCCAAAGGAAATATCCTCCGATAACAAAGAGAAAGAAGCTCTCTGAGAAACTACTTTGTGTTCTGTGAAATCATCTCACAGAGTTACAGCTTTCCCCTCAAGAAGCCTTTCGCTAAGACAGTTCTTGTGGAATTGGCAAAGGGATATTTGGAAGCCCGTAGAGGGCTATGGTGAAAAAAGGAAATATCCTCAGATGAAATCTGGAAAGAAGCTTTCTGAGAAACTGCTCTGTGATGTGTGACTTCCACTCACAGAGTTACATCTGTATTTCGTGGATCTCTTTCCTAGCCTTATTTCTGTGGAATCTGAGAACAGATATTTCGGATCCCTTTGAAGACTATAGGGCCAAAGGAAATATCTTCCGATAACAAAGAGAAAGAAGCTTTCTGAGAAACTTCTTTGTGTTCTGTGAAATCATCTCACAGAGTTACAGCTTTCCCCTCAAGAAGCCTTTCGCTAAGACAGTTCTTCTGGAATTGGCAAAGGGATATTTGGAAGCCCCTAGAGGGCTATGGTGAAAAAGGAAATATCCTCAGATGAAATCTGGAAAGAAGCTTTCTGAGAAACTGCTTAGTGTTCTGTTAATTCATCTCACAGAGTTACATCTGTATTTCGTGGATCTCTTTGCTAGCCTTATTTCTGTGGAATCTGAGAACAGATATTTCGGATCCCTTTGATGATTATAGGGCCAAAGGAAATATCCTCCGATGACAAAGAGAAAGAAGCTTTCTGAGAAACTTCTTTGTGTTCTGTGAAATCATCTCACAGAGTTACAGCTTTCCCCTCAAGAAGCCTTTCGCTAAGACAGTTCTTGTGGAATTGGCAAAGGGATATTTGGAAGCCCGTAGAAGGCTATGGTGTAAAAGGAAATATCCTCAGATGAAATCTGGAAAGAAGCTTTCTGAGAAACTGCTTCATGTTCTGTTAATTCATCTCACTGAGTTACATCTGTGTTTCGTGGATCTCTTTGCTAGCCTTATTTCTGTGGAATCTGAGAACAGATATTTCGGATCCCTTTGAAGACTATAGGGCCAAAGGAAATATCCTCCGATAACAAAGAGAAAGAAGCTTTCTGAGAAACTTCTTTGTGTTCTGTGAAATCATCTCACAGAGTTACAGCTTTCCCCTCAAGAAGCCTTTCGCTAAGACAGTTCTTGTGGAAAAGGCAAAGGGATATTTGGAAGCCCCTAGAGGGCTATGGTGAAAAAGGAAATATCCTCAGATGAAATCTGGAAAGAAGCTTTCTGAGAAACTGCTTAGTGTTCTGTTAATTCATCTCACAGAGTTACATCTGTATTTCCTGGATCTCTTTGCTAGCCTTATTTCTGTGGAATCTGAAAACAGATATTTCGGATCCATTTGAAGACTATAGGGCCAAAGCAAATATCCTCCGATAACAAAGAGAAAGAAGCTTTCTGAGAAACTTCTTTGTGTTCTGTGAAATCATCTCACAGAGTTACAGCTTTCCCCTCGAGAAGCCTTTCGCTAAGACAGTTCTTGTGGAATTGGCAAAGTGATATTTGGAACCCCATAGAGGGCGATGGTGAAAAAGGAAATATCCTCAGATGAAAACTGGAAAGAAGCTTTCTGAGAAACTGGTCTGTGATGTGTGACTCCCACTCACAGAGTTACATCTGTATTTCGGGGATCTCTTTGCTAGCCTTATTTCTGTGGAATCTGAGAACAGATATTTCGGATCCCTTTGAAGACTATAGGGCCAAAGGAAATATCCTCCGATAACAAAGAGAAAGAAGCTTTCTGAGAAACTTCTTTGTGTTCTGTGAAATCATCTCACAGAGTTACAGCTTTCCCCTCAAGAAGCCTTTCCCTAAGACAGTTCTTGTGGAATTGGAAAACGGATATTTGGGAGCCCATGGAGGCCTATGGTGAAAAGGAAATATCCTCAGATGAAATTTGGAAAGAAGCTTTCTGAGAAACTGCTTAGTGTTCTGTTAATTCATCTCACAGAGTTACATCTGTATTTCGTGGATCTCTTTGCTAGCCTTATTTCTGTGGATTCTGAGAACAGATATTTCGGATCCCTTTGAAGACTACAGGGCCAAAGGAAATATCCTCCGATAACAAAGAGAAAGAAGCTTTCTGAGAAACTTCTTTGGGTTCTGTGAAATCATCTCACAGAGTTACACCTTCCCCCTCAAGAAGCCTTTCGCTAAGACAGTTCTTGTGGAATTGGCAAAGTGATATTTGGAAGCCCATAGAGGGCTATGGTGAAAAAGGAAATATCCTCAGATGAAATCTGGAAAGAAGCTTTCTGAGAAACTGCTCTGTGATGTGTGACTTCCACTCACAGAGTTACATCTGTATTTCGTGGATCTCTTTGCTAGCCTTATTTCTGTGGAATCTGAGAACAGATATTTCGGATCCCTTTGAAGACTATAGGGCCAAAGCAAATATCCTCCGATAACAAAGAGAAAGAAGCTTTCTGAGAAACTTCTTTGTGTTCTGTGAAATCATCTCACAGAGTTACAGCTTTCCCCTCAAGAAGCCTTTCGGTAAGACAGTTCTTGTGGAATTGGCAAAGTGATATTTGGAAGCCCATCGAGGGCTATGGTGAAAAAGGAAATATCCTCAGATGAAATCTGGAAAGAAGCTTTCTGAGAAACTGCTCTGTGATGTGTGATTTCTACTCACAGAGTTACATCTGTATTTCGTGGTCTCTTTGCTAGCCTTATTTCTGTGGAATCTGAGAACAGATATTTCGGATCCCTTTGATGATTATAAGGCCAAAGGAAATATCCTCCGATGACAAAGAGAAAGAAGCTTTCTGAGAAACTTCTTTGTGTTCTGTGAAATCATCTCACAGAGTTTCAGCTTTCCCCTCAAGAAGCCTTTCGCTAAGACAGTTCTTGTGGAATTGGCAAAGGGATATTTGGAAGCCCATAGAGCCCTAAGGTGAAAAAGGAAATATCCCCAGATGAAATCTGGAAAGAAGCTTTCTGAGAAACTGCTTAGTGTTCTGTTAATTCATCTCACAGAGTTACATCTGTATTTTGTGGATCTCTTTGCTAGCCTTATTTCTGTGGAATCTGAGAACAGATATTTCGGATCCCTTTGAAGACGATAGGGCCAAAGGAAATATCCTCCGATAACAAAGAGAAAGAAGCTTTCTGAGAAACTTCTTTGTGTTCTGTGAAATCATCTCACAGAGTTACAACTTTCCCCTCAAGAAGCCTTTCGCTAAGACAGTTCTTGTGGAATTGGCAAAGGGATATTTGGGAGCCCATAGAGGGCTAAGGTGAAAAAGGAAATATCCTCAGATGAAATCTGGAAAGAAGCTTTCTGAGAAACTGCTCTGTGATGTGTGACTTCCACTCACAGAGTTACCTCGGTACTTCGTGGATCTCTTTGCTAGCCTTATTTCTGTGGAATCTGAGAACAGATATTTCGGATCCCTTTGAAGACTATAGGGCCAAAGGAAATATCCTCCGATAACAAAGAGAAAGAAGCTCTCTGAGAAACTTCTTTGTGTTCTGTGAAATCATCTCACAGAGTTACAGCTTTCCCCTCAAGAAGCCTTTCGCTAAGACAGTTCTTGTGGAATTGGCAAAGGGATATTTGGAAGCCCGTAGAGGGCTATGGTGAAAAAGGAAATATCCTCAGATGAAATCTGGAAAGAAGCTTTCTGAGAAACTGCTCTGTGATGTGTGACTTCCACTCACAGAGTTACATCTGTATTTCGTGGATCTCTTTGCTAGCCTTATTTCTGTGGAATCTGAGAACAGATATTTCGGATCCCTTTGAAGACTATAGGGCCAAAGGAAATATCCTCCGATAACAAAGAGAAAGAAGCTTTCTGAGAAACTTCTTTGTGTTCTGTGAAATCATCTCACAGAGTTACAGCTTTCCCCTCAAGAAGACTTTGGCTAAGACAGTTCTTGTGGAAT
Source organism: Macaca mulatta (assembly GCF_049350105.2). NCBI lineage: Eukaryota > Metazoa > Chordata > Mammalia > Primates > Cercopithecidae > Macaca > Macaca mulatta. Next base: position 49,046,700 of record NC_133422.1, on the reverse strand, counting down.
TGGCACAGGGATATTTGGGAGGCCATAGAGGGCTATGTTGAAAAAGGAAATATCCTCAGATGAAATCTGGAAAGAAGTTTTCTGAGAAACTGCTCTGTGATGGGTGACTTCCACTCACAGAGTTACCTCTGTATTTCGTGGATCTCTTTGCTAGCCTTATTTCTGTGGAATCTGATAACAAATATTTCGGATCCCTTTGAAGACTCTAGGACCAAAGGAAATATCCTCGAATAACAAAGAGAAAGAAGCTTTCTGAGAAACTTCTTTGTGTTCTGTGAAATCATCTCACAGAGTTACAGCTTTCCCCTCAAGAAGCCTTTCGCTAAGACAGTTCTTGTGGAATTGGCAAAGGGATATTTGGAAGCCCATAGAGGCCTATGGTGAAAAACGAAATACCCTCAGATGAAATCTAGAAAGAAGCTTTCTGAGAAACTGCTCTGTGATGTGTGACTTCCACTCACAGAGTTACATCTGTATTTCGTGGATCTCTTTGCTAGCCTTATTTCTGTGGAATCTGAGAACAGATATTTCGGATCCCGTTGAAGACTATAGAGCCAAAGGAAATATCCTCCGATAAAAAAGAAAAAGAAGCTTTCTGAGAAACTTCTTTGTGTTCTGTGAAATCATCTCACAGAGTTACAGCTTTCCCCACAAGAAGCCTTTCGCTAAGACAGTTGTTGTGGAATTGGCAAAGTGATGTTTGGAAGCCCATAGAGGGCTATGGTGAAAAAGGAAATATCCTCAAATGAAATCTGGAAAGAAGTTTTCTGAGAAACTGCTCTGTGATGTGTGACTTCCACTCACAGAGTTACATCTGTATTTCGTGGATCTCTTTGCTAGAATTATTTCTGTGGAATCTGAGAACAGATATTTCGGATCCCTTTGATGATTATAGGGCCAAAGGAAATATCCTCCGATAACAAAGAGAAAGAAGCTTTCTGAGAAACTTCTTTGTGTTCCGTGAAATCATCTCACAGAGTTACAGCTTTCCCCTCAAGAAGCCTTTCGCTAAGACAGTTCTTGTGGAATTGGCAAAGGGATACTTGGAGGCCCATAGAGCCCTATGGTGAAAAAGGAAATATCAGATGAAATCTGGAAAGAAGCTTTCTGAGAAACTGCTTAGTGTTCTGTTAATTCATCTCACAGAGCTACATCTGTATTTCGTGGATCTCTTTGCTAGCCTTATTTCTGTGGAATCTGAGAACAGATATTTCGGATCCCTTTGATGATTATAGGGCCAAAGGAAATATCCTCCGATAACAAAGAGAAAGAAGCTTTCTGAGAAACTTCTTTGTGTTCTGTGAAATCATCTCACAGAGTTACAGCTTTCCCCTCAAGAAGCCTTTCGCTAAGACAGTTCTTGTGGAATTGGCAAAGGGATATTTGGAAACCCATAGAGCCCTATGGTGAAAAAGGAAATATCCTCAGATGAAATCTGGAAAGGAGCTTTCTGAGAAACGGCTTAGTGTTCTGTTAATTCATCTCACAGAGTTACATCTGTATTTCGTGGATCTCTTTGCTAGCCTTATTTCTGTGGAATCTGAGAACAGATATTTCGGGTCCCTTTGAAGACTATAGGGCCAAAGGAAATATCCTCCGATAACAAAGAGAAAGAAGCTTTCTGAGAAACTTCTTTGTGTTCTGTGAAATCATCTCACAGAGTTACAGCTTTCCTCTCAAGAAGCCTTTCGCTAAGACAGTTCCTGTGGAATTGGCAAAGGGATATTTGGAAGCCCGTAGAGGGCTATGGTGAAAAATAAAATATACTCAGATGAAATCTGGAAAGAAGCTTTCTGAGAAACTGCTTAGTGTTCATTTAATTCATCTCACAGAGTTACATCTGTATTTCGTGGATCTCTTTGCTAGCCTTATTTCTGTGGAATCTGAGAACAGATATTTCGGATCCCTTTGAAGACTATAGGGCCAAAGGAAATATCCTCCGATAACAAAGAGAAAGAAGCTTTCTGAGAAACTTCTTTGTGTTCTGTGAAATCATCTCACAGAGTTACAGCTTTCCCCTCAAGAAGCCTTTCGCTAAGACAGTTCTTGTGGAATTGGCAAAGTGATATTTGGAAGCCCATAGAGGGCTATGGTGAGAAAGGAAATACCCTCAGATGAAATCTGGAAAGAAGCTTTCTGAGAAACTGCTCTGTGATGTGTGACTTCCACTCACAGAGTTACATCTGTATTTCGTGGATCTCTTTGCTAGCCTTATTTCTGTGGAATCTGAGAAGAGATATTTCGGATCCCTTTGAAGACTATAGGGCCAAAGGAAATATCCTCCAATAACAAAGAGAAAGAAGCTTTCTGAGAAACTTCTTTGTGTTCTGTGAAATCATCTCACAGAGTTACAGCTTTCCCCTCAAGAAGCCTTTCGCTAAGACAGTTCTTGTGGAATTGGCAAAGGGATATTTGGAAGCCCATAGAGGGCTATGGTGAAATAGGAAATATCCTCAGATGAAATCTGGAAAGAAGCTTTCTTAGAAACTGCTCTTTATGTGTGACTTCCACTCACAGAGTTACCTCTGTACTTCGCGGATCTCTTTGCTAGCCTTATTGCTGTGGAATCTGAGAACAGATATTTCGGATCCCTTTGAAGACTATAGGGCCAAAGGAAATAACCTCCGATAACAAAGAGAAAGAAGCTTTCTGAGAAACTTCTTTGTGTTCTGTGAAATCATCTCACAGAGTTACAGCTTTCCCCTCAAGAAGCCTTTCGCTAAGACAGTTCTTGTGGAATTGGCAAAGGGATATTTGGAAGCCCGTAGAGGGCTATGGTGAAAAAGGAAATATCCTCAGATGAAATCTGGAAAGAAGCTTTCTGAGAAACTGTTCTGTGATGTGTGACTTCCACTCACAGAGTTACATCTGTATTTCGTGGATCTCTTTGCTAGCCTTATTTCTGTGGAATCTGAGAACAGATATTTCGGATCCCTTTGATGATTATAGGGCCAAAGGAAATATCCTCGGATAACAAAGAGAAAGAAGCTTTCTGAGAAACTTCTTTGTGTTCTGTGAAATCATCTCACAGAGTTACAGCTTTCCCCTCAAGAAGCCTTTCGCTAAGACAGTTCTTGTGGAATTGGCAAAGGGATATTTGGAAGCCCATAGAGGCCTATGGTGAAAAACGAAATACCCTCAGATGAAATCTTGAAAGAAGCTTTCTGAGAAACTGCTCTGTGATGTGTGACTTCCACTCAAAGAGTTACATCTGTATTTCGTGGATCTCTTTGCTAGCCTTATTTCTGTGGAATCTGAGAAGAGATATTTCGGATCCCGTTGAAGACTATAGAGCCAAAGGAAATATCCTCCGATAAAAAAGGAAAAGAAGCTTTCTGAGAAACTTCTTTGTGTTCTGTGAAATCATCTCACAGAGTTACAGCTTTCCCCACAAGAAGCCTTTCGCTAAGACAGTTCTTGTGGAATTGGCAAAGTGATGTTTGGAAGCCCATAGAGGGCTATGGTGAAAAAGGAATATCCTCAGATGAAATCTGGAAAGAAGCTTTCTGAGAAACTGCTTAGTGTTCTGTTAATTCATCTCACAGAGTTACATCTGTATTTCGTGGATCTCTTTGCTAGCCTTTTTTCTGTGGAATCTGAGAACAGATATTTCGGATCCCTTTGAAGACTATAGGGCGAAAGGCAATATCCTCCGATAACAAAGAGAAAGAAGCTTTCTGAGAAACTTCTTTATGTTCTGTTAAATCATCTGACAGAGTTACAGCTTTCCCTCAAGAAGCCTTTCGCTAAGACAGTTCTTGTGGAATTGGCAAAGTGATATTTGGAAGCCTATAGAGTGCTATGGTGAAAAAGGAAATATCCTCAGATGAAATCTGGAAAGAAGCTTTCTGAGAAACTGTTCTGTGATGTGTGACTTCCACTCACAGAGTTACATCTGTATTTCGTGGATCTCTTTGCTAGCCTTATTTCTGTGGAATCTGAGAACAGATATTTCGGATCCCTTTGAAGACTATAGGGCCAAAGGAAATAACCTCCGATAACAAAGAGAAAGAAGCTTTCTGAGAAACTTCTTTGTGTTCTGTGAAATCATCTCACAGAGTTACAGCTTTCCCCTCAAGAAGCCTTTGGCTAAGACAGTTCTTGTGGAATTGGCACAGGGATATTTGGAAGCCCATAGAGGCCTATGGTGAAAAAGGAAATATCCCCAGATGAAATCTGGAAAGAAGCTTTCTGAGAAACTGCTCTGTGATGTGTGACTTCCATTCACAGAGTTACCTCTGTATTTCGTGGATCTCTTTGCTAGCCTTATTTCTGTGGAATCTGAGAACAGATATTTCGGATCCCTTTGAAGACTCTAGGACCAAAGGAAATATCCTCGAATAACAAAGAGAAAGAAGCTTTCTGAGAAACTTCTTTGTGTTCTGTGAAATCATCTCACAGAGTTACACCTTTCCCCTCAAGAAGCCTTTCGCTAAGACAGTTCTTGTGGAATTGGCAAAGGGATGTTTGGAAGCCCATAGAGGGCTATGTTGAAAAAGGAAATATCCTCAGATGAAATCTGGAAAGAAGCTTTCTGAGAAACTGCTCTGTGATATGTGACTTCCACTCACAGAGTTACCTCTGTACTTCGTGGATCTCTTTGCTAGCCTTATTTCTGTGGAATCTGAGAACAGATATTTCGGATCCCTTTGAAGACTATAGGGCCAAAGGAAATATCCTCCGATAACAAAGAGAAAGAAGCTCTCTGAGAAACTTTTTTGTGTTCTGTGAAATCATCTCACAGAGTTACAGCTTTCCCCTCAAGAAGCCTTTCGCTAAGACAGTTCTTGTGGAATTGGCAAAGGGATATTTGGAAGCCCGTAGAGGGCTATGGTGTAAAAGGAAATACACTCAGATGAAAGCTGGAAAGAAGCTTTCTGAGAAACTGCTTAATGTTCTGTTAATTAATCTCACAGAGTTACATCTGTATTTCGTGGATCTCTTTGCTAGCCTTTTTTCTGTGGAATCTGAGAACAGATATTTCGGATCCCTTTGAAGACTATAGGGCCAAAGCAAATATCCTCCGATAACAAAGAGAAAGAAGCTCTGAGAAACTTCTTTGTGTTCTGTGAAATCATCTCACAGAGTTACAGCTTTCCCCTCGAGAAGCCTTTCGCTAAGACAGTTCTTGTGGAATTGGCAAAGTGATATTTGGAAGCCCATAGAGGGCGATGGTGAAAAAGGAAATATCCTCAGATGAAAACTGGAAAGAAGCTTTCTGAGAAACTGGTCTGTGATGTGTGACTCCCACTCACAGAGTTACATCTGTATTTCGGGGATCTCTTTGCTAGCCTTATTTCTGTGGAATCTGAGAACAGATATTTCGGATCCCTTTGAAGACTATAGGGCCAAAGGAAATATCCTCCGATAACAAGAGAAAGAAGCTTTCTGAGAAACTTCTTTGTGTTCTGTGAAATCATCTCACAGAGTTACAGCTTTCCCCTCAAGAAGCCTTTCCCTAAGACAGTTCTTGTGGAATTGGAAAACGGATATTTGGGAGCCCATGGAGGCCTATGGTGAAAAAGGAAATATCCTCAGATGAAATCTGGAAAGAAGCTTTCTGAGAAACTGCTCTGTGATGTGTGACTTCCACTCACAGAGTTACATCTGTATTTCGTGGATCTCTTTGCTAGCCTTATTTCTGTGGAATCTGAGAACAGATATTTCGGATCCCTTTGAAGACTATAGGGCCAAAGGAAATATCCTCCGATAACAAAGAGAAAGAAGCTTTCTGAGAAACTTCTTTGTGTTCTGTGAAATCATCTCACAGAGTTACAGCTTTCCCCTCAAGAAGCCTTTCGCTAAGACAGTTCTTGTGGAATTGGCAAAGGGATATTTGGAAGCCCATAGAGGGCTATGGTGAAAAAGGAAATATCCTCAGATGAAATCTGGAAAGAAGCTTTCTGAGAAACTGCTTAGTGTTCTGTTAATTCATCTCACAGAGTTACATCTGTATTTCGTGGATCTCTTTGCTAGCCTTATTTCTGTGGAATCTGAGAACAGATATTTCGGATCCCTTTGATGATTATAAGGCCAAAGGAAATATCCTCCGATGACAAAGAGAAAGAAGCTTTCTGAGAAACTTCTTTGTGTTCTGTGAAATCATCTCACAGAGTTACAGCTTTCCCCTCAAGAAGACTTTCGCTAAGACAGTTCTTGTGGAATTGGCAAAGGGATATTTGGAAGCCCATAGAGCCCTATGGTGAAAAAGGAAATATCCCCAGATGAAATCTGGAAAGAAGCTTCCTGAGAAACTGCTTAGTGTTCTGTTAATTCATCTCACAGAGTTACATCTGTATTTCGTGGATCTCTTTGCTAGCCTTATTTCTGTGGAATCTGAGAACAGATATTTCGGATCCCTTTGAAGACTAGAGGGCCAAAGGAAATATCCTCCGATAACAAAGAGAAAGAAGCTTTCTGAGAAACTTCTTTGTGTTCTGTGAAATCATCTCACAGAGTTACAACTTTCCCCTCAAGAAGCCTTTCGCTAAGACAGTTCTTGTGGAATTGGCAAAGGGATATTTGGGAGCCCATAGAGGGCTATGGTGAAAAAGGAAATATCCTCAGATGAAATCTGGAAAGAAGCTTTCTGAGAAACTGCTCTGTGATGTGTGACTTCCACTCACAGAGTTACCTCGGTACTTCGTGGATCTCTTTGCTAGCCTTATTTCTGTGGAATCTGAGAACAGATATTTCGGATCCCTTTGAAGACTATAGGGCCAAAGGAAATATCCTCCGATAACAAAGAGAAAGAAGCTCTCTGAGAAACTTCTTTGTGTTCTGTGAAATCATCTCACAGAGTTACAGCTTTCCCCTCAAGAAGCCTTTCGCTAAGACAGTTCTTGTGGAATTGGCAAAGGGATATTTGGAAGCCCGTAGAGGGCTATGGTGAAAAAGGAAATATCCTCAGATGAAATCTGGAAAGAAGCTTTCTGAGAAACTGCTCTGTGATGTGTGACTTCCACTCACAGAGTTACATCTGTATTTCGTGGATCTCTTTGCTAGCCTTATATCTGTGGAATCTGAGAACAGATATTTCGGATCCCTTTGAAGACTATAGGGCCAAAGGAAATATCCTCCGATAACAGAGAGAAAGAAGCTTTCTGAGAAACTTCTTTGTGTTCTGTGAAATCATCTCACAGAGTTACAGCTTTCCCCTCAAGAAGCCTTTCGCTAAGACAGTTCTTCTGGAATTGGCAAAGGGATATTTGGAAGCCCCTAGAGGGCTATGGTGAAAAAGGAAATATCCTCAGATGAAATCTGGAAAGAAGCTTTCTGAGAAACTGCTCTGTGATGTGTGACTTCCACTCACAGAGTTACATCTGTATTTCGTGGATCTCTTTGCTAGCCTTATTTCTGTGGAATCTGAGAACAGATATTTCGGATCCCTTTGATGATTATAGGGCCAAAGGAAATATCCTCCGATAACAAAGAGAAAGAAGCTTTCTGAGAAACTTCTTTGTGTTCTGTGAAATCATCTCACAGAGTTACAGCTTTCCCCTCAAGAAGCCTTTCGCTAAGACAGTTCTTGTGGAAATGGCAAAGGGATATTTGGAAGCCCCTAGAGGGCTATAGTGAAAAAGGAAATATCCTCAGCTGAAATCTGGAAAGAAGCTTTCTGAGAAACTGCTTAGTGTTCTGTTAATTCATCTCACAGAGTTACATCTGTATTTCCTGGTTCTCTTTGCTAGCCTTATTTCTGTGGAATCTGAGAACAGATATTTCGGATCCCTTTGAAGACTATAGGGCCAAAGCAAATATCCTCCGATAACAAAGAGAAAGAAGCTTTCTGAGAAACTTCTTTGTGTTCTGTGAAATCATCTCACAGAGTTACAGCTTTCCCCTCAAGAAGCCTTTCCCTAAGACAGTTCTTGTGGAATTGGAAAAGTGATATTTGGAAACCCATAGAGGGCGATGGTGAAAAAGGAAATATCCTCAGATGAAAACTGGAAAGAAGCTTTCTGAGAAACTGGTCTTTGATGTGTGACTCCCACTCACAGAGTTACATCTGTATTTCGGGGATCTCCTTGCTAGCCTTATTTCTGTGGAATCTGAGAACAGATATTTCGGATCCCTTTGAAGACTATAGGGCCAAAGGAAATATCCTCCGATAACAAAGAGAAAGAAGCTTTCTGAGAAACTTCTTTGTGTTCTGTGAAATCATCTCACAGAGTTACAGCTTTCCCCTCAAGAAGCCTTTCCCTAAGACAGTTCTTGTGGAATTGGAAAACGGATATTTGGGACCCCATGGAGGCCTATGGTGAAAAGGAAATATCCTCAGATGAAATTTGGAAAGAAGCTTTCTGAGAAACTGCTTAGTGTTCTGTTAATTCATCTCACAGAGTTACATCTGTATTTCGTGGATCTCTTTGCTAGCCTTATTTCTGTGGATTCTGAGAACAGATATTGCGGATCCCTTTGAAGACTACAGGGCCAAAGGAAATATCCTCCGATAACAAAGAGAAAGAAGCTTTCTGAGAAACTTCTTTGTGTTCTGTGAAATCATCTCACAGAGTTACACCTTTCCCCTCAAGAAGCCTTTCGCTAAGACAGTTCTTGTGGAATTGGCAAAGTGATATTTGGAAGCCCATAGAGGGCTATGGTGAAAAAGGAAATATCCTCAGATGAAATCTGGAAAGAAGCTTTCTGAGAAAATGCTCTGTGATGTGTGACTTCCACTCACAGAGTTACATCTGTATTTCGTGGATCTCTTTGCTAGCCTTATTTCTGTTGAATCTGAGAACAGATATTTCGGATCCCTTTGAAGACTGTAGGGCCAAAGCAAATATCCTCCGATAACAAAGAGAAAGAAGCTTTCTGAGAAACTTCTTTGTGTTCTGTGAAATCATCTCACAGAGTTACAGCTTTCCCCTCAAGAAGCCTTTCGGTAAGACAGTTCTTGTGGAATTGGCAAAGTAATATTTGGAAGCCCATCGAGGGCTATGGTGAAAAAGGAAATATCCTCAGATGAAATCTGGAAAGAAGCTTTCTGAGAAACTGCTCTGTGATGTGTGATTTCTACTCACAGAGTTACATCTGTATTTCGTGGTCTCTTTGCTAGCCTTATTTCTGTGGAATCTGAGAACAGATATTTGTGATCCCTTTGTAGACCATAGGGCCATAGGAAATATCCTCCGATGACAAAGAGAAAGAAGCTTTCTGAGAAACTTCTTTGTGTTCTGTGAAATCATCTCACAGAGTTACAGCTTTCCCCTCAAGAAGCCTTTCGCTAAGACAGTTCTTGTGGAATTGGCAAAGTGATATTTGGAAGCCCATAGAGGGCTAAGGTGAAAAAGGAAATATCCTCAGATGAAATCTGGAAAGAAGCTTTCTGAGAAACTGCTTAGTGTTCTCTTAATTCATCTCACAGAGTTACATCTGTATTTCGTGGATCTCTTTGCTAGCCTTATTTCTGTGGAATCTGAGAACAGATATTTCGGATCCCTTTGAAGACTATAGGGCCGAAGGAAATATCCTCCGATAACAAAGAGAAAGAAGCTTTCTGAGAAACTTCTTTGTGTTCTGTGAAATCATCTCACAGAGTTACAGCTTTCCCCTCAAGAAGCCTTTCCCTAAGACAGTTCTTGTGGAATTGGAAAACGGATATTTGGGAGCCCATGGAGGCCTATGGTGAAAAAGGAAATATCCTCAGATGAAATTTGGAAAGAAGTTTCTGAGAAACTGCTTAGTGTTCTGTTAATTCATCTCACAGAGTTACATCTGTATTTCGTGGATCTCTTTGCTAGCCTTATTTCTGTGGATTCTGAGAACAGATATTTCGGATCCCTTTGAAGACTACAGAGCCAAAGGAAATATCCTCCGATAACAAAGAGAAAGAAGCTTTCTGAGAAACTTCTTTGTGTTCTGTGAAATCATCTCACAGAGTTACACCTTTCCCCTCAAGAAGCCTTTCGCTAAGACAGTTCTTGTGGAATTGGCAAAGTGATATTTGGAAGCCCATAGAGGGCTATGTTGAAAAAGGAAATATCCTCAGATGAAATCTGGAAAGAAGATTTCTTAGAAACTGCTCTGTGATGTGTGACTTCCACTCACAGAGTTACATCTGTATTTCGTGAATCTCTTTGCTAGCCTTATTTCTGTGGAATCTGAGAACAGATATTTCGGATCCCTTTGAAGACTATAGGGCCAAAGGAAATATCCTCCGATAACAGAGAGAAAGAAGCTTTCTGAGAAACTTCTTTGTGTTCTGTGAAATCATCTCACAGAGTTACAGCTTTCGCCTCAAGAAGCCTTTCGCTAAAACAGTTCTTCTGGAATTGGCAAAGGGATATTTGGAAGCCGTTAGAGGGCTATGGTGAAAAAGGAAATATCCTCAGATGAAATCTGGAAAGAAGCTTTCTGAGAAACTGCTCTGTGATGTGTGACTTCCACTCACAGAGTTACATCTGTATTTCGTGGATCTCTTTGCTAGCCTTATTTCTGTGGAATCTGAGAACAGATATTTCGGATCCCTTTGAAGACTATAGGGCCAAAGGAAATATCCTCCGATAACAAAGAGAAAGAAGCTTTCTGAGAAACTTCTTTGTGTTCTGTGAAATCATCTCACAGAGTTACAGCTTTCCCCTCAAGAAGCCTTTCGCTAAGACAGTTCTTGTGGAAATGGCAAAGGGATATTTGGAAGCCCCTAGAGGGCTATAGTGAAAAAGGAAATATCCTCAGCTGAAATCTGGAAAGAAGCTTTCTGAGAAACTGCTTAGTGTTCTGTTAATTCATCTCACAGAGTTACATCTGTATTTCCTGGATCTCTTTGCTAGCCTTATTTCTGTGGAATCTGAGAACAGATATTTCGGATCCCTTTGAAGACTATAGGGCCAAAGCAAATATCCTCCGATAACAAAGAGAAAGAAGCTTTCTGAGAAACTTCTTTGTGTTCTGTGAAATCATCTCACAGAGTTACAGCTTTCCCCTCGAAAAGCCTTTCGCTAAGACAGTTCTTGTGGAATTGGCAAAGTGATATTTGGAAGCCCATAGAGGGCGATGGTGAAAAAGGAAATATCCTCAGATGAAAACTGGAAAGAAGCTTTCTGAGAAACTGGTCTTTGATGTGTGACTCCCACTCACAGAGTTACATCTGTATTTCGGGGATCTCCTTGCTAGCCTTATTTCTGTGGAATCTGAGAACAGATATTTCGGATCCCTTTGAAGACTATAGGGCCAAAGGAAATATCCTCCGATAACAAAGAGAAAGAAGCTTTCTGAGAAACTTCTTTGTGTTCTGTGAAATCATCTCACAGAGTTACAGCTTTCCCCTCAAGAAGCCTTTCCCTAAGACAGTTCTTGTGGAATTGGAAAACGGATATTTGGGACCCCATGGAGGCCTATGGTGAAAAGGAAATATCCTCAGATGAAATTTGGAAAGAAGCTTTCTGAGAAACTGCTTAGTGTTCTGTTAATTCATCTCACAGAGTTACATCTGTATTTCGTGGATCTCTTTGCTAGCCTTATTTCTGTGGATTCTGAGAACAGATATTGCGGATCCCTTTGAAGACTACAGGGCCAAAGGAAATATCCTCCGATAACAAAGAGAAAGAAGCTTTCTGAGAAACTTCTTTGTGTTCTGTGAAATCATCTCACAGAGTTACACCTTTCCCCTCAAGAAGCCTTTCGCTAAGACAGTTCTTGTGGAATTGGCAAAGTGATATTTGGAAGCCCATAGAGGGCTATGGTGAAAAAGGAAATATCCTCAGATGAAATCTGGAAAGAAGCTTTCTGAGAAACTGCTCTGTGATGTGTGACTTCCACTCACAGAGTTACATCTGTATTTCGTGGATCTCTTTGCTAGCCTTATTTCTGTTGAATCTGAGAACAGATATTTCGGATCCCTTTGAAGACTGTAGGGCCAAAGCAAATATCCTCCGATAACAAAGAGAAAGAAGCTTTCTGAGAAACTTCTTTGTGTTCTGTGAAATCATCTCACAGAGTTACAGCTTTCCCCTCAAGAAGCCTTTCGGTAAGACAGTTCTTGTGGAATTGGCAAAGTAATATTTGGAAGCCCATCGAGGGCTATGGTGAAAAAGGAAATATCCTCAGATGAAATCTGGAAAGAAGCTTTCTGAGAAACTGCTCTGTGATGTGTGATTTCTACTCACAGAGTTACATCTGTATTTCGTGGTCTCTTTGCTAGCCTTATTTCTGTGGAATCTGAGAACAGATATTTGTGATCCCTTTGTAGATCATAGGGCCATAGGAAATATCCTCCGATGACAAAGAGAAAGAAGCTTTCTGAGAAACTTCTTTGTGTTCTGTGAAATCATCTCACAGAGTTACAGCTTTCCCCTCAAGAAGCCTTTCGCTAAGACAGTTCTTTTGGAATTGGCAAAGTGATATTTGGAAGCCCATAGAGGGCTAAGGTGAAAAAGGAAATATCCTCAGATGAAATCTGGAAAGAAGCTTTCTGAGAAACTGCTTAGTGTTCTCTTAATTCATCTCACAGAGTTACATCTGTATTTCGTGGATCTCTTTGCTAGCCTTATTTCTGTGGAATCTGAGAACAGATATTTCGGATCCCTTTGAAGACTATAGGGCCAAAGGAAATATCCTCCGATAACAAAGAGAAAGAAGCTTTCTGAGAAACTTCTTTGTGTTCTGTGAAATCATCTCACAGAGTTACAGCTTTCCCCTCAAGAAGCCTTTCCCTAAGACAGTTCTTGTGGAATTGGAAAACGGATATTTGGGAGCCCATGGAGGCCTATGGTGAAAAAGGAAATATCCTCAGATGAAATTTGGAAAGAAGTTTCTGAGAAACTGCTTAGTGTTCTGTTAATTCATCTCACAGAGTTACATCTGTATTTCGTGGATCTCTTTGCTAGCCTTATTTCTGTGGATTCTGAGAACAGATATTTCGGATCCCTTTGAAGACTACAGGGCCAAAGGAAATATCCTCCGATAACAAAGAGAAAGAAGCTTTCTGAGAAACTTCTTTGTGTTCTGTGAAATCATCTCACAGAGTTACACCTTTCCCCTCAAGAAGCCTTTCGCTAAGACAGTTCTTGTGGAATTGGCAAAGTGATATTTGGAAGCCCATAGAGGGCTATGTTGAAAAAGGAAATATCCTCAGATGAAATCTGGAAAGAAGATTTCTTAGAAACTGCTCTGTGATGTGTGACTTCCACTCACAGAGTTACATCTGTATTTCGTGAATCTCTTTGCTAGCCTTATTTCTGTGGAATCTGAGAACAGATATTTCGGATCCCTTTGAAGACTATAGGGCCAAAGGAAATATCCTCCGATAACAGAGAGAAAGAAGCTTTCTGAGAAACTTCTTTGTGTTCTGTGAAATCATCTCACAGAGTTACAGCTTTCGCCTCAAGAAGCCTTTCGCTAAAACAGTTCTTCTGGAATTGGCAAAGGGATATTTGGAAGCCGTTAGAGGGCTATGGTGAAAAAGGAAATATCCTCAGATGAAATCTGGAAAGAAGCTTTCTGAGAAACTGCTCTGTGATGTGTGACTTCCACTCACAGAGTTACATCTGTATTTCGTGGATCTCTTTGCTAGCCTTATTTCTGTGGAATCTGAGAACAGATATTTCGGATCCCTTTGAAGACTATAGGGCCAAAGGAAATATCCTCCGATAACAAAGAGAAAGAAGCTTTCTGAGAAACTTCTTTGTGTTCTGTGAAATCATCTCACAGAGTTACAGCTTTCCCCTCAAGAAGCCTTTCGCTAAGACAGTTCTTGTGGAAATGGCAAAGGGATATTTGGAAGCCCCTAGAGGGCTATAGTGAAAAAGGAAATATCCTCAGCTGAAATCTGGAAAGAAGCTTTCTGAGAAACTGCTTAGTGTTCTGTTAATTCATCTCACAGAGTTACATCTGTATTTCCTGGATCTCTTTGCTAGCCTTATTTCTGTGGAATCTGAGAACAGATATTTCGGATCCCTTTGAAGACTATAGGGCCAAAGCAAATATCCTCCGATAACAAAGAGAAAGAAGCTTTCTGAGAAACTTCTTTGTGTTCTGTGAAATCATCTCACAGAGTTACAGCTTTCCCCTCGAAAAGCCTTTCGCTAAGACAGTTCTTGTGGAATTGGCAAAGTGATATTTGGAAGCCCATAGAGGGCGATGGTGAAAAAGGAAATATCCTCAGATGAAAACTGGAAAGAAGCTTTCTGAGAAACTGGTCTTTGATGTGTGACTCCCACTCACAGAGTTACATCTGTATTTCGGGGATCTCCTTGCTAGCCTTATTTCTGTGGAATCTGAGAACAGATATTTCGGATCCCTTTGAAGACTATAGGGCCAAAGGAAATATCCTCCGATAACAAAGAGAAAGAAGCTTTCTGAGAAACTTCTTTGTGTTCTGTGAAATCATCTCACAGAGTTACAGCTTTCCCCTCAAGAAGCCTTTCCCTAAGACAGTTCTTGTGGAATTGGAAAACGGATATTTGGGACCCCATGGAGGCCTATGGTGAAAAGGAAATATCCTCAGATGAAATTTGGAAAGAAGCTTTCTGAGAAACTGCTTAGTGTTCTGTTAATTCATCTCACAGAGTTACATCTGTATTTCGTGGATCTCTTTGCTAGCCTTATTTCTGTGGATTCTGAGAACAGATATTGCGGATCCCTTTGAAGACTACAGGGCCAAAGGAAATATCCTCCGATAACAAAGAGAAAGAAGCTTTCTGAGAAACTTCTTTGTGTTCTGTGAAATCATCTCACAGAGTTACACCTTTCCCCTCAAGAAGCCTTTCGCTAAGACAGTTCTTGTGGAATTGGCAAAGTGATATTTGGAAGCCCATAGAGGGCTATGGTGAAAAAGGAAATATCCTCAGATGAAATCTGGAAAGAAGCTTTCTGAGAAACTGCTCTGTGATGTGTGACTTCCACTCACAGAGTTACATCTGTATTTCGTGGATCTCTTTGCTAGCCTTATTTCTGTTGAATCTGAGAACAGATATTTCGGATCCCTTTGAAGACTGTAGGGCCAAAGCAAATATCCTCCGATAACAAAGAGAAAGAAGCTTTCTGAGAAACTTCTTTGTGTTCTGTGAAATCATCTCACAGAGTTACAGCTTTCCCCTCAAGAAGCCTTTCGGTAAGACAGTTCTTGTGGAATTGGCAAAGTAATATTTGGAAGCCCATCGAGGGCTATGGTGAAAAAGGAAATATCCTCAGATGAAATCTGGAAAGAAGCTTTCTGAGAAACTGCTCTGTGATGTGTGATTTCTACTCACAGAGTTACATCTGTATTTCGTGGTCTCTTTGCTAGCCTTATTTCTGTGGAATCTGAGAACAGATATTTGTGATCCCTTTGTAGATCATAGGGCCATAGGAAATATCCTCCGATGACAAAGAGAAAGAAGCTTTCTGAGAAACTTCTTTGTGTTCTGTGAAATCATCTCACAGAGTTACAGCTTTCCCCTCAAGAAGCCTTTCGCTAAGACAGTTCTTGTGGAATTGGCAAAGTGATATTTGGAAGCCCATAGAGGGCTAAGGTGAAAAAGGAAATATCCTCAGATGAAATCTGGAAAGAAGCTTTCTGAGAAACTGCTTAGTGTTCTCTTAATTCATCTCACAGAGTTACATCTGTATTTCGTGGATCTCTTTGCTAGCCTTATTTCTGTGGAATCTGAGAACAGATATTTCGGATCCCTTTGAAGACTATAGGGCCAAAGGAAATATCCTCCGATAACAAAGAGAAAGAAGCTTTCTGAGAAACTTCTTTGTGTTCTGTGAAATCATCTCACAGAGTTACAGCTTTCCCCTCAAGAAGCCTTTCCCTAAGACAGTTCTTGTGGAATTGGAAAACGGATATTTGGGAGCCCATGGAGGCCTATGGTGAAAAAGGAAATATCCTCAGATGAAATTTGGAAAGAAGTTTCTGAGAAACTGCTTAGTGTTCTGTTAATTCATCTCACAGAGTTACATCTGTATTTCGTGGATCTCTTTGCTAGCCTTATTTCTGTGGATTCTGAGAACAGATATTTCGGATCCCTTTGAAGACTACAGGGCCAAAGGAAATATCCTCCGATAACAAAGAGAAAGAAGCTTTCTGAGAAACTTCTTTGTGTTCTGTGAAATCATCTCACAGAGTTACACCTTTCCCCTCAAGAAGCCTTTCGCTAAGACAGTTCTTGTGGAATTGGCAAAGTGATATTTGGAAGCCCATAGAGGGCTATGTTGAAAAAGGAAATATCCTCAGATGAAATCTGGAAAGAAGATTTCTTAGAAACTGCTCTGTGATGTGTGACTTCCACTCACAGAGTTACATCTGTATTTCGTGAATCTCTTTGCTAGCCTTATTTCTGTGGAATCTGAGAACAGATATTTCGGATCCCTTTGAAGACTATACGGTCAAAGGAAATATCCTCCAATAACAAAGAGAAAGAAGCTTTCTGAGAAACTTCTTTGTGTTCTGTGAAATCATCTCACAGAGTTACAGCTTTCCCCTCAAGAAGCCTTTCGCTAAGACAGTTCTTGTGGAATTGGCAAAGGGATATTTGGAAGCCCATAGAGACCTATGGTGAAAAAGGAAATATCTTCAGATGAAATCTTGAAAGAAGCTTTCTGAGAAACTGCTTATTGTTCTGTTAATTCATCTCACAGAGTTACATCTGTATTTCGTGGATCTCTTTGCTAGCCTTATTTCTGTGGAATCTGAGAACAGATATTTCGGAACCCTTTGAAGACTATAGGGCCAAAGGAAATATCCTCCGATAACAAAGAGAAAGAAGCTTTCTGAGAAACTTCTTTGTGTTCTGTGAAATCATCTCACAGAGTTACAGCTTTCCCCTCAAGAAGCCTTTCGCTAAGACAGTTCTTGTGGAATTGGCAAAGTGATATTTGGAAGCCCATAGAGGGCTATGGTGAAAAAGGAAATATCCTCTGATGAAATCTGGAAAGAAGCTTTCTGAGAAACTGCTCTGTGATGTGTGATTTCTACTCACAGAGTTACATCTGTATTTCGTGGATCTCTTTGCTAGCCTCATTTCTGTGGAATCTGAGAACAGATATTTCGGATCCCTTTGAAGACTATAGGACCAAAGGGAATATCCTCTGATAACAAAGAGAAAGAAGCTTTCTGAGAAACTTCTTTGTGTTCTGTGAAATCATCTCACAGAGTTACACCTTTCCCCTCTAGAAGCCTTTCGCTAAGACAGTTCTTGTGGAATTGGCAAAGGGATATTTGGAAGCCCATAGAGCCCTATGTTGAAAAAGGAAATATCCTCAGATGAAATCTGCAAGGAAGCTTTCTGAGAAACTGCTTAGTGTTCTGTTAATTCATCTCACAGAGTTACATCTGTATTTCGTGGATGTCTTTGCTAGCCTTATTTCTGTGGAATCTGAGAACAGATATTTCGGATCCCTTTGAAGACTATAGGGCCAAAGGAAATATCCTCCGATAACAAAGAGAAAGAAGCTTTCTGAGAAACTTCTTTGTGTTCTGTGAAATCATCTCACAGAGTTACAGCTTTCCCCTCAAGAAGCCTTTCGCTAAGACAGTTCTTGTGGAATTGGCAAAGTGATATTTGGAAGCCCATAGAGGGCTATGTTGAAAAAGGAAATATCCTCAGATGAAATCTGGAAAGAAGCTTTCTTAGAAACTGCTCTGTGATGTGTGACTTCCACTCACAGAGTTACATCTGTATTTCGTGAATCTCTTTGCTAGCCTTATTTCTGTGGAATCTGAGAACAGATATTTCGGATCCCTTTGAAGACTATACGGTCAAAGGAAATATCCTCCGATAACAAAGAGAAAGAAGCTTTCTGAGAAACTTCTTTGTGTTCTGTGAAATCATCTCACAGAGTTACAGCTTTCCCCTCAAGAAGCCTTTCGCTAAAACAGTTCTTCTGGAATTGGCAAAGGGATATTTGGAAGCCGTTAGAGGGCTATGGTGAAAAAGGAAATATCCTCAGATGAAATCTGGAAAGAAGCTGTCTGAGAATCTGCTTAGTGTTCTGTGAATTCATCTCACAGAGTTACATCTGTATTTCATGGATCTCTTTGCTAGCCTTATTTCTGTGGAATCTGAGAACAGATATTTCGGATCCCTTTGAAGACTATAGGGCCAAAGGAAATATCCTCCGATAACAAAGAGAAAGAAGTTTTCTGAGAAACTTCTTTGTGTTCTGTGAAATCATCTCACAGAGTTACACCTTTCCCCTCTAGAAGCCTTTCGCTAAGACAGTTCTTGTGGAATTGGCAAAGTGATATTTGGAAGCCCATAGAGGGCTATGTTGAAAAAGGAAATATCCTCAGATGAAATCTGGAAAGAAGATTTCTTAGAAACTGCTCTGTGATGTGTGACTTCCACTCACAGAGTTACATCTGTATTTCGTGAATCTCTTTGCTAGCCTTATTTCTGTGGAATCTGAGAACAGATATTTCGGATCCCTTTGAAGACTATAGGGCCAAAGGAAATATCCTCCGATAACAAAGAGAAATAAGCTTTCTGAGAAACTTCTTTGTGTTCTGTGAAATCATCTCACAGAGTTGCAGCCTTCCCCTCAAGAAGCCTTTCGCTAAGACAGTTCTTGTGGAATTGGCAAAGTGATATTTGGAAGCCCATAGAGGGCTATGGTGAAAAAGGAAATATCCTGAGATGAAATCTGGAAAGAAGCTTTCTGAGAAACTGCTCTGTGATGTGTAACTTCCACTCACAGAGTTACATCTGTATTTCGTGGATCTCTTTGCTAGCCTTATTTCTGTGGAATCTGAGAACAGATATTTCGGATCCCTTTGAAGACTATAGGGCCAAAGGAAATATCCTCCGATAACAAAGAGAAAGAAGCTTTCTGAGAAACTTCTTTGTGTTCTGTGAAATCATCTCACAGAGTTACAGCTTTCCCCTCAAGAAGCCTTTCGCTAAGACAGTTCTTGTGGAATTGGAAAACGGATATTTGGAAGCCCATAGAGGCCTATGGTGAAAAAGGAAATATCCTCAGATGAAATCTGGAAAGAAGCTTTCTGAGAAACTGCTTAGTGTTCTGTTAATTCATCTCACAGAGTTACATCTGTATTTCGTGGATCTCTTTGCTAGCCTTATTTCTGCGGAATCTGAGAACAGATATTTCGGATCCCTTTGAAGACTGTAGGGCCAAAGGAAATATCCTCCGATAACAAAGAGAAAGAAGCTTTCTGAGAAACTTCTTTGTGTTCTGTGAAATCATCTCACAGAGTTACAGCTTTCCCCTCAAGAAGCCTTTCTCTAAGACAGTTCTTGTGGAGTTGGCAAAGGGATATTTGGAAGCCCATAGAGAGCTATGGTGAAAAAGGATATATCCTCAGATGAAATCTTGAAAGAAGCTTTCTGAGAAACTGCTTAGTGTTCTCTTAATTCATCTCACAGAGTTACATCTGTATTTCGTAGATCACTTTGCTAGCCTTATTTCTGTGGAATCTGAGAACAGATATTTCGGATCCCTTTGAAGACTATAGGGCCAAAGGAAATATCCTCCGATAACAAAGAGAAAGAAGCTTTCTGAGAAACTTCTTTGTGTTCTGTGAAATCATCTCACAGAGTTACAGCTTTCCCCTCAAGAAGCCTTTCGCTAAGACAGTTCTTGTGGAATTGGCAAAGTGATATTTGGAAGCCCATAGAGGGCTATGGTGAAAAAGGAAATATACTCTGATGAAATCTGGAAAGAAGCTTTCTGAGAAACTGCTCTGTGATGTGTGATTTCTACTCACAGAGTTACATCTGTATTTCGTGGATCTCTTTGCTAGCCTTATTTCTGTGGAATCTGAGAACAGATATTTCGGATCCCTTTGAAGACTATAGGACCAAAGGGAATATCCTCTGATAACAAAGAGAAAGAAGCTTTCTGAGAAACTTCTTTGTGTTCTGTGAAATCATCTCACAGAGTTACACCTTTCCCCTCTAGAAGCCTTTCGCTAAGACAGTTCTTGTGGAATTGGCAAAGGGATATTTGGAAGCCCATAGAGCCCTATGGTGAAAAAGGAAATATCCTCAGATGAAATCTGCAAGGAAGCTTTCTGAGAAACTGCTTAGTGTTCTGTTATTTCATCTCACAGAGTTACATCTGTATTTCGTGGATGTCTTTGCTAGCCTTATTTCTGTGGAATCTGAGAACAGATATTTCGGATCCCTTTGAAGACTATAGGGCCAAAGGAAATATCCTCCGATAACAAAGAGAAAGAAGCTTTCTGAGAAACTTCTTTGTGTTCTGTGAAATCATCTCACAGAGTTACAGCTTTCCCCTCAAGAAGCCTTTCGCTAAGACAGTTCTTGTGGAATTGGCAAAGTGATATTTGGAAGCCCATAGAGGGCTATGTTGAAAAAGGAAATATCCTCAGATGAAATCTGGAAAGAAGCTTTCTTAGAAACTGCTCTGTGATGTGTGACTTCCACTCACAGAGTTACATCTGTATTTCGTGAATCTCTTTGCTAGCCTTATTTCTGTGGAATCTGAGAACAGATATTTCGGATCCCTTTGAAGACTATACGGTCAAAGGAAATATCCTCCGATAACAAAGAGAAAGAAGCTTTCTGAGAAACTTCTTTGTGTTCTGTGAAATCATCTCACAGAGTTACAGCTTTCCCCTCAAGAAGCCTTTCGCTAAAACAGTTCTTCTGGAATTGGCAAAGGGATATTTGGAAGCCGTTAGAGGGCTATGGTGAAAAAGGAAATATCCTCAGATGAAATCTGGAAAGAAGCTGTCTGAGAATCTGCTTAGTGTTCTGTGAATTCATCTCACAGAGTTACATCTGTATTTCATGGATCTCTTTGCTAGCCTTATTTCTGTGGAATCTGAGAACAGATATTTCGGATCCCTTTGAAGACTATAGGGCCAAAGGAAATATCCTCCGATAACAAAGAGAAAGAAGCTTTCTGAGAAACTTCTTTGTGTTCTGTGAAATCATCTCACAGAGTTACACCTTTCCCCTCTAGAAGCCTTTCGCTAAGACAGTTCTTGTGGAATTGGCAAAGTGATATTTGGAAGCCCATAGAGGGCTACGTTGAAAAAGGAAATATCCTCAGAGGAAATCTGGAAAGAAGATTTCTTAGAAACTGCTCTGTGATGTGTGACTTCCACTCACAGAGTTACATCTGTATTTCGTGAATCTCTTTGCTAGCCTTATTTCTGTGGAATCTGAGAACAGATATTTCGGATCCCTTTGAAGACTATACGGTCAAAGGAAATATCCTCCAATAACAAAGAGAAAGAAGCTTTCTGAGAAACTTCTTTGTGTTCTGTGAAATCATCTCACAGAGTTACAGCTTTCGCCTCAAGAAGCCTTTCGCTAAAACAGTTCTTCTGGAATTGGCAAAGGGATATTTGGAAGCCGTTAGAGGGCTATGGTGAAAAAGGAAATATCCTCAGATGAAATCTGGAAAGAAGCTGTCTGAGAATCTGCTTAGTGTTCTGTGAATTCATCTCACAGAGTTACATCTGTATTTCATGGATCTCCTTGCTAGCCTTATTTCTGTGGAATCTGAGAACAGATATTTCGGATCCCTTTGAAGACTATAGGGCCAAAGGAAATATCCTCCGATAACAAAGAGAAAGAAGCTTTCTGAGAAACTTCTTTGTGTTCTGTGAAATCATCTCACAGAGTTACAGCTTTCCCCTCAAGAAGCCTATCGCTAAGACAGTTCTTGTGGAATTGGCAAAGGGATATTTGGAAGCCCATAGAGACCTATGGTGAAAAAGGAAATATCTTCAGATGAAATCTTGAAAGAAGCTTTCTGAGAAACTGCTTATTGTTCTGTTAATTCATCTCACAGAGTTACATCTGTATTTCGTGGATCTCTTTGCTAGCCTTATTTCTGTGGAATCTGAGAACAGATATTTCGGAACCCTTTGAAGACTATAGGGCCAAAGGAAATATCCTCCGATAACAAAGAGAAAGAAGCTTTCTGAGAAACTTCTTTGTGTTCTGTGAAATCATCTCACAGAGTTACAGCTTTCCCCTCAAGAAGCCTTTCGCTAAGACAGTTCTTGTGGAATTGGCAAAGTGATATTTAGAAGCCCATAGAGGGCTAAGGTGAAAAAGGAAATATCCTCAGATGAAATCTGGAAAGAATCTTTCTGAGAAACTGCTTAGTGTTCTGTTAATTCATCTCACAGAGTTAAATCTGTATTTCGTGGATCTCTTTGCTAGCCTTATTTCTGTGGAATCTGAGAACAGATATTTCGGATCCCTTTGAAGACTATAGGGCCAAAGGAAATATCCTCCCATAACAAAGAGAAAGAAGCTTTCTGAGAAACTTCTTTGTGTTCTGTGAAATCATCTCACAGAGTTACAGCTTTCCCCTAAAGAAGCCTTTCGCTTAGACAGTTCTTGTGGAATTTGCAAAGTGATATTTGGAAGCCCATAGAGGGCTATGGTGAAAAAGGAAATATCCTCAGATGAAATCTGGAAAGAAGCTTTCTGAGAAACTGCTCTGTGATGTGTGACTTCCACTCACAGAGTTACATCTGTACTTCGTGGATCTCTTTGCTAGCCTTATTTCTGTGGAATCTGAGAACAGATATTTCGGATCCCTTTGAAGACTATAGGGCCAAAGGAAATATCCTCCGATAACAAAGAGAAAGAAGCTTTCTGAGAAACTTCCTTGTGTTCTGTGAAATCATCTCACAGAGTTACAGCTTTCCCCTCAAGAAGCCTTTCGCTAAGACAGTTCTTGTGGAATTGGAAAAGTGATATTTGGAAGTCCTTAGAGGGCTATGGTGAAAAAGGAAATATCCTCAGATGAAATCTGGAAAGAAGCTTTCTGAGAAACTGCTTAGTGTTCTGTTAATTCATCTCTCAGAGTTACATCTGTATTTCGTGGATCTCTTTGCTAGCCTTATTTCTGTGGAATCTGAGAACAGATATTTCGGATCCCTTTGAAGACTATAGGGCCAAAGGAAATATCCTCCGATAACAAAGAGAAAGAAGCTTTCTGAGAAACTTCTTTGTGTTCTGTGAAATCATCTCACAGAGTTACAGCTTTCCCCTCAAGAAGTCTTTCGCTAAGACAGTTCTTGTGGAATTGGAAAAGGGATATTTGGGAGCCCATGGAGGCCTATGGTGAAAAAGGAAATATCCTCAGATGAAATTTGGAAAGAAGCTTTCTGAGAAACTGCTTAGTGTTCTGTTAATTCATCTCACAGAGTTACATCTGTATTTCGTGGATCTCTTTGCTAGCCTTATTTCTGTGGAATCTGAGAACAGATATTTTGGATCCCTTTGAAGACTATAGGGCCAAAGGAAATATCCTCCGATAACAAAGAGAAAGAACCTTTCTGAGAAACTTCTTTGTGTTCTGTGAAATCATCTCATAGAGTTACAGCTTTCCCCTCAAGAAGCCTTTCGCTAAGACAGTTCTTGTGGAATTGGCAAAGTGATATTTGGAAGCTCATAGAGGGCTATGGTGAAAAAGGAAATATCCTCAGATGAAATCTGGAAAGAAGCTTTCTGAGAAACTGCTCTGTGATGTGTGACTTCCACTCACAGAGTTACATCTGTATTTCGTGAATCTCTTTGCTAGCCTTATTTCTGTGGAATCTGAGAACAGATATTTCGGATCCCTTTGAAGACTATACGGTCAAAGGAAATATCCTCCAATAACAAAGAGAAAGAAGCTTTCTGAGAAACTTCTTTGTGTTCTGTGAAATCATCTCACAGAGTTACAGCTTTCCCCTCAAGAAGCCTTTCGCTAAGACAGTTCTTGTGGAATTGGCAAAGGGATATTTGGAAGCCCATAGAGACCTATGGTGAAAAAGGAAATATCTTCAGATGAAATCTTGAAAGAAGCTTTCTGAGAAACTGCTTATTGTTCTGTTAATTCATCTCACAGAGTTACATCTGTATTTCGTGGATCTCTTTGCTAGCCTTATTTCTGTGGAATCTGAGAACAGATATTTCGGAACCCTTTGAAGACTATAGGGCCAAAGGAAATATCCTCCGATAACAAAGAGAAAGAAGCTTTCTGAGAAACTTCTTTGTGTTCTGTGAAATCATCTCACAGAGTTACAGCTTTCCCCTCAAGAAGCCTTTCGCTAAGACAGTTCTTGTGGAATTGGCAAAGTGATATTTGGAAGCCCATAGAGGGCTATGGTGAAAAAGGAAATATCCTCTGATGAAATCTGGAAAGAAGCTTTCTGAGAAACTGCTCTGTGATGTGTGATTTCTACTCACAGAGTTACATCTGTATTTCGTGGATCTCTTTGCTAGCCTCATTTCTGTGGAATCTGAGAACAGATATTTCGGATCCCTTTGAAGACTATAGGACCAAAGGGAATATCCTCTGATAACAAAGAGAAAGAAGCTTTCTGAGAAACTTCTTTGTGTTCTGTGAAATCATCTCACAGAGTTACACCTTTCCCCTCTAGAAGCCTTTCGCTAAGACAGTTCTTGTGGAATTGGCAAAGGGATATTTGGAAGCCCATAGAGCCCTATGTTGAAAAAGGAAATATCCTCAGATGAAATCTGCAAGGAAGCTTTCTGAGAAACTGCTTAGTGTTCTGTTAATTCATCTCACAGAGTTACATCTGTATTTCTTGGATGTCTTTGCTAGCCTTATTTCTGTGGAATCTGAGAACAGATATTTCGGATCCCTTTGAAGACTATAGGGCCAAAGGAAATATCCTCCGATAACAAAGAGAAAGAAGCTTTCTGAGAAACTTCTTTGTGTTCTGTGAAATCATCTCACAGAGTTACAGCTTTCCCCTCAAGAAGCCTTTCGCTAAGACAGTTCTTGTGGAATTGGCAAAGTGATATTTGGAAGCCCATAGAGGGCTATGTTGAAAAAGGAAATATCCTCAGATGAAATCTGGAAAGAAGCTTTCTTAGAAACTGCTCTGTGATGTGTGACTTCCACTCACAGAGTTACATCTGTATTTCGTGAATCTCTTTGCTAGCCTTATTTCTGTGGAATCTGAGAACAGATATTTCGGATCCCTTTGAAGACTATACGGTCAAAGGAAATATCCTCCGATAACAAAGAGAAAGAAGCTTTCTGAGAAACTTCTTTGTGTTCTGTGAAATCATCTCACAGAGTTACAGCTTTCCCCTCAAGAAGCCTTTCGCTAAAACAGTTCTTCTGGAATTGGCAAAGGGATATTTGGAAGCCGTTAGAGGGCTATGGTGAAAAAGGAAATATCCTCAGATGAAATCTGGAAAGAAGCTGTCTGAGAATCTGCTTAGTGTTCTGTGAATTCATCTCACAGAGTTACATCTGTATTTCATGGATCTCTTTGCTAGCCTTATTTCTGTGGAATCTGAGAACAGATATTTCGGATCCCTTTGAAGACTATAGGGCCAAAGGAAATATCCTCCGATAACAAAGAGAAAGAAGTTTTCTGAGAAACTTCTTTGTGTTCTGTGAAATCATCTCACAGAGTTACACCTTTCCCCTCTAGAAGCCTTTCGCTAAGACAGTTCTTGTGGAATTGGCAAAGTGATATTTGGAAGCCCATAGAGGGCTATGTTGAAAAAGGAAATATCCTCAGATGAAATCTGGAAAGAAGATTTCTTAGAAACTGCTCTGTGATGTGTGACTTCCACTCACAGAGTTACATCTGTATTTCGTGAATCTCTTTGCTAGCCTTATTTCTGTGGAATCTGAGAACAGATATTTCGGATCCCTTTGAAGACTATAGGGCCAAAGGAAATATCCTCCGATAACAAAGAGAAATAAGCTTTCTGAGAAACTTCTTTGTGTTCTGTGAAATCATCTCACAGAGTTGCAGCCTTCCCCTCAAGAAGCCTTTCGCTAAGACAGTTCTTGTGGAATTGGCAAAGTGATATTTGGAAGCCCATAGAGGGCTATGGTGAAAAAGGAAATATCCTGAGATGAAATCTGGAAAGAAGCTTTCTGAGAAACTGCTCTGTGATGTGTAACTTCCACTCACAGAGTTACATCTGTATTTCGTGGATCTCTTTGCTAGCCTTATTTCTGTGGAATCTGAGAACAGATATTTCGGATCCCTTTGAAGACTATAGGGCCAAAGGAAATATCCTCCGATAACAAAGAGAAAGAAGCTTTCTGAGAAACTTCTTTGTGTTCTGTGAAATCATCTCACAGAGTTACAGCTTTCCCCTCAAGAAGCCTTTCGCTAAGACAGTTCTTGTGGAATTGGAAAACGGATATTTGGAAGCCCATAGAGGCCTATGGTGAAAAAGGAAATATCCTCAGATGAAATCTGGAAAGAAGCTTTCTGAGAAACTGCTTAGTGTTCTGTTAATTCATCTCACAGAGTTACATCTGTATTTCGTGGATCTCTTTGCTAGCCTTATTTCTGCGGAATCTGAGAACAGATATTTCGGATCCCTTTGAAGACTGTAGGGCCAAAGGAAATATCCTCCGATAACAAAGAGAAAGAAGCTTTCTGAGAAACTTCTTTGTGTTCTGTGAAATCATCTCACAGAGTTACAGCTTTCCCCTCAAGAAGCCTTTCGCTAAGACAGTTCTTGTGGAGTTGGCAAAGGGATATTTGGAAGCCCATAGAGAGCTATGGTGAAAAAGGATATATCCTCAGATGAAATCTTGAAAGAAGCTTTCTGAGAAACTGCTTAGTGTTCTCTTAATTCATCTCACAGAGTTACATCTGTATTTCGTAGATCACTTTGCTAGCCTTATTTCTGTGGAATCTGAGAACAGATATTTCGGATCCCTTTGAAGACTATAGGGCCAAAGGAAATATCCTCCGATAACAAAGAGAAAGAAGCTTTCTGAGAAACTTCTTTGTGTTCTGTGAAATCATCTCACAGAGTTACAGCTTTCCCCTCAAGAAGCCTTTCGCTAAGACAGTTCTTGTGGAATTGGCAAAGTGATATTTGGAAGCCCATAGAGGGCTATGGTGAAAAAGGAAATATACTCTGATGAAATCTGGAAAGAAGCTTTCTGAGAAACTGCTCTGTGATGTGTGATTTCTACTCACAGAGTTACATCCGTATTTCGTGGATCTCTTTGCTAGCCTTATTTCTGTGGAATCTGAGAACAGATATTTCGGATCCCTTTGAAGACTATAGGACCAAAGGGAATATCCTCTGATAACAAAGAGAAAGAAGCTTTCTGAGAAACTTCTTTGTGTTCTGTGAAATCATCTCACAGAGTTACACCTTTCCCCTCTAGAAGCCTTTCGCTAAGACAGTTCTTGTGGAATTGGCAAAGGGATATTTGGAAGCCCATAGAGCCCTATGGTGAAAAAGGAAATATCCTCAGATGAAATCTGCAAGGAAGCTTTCTGAGAAACTGCTTAGTGTTCTGTTATTTCATCTCACAGAGTTACATCTGTATTTCGTGGATGTCTTTGCTAGCCTTATTTCTGTGGAATCTGAGAACAGATATTTCGGATCCCTTTGAAGACTATAGGGCCAAAGGAAATATCCTCCGATAACAAAGAGAAAGAAGCTTTCTGAGAAACTTCTTTGTGTTCTGTGAAATCATCTCACAGAGTTACAGCTTTCCCCTCAAGAAGCCTTTCGCTAAGACAGTTCTTGTGGAATTGGCAAAGTGATATTTGGAAGCCCATAGAGGGCTATGTTGAAAAAGGAAATATCCTCAGATGAAATCTGGAAAGAAGCTTTCTTAGAAACTGCTCTGTGATGTGTGACTTCCACTCACAGAGTTACATCTGTATTTCGTGAATCTCTTTGCTAGCCTTATTTCTGTGGAATCTGAGAACAGATATTTCGAATCCCTTTGAAGACTATACGGTCAAAGGAAATATCCTCCGATAACAAAGAGAAAGAAGCTTTCTGAGAAACTTCTTTGTGTTCTGTGAAATCATCTCACAGAGTTACAGCTTTCCCCTCAAGAAGCCTTTCGCTAAAACAGTTCTTCTGGAATTGGCAAAGGGATATTTGGAAGCCGTTAGAGGGCTATGGTGAAAAAGGAAATATCCTCAGATGAAATCTGGAAAGAAGCTGTCTGAGAATCTGCTTAGTGTTCTGTGAATTCATCTCACAGAGTTACATCTGTATTTCATGGATCTCTTTGCTAGCCTTATTTCTGTGGAATCTGAGAACAGATATTTCGGATCCCTTTGAAGACTATAGGGCCAAAGGAAATATCCTCCGATAACAAAGAGAAAGAAGCTTTCTGAGAAACTTCTTTGTGTTCTGTGAAATCATCTCACAGAGTTACACCTTTCCCCTCTAGAAGCCTTTCGCTAAGACAGTTCTTCTGGAATTGGCAAAGTGATATTTGGAAGCCCATAGAGGGCTACGTTGAAAAAGGAAATATCCTCAGAGGAAATCTGGAAAGAAGATTTCTTAGAAACTGCTCTGTGATGTGTGACTTCCACTCACAGAGTTACATCTGTATTTCGTGAATCTCTTTGCTAGCCTTATTTCTGTGGAATCTGAGAACAGATATTTCGGATCCCTTTGAAGACTATACGGTCAAAGGAAATATCCTCCAATAACAAAGAGAAAGAAGCTTTCTGAGAAACTTCTTTGTGTTCTGTGAAATCATCTCACAGAGTTACAGCTTTCGCCTCAAGAAGCCTTTCGCTAAAACAGTTCTTCTGGAATTGGCAAAGGGATATTTGGAAGCCGTTAGAGGGCTATGGTGAAAAAGGAAATATCCTCAGATGAAATCTGGAAAGAAGCTGTCTGAGAATCTGCTTAGTGTTCTGTGAATTCATCTCACAGAGTTACATCTGTATTTCATGGATCTCCTTGCTAGCCTTATTTCTGTGGAATCTGAGAACAGATATTTCGGATCCCTTTGAAGACTATAGGGCCAAAGGAAATATCCTCCGATAACAAAGAGAAAGAAGCTTTCTGAGAAACTTCTTTGTGTTCTGTGAAATCATCTCACAGAGTTACAGCTTTCCCCTCAAGAAGCCTATCGCTAAGACAGTTCTTGTGGAATTGGCAAAGGGATATTTGGAAGCCCATAGAGACCTATGGTGAAAAAGGAAATATCTTCAGATGAAATCTTGAAAGAAGCTTTCTGAGAAACTGCTTATTGTTCTGTTAATTCATCTCACAGAGTTACATCTGTATTTCGTGGATCTCTTTGCTAGCCTTATTTCTGTGGAATCTGAGAACAGATATTTCGGAACCCTTTGAAGACTATAGGGCCAAAGGAAATATCCTCCGATAACAAAGAGAAAGAAGCTTTCTGAGAAACTTCTTTGTGTTCTGTGAAATCATCTCACAGAGTTACAGCTTTCCCCTCAAGAAGCCTTTCGCTAAGACAGTTCTTGTGGAATTGGCAAAGTGATATTTAGAAGCCCATAGAGGGCTAAGGTGAAAAAGGAAATATCCTCAGATGAAATCTGGAAAGAATCTTTCTGAGAAACTGCTTAGTGTTCTGTTAATTCATCTCACAGAGTTAAATCTGTATTTCGTGGATCTCTTTGCTAGCCTTATTTCTGTGGAATCTGAGAACAGATATTACGGATCCCTTTGAAGACTATAGGGCCAAAGGAAATATCCTCCCATAACAAAGAGAAAGAAGCTTTCTGAGAAACTTCTTTGTGTTCTGTGAAATCATCTCACAGAGTTACAGCTTTCCCCTAAAGAAGCCTTTCGCTTAGACAGTTCTTGTGGAATTTGCAAAGTGATATTTGGAAGCCCATAGAGGGCTATGGTGAAAAAGGAAATATCCTCAGATGAAATCTGGAAAGAAGCTTTCTGAGAAACTGCTCTGTGATGTGTGACTTCCACTCACAGAGTTACATCTGTACTTCGTGGATCTCTTTGCTAGCCTTATTTCTGTGGAATCTGAGAACAGATATTTCGGATCCCTTTGAAGACTATAGGGCCAAAGGAAATATCCTCCGATAACAAAGAGAAAGAAGCTTTCTGAGAAACTTCCTTGTGTTCTGTGAAATCATCTCACAGAGTTACAGCTTTCCCCTCAAGAAGCCTTTCGCTAAGACAGTTCTTGTGGAATTGGAAAAGTGATATTTGGAAGTCCTTAGAGGGCTATGGTGAAAAAGGAAATATCCTCAGATGAAATCTGGAAAGAAGCTTTCTGAGAAACTGCTTAGTGTTCTGTTAATTCATCTCTCAGAGTTACATCTGTATTTCGTGGATCTCTTTGCTAGCCTTATTTCTGTGGAATCTGAGAACAGATATTTCGGATCCCTTTGAAGACTATAGGGCCAAAGGAAATATCCTCCGATAACAAAGAGAAAGAAGCTTTCTGAGAAACTTCTTTGTGTTCTGTGAAATCATCTCACAGAGTTACAGCTTTCCCCTCAAGAAGTCTTTCGCTAAGACAGTTCTTGTGGAATTGGAAAAGGGATATTTGGGAGCCCATGGAGGCCTATGGTGAAAAAGGAAATATCCTCAGATGAAATTTGGAAAGAAGCTTTCTGAGAAACTGCTTAGTGTTCTGTTAATTCATCTCACAGAGTTACATCTGTATTTCGTGGATCTCTTTGCTAGCCTTATTTCTGTGGAATCTGAGAACAGATATTTTGGATCCCTTTGAAGACTATAGGGCCAAAGGAAATATCCTCCGATAACAAAGAGAAAGAACCTTTCTGAGAAACTTCTTTGTGTTCTGTGAAATCATCTCATAGAGTTACAGCTTTCCCCTCAAGAAGCCTTTCGCTAAGACAGTTCTTGTGGAATTGGCAAAGTGATATTTGGAAGCTCATAGAGGGCTATGGTGAAAAAGGAAATATCCTCAGATGAAATCTGGAAAGAAGCTTTCTGAGAAACTGCTCTGTGATGTGTGACTTCCACTCACAGAGTTACATCTGTATTTCGTGGATCTCTTTGCTAGCCTTATTTCTGTGGAATCTGAGAACAGATATTTCGGATCCCTTTGAAGACTATAGGGCCAAAGGAAATATCCTCCGATAACAAAGAGAAAGAAGCTTTCTGAGAAACTTCTTTGTGTTCTGTGAAATCATCTCATAGAGTTACAGCTTTCCCCTCAAGAAGCCTTTCGCTAAGACAGTTCTTGTGGAATTGGCAAAGTGATATTTGGAAGCTCTTAGAGGGCTATGGAGAAAAATGAAATATCCTCAGATGAAATCTGGAAAGAAGCTTTCTGAGAAACTGCTCTGTGATGTGTGACTTCCACTCACAGAGTTACATCTGTATTTCGTGGATTTCTTTGCTAGCCTTATTTCTGTGGAATCTGAGAACAGATATTTCGGATCCCTTTGAAGACTATAGGGCCAAAGGAAATATCCTCCGATAACAAAGAGAAAGAAGCTTTCTGAGAAACTTCTTTGTGTTCTGTGAAATCATCTCACAGAGTTACAGCTTTCCCCTCAAGAAGCCTTTCTCTAAAACAGTTCTTGTGGAATTGGCAAAGGGATATTTGGGAGCCCATAGGGGCCTACGGTGAAAAAGGAAATATACTGAGATGAAATCTGGAAAGAAGCTTTCTGAGAAACTGCTTGGTGTTCTGTTAATTCATCTCACAGAGTTACATCTGTATTTCGTGGATCTCTTTGCTAGCCTTATTTCTGTGGATTCTGAGAACAGATATTTCGGATCCCTTTGAAGACTACAGGGCCATACGAAATATCCTCCGATAACAAAGAGAAAGAAGCTTTCTGAGAAACTTCTTTGTGTTCTGTGAAATCATCTCACAGAGTTACAACTTTTCTTCTCAAGAAGCCTTTTGCTAAGACAGTTCTTGTGGAATTGGCAAACTGATATTTGGAAGCCAATAGAGGGCTATGGTGAAAAAGGAAATATCCTCAGATGAAATCTGGAAAGAAGCTTTCTGAGAAACTGCTCTGTGATGTGTGACTTCCACTCACAGAGTTACATCTGTATTTCGTGGATCTCTTTGCTAGCCTTATTTCTGTGGAATCTGAGAACAGATATTTCGGATCCCTTTGAAGACTATAGGGCCATAGGAAATATCCTCCGATAACAAAGAGAAAGAAGCTTTCTGAGAAACTTCTTTGTGTTCTGTGAAATCATCTCACAGAGTTACAGCTTTCCGCTCAAGAAGCCTTTCGCTAAGACAGTTCTTGTGGAATTGGCAAAGTGATATTTGGAAGCCCATAGAGGGCTATGGTGAAAAAGGAAATATCCTCAGATGAAATCTGGAAAGAAGCTTTCTGAGAAACTGCTCTCTGATGTGTGACTTCCACTCACAGAGTTACATCTGTATTTCGTGGATCTCTTTGCTAGCCTTATTTCTGTGGATTCTGAGAACAGATATTTCGGATCCCTTTGAAGACTATAGGGCCAAAGGAAATATCCTCCGATAACAAAGAGAAAGAAGGTTTCTGAGAATCTTCTTTGTGTTCAGTGAAATCATCTCACAGAGTTACAGCTTTCCCCTCAAGAAGCCTTTCGCTAAGACAGTTCTTGTGGAAATGGCAAAGTGATATTTGGAAGCCCATAGAGGGCTAGGTTGAAAACGAAATATCCTCAGATGAAATCTGGAAAGAAGCTTTCTGAAAAACTGCTCTCTGATGTGTGACTTCCACTCACAGAGTTACATCTGTATTTCGTGGATCTCTTTGCTAGCCTTATTTCTGTGGAATCTGAGAACAGATATTTGGGATCCCTTTGAAGACTATAGGGCCAAAGGAAATATCCTCCGATAACAAAGAGAAAGAAGCTTTCTGAGAAACTTCTTTGTGTTCTGTGAAATCATCTCACAGAGTTACAGCTTTCCCCTCAAGAAGCCTTTCGCTAAGACAGTTCTTGTGGAATTGGCAAAGGGATATTTGGAAGCCCATAGAGGCCTACGGTGAAAAAGGAAATATCCTTAGATGAAATCTGGAAAGAAGCTTTCTGAGAAACTGCTTAGTGTTCTGTTAATTCATCTCACAGAGTTACATCTGTATTTCGTGGATCTCTTGGCTAGCCTTATTTCTGTGGAATCTGAGAACAGATATTTCGGATCCCTTTGAAGACTATAGGGCAAAAGGAAATATCCTCGGATAACAAAGAGAAAGAAGCTTTCTGAGAAACTTCTTTGTGTTCTGTGAAATCATCTCACAGAGTTACAGCTTTCCCTTCAAGAAGCCTTTCGATAAGACAGTTCTTGTGGAATTTGCAAAGTGATATTTGGAACCGCATAGAGGGCTATTGTGAAAAAGGAAATATCCTCAGATGAAATCTGGAAAGAAGCTTTCTGAGAAACTGCTCTGTGATGTGTGATTTCTACTCACAGAGTTACATCTGTATTTCGTGGATCTCTTTGCTCGCCTTATTTCTGTGGAATCTGAGAACAGATATTTCGAATGCCTTTGAAGACTATAGGGCCAAAGGAAATATTATCCGATAACAAAGAGAAAGAAGCTTTCTGAGAAACTTCTTTTGTTCGATGAAATCATCACACAGAGTTACAGCTTTCCCCTCAAAAAGCCTTTCGCTAAGACAGTTCTTGTGGATTGGCAAAGGGATATTTGGGAGCCCATAGAGGGCTATGGTGAAAAAGGAAATATCCTCAGATGAAATCTGGAAAGAAGATTTCTGAGAAACTGCTCTGTGATGTGTGACTTCCACTCACAGAGTTACATCTGTATTTCGTGGATCTCTTTCCTAGCCTTATTTCTGTGGAATCTGAGAACAGATATTTCGGATCCCTTTGAAGACTATAGGGCCAAAGGAAATATCCTCCGATAACAAAGAGAAAGAAGCTTTCTGAGAAACTTCTTTGTGTTCTTTGAAATCATCTCACAGAGTTACAGCTTTCCCCTCAAGAAGCCTTTCGCTAAGACAGTTCTTGTGGAATTGGCATATGATATTTGGAAGCCCTTAGAGGGCTATGGTGTATAAGGAAATATCCTCAGATGAAATCTGGAAAGAAGCTTTCTGAGAAACTGCTTAGTGTTCTGTTAATTCATCTCACAGAGTTACATCTGTATTTCGTGGATCTCTTTGCTAGCCTTATTTCCGTGGAATCTGAGAACAGATATTTCGGATCCCTTTGAAGACTATATGACCAAAGGAAATATCCTCGGATAACAAAGAGAAAGAAGCTTTCTGAGAAACTTCTTTGTGTTCTGTGAAATCATCTCACAGAGTTACAGCTTTCCCCTCAAGAAGCCTTTCGCTAAGACAGTTCTTGTGGAATTTGCAAAGTGATATTTCGAACCCCATAGAGGGCTATGGTGAAAAAGGAAATATCCTCAGATGAAATCTGGAAAGAAGCTTTCTGAGAAACTGCTCTGTGATGTGTGACTTCCACTCACAGAGTTACATCTGTATTTCGTGGATCTCTTTGCTAGCCTTATTTCTGTGGAATCTGAGAACAGATATTTCGAATGCCTTTGAAGACTATAGGGCCAAAGGAAATATCCTCCGATAACAAAGAGAAAGAAGCTTTCTGAGAAACTTCTTTTGTTCGGTGAAATCATCACACAGAGTTACAGCTTTCCCCTCAAAAAGCCTTTCGCTAAGACAGTTCTTGTGGATTGGCAAAGGGATATTTGGGAGCCCATAGAGGGCTATGGTGAAAAAGGAAATATCCTCAGATGAAATCTGGAAAGAAGATTTCTGAGAAACTGCTCTGTGATGTGTGACTTCCACTCACAGAGTTACATCTGTATTTCGTGGATCTCTTTGCTAGCCTTATTTCTGTGGAATCTGAGAACAGATATTTCGTATCCCTTTGAAGACTATAGGGCCAAAGGAAATATCCTCCGATAACAAAGAGAAAGAAGCTTTCTGAGAAACTTCTTTGTGTTCTGTGAAATCATCTCACAGAGTTACAGCTTTCCCCTCAAGAAGCCTTTCTCTAAAACAGTTCTTGTGGAATTGGCAAAGGGATATTTGGGAGCCCATAGGGGCCTACGGTGAAAAAGGAAATATACTGAGATGAAATCTGGAAAGAAGCTTTCTGAGAAACTGCTTGGTGTTCTGTTAATTCATCTCACAGAGTTACATCTGTATTTCGTGGATCTCTTTGCTAGCCTTATTTCTGTGGATTCTGAGAACAGATATTTCGGATCCCTTTGAAGACTACAGGGCCATACGAAATATCCTCCGATAACAAAGAGAAAGAAGCTTTCTGAGAAACTTCTTTGTGTTCTGTGAAATCATCTCACAGAGTTACAACTTTTCTTCTCAAGAAGCCTTTTGCTAAGACAGTTCTTGTGGAATTGGCAAACTGATATTTGGAAGCCAATAGAGGGCTATGGTGAAAAAGGAAATATCCTCAGATGAAATCTGGAAAGAAGCTTTCTGAGAAACTGCTCTGTGATGTGTGACTTCCACTCACAGAGTTACATCTGTATTTCGTGGATCTCTTTGCTAGCCTTATTTCTGTGGAATCTGAGAACAGATATTTCGGATCCCTTTGAAGACTATAGGGCCATAGGAAATATCCTCCGATAACAAAGAGAAAGAAGCTTTCTGAGAAACTTCTTTGTCTTCTGTGAAATCATCTCACAGAGTTACAGCTTTCCCCTCAAGAAGCCTTTCGCTAAGACAGTTCTTGTGGAATTGGCAAAGTGATATTTGGAAGCCCATAGAGGGCTATGGTGAAAAAGGAAATATCCTCAGATGAAATCTGGAAAGAAGCTTTCTGAGAAACTGCTCTCTGATGTGTGACTTCCACTCACAGAGTTACATCTGTATTTCGTGGATCTCTTTGCTAGCCTTATTTCTGTGGATTCTGAGAACAGATATTTCGGATCCCTTTGAAGACTATAGGGCCAAAGGAAATATCCTCCGATAACAAAGAGAAAGAAGGTTTCTGAGAATCTTCTTTGTGTTCAGTGAAATCATCTCACAGAGTTACAGCTTTCCCCTCAAGAAGCCTTTCGCTAAGACAGTTCTTGTGGAAATGGCAAAGTGATATTTGGAAGCCCATAGAGGGCTAGGTTGAAAACGAAATATCCTCAGATGAAATCTGGAAAGAAGCTTTCTGAAAAACTGCTCTCTGATGTGTGACTTCCACTCACAGAGTTACATCTGTATTTCGTGGATCTCTTTGCTAGCCTTATTTCTGTGGAATCTGAGAACAGATATTTGGGATCCCTTTGAAGACTATAGGGCCAAAGGAAATATCCTCCGATAACAAAGAGAAAGAAGCTTTCTGAGAAACTTCTTTGTGTTCTGTGAAATCATCTCACAGAGTTACAGCTTTCCCCTCAAGAAGCCTTTCGCTAAGACAGTTCTTGTGGAATTGGCAAAGGGATATTTGGAAGCCCATAGAGGCCTACGGTGAAAAAGGAAATATCCTTAGATGAAATCTGGAAAGAAGCTTTCTGAGAAACTGCTTAGTGTTCTGTTAATTCATCTCACAGAGTTACATCTGTATTTCGTGGATCTCTTGGCTAGCCTTATTTCTGTGGAATCTGAGAACAGATATTTCGGATCCCTTTGAAGACTATAGGGCAAAAGGAAATATCCTCGGATAACAAAGAGAAAGAAGCTTTCTGAGAAACTTCTTTGTGTTCTGTGAAATCATCTCACAGAGTTACAGCTTTCCCTTCAAGAAGCCTTTCGCTAAGACAGTTCTTGTGGAATTTGCAAAGTGATATTTGGAACCGCATAGAGGGCTATTGTGAAAAAGGAAATATCCTCAGATGAAATCTGGAAAGAAGCTTTCTGAGAAACTGCTCTGTGATGTGTGATTTCTACTCACAGAGTTACATCTGTATTTCGTGGATCTCTTTGCTAGCCTTATTTCTGTGGAATCTGAGAACAGATATTTTGGATCCCTTTGAAGACTATAGGGCCAAAGGAAATATCCTCCGATAACAAAGAGAAAGAACCTTTCTGAGAAACTTCTTTGTGTTCTGTGAAATCATCTCATAGAGTTACAGCTTTCCCCTCAAGAAGCCTTTCGCTAAGACAGTTCTTGTGGAATTGGCAAAGTGATATTTGGAAGCTCATAGAGGGCTATGGTGAAAAAGGAAATATCCTCAGATGAAATCTGGAAAGAAGCTTTCTGAGAAACTGCTCTGTGATGTGTGACTTCCACTCACAGAGTTACATCTGTATTTCGTGGATCTCTTTGCTAGCCTTATTTCTGTGGAATCTGAGAACAGATATTTCGGATCCCTTTGAAGACTATAGGGCCAAAGGAAATATCCTCCGATAACAAAGAGAAAGAAGCTTTCTGAGAAACTTCTTTGTGTTCTGTGAAATCATCTCATAGAGTTACAGCTTTCCCCTCAAGAAGCCTTTCGCTAAGACAGTTCTTGTGGAATTGGCAAAGTGATATTTGGAAGCTCTTAGAGGGCTATGGAGAAAAATGAAATATCCTCAGATGAAATCTGGAAAGAAGCTTTCTGAGAAACTGCTCTGTGATGTGTGACTTCCACTCACAGAGTTACATCTGTATTTCGTGGATTTCTTTGCTAGCCTTATTTCTGTGGAATCTGAGAACAGATATTTCGGATCCCTTTGAAGACTATAGGGCCAAAGGAAATATCCTCCGATAACAAAGAGAAAGAAGCTTTCTGAGAAACTTCTTTGTGTTCTGTGAAATCATCTCACAGAGTTACAGCTTTCCCCTCAAGAAGCCTTTCTCTAAAACAGTTCTTGTGGAATTGGCAAAGGGATATTTGGGAGCCCATAGGGGCCTACGGTGAAAAAGGAAATATACTGAGATGAAATCTGGAAAGAAGCTTTCTGAGAAACTGCTTGGTGTTCTGTTAATTCATCTCACAGAGTTACATCTGTATTTCGTGGATCTCTTTGCTAGCCTTATTTCTGTGGATTCTGAGAACAGATATTTCGGATCCCTTTGAAGACTACAGGGCCATACGAAATATCCTCCGATAACAAAGAGAAAGAAGCTTTCTGAGAAACTTCTTTGTGTTCTGTGAAATCATCTCACAGAGTTACAACTTTTCTTCTCAAGAAGCCTTTTGCTAAGACAGTTCTTGTGGAATTGGCAAACTGATATTTGGAAGCCAATAGAGGGCTATGGTGAAAAAGGAAATATCCTCAGATGAAATCTGGAAAGAAGATTTCTGAGAAACTGCTCTGTGATGTGTGACTTCCACTCACAGAGTTACATCTGTATTTCGTGGATCTCTTTGCTAGCCTTATTTCTGTGGAATCTGAGAACAGATATTTCGGATCCCTTTGAAGACTATAGGGCCATAGGAAATATCCTCCGATAACAAAGAGAAAGAAGCTTTCTGAGAAACTTCTTTGTGTTCTGTGAAATCATCTCACAGAGTTACAGCTTTCCCCTCAAGAAGCCTTTCGCTAAGACAGTTCTTGTGGAATTGGCAAAGTGATATTTGGAAGCCCATAGAGGGCTATGGTGAAAAAGGAAATATCCTCAGATGAAATCTGGAAAGAAGCTTTCTGAGAAACTGCTCTCTGATGTGTGACTTCCACTCACAGAGTTACATCTGTATTTCGTGGATCTCTTTGCTAGCCTTATTTCTGTGGTTTCTGAGAACAGATATTTCGGATCCCTTTGAAGACTATAGGGCCAAAGGAAATATCCTCCGATAACAAAGAGAAAGAAGGTTTCTGAGAATCTTCTTTGTGTTCAGTGAAATCATCTCACAGAGTTACAGCTTTCCCCTCAAGAAGCCTTTCGCTAAGACAGTTCTTGTGGAAATGGCAAAGTGATATTTGGAAGCCCATAGAGGGCTAGGTTGAAAACGAAATATCCTCAGATGAAATCTGGAAAGAAGCTTTCTGAAAAACTGCTCTCTGATGTGTGACTTCCACTCACAGAGTTACATCTGTATTTCGTGGATCTCTTTGCTAGCCTTATTTCTGTGGAATCTGAGAACAGATATTTGGGATCCCTTTGAAGACTATAGGGCCAAAGGAAATATCCTCCGATAACAAAGAGAAAGAAGCTTTCTGAGAAACTTCTTTGTGTTCTGTGAAATCATCTCACAGAGTTACAGCTTTCCCCTCAAGAAGCCTTTCGCTAAGACAGTTCTTGTGGAATTGGCAAAGGGATATTTGGAAGCCCATAGAGGCCTACGGTGAAAAAGGAAATATCCTTAGATGAAATCTGGAAAGAAGCTTTCTGAGAAACTGCTTAGTGTTCTGTTAATTCATCTCACAGAGTTACATCTGTATTTCGTGGATCTCTTGGCTAGCCTTATTTCTGTGGAATCTGAGAACAGATATTTCGGATCCCTTTGAAGACTATAGGGCAAAAGGAAATATCCTCGGATAACAAAGAGAAAGAAGCTTTCTGAGAAACTTCTTTGTGTTCTGTGAAATCATCTCACAGAGTTACAGCTTTCCCTTCAAGAAGCCTTTCGCTAAGACAGTTCTTGTGGAATTTGCAAAGTGATATTTGGAACCGCATAGAGGGCTATTGTGAAAAAGGAAATATCCTCAGATGAAATCTGGAAAGAAGCTTTCTGAGAAACTGCTCTGTGATGTGTGATTTCTACTCACAGAGTTACATCTGTATTTCGTGGATCTCTTTGCTCGCCTTATTTCTGTGGAATCTGAGAACAGATATTTCGAATGCCTTTGAAGACTATAGGGCCAAAGGAAATATTATCCGATAACAAAGAGAAAGAAGCTTTCTGAGAAACTTCTTTTGTTCGGTGAAATCATCACACAGAGTTACAGCTTTCCCCTCAAAAAGCCTTTCGCTAAGACAGTTCTTGTGGATTGGCAAAGGGATATTTGGGAGCCCATAGAGGGCTATGGTGAAAAAGGAAATATCCTCAGATGAAATCTGGAAAGAAGATTTCTGAGAAACTGCTCTGTGATGTGTGACTTCCACTCACAGAGTTACATCTGTATTTCGTGGATCTCTTTCCTAGCCTTATTTCTGTGGAATCTGAGAACAGATATTTCGGATCCCTTTGAAGACTATAGGGCCAAAGGAAATATCCTCCGATAACAAAGAGAAAGAAGCTTTCTGAGAAACTTCTTTGTGTTCTTTGAAATCATCTCACAGAGTTACAGCTTTCCCCTCAAGAAGCCTTTCGCTAAGACAGTTCTTGTGGAATTGGCATATGATATTTGGAAGCCCTTAGAGGGCTATGGTGTATAAGGAAATATCCTCAGATGAAATCTGGAAAGAAGCTTTCTGAGAAACTGCTTAGTGTTCTGTTAATTCATCTCACAGAGTTACATCTGTATTTCGTGGATCTCTTTGCTAGCCTTATTTCCGTGGAATCTGAGAACAGATATTTCGGATCCCTTTGAAGACTATATGACCAAAGGAAATATCCTCGGATAACAAAGAGAAAGAAGCTTTCTGAGAAACTTCTTTGTGTTCTGTGAAATCATCTCACAGAGTTACAGCTTTCCCCTCAAGAAGCCTTTCGCTAAGACAGTTCTTGTGGAATTTGCAAAGTGATATTTCGAACCCCATAGAGGGCTATGGTGAAAAAGGAAATATCCTCAGATGAAATCTGGAAAGAAGCTTTCTGAGAAACTGCTCTGTGATGTGTGACTTCCACTCACAGAGTTACATCTGTATTTCGTGGATCTCTTTGCTAGCCTTATTTCTGTGGAATCTGAGAACAGATATTTCGAATGCCTTTGAAGACTATAGGGCCAAAGGAAATATCCTCCGATAACAAAGAGAAAGAAGCTTTCTGAGAAACTTCTTTTGTTCGGTGAAATCATCACACAGAGTTACAGCTTTCCCCTCAAAAAGCCTTTCGCTAAGACAGTTCTTGTGGATTGGCAAAGGGATATTTGGGAGCCCATAGAGGGCTATGGTGAAAAAGGAAATATCCTCAGATGAAATCTGGAAAGAAGATTTCTGAGAAACTGCTCTGTGATGTGTGACTTCCACTCACAGAGTTACATCTGTATTTCGTGGATCTCTTTGCTAGCCTTATTTCTGTGGAATCTGAGAACAGATATTTCGGATCCCTTTGAAGACTATAGGGCCAAAGGAAATATCCTCCGATAACAAAGAGAAAGAAGCTTTCTGAGAAACTTCTTTGTGTTCTGTGAAATCATCTCACAGAGTTACAGCTTTCCCCTCAAGAAGCCTTTCTCTAAAACAGTTCTTGTGGAATTGGCAAAGGGATATTTGGGAGCCCATAGGGGCCTACGGTGAAAAAGGAAATATACTGAGATGAAATCTGGAAAGAAGCTTTCTGAGAAACTGCTTGGTGTTCTGTTAATTCATCTCACAGAGTTACATCTGTATTTCGTGGATCTCTTTGCTAGCCTTATTTCTGTGGATTCTGAGAACAGATATTTCGGATCCCTTTGAAGACTACAGGGCCATACGAAATATCCTCCGATAACAAAGAGAAAGAAGCTTTCTGAGAAACTTCTTTGTGTTCTGTGAAATCATCTCACAGAGTTACAACTTTTCTTCTCAAGAAGCCTTTTGCTAAGACAGTTCTTGTGGAATTGGCAAACTGATATTTGGAAGCCAATAGAGGGCTATGGTGAAAAAGGAAATATCCTCAGATGAAATCTGGAAAGAAGCTTTCTGAGAAACTGCTCTGTGATGTGTGACTTCCACTCACAGAGTTACATCTGTATTTCGTGGATCTCTTTGCTAGCCTTATTTCTGTGGAATCTGAGAACAGATATTTCGGATCCCTTTGAAGACTATAGGGCCATAGGAAATATCCTCCGATAACAAAGAGAAAGAAGCTTTCTGAGAAACTTCTTTGTGTTCTGTGAAATCATCTCACAGAGTTACAGCTTTCCCCTCAAGAAGCCTTTCGCTAAGACAGTTCTTGTGGAATTGGCAAAGTGATATTTGGAAGCCCATAGAGGGCTATGGTGAAAAAGGAAATATCCTCAGATGAAATCTGGAAAGAAGCTTTCTGAGAAACTGCTCTCTGATGTGTGACTTCCACTCACAGAGTTACATCTGTATTTCGTGGATCTCTTTGCTAGCCTTATTTCTGTGGATTCTGAGAACAGATATTTCGGATCCCTTTGAGGACTATAGGGCCAAAGGAAATATCCTCCGATAACAAAGAGAAAGAAGGTTTCTGAGAATCTTCTTTGTGTTCAGTGAAATCATCTCACAGAGTTACAGCTTTCCCCTCAAGAAGCCTTTCGCTAAGACAGTTCTTGTGGAAATGGCAAAGTGATATTTGGAAGCCCATAGAGGGCTAGGTTGAAAACGAAATATCCTCAGATGAAATCTGGAAAGAAGCTTTCTGAAAAACTGCTCTCTGATGTGTGACTTCCACTCACAGAGTTACATCTGTATTTCGTGGATCTCTTTGCTAGCCTTATTTCTGTGGAATCTGAGAACAGATATTTGGGATCCCTTTGAAGACTATAGGGCCAAAGGAAATATCCTCCGATAACAAAGAGAAAGAAGCTTTCTGAGAAACTTCTTTGTGTTCTGTGAAATCATCTCACATAGTTACAGCTTTCCCCTCAAGAAGCCTTTCGCTAAGACAGTTCTTGTGGAATTGGCAAAGGGATATTTGGAAGCCCATAGAGGCCTACGGTGAAAAAGGAAATATCCTTAGATGAAATCTGGAAAGAAGCTTTCTGAGAAACTGCTTAGTGTTCTGTTAATTCATCTCACAGAGTTACATCTGTATTTCGTGGATCTCTTGGCTAGCCTTATTTCTGTGGAATCTGAGAACAGATATTTCGGATCCCTTTGAAGACTATAGGGCAAAAGGAAATATCCTCGGATAACAAAGAGAAAGAAGCTTTCTGAGAAACTTCTTTGTGTTCTGTGAAATCATCTCACAGAGTTACAGCTTTCCCTTCAAGAAGCCTTTCGCTAAGACAGTTCTTGTGGAATTTGCAAAGTGATATTTGGAACCGCATAGAGGGCTATTGTGAAAAAGGAAATATCCTCAGATGAAATCTGGAAAGAAGCTTTCTGAGTAACTGCTCTGTGATGTGTGATTTCTACTCACAGAGTTACATCTGTATTTCGTGGATCTCTTTGCTCGCCTTATTTCTGTGGAATCTGAGAACAGATATTTCGAATGCCTTTGAAGACTATAGGGCCAAAGGAAATATTATCCGATAACAAAGAGAAAGAAGCTTTCTGAGAAACTTCTTTTGTTCGGTGAAATCATCACACAGAGTTACAGCTTTCCCCTCAAAAAGCCTTTCGCTAAGACAGTTCTTGTGGATTGGCAAAGGGATATTTGGGAGCCCATAGAGGGCTATGGTGAAAAAGGAAATATCCTCAGATGAAATCTGGAAAGAAGATTTCTGAGAAACTGCTCTGTGATGTGTGACTTCCACTCACAGAGTTACATCTGTATTTCGTGGATCTCTTTCCTAGCCTTATTTCTGTGGAATCTGAGAACAGATATTTCGGATCCCTTTGAAGACTATAGGGCCAAAGGAAATATCCTCCGATAACAAAGAGAAAGAAGCTTTCTGAGAAACTTCTTTGTGTTCTTTGAAATCATCTCACAGAGTTACAGCTTTCCCCTCAAGAAGCCTTTCGCTAAGACAGTTCTTGTGGAATTGGCATATGATATTTGGAAGCCCTTAGAGGGCTATGGTGTATAAGGAAATATCCTCAGATGAAATCTGGAAAGAAGCTTTCTGAGAAACTGCTTAGTGTTCTGTTAATTCATCTCACAGAGTTACATCTGTATTTCGTGGATCTCTTTGCTAGCCTTATTTCCGTGGAATCTGAGAACAGATATTTCGGATCCCTTTGAAGACTATATGACCAAAGGAAATATCCTCGGATAACAAAGAGAAAGAAGCTTTCTGAGAAACTTCTTTGTGTTCTGTGAAATCATCTCACAGAGTTACAGCTTTCCCCTCAAGAAGCCTTTCGCTAAGACAGTTCTTGTGGAATTTGCAAAGTGATATTTCGAACCCCATAGAGGGCTATGGTGAAAAAGGAAATATCCTCAGATGAAATCTGGAAAGAAGCTTTCTGAGAAACTGCTCTGTGATGTGTGACTTCCACTCACAGAGTTACATCTGTATTTCGTGGATCTCTTTGCTAGCCTTATTTCTGTGGAATCTGAGAACAGATATTTCGAATGCCTTTGAAGACTATAGGGCCAAAGGAAATATCCTCCGATAACAAAGAGAAAGAAGCTTTCT
This sequence comes from Macaca mulatta, assembly GCF_049350105.2. Taxonomy (NCBI): domain Eukaryota; kingdom Metazoa; phylum Chordata; class Mammalia; order Primates; family Cercopithecidae; genus Macaca; species Macaca mulatta. The sequence goes on along the minus strand of NC_133422.1, from coordinate 49,002,916 downwards.
GAGAAACTTCTTTTGTTCGGTGAAATCATCACACAGAGTTACAGCTTTCCCCTCAAAAAGCCTTTCGCTAAGACAGTTCTTGTGGATTGGCAAAGGGATATTTGGGAGCCCATAGAGGGCTATGGTGAAAAAGGAAATATCCTCAGATGAAATCTGGAAAGAAGATTTCTGAGAAACTGCTCTGTGATGTGTGACTTCCACTCACAGAGTTACATCTGTATTTCGTGGATCTCTTTGCTAGCCTTATTTCTGTGGAATCTGAGAACAGATATTTCGGATCCCTTTGAAGACTATAGGGCCAAAGGAAATATCCTCCGATAACAAAGAGAAAGAAGCTTTCTGAGAAACTTCTTTGTGTTCTGTGAAATCATCTCACAGAGTTACAGCTTTCCCCTCAAGAAGGCTTTCGCTAAGACAGTTCTTGTGGAATTGGCAAAGGGATATTTGGAAGCCCATAGAACCCTATGGTGAAAAAGGAAATATCCTCAGATGAAATCTGCAAAGAAGCTTTCTGAGAAACTGCTTAGTGTTCTGTTAATTCATCTCACAGAGTTACATCTGTATTTCGTGGATGTGTTTGCTAGCCTTATTTCTGTGGAATCTGAGAACAGGTATTTCGGATCCCTTTGAAGACTATAGGACCAAAGGGAATATCCTCTGAGAACAAAGAGAAAGAAGCTTTCTGAGAAACTTCTTTGTGTTCTTTGAAATCACCTCACAGAGATACAGCTTTCCCCTCTAGAAGCCTTTCACTAAGACAGTTCTTGTGGAATTGGCAAAGTGATATTAGAAAGCCCATAGAGGGCTATGTTGAAAAAGGAAATATCCTCAGATGAAATCTCTAAAGAAGCTTTCTTAGAAACTGCTCTGTGATGTGTGACTTCCACTCACAGAGTTACATCTGTATTTCGTGAATCTCTTTGCTAGCCTTATTTCTGTGGAATCTGAGAACAGATATTTCGTATCCCTTTGAAGACTATACGGCCAAAGGAAATATCCTCCGATAACAAAGAGAAAGAAGCTTTCTGAGAAACTTCTTTGTGTTCTGTGAAATCATCTCACAGAGTTACAGCTTTCCCCTCAAGAAGCCTTTCGCTAAGACAGTTCTTGTGGATTTGGCAAAGGGATATTTGGAAGCCCATAGAGGCCTATGGTGAAAAAGGAAATATCCTCAGATGAAATCTGGAAAGAAGCTTTCTGAGAAACTGCTTAGTGTTCTGTTAATTCATCTCACAGAGTTACATCTGTATTTCGTGGATCTCTTTGCTAGCCTTCTTTCTGTGGAATCTGAGAACAGATATTTCGGATCCCTTTGAAGACTATATGACCAAAGGAAATATCCTCGGATAACAAAGCGATAGAAGCTTTCTGAGAAACTTCTTTGTGTTCTGTGAAATCATCTCACAGAGTTACAGCTTTCCCCTCAAGAAGCCTTTCGCTAAGACAGTTCTTGTGGAATTTGCAAAGTGATATTTCGAACCCCATAGAGAGCTATGGTGAAAAAGGAAATATCCTCAGATGAAATCTGGAAAGAAGCGTTCTGAGAAACTGCTCTGTGATGTGTGATTTCTACTCACAGAGTTACATCTGTATTTCGTGGATCTCTTTGCTAGCCTTATTTCTGTGGAATCTGAGAACAGATATTTTGGATCCCTTTGAAGACTGTAGGGCCATAGTAAATATCCTCCGATGACAAAGAGAAAGAAGCTTACTGAGAAACTTCTTTGTGTTGTGTGAAATCATCTCACAGAGTTACAGCTTTCCCCTCAAGAAGCCTTTCGCTAAGACAGTTCTTGTGGAATTGGCAAAGTGATATTTGGAAGCCCATAGAGGCTTATGGTGAAAAAGGAAATATCCTCAGATGAAATCTGGAAAGAAGCTTTCTGAGAAACTGCTCTGTGATGTGTGACTTCCACTCACAGAGTTACATCTGTATTTCGTGGAACTCTTTGCTAGCCTTATTTCTGTGGAATCTGAGAACAGATATTTCGAATGCCTTTGAAGACTATAGGGCCAAAGGAAATATCCTCCGATAACAAAGAGAAAGAAGCTTTCTGAGAAACTTCTTTCTGTTCTGTGAAATCATCACATAGAGTTACAGCTTTCCCCTCAAAAAGCCTTTCGCTAAGACAGTTCTTGTGGATTGGCAAAGGGATACTTGGGAGCCCATAGAGGGCTATGGTGAAAAAGGAAATATCCTCAGATGAAATCTGGAAAGAAGCTTTCTGAGAAACTGCTTAATGTTCTGTTAATTCATCTCACAGAGTTACATCTGTATTTCGTGGATTTCTTTGCTAGCCTTATTTCTGTGGAATCTGAGAACAGGTATTTCGGATCCCTTTGAAGACTATAGGGCCAAAGGAAATATCCTCCGATAACACACAGAAAGAAGCTTTCTGAGAAACTTCGTTGTGTTCTGTGAAATCATCTCACAGAGTTACAGCCTTCCCCTCAAGAAGCCTTTCGCTAAGACAGTTCTTGTGGAATTGGCAAAGTGATATTTGGAAGCCCATAGAGGGCTATGGTGAAAAAGGAAATATCCTCTGAGGAAATCTGGAAAGAATCTTTCTGAGAAACTGCTCTGCGATGTGTGATTTCTACTCACAGAGTTACATCTGTATTTCGTGGATCTCTTTGCTAGCCTTATTTCTGTGGAATCTGAGAACAGATATTTCGGATCCCTTTGAAGACTATAGGACCAAAGGGAATATCCTCTGATAACAAAGAGAAAGAAGCTTTCTGAGAAACTTCTTTGTGTTCTGTGAAATCATCTCACAGAGATACATCTTTCCCCTCTAGAAGCCTTTCACTAAGACAGTTCTTGTGGAATTGGCAAAGGGATATTTGGAAGCCCATAGAGCCCTATGGTGAAAAAGGAAATATCCTCAGATGAAATCTACAAAGAAGCTTTCTGAGAAACTGCTTAGTGTTCTGTTAATTCATCTCACAGAGTTACATCTGTATTTCGTGGATGTCTTTGCTAGCCTTATTTCTGTGGAATCTGAGACAGATATTTCGGATCCCTTTGAAGACTATAGGGCCAAAGGAAATATCCTCCGATAACAAAGAGAAAGAAGCTTTCTGAGAAACTTCTTTGTGTTCTGTGAAATCATCTCACAGAGTTACAGCTTTCCCCTCAAGAAGCCTTTCGCTAAGACAGTTCTTGTGGAATTGGCAAAGTGATATTTGGAAGCCCATAGAGGGCTATGTTGAAAAAGGAAATATCCTCAGATGAAATCTGGAAAGAAGCTTTCTTAGAAACTGCTCTGTGATGTGTGACTTCCACTCACAGAGTTACATCTGTATTTCGTGAATCTCTTTGCTAGCCTTATTTCTGTGGAATCTGAGAACAGATATTTCGGATCCCTTTGAAGACTATACGGCCAAAGGAAATATCCTCCGATAACAAAGAGAAAGAAGCTTTCTGAGAAACTTCTTTGTGTTCTGTGAAATCATCTCACAGAGTTACAGCTTTCCCCTCAGGAAGCCTTTCGCTAAGACAGTTCTTGTCGATTTTACAAAGGGATATTTGGAAGCCCATAGAGGCCTATGGTGAAAAAGGAAATATCCTCAGATGAAATCTGGAAAGAAGCTTTCTGAGAAACTGCTTAGTGTTCTGTTAATTCATCTCACAGAGTTACATCTGTATTTCATGGATCTCTTTGCTAGCCTTATTTCTGTGGAATCTGAGAACAGATATTTCGGATCCCTTTGAAGACTATAGGGCCAAAGGAAATATCCTCCGATAACAAAGAGAAAGAAGCTTTCTGAGAAACTTCTTTGTGTTCTGTGAAATCATCTCACAGAGTTACAGCTTTATCCTCAAGAAGCCTTTCGCTAAGACAGTTCTTGTGGAATTGGCAAAGGGATATTTGGAAGCCCATAGAGAGCTATGTTGAAAAAGGAAATATCTTCAGATGAAATCTTGAAAGAAGCTTTCTGAGAAACTGCTTATTGTTCTGTTAATTCATCTCACAGAGTTACATCTGTATTTCGTGGATCTCTTTGCTAGCCTTATTTCTGTGGAATCTGAGAACAGATATTTCGGATCCCTTTGAAGACTATAGGGCCAAAGGAAATATCCTCCGATAACAAAGAGAAAGAAGCTTTCTGAGAAACTTCTTTGTGTTCTGTGAAATCATCTCACAGAGTTACAGCTTTCCACTCAAGAAGCCTTTCGCTAAGACAGTTCTTGTGGAATTTGCAAAGTGATATTTGGAAGCCCAAAGAGGGCTATGGTGAAAAAGGAAATATCCTCAGATAAAATCTGGAAAGAAGCTTTCTGAGAAACTGCTCTGTGATGTGTGATTTCTACTCACAGAGTTACATCTGTATTTCGTGGATCTCTTTGCTAGCCTTATTTCTGTGGAATCTGAGAACAGATATTTGGGATCCCTTTGAAGACTATAGGGCCATAGGAAATATCCTCCGATAACAAAGAGAAAGAAGCTTTCTGAGAAACTTCTTTGTGTTCTGTGAAATCATCTCACAGAGTTACAGCTTTCCCCTCAAGAAGCCTTTCGCTAAGACAGTTCTTGTGGAATTGGCAAAGTGATATTTGGAAGCCCATAGAGGGCTAAGGTGAAAAAGGAAATATCCTCAGATGAAATCTGGAAAGAATCTTTCTGAGAAACTGCTTAGTGTTCTGTTAATTCATCTCACAGAGTTACATCTGTATTTCGTGGATCTCTTTGCTAGCCTTATTTCTGTGGAATCTGAGAACAGATATTTCGGATCCCTTTGAAGACGATAGGGCCAAAGGAAATATCCTCCCGTAACAAAGGAAAGAAGCTTTTTGAGAAACTTCTTTGTGTTCTGTGAAATCATCTCACAGAGTTACAGCTTTCCCCTCAAGAAGCCTTTCGCTTAGGCAGTTCTTGTGGAATTGGCAAAGTGATATTTGGAAGCCAATAGAGGGCTATGTTGAAAAAGGAAATATCCTCAGATGAAATCTGGAAAGAAGCTTTCTGTGAAACTGCTCTGTGATGTGTGACTCCACTCACACAGTTACATCTGTACTTCGTGGATCTCTTTGCTAGCCTTCTTTCTGTGGAATCTGAGAACAGATATTTTGGATCCCTTTGAAGACTATACGGCCAAAGGAAATATCCTCCGATAACAAAGAGAAAGAAGCTTTCTGAGAAACTTCTTTGTGTTCTGTGAAATCATCTCACAGATTTACAGCTTTCCCCTCAAGAAGCCTTTCGCTAAGACAGTTCTTGTGGAATTGGCAAAGTGATATTTGGAAGCCCATAGAGGGCTATGTTGAAAAAGGAAATATCCTCAGATGAAATCTGGAAAGAAGCTTTCTTAGAAACTGCTCTGTGATGTGTGACTTCCACTCACAGAGTTACATCTGTATTTCGTGAATCTCTTTGCTAGCCTTATTTCTGTGGAATCTGAGAACAGATATTTCGGATCCCTTTGAAGACTATACGGCCAAAGGAAATATCCTCCGATAACAAAGAGAAAGAGGCTTTCTGAGAAACTTCTTTGTGTTCTGTGAAATCATCTCACAGAGTTACAGCTTTCCCCTCAAGAAGCCTTTCGCTGAGGCAGTTCTTGTGGATTTGGCAAAGGGATATTTGGAAGCCCATAGAGGCCTATGGTGAAAAAGGAAATATCCTCAGATGAAATCTGGAAAGAAGCTTTCTGAGAAACTGCTCTGTGATGTGTGATTTCTACTCACAGAGTTACATCTGTATTTCGTGGATCTCTTTGCTAGCCTTATTTCTGTGGAATCTGAGAACAGATATTTCGGATCCCTTTGAAGACTATAGGGCCATAGGAAATATCCTCGGATGACAAAGAGAAAGAAGCTTACTGAGAAACTTTTTTGTGTTCTGTGAAATCATCTCACAGAGTTACAGCTTTCCCCTCAAGAAGCCTTTCGCTAAGACAGTTCTTGTGGAATTGGCAAAGTGATATTTGGAAGCCCATAGAGGCTTATGGTGAAAAAGGAAATATCCTCAGATGAAATCTGGAAAGAAGCTTTCTGAGAAACTGCTCTGTGATGTGTGACTTCCACTCACAGAGTTACATCTGTATTTCGTGGATCTCTTTGCTAGCCTTATTTCTGTGGAATCTGAGAACAGATATTTCGAATGCCTTTGAAGACTATAGGGTCAAAGGAAATATCCTCCGATAACAAAGAGAAAGAAGCTTTCTGAGAAACTTCTTTTGTTCGGTGAAATCATCACACAGAGTTACAGCTTTCCCCTCAAAAAGCCTTTCGCTAAGACAGTTCTTGTGGATTGGCAAAGGGATATTTGGGAGCCCATAGAGGGCTATGGTGAAAAAGGAAATATCCTCAGATGAAATCTGGAAAGAAGATTTCTGAGAAACTGCTCTGTGATGTGTGACTTCCACTCACAGAGGTACATCTGTATTTCGTGGATCTCTTTCCTAGCCTTATTTCTGTGGAATCTGAGAACAGATATTTCGGATCCCTTTGAAGACTATAGGGCCAAAGGAAATATCCTCCGATAACAAAGAGAAAGAAGCTTTCTGAGAAACTTCTTTGTGTTCTGTGAAATCATCTCACAGAGTTACAGCTTTCCCCTCAGGAAGCCTTTCGCTAAGACAGTTCTTGTCGATTTTACAAAGGGATATTTGGAAGCCCATAGAGGCCTATGGTGAAAAAGGAAATATCCTCAGATGAAATCTGGAAAGAAGCTTTCTGAGAAACTGCTTAGTGTTCTGTTAATTCATCTCACAGAGTTACATCTGTATTTCATGGATCTCTTTGCTAGCCTTATTTCTGTGGAATCTGAGAACAGATATTTCGGATCCCTTTGAAGACTATAGGGCCAAAGGAAATATCCTCCGATAACAAAGAGAAAGAAGCTTTCTGAGAAACTTCTTTGTGTTCTGTGAAATCATCTCACAGAGTTACAGCTTTCCCCTCAAGAAGCCTTTCGCTAAGACAGTTCTTGTGGAATTGGCAAAGGGATATTTGGAAGCCCATAGAGAGCTATGTTGAAAAAGGAAATATCTTCAGATGAAACCTTGAAAGAAGCTTTCTGAGAAACTGCTTATTGTTCTGTTAATTCATCTCACAGAGTTACATCTGTATTTCGTGGATCTCTTTGCTAGCCTTATTTCTGTGGAATCTGAGAACAGATATTTCGGATCCCTTTGAAGACTATAGGGCCAAAGGAAATATCCTCCGATAACAAAGAGAAAGAAGCTTTCTGAGAAACTTCTTTGTGTTCTGTGAAATCATCTCACAGAGTTACAGCTTTCCACTCAAGAAGCCTTTCGCTAAGACAGTTCTTGTGGAATTTGCAAAGTGATATTTGGAAGCCCAAAGAGGGCTATGGTGAAAAAGGAAATATCCTCAGATAAAATCTGGAAAGAAGCTTTCTGAGAAACTGCTCTGTGATGTGTGATTTCTACTCACAGAGTTACATCTCTATTTCGTGGATCTCTTTGCTAGCCTTATTTCTGTGGAATCTGAGAACAGATATTTGGGATCCCTTTGAAGACTATAGGGCCATAGGAAATATCCTCCGATAACAAAGAGAAAGAAGCTTTCTGAGAAACTTCTTTGTGTTCTGTGAAATCATCTCACAGAGTTACAGCTTTCCCCTCAAGAAGCCTTTCGCTAAGACAGTTCTTGTGGAATTGGCAAAGTGATATTTGGAAGCCCATAGAGGGCTAAGGTGAAAAAGGAAATATCCTCAGATGAAATCTGGAAAGAATCTTTCTGAGAAACTGCTTAGTGTTCTGTTAATTCATCTCACAGAGTTACATCTGTATTTCGTGGATCTCTTTGCTAGCCTTATTTCTGTGGAATCTGAGAACAGATATTTCGGATCCCTTTGAAGACGATAGGGCCAAAGGAAATATCCTCCCGTAACAAAGGAAAGAAGCTTTTTGAGAAACTTCTTTGTGTTCTGTGAAATCATCTCACAGAGTTACAGCTTTCCCCTCAAGAAGCCTTTCGCTTAGGCAGTTCTTGTGGAATTGGCAAAGTGATATTTGGAAGCCCATAGAGGGCTATGGTGAAAAAGGAAATATCCTCAGATGAAATCTGGAAAGAAGCTTTCTGTGAAACTGCTCTGTGATGTGTGACTCCACTCACACAGTTACATCTGTACTTCGTGGATCTCTTTGCTAGCCTTATTTCTGTGGAATCTGAGAACAGATATTTTGGATCCCTTTGAAGACTATACGGCCAAAGGAAATATCCTCCGATAACAAAGAGAAAGAAGCTTTCTGAGAAACTTCTTTGTGTTCTGTGAAATCATCTCACAGATTTACAGCTTTCCCCTCAAGAAGCCTTTCGCTAAGACAGTTCTTGTGGAATTGGCAAAGTGATATTTGGAAGCCCATAGAGGGCTATGTTGAAAAAGGAAATATCCTCAGATGAAATCTGGAAAGAAGCTTTCTTAGAAACTGCTCTGTGATGTGTGACTTCCACTCACAGAGTTACATCTGTATTTCGTGGATCTCTTTGCTAGCCTTATTTCTGTGGAATCTGAGAACAGATATTTCGGATCCCTTTGAAGAGTATACGGCCAAAGGAAATATCCTCCGATAACAAAGAGAAAGAAGCTTTCTGAGAAACTTCTTTGTGTTCTGTGAAATCATCTCACAGAGTTACAGCTTTCCCCTCAAGAAGCCTTTCGCTAAGGCAGTTCTTGTGGATTTGGCAAAGGGATATTTGGAAGCCCATAGAGGCCTATGGTGAAAAAGGAAATATCCTCAGATGAAATCTGGAAAGAAGCTTTCTGAGAAACTGCTCTGTGATGTGTGATTTCTACTCACAGAGTTACATCTGTATTTCGTGGATCTCTTTGCTAGCCTTATTTCTGTGGAATCTGAGAACAGATATTTCGGATCCCTTTGAAGACTATAGGGCCATAGGAAATATCCTCGGATGACAAAGAGAAAGAAGCTTACTGAGAAACTTTTTTGTGTTCTGTGAAATCATCTCACAGAGTTACAGCTTTCCCCTCAAGAAGCATTTCGCTAAGACAGTTCTTGTGGAATTGGCAAAGTGATATTTGGAAGCCCATAGAGGCTTATGGTGAAAAAGGAAATATCCTCAGATGAAATCTGGAAAGAAGCTTTCTGAGAAACTGCTCTGTGATGTGTGACTTCCACTCACAGAGTTACATCTGTATTTCGTGGATCTCTTTGCTAGCCTTATTTCTGTGGAATCTGAGAACAGATATTTCGAATGCCTTTGAAGACTATAGGGTCAAAGGAAATATCCTCCGATAACAAAGAGAAAGAAGCTTTCTGAGAAACTTCTTTTGTTCGGTGAAATCATCACACAGAGTTACAGCTTTCCCCTCAAAAAGCCTTTCGCTAAGACAGTTCTTGTGGATTGGCAAAGGGATATTTGGGAGCCCATAGAGGGCTATGGTGAAAAAGGAAATATCCTCAGATGAAATCTGGAAAGAAGATTTCTGAGAAACTGCTCTGTGATGTGTGACTTCCACTCACAGAGGTACATCTGTATTTCGTGGATCTCTTTCCTAGCCTTATTTCTGTGGAATCTGAGAACAGATATTTCGGATCCCTTTGAAGACTATAGGGCCAAAGGAAATATCCTCCGATAACAAAGAGAAAGAAGCTTTCTGAGAAACTTCTTTGTGTTCTGTGAAATCATCTCACAGAGTTACAGCTTTCCCCTCAAGAAGCCTTTCGCTAAGATAGTACTTGTGGAATTGGCATATGATATTTGGAAGCCCATAGAGGGCTATGGTGTATAAGGAAATATCCTCAGATGAAATCTGGAAAGAAGCTTTCTGAGAAACTGCTTAGTGTTCTGTTAATTCATCTCACAGAGTTACATCTGTATTTCGTGGATTTCTTTGCTAGCCTTATTTCTGTGGAATCTGAGAACAGGTATTTCGGATCCCTTTGAAGACTATAGGGCCAAAGGAAATATCCTCCGATAACAAAGAGAAAGAAGCTTTCTGAGAAACTTCGTTTTGTTCTGTGAAATCATCTCACAGAGTTACAGCTTTCCCCTCAAGAAGCCTTTCGCTAAGACAGTTCTTGTGGAATTGGCAAAGTGATATGTGGAAGCCCATAGAGGGCTATGGTGAAAAAGGAAATATCCTCTGAGGAAATCTGGAAAGAAGCTTTCTGAGAAACTGCTCTGTGATGTGTGATTTCTACTCACAGAGTTACATCTGTATTTCGTGGATCTCTTTGCTAGCCTTATTTCTGTGGAATCTGAGAACAGATATTTCGGATCCCATTGAAGACTATAGGACCAAAGGGAATATCCTCTGATAACAAAGAGAAAGAAGCTTTCTGAGAAACTTCTTTGTGTTCTGTGAAATCATCTCACAGAGATACAGCTTTCCCCTCTAGAAGCCTTTCGCTAAGACAGTTCTTGTGGAATTGGCAAAGGGATATTTGGAACCCCATAGAGGGCTAGGGTGAAAAAGGAAATATCCTCAGATGAAATCTGGAAAGAAGCTTTCTGAGAAACTGCTCTGTGATGTGTGATTTCTACTCACAGAGTTACATCTGTATTTCGTGGATGTCTTTGCTAGCCTTACTTCTGTGGAATCTGAGAACAGATATTTCGGATCCCTTTGAAGACTGTAGGGCCATAGGAAATATCCTCCGATGACAAAGAGAAAGAAGCTTACTGAGAAACTTCTTTGTGTTCTGTGAAATCATCTCACAGAGTTACAGCTTTCCCCTCAAGAAGCCTTTCGCTAAGACAGTTCTTGTGGAATTGGCAAAGGGATATTTGGAAGCCCATAGAGGCTTATGGTGAAAAAGGAAATATCCTCAGATGAAATCTGGAAAGAAGCTTTCTGAGAAACTGCTCTGTGATGTGTGACTTCCACTCACAGAGTTACATCTGTATTTCGTGGATCTCTTTGCTAGCCTTATTTCTGTGGAATCTGAGAACAGATATTTCGAATGCCTTTGAAGACTATAGGGCCAAAGGAAATATCCTCCGATAACAAAGAGAAAGAAGCTTTCTGAGAAACTTCTTTTGTTCGGTGAAATCATCACACAGAGTTACAGCTTTCCCCTCAAAAAGCCTTTCGCTAAGACAGTTCTTGTGGATTGGCAAAGGGATATTTGGGAGCCCATAGAGGGCTATGGTGAAAAAGGAAATATCCTCAGATGAAATCTGGAAAGAAGATTTCTGAGAAACTGCTCTGTGATGTGTGACTTCCACTCACAGAGTTACATCTGTATTTCGTGGATCTCTTTCCTAGCCTTATTTCTGTGGAATCTGAGAACAGATATATCGGATCCCTTTGAAGACTATAGGGCCAAAGGAAATATCCTCCGATAACAAAGAGAAAGAAGCTTTCTGAGAAACTTCTTTGTGTTCTGTGAAATCATCTCACAGAGTTGCAGCTTTCCCCTCAAGAAGCCTTTCGCTAAGACAGTTCTTGTGGAATTGGCATATGATATTTGGAAGCCCATAGAGGGCTATGGTGTATAAGGAAATATCCTCAGATGAAATCTGGAAAGAAGCTTTCTGAGAAACTGCTTAGTGTTCTGTTAATTCATCTCACAGAGTTACATCTGTATTTCGTGGATTTCTTTGCTAGCCTTATTTCTGTGGAATCTGAGAACAGGTATTTCGGATCCCTTTGAAGACTATAGGGCCAAAGGAAATATCCTCCGATAACACACAGAAAGAAGCTTTCTGAGAAACTTCGTTGTGTTCTGTGAAATCATCTCACAGAGTTACAGCTTTCCCCTCAAGAAGTCTTTCGCTAAGACAGTTCTTGTGGAATTGGCAAAGTGATATTTGGAAGCCCATAGAGGGCTATGGTGAAAAAGGAAATATCCTCTGAGGAAATCTGGAAAGAAGCTTTCTGAGAAACTTCTTTGTGTTCTGTGAAATCATCTCACAGAGTTACAGCTTTCCACTCAAGAAGCCTTTCGCTAAGACAGTTCTTGTGGAATTTGCAAAGTGATATTTGGAAGCCCAAAGAGGGCTATGGTGAAAAAGGAAATATCCTCAGATAAAATCTGGAAAGAAGCTTTCTGAGAAACTGCTCTGTGATGTGTGATTTCTACTCACAGAGTTACATCTCTATTTCGTGGATCTCTTTGCTAGCCTTATTTCTGTGGAATCTGAGAACAGATATTTGGGATCCCTTTGAAGACTATAGGGCCATAGGAAATATCCTCCGATAACAAAGAGAAAGAAGCTTTCTGAGAAACTTCTTTGTGTTCTGTGAAATCATCTCACAGAGTTACAGCTTTCCCCTCAAGAAGCCTTTCGCTAAGACAGTTCTTGTGGAATTGGCAAAGTGATATTTGGAAGCCCATAGAGGGCTAAGGTGAAAAAGGAAATATCCTCAGATGAAATCTGGAAAGAATCTTTCTGAAAAACTGCTTAGTGGTCTGTTAATTCATCTCACAGAGTTACATCTGTATTTCGTGGATCTCTTTGCTAGCCTTATTTCTGTGGAATCTGAGAACAGATATTTCGGATCCCTTTGAAGACGATAGGGCCAAAGGAAATATCCTCCCGTAACAAAGGAAAGAAGCTTTTTGAGAAACTTCTTTGTGTTCTGTGAAATCATCTCACAGAGTTACAGCTTTCCCCTCAAGAAGCCTTTCGCTTAGGCAGTTCTTGTGGAATTGGCAAAGTGATATTTGGAAGCCCATAGAGGGCTATGGTGAAAAAGGAAATATCCTCAGATGAAATCTGGAAAGAAGCTTTCTGTGAAACTGCTCTGTGATGTGTGACTCCACTCACACAGTTACATCTGTACTTCGTGAATCTCTTTGCTAGCCTTATTTCTGTGGAATCTGAGAACAGATATTTTGGATCCCTTTGAAGACTATACGGCCAAAGGAAATATCCTCCGATAACAAAGAGAAAGAAGCTTTCTGAGAAACTTCTTTGTGTTCTGTGAAATCATCTCACAGATTTACAGCTTTCCCCTCAAGAAGCCTTTCGCTAAGACAGTTCTTGTGGAATTGGCAAAGTGATATTTGGAAGCCCATAGAGGGCTATGTTGAAAAAGGAAATATCCTCAGATGAAATCTGGAAAGAAGCTTTCTTAGAAACTGCTCTGTGATGTGTGACTTCCACTCACAGAGTTACATCTGTATTTCGTGAATCTCTTTGCTAGCCTTATTTCTGTGGAATCTGAGAACAGATATTTCGGATCCCTTTGAAGAGTATACGGCCAAAGGAAATATCCTCCGATAACAAAGAGAAAGAAGCTTTCTGAGAAACTTCTTTGTGTTCTGTGAAATCATCTCACAGAGTTACAGCTTTCCCCTCAAGAAGCCTTTCGCTAAGGCAGTTCTTGTGGATTTGGCAAAGGGATATTTGGAAGCCCATAGAGGCCTATGGTGAAAAAGGAAATATCCTCAGATGAAATCTGGAAAGAAGCTTTCTGAGAAACTGCTCTGTGATGTGTGATTTCTACTCACAGAGTTACATCTGTATTTCGTGGATCTCTTTGCTAGCCTTATTTCTGTGGAATCTGAGAACAGATATTTCGGATCCCTTTGAAGACTATAGGGCCATAGGAAATATCCTCGGATGACAAAGAGAAAGAAGCTTACTGAGAAACTTTTTTGTGTTCTGTGAAATCATCTCACAGAGTTACAGCTTTCCCCTCAAGAAGCCTTTCGCTAAGACAGTTCTTGTGGAATTGGCAAAGTGATATTTGGAAGCCCATAGAGGCTTATGGTGAAAAAGGAAATATCCTCAGATGAAATCTGGAAAGAAGCTTTCTGAGAAACTGCTCTGTGATGTGTGACTTCCACTCACAGAGTTACATCTGTATTTCGTGGATCTCTTTGCTAGCCTTATTTCTGTGGAATCTGAGAACAGATATTTCGAATGCCTTTGAAGACTATAGGGTCAAAGGAAATATCCTCCGATAACAAAGAGAAAGAAGCTTTCTGAGAAACTTCTTTTGTTCGGTGAAATCATCACACAGAGTTACAGCTTTCCCCTCAAAAAGCCTTTCGCTAAGACAGTTCTTGTGGATTTGCAAAGGGATATTTGGGAGCCCATAGAGGGCTATGGTGAAAAAGGAAATATCCTCAGATGAAATCTGGAAAGAAGATTTCTGAGAAACTGCTCTGTGATGTGTGACTTCCACTCACAGAGGTACATCTGTATTTCGTGGATCTCTTTCCTAGCCTTATTTCTGTGGAATCTGAGAACAGATATTTCGGATCCCTTTGAAGACTATAGGGCCAAAGGAAATATCCTCCGATAACAAAGAGAAAGAAGCTTTCTGAGAAACTTCTTTGTGTTCTGTGAAATCATCTCACAGAGTTACAGCTTTCCCCTCAAGAAGCCTTTCGCTAAGATAGTACTTGTGGAATTGGCATATGATATTTGGAAGCCCATAGAGGGCTATGGTGTATAAGGAAATATCCTCAGATGAAATCTGGAAAGAAGCTTTCTGAGAAACTGCTTAGTGTTCTGTTAATTCATCTCACAGAGTTACATCTGTATTTCGTGGATTTCTTTGCTAGCCTTATTTCTGTGGAATCTGAGAACAGGTATTTCGGATCCCTTTGAAGACTATAGGGCCAAAGGAAATATCCTCCGATAACAAAGAGAAAGAAGCTTTCTGAGAAACTTCGTTTTGTTCTGTGAAATCATCTCACAGAGTTACAGCTTTCCCCTCAAGAAGCCTTTCGCTAAGACAGTTCTTGTGGAATTGGCAAAGTGATATGTGGAAGCCCATAGAGGGCTATGGTGAAAAAGGAAATATCCTCTGAGGAAATCTGGAAAGAAGCTTTCTGAGAAACTGCTCTGTGATGTGTGATTTCTACTCACAGAGTTACATCTGTATTTCGTGGATCTCTTTGCTAGCCTTATTTCTGTGGAATCTGAGAACAGATATTTCGGATCCCATTGAAGACTATAGGACCAAAGGGAATATCCTCTGATAACAAAGAGAAAGAAGCTTTCTGAGAAACTTCTTTGTGTTCTGTGAAATCATCTCACAGAGATACAGCTTTCCCCTCTAGAAGCCTTTCGCTAAGACAGTTCTTGTGGAATTGGCAAAGGGATATTTGGAAGCCCATAGAGCCCTATGGTGAAAAAGGAAATATTCTCAGATGAAATCTGCAAAGAAGCTTTCTGAGAAACTGCTTAGTGTTCTGTTAATTCATCTCACAGAGTTACATCTGTATTTCGTGGATGTCTTTGCTAGGCTTATTTCTGTGGAATCTGAGAACAGTTATTTCGGATCCCTTTGAAGACTATAGGGCCAAAGGAAATATCCTCCGATAACAAAGAGAAAGAAGCTTTCTGAGAAACTTCTTTGTGTTCTGTGAAATCATCTCACAGAGTTACAGCTTTCCCCTCAAGAAGCCTTTCGCTAAGACAGTTCTTCTGGAATTGGCAAAGTGATATTTGGAAGCCCTTAGAGGGCTATGTTGAAAAAGGAAATATCCTCAGATGAAATCTGGAAAGAAGCTTTCTTAGAAACTGCTCTGTGATGTGTGACTTCCACTCACAGAGTTACATCTGTATTTCGTGAATCTCTTTGCTAGCCTTATTTCTGTGGAATCTGAGAACAGATATTTCGGATCCCTTTGAAGACTATACGGCCAAAGGAAATATCCTCCGATAACAAAGAGAAAGAAGCTTTCTGATAAACTTCTTTGTGTTCTGTGAAATCATCTCACAGAGTTACAGCTTTCCCCTCAAGAAGCCTTTCGCTAAGACAGTTCTTGTGGATTTGGCAAAGGGATATTTGGAAGCCCATAGAGGCCTATGGTGAAAAAGGAAATATCCTCAGATGAAATCTGGAAAGAAGCTTTCTGAGAAACTGCTTAGTGTTCTGTTAATTCATCTCACAGAGTTACATCTGTATTTCGTGGATCTCTTTGCTAGCCTTATTTCTGTGGAATCTGAGAACAGATATTTCGGATCCCTTTGAAGACTATGTGACCAAAGGAAATATCCTCGGATAACAAAGAGAAAGAAGCTTTCAGAGAAACTTCTTAGTGTTCTGTGAAATCATCTCACAGAGTTACAGCTTTCCCCTCAAGAAGCCTTTCGCTAAGACAGTTCTTGTGGAATTTGCAAAGTGATATTTGGAACCCCATAGAGGGCTAGGGTGAAAAAGGAAATATCCTCAGATGAAATCTGGAAAGAAGCTTTCTGAGAAACTGCTCTGTGATGTGTGATTTCTACTCACAGAGTTACATCTGTATTTCGTGGATGTCTTTGCTAGCCTTACTTCTGTGGAATCTGAGAACAGATATTTCGGATCCCTTTGAAGACTGTAGGGCCATAGGAAATATCCTCCGATGACAAAGAGAAAGAAGCTTACTGAGAAACTTCTTTGTGTTCTGTGAAATCATCTCACAGAGTTACAGCTTTCCCCTCAAGAAGCCTTTCGCTAAGACAGTTCTTGTGGAATTGGCAAAGGGATATTTGGAAGCCCATAGAGGCTTATGGTGAAAAAGGAAATATCCTCAGATGAAATCTGGAAAGAAGCTTTCTGAGAAACTGCTCTGTGATGTGTGACTTCCACTCACAGAGTTACATCTGTATTTCGTGGATCTCTTTGCTAGCCTTATTTCTGTTTAATCTGAGAACAGATATTTCGAATGCCTTTGAAGACTATAGGGTCAAAGGAAATATCCTCCGATAACAAAGAGAAAGAAGCTTTCTGAGAAACTTCTTTTGTTCGGTGAAATCATCACACAGAGTTACAGCTTTCCCCTCAAAAAGCCTTTCGCTAAGACAGTTCTTGTGGATTGGCAAAGGGATATTTGGGAGCCCATAGAGGGCTATGGTGAAAAAGGAAATATCCTCAGATGAAATCTGGAAAGAAGATTTCTGAGAAACTGCTCTGTGATGTGTGACTTCCACTCACAGAGTTACATCTGTATTTCGTGGATCTCTTTCCTAGCCTTATTTCTGTGGAATCTGAGAACAGATATATCGGATCCCTTTGAAGACTATAGGGCCAAAGGAAATATCCTCCGATAAGAAAGAGAAAGAAGCTTTCTGAGAAACTTCTTTGTGTTCTGTGAAATCATCTCACAGAGTTGCAGCTTTCCCCTCAAGAAGCCTTTCGCTAAGACAGTTCTTGTGGAATTGGCATATGATATTTGGAAGCCCATAGAGGGCTATGGTGTATAAGGAAATATCCTCAGATGAAATCTGGAAAGAAGCTTTCTGAGAAACTGCTTAGTGTTCTGTTAATTCATCTCACAGAGTTACATCTGTATTTCGTGGATCTCTTTGCTAGCCTTATTTCTGTGGAATCTGAGAACAGATATTTCGGATCCCTTTGAAGACTATAGGGCCAAAGGAAATATCCTCCGATAACAAAGACAAAGAAGCTTTCTGAGAAACTTCTTTGTGTTCTGTGAAATCATCTCACAGAGATACAGCTTTCCCCTCTAGAAGCCTTTCGCTAAGACAGTTCTTGTGGAATTGGCAAAGGGATATTTGGAAGCCCATAGAGCCCTATGGTGAAAAAGGAAATATCCTCAGATGAAATCTGCAAAGAAGCTTTCTGAGAAACTGCTTAGTGTTCTGTTAATTCATCTCACAGAGTTACATCTGTATTTCGTGGATGTCTTTGCTAGCCTTATTTCTGTGGAATCTGAGAACAGATATTTCGGATCCCTTTGAAGACTATAGGGCCAAAGGAAATATCCTCCGATAACAAAGAGAAAGAAGCTTTCTGAGAAACTTCTTTGTGTTCTGTGAAATCATCTCACAGAGTTACAGCTTTCCCCTCAAGAAGCCTTTCGCTAAGACAGTTCTTGTGGAATTGGCAAAGTGATATTTGGAAGCCCATAGAGGGCTATGTTGAAAAAGGAAATATCCTCAGATGAAATCTGGAAAGAAGCTTTCTTAGAAACTGCTCTGTGATGTGTGACTTCCACTCACAGAGTTACATCTGTATTTCGTGAATCTCTTTGCTAGCCTTATTTCTGTTGAATCTGAGAACAGATATTTCGGATCCCTTTGAAGACTATACGGCCAAAGGAAATATCCTCCGATAACAAAGAGAAAGAAGCTTTAAGAGAAACTTCTTTGTGTTCTGTGAAATCATCTCACAGAGTTACAGCTTTCCCCTCAAGAAGCCTTTCGCTAAGACAGTTCTTGTGGATTTGGCAAAGGGATATTTGGAAGCCCATAGAGGCCTATGGTGAAAAAGGAAATATCCTCAGATGAAATCTGGAAAGAAGCTTTCTGAGAAACTGCTTAGTGTTCTTTTAATTCATCTCACAGAGTTACATCTGTATTTCATGGATCTCTTTGCTAGCCTTATTTCTGTGGAATCTGAGAACAGATATTTCGGATCCCTTTGAAGACTATACGGCCAAAGGAAATATCCTCCGATAACAAAGAGAAAGAAGCTTTCTGAGAAACTTCTTTGTGTTCTGTGAAATCATCTCACAGAGTTACAGCTTTCCCCTCAAGAAGCCTTTCGCTAAGACAGTTCTTGTGGATTTGGCTAAGGGATATTTGGAAGCCCATAGAGGCCTATGGTGAAAAAGGAAATATCCTCAGATGAAATCTGGAAAGAAGCTTTCTGAGAAACTGCTTAGTGTTCTGTTAATTCATCTCACAGAGTTACATCTGTATTTCGTGGATCTCTTTGCTAGCCTTATTTCTGTGGAATCTGAGAACAGATATTTCGGATCCCTTTGAAGACTATATGACCAAAGGAAATATCCTCGGATAACAAAGAGAAAGAAGCTTTCTGAGAAACTTCTTTGTGTTCTGTGAAATCATCTCACAGAGTTACAGCTTTCCCCTCAAGAAGCCTTTCGCTAAGACAGTTCTTGTGGAATTTGCAAAGTGATATTTGGAACCCCATAGAGGGCTAGGGTGAAAAAGGAAATATCCTCAGATGAAATCTGGAAAGAAGCTTTCTGAGAAACTGCTCTGTGATGTGTGATTTCTACTCACAGAGTTACATCTGTATTTCGTGGATCTCTTTGCTAGCCTTACTTCTGTGGAATCTGAGAACAGATATTTCGGATCCCTTTGAAGACTGTAGGGCCATAGGAAATATCCTCCGATGACAAAGAGAAAGAAGCTTACTGAGAAACTTCTTTGTGTTCTGTGAAATCATCTCACAGAGTTACAGCTTTCCCCTCAAGAAGCCTTTCGCTAAGACAGTTCTTGTGGAATTGGCAAAGGGATATTTGGCAGCCCATAGAGGCTTATGGTTAAAAAGGAAATATCCTCAGATGAAATCTGGAAAGAAGCTTTCTGAGAAACTGCTCTGTGATGTGTGACTTCCACTCACAGAGTTACATCTGTATTTCGTGGATCTCTTTGCTAGCCTTATTTCTGTGGAATCTGAGAACAGATATTTCGAATGCCTTTGAAGACTATAGGGCCAAAGGAAATATCCTCCGATAACAAAGAGAAAGAAGCTTTCTGAGAAACTTCTTTTGTTCGGTGAAATCATCACACAGAGTTACAGCTTTCCCCTCAAAAAGCCTTTCGCTAAGACAGTTCTTGTGGATTGGCAAAGGGATATTTGGGAGCCCATAGAGGGCTATGGTGAAAAAGGAAATATCCTCAGATGAATTCTGGAAACAAGATTTCTGAGAAACTGCTCTGTGATGTGTGACTTCCACTCACAGAGTTACATCTGTATTTCGTGGATCTCTTTCCTAGCCTTATTTCTGTGGAATCTGAGAACAGATATATCGGATCCCTTTGAAGACTATAGGGCCAAAGGAAATATCCTCCGATAACAAAGAGAAAGAAGCTTTCTGAGAAACTTCTTTGTGTTCTGTGAAATCATCTCACAGAGTTGCAGCTTTCCCCTCAAGAAGCCTTTCGCTAAGACAGTTCTTGTGGAATTGGCATATGATATTTGGAAGCCCATAGAGGGCTATGGTGTATAAGAAAATATCCTCAGATGAAATCTGGAAAGAAGCTTTCTGAGAAACTGCTTAGTGTTCTGTTAATTCATCTCACAGAGTTACATCTGTATTTCGTGGATTTCTTTGCTAGCCTTATTTCTGTGGAATCTGAGAACAGGTATTTCGGATCCCTTTGAAGACTATAGGGCCAAAGGAAATATCCTCCGATAACACACAGAAAGAAGCTTTCTGAGAAACTTCGTTGTGTTCTGTGAAATCATCTCACAGAGTTACAGCTTTCCCCTCAAGAAGCCTTTCGCTAAGACAGTTCTTGTGGAATTGGCAAAGTGATATTTGGAAGCCCATAGAGGGCTATGGTGAAAAAGGAAATATCCTCTGAGGAAATCTGGAAAGAAGCTTTCTGAGAAACTGCTCTGTGATGTGTGATTTCTACTCACAGAGTTACATCTGTATTTCGTGGATCTCTTTGCTAGCCTTATTTCTGTGGAATCTGAGAACAGATATTTCGGATCCCTTTGAAGACTATAGGACCAAAGGGAATATCCTCTGATAACAAAGAGAAAGAAGCTTTCTGAGAAACTTCTTTGTGTTCTGTGAAATCATCTCACAGAGATACAGCTTTCCCCTCTAGAAGCCTTTCGCTAAGACAGTTCTTGTGGAATTGGCAAAGGGATATTTGGAAGCCCATAGAGCCCTATGGTGAAAAAGGAAATATCCTCAGATGAAATCTGCAAAGAAGCTTTCTGAGAAACTGCCTAGTGTTCTGTTAATTCATCTCACAGAGTTACATCAGTATTTCGTGGATGTCTTTGCTAGCCTTATTTCTGTGGAATCTGAGAACAGATATTTCGGATCCCTTTGAAGACTATAGGGCCAAAGGAAATATCCTCCGATAACAAAGAGAAAGAAGCTTTCTGAGAAACTTCTTTGTGTTCTGTGAAATCATCTCACAGAGTTACAGCTTTCCCCTCAAGAAGCCTTTCGCTAAGACAGTTCTTGTGGAATTGGCAAAGTGATATTTGGAAGCCCATAGAGGGCTATGTTGAAAAAGGAAATATCCTCAGATGAAATCTGGAAAGAAGCTTTCTTAGAAACTGCTCTGTGATGTGTGACTTCCACTCAAAGAGTTACATCTGTATTTCGTGAATCTCTTTGCTAGCCTTATTTCTGTGGAATCTGAGAACAGATATTTCGGATCCCTTTGAAGACTATACGGCCAAAGGAAATATCCTCCGATAACAAAGAGAAAGAAGCTTTCTGAGAAACTTCTTTGTGTTCTGTGAAATCATCTCACAGAGTTACAGCTTTCCCCTCAAGAAGCCTTTCGCTAAGACAGTTCTTGTGGATTTGGCAAAGGGATATTTGGAAGCCCATAGAGGCCTATGGTGAAAAAGGAAATATCCTCAGATGAAATCTGGAAACAAGCTTTCTGAGAAACTGCTTAGTGTTCTTTTAATTCATCTCACAGAGTTACATCTGTATTTCATGGATCTCTTTGCTAGCCTTATTTCTGTGGAATCTGAGAACAGATATTTCGGATCCCTTTGAAGACTATACGGCCAAAGGAAATATCCTCCGATAACAAAGAGAAAGAAGCTTTCTGAGAAACTTCTTTGTGTTCTGTGAAATCATCTCACAGAGTTACAGCTTTCCCCTCAAGAAGCCTTTCGCTAAGACAGTTCTTGTGGATTTGGCAAAGGGATATTTGGAAGCCCATAGAGGCCTATGGTGAAAAAGGAAATATCCTCAGATGAAATCTGGAAAGAAGCTTTCTGAGAAACTGCTTAGTGTTCTGTTAATTCATCTCACAGAGTTACATCTGTATTTCGTGGATCTCTTTGCTAGCCTTATTTCTGTGGAATCTGAGAACAGATATTTCGGATCCCTTTGAAGACTATATGACCAAAGGAAATATCCTCGGATAACAAAGAGAAAGAAGCTTTCTGAGAAACTTCTTTGTGTTCTGTGAAATCATCTCACAGAGTTACAGCTTTCCCCTCAAGAAGCCTTTCGCTAAGACAGTTCTTGTGGAATTTGCAAAGTGATATTTGGAACCCCATAGAGGGGTAGGGTGAAAAAGGAAATATCCTCAGATGAAATCTGGAAAGAAGCTTTCTGAGAAACTGCTCTGTGATGTGTGATTTCTACTCACAGAGTTACATCTGTATTTCGTGGATCTCTTTGCTAGCCTTACTTCTGTGGAATCTGAGAACAGATATTTCGGATCCCTTTGAAGACTGTAGGTCCATAGGAAATATCCTCCGATGACAAAGAGAAAGAAGCTTACTGAGAAACTTCTTTGTGTTCTGTGAAATCATCTCACAGAGTTACAGCTTTCCCCTCAAGAAGCCTTGCGCTAAGACAGTTCTTGTGGAATTGGCAAAGGGATATTTGGAAGCCCATAGAGGCTTATGGTGAAAAAGGAAATATCCTCAGATGAAATCTGGAAAGAAGCTTTCTGAGAAACTGCTCTGTGATGTGTGACTTCCACTCACAGAGTTACATCTGTATTTCGTGGATCTCTTTGCTAGCCTTATTTCTGTGGAATCTGAGAACAGATATTTCGAATGCCTTTGAAGACTATAGGGCCAAAGGAAATATCCTCCGATAACAAAGAGAAAGAAGCTTTCTGAGAAACTTCTTTTGTTCGGTGAAATCATCACACAGAGTTACAGCTTTCCCCTCAAAAAGCCTTTCGCTAAGACAGTTCTTGTGGATTGGCAAAGGGATATTTGGGAGCCCATAGAGGGCTATGGTGAAAAAGGAAATATCCTCAGATGAAATCTGGAAAGAAGATTTCTGAGAAACTGCTCTGTGATGTGTGACTTCCACTCACAGAGTTACATCTGTATTTCGTGGATCTCTTTCCTAGCCTTATTTCTGTGGAATCTGAGAACAGATATATCGGATACCTTTGAAGACTATAGGGCCAAATTAAATATTCTCCGATAACAAAGAGAAAGAAGCTTTCTGAGAAACTTCTTTGTGTTCTGTGAAATCATCTCACAGAGTTGCAGCTTTCCCCTCAAGAAGCCTTTCGCTAAGACAGTTCTTGTGGAATTGGCATATGATATTTGGAAGCCCATAGAGGGCTATGGTGTATAAGGAAATATCCTCAGATGAAATCTGGAAAGAAGCTTTCTGAGAAACTGCTTAGTGTTCTGTTAATTCATCTCACAGAGTTACATCTGTATTTCGTGGATTTCTTTGCTAGCCTTATTTCTGTGGAATCTGAGAACAGGTATTTCGGATCCCTTTGAAGACTATAGGGCCGAAGGAAATATCCTCCGATAACACACAGAAAGAAGCTTTCTGAGAAACTTCGTTGTGTTCTGTGAAATCATCTCACAGAGTTACAGCTTTCCCCTCAAGAAGCCTTTCGCTAAGACAGTTCTTGTGGAATTGGCAAAGTGATATTTGGAAGCCCATAGAGGGCTATGGTGAAAAAGGAAATATCCTCTGAGGAAATCTGGAAAGAAGCTTTCTGAGAAACTGCTCTGTGATGTGTGATTTCTACTCACAGAGTTACATCTGTATTTCGTGGATCTCTTTGCTAGCCTTATTTCTGTGGAATCTGAGAACAGATATTTCGGATCCCTTTGAAGACTATAGGACCAAAGGGAATATCCTCTGATAACAAAGAGAAAGAAGCTTTCTGAGAAACTTCTTTGTGTTCTGTGAAATCATCTCACAGAGATACAGCTTTCCCCTCTAGAAGCCTTTCGCTAAGACAGTTCTTGTGCAATTGGCAAAGGGATATTTGGAAGCCCATAGAGAGCTATGGTGAAAAAGGAAATATCTTCAGATGAAATCTTGAAAGAAGCTTTCTGAGAAACTGCTTATTGTTCTGTTAATTCATCTCACAGAGTTACATCTGTATTTCGTGGATCTCTTTGCTAGCCTTATTTCTGTGGAATCTGAGAACAGATATTTCGGATCCCTTTGAAGACTATAGGGCCAAAGGAAATATCCTCCGATAACAAAGAGAAAGAAGCTTTCTGAGAAACTTCTTTGTGTTCTGTGAAATCATCTCACAGAGTTGCAGCTTTCCCCTCAAGAAGCCTTTCGCTAAGACAGTTCTTGTGGAATTGGCATATGATATTTGGAAGCCCATAGAGGGCTATGGTGTATAAGGAAATATCCTCAGATGAAATCTGGAAAGAAGCTTTCTGAGAAACTGCTTAGCGTTCTGTTAATTCATCTCACAGAGTTACATCTGTATTTCGTGGATTTCTTTGCTAGCCTTATTTCTGTGGAATCTGAGAACAGGTATTTCGGATCCCTTTGAAGACTATAGGGCCAAAGGAAATATCCTCCGATAACACACAGAAAGAAGCTTTCTGAGAAACTTCGTTGTGTTCTGTGAAATCATCTCACAGAGTTACAGCTTTCCCCTCAAGAAGCCTTTCGCTAAGACAGTTCTTGTGGAATTGGCAAAGTGATATTTGGAAGCCCATAGAGGGCTATGGTGAAAAAGGAAATATCCTCTGAGGAAATCTGGAAAGAAGCTTTCTGAGAAACTGCTCTGTGATGTGTGATTTCTACTCACAGAGTTACATCTGTATTTCGTGGATCTCTTTGCTAGCCTTATTTCTGTGGAATCTGAGAACAGATATTTCGGATCCCTTTGAAGACTATAGGACCAAAGGGAATATCCTCTGATAACAAAGAGAAAGAA
Source organism: Macaca mulatta (assembly GCF_049350105.2). Lineage (NCBI taxonomy): Eukaryota > Metazoa > Chordata > Mammalia > Primates > Cercopithecidae > Macaca > Macaca mulatta. The sequence continues at coordinate 48,978,429 of NC_133422.1, read as the reverse complement.
GCTTTCTGAGAAACTTCTTTGTGTTCTGTGAAATCATCTCACAGAGATACAGCTTTCCCCTCTAGAAGCCTTTCGCTAAGACAGTTCTTGTGGAATTGGCAAAGGGATATTTGGAAGCCCATAGAGCCCTATGGTGAAAAAGGAAATATCCTCAGATGAAATCTGCAAAGAAGCTTTCTGAGAAACTGCCTAGTGTTCTGTTAATTCATCTCACAGAGTTACATCTGTATTTCGTGGATGTCTTTGCTAGCCTTATTTCTGTGGAATCTGAGAACAGATATTTCGGATCCCTTTGAAGACTATAGGGCCAAAGGAAATATCCTCCGATAACAAAGAGAAAGAAGCTTTCTGAGAAACTTCTTTGTGTTCTGTGAAATCATCTCACAGAGTTACAGCTTTCCCCTCAAGAAGCCTTTCGCTAAGACAGTTCTTGTGGAATTGGCAAAGTGATATTTGGAAGCCCATAGAGGGCTATGTTGAAAAAGGAAATATCCTCAGATGAAATCTGGAAAGAAGCTTTCTTAGAAACTGCTCTGTGATGTGTGACTTCCACTCACAGAGTTACATCTGTATTTCGTGGATCTCTTTGCTAGCCTTATTTCTGTGGAATCTGAGAACAGATATTTCGAATGCCTTTGAAGACTATAGGGCCAAAGGAAATATCCTCCGATAACAAAGAGAAAGAAGCTTTCTGAGAAACTTCTTTTGTTCGGTGAAATCATCACACAGAGTTACAGCTTTCCCCTCAAAAAGCCTTTCGCTAAGACAGTTCTTGTGGATTGGCAAAGGGATAATTGGGAGCCCATAGAGGGCTATGGTGAAAAAGGAAATATCCTCAGATGAAATCTGGAAAGAAGATTTCTGAGAAACTGCTCTGTGATGTGTGACTTCCACTCACAGAGTTACATCTGTATTTCGTGGATCTCTTTCCTCGCCTTATTTCTGTGGAATCTGAGAACAGATATATCGGATCCCTTTGAAGACTACAGGGCCAAATTAAATATCCTCCGATAACAAAGAGAAAGAAGCTTTCTGAGAAACTTCTTTGTGTTCTGTGAAATCATGTCACAGAGTTGCAGCTTTCCCTCAAGAAGCCTTTCGCTAAGACAGTTCTTGTGGAATTGGCATATGATATTTGGAAGCCCATAGAGGGCTATGGTGTATAAGGAAATATCCTCAGATGAAATCTGGAAAGAAGCTTTCTGAGAAACTGCTTAGTGTTCTGTTAATTCATCTCACAGAGTTACATCTGTATTTCGTGGATCTCTTTGCTAGCCTTATTTCTGTGGAATCTGAGAACAGATATTTCGGATCCCTTTGAAGACTATAGGACCAAAGGGAATATCCTCTGATAACAAAGAGAAAGAAGCTTTCTGAGAAACTTCTTTGTGTTCTGTGAAATCATCTCACAGAGATACAGCTTTCCCCTCTAGAAGCCTTTCGCTAAGACAGTTCTTGTGGAATTGGCAAAGGGATATTTGGAAGCCCATAGAGAGCTATGGTGAAAAAGGAAATATCTTCAGATGAAATCTTGAAAGAAGCTTTCTGAGAAACTGCTTATTGTTCTGTTAATTCATCTCACAGAGTTACATCTGTATTTCGTGGATCTCTTTGCTAGCCTTATTTCTGTGGAATCTGAGAACAGATATTTCGGATCCCTTTGAAGACTATAGGGCCAAAGGAAATATCCTCCGATAACAAAGAGAAAGAAGCTTTCTGAGAAACTTCTTTGTGTTCTGTGAAATCATCTCACAGAGTTACAGCTTTCCCCTCAAGAAGCCTTTCGCTAAGACAGTTCTTGTGGAATTTGCAAAGTGATATTTGGAAGCCCATAGAGGGCTATGGTGAAAAAGGAAATATCCTCAGATAAAATCTGGAAAGAAGCTTTCTGAGAAACTGCTCTGTGATGTGTGATTTCTACTCACAGAGTTACATCTGTATTTCGTGGATCTCTTTCCTAGCCTTATTTCTGTGGAATCTGAGAACAGATATTTGGGATCCCTTTGAAGACTATAGGGCCATAGGAAATAACCTCCGATAACAAAGAGAAAGAAGCTTTCTGAGAAACTTCTTTGTGTTCTGTGAAATCATCTCACAGAGTTACAGCTTTCCCCTCAAGAAGCCTTTCGCTAAGACAGTTCTTGTGGAATTGGCAAAGGGATATTTGGAAGCCCATAGAGGGCTAAGGTGAAAAAGGAAATATCCTCAGATGAAATCTGGAAAGAATCTTTCTGAGAAACTGCTTAGTGTTCTGTTAATTCATCTCACAGAGTTATATCTGTATTTCGTGGATCTCTTTGCTAGCCTTATTTCTGTGGAATCTGAGAACAGATATTTCGGATCCCTTTGAAGACGATAGGGCCAAAGGAAATATCCTCCCGTAACAAAGAGAAAGAAGCTTTCTGAGAAACTTCTTTGTGTTCTGTGAAATCATCTCACAGAGTTACAGCTTTCCCCTCAAGAAGCCTTTCGCTTAGGCAGTTCTTGTGGAATTGGCAAAGTGATATTTGGAAGCCCATAGAGGGCTATGGTGAAAAAGGAAATATCCTCAGATGAAATCTGGAAAGAAGCTTTCTGAGAAACTGCTCTGTGATGTGTGACTCCACTCACAGAGTTACATCTGTACTTCGTGGATCTCTTTGCTAGCCTTATTTCTGTGGAATCTGAGAACAGATATTTTGGATCCCTTTGAAGACTATAGGGCCAAAGGAAATATCCTCCGATAACAAAGAGAAAGAAGCTTTCTGAGAAACTTCTTTGTGTTCTGTGAAATCATCTCACAGAGTTACAGCTTTCCCCTCAAGAAGCCTTTGGCTAAGACAGTTCTTGTGGAATTGGCAAAGGGATATTTGGAAGCCCATAGAGGCCTATGGTGAAAAAGGAAATATCCTCAGATGAAATCTGGAAAGAAGCTTTCTGAGAAACTGCTTAGTGTTTTGTTAATTCATCTCACAGAGTTACATCTGTATTTCGTGGATCTCTTTGCTAGCCTTATTTCTGTGGAATCTGAGAACAGATATTTCGGATCCCTTTGAAGACTATAGGGCCAAAGGAAATATCCTCCGATAACAAAGAGAAAGAAGCTTTCTGAGAAACTTCTTTGTGTTCTGTGAAATCATCTCACAGAGTTACAGATTTCCCCTCAAGAAGCCTTTCGCTAAGACAGTTCTTGTGGAATTTGCAAAGTGATATTTGGAAGCCCATAGTGGGCTACGGTGAAAAAGGAAATATCCTCAGATGAAATCTGGAAAGAAGCTTTCTGAGAAACTGCTCTGTGATGTGTGATTTCTACTCACAGAGTTACATCTGTATTTCGTGGATCTCTTTGCTAGCCTTATTTCTGTGGAATCTGAGAACAGATATTTGGGATACTTTTGAAGACTATAGGGCCATAGGAAATACCCTTATAAGACAAAGAGAAAGAAGCTTTCTGAGAAACTTCTTTGTGTTCTGTGAAATCATCTCACAGAGTTACAGCTTTCCCCTCAAGAAGCCTTTCGCTAAGACAGTTCTTGTGGAATTGGAAAAGTGATATTTGGAAGTCCATAGAGGGCTATGGTGAAAAAGGAAATATCCTCAGATGAAATCTGGAAAGAAGCTTTCTGAGAAACTGCTTAGTGTTCTGTTAATTCATCTCACAGAGTTACATCTGTATTTCGTGGATCTCTTTGCTAGCCTTATTTCTGTGGAATCTGAGAACAGATATTTCGGATCCCTTTGAAGACTATAGGGCCAAAGGAAATATCCTCCGATAACAAAGAGAAAGAAGCTTTCTGAGAAACTTCTTTGTGTTCTGTGAAATCATCTCACAGAGTTACAGCTTTCCCCTCAAGAAGCCTTTCGCTAAGACAGTTCTTGTGGAATTTGCAAAGTGATATTTGGAAGCCCATAGAGGGCTATGGTGAAAAAGGAAATATCCTCAGATAAAATCTGGAAAGAAGCTTTCTGAGAAACTGCTCTGTGATGTGTGATTTCTACTCACAGAGTTACATCTGTATTTCGTGGATCTCTTTCCTAGCCTTATTTCTGTGGAATCTGAGAACAGATATTTGGGATCCCTTTGAAGACTATAGGGCCATAGGAAATAACCTCCGATAACAAAGAGAAAGAAGCTTTCTGAGAAACTTCTTTGTGTTCTGTGAAATCATCTCACAGAGTTACAGCTTTCCCCTCAAGAAGCCTTTCGCTAAGACAGTTCTTGTGGAATTGGCAAAGTGATATTTGGAAGCCCATAGAGGGCTAAGGTGAAAAAGGAAATATCCTCAGATGAAATCTGGAAAGAATCTTTCTGAGAAACTGCTTAGTGTTCTGTTAATTCATCTCACAGAGTTATATCTGTATTTCGTGGATCTCTTTGCTAGCCTTATTTCTGTGGAATCTGAGAACAGATATTTCGGATCCCTTTGAAGACGATAGGGCCAAAGGAAATATCCTCCCGTAACAAAGAGAAAGAAGCTTTCTGAGAAACTTCTTTGTGTTCTGTGTAATCATCTCACAGAGTTACAGCTTTCCCCTCAAGAAGCCTTTCGCTTAGGCAGTTCTTGTGGAATTGGCAAAGTGATATTTGGAAGCCCATAGAGGGCTATGGTGAAAAAGGAAATATCCTCAGATGAAATCTGGAAAGAAGCTTTCTGAGAAACTGCTCTGTGATGTGTGACTCCACTCACAGAGTTACATCTGTACTTCGTGGATCTCTTTGCTAGCCTTATTTCTGTGGAATCTGAGAACAGATATTTTGGATCCCTTTGAAGACTATAGGGCCAAAGGAAATATCCTCCGATAACAAAGAGAAAGAAGCTTTCTGAGAAACTTCTTTGTGTTCTGTGAAATCATCTCACAGAGTTACAGCTTTCCCCTCAAGAAGCCTTTGGCTAAGACAGTTCTTGTGGAATTGGCAAAGGGATATTTGGAAGCCCATAGAGGCCTATGGAGAAAAAGGAAATATCCTCAGATGAAATCTGGAAAGAAGCTTTCTGAGAAACTGCTTAGTGTTTTGTTAATTCATCTCACAGAGTTACATCTGTATTTCGTGGATCTCTTTGCTAGCCTTATTTCTGTGGAATCTGAGAACAGATATTTCGGATCCCTTTGAAGACTATAGGGCCAAAGGAAATATCCTCCGATAACAAAGAGAAAGAAGCTTTCTGAGAAACTTCTTTGTGTTCTGTGAAATCATCTCACAGAGTTACAGATTTCCCCTCAAGAAGCCTTTCGCTAAGACAGTTCTTGTGGAATTTGCAAAGTGATATTTGGAAGCCCATAGTGGGCTACGGTGAAAAAGGAAATATCCTCAGATGAAATCTGGAAAGAAGCTTTCTGAGAAACTGCTCTGTGATGTGTGATTTCTACTCACAGAGTTACATCTGTATTTCGTGGATCTCTTTGCTAGCCTTATTTCTGTGGAATCTGAGAACAGATATTTGGGATACTTTTGAAGACTATAGGGCCATAGGAAATACCCTTATAAGACAAAGAGAAAGAAGCTTTCTGAGAAACTTCTTTGTGTTCTGTGAAATCATCTCACAGAGTTACACCTTTCCCCTCAAGAAGCCTTTCGCTAAGACAGTTCTTGTGGAATTGGAAAAGTGATATTTGGAAGTCCATAGAGGGCTATGGTGAAAAAGGAAATATCCTCAGATGAAATCTGGAAAGAAGCTTTCTGAGAAACTGCTTAGTGTTCTGTTAATTCATCTCACAGAGTTACATCTGTATTTCGTGGATCTCTTTGCTAGCCTTATTTCTGTGGAATCTGAGAACAGATATTTCGGATCCCTTTGAAGACTATAGGGCCAAAGGAAATATCCTCCGATAACAAAGAGAAAGAAGCTTTCTGAGAAACTTCTTTGTGTTCTGTGAAATCATCTCACAGAGTTACAGCTTTCCCCTCAAGAAACCTTTCGCTAAGACAGTTCTTGTGGAATTGGCAAAGTGATATTTTTAAGCCCATAGAGGGCTATGGTGAAAAAGGAAATATCCTCAGATGAAATCTGGAAAGAAGCTTTCTGAGAAACTGGTCTGTGATGTGTGACTCCCACTCACAGAGTTACATCTGTATTTCGGGGATCTCTTTGCTAGCCTTATTTCTGTGGAATCTGAGAACAGATATTTCGGATCCCTTTGAAGACTATAGGGCCAAAGGAAATATCCTCCGATAACAAAGAGAAAGAAGCTTTCTGAGAAACTTCTTTGTGTTCTGTGAAATCATCTCACAGAGTTACAGCTTTCCCCTCAAGAAGCCTTTCGCTAAGACAGTTCTTGTGGAATTGGAAAAGGGATATTTGGGAGCCCATGGAGGCCTATGGTGAAAAAGGAAATATCCTCAGATGAAATTTGGAAAGAAGCTTTCTGAGAAACTGCTTAGTGTTCTGTTAATTCATCTAACAGAGTTACATCTGTATTTCGTGGATCTCTTTGCTAGCCTTATTTCTGTGGAATCTGAGAACAGATATTTTGGATCCCTTTGAAGACTATAGGGCCAAAGGAAATATCCTCCGATAACAAAGAGAAAGATGCTTTCTGAGAAACTTCTTTGTGTTCTGTGAAATCATCTCACAGAGTTACAGCTTTCCCCTCAAGAAGCCTTTCGCTAAGACAGTTCTTATGGAATTGGCAAAGGGATATTTGGAAGCTCATAGAGGGCTATGGTGAAAAAGGAAATATCCTCAGATGAAATCTGGAAAGAAGCTTTCTGAGAAACTGCTCTGTGATGTGTGACTTCCACTCACTGAGTTACATCTGTATTTCGTGGATCTCTTTGCTAGCCTTATTTCTGTGGAATCTGAGAACAGATATTTCGGATCCCTTTGAAGACTATAGAGCCAAAGGAAATATCCTCGGATAACAAAGAGAAAGAAGCTTTCTGAGAAACTTCTTTGTGTTCTGTGAAATCATCTCATAGAGTTACAGCTTTCCCCTCAAGAAGCCTTTCGCTAAGACAGTTCTTGTGGAATTGGCAAAGTGATATTTGGAAGCCCATAGAGGGCTATGGTGAAAAAGGAAATATCTTCAGATGAAATCTGGAAAGAAGCTTTCTGAGAAACTGCTCTGTGATGTGTGACTTCCACTCACAGAGTTACATCTGTATTTCGTGGATCTCTTTGCTAGCCTTATTTCTGTGGAATCTGAGAACAGATATTTCGGATCCCTTTGAAGACTATACGGCCAAAGGAAATATCCTCCGATAACAAAGAGAAAGAAGCTTTCTGAGAAACTTCCTTGTGTTCTGTGAAATCATCTCACAGAGTTACAGCTTTCCCCTCAAGAAGCCTTTCGCTAAGACAGTTCTTGTGGAATTGGCAAAGGGATATTTGGAAGCCCATAGAGGCCTATGGTGAAAAAGGAAATATCCTCAGATGAAATCTGGAAAGAAGCTTTCTGAGAAACTGCTTAGTGTTCTGTTAATTCATCTCACAGAGTTACATCTGTATTTCGTGGATCTCTTTGCTAGCCTTATTTCTGTGGAATCTGAGAACAGATATTTCGGATCCCTTTGAAGACTATAGGGCCAAAGGAAATATCCTCCGATAACAAAGAGAAAGAAGCTTTCTGAGAAACTTCTTTGTGTTCTGTGAAATCATCTCACAGAGTTACACCTTTCCCCTCAAGAAGCCTTTCGCTAAGACAGTTCTTGTGGAATTTGCAAAGTGATATTTGGAAGCCCATAGAGGGCTATGGTGAAAAAGGAAATATCCTCAGATGAAATCTGGAAAGAAGCTTTCTGAGAAACTGCTCTGTGATGTGTGATTTCTACTCACAGAGTTACATCTGTATTTCATGGATCTCTTTGCTAGCCTTATTTCTGTGGAATCTGAGAACAGATATTTGGGATCCCTTTGAAGACTATAGGGCCATAGGAAATATCCTCCGATGACAAAGAGAAAGAAGCTTTCTGAGAAACTTCTTTGTGTTCTGTGAAATCATCTCACAGAGTTACAGCTTTCCCTTCAAGAAGCCTTTCGCTAAGACAGTTCTTGTGGAATTGGCAAAGTGATATTTCGAAGCCCATAGAGGGCTAAGGTGAAAAAGGAAATATCCTCAGATGAAATCTGGAAAGAAGCTTTCTGAGAAACTGCTCTGTGATGTGTGACTTCCACTCACAGAGTTACATCTGTATTTCGTGGATCTCTTTGCTAGCCTTATTTCTGTGGAATCTGAGAACAGATATTTCGGATCCCTTTGAAGACTATAGGGCCAAAGGAAATATCCTCCGATAACAAAGAGAAAGAAACTTTCTGAGAAACTTCTTTTGTTCTGTGAAATCATCACACAGAGTTACAGCTTTCCCCTCAAAAAGCCTTTCGCTAAGACAGTTCTTGTGGATTGGCAAAGGGATATTTGGGAGCCCATAGAGGGCTATGGTGAAAAAGGAAATATCCTCAGATGAAATCTGGAAAGAAGATTTCTGAGAAACTGCTCTTCGATGTGTGACTTCCACTCACAGAGTTACATCTGTATTTCGTGGATCTCCTTCCTAGCCTTATTTCTGTGGAACCTAAGAAGAGATATTTCGGATCCCTTTGAAGACTGTAGGGCCAAAGGTAATATCCTCCGATAACAAAGAGAAAGAAGCTTTCTGAGAAACTTCTTTGTTTTCTGTGAAATCATCACACAGAGTTACAGCTTTCCCCTCAAGAAGCCTTTCGCTAAGACAGTTCTTGTGGAATTGGCATATGATATTTGGAAGCCCATAGAGGGCTATGGTGAAAAAGGAAATATCCTCAGATGAAATCTGGAAAGAAGCTTTCTGAGAAACTGCTTAGTGTTCTGTTAATTCATCTAACAGAGTTACATCTGTATTTCGTGGATCTCTTTGCTAGCCTTATTTCTGTGGAATCTGAGAACAGATATTCCGGATCCCTTTGAAGACTATAGGGCCAAAGGAAATATCCTCCGATAACAAAGAGAAAGAAGCTTTCTGAGAAACTTCTTTGTGTTCTGTGAAATCATCTCACAGAGTTACAGCTTTCCCCTCAAGAAGCCTTTCGCTGAGACAGTTCTTGTGGAATTGGAAAAGGGATATTTGGGAGCTCATTGAGGCCTATGGTGAAAATGGAAATATCCTCAGATGAAATTTGGAAAGAAGCTTTCTGAGAAACTGCTTAGTGTTCTGTTAATTCATCTCACAGAGTTACATCTGTATTTCGTGGATCTCTTTGCTAGCCTTATTTCTGTGGAATCTGAGAACAGATATTTCGGATCCCTTTGAAGACTATAGGGCCAAAGGAAATATCCTCCGATAACAAAGAGAAAGAAGCTTTCTGAGAAACTTCTTTGTGTTCTGTGAAATCATCTCACAGAGTTACAGCTTTCCCCTCAAGAAACCTTTCGCTAAGACAGTTCTTGTGGAATTGGCAAAGTGATATTTTTAAGCCCATAGAGGGCTAAAGTGAAAAAGGAAATATCCTCAGATGAAATCTGGAAAGAAGCTTTTTGAGAAACTGCTCTGTGATGTGTGACTCCCACTCACAGAGTTACATCTGTATTTCGGGGATCTCTTTGCTAGCCTTATTTCTGTGGAATCTGAGAACAGATATTTCGGATCCCTTTGAAGACTATAGGGCCAAAGGAAATATCCTCCGATAACAAAGAGAAAGAAGCTTTCTGAGAAACTTCTTTGTGTTCTGTGAAATCATCTAACAGAGTTACAGCTTTCCCCTCAAGAAGCCTTTCTCTAAGACAGTTCTTGTGGAATTGGAAAAGGGATATTTGGGAGCCCATGGAGGCCTAAGGTGAAAAAGGAAATATCCTCAGATGAAATCTTGAAAGAAGCTTTCTGAGAAACTGCTTAGTGTTCTGTTAATTCATCTCACAGAGTTACATCTGTATTTCATGGATCTCTTTGCTAGCCTTATTTCTGTGGAATCTGAGATCAGATATTTTGGATCCCTTTGAAGACTATAGGGCCAAAGGAAATATCCTCCGATAACAAAGAGAAAGAAGCTTTCTGAGAAACTTCGTTGTGTTCTGTGAAATCATCTCATAGAGTTACAGCTTTCCCCTCAAGAAGCCTTTCGCTAAGACAGTTCTTGTGGAATTGGCAAAGTGATATTTGGAAACTCATAGAGGACTATGGTGAAAAAGGAAATATCCTCAGATTAAATCTGGAAAGAAGCTTTCTGAGAAACTGCTCTGTGATGTGTGACTTCCACTCACAGAGTTACATCTGTATTTCGTGGATCTCTTTGCTAGCCTTATTTCTGTGGAATCTGAGAACAGATATTTCGGATCCCTTTGAAGACTATAGGGCCAAAGGAAATATCCTCGGATAACAAAGAGAAAGAAGCTTTCTGAGAAACTTCTTTGTGTTCTGTGAAATCATCTCATAGAGTTACAGCTTTCCCCTCAAGAAGCCTTTCGCTAAGACAGTTCTTGTGGAATTGGCAAAGTGATATTTGGAAGCTCATAGAGGGCTATGGTGAAAAAGGAAATATCCTCAGATGAAATCTGGAAAGAAGCTTTCTGAGAAACTGCTCTGTGATGTGTGACTTCCACTCACAGAGTTACATCTGTATTTCGTGGATCTCTTTGCTAGCCTTATTTCTGTGGAATCTGAGAAGAGATATTTCGGATCCCTTTGAAGACTATAGGGCCAAAGGAAATATCCCCCGATAACAAAGAGAAAGAAGCTTTCTGAGAAACTTCTTTGTGTTCTGTGAAATCATCTCACAGAGTTACAGCTTTCCCCTCAAGAAGCCTTTCTCTAAGACAGTTCTTGTGGAATTGGCAAAGGGATATTTGGGAGCCCCTAGGGGCCTACGGTGAAAAAGGAAATATCCTGAGATGAAATCTGGAAAGAAGCTTTCTGAGAAACTGCTTAGTGTTCTGTTAATTCATCTCACAGAGTTACATCTGTATTTCGTGGATCTCTTTGCTAGCCTTATTTCTGTGGATTCTGAGAACAGATATTTCGGATCCCTTTGAAGACTACAGGGCCATAGGAAATATCCTCCGATAACAAAGAGAAAGAAGCTTTCTGAGAAACTTCTTTGTGTTCTGTGAAATCATCTCACAGAGTTACACCTTTCCCCTCAAGAAGCCTTTTGCTAAGACAGTTCTTGTGGAATTGGCAAACTGATATTTGGAAGCCCATAGAGGGCTATGGTGAAAAAGGAAATATCCTCAGATGAAATCTGGAAAGAAGCTTTCTGAGAAACTGCTCTGTGATGTGTGACTTCCACCCACAGAGTTACATCTGTATTTCGTGGATCTCTTTGATAGCCTTATTTCTGTGGAATCTGATAACAGATATTTCGGATCCCTTTGAAGACTATAGGGCCAAAGGAAATATCCTCCGATAACAAAGAGAAAGAAGCTTTCTGAGAAACTTCTTTGTGTTCTGTGAAATCATCTCACAGAGTTACAGCTTTCCCCTCAAGAAGCCTTTCGCTAAGACAGTTCTTGTGGAATTGGCAAAGTGATATTTGGAAGCCCATAGAGGGCTATGGTGAAAAAGGAAATATCCTCAGATGAAATCTGGAAAGAAGCTTTCTGAGAAACTGCTCTGTGATGTGTGACTTCCACTCACAGAGTTACATCTGTATTTCGTGGATCTCTTTGCTAGCCTTATTTCTGTGGAATCTGAGAACAGATATTTCGGATCCCTTTGAAGACTATAGGGCCAAAGGAAATATCCTCCGATAGCAAAGAGAAAGAAGCTTTCTGAGAAACTTCTTTGTGTTCTGTGAAATCATCTCACAGAGTTACAGCTTTCCCCTCAAGAAGCCTTTCGCTAAGACAGTTCTTGTGGAATTGGCAAAGGGATATTTGGGAGCCCATAGGGGCCTACGGTGAAAAAGGAAATATCCTCAGATGAAATCTGGAAAGAAGCTTTCTGAGAAACTGCTTAGTGTTCTGTTAATTCATCTCACAGAGTTACATCTGTATTTCGTGGATCTCTTTGCTAGCCTTATTTCTGTGGATTCTGAGAACAGATATTTCGGATCCCTTTGAAGACTATAGGGCCAAAGGAAATTTCCTCCGATAACAAAGAGAAAGAAGCTTTCTGAGAAACTTCTTTGTGTTCAGTGAAATCATCTCACAGAGTTACAGCTTTCCCCTCAAGAAGCCTTTCGCTAAGACAGTTCTTGTGGAAATGGCAAAGTGATATTTGGAAGCCCATAGAGGGCTAGGTTGAAAACGAAATATCCTCAGATGAAATCTGGAAAGAAGCTTTCTGAAAAACTGCTCTCTGATGTGTGACTTCCACTCACAGAGTTACATCTGTATTTCGTGGATCTCTTTGCTAGCCTTATTTCTGTGGAATCTGAGAACAGATATTTCGGATCCCTTTGAAGACTATATGACCAAAGGATATATCCTCGGATAACAAAGAGAAAGAAGCTTTCTGAGAAACTTCTTTGTGTTCTGTGAAATCATCTCACAGAGTTACAGCTTTCCCCTCAAGAAGCCTTTCGCTAAGACAGTTCTTGTGGAATTTGCAAAGTGATATTTGGAACCCCATAGAGGGCTATGGTGAAAAAGGAAATATCCTCAGATGAAATCTGGAAAGAAGCTTTCTGAGAAACTGCTCTGTGATGTGTGATTTCTACTCACAGAGTTACATCTGTATTTCGTGGATCTCTTTGCTAGCCTTATTTCTGTGGAATCTGAGAACAGATATTTCGGATCCCTTTGAAGAGTATAGGGCCATAGCAAATATCCTCCGATGACAAAGAGAAAGAAGCTTACTGAGAAACTTCTTTGTGTTCTGTGAAATCATCTCACAGAGTTACAGCTTTCCCCTCAAGAAGCCTTTCGCTAAGACAGTTCTTGTGGAATTGGCAAAGTGATATTTGGAAGCCCATAGAGGGCTAAGGTGAAAAAGGAAATATCCTCAGATGAAATCTGGAAAGAAGCTTTCTGAGAAACTGCTCTGTGATGTGTGACTTCCACTCACAGAGTTACATCTGTATTTCGTGGATCTCTTTGCTAGCCTTATTTCTGTGGAATCTGAGAACAGATATTTCGAATGCCTTTGAAGACTAAAGGGCTAAAGGAAATATCCTCCGATAACAAAGAGAAAGAAGCTTTCTGAGAAACTTCTTTTGTTCGGTGAAATCATCACACAGAGTGACAGCTTTCCCCTCAAAAAGCCTTTCGCTAAGACAGTTCTTGTGGACTGGCAAAGGGATATTTGGGAGCCCATAGAGGGCTATGGTGAAAAAGGAAATATCCTCAGATGAAATCTGGAAAGAAGCTTTCTGAGAAACTGCTTAGTGTTCTGTTAATTCATCTCCCAGAGTTACATCTGTATTTCGTGGATTTCTTTGCTAGCCTTATTTCTGTGGAATCTGAGAACAGGTATTTCGGATCCCTTTGAAGACTATAGGGCCAAAGGAAATATCCTCCGATAACAAACAGAAAGAAGCTTTCTGAGAAACTTCGTTATGTTCTGTGAAATCATCTCATAGAGTTACAGCTTTCCTCTTAAGAAGCCTTTCGCTAAGACAGTTCTTGTGGAATTGACAAAGTGATATTTGGAAGCCCATAGAGGGCTATGGTGAAAAAGGAAATATCCTCAGATGAAATATGGAAAGAAGCTTTCTGAGAAACTGCTCTGTGATGTGTGACTTCCACTCACAGAGTTACATCTGTATTTCGTGGATCTCTTTGCTAGCCTTATTTCTTTGGAATCTGAGAACAGATATTTCGGATCCCTTTGAAGACTACAGGGCCAAAGGAAATATCCTCCGATAACAAAGAGAAAGAAGCTTTCTGAGAAACTTCTTTGTGTTCTGTGAAATCATCTCACAGAGTTACAGCTTTCCCCTCAAGAAGCCTTTCACTAAGACAGTTCTAGTGTAATTTGCAAAGGGATATTTGGGAGCCCATAGGGGCCTACGGTGAAAAAGAAAATATACTCAGATGAAATCTGGAAAGAAGCTTTCTGAGAAACTGCTTAGTGTTCTGTTAATTCATCTCACAGAGATACATCTGTATTTCGTGGATCTCTTTGCTAGCCTTATTTCTGTGGATTCTGAGAACAGATATTTCGGATCCCTTTGAAGACTATAGGGCCATAGGAAATATCCTCCGATGACAAAGAGAAAGAAGCTTACTGAGAAACTTCTTTGTGTTCTGTGAAATCATCTCACAGAGTTACAGCTTTCCCCTCAAGAAGCCTTTCGCTAAGACAGTTCTTGTGGAATTGGCAAAGTGATATTTGGAAGCCCATAGAGGGTTAAGGTGAAAAAGGAAATATCCTCAGATGAAATCTGGAAAGAAGCTTTCTGAGAAACTGCTCTGTGATGTGTGACTTCCACTCACAGAGTTACATCTGTATTTCGTGGATCTCTTTGCTAGCCTTATTTCTGTGGAATCTGAGAACAGATATTTCGAATGCCTTTGAAGACTAAAGGGCAAAAGGAAATATCCTCCGATAACAAAGAGAAAGAAGCTTTCTGAGAAACTTCTTTTGTTCGGTGAAATCATCACACAGAGTTACAGCTTTCCCCTCAAAAAGCCTTTCGCTAAGACAGTTCTTGTGGACTGTCAAAGGGATATTTGGGAGCCCATAGAGGGCTATGGTGAAAAAGGAAATATCCTCAGATGAAATCTGGAAAGAAGCTTTCTGAGAAACTGCTCTGTGATGTGTGACTTCCACTCACAGAGTTACATCTGTATTTCGTGGATCTCTTTCCTAGCCTTATTTCTGTGGAATCTGAGAACAGATATTTCGGATCCCTTTGAAGACTATAGGGCCAAAGGAAATATCCTCCGATAACAAAGAGAAAGAAGCTTTCTGAGAAACTTCTTTGTGTTCTGTGAAATCATCTCACAGAGTTACAGCTTTCCCCTCAAGAAGCCTTTCGCTAAGACAGTTCTTGTGGAATTGGCATATGATATTTGAAAGCCCATAGAGGGCTATGGTGTATAAGGAAATAACCTCAGATGAAATCTGGAAAGAAGCTTTCTGAGAAACTGCTTAGTGTTCTGTTAATTCATCTCACAGAGTTACATCTGTATTTCGTGGATTTCTTTGCTAGCCTTATTTCTGTGGAATCTGAGAACAGGTATTTCGGATCCCTTTGAAGACTATAGGGCCAAAGGAAATATCCTCCGATAACAAACAGAAAGAAGCTTTCTAAGAAACTTCGTTGTGTTCTGTGAAATCATCTCATAGAGTTACAGCTTTCCCCTTAAGAAGCCTTTCGCTAAGACAGTTCTTGTGGAATTGGCAAAGTGATATTTGGAAGCCCATAGAGGGCTATGGTGAAAAAGGAAATATCCTCAGATGAAATATGGAAAGAAGCTTTCTGAGAAACTGCTCTGTGATGTGTGACTTCCACTCACAGAGTTACATCTGTATTTCGTGGATCTCTTTGCTAGCCTTATTTCTGTGGAATCTGAGAACAGATATTTCGGATCCCTTTGAAGACTATAGGGCCAAAGGAAATATCCTCCGATAACAAAGAGAAAGAAGCTTTCTGAGAAACTTCTTTGTGTTCTGTGAAATCATCTCACAGAGTTACAGCTTTCCCCTCAAGAAGCCTTTCGCTAAGACAGTTCTTGTGGAATTGGCATATGATATTTGAAAGCCCATAGAGGGCTATGGTGTATAAGGAAATATCCTCAGATGAAATCTGGAAAGAAGCTTTCTGAGAAACTGCTTAGTGTTCTGTTAATTCATCTCCCAGAGTTACATCTGTATTTCGTGGATTTCTTTGCTAGCCTTATTTCTGTGGAATCTGAGAACAGGTATTTCGGATCCCTTTGAAGACTATAGGGCCAAAGGAAATATCCTCCGATAACAAACAGAAAGAAGCTTTCTGAGAAACTTCGTTGTGTTCTGTGAAATCATCTCATAGAGTTACAGCTTTCCCCTTAAGAAGCCTTTCGCTAAGACAGTTCTTGTGGAATTGGCAAAGTGATATTTGGAAGCCCATAGAGGGCTATGGTGAAAAAGGAAATATCCTCAGATGAAATATGGAAAGAAGCTTTCTGAGAAACTGCTCTGTGATGTGTGACTTCCACTCACAGAGTTACATCTGTATTTCGTGGATCTCTTTGCTAGCCTTATTTCTGTGGAATCTGAGAACAGATATTTCGGATCCCTTTGAAGACTATAAGGCCAAAGGAAATATCCTCTGATAACAAAGAGAAAGAAGCTTTCTGAGAAACTTCTTTGTGTTCTGTGAAATCATCTCACAGAGTTACAGCTTTCCCCTCAAGAAGCCTTTCACTAAGACAGTTCTAGTGTAATTGGCAAAGGGATATTTGGGAGCCCATAGGGGCCTACGGTGAAAAAGAAAATATACTCAGGTGAAATCTGGAAAGAAGCTTTC
Organism: Macaca mulatta; assembly: GCF_049350105.2. Lineage (NCBI taxonomy): Eukaryota > Metazoa > Chordata > Mammalia > Primates > Cercopithecidae > Macaca > Macaca mulatta. The sequence continues at coordinate 48,962,146 of NC_133422.1, read as the reverse complement.
TGAGAAACTGCTTAGTGTTCTGTTAATTCATCTCACAGAGATACATCTGTATTTCGTGGATCTCTTTGCTAGCCTTATTTCTGTGGAATCTGAGAACAGATATTTCGGATCCCTTTGAAGACTATAGGGCCAAAGGAAATATCCTCCGATAACAAAGAGAAAGAAGCTTTCTGAGAAACTTCTTTGTGTTCTGTGAAATCATCTCAAAGAGTTACACCTTTCCCCTCAAGAAGCCTTTCGCTAAGACAGTTCTTGTGGAATTGGCAAAGTGATATTTGGAAGCCCATAGAGGGCTATGATGAAAAAGGAAATATCCTCAGATGAAATCTGGAAAGAAGCTTTCTGAGAAACTGCTCTGTGATGTGTGACTTCCACTCACAGAGTTACATCTATATTTCGTGGATCTCTTTCCTAGCCTTATTTCTGTGGAATCTGAGAACAGATATTTCGGATCCCTTTGAAGACTATAGGGCCAAAGGAAATATCCTCCGATAACAAAGAGATAGAAGCTTTCTGAGAACCTTCTTTGTGTTCTGTGAAATCATCTCACAGAGTTACAGCTTTCCCCTCAAGAAGCCTTTCGCTAAGACAGTTCTTGTGGAATTGGCATATGATATTTGGAAGCCCATAGAGGGCTATGGTGTATAAGGAAATATCCTCAGATGAAATCTGGAAAGAAGCTTTCTGAGAAACTGCTTAGTGTTCTGTTAATTCATCTCACAGAGTTACATCTGTATTTCGTGGATCTCTTTGCTAGCCTTATTTCTGTGGAATCTGAGAACAGATATTTCGGATCCCTTTGAAAACTATAGGGCCAAAGGAAATATCCTCCAATAACAAAGAGAAAGAAGCTTTCTGAGAAACTTCTTTGTGTTCTGTGAAATCATCTCATAGAGTTACAGCTTTCCCCTCATGAAGCCTTTCGCTAAGACAGTTCTTGTGGAATTGGCAAAGTGATATTTGGAAGCCCATAGAGGGCTATGGTGAAAAAGGAAATATCCTCAGATGAAATCTGGAAAGAAGCTTTCTGAGAAACTGCTCTGTGATGTGTGACTTCCACTCACAGAGTTACATCTGTATTTCGTGGATCTCTTTGCTAGCCTTATTTCTGTGGAATCTGAGAACAGATATTTCGAATGCCTTTGAAGACTATAGGGCCAAAGGAAATATCCTCCGATAACAAAGAGAAAGAAGCTTTCTGAGAAACTTCTTTTGTTCGGTGAAATCATCACACAGAGTTACAGCTTTCCCCTCAAAAAGCCTTTCGCTAAGACAGTTCTTGTGGATTGGCAAAGGGATATTTGGGAGCCCATAGAGGGCTATGGTGAAAAAGGAAATATCCTCAGATGAAATCTGGAAAGAAGATTTCTGAGAAACTGCTCTGTGATGTGTGACTTCCACTCACAGAGTTACATCTGTATTTCGTGGATCTCTTTCCTAGCCTTATTTCTGTGGAATCTGAGAACAGATATATCGGATACCTTTGAAGACTATAGGGCCAAATTAAATATTCTCCGATAACAAAGAGAAAGAAGCTTTCTGAGAAACTTCTTTGTGTTCTGTGAAATCATCTCACAGAGTTGCAGCTTTCCCCTCAAGAAGCCTTTCGCTAAGACAGTTCTTGTGGAATTGGCATATGATATTTGGAAGCCCATAGAGGGCTATGGTGTATAAGGAAATATCCTCAGATGAAATCTGGAAAGAAGCTTTCTGAGAAACTGCTTAGTGTTCTGTTAATTCATCTCACAGAGTTACATCTGTATTTCGTGGATTTCTTTGCTAGCCTTATTTCTGTGGAATCTGAGAACAGGTATTTCGGATCCCTTTGAAGACTATAGGGCCGAAGGAAATATCCTCCGATAACACACAGAAAGAAGCTTTCTGAGAAACTTCGTTGTGTTCTGTGAAATCATCTCACAGAGTTACAGCTTTCCCCTCAAGAAGCCTTTCGCTAAGACAGTTCTTGTGGAATTGGCAAAGTGATATTTGGAAGCCCATAGAGGGCTATGGTGAAAAAGGAAATATCCTCTGAGGAAATCTGGAAAGAAGCTTTCTGAGAAACTGCTCTGTGATGTGTGATTTCTACTCACAGAGTTACATCTGTATTTCGTGGATCTCTTTGCTAGCCTTATTTCTGTGGAATCTGAGAACAGATATTTCGGATCCCTTTGAAGACTATAGGACCAAAGGGAATATCCTCTGATAACAAAGAGAAAGAAGCTTTCTGAGAAACTTCTTTGTGTTCTGTGAAATCATCTCACAGAGATACAGCTTTCCCCTCTAGAAGCCTTTCGCTAAGACAGTTCTTGTGCAATTGGCAAAGGGATATTTGGAAGCCCATAGAGAGCTTTGGTGAAAAAGGAAATATCTTCAGATGAAATCTTGAAAGAAGCTTTCTGAGAAACTGCTTATTGTTCTGTTAATTCATCTCACAGAGTTACATCTGTATTTCGTGGATCTCTTTGCTAGCCTTATTTCTGTGGAATCTGAGAACAGATATTTCGGATCCCTTTGAAGACTATAGGGCCAAAGGAAATATCCTCCGATAACAAAGAGAAAGAAGCTTTCTGAGAAACTTCTTTGTGTTCTGTGAAATCATCTCACAGAGTTGCAGCTTTCCCCTCAAGAAGCCTTTCGCTAAGACAGTTCTTGTGGAATTGGCATATGATATTTGGAAGCCCATAGAGGGCTATGGTGTATAAGGAAATATCCTCAGATGAAATCTGGAAAGAAGCTTTCTGAGAAACTGCTTAGCGTTCTGTTAATTCATCTCACAGAGTTACATCTGTATTTCGTGGATTTCTTTGCTAGCCTTATTTCTGTGGAATCTGAGAACAGGTATTTCGGATCCTTTTGAAGACTATAGGGCCAAAGGAAATATCCTCCGATAACACACAGAAAGAAGCTTTCTGAGAAACTTCGTTGTGTTCTGTGAAATCATCTCACAGAGTTACAGCTTTCCCCTCAAGAAGCCTTTCGCTAAGACAGTTCTTGTGGAATTGGCAAAGTGATATTTGGAAGCCCATAGAGGGCTATGGTGAAAAAGGAAATATCCTCTGAGGAAATCTGGAAAGAAGCTTTCTGAGAAACTGCTCTGTGATGTGTGATTTCTACTCACAGAGTTACATCTGTATTTCGTGGATCTCTTTGCTAGCCTTATTTCTGTGGAATCTGAGAACAGATATTTCGGATCCCTTTGAAGACTATAGGACCAAAGGGAATATCCTCTGATAACAAAGAGAAAGAAGCTTTCTGAGAAACTTCTTTGTGTTCTGTGAAATCATCTCACAGAGATACAGCTTTCCCCTCTAGAAGCCTTTCGCTAAGACAGTTCTTGTGGAATTGGCAAAGGGATATTTGGAAGCCCATAGAGCCCTATGGTGAAAAAGGAAATATCCTCAGATGAAATCTGCAAAGAAGCTTTCTGAGAAACTGCCTAGTGTTCTGTTAATTCATCTCACAGAGTTACATCTGTATTTCGTGGATGTCTTTGCTAGCCTTATTTCTGTGGAATCTGAGAACAGATATTTCGGATCCCTTTGAAGGCTATAGGGCCAAAGGAAATATCCTCCGATAACAAAGAGAAAGAAGCTTTCTGAGAAACTTCTTTGTGTTCTGTGAAATCATCTCACAGAGTTACAGCTTTCCCCTCAAGAAGCCTTTCGCTAAGACAGTTCTTGTGGAATTGGCAAAGTGATATTTGGAAGCCCATAGAGGGCTATGTTGAAAAAGGAAATATCCTCAGATGAAATCTGGAAAGAAGCTTTCTTAGAAACTGCTCTGTGATGTGTGACTTCCACTCACAGAGTTACATCTGTATTTCGTGGATCTCTTTGCTAGCCTTATTTCTGTGGAATCTGAGAACAGATATTTCGAATGCCTTTGAAGACTATAGGGCCAAAGGAAATATCCTCCGATAACAAAGAGAAAGAAGCTTTCTGAGAAACTTCTTTTGTTCGGTGAAATCATCACACAGAGTTACAGCTTTCCCCTCAAAAAGCCTTTCGCTAAGACAGTTCTTGTGGATTGGCAAAGGGATATTTGGGAGCCCATAGAGGGCTATGGTGAAAAAGGAAATATCCTCAGATGAAATCTGGAAAGAAGATTTCTGAGAAACTGCTCTGTGATGTGTGACTTCCACTCACAGAGTTACATCTGTATTTCGTGGATCTCTTTCCTCGCCTTATTTCTGTGGAATCTGAGAACAGATATATCGGATCCCTTTGAAGACTACAGGGCCAAATTAAATATCCTCCGATAACAAAGAGAAAGAAGCTTTCTGAGAAACTTCTTTGTGTTCTGTGAAATCATGTCACAGAGTTGCAGCTTTCCCTCAAGAAGCCTTTCGCTAAGACAGTTCTTGTGGAATTGGCATATGATATTTGGAAGCCCATAGAGGGCTATGGTGTATAAGGAAATATCCTCAGATGAAATCTGGAAAGAAGCTTTCTGAGAAACTGCTTAGTGTTCTGTTAATTCATCTCACAGAGTTACATCTGTATTTCGTGGATCTCTTTGCTAGCCTTATTTCTGTGGAATCTGAGAACAGATATTTCGGATCCCTTTGAAGACTATAGGACCAAAGGGAATATCCTCTGATAACAAAGAGAAAGAAGCTTTCTGAGAAACTTCTTTGTGTTCTGTGAAATCATCTCACAGAGATACAGCTTTCCCCTCTAGAAGCCTTTCGCTAAGACAGTTCTTGTGGAATTGGCAAAGGGATATTTGGAAGCCCATAGAGAGCTATGGTGAAAAAGGAAATATCTTCAGATGAAATCTTGAAAGAAGCTTTCTGAGAAACTGCTTATTGTTCTGTTAATTCATCTCACAGAGTTACATCTGTATTTCGTGGATCTCTTTGCTAGCCTTATTTCTGTGGAATCTGAGAACAGATATTTCGGATCCCTTTGAAGACTATAGGGCCAAAGGAAATATCCTCCGATAACAAAGAGAAAGAAGCTTTCTGAGAAACTTCTTTGTGTTCTGTGAAATCATCTCACAGAGTTACAGCTTTCCCCTCAAGAAGCCTTTCGCTAAGACAGTTCTTGTGGAATTTGCAAAGTGATATTTGGAAGCCCATAGAGGGCTATGGTGAAAAAGGAAATATCCTCAGATAAAATCTGGAAAGAAGCTTTCTGAGAAACTGCTCTGTGATGTGTGATTTCTACTCACAGAGTTACATCTGTATTTCGTGGATCTCTTTCCTAGCCTTATTTCTGTGGAATCTGAGAACAGATATTTGGGATCCCTTTGAAGACTATAGGGCCATAGGAAATAACCTCCGATAACAAAGAGAAAGAAGCTTTCTGAGAAACTTCTTTGTGTTCTGTGAAATCATCTCACAGAGTTACAGCTTTCCCCTCAAGAAGCCTTTCGCTAAGACAGTTCTTGTGGAATTGGCAAAGGGATATTTGGAAGCCCATATAGGGCTAAGGTGAAAAAGGAAATATCCTCAGATGAAATCTGGAAAGAATCTTTCTGAGAAACTGCTTAGTGTTCTGTTAATTCATCTCACAGAGTTATATCTGTATTTCGTGGATCTCTTTGCTAGCCTTATTTCTGTGGAATCTGAGAACAGATATTTCGGATCCCTTTGAAGACGATAGGGCCAAAGGAAATATCCTCCCGTAACAAAGAGAAAGAAGCTTTCTGAGAAACTTCTTTGTGTTCTGTGAAATCATCTCACAGAGTTACAGCTTTCCCCTCAAGAAGCCTTTCGCTTAGGCAGTTCTTGTGGAATTGGCAAAGTGATATTTGGAAGCCCATAGAGGGCTATGGTGAAAAAGGAAATATCCTCAGATGAAATCTGGAAAGAAGCTTTCTGAGAAACTGCTCTGTGATGTGTGACTCCACTCACAGAGTTACATCTGTACTTCGTGGATCTCTTTGCTAGCCTTATTTCTGTGGAATCTGAGAACAGATATTTTGGATCCCTTTGAAGACTATAGGGCCAAAGGAAATATCCTCCGATAACAAAGAGAAAGAAGCTTTCTGAGAAACTTCTTTGTGTTCTGTGAAATCATCTCACAGAGTTACAGCTTTCCCCTCAAGAAGCCTTTGGCTAAGACAGTTCTTGTGGAATTGGCAAAGGGATATTTGGAAGCCCATAGAGGCCTATGGTGAAAAAGGAAATATCCTCAGATGAAATCTGGAAAGAAGCTTTCTGAGAAACTGCTTAGTGTTTTGTTAATTCATCTCACAGAGTTACATCTGTATTTCGTGGATCTCTTTGCTAGCCTTATTTCTGTGGAATCTGAGAACAGATATTTCGGATCCCTTTGAAGACTATAGGGCCAAAGGAAATATCCTCCGATAACAAAGAGAAAGAAGCTTTCTGAGAAACTTCTTTGTGTTCTGTGAAATCATCTCACAGAGTTACAGCTTTCCCCTCAAGAAGCCTTTCGCTAAGACAGTTCTTGTGGAATTTGCAAAGTGATATTTGGAAGCCCATAGTGGGCTACGGTGAAAAAGGAAATATCCTCAGATGAAATCTGGAAAGAAGCTTTCTGAGAAACTGCTCTGTGATGTGTGATTTCTACTCACAGAGTTACATCTGTATTTCGTGGATCTCTTTGCTAGCCTTATTTCTGTGGAATCTGAGAACAGATATTTGGGATACTTTTGAAGACTATAGGGCCATAGGAAATACCCTTATAAGACAAAGAGAAAGAAGCTTTCTGAGAAACTTCTTTGTGTTCTGTGAAATCATCTCACAGAGTTACAGCTTTCCCCTCAAGAAGCCTTTCGCTAAGACAGTTCTTGTGGAATTGGAAAAGTGATATTTGGAAGTCCATAGAGGGCTATGGTGAAAAAGGAAATATCCTCAGATGAAATCTGGAAAGAAGCTTTCTGAGAAACTGCTTAGTGTTCTGTTAATTCATCTCACAGAGTTACATCTGTATTTCGTGGATCTCTTTGCTAGCCTTATTTCTGTGGAATCTGAGAACAGATATTTCGGATCCCTTTGAAGACTATAGGGCCAAAGGAAATATCCTCCGATAACAAAGAGAAAGAAGCTTTCTGAGAAACTTCTTTGTGTTCTGTGAAATCATCTCACAGAGTTACAGCTTTCCCCTCAAGAAGCCTTTCGCTAAGACAGTTCTTGTGGAATTTGCAAAGTGATATTTGGAAGCCCATAGAGGGCTATGGTGAAAAAGGAAATATCCTCAGATAAAATCTGGAAAGAAGCTTTCTGAGAAACTGCTCTGTGATGTGTGATTTCTACTCACAGAGTTACATCTGTATTTCGTGGATCTCTTTCCTAGCCTTATTTCTGTGGAATCTGAGAACAGATATTTGGGATCCCTTTGAAGACTATAGGGCCATAGGAAATAACCTCCGATAACAAAGAGAAAGAAGCTTTCTGAGAAACTTCTTTGTGTTCTGTGAAATCATCTCACAGAGTTACAGCTTTCCCCTCAAGAAGCCTTTCGCTAAGACAGTTCTTGTGGAATTGGCAAAGTGATATTTGGAAGCCCATAGAGGGCTAAGGTGAAAAAGGAAATATCCTCAGATGAAATCTGGAAAGAATCTTTCTGAGAAACTGCTTAGTGTTCTGTTAATTCATCTCACAGAGTTATATCTGTATTTCGTGGATCTCTTTGCTAGCCTTATTTCTGTGGAATCTGAGAACAGATATTTCGGATCCCTTTGAAGACGATAGGGCCAAAGGAAATATCCTCCCGTAACAAAGAGAAAGAAGCTTTCTGAGAAACTTCTTTGTGTTCTGTGTAATCATCTCACAGAGTTACAGCTTTCCCCTCAAGAAGCCTTTCGCTTAGGCAGTTCTTGTGGAATTGGCAAAGTGATATTTGGAAGCCCATAGAGGGCTATGGTGAAAAAGGAAATATCCTCAGATGAAATCTGGAAAGAAGCTTTCTGAGAAACTGCTCTGTGATGTGTGACTCCACTCACAGAGTTACATCTGTACTTCGTGGATCTCTTTGCTAGCCTTATTTCTGTGGAATCTGAGAACAGATATTTTGGATCCCTTTGAAGACTATAGGGCCAAAGGAAATATCCTCCGATAACAAAGAGAAAGAAGCTTTCTGAGAAACTTCTTTGTGTTCTGTGAAATCATCTCACAGAGTTACAGCTTTCCCCTCAAGAAGCCTTTGGCTAAGACAGTTCTTGTGGAATTGGCAAAGGGATATTTGGAAGCCCATAGAGGCCTATGGTGAAAAAGGAAATATCCTCAGATGAAATCTGGAAAGAAGCTTTCTGAGAAACTGCTTAGTGTTTTGTTAATTCATCTCACAGAGTTACATCTGTATTTCGTGGATCTCTTTGCTAGCCTTATTTCTGTGGAATCTGAGAACAGATATTTCGGATCCCTTTGAAGACTATAGGGCCAAAGGAAATATCCTCCGATAACAAAGAGAAAGAAGCTTTCTGAGAAACTTCTTTGTGTTCTGTGAAATCATCTCACAGAGTTACAGATTTCCCCTCAAGAAGCCTTTCGCTAAGACAGTTCTTGTGGAATTTGCAAAGTGATATTTGGAAGCCCATAGTGGGCTACGGTGAAAAAGGAAATATCCTCAGATGAAATCTGGAAAGAAGCTTTCTGAGAAACTGCTCTGTGATGTGTGATTTCTACTCACAGAGTTACATCTGTATTTCGTGGATCTCTTTGCTAGCCTTATTTCTGTGGAATCTGAGAACAGATATTTGGGATACTTTTGAAGACTATAGGGCCATAGGAAATACCCTTATAAGACAAAGAGAAAGAAGCTTTCTGAGAAACTTCTTTGTGTTCTGTGAAATCATCTCACAGAGTTACAGCTTTCCCCTCAAGAAGCCTTTCGCTAAGACAGTTCTTGTGGAATTGGAAAAGTGATATTTGGAAGTCCATAGAGGGCTATGGTGAAAAAGGAAATATCCTCAGATGAAATCTGGAAAGAAGCTTTCTGAGAAACTGCTTAGTGTTCTGTTAATTCATCTCACAGAGTTACATCTGTATTTCGTGGATCTCTTTGCTAGCCTTATTTCTGTGGAATCTGAGAACAGATATTTCGGATCCCTTTGAAGACTATAGGGCCAAAGGAAATATCCTCCGATAACAAAGAGAAAGAAGCTTTCTGAGAAACTTCTTTGTGTTCTGTGAAATCATCTCACAGAGTTACAGCTTTCCCCTCAAGAAACCTTTCGCTAAGACAGTTCTTGTGGAATTGGCAAAGTGATATTTTTAAGCCCATAGAGGGCTATGGTGAAAAAGGAAATATCCTCAGATGAAATCTGGAAAGAAGCTTTCTGAGAAACTGGTCTGTGATGTGTGACTCCCACTCACAGAGTTACATCTGTATTTCGGGGATCTCTTTGCTAGCCTTATTTCTGTGGAATCTGAGAACAGATATTTCGGATCCCTTTGAAGACTATAGGGCCAAAGGAAATATCCTCCGATAACAAAGAGAAAGAAGCTTTCTGAGAAACTTCTTTGTGTTCTGTGAAATCATCTCACAGAGTTACAGCGTTCCCCTCAAGAAGCCTTTCGCTAAGACAGTTCTTGTGGAATTGGAAAAGGGATATTTGGGAGCCCATGGAGGCCTATGGTGAAAAAGGAAATATCCTCAGATGAAATTTGGAAAGAAGCTTTCTGAGAAACTGCTTAGTGTTCTGTTAATTCATCTAACAGAGTTACATCTGTATTTCGTGGATCTCTTTGCTAGCCTTATTTCTGTGGAATCTGAGAACAGATATTTTGGATCCCTTTGAAGACTATAGGGCCAAAGGAAATATCCTCCGATAACAAAGAGAAAGATGCTTTCTGAGAAACTTCTTTGTGTTCTGTGAAATCATCTCACAGAGTTACAGCTTTCCCCTCAAGAAGCCTTTCGCTAAGACAGTTCTTATGGAATTGGCAAAGGGATATTTGGAAGCTCATAGAGGGCTATGGTGAAAAAGGAAATATCCTCAGATGAAATCTGGAAAGAAGCTTTCTGAGAAACTGCTCTGTGATGTGTGACTTCCACTCACTGAGTTACATCTGTATTTCGTGGATCTCTTTGCTAGCCTTATTTCTGTGGAATCTGAGAACAGATATTTCGGATCCCTTTGAAGACTATAGAGCCAAAGGAAATATCCTCGGATAACAAAGAGAAAGAAGCTTTCTGAGAAACTTCTTTGTGTTCTGTGAAATCATCTCATAGAGTTACAGCTTTCCCCTCAAGAAGCCTTTCGCTAAGACAGTTCTTGTGGAATTGGCAAAGTGATATTTGGAAGCCCATAGAGGGCTATGGTGAAAAAGGAAATATCTTCAGATGAAATCTGGAAAGAAGCTTTCTGAGAAACTGCTCTGTGATGTGTGACTTCCACTCACAGAGTTACATCTGTATTTCGTGGATCTCTTTGCTAGCCTTATTTCTGTGGAATCTGAGAACAGATATTTCGGATCCCTTTGAAGACTATACGGCCAAAGGAAATATCCTCCGATAACAAAGAGAAAGAAGCTTTCTGAGAAACTTCCTTGTGTTCTGTGAAATCATCTCACAGAGTTACAGCTTTCCCCTCAAGAAGCCTTTCGCTAAGACAGTTCTTGTGGAATTGGCAAAGGGATATTTGGAAGCCCATAGAGGCCTATGGTGAAAAAGGAAATATCCTCAGATGAAATCTGGAAAGAAGCTTTCTGAGAAACTGCTTAGTGTTCTGTTAATTCATCTCACAGAGTTACATCTGTATTTCGTGGATCTCTTTGCTAGCCTTATTTCTGTGGAATCTGAGAACAGATATTTCGGATCCCTTTGAAGACTATAGGGCCAAAGGAAATATCCTCCGATAACAAAGAGAAAGAAGCTTTCTGAGAAACTTCTTTGTGTTCTGTGAAATCATCTCACAGAGTTACACCTTTCCCCTCAAGAAGCCTTTCGCTAAGACAGTTCTTGTGGAATTTGCAAAGTGATATTTGGAAGCCCATAGAGGGCTATGGTGAAAAAGGAAATATCCTCAGATGAAATCTGGAAAGAAGCTTTCTGAGAAACTGCTCTGTGATGTGTGATTTCTACTCACAGAGTTACATCTGTATTTCATGGATCTCTTTGCTAGCCTTATTTCTGTGGAATCTGAGAACAGATATTTCGGATCCCTTTGAAGACTATAGGGCCATAGGAAATATCCTCCGATGACAAAGAGAAAGAAGCTTTCTGAGAAACTTCTTTGTGTTCTGTGAAATCATCTCACAGAGTTACAGCTTTCCCTTCAAGAAGCCTTTCGCTAAGACAGTTCTTGTGGAATTGGCAAAGTGATATTTCGAAGCCCATAGAGGGCTAAGGTGAAAAAGGAAATATCCTCAGATGAAATCTGGAAAGAAGCTTTCTGAGAAACTGCTCTGTGATGTGTGACTTCCACTCACAGAGTTACATCTGTATTTCGTGGATCTCTTTGCTAGCCTTATTTCTGTGGAATCTGAGAACAGATATTTCGGATCCCTTTGAAGACTATAGGGCCAAAGGAAATATCCTCCGATAACAAAGAGAAAGAAACTTTCTGAGAAACTTCTTTTGTTCTGTGAAATCATCACACAGAGTTACAGCTTTCCCCTCAAAAAGCCTTTCGCTAAGACAGTTCTTGTGGATTGGCAAAGGGATATTTGGGAGCCCATAGAGGGCTATGGTGAAAAAGGAAATATCCTCAGATGAAATCTGGAAAGAAGATTTCTGAGAAACTGCTCTTCGATGTGTGACTTCCACTCACAGAGTTACAACTGTATTTCGTGGATCTCCTTCCTAGCCTTATTTCTGTGGAACCTAAGAAGAGATATTTCGGATCCCTTTGAAGACTGTAGGGCCAAAGGTAATATCCTCCGATAACAAAGAGAAAGAAGCTTTCTGAGAAACTTCTTTGTTTTCTGTGAAATCATCACACAGAGTTACAGCTTTCCCCTCAAGAAGCCTTTCGCTAAGACAGTTCTTGTGGAATTGGCATATGATATTTGGAAGCCCATAGAGGGCTATGGTGAAAAAGGAAATATCCTCAGATGAAATCTGGAAAGAAGCTTTCTGAGAAACTGCTTAGTGTTCTGTTAATTCATCTAACAGAGTTACATCTGTATTTCGTGGATCTCTTTGCTAGCCTTATTTCTGTGGAATCTGAGAACAGATATTCCGGATCCCTTTGAAGACTATAGGGCCAAAGGAAATATCCTCCGATAACAAAGAGAAAGAAGCTTTCTGAGAAACTTCTTTGTGTTCTGTGAAATCATCTCACAGAGTTACAGCTTTCCCCTCAAGAAGCCTTTCGCTGAGACAGTTCTTGTGGAATTGGAAAAGGGATATTTGGGAGCTCATTGAGGCCTATGGTGAAAATGGAAATATCCTCAGATGAAATTTGGAAAGAAGCTTTCTGAGAAACTGCTTAGTGTTCTGTTAATTCATCTCACAGAGTTACATCTGTATTTCGTGGATCTCTTTGCTAGCCTTATTTCTGTGGAATCTGAGAACAGATATTTCGGATCCCTTTGAAGACTATAGGGCCAAAGGAAATATCCTCCGATAACAAAGAGAAAGAAGCTTTCTGAGAAACTTCTTTGTGTTCTGTGAAATCATCTCACAGAGTTACAGCTTTCCCCTCAAGAAACCTTTCGCTAAGACAGTTCTTGTGGAATTGGCAAAGTGATATTTTTAAGCCCATAGAGGGCTAAAGTGAAAAAGGAAATATCCTCAGATGAAATCTGGAAAGAAGCTTTTTGAGAAACTGCTCTGTGATGTGTGACTCCCACTCACAGAGTTACATCTGTATTTCGGGGATCTCTTTGCTAGCCTTATTTCTGTGGAATCTGAGAACAGATATTTCGGATCCCTTTGAAGACTATAGGGCCAAAGGAAATATCCTCCGATAACAAAGAGAAAGAAGCTTTCTGAGAAACTTCTTTGTGTTCTGTGAAATCATCTAACAGAGTTACAGCTTTCCCCTCAAGAAGCCTTTCTCTAAGACAGTTCTTGTGGAATTGGAAAAGGGATATTTGGGAGCCCATGGAGGCCTAAGGTGAAAAAGGAAATATCCTCAGATGAAATCTTGAAAGAAGCTTTCTGAGAAACTGCTTAGTGTTCTGTTAATTCATCTCACAGAGTTACATCTGTATTTCATGGATCTCTTTGCTAGCCTTATTTCTGTGGAATCTGAGATCAGATATTTTGGATCCCTTTGAAGACTATAGGGCCAAAGGAAATATCCTCCGATAACAAAGAGAAAGAAGCTTTCTGAGAAACTTCGTTGTGTTCTGTGAAATCATCTCATAGAGTTACAGCTTTCCCCTCAAGAAGCCTTTCGCTAAGACAGTTCTTGTGGAATTGGCAAAGTGATATTTGGAAACTCATAGAGGACTATGGTGAAAAAGGAAATATCCTCAGATTAAATCTGGAAAGAAGCTTTCTGAGAAACTGCTCTGTGATGTGTGACTTCCACTCACAGAGTTACATCTGTATTTCGTGGATCTCTTTGCTAGCCTTATTTCTGTGGAATCTGAGAACAGATATTTCGGATCCCTTTGAAGACTATAGGGCCAAAGGAAATATCCTCGGATAACAAAGAGAAAGAAGCTTTCTGAGAAACTTCTTTGTGTTCTGTGAAATCATCTCATAGAGTTACAGCTTTCCCCTCAAGAAGCCTTTCGCTAAGACAGTTCTTGTGGAATTGGCAAAGTGATATTTGGAAGTTCATAGAGGGCTATGGTGAAAAAGGAAATATCCTCAGATGAAATCTGGAAAGAAGCTTTCTGAGAAACTGCTCTGTGATGTGTGACTTCCACTCACAGAGTTACATCTGTATTTCGTGGATCTCTTTGCTAGCCTTATTTCTGTGGAATCTGAGAAGAGATATTTCGGATCCCTTTGAAGACTATAGGGCCAAAGGAAATATCCCCCGATAACAAAGAGAAAGAAGCTTTCTGAGAAACTTCTTTGTGTTCTGTGAAATCATCTCACAGAGTTACAGCTTTCCCCTCAAGAAGCCTTTCTCTAAGACAGTTCTTGTGGAATTGGCAAAGGGATATTTGGGAGCCCCTAGGGGCCTACGGTGAAAAAGGAAATATCCTGAGATGAAATCTGGAAAGAAGCTTTCTGAGAAACTGCTTAGTGTTCTGTTAATTCATCTCACAGAGTTACATCTGTATTTCGTGGATCTCTTTGCTAGCCTTATTTCTGTGGATTCTGAGAACAGATATTTCGGATCCCTTTGAAGACTACAGGGCCATAGGAAATATCCTCCGATAACAAAGAGAAAGAAGCTTTCTGAGAAACTTCTTTGTGTTCTGTGAAATCATCTCACAGAGTTACACCTTTCCCCTCAAGAAGCCTTTTGCTAAGACAGTTCTTGTGGAATTGGCAAACTGATATTTGGAAGCCCATAGAGGGCTATGGTGAAAAAGGAAATATCCTCAGATGAAATCTGGAAAGAAGCTTTCTGAGAAACTGCTCTGTGATGTGTGACTTCCACCCACAGAGTTACATCTGTATTTCGTGGATCTCTTTGCTAGCCTTATTTCTGTGGAATCTGATAACAGATATTTCGGATCCCTTTGAAGACTATAGGGCCAAAGGAAATATCCTCCGATAACAAAGAGAAAGAAGCTTTCTGAGAAACTTCTTTGTGTTCTGTGAAATCATCTCACAGAGTTACAGCTTTCCCCTCAAGAAGCCTTTCGCTAAGACAGTTCTTGTGGAATTGGCAAAGTGATATTTGGAAGCCCATAGAGGGCTATGGTGAAAAAGGAAATATCCTCAGATGAAATCTGGAAAGAAGCTTTCTGAGAAACTGCTCTGTGATGTGTGACTTCCACTCACAGAGTTACATCTGTATTTCGTGGATCTCTTTGCTAGCCTTATTTCTGTGGAATCTGAGAACAGATATTTCGGATCCCTTTGAAGACTATAGGGCCAAAGGAAATATCCTCCGATAGCAAAGAGAAAGAAGCTTTCTGAGAAACTTCTTTGTGTTCTGTGAAATCATCTCACAGAGTTACAGCTTTCCCCTCAAGAAGCCTTTCGCTAAGACAGTTCTTGTGGAATTGGCAAAGGGATATTTGGGAGCCCATAGGGGCCTACGGTGAAAAAGGAAATATCCTCAGATGAAATCTGGAAAGAAGCTTTCTGAGAAACTGCTTAGTGTTCTGTTAATTCATCTCACAGAGTTACATCTGTATTTCGTGGATCTCTTTGCTAGCCTTATTTCTGTGGATTCTGAGAACAGATATTTCGGATCCCTTTGAAGACTATAGGGCCAAAGGAAATTTCCTCCGATAACAAAGAGAAAGAAGCTTTCTGAGAAACTTCTTTGTGTTCAGTGAAATCATCTCACAGAGTTACAGCTTTCCCCTCAAGAAGCCTTTCGCTAAGACAGTTCTTGTGGAAATGGCAAAGTGATATTTGGAAGCCCATAGAGGGCTAGGTTGAAAACGAAATATCCTCAGATGAAATCTGGAAAGAAGCTTTCTGAAAAACTGCTCTCTGATGTGTGACTTCCACTCACAGAGTTACATCTGTATTTCGTGGATCTCTTTGCTAGCCTTATTTCTGTGGAATCTGAGAACAGATATTTCGGATCCCTTTGAAGACTATATGACCAAAGGATATATCCTCGGATAACAAAGAGAAAGAAGCTTTCTGAGAAACTTCTTTGTGTTCTGTGAAATCATCTCACAGAGTTACAGCTTTCCCCTCAAGAAGCCTTTCGCTAAGACAGTTCTTGTGGAATTTGCAAAGTGATATTTGGAACCCCATAGAGGGCTATGGTGAAAAAGGAAATATCCTCAGATGAAATCTGGAAAGAAGCTTTCTGAGAAACTGCTCTGTGATGTGTGATTTCTACTCACAGAGTTACATCTGTATTTCGTGGATCTCTTTGCTAGCCTTATTTCTGTGGAATCTGAGAACAGATATTTCGGATCCCTTTGAAGAGTATAGGGCCATAGCAAATATCCTCCGATGACAAAGAGAAAGAAGCTTACTGAGAAACTTCTTTGTGTTCTGTGAAATCATCTCACAGAGTTACAGCTTTCCCCTCAAGAAGCCTTTCGCTAAGACAGTTCTTGTGGAATTGGCAAAGTGATATTTGGAAGCCCATAGAGGGCTAAGGTGAAAAAGGAAATATCCTCAGATGAAATCTGGAAAGAAGCTTTCTGAGAAACTGCTCTGTGATGTGTGACTTCCACTCACAGAGTTACATCTGTATTTCGTGGATCTCTTTGCTAGCCTTATTTCTGTGGAATCTGAGAACAGATATTTCGAATGCCTTTGAAGACTAAAGGGCTAAAGGAAATATCCTCCGATAACAAAGAGAAAGAAGCTTTCTGAGAAACTTCTTTTGTTCGGTGAAATCATCACACAGAGTGACAGCTTTCCCCTCAAAAAGCCTTTCGCTAAGACAGTTCTTGTGGACTGGCAAAGGGATATTTGGGAGCCCATAGAGGGCTATGGTGAAAAAGGAAATATCCTCAGATGAAATCTGGAAAGAAGCTTTCTGAGAAACTGCTTAGTGTTCTGTTAATTCATCTCCCAGAGTTACATCTGTATTTCGTGGATTTCTTTGCTAGCCTTATTTCTGTGGAATCTGAGAACAGGTATTTCGGATCCCTTTGAAGACTATAGGGCCAAAGGAAATATCCTCCGATAACAAACAGAAAGAAGCTTTCTGAGAAACTTCGTTATGTTCTGTGAAATCATCTCATAGAGTTACAGCTTTCCTCTTAAGAAGCCTTTCGCTAAGACAGTTCTTGTGGAATTGACAAAGTGATATTTGGAAGCCCATAGAGGGCTATGGTGAAAAAGGAAATATCCTCAGATGAAATATGGAAAGAAGCTTTCTGAGAAACTGCTCTGTGATGTGTGACTTCCACTCACAGAGTTACATCTGTATTTCGTGGATCTCTTTGCTAGCCTTATTTCTTTGGAATCTGAGAACAGATATTTCGGATCCCTTTGAAGACTACAGGGCCAAAGGAAATATCCTCCGATAACAAAGAGAAAGAAGCTTTCTGAGAAACTTCTTTGTGTTCTGTGAAATCATCTCACAGAGTTACAGCTTTCCCCTCAAGAAGCCTTTCACTAAGACAGTTCTAGTGTAATTTGCAAAGGGATATTTGGGAGCCCATAGGGGCCTACGGTGAAAAAGAAAATATACTCAGATGAAATCTGGAAAGAAGCTTTCTGAGAAACTGCTTAGTGTTCTGTTAATTCATCTCACAGAGATACATCTGTATTTCGTGGATCTCTTTGCTAGCCTTATTTCTGTGGATTCTGAGAACAGATATTTCGGATCCCTTTGAAGACTATAGGGCCATAGGAAATATCCTCCGATGACAAAGAGAAAGAAGCTTACTGAGAAACTTCTTTGTGTTCTGTGAAATCATCTCACAGAGTTACAGCTTTCCCCTCAAGAAGCCTTTCGCTAAGACAGTTCTTGTGGAATTGGCAAAGTGATATTTGGAAGCCCATAGAGGGTTAAGGTGAAAAAGGAAATATCCTCAGATGAAATCTGGAAAGAAGCTTTCTGAGAAACTGCTCTGTGATGTGTGACTTCCACTCACAGAGTTACATCTGTATTTCGTGGATCTCTTTGCTAGCCTTATTTCTGTGGAATCTGAGAACAGATATTTCGAATGCCTTTGAAGACTAAAGGGCAAAAGGAAATATCCTCCGATAACAAAGAGAAAGAAGCTTTCTGAGAAACTTCTTTTGTTCGGTGAAATCATCACACAGAGTTACAGCTTTCCCCTCAAAAAGCCTTTCGCTAAGACAGTTCTTGTGGACTGTCAAAGGGATATTTGGGAGCCCATAGAGGGCTATGGTGAAAAAGGAAATATCCTCAGATGAAATCTGGAAAGAAGCTTTCTGAGAAACTGCTCTGTGATGTGTGACTTCCACTCACAGAGTTACATCTGTATTTCGTGGATCTCTTTCCTAGCCTTATTTCTGTGGAATCTGAGAACAGATATTTCGGATCCCTTTGAAGACTATAGGGCCAAAGGAAATATCCTCCGATAACAAAGAGAAAGAAGCTTTCTGAGAAACTTCTTTGTGTTCTGTGAAATCATCTCACAGAGTTACAGCTTTCCCCTCAAGAAGCCTTTCGCTAAGACAGTTCTTGTGGAATTGGCATATGATATTTGAAAGCCCATAGAGGGCTATGGTGTATAAGGAAATAACCTCAGATGAAATCTGGAAAGAAGCTTTCTGAGAAACTGCTTAGTGTTCTGTTAATTCATCTCACAGAGTTACATCTGTATTTCGTGGATTTCTTTGCTAGCCTTATTTCTGTGGAATCTGAGAACAGGTATTTCGGATCCCTTTGAAGACTATAGGGCCAAAGGAAATATCCTCCGATAACAAACAGAAAGAAGCTTTCTAAGAAACTTCGTTGTGTTCTGTGAAATCATCTCATAGAGTTACAGCTTTCCCCTTAAGAAGCCTTTCGCTAAGACAGTTCTTGTGGAATTGGCAAAGTGATATTTGGAAGCCCATAGAGGGCTATGGTGAAAAAGGAAATATCCTCAGATGAAATATGGAAAGAAGCTTTCTGAGAAACTGCTCTGTGATGTGTGACTTCCACTCACAGAGTTACATCTGTATTTCGTGGATCTCTTTGCTAGCCTTATTTCTGTGGAATCTGAGAACAGATATTTCGGATCCCTTTGAAGACTATAGGGCCAAAGGAAATATCCTCCGATAACAAAGAGAAAGAAGCTTTCTGAGAAACTTCTTTGTGTTCTGTGAAATCATCTCACAGAGTTACAGCTTTCCCCTCAAGAAGCCTTTCGCTAAGACAGTTCTTGTGGAATTGGCATATGATATTTGAAAGCCCATAGAGGGCTATGGTGTATAAGGAAATATCCTCAGATGAAATCTGGAAAGAAGCTTTCTGAGAAACTGCTTAGTGTTCTGTTAATTCATCTCCCAGAGTTACATCTGTATTTCGTGGATTTCTTTGCTAGCCTTATTTCTGTGGAATCTGAGAACAGGTATTTCGGATCCCTTTGAAGACTATAGGGCCAAAGGAAATATCCTCCGATAACAAACAGAAAGAAGCTTTCTGAGAAACTTCGTTGTGTTCTGTGAAATCATCTCATAGAGTTACAGCTTTCCCCTTAAGAAGCCTTTCGCTAAGACAGTTCTTGTGGAATTGGCAAAGTGATATTTGGAAGCCCATAGAGGGCTATGGTGAAAAAGGAAATATCCTCAGATGAAATATGGAAAGAAGTTTTCTGAGAAACTGCTCTGTGATGTGTGACTTCCACTCACAGAGTTACATCTGTATTTCGTGGATCTCTTTGCTAGCCTTATTTCTGTGGAATCTGAGAACAGATATTTCGGATCCCTTTGAAGACTATAAGGCCAAAGGAAATATCCTCCGATAACAAAGAGAAAGAAGCTTTCTGAGAAACTTCTTTGTGTTCTGTGAAATCATCTCACAGAGTTACAGCTTTCCCCTCAAGAAGCCTTTCACTAAGACAGTTCTAGTGTAATTGGCAAAGGGATATTTGGGAGCCCATAGGGGCCTACGGTGAAAAAGAAAATATACTCAGGTGAAATCTGGAAAGAAGCTTTCTGAGAAACTGCTTAGTGTTCTGTTAATTCATCTCACAGAGATACATCTGTATTTCGTGGATCTCTTTGCTAGCCTTATTTCTGTGGAATCTGAGAACAGATATTTCGGATCCCTTTGAAGACTATAGGGCCAAAGGAAATATCCTCCGATAACAAAGAGAAAGAAGCTTTCTGAGAAACTTCTTTGTGTTCTGTGAAATCATCTCAAAGAGTTACACCTTTCCCCTCAAGAAGCCTTTCGCTAAGACAGTTCTTGTGGAATTGGCAAAGTGATATTTGGAAGCCCATAGAGGGCTATGATGAAAAAGGAAATATCCTCAGATGAAATCTGGAAAGAAGCTTTCTGAGAAACTGCTCTGTGATGTGTGACTTCCACTCACAGAGTTACATCTATATTTCGTGGATCTCTTTCCTAGCCTTATTTCTGTGGAATCTGAGAACAGATATTTCGGATCCCTTTGAAGACTATAGGGCCAAAGGAAATATCCTCCGATAACAAAGAGATAGAAGCTTTCTGAGAACCTTCTTTGTGTTCTGTGAAATCATCTCACAGAGTTACAGCTTTCCCCTCAAGAAGCCTTTCGCTAAGACAGTTCTTGTGGAATTGGCATATGATATTTGGAAGCCCATAGAGGGCTATGGTGTATAAGGAAATATCCTCAGATGAAATCTGGAAAGAAGCTTTCTGAGAAACTGCTTAGTGCTCTGTTAATTCATCTCACAGAGTTACATCTGTATTTCTTGGATCTCTTTGCTAGCCTTATTTCTGTGGAATCTGAGAACAGATATTTCGGATCCCTTTGAAAACTATAGGGCCAAAGGAAATATCCTCCAATAACAAAGAGAAAGAAGCTTTCTGAGAAACTTCTTTGTGTTCTGTGAAATCATCTCATAGAGTTACAGCTTTCCCCTCATGAAGCCTTTCGCTAAGACAGTTCTTGTGGAATTGGCAAAGTGATATTTGGAAGCCCATAGAGGGCTATGGTGAAAAAGGAAATATCCTCAGATGAAATCTGGAAAGAAGCTTTCTGAGAAACTGCTCTGTGATGTGTGACTTCCACTCACAGAGTTACATCTGCATTTCGTGGATCTCTTTGCTAGCCTTATTTCTGTGGAATCTTAGAACAGATATTTCGGATCCCTTTGAAGACTATAGGGCCAAAGGAAATATCCTCCGATAACAAAGAGAAAGAAGCTTTCTGAGAAACTTCTTTGTGTTCTGTGAAATCATCTCACAGAGTTACAGCTTTCCCCTCAAGAAGCCTTTCGCTAAGACAGTTCTTGTGGAATTGGCAAAGTGATATTTGGAAGCCCATAGAGGGCTAAGGTGAAAAAGGAAATATCCTCAGATGAAATCTGGAAAGAAGCTTTCTGAGAAACTGCTCTGTGATGTGTGACTTCCACTCACAGAGTTACATCTGTATTTCGTGGATCTCTTTGCTAGCCTTATTTCTGTGGAATCTGAGAACAGATATTTCGAATGCCTTTGAAGACTATAGGGCAAAAGGAAATATCCTCTGATAACAAAGAGAAAGAAGCTTTCTGAGAAACTTCTTTTGTTCGGTGAAATCATCACACAGAGTTACAGCTTTCCCCTCAAAAAGCCTTTCGCTAAGACAGTTCTTGTGGACTGGCAAAGGGATATTTGGGAGCCAATAGAGGGCTATGGTGAAAAAGGAAATATCCTCAGATGAAATCTGGAAAGAAGATTTCTGAGAAACTGCTCTGTGATGTGTGACTTCCACTCACAGAGTTACATCTGTATTTCGTGGATCTCTTTCCTAGCCTTATTTCTGTGGAATCTGAGAACAGATATTTCGGATCCCTTTGAAGACTATAGGGCCAAAGGAAATATCCTCCGATAACAAAGAGAAAGAAGCTTTCTGAGAAACTTCTTTGTGTTCTGTGAAATCATCTCACAGAGTTACAGCTTTCCCCTCAAGAAGCCTTTCGCTAAGACAGTTCTTGTGGAATTGGCATATGATATTTGGAAGCCCATAGAGGGCTATGGTGAAAAAGGAAATATCTTCAGATGAAATATGGAAAGAAGCTTTCTGAGAAACTGCTCTGTGATGTGTGACTCCCACTCACAGAGTTACATCTGTATTTCGTGGATCTCTTTGCTAGCCTTATTTCTGTGGAATCTGAGAACAGATATTTCGGATCCCTTTGAAGACTATAGGGCTAAAGGAAATATCCTCCGATAACAAAGAGAAAGAAGCTTTCTGAGAAACTTCTTTGTGTTCTGTGAAATCATCTCACAGAGTTACAGCTTTCCCCTCAAGAAGCCTTTCACTAAGACAGTTCTAGTGTAATTGGCAAAGGGATATTTGGGAGCCCATAGGGGCCTACGGTGAAAAAGAAAATATACTCAGATGAAATCTGGAAAGAAGCTTTCTGAGAAACTGCTTAGTGTTCTGTTAATTCATCTCACAGAGATACATCTGTATTTCGTGGATCTCTTTGCTAGCCTTATTTCTGTGGATTCTGAGAACAGATATTTCGGATCCCTTTGAAGACTATAGGGCCAAAGGAAATAACCTCCGATAACAAAGAGAAAGAAGCTTTCTGAGAAACTTCTTTGTGTTCTGTGAAATCATCTCAAAGAGTTACACCTTTCCCCTCAAGAAGCCTTTCGCTAAGACAGTTCTTGTGGAATTGGCAAAGTGATATTTGGAAGCCCATAGAGGGCTATAGTGAAAAAGGAAATATCCTCAGATGAAATCTGGAAAGAAGCTTTCTGAGAAACTGCTCTGTGATGTGTGACTTCCACTCACAGAGTTACATCTATATTTCGTGGATCTCTTTCCTAGCCTTATTTCTGTGGAATCTGAGAACAGATATTTCGGATCCCTTTGAAGACTATAGGGCCAAAGGAAATATCCTCCGATAACAAAGAGAAAGAAGCTTTCTGAGAACCTTCTTTGTGTTCTGTGAAATCATCTCACAGAGTTACAGATTTCCCCTCAAGAAGCCTTTCGCTAAGACAGTTCTTGTGGAATTGGCAAAGGGATATTTGGAAGCCCGTAGAGGGCTATGGTGAAAAAGGAAATATACACAGATGAAATCTGGAAAGAAGCTTTCTGAGAAACTGCTTAGTGTTCTGTTAATTCATCTCACAGAGTTACATCTGTATTTCGTGGATCTCTTTGCTAGCCTTATTTCTGTGGAATCTGAGAACAGGTATTTCGGATCCCTTGAAAGACTATAGGGCCAAAGGAAATATCCTCCAATAACAAAGAGAAAGAAGCTTTCTGAGAAACTTCTTTGTGTTCTGTGAAATCATCTCACAGAGTTACAGATTTCCCCTCATGAAGCCTTTCGCTAAGACAGTTCTTGTGGAATTGGCAAAGTGATATTTGGAAGCCCATAGAGGGCTATGGTGAAAAAGGAAATATCCTCAGATGAAATCTGGAAAGAAGCTTTCTGAGAAACTGCTCTGTGATGTGTGACTTCCACTCACAGAGTTCCATCTGCATTTCGTGGATCTCTTTGCTAGCCTTATTTCTGTGGAATCTGAGAACAGATATTTCGGATCCCTTTGAAGACTATAGGGCCAAAGGAAATATCCTCCGATAACAAAGAGAAAGAAGCTTTGTGAGAAACTTCTTTGTGTTCTGTGAAATCATCTCACAGAGTTACAGCTTTCCCCTCAAGAAGCCTTTCGCTAAGACAGTTCTTGTGGAATTGGCAAAGTGATATTTGGAAGCCCATAGAGGGCTATGGTGAAAAAAGAAATATCCTCAGATGAAATCTGGAAAGAAGCTTTCTGAGAAACTGCTTAGTGTTCTGTTAATTCATCTCACAGAGTTACATCTGTATTTCGTAGATGTCTTTGCTAGCCTTATTTCTGTGGAATCTGAGAACAGATATTTCGGATCCCTTTGAAGACTATAGGGCCAAAGGAAATATCCTCCGATAACAAAGAGAAAGAAGCTTTCTGAGAAACTTCTTTGTGTTCTGTGAAATCATCTCACAGAGTTACAGCTTTCCCCTCAAGAAGCCTTTCGCTAAGACAGTTCTTGTGGAATTGGCAAAGTGATATTTGGAAGCCCATAGAGGGCTATGGTGAAAAAGGAAATATCCTCAGATGAAATCTGGAAACAAGCTTTCTGAGAAACTGCTCTGTGATGTGTGACTTCCACTCACAGAGTTACATCTGTATTTCGTGGATCTCTTTGCTAGCCTTATTTCTGTGGAATCTGAGAACAGATATTTCGGATCCCTTAGAAGACTATAGGGCCAAAGGAAATATCCTCCGATAACAAAGAGAAAGAAGCTTTCTGAGAAACTTCTTTGTGTTCTGTGAAATCATCTCACAGAGTTACAGCTTTCCCCTCAAGAAGCCTTTCGCTAAGACAGTTCTTGTGGAATTGGCATATGATATTTGGAAGCCCATAGAGGGCTATGGTGTATAAGGAAATATCCTCAGATGAAATCTGGAAAGAAGCTTTCTGAGAAACTGCTTAGTGTTCTGTTAATTCATCTCCCAGAGTTACATCTGTATTTCGTGGATTTCTTTGCTAGCCTTATTTCTGTGGAATCTGAGAACAGGTATTTCGGATCCCTTTGAAGACTATAGGGCCAAAGGAAATATCCTCCGATAACAAACAGAAAGAAGCTTTCTGAGAAACTTCGTTATGTTCTGTGAAATCATCTCATAGAGTTACAGCTTTCCTCTTAAGAAGCCTTTCGCTAAGACAGTTCTTGTGGAATTGACAAAGTGATATTTGGAAGCCCATAGAGGGCTATGGTGAAAAAGGAAATATCCTCAGATGAAATATGGAAAGAAGCTTTCTGAGAAACTGCTCTGTGATGTGTGACTTCCACTCACAGAGTTACATCTGTATTTCGTGGATCTCTTTGCTAGCCTTATTTCTTTGGAATCTGAGAACAGATATTTCGGATCCCTTTGAAGACTACAGGGCCAAAGGAAATATCCTCCGATAACAAAGAGAAAGAAGCTTTCTGAGAAACTTCTTTGTGTTCTGTGAAATCATCTCACAGAGTTACAGCTTTCCCCTCAAGAAGCCTTTCACTAAGACAGTTCTAGTGTAATTTGCAAAGGGATATTTGGGAGCCCATAGGGGCCTACGGTGAAAAAGAAAATATACTCAGATGAAATCTGGAAAGAAGCTTTCTGAGAAACTGCTTAGTGTTCTGTTAATTCATCTCACAGAGATACATCTGTATTTCGTGGATCTCTTTGCTAGCCTTATTTCTGTGGATTCTGAGAACAGATATTTCGGATCCCTTTGAAGACTATAGGGCCATAGGAAATATCCTCCGATGACAAAGAGAAAGAAGCTTACTGAGAAACTTCTTTGTGTTCTGTGAAATCATCTCACAGAGTTACAGCTTTCCCCTCAAGAAGCCTTTCGCTAAGACAGTTCTTGTGGAATTGGCAAAGTGATATTTGGAAGCCCATAGAGGGTTAAGGTGAAAAAGGAAATATCCTCAGATGAAATCTGGAAAGAAGCTTTCTGAGAAACTGCTCTGTGATGTGTGACTTCCACTCACAGAGTTACATCTGTATTTCGTGGATCTCTTTGCTAGCCTTATTTCTGTGGAATCTGAGAACAGATATTTCGAATGCCTTTGAAGACTAAAGGGCAAAAGGAAATATCCTCCGATAACAAAGAGAAAGAAGCTTTCTGAGAAACTTCTTTTGTTCGGTGAAATCATCACACAGAGTTACAGCTTTCCCCTCAAAAAGCCTTTCGCTAAGACAGTTCTTGTGGACTGTCAAAGGGATATTTGGGAGCCCATAGAGGGCTATGGTGAAAAAGGAAATATCCTCAGATGAAATCTGGAAAGAAGCTTTCTGAGAAACTGCTCTGTGATGTGTGACTTCCACTCACAGAGTTACATCTGTATTTCGTGGATCTCTTTCCTAGCCTTATTTCTGTGGAATCTGAGAACAGATATTTCGGATCCCTTTGAAGACTATAGGGCCAAAGGAAATATCCTCCGATAACAAAGAGAAAGAAGCTTTCTGAGAAACTTCTTTGTGTTCTGTGAAATCATCTCACAGAGTTACAGCTTTCCCCTCAAGAAGCCTTTCGCTAAGACAGTTCTTGTGGAATTGGCATATGATATTTGAAAGCCCATAGAGGGCTATGGTGTATAAGGAAATAACCTCAGATGAAATCTGGAAAGAAGCTTTCTGAGAAACTGCTTAGTGTTCTGTTAATTCATCTCACAGAGTTACATCTGTATTTCGTGGATTTCTTTGCTAGCCTTATTTCTGTGGAATCTGAGAACAGGTATTTCGGATCCCTTTGAAGACTATAGGGCCAAAGGAAATATCCTCCGATAACAAACAGAAAGAAGCTTTCTAAGAAACTTCGTTGTGTTCTGTGAAATCATCTCATAGAGTTACAGCTTTCCCCTTAAGAAGCCTTTCGCTAAGACAGTTCTTGTGGAATTGGCAAAGTGATATTTGGAAGCCCATAGAGGGCTATGGTGAAAAAGGAAATATCCTCAGATGAAATATGGAAAGAAGCTTTCTGAGAAACTGCTCTGTGATGTGTGACTTCCACTCACAGAGTTACATCTGTATTTCGTGGATCTCTTTGCTAGCCTTATTTCTGTGGAATCTGAGAACAGATATTTCGGATCCCTTTGAAGACTATAGGGCCAAAGGAAATATCCTCCGATAACAAAGAGAAAGAAGCTTTCTGAGAAACTTCTTTGTGTTCTGTGAAATCATCTCACAGAGTTACAGCTTTCCCCTCAAGAAGCCTTTCGCTAAGACAGTTCTTGTGGAATTGGCATATGATATTTGAAAGCCCATAGAGGGCTATGGTGTATAAGGAAATATCCTCAGATGAAATCTGGAAAGAAGCTTTCTGAGAAACTGCTTAGTGTTCTGTTAATTCATCTCCCAGAGTTACATCTGTATTTCGTGGATTTCTTTGCTAGCCTTATTTCTGTGGAATCTGAGAACAGGTATTTCGGATCCCTTTGAAGACTATAGGGCCAAAGGAAATATCCTCCGATAACAAACAGAAAGAAGCTTTCTGAGAAACTTCGTTGTGTTCTGTGAAATCATCTCATAGAGTTACAGCTTTCCCCTTAAGAAGCCTTTCGCTAAGACAGTTCTTGTGGAATTGGCAAAGTGATATTTGGAAGCCCATAGAGGGCTATGGTGAAAAAGGAAATATCCTCAGATGAAATATGGAAAGAAGCTTTCTGAGAAACTGCTCTGTGATGTGTGACTTCCACTCACAGAGTTACATCTGTATTTCGTGGATCTCTTTGCTAGCCTTATTTCTGTGGAATCTGAGAACAGATATTTCGGATCCCTTTGAAGACTATAAGGCCAAAGGAAATATCCTCCGATAACAAAGAGAAAGAAGCTTTCTGAGAAACTTCTTTGTGTTCTGTGAAATCATCTCACAGAGTTACAGCTTTCCCCTCAAGAAGCCTTTCACTAAGACAGTTCTAGTGTAATTGGCAAAGGGATATTTGGGAGCCCATAGGGGCCTACGGTGAAAAAGAAAATATACTCAGGTGAAATCTGGAAAGAAGCTTTCTGAGAAACTGCTTAGTGTTCTGTTAATTCATCTCACAGAGATACATCTGTATTTCGTGGATCTCTTTGCTAGCCTTATTTCTGTGGAATCTGAGAACAGATATTTCGGATCCCTTTGAAGACTATAGGGCCAAAGGAAATATCCTCCGATAACAAAGAGAAAGAAGCTTTCTGAGAAACTTCTTTGTGTTCTGTGAAATCATCTCAAAGAGTTACACCTTTCCCCTCAAGAAGCCTTTCGCTAAGACAGTTCTTGTGGAATTGGCAAAGTGATATTTGGAAGCCCATAGAGGGCTATGATGAAAAAGGAAATATCCTCAGATGAAATCTGGAAAGAAGCTTTCTGAGAAACTGCTCTGTGATGTGTGACTTCCACTCACAGAGTTACATCTATATTTCGTGGATCTCTTTCCTAGCCTTATTTCTGTGGAATCTGAGAACAGATATTTCGGATCCCTTTGAAGACTATAGGGCCAAAGGAAATATCCTCCGATAACAAAGAGATAGAAGCTTTCTGAGAACCTTCTTTGTGTTCTGTGAAATCATCTCACAGAGTTACAGCTTTCCCCTCAAGAAGCCTTTCGCTAAGACAGTTCTTGTGGAATTGGCATATGATATTTGGAAGCCCATAGAGGGCTATGGTGTATAAGGAAATATCCTCAGATGAAATCTGGAAAGAAGCTTTCTGAGAAACTGCTTAGTGTTCTGTTAATTCATCTCACAGAGTTACATCTGTATTTCGTGGATCTCTTTGCTAGCCTTATTTCTGTGGAATCTGAGAACAGATATTTCGGATCCCTTTGAAAACTATAGGGCCAAAGGAAATATCCTCCAATAACAAAGAGAAAGAAGCTTTCTGAGAAACTTCTTTGTGTTCTGTGAAATCATCTCATAGAGTTACAGCTTTCCCCTCATGAAGCCTTTCGCTAAGACAGTTCTTGTGGAATTGGCAAAGTGATATTTGGAAGCCCATAGAGGGCTATGGTGAAAAAGGAAATATCCTCAGATGAAATCTGGAAAGAAGCTTTCTGAGAAACTGCTCTGTGATGTGTGACTTCCACTCACAGAGTTACATCTGCATTTCGTGGATCTCTTTGCTAGCCTTATTTCTGTGGAATCTTAGAACAGATATTTCGGATCCCTTTGAAGACTATAGGGCCAAAGGAAATATCCTCCGATAACAAAGAGAAAGAAGCTTTCTGAGAAACTTCTTTGTGTTCTGTGAAATCATCTCACAGAGTTACAGCTTTCCCCTCAAGAAGCCTTTCGCTAAGACAGTTCTTGTGGAATTGGCAAAGTGATATTTGGAAGCCCATAGAGGGCTAAGGTGAAAAAGGAAATATCCTCAGATGAAATCTGGAAAGAAGCTTTCTGAGAAACTGCTCTGTGATGTGTGACTTCCACTCACAGAGTTACATCTGTATTTCGTGGATCTCTTTGCTAGCCTTATTTCTGTGGAATCTGAGAACAGATATTTCGAATGCCTTTGAAGACTATAGGGCAAAAGGAAATATCCTCTGATAACAAAGAGAAAGAAGCTTTCTGAGAAACTTCTTTTGTTCGGTGAAATCATCACACAGAGTTACAGCTTTCCCCTCAAAAAGCCTTTCGCTAAGACAGTTCTTGTGGACTGGCAAAGGGATATTTGGGAGCCAATAGAGGGCTATGGTGAAAAAGGAAATATCCTCAGATGAAATCTGGAAAGAAGATTTCTGAGAAACTGCTCTGTGATGTGTGACTTCCACTCACAGAGTTACATCTGTATTTCGTGGATCTCTTTCCTAGCCTTATTTCTGTGGAATCTGAGAACAGATATTTCGGATCCCTTTGAAGACTATAGGGCCAAAGGAAATATCCTCCGATAACAAAGAGAAAGAAGCTTTCTGAGAAACTTCTTTGTGTTCTGTGAAATCATCTCACAGAGTTACAGCTTTCCCCTCAAGAAGCCTTTCGCTAAGACAGTTCTTGTGGAATTGGCATATGATATTTGGAAGCCCATAGAGGGCTATGGTGAAAAAGGAAATATCTTCAGATGAAATATGGAAAGAAGCTTTCTGAGAAACTGCTCTGTGATGTGTGACTCCCACTCACAGAGTTACATCTGTATTTCGTGGATCTCTTTGCTAGCCTTATTTCTGTGGAATCTGAGAACAGATATTTCGGATCCCTTTGAAGACTATAGGGCTAAAGGAAATATCCTCCGATAACAAAGAGAAAGAAGCTTTCTGAGAAACTTCTTTGTGTTCTGTGAAATCATCTCACAGAGTTACAGCTTTCCCCTCAAGAAGCCTTTCACTAAGACAGTTCTAGTGTAATTGGCAAAGGGATATTTGGGAGCCCATAGGGGCCTACGGTGAAAAAGAAAATATACTCAGATGAAATCTGGA
Organism: Macaca mulatta; assembly: GCF_049350105.2. NCBI lineage: Eukaryota > Metazoa > Chordata > Mammalia > Primates > Cercopithecidae > Macaca > Macaca mulatta. The sequence goes on along the minus strand of NC_133422.1, from coordinate 48,932,693 downwards.
AAGAAGCTTTCTGAGAAACTGCTTAGTGTTCTGTTAATTCATCTCACAGAGATACATCTGTATTTCGTGGATCTCTTTGCTAGCCTTATTTCTGTGGATTCTGAGAACAGATATTTCGGATCCCTTTGAAGACTATAGGGCCAAAGGAAATAACCTCCGATAACAAAGAGAAAGAAGCTTTCTGAGAAACTTCTTTGTGTTCTGTGAAATCATCTCAAAGAGTTACACCTTTCCCCTCAAGAAGCCTTTCGCTAAGACAGTTCTTGTGGAATTGGCAAAGTGATATTTGGAAGCCCATAGAGGGCTATAGTGAAAAAGGAAATATCCTCAGATGAAATCTGGAAAGAAGCTTTCTGAGAAACTGCTCTGTGATGTGTGACTTCCACTCACAGAGTTACATCTATATTTCGTGGATCTCTTTCCTAGCCTTATTTCTGTGGAATCTGAGAACAGATATTTCGGATCCCTTTGAAGACTATAGGGCCAAAGGAAATATCCTCCGATAACAAAGAGAAAGAAGCTTTCTGAGAACCTTCTTTGTGTTCTGTGAAATCATCTCACAGAGTTACAGATTTCCCCTCAAGAAGCCTTTCGCTAAGACAGTTCTTGTGGAATTGGCAAAGGGATATTTGGAAGCCCGTAGAGGGCTATGGTGAAAAAGGAAATATACACAGATGAAATCTGGAAAGAAGCTTTCTGAGAAACTGCTTAGTGTTCTGTTAATTCATCTCACAGAGTTACATCTGTATTTCGTGGATCTCTTTGCTAGCCTTATTTCTGTGGAATCTGAGAACAGATATTTCGGATCCCTTGAAAGACTATAGGGCCAAAGGAAATATCCTCCAATAACAAAGAGAAAGAAGCTTTCTGAGAAACTTCTTTGTGTTCTGTGAAATCATCTCACAGAGTTACAGATTTCCCCTCATGAAGCCTTTCGCTAAGACAGTTCTTGTGGAATTGGCAAAGTGATATTTGGAAGCCCATAGAGGGCTATGGTGAAAAAGGAAATATCCTCAGATGAAATCTGGAAAGAAGCTTTCTGAGAAACTGCTCTGTGATGTGTGACTTCCACTCACAGAGTTCCATCTGCATTTCGTGGATCTCTTTGCTAGCCTTATTTCTGTGGAATCTGAGAACAGATATTTCGGATCCCTTTGAAGACTATAGGGCCAAAGGAAATATCCTCCGATAACAAAGAGAAAGAAGCTTTCTGAGAAACTTCTTTGTGTTCTGTGAAATCATCTCACAGAGTTACAGCTTTCCCCTCAAGAAGCCTTTCGCTAAGACAGTTCTTGTGGAATTGGCAAAGTGATATTTGGAAGCCCATAGAGGGCTATGGTGAAAAAAGAAATATCCTCAGATGAAATCTGGAAAGAAGCTTTCTGAGAAACTGCTTAGTGTTCTGTTAATTCATCTCACAGAGTTACATCTGTATTTCGTAGATGTCTTTGCTAGCCTTATTTCTGTGGAATCTGAGAACAGATATTTCGGATCCCTTTGAAGACTATAGGGCCAAAGGAAATATCCTCCGATAACAAAGAGAAAGAAGCTTTCTGAGAAACTTCTTTGTGTTCTGTGAAATCATCTCACAGAGTTACAGCTTTCCCCTCAAGAAGCCTTTCGCTAAGACAGTTCTTGTGGAATTGGCAAAGTGATATTTGGAAGCCCATAGAGGGCTATGGTGAAAAAGGAAATATCCTCAGATGAAATCTGGAAACAAGCTTTCTGAGAAACTGCTCTGTGATGTGTGACTTCCACTCACAGAGTTACATCTGTATTTCGTGGATCTCTTTGCTAGCCTTATTTCTGTGGAATCTGAGAACAGATATTTCGGATCCCTTAGAAGACTATAGGGCCAAAGGAAATATCCTCCGATAACAAAGAGAAAGAAGCTTTCTGAGAAACTTCTTTGTGTTCTGTGAAATCATCTCACAGAGTTACAGCTTTCCCCTCAAGAAGCCTTTCGCTAAGACAGTTCTTGTGGAATTGGCAAAGTGATATTTGGAAGCCCATAGAGGCCTATGGTGAAAAAGGAAATATCCTCAGATGAAATCTGGAAAGAAGCTTTCTGAGAAACTGCTTAGTGTTCTGTTAATTCATCTCACAGAGTTACATCTGTATTTCGTGGATCTCTTTGCTAGCCTTATTTCTGTGGAATCTGAGAACAGATATTTCGGATCCCTTTGAAGACCATAGGGCCAAAGGAAATATCCTCCGATAACAAAGAGAAAGAAGCTTTCTGAGAAACTTCTTTGTGTTCTGTGAAATCATCTCACAGAGTTACACCTTTCCCCTCAAGAAGCCTTTCGCTAAGACAGTTCTTGTGGAATTTGCAAAGTGATATTTGGAAGCCCATAGAGGCCTATGGTGAAAAAGGAAATATCCTCAGATGAAATCTGGAAGGAAGCTTTCTGAGAAACTGCTCTGTGATGTGTGATTTCTACTCACAGAGTTACATCTGTATTTCATGGATCTCTTTGCTAGCCTTATTTCTGTGGAATCTGAGAACAGATATTTGGGATCCCTTTGAAGGCTATAGGGCCATAGGAAATATCCTCCGATGACAAAGAGAAAGAAGCTTTCTGAGAAACTTCTTTGTGTTCTGTGAAATCATCTCACAGAGTTACAGCTTTCCCTTCAAGAAGCCTTTCGCTAAGACAGTTCTTGTGGAATTGGCAAAGTGATATTTGGAAGCCCATAGAGGGCTAAGGTGAAAAAGGAAATATCCTCAGATGAAATCTGGAAAGAAGCTTTCTGAGAAACTGCTCTGTGATGTGTGACTTCCACTCACAGAGTTACATCTGTATTTCGTGGATCTCTTTGCTAGCCTTATTTCTGTGGAATCTGAGAACAGATATTTCGGATCCCTTTGAAGACTATAGGGCCAAAGGAAATATCCTCCGATAACAAAGAGAAAGAAGCTTTCTGAGAAACTTCTTTTGTTCTGTGAAATCATCACACAGAGTTACAGCTTTCCCCTCAAAAAGCCTTTCGCTAAGACAGTTCTTGTGGATTGGCAAAGGGATATTTGGGAGCCCATAGAGGGCTATGGTGAAAAAGGAAATATCCTCAGATGAAATCTGGAAAGAAGATTTCTGAGAAACTGCTCTTTGATGTGTGACTTCCACTCACAGAGTTACATCTGTATTTCGTGGATCTCTTTCCTAGCCTTATTTCTGTGGAACCTAAGAAGAGATATTTCGGATCCCTTTGAAGACTATAGGGCCAAAGGTAATATCCTCCGATAACAAAGAGAAAGAAGCTTTCTGAGAAACTTCTTTGTTTTCTGTGAAATCATCTCACAGAGTTACAGCTTTCCCCTCAAGAAGCCTTTCGCTACGACAGTTCTTGTGGAATTGGCATATGATATTTGGAAGCCCATAGAGGGCTATGGTGAAAAAGGAAATATCCTCAGATGAAATCTGGAAAGAAGCTTTCTGAGAAACTGCTTAGTGTTCTCTTAATTCATCTCAAAGAGTTACATCTGTATTTCGTGGATCTCTTTGCTAGCCTTATTTCTGTGGAATCTGAGAACAGATATTTCGGATCCCTTTGAAGACTATAGGGCCAAAGGAAATATCCTCCGATAACAAAGAGAAAGAAGCTTTCTGAGAAACTTCTTTGTGTTCTGTGAAATCATCTCACAGAGTTACAGCTTTCCCCTCAAGAAGCCTTTCGCTGAGACAGTTCTTGTGGAATTGGAAAAGGGATATTTGGGAGCTCATTGAGGCCTATGGTGAAAATGGAAATATCCTCAGATGAAATTTGTAAAGAAGCTTTCTGAGAAACTGCTTAGTGTTCTGTTAATTCATCTCACAAAGTTACATCTGTATTTCGTGGATCTCTTTGCTAGCCTTATTTCTGTGGAATCTGAGAACAGATATTTCGGATCCCTTTGAAGACTATAGGGCCAAAGGAAATATCCTCCTATAACAAAGAGAAAGAAGCTTTCTGAGAAACTTCTTTGTGTTCTGTGAAATCATCTCACAGATTTACAGCTTTCCCCTCAAGAAACCTTTCGCTAAGACAGTTCTTGTGGAATTGGCAGTGTGATATTTTTAAGCCCATAGAGGGCTATGGTGAAAAAGGAAATATCCTCAGATGAAATCTGGAAAGAAGCTTTCTGAGAAACTGGTCTGTGATGTGTGACTCCCACTCACAGAGTTACATCTGTATTTCGGGGATCTCTTTGCTAGCCTTATTTCTGTGGAATCTGAGAACAGATATTTCGGATCCCTTTGAAGACTATAGGGCCAAAGGAAATATCCTCCGATAACAAAGAGAAAGAAGCTTTCTGAGAAACTTCTTTGTGTTCTGTGAAATCATCTCACAGAGTTACAGCTTTCCCCTCAAGAAGCCTTTCGCTAAGACAGTTCTTGTGGAATTGGAAAAGGGATATTTGGGAGCCCATGGAGGCCTATGGTGAAAAAGGAAATATCCTCAGATGAAATTTGGAAAGAAGCTTTCTGAGAAACTGCTTAGTGTTCTGTTAATTCATCTCACAGAGATACATCTGTATTTCGTGGATCTCTTTGCTAGCCTTATTTCTGTGGAATCTGAGAACAGATATTTTGGATCCCTTTGAAGACTATAGGGCCAAAGGAAATATCCTCCGATAACAAAGAGAAAGAAGCTTTCTGAGAAACTTCTTTGTGTTCTGTGAAATCATCTCATAGAGTTACAGCTTTCCCCTCAAGAAGCCTTTCGCTAAGACAGTTCTTGTGGAATTGGCAAAGTGATATTTGGAAGCTCATAGAGGGCTATGGTGAAAAAGGAAATATCCTCAGATGAAATCTGGAAAGAAGCTTTCTGAGAAACTGCTCTGTGATGTGTGACTTCCACTCACAGAGTTACATCTGTATTTCGTGGATCTCTTTGCTAGCCTTATTTCTGTGGAATCTGAGAACAGATATTTCGGATCCCTTTGAAGACTATAGGGCCAAAGGAAATATCCTCGGATAACAAAGAGAAAGAAGCTTTCTGAGAAACTTCTTTGTGTTCTGTGAAATCATCTCATAGAGTTACAGCTTTCCCCTCAAGAAGCCTTTCGCTAAGACAGTTCTTGTGGAATTGGCAAAGTGATATTTGGAAGCTCATAGAGGGCTATGGTGAAAAAGGAAATATCCTCAGATGAAATCTGGAAAGAAGCTTTCTGAGAAACTGCTCTGTGATGTGTGACTTCCACTCACAGAGTTACATCTGTATTTCGTGGATCTCTTTGCTAGCCTTATTTCTGTGGAATCTGAGAAGAGATATTTCGGATCCCTTTGAAGACTATAGGGCCAAAGGAAATATCCCCCGATAACAAAGAGAAAGAAGCTTTCTGAGAAACTTCTTTGTGTTCTGTGAAATCATCTCACAGAGTTACAGCTTTCCCCTCAAGAAGCCTTTCTCTAAGACAGTTCTTGTGGAATTGGCAAAGGGATATTTGGGAGCCCATAGGGGCCTACGGTGAAAAAGGAAATATCCTGAGATGAAATCTGGAAAGAAGCCTTCTGAGAAACTGCTTAGTGTTCTGTTAATCCATCTCACAGAGTTACATCTGTATTTCGTGGATCTCTTTGCTAGCCTTATTTCTGTGGATTCTGAGAACAGATATTTCGGATCCCTTTGAAGACTACAGGGCCATAGGAAATATCCTCCGATAACAAAGAGAAAGAAGCTTTCTGAGAAACTTCTTTGTGTTCTGTGAAATCATCTCACAGAGTTACACCTTTCCCCTCAAGAAGCCTTTTGCTAAGACAGTTCTTGTGGAATTGGCAAACTGATATTTGGAAGCCCATAGAGGGCTATGGTGAAAAAGGAAATATCCTCAGATGAAATCTGGAAAGAAGCTTTCTGAGAAACTGCTCTGTGATGTGTGACTTCCACCCACAGAGTTACATCTGTATTTCGTGGATCTCTTTGCTAGCCTTATTTCTGTGGAATCTGAGAACAGATATTTCCGATCCCTTTGAAGACTATAGGGCCAAAGGAAATATCCTCCGATAACAAAGAGAAAGAAGCTTTCTGAGAAACTTCTTTGTGTTCTGTGAAATCATCTCACAGAGTTACAGCTTTCCCCTCAAGAAGCCTTTCGCTAAGACAGTTCTTGTGGAATTGGCAAAGTGATATTTGGAAGCCCATAGAGGGCTATGGTGAAAAAAGAAATATCCTCAGATGAAATCTGGAAAGAAGCTTTCTGAGAAACTGCTTAGTGTTCTGTTAATTCATCTCACAGTGTTACATCTGTATTTCGTGGATCTCTTTGCTAGCCTTATTTCTGTGGAATCTGAGAAGAGATATTTCGGATCCCTTTGAAGAGTATAGGACCAAAGGGAATATCCTCTGATAACAAAGAGAAAGAATCTTTCTGAGAAACTTCTTTGTGTTCTGTGAAATCATCTCACACAGTTACAGCTTTCCCCTCTAGAAGCCTTTCACTAAGACAGTTCTTGTGGAATTGGCAAAGGGATATTTGGAAGCCCATAGAGCCCTATGGTGAAAAAGGAAATATCCTCAGATGAAATCTGGAAAGAAGCTTTCTGAGAAACTGCTTAATGTTCTGTTAATTCATCTCACAGAGTTACATCTGTATTTCGTGGATGTCTTTGCTAGCCTTATTTCTGTGGAATCTGAGAACAGATATTTCGGATCCCTTTGAAGACTATAGGGCCAAAGGAAATATCCTCCGATAACAAAGAGAAAGAAGCTTTCTGAGAAACTTCTTTGTGTTCTGTGAAATCATCTCACAGAGTTACAGCTTTCCCCTCAAGAAGCCTTTCGCTAAGACAGTTCTTGTGGAATTGGCAAAGTGATATTTGGAAGCCCATAGAGGGCTATGGTGAAAAAGGAAATATCCTCAGATGAAATCTGGAAAGAAGCTTTCTGAGAAACTGCTCTCTGATGGGTGACTTCCACTCACAGAGTTACATCTGTATTTCGAGGATTTCTTTGCTAGCCGTATTTCTGTGGAATCTGAGAACAGATATTTCGGATCCCTTTGAAGACTATAGGGCCAAAGGAAATATCCTCCGATAACAAAGAGAAAGAAGCTTTCTGAGAAACTTCTTTGTGTTCTGTGAAATCATCTCACAGAGTTACAGCTTTCCCCTCAAGAAGCCTTTCGCTAAGACAGTTCTTGTGGAATTGGCAAAGTGATATTTGGAAGCCCATAGAGGCCTATGGTGAAAAAGGAAATATCCTCAGATGAAATCTGGAAAGAAGCTTTCTGAGAAACTGCTTAGTGTTCTGTTAATTCATCTCACAGAGTTACATCTGTATTTCGTGGATCTCTTTGCTAGCCTTATTTCTGTGGAATCTGAGAACAGATATTTCGGATCCCTTTGAAGACTATAGGGCCAAAGGAAATATCCTCCGATAACAAAGAGAAAGAAGCTTTCTGAGAAACTTCTTTGTGTTCTGTGAAATCATCTCACAGAGTTACAGCTTTCCCCTCAAGAAGCCTTTCGCTAAGACAGTTCTTGTGGAATTTGCAAAGTGATATTTGGAAGCCCATAGAGGGCTATGGTGAAAAAGGAAATATCCTCAGATGAAATCTGGAAAGAAGCTTTCTGAGAAACTGCACTGTGATGTGTGATTTCTACTCACAGAGTTACATCTGTATTTCGGGGATCTCTTTGCTAGCCTTATTTCTGTGGAATCTGAGAACAGATATTTGGGATCCCTTTGAAGACTATAGGGCCATAGGAAATATCCACCGATGACAAAGAGAAAGAAGCTTTCTGAGAAACTTCTTTGTGTTCTGTGAAATCATCTCACAGAGTTACAGCTTTCCCTTCAAGAAGCCTTTCGCTAAGACAGTTCTTGTGGAATTGGCAAAGTGATATTTGGAAGCCCATAGAGGGCTAAGGTGAAAAAGGAAATATCCTCAGATGAAATCTGGAAAGAAGCTTTCTGAGAAACTGCTCTGTGATGTGTGACTTCCACTCACAGAGTTACATCTGTATTTCGTGGATCTCTTTGCTAGCCTTATTTCTGTGGAATCTGAGAACAGATATTTCGGATCCCTTTGAAGACTATAGGGCCAAAGGAAATATCCTCCGATAACAAAGAGAAAGAAGCTTTCTGAGAAACTTCTTTTGTTCTGTGAAATCATCACACAGAGTTACAGCTTTCCCCTCAAAAAGCCTTTCGCTAAGACAGTTCTTGTGGATTGGCAAAGGGATATTTGGGAGCCCATAGAGGGCTATGGTGAAAAAGGAAATATCCTCAGATGAAATCTGCAAAGAAGATTTCTGAGAAACTGCTCTGTGATGTGTGACTTCCACTCACAGAGTTACATCTGTATTTCGTGGATCTCTTTCCTAGCCTTATTTCTGTGGATCCTAAGAAGAGATATTTCGTATCCCTTTGAAGACTATAGGGCCAAAGGTAATATCCTCCGATAACAAAGAGAAAGAAGCTTTCTGAGAAACTTCTTTGTTTTCTGTGAAATCATCTCACAGAGTTACAGCTTTCCCCTGAAGAAGCCTTTCGCTAAGACAGTTCTTGTGGAATTGGCATATGATATTTGGAAGCCCATAGAGGGCTATGGTGAAAAAGGAAATATCCTCAGATGAAATCTGGAAAGAAGCTTTCTGAGAAACTGCTTAGTGTTCTCTTAATTCATCTCACAGAGTTACATCTGTATTTCGTGGATCTCTTTGCTAGCCTTATTTCTGTGGAATCTGAGAACAGATATTTCGGATCCCTTTGAAGACTATAGGGCCAAAGGAAATATCCTCCGATAACAAAGAGAAAGAAGCTTTCTGAGAAACTTCTTTGTGTTCTGTGAAATCATCTCACAGAGTTACAGCTTTCCCCTCAAGAAGCCTTTTGCTGAGACAGTTCTTGTGGAATTGGAAAAGGGAAATTTGGGAGCTCATTGAGGCCTATGGTGAAAATGGAAATATCCTCAGATGAAATTTGGAAAGAAGCTTTCTGAGAAACTGCTTAGTGTTCTGTTAATTCATATCACAGAGTTACATCTGTATTTCGTGGATCTCTTTGCTAGCCTTATTTCTGTGGAATCTGAGAACAGATATTTCGGATCCCTTTGAAGACTATAGGGCCAAAGGAAATATCCTCGGATAACAAAGAGAAAGAAGCTTTCTGAGAAACTTCTTTGTGTTCTGTGAAATCATCTCATAGAGTTACAGCTTTCCCCTCAAGAAGCCTTTCGCTAAGACAGTTCTTGTGGAATTGGGAAAGTGATATTTGGAAGCTCATAGAGGGCTATGGTGAAAAAGGAAATATCCTCAGATGAAATCTGGAAAGAAGCTTTGTGAGAAACTGCTCTGTGATGTGTGACTTCCACTCACAGAGTTACATCTGTATTTCGTGGATCTCTTTGCTAGCCTTATTTCCGTGGAATCTGAGAACAGATATTTCGGATCCCTTTGAAGACTATAGGGCCAAAGGAAATATCCTCCGATAAGAAAGAGAAAGAAGCTTTCTGAGAAACTTCTTTGTGTTCTGTGAAATCATCTCACAGACTTACATCTTTCCCCTCAAGAAGCCTTTCACTAAGACAGTTCTTGTGGAATTGGCAAAGGGATATTTGGGAGCCCATAGGGGCCTACGGTGAAAAAGGAAATATCCTCAGATGAAATCTGGAAAGAAGCTTTCTGAGAAACTGCTTAGTGTTCTGTTAATTCATCTCACAGAGTTACATCTGTATTTCGTGGATCTCTTTGCTAGCCTTATTTCTGTGGATTCTGAGAACAGATATTTCGGATCCCTTTGAAGACTATAGGGCCAAAGGAAATATCCTCCGATAACAAAGATAAAGAAGCTTTCTGAGAAACTTCTTTGTGTTCTGTGAAATCATCTCAAAGAGTTACACCTTTCCCCTCAAGAAGCCTTTCGCTAAGACAGTTCTTGTGGAATTGGCAAAGTGATATTTGGAAGCCCATAGAGGGCTATGGTGAAAAAGGAAATATCCTCAGATGAAATCTGGAAAGAAGCTTTCTGAGAAACTGCTCTGTGATGTGTGACTTCCACTCACAGAGTTACATCTGTATTTCGTGGATCTCTTTCCTAGCCTTATTTCTGTGGAATCTGAGAACAGATATTTCGGATCCCTTTGAAGACTATAGGGCCAAAGGAAATATCCTCCGATAACAAAGAGAAAGAAGCTTTCTGAGAAACTTCTTTGTGTTCTGTGAAATCATCTCACAGAGTTACAGCTTTCCCCTCAAGAAGCCTTTCGCTAAGACAGTTCTTGTGGAATTGGCAAAGTGATATTTGGAAGCCCATAGAGGGCTATGGTGAAAAAGGAAATATCCTCAGATGAAATCTGGAAAGAAGCTTTCTGAGAAACTGCTCTGTGATGTGTGACTTCCACTCACAGAGTTACATCTGCATTTCGTGGATCTCTTTGCTAGCCTTATTTCTGTGGAATCTTAGAACAGATATTTCGGATCCCTTTGAAGACTATAGGGCCAAAGGAAATATCCTCCTATAACAAAGAGAAAGAAGCTTTCTGAGAAACTTCTTTGTGTTCTGTGAAATCATCTCACAGAGTTACAGCTTTCCCCTCAAGAAGCCTTTCGCTAAGACAGTTCTTGTGTAATTGGCAAAGTGATATTTGGAAGCCCATAGAGGGCTAAGGTTAAAAAGGAAATATCCTCAGATGAAATCTGGAAAGAAGCTTTCTGAGAAACTGCTCTGTGATGTGTGACTTCCACTCACAGAGTTACATCTGTATTTCGTGGATCTCTTTGCTAGCCTTATTTCTGTGGAATCTGAGAACAGATATTTCGAATGACTTTGAAGACTATAGGGCAAAAGGAAATATCCTCTGTTAACAAAGAGAAAGAAGCTTTCTGAGAAACTTCTTTTGTTCGGTGAAATCATCACACAGAGTTACAGCTTTCCCCTCAAAAAGCCTTTCGCTAAGACAGTTCTTGTGGACTGGCAAAGGGATATTTGGGAGCCAATAGAGGGCTATGGTGAAAAAGGAAATATCCTCAGATGAAATCTGGAAAGAAGATTTCTGAGAAACTGCTCTGTGATGTGTGACTTCCACTCACAGAGTTACATCTGTATTTCGTGGAACTCTTTCCTAGCCTTATTTCTGTGGAATCTGAGAACAGATATTTCGGATCCCTTTGAAGACTATAGGGCCAAAGGAAATATCCTCCGATAACAAAGAGAAAGAAGCTTTCTGAGAAACTTCTTTGTGTTCTGTGAAATCATCTCACAGAGTTACAGCTTTCCCCTCAAGAAGCCTTTCGCTAAGACAGTTATTGTGGAATTGGCATATGATATTTGGAAGCCCATAGAGGGCTATGGTGAAAAAGGAAATATCCTCAGATGAAATATGGAAAGAAGCTTTCTGAGAAACTGCTCTGTGATGTGTGACTTCCACTCACAGAGTTACATCTGTATTTCGTGGATCTCTTTGCTAGCCTTATTTCTGTGGAATCTGAGAACAGATATTTCGGATCCCTTTGAAGACTATAGGGCCAAAGGAAATATCCTCCGATAACAAAGAGAAAGAAGCTTTCTGAGAAACTTCTTTGTGTTCTGTGAAATCATCTCACAGAGTTACAGCTTTCCCCTCAAGAAGCCTTTCACTAAGACAGTTCTAGTGTAATTGGCAAAGGGATATTTGGGAGCCCATAGGGGCCTACGGTGAAAAAGAAAATATACACAGATGATATCTGGAAAGAAGCCTTCTGAGAAACTGCTTAGTGTTCTGTTAATTCATCTCACAGAGATACATCTGTATTTCGTGGATCTCTTTGCTAGCCTTATTTCTGTGGATTCTGAGAACAGATATTTCGGATCCCTTTGAAGACTATAGGGCCAAAGGAAATATCCTCCGATAACAAAGAGAAAGAAGCTTTCTGAGAAACTTCTTTGTGTTCTGTGAAATCATCTCAAAGAGTTACACCTTTCCCCTCAAGAAGCCTTTCGCTAAGACAGTTCTTGTGGAATTGGCAAAGTGATATTTGGAAGCCCATAGAGGGCTATAGTGAAAAAGGAAATATCCTCAGATGAAATCTGGAAAGAAGCTTTCTGAGAAACTGCTCTGTGATGTGTGACTTCCACTCACAGAGTTACATCTATATTTCGTGGATCTCTTTCCTAGCCTTATTTCTGTGGAATCTGAGAACAGATATTTCGGATCCCTTTGAAGACTATAGGGCCAAAGGAAATATCCTCCGATAACAAAGAGAAAGAAGCTTTCTGAGAACCTTCTTTGTGTACTGTGAAATCATCTCACAGAGTTACAGATATCCCCTCAAGAAGCCTTTCGCTAAGACAGTTCTTGTGGAATTGGCAAAGGGATATTTGGAAGCCCGTAGAGGGCTATGGTGAAAAAGGAAATATACACAGATGAAATCTGGAAAGAAGCTTTCTGAGAAACTGCTTAGTGTTCTGTTAATTCATCTCACAGAGTTACATCTGTATTTCGTGGATCACTTTGCTAGCCTTATTTCTGTGTAATCTGAGAACAGATATTTCGGAACCCTTTGAAGCCTATAGGGCCAAAGGAAATATCCTCCAATAACAAAGAGAAAGAAGATTTCTGAGAAACTTCTTTGTGTTCTGTGAAATCATCTCACAGAGTTACAGCTTTCCCTTCATGAAGCCTTTCGCTAAGACAGTTCTTGTGGAATTGGCAAAGTGATATTTGGAAGCCCATAGAGGGCTGTGGTGAAAAAGGAAATATCCTCAGATGAAATCTGGAAAGAAGCTTTCTGAGAAACTGCTCTGTGATGTGTGACTTCCACTCACACAGTTACATCTGTATTTCGTGGATCTCTTTGCTAGCCTTATTTCTGTGGAATCTGAGAACAGATATTTCGAATGCCTTTGAAGACTATAGGGCCAAAGGAAATATCCTCCGATAACAAAGAGAAAGAAGCTTTCTGAGAAACTTCTTTTGTTCGGTGAAATCATCACACAGAGTTACAGCTTTCCCCTCAAAAAGCCTTTCGCTAAGACAGTTCTTGTGGACTGGCAAAGGGATATTTGGGAGCCCATAGAGGGCTATGGTGAAAAAGGAAATATCCTCAGATGAAATCTCGAAAGAAGATTTCTGAGAAACTGCTCTGTGATGTGTGACTTCCACTCACAGAGTTACATCTGTATTTCGTGGATCTCTTTCCTAGCCTTATTTCTGTGGAATCTGAGAACAGATATTTCGGATCCCTTTGAAGACTATAGGGCCAAAGGAAATATCCTCCGATAACAAAGAGAAAGAAGCTTTCTGAGAAACTTCTTTGTGTTCTGTGAAATCATCTCACAGAGTTACAGCTTTCCCCTCAAGAAGCCTTTCGCTAAGACAGTTCTTGTGGAATTGGCATATGATATTTGGAAGCCCATAGAGGGCTATGGTGTATAAGGAAATATCCTCAGATGAAATCTGGAAAGAAGCTTTCTGAGAAACTGCTTAGTGTTCTGTTAATTCATCTCACAGAGTTACATCTGTATTTCGTGGATTTCTTTGCTAGCCTTATTTCTGTGGAATCTGAGAACAGGTATTTCGGATCCCTTTGAAGACTATAGGGCCAAAGGAAATATCCTCCGATAACAAACAGAAAGAAGCTTTCTGAGAAACTTCGTTGTGTTCTGTGAAATCATCTCATAGAGTTACAGCTTTCCCCTCAAGAAGCCTTTCGCTAAGACAGTTCTTGTGGAATTGGCAAAGTGATATTTGGAAGCCCATAGAGGGCTATGGTGAAAAAGGAAATATCCTCAGATGAAATCTGGAAAGAAGCTTTCTGAGAAACTGCTTAGTGTTCTGTTAATTCATCTCACAGAGTTACATCTGTATTTCGTGGATCTCTTTGCTAGCCTTATTTCTGTGGAATCTGAGAACAGATATTTCGGATCCCTTTGAAGACTATAGGGCCAAAGAAATATCCTCCGATAACAAAGAGAAAGAAGCTTTCTGAGAAACTTCTTTGTGTTCTGTGAAATCATCTCACAGAGTTACAGCTTTCCCCTCAAGAACCCTTTCGCTAAGACATTTCTTGAGGAATTGGCAAAGGGATATTTGGAAGCCCGTAGAGGGCTATGGTGAAAAAGGAAATATACACAGATGAAATCTGGAAAGAAGCTTTCTGAGAAACTGCTTAGTGTTCTGTTAATTCATCTCACAGAGTTACATCTGTATTTCGTGGATCTCTTTGCTAGCCTTATTTCTGTGGAATCTGAGAACAGATATTTCGGATCCCTTTGAACACTATAGGGCCAAAGGAAATATCCTCCAATAACAAAGAGAAAGAAGCTTTCTGAGAAACTTCTTTGTGTTCTGTGAAATCATATCACAGAGTTACAGCTTTCCCCTCATGAAGCCTTTCGCTAAGACAGTTCTTGTGGAATTGGCAAAGTGATATTTGGAAGCCCATAGAGGGCTATGGTGAAAAAGGAAATATCCTCAGATGAAATCTGGAAAGAAGCTTTCTGAGAAACTGCTCTGTGATGTGTGACTTCCACTCACAGAGTTACATCTGCATTTCGTGGATCTCTTTGCTAGCCTTATTTCTGTGGAATCTGAGAACAGATATTTCGGATCCCTTTGAAGACTATAGGGCCAAAGGAAATATCCTCCGATAACAAAGAGAAAGAAGCTTTCTGAGAAACTTCTTTGTGTTCTGTGAAATCATCTCACAGAGTTACAGCTTTCCCCTCAAGAAGCCTTTCGCTAAGACAGTTCTTGTGGAATTGGCAAAGGGATATTTGGAAGCCCATAGAGGCCTAGAGTGAAAAAGGAAATATCCTCACATGAAATCTGGATAGCAGATTTCTGAGAAACTGCTAAGTGTTCTGTTAATTCATCTCACAGAGTTACATCTGTATTTCGTGGATCTCTTTGCTAGCCTTATTTCTGTGGAATCTCAGAACAGATATTTCGGATCCCTTTGAAGACAATAGGGCCAAAGGAAATATCCTCCGATAACAAAGAGAAAGAAGCTTTCTGAGAAACTTCTTTGTGTTCTGTCAAATCATCTCAGAAAGTTACAGCTTGGCCCTCAGGAAGCCTTTCGCTAAGACAGTTCTTGTGGAATTGGCAAAGTGATATTTGGAAGCCCATAGAGGGCTATGGTGAAAAAGGAAATATCCTCAGATGAAATCTGGAAAGAAGCTTTCTGAGAAACTGCTCTGTGATGTGTGACTTCCACTCACAGAGTTACATCTGTATGTCATGGATCTCTTTGCTAGCCTTATTTCTGTGGAATCTGAGAACAGATAATTCGGATCCCTTTGAAGACTATAGGGCCAAAGGAAATATCCTCCGATAACAAAGAGAAAGAAGCTTTATGAGAAACTTCTTTGTGTTCTGTGAAATAGTCTCACAGAATTACAGCTTTCCCCTCAAGAAGCCTTTCGCTAAGACAGTTCTTGTGGAATTGGCAAAGGGATATTTGGAAGCCCATAGAGGCCTAGGGTAAAAAAGGAAATATCCTCAGATGAAATCTGGAAAGAAGCTTTCTGAGAAACTGCTAAGTGTTCTGTTAATTCATCTCAAAGAGTTACATCTGTATTTCGTGGATCTCTTTGCTAGCCTTATTTCTGTGGAATCTGAGAACAGATATTTCGGATCCCTTTGAAGACAATAGGGCCAAAGGAATATCCTCCGATAACAAAGAGAAAGAAGCTTTCTGAGAAACTTCTTTGTGTTCTGTGAAATCATCTCACAAGTTACAGCTTTCCCCTCAAGAAGCCTTTCGCTAAGACAGTTCTTGTGGAATAGGCAAAGTGATATTTTGAAGCCCATAGAGGGCTATGGTGAAAAAGGAAATATCCTCAGATGAAATCTGGAAAGAAGCTTTCTGAGAAACTGCTCTGTGATGTGTGACTTCCACTCACAGAGTTACATCTGTATTTCGTGGATCTCTTTGCTAGCCTTATTTCTGTGGAATCTGAGAACAGATATTTCGGATCCCTTTGAAGACTATAGGGCCAAAGGAAATATCCTCCGATAACAAAGAGAAAGAAGCTTTCTGAGAAACTTCTTTGTGTTCTGTGAAATCATCTCACAGAGTTACAGCTTTCCCCTCAAGAAGCCTTTCTCTAAGACAGTTCTTGTGGAATTGGCAAAGGGATATTTGGGAGCCCATGGAGGGCTATGGTGAAAAAGGAAATATCCTCAGATGAAATCTGGAAAGAAGCTTTCTGAGAAACTGCTCTGTGATGTGTGACTTCCACTCACCGAGTTACCTCTGTACTTCGTGGATCTCTTTGCTAGCCTTATATCTGTGGAATCTGAGAACAGATATTCCGGATCCCTTTGAAGACTATAGGACCAAAGGAAATATCCTCGGATAACAAAGAGAAAGAAGCTTTCTGAGAAACTTCTTTGTGTTCTGTGAAATCATCTCACAGAGTTACAGCTTTCCCCTCAAGAAGCCTTTCGCTAAGACAGTTCTTGTGGAATTGGCAAAGGGATATTTGGAAGCCCATAGAGGCCTATGGTGAAAAACGAAATATCCTCAGATGAAATCTGGAAAGAACCTTTCTGAGAAACTGCTTAGTGTTCTGTTAATTCATCTCACAGAGTTACATCTGTATTTCGTGGATCTCTTTGCTAGCCTTATTTCTGTGGAATCTGAGAACAGATATTTCGGATCCCTTTGAAGACTATAGGGCCAAAGGAAATATCCTCCGATAACAAAGAGAAAGAAGCTTTCTGAGAAACTTCTTTGTGTTCTGTGAAATCATCTCACAGAGTTACAGCTTTCACCTCAAGAAGCCTTTCGCTAAGACAGTTCTTGTGGAATTGGCAAAGGGATATTTGGAAGCCCATAGAGGCCTATGGTGAAAAACGAAATATCCTCAGATGAAATCTGGAAAGAACCTTTCTGAGAAACTGCTTAGTGTTCTGTTAATTCATCTCACAGAGTTACATCTGTATTTCGTGGATCTCTTTGCTAGCCTTATTTCTGTGGAATCTGAGAACAGATATTTCGGATCCCTTTGAAGACTATAGGGCCAAAGGAAATATCCTCCGATAACAAAGAGAAAGAAGCTTTCTGAGAAACTTCTTTGTGTTCTGTGAAATCATCTCACAGAGTTACAGCTTTCCCCACAAGAAGACTTTCGCTAAGACAGTTCTTGTGGAATTGGCAAAGTGATGTTTGGAAGCCCATAGAGGGCTATGGTGAAAAAGGAAATATCCACAGATGAAATCTGGAAAGAAGCTTTCTGAGAAACTGCTCTGTGATGTGTGGCTTCCACTCACAGAGTTACATCTGTATTTCGTGGATCTCTTTGCTAGCCTTATTTCTGTGGAATCTGAGAACAGATATTTCGGATCCCTTTGAAGACTATAGGGCCAAAGGAAATATCCTCCGATAACAAAGAGAAAGAAGCTTTCTGAGAAACTTCTTTGTGTTCTGTGAAATCATCTCACAGAGTTACAGCTTTCCCCTCAAGAAGCCTTTCGCTAAGACAGTTCTTGTGGAATTGGCAAAGTGATATTTGGAAGCCCATAGAGGGCTATGGTGAAAAAGGAAATATCCTCAGATGAAATCTGGAAAGAAGCTTTCTGAGAAACTGCTTAGTGTTCTGTTAATTCATCTCACAGAGTTACATCTGTATTTCGTGGATCTCTTTGCTAGCCTTATTTCTGTGGAATCTGAGAACAGATATTTCGGATCCCTTTGAAGACTATAGGGCCAAAGGAAATATCCTCCGATAACAAAGAGAAAGAAGCTTTCTGAGAAACTTCTTTGTGTTCTGTGAAATCATCTCAAAGACTTACAGCTTTCCCCTCAAGAAGCCTTTCGCTAAGACAGTTCTTGTGGAATTGGGAAAGTGATATTTGGAAGCCCATAGAGTTCTATGGTGAAAAAGGAAATATCCTCATATGAAATCTGGAAAGAAGCTTTCTGAGAAACTGCTCTGTGATGTGTGACTTCCACTCACAGAGTTACATCTGTATTTCGTGGATCTCTTTGCTAGCCTTATTTCTGTGGAATCTGAGAACAGATATTTCGGATCCCTTTGAAGACTATAGGGTTAAGGAAATATCCTCCGATAACAAAGAGAAAGAAGCTTTCTGAGAAACTTCTTTGTGTTCTGTGAAATCACCTCACAGAGTTACAGATTTCCCCTCAAGAAGCCTTTCGCTAAGACAGTTTTTGTGGAATTGGCAAAGTGATATTTGGAAGCCCATAGAGGGCTATGGTGAAAATGGAAATATCCTCTGATGAAATCTGGAAAGAAGCTTTCTTAGAAACTGCTTAGTGTTCTGTTAATTCATCTCACAGAGTTACATCTGTATTTCGGGGATCTCTTTGCTAACCTTATTTCTGTGGAATCTGAGAACAGATATTTCGGATCCCTTTGAAGACTATAGGGCCAAAGGAAATATCCTCCGATAACAAAGAGAAAGAAGCTTTCTGAGAAACTTCTTTGTGTTCTGTGAAATCATTTCACAGAGTTACAGCTTTCCCCTCAAGAAGCCTTTCGCTAAGACAGTTCTTGTGGAATTGGCAAAGTGATATTTGGAAGCCCATAGAGGGCTATGGTGAAAAAGGAAATATCCTCAGATGAAATCTGGAAAGAAGCTTTCTGAGAAACTGGTCTGTGATGTGTGACTCCCACTCACAGAGTTACATCTGTATTTCGGGGATCTCTTTGCTAGCCTTATTTCTGTGGAATCTGAGAACAGATATTTCGGATCCCTTTGAAGACTATAGGGCCAAAGGAAATATCCTCCGATAACAAAGAGAAAGAAGCTTTCTGAGAAACTTCTTTGTGTTCTGTGAAATCACCTCACAGAGTTACAGCTTTCCCCTCAAGAAGCCTTTCGCTAAGACAGTTCTTGTGAAATTGGCAAAGTGATATTTGGAAGCCCATAGAGGGCTACGGTGAAAAAGGAAATATCCTCAGATGAAATCTGAAAGAAGCTTTCTGAGAAACTGCTTAGTGTTCTGTTAATTCATCTCACAGAGTTACATCTGTATTTCGTGGATCTCTTTGCTAGCCTTATTTCTGTGGAATCTGAGAACAGATATTTCGGATCCAGTTGAAGACTATAGGGCCAAAGGAAATATCCTCCGATAACAAAGAGAAAGAAGCTTTCTGAGAAACTTCTTTGTGTTCTGTGAAATCATCTCACAGAGTTACAGCTTTCCCCTCTAGAAGCCTTTCGCTAAGACAGTTCTTGTGGAATTGGCAAAGGGATACTTGGAAGCCCATAGAGCCCTATGGTGAAAAAGGAAATATCCTCAGATGAAATCTGGAAAGAAGCTTTCTGAGAAACTGCTTAGTGTTCTGTTTATTCATCTCACAGAGTTACATCTGTATTTCCTGGATGTCTTTGCTAGACTTATTTCTGTGGAATCTAAGAACAGATATTTCGGATCCCTTTGAAGACTGTAGGGCCAAAGGAAATATCCTCCGATAACAAAGAGAAAGAAGCTTTCTGAGAAACTTCTTTGTGTCCTGTGAAATCATCTCACAGAGTTACAGCTTTCCCCTCAAGAAGCCTTTCGCTAAGACAGCTCTTGTGGAATTGGCAAAGTGATATTTGGAAGCCCATAGAGGGCTATGGTGAAAAAGGAAATATCCTCAGATGAAATCTGGAAAGAAGCTTTCTGAGAAACTGCTCTCTGATGTGTGACTTCCACTCACAGAGTTACATTTGTATTTCGTGGATCTCTTTGCTAGCCTTATTTCTGTGGAATCTGAGAACAGATATTTCGGATCCCTTTGAAGACTATACGGCCAAAGGAAATATCCTCCAATAACAAAGAGAAAGAAGCTTTCTGAGAAACTTCTTTGTGTTCTGTGAAATCATCTCACAGAGTTACAGCTTTCCCCTCAAGAAGCCTTTCGCTAAGACAGTTCTTGTGGAATTGGCAAAGGGATATTTGGAAGCCCATAGAGCCCTATGGTAAAAAAGGAAATATCCTCAGATGAAATCTGGAAAGAAGCTTTCTGAGAAACTGCTTAGTGTTCTGTTAATTCATCTCACAGAGTTACATCTGTATTTCGTGGATCTCTTTGCTAGCCTTATTTCTCTGGAATCTGAGAACAGATATTTCGGATCCCTTTGAAGACTATAGGGCCAAAGGAAATATCCTCCGATAACAAAGAGAAAGAAGCTTTCTGAGAAACTTCTTTGTGTTCTGTGAAATCATCTCACAGAGTTACAGCTTTCCCCTCAAGAAGCCTTTCGCTAAGACAGTTCTTGTGGAATTGGCAAAGTGATGTTTGGAAGCCCATAGAGGGCTATGGTGAAAAAGGAAATATCCACAGATGAAATCTGGAAAGAAGCTTTCTGAGAAACTGCTCTGTGATGTGTGGCTTCCACTCACAGAGTTACATCTGTATTTCGTGGATCTCTTTGCTAGCCTTATTTCTGTGGAATCTGAGAACAGATATTTCGGATCCCTTTGAAGACTATAGGGCCAAAGGAAATATCCTCCGATAACAAAGAGAAAGAAGCTTTCTGAGAAACTTCTTTGTGTTCTGTGAAATCATCTCACAGAGTTACAGCTTTCCCCTCAAGAAGCCTTTCGCTAAGACAGTTCTTGTGGAATTGGCAAAGTGATATTTGGAAGCCCATAGAGTTCTATGGTGAAAAAGGAAATATCCTCAGATGAAATCTGGAAAGAAGCTTTCTGAGAAACTGCTTAGTGTTCTGTTAATTCATCTCACAGAGTTACATCTGTATTTCGTGGATCTCTTTGCTAGCCTTATTTCTGTGGAATCTGAGAACAGATATTTCGGATCCCTTTGAAGACTATAAGGCCAAAGGAAATATCCTCCGATAACAAAGAGAAAGAAGCTTTCTGAGAAACTTCTTTGTGTTCTGTGAAATCATCTCAAAGAGTTACAGCTTTCCCCTCAAGAAGCCTTTCGCTAAGACAGTTCTTGTGGAATTGGGAAAGTGATATTTGGAAGCCCATAGAGTTCTATGGTGAAAAAGGAAATATCCTCATATGAAATCTGGAAAGAAGCTTTCTGAGAAACTGCTCTGTGATGTGTGACTTCCACTCACAGAGTTACATCTGTATTTCGTGGATCTCTTTGCTAGCCTTATTTCTGTGGAATCTGAGAACAGATATTTCGGATCCCTTTGAAGACTATAGGGCCAAAGGAAATATCCTCCGATAACAAAGAGAAAGAAGCTTTCTGAGAAACTTCTTTGTGTTCTGTGAAATCATCTCACAGAGTTACAGCTTTCCCCACAAGAAGCCTTTCGCTAAGACAGTTCTTGTGGAATTGGCAAAGTGATGTTTGGAAGCCCATAGAGGGCTATGGTGAAAAAGGAAATATCCACAGATGAAATCTGGAAAGAAGCTTTCTGAGAAACTGCTCTGTGATGTGTGGCTTCCACTCACAGAGTTACATCTGTATTTCGTGGATCTCTTTGCTAGCCTTATTTCTGTGGAATCTGAGAACAGATATTTCGGATCCCTTTGAAGACTATAGGGCCAAAGGAAATATCCTCCGTTAACAAAGAGAAAGAAGCTTTCTGAGAAACTTCTTTGTGTTCTGTGAAATCATCTCACAGAGTTACAGCTTTCCCCTCAAGAAGCCTTTCGCTAAGACAGTTCTTGTGGAATTGGCAAAGTGATATTTGGAAGCCCATAGAGGGCTATGGTGAAAAAGGAAATATCCTCAGATGAAATCTGGAAAGAAGCTTTCTGAGAAACTGCTTAGTGTTCTGTTAATTCATCTCACAGAGTTACATCTGTATTTCGTGGATCTCTTTGCTAGCCTTATTTCTGTGGAATCTGAGAACAGATATTTCGGATCCCTTTGAAGACTATAGGGCCAAAGGAAATATCCTCCGATAACAAAGAGAAAGAAGCTTTCTGAGAAACTTCTTTGTGTTCTGTGAAATCATCTCAAAGAGTTACAGCTTTCCCCTCAAGAAGTCTTTCGCTAAGACAGTTCTTGTGGAATTGGGAAAGTGATATTTGGAAGCCCATAGAGTTCTATGGTGAAAAAGGAAATATCCTCATATGAAATCTGCAAAGAAGCTTTCTGAGAAACTGCTCTGTGATGTGTGACTTCCACTCACAGAGTTACATCTGTATTTCGTGGATCTCTTTGCTAGCCTTATTTCTGTGGAATCTGAGAACAGATATTTCGGATCCCTTTGAAGACTATAGGGTTAAAGGAAATATCCTCCGATAACAAAGAGAAAGAAGCTTTCTGAGAAACTTCTTTGTGTTCTGTGAAATCACCTCACAGAGTTACAGATTTCCCCTCAAGAAGCCTTTCGCTAAGACAGTTTTTGTGGAATTGGCAAAGTGATATTTGGAAGCCCATACAGGGCTATGGTGAAAATGGAAATATCCTCTGATGAAATCTGGAAAGAAGCTTTCTTAGAAACTGCTTAGTGTTCTGTTAATTCATCTCACAGAGTTACATCTGTATTTCGGGGATCTCTTTGCTAACCTTATTTCTGTGGAATCTGAGAACAGATATTTCGGATCCCTTTGAAGACTATAGGGCCAAAGGAAATATCCTCCGATAACAAAGAGAAAGAAGCTTTCTGAGAAATTTCTTTGTGTTCTGTGAAATCATCTCACAGAGTTACAGCTTTCCCCTCAAGAAGCCTTTCGCTAAGACAGTTCTTGTGGAATTGGCAAAGTGATATTTGGAAGCCCATAGAGGGCTATGGTGAAAAAGGAAATATCCTCAGATGAAATCTGGAAAGAAGCTTTCTGAGAAACTGGTCTGTGATGTGTGACTCCCACTCACAGAGTTACATCTGTATTTCGGGGATCTCTTTGCTAGCCTTATTTCTGTGGAATCTGAGAACAGATATTTCGGATCCCTTTGAAGACTATAGGGCCAAAGGAAATATCCTCCGATAACAAAGAGAAAGAAGCTTTCTGAGAAACTTCTTTGTGTTCTGTGAAATCACCTCACAGAGTTACAGCTTTCCCCTCAAGAAGCCTTTCGCTAAGACAGTTCTTGTGAAATTGGCAAAGTGATATTTGGAAGCCCATAGAGGGCTACGGTGAAAAAGGAAATATCCTCAGATGAAATCTGAAAGAAGCTTTCTGAGAAACTGCTTAGTGTTCTGTTAATTCATCTCACAGAGTTACATCTGTATTTCGTGGATCTCTTTGCTAGCCTTATTTCTGTGGAATCTGAGAACAGATATTTCGGATCCAGTTGAAGACTATAGGGCCAAAGGAAATATCCTCCGATAACAAAGAGAAAGAAGCTTTCTGAGAAACTTCTTTGTGTTCTGTGAAATCATCTCACAGAGTTACAGCTTTCCCCTCTAGAAGCCTTTCGCTAAGACAGTTCTTGTGGAATTGGCAAAGGGATACTTGGAAGCCCATAGAGCCCTATGGTGAAAAAGGAAATATCCTCAGATGAAATCTGGAAAGAAGCTTTCTGAGAAACTGCTTAGTGTTCTGTTTATTCATCTCACAGAGTTACATCTGTATTTCGTGGATGTCTTTGCTAGACTTATTTCTGTGGAATCTAAGAACAGATATTTCGGATCCCTTTGAAGACTGTAGGGCCAAAGGAAATATCCTCCGATAACAAAGAGAAAGAAGCTTTCTGAGAAACTTCTTTGTGTCCTGTGAAATCATCTCACAGAGTTACAGCTTTCCTCTCAAGAAGCCTTTCGCTAAGACAGCTCTTGTGGAATTGGCAAAGTGATATATGGAAGCCCATAGAGGGCTATGTTGAAAAAGGAAATATCCTCAGATGAAATCTGGAAAGAAGCTTTCTGAGAAACTGCTCTCTGATGTGTGACTTCCACTCACAGAGTTACATTTGTATTTCGTGGATCTCTTTGCTAGCCTTATTTCTGTGGAATCTGAGAACAGATATTTCGGATCCCTTTGAAGACTATACGGCCAAAGGAAATATCCTCCAATAACAAAGAGAAAGAAGCTTTCTGAGAAACTTCTTTGTGTTCTGTGAAATCATCTCACAGAGTTACAGCTTTCCCCTCAAGAAGCCTTTCGCTAAGACAGTTCTTGTGGAATTGGCAAAGGGATATTTGGAAGCCCATAGAGCCCTATGGTAAAAAAGGAAATATCCTCAGATGAAATCTGGAAAGAAGCTTTCTGAGAAACTGCTTAGTGTTCTGTTAATTCATCTCACAGAGTTACATCTGTATTTCGTGGATCTCTTTGCTAGCCTTATTTCTGTGGAATCTGAGAACAGATATTTCGGATCCCTTTGAAGACTATAGGGCCAAAGGAAATATCCTCCGATAACAAAGAGAAAGAAGCTTTCTGAGAAACTTCTTTGTGTTCTGTGAAATCATCTCACAGAGTTACAGCTTTCCCCACAAGAAGCCTTTCGCTAAGACAGTTCTTGTGGAATTGGCAAAGTGATGTTTGGAAGCCCATAGAGGGCTATGGTGAAAAAGGAAATATCCACAGATGAAATCTGGAAAGAAGCTTTCTGAGAAACTGCTCTGTGATGTGTGGCTTCCACTCACGCAGTTACATCTGTATTTCGTGGATCTCTTTGCTAGCCTTATTTCTGTGGAATCTGAGAACAGATATTTCGGATCCCTTTGAAGACTATAGGGCCAAAGGAAATATCCTCCGATAACAAAGACAAAGAAGCTTTCTGAGAAACTTCTTTGTGTTCTGTGAAATCATCTCACAGAGTTACAGGTTTCCCCTCAAGAAGCCTTTCGCTAAGACAGTTCTTGTGGAATTGGCAAAGTGATATTTGGAAGCCCATAGAGGGCTATGGTGAAAAAGGAAATATCCTCAGATGAAATCTGGAAAGAAGCTTTCTGAGAAACTGCTTAGTGTTCTGTTAATTCATCTCACAGAGTTACATCTGTATTTCGTGGATCTCTTTGCTAGCCTTATTTCTGTGGAATCTGAGAACAGATATTTCGGATCCCTTTGAAGACTATAGGGCCAAAGGAAATATCCTCCGATAACAAAGAGAAAGAAGCTTTCTGAGAAACTACTTTGTGTTCTGTGAAATCATCTCAAAGAGTTACAGCTTTCCCCTCAAGAAGCCTTTCGCTAAGACAGTTCTTGTGGAATTGGCAAAGTGATATTTGGAAGCCCATAGAGTTCTATGGTGAAAAAGGAAATATCCTCAGATGAAATCTGGAAAGAAGCTTTCTGAGAAACTGCTCTGTGATGTGTGACTTCCACTCAGAGAGTTACATCTGTATTTCGTGGATCTCTTTGCTACCCTTATTTCTGTGGAATCTGAGAACAGATATTTCGGATCCCTTTGAAGACTATAGGGTTAAAGGAAATATCCTCCGATAACAAAGAGAAAGAAGCTTACTGAGAAACTTCTTTGTGTTCTGTGAAATAACCTCACAGAGTTACAGATTTCCCCTCAAGAAGCCTTTCGCTAAGACAGTTTTTGTGGAATTGGCAAAGTGATATTTGGAAGCCCATAGAGGGCTATGGTGAAAATGGAAATATCCTCTGATGAAATCTGGAAAGAAGCTTTCTTAGAAACTGCTTAGTGTTCTGTTAATTCATCTCACAGTGTTACATCTGTATTTCGTGGATCTCTTTGCTAACCTTATTTCTGTGGAATCTGAGAACAGATATTTCGGATCCCTTTGAAGACTATAGGGCCAAAGGAAATATCCTCCGATAACAAAGAGAAAGAAGCTTTCTGAGAAACTTCTTTGTGTTCTGTGAAATCATCTCACAGAGTTACAGCTTTCCCCTCAAGAAGCCTTTCGCTAAGACAGTTCTTGTGGAATTGGCAAAGTGATATTTGGAAGCCCATAGAGGGCTATGGTGAAAAAGGAAATATCCTCAGATGAAATCTGGAAAGAAGCTTTCTGAGA
This sequence comes from Macaca mulatta, assembly GCF_049350105.2. NCBI lineage: Eukaryota > Metazoa > Chordata > Mammalia > Primates > Cercopithecidae > Macaca > Macaca mulatta. The sequence continues at coordinate 48,906,970 of NC_133422.1, read as the reverse complement.
AACTGGTCTGTGATGTGTGACTCCCACTCACAGAGTTACATCTGTATTTCGGTGATCTCTTTGCTAGCCTTATTTCTGTGGAATCTGAGAACAGATATTTCGGATCCCTTTGAAGACTATAGGGCCAAAGGAAATATCCACCGATAACAAAGAGAAAGAAGCTTTCTGAGAAACTTCTTTGTGTTCTGTGAAATCACCTCACAGAGTTACAGCTTTCCCCTCAAGAAGCCTTTCGCTAAGACAGTTCTTGTGAAATTGGCAAAGTGATATTTGGAAGCCCATAGAGGGCTATGGTGAAAAAGGAAATATCCTCAGATGAAATCTGAAAGAAGCTTTCTGAGAAACTGCTTAATGTTCTGTTAATTCATCTCACAGAGTTACATCTGTATTTCGTGGATCTCTTTGCTAGCCTTATTTCTGTGGAATCTGAGAACAGATATTTCGGATCCAGTTGAAGACTATAGGGCCAAAGGAAATATCCTCCGATAACAAAGAGAAAGAAGCTTTCTGAGAAACTTCTTTGTGTTCTGTGAAATCATCTCACAGAGTTACAGCTTTCCCCTCTAGAAGCCTTTCGCTAAGACAGTTCTTGTGGAATTGGCAAAGGGATACTTGGAAGCCCATAGAGCCCTATGGTGAAAAAGGAAATATCCTCAGATGAAATCTGGAAAGAAGCTTTCTGAGAAACTGCTTAGTGTTCTGTTTATTCATCTCACAGAGTTACATCTGTACTTCGTGGATGTCTTTGCTAGACTTATTTCTGTGGAATCTAAGAACAGATATTTCGGATCCCTTTGAAGACTGTAGGGCCAAAGGAAATATCCTCCGATAACAAAGAGAAAGAAGCTTTCTGAGAAACTTCTTTGTGTCCTGTGAAGTCATCTCACAGAGTTACAGCTTTCCCCTCAAGAAGCCTTTCGCTAAGACAGCTCTTGTGGAATTGGCAAAGTGATATTTGGAAGCCCATAGAGGGCTATGTTGAAAAAGGAAATATCCTCAGATGAAATCTGGAAAGAAGCTTTCTGAGAAACTGCTCTCTGATGTGTGACTTCCACTCACAGAGTTACATTTGTATTTCGTGGATCTCTTTCCTAGCCTTATTTCTGTGGAATCTGAGAACAGATATTTCGGATCCCTTTGAAGACTATAGGGCCAAAGGAAATATCCTCCGATAACAAAGAGAAAGAAGCTTTCTGAGAAACTTCTTTGTGTTCTGTGAAATCATCTCACAGAGTTACAGCTTTCCCCTCTAGAAGCCTTTCGCTAAGACAGTTCTTGTGGAATTGGCAAAGGGATATTTGGAAGCCCATAGAGGCCTATGGTGAAAAAGGAAATATCCTCAAATGAAATCTGGAAAGAAGCTTTCTGAGAAACTGCTTAGTGTTCTGTTAATTCATCTCACAGAGTTACATCTATATTTCGTGGATCTCTTTGCTAGCCTTATTTCTGTGGAATCTGAGAACAGATATTTCGGATCCAGTTGAAGACTATAGGGTTAAAGGAAATATCCTCCGATAACAAAGAGAAAGAAGCTTACTGAGAAACTTCTTTGTGTTCTGAGAAATCACCTCACAGAGTTACAAATTTCCCCTCAAGAAGCCTTTCGCTAAGACAGTTCTTGTGGAATTGGCAAAGTGATATTTGGAAGCCCATAGAGGGCTATGGTGAAAATGGAAATATCCTCAGATGTAATCTGGAAAGAAGCTTTCTGAGAAACTGCTTAGTGTTCTGTTAATTCATCTCACAGAGTTACATCTGTATTTCGTGGATCTCTTTGCTAGCCTTATTTCTGTGGAATCTGAGAACAGATATTTCGGATCCCTTTGAAGACTATAGGGCCAAAGGAAATATCCTCCCATAACAAAGAGAAAGAAGCTTTCTGAGAAACTTCTTTGTGTTCTGTGAAATCATCTCACAGAGTTACAGCTTTCCCCTCAAGAAGCCTTTCGCGAAAACAGTTCTTGTGGAATTGGCAAAGTGATATTTGGAAGCCCATAGAGGGCTATGGTGAAAAAGGAAATATCCACAAATGAAATCTGGAAAGAAGCTTTCTGAGAAACTTGTCTGTGATGTGTGACTCCCACTCACAGAGTTACTTCTGTATTTCGGGGATCTCTTTGCTAGCCTTATTTCTGTGGAATCTGAGAACAGATATTTCGGATCCCTTTGAAGACTATAGGGCCAAAGGAAATATCCTCCGATAACAAAGAGAAAGAAGCTTACTGAGAAACTTCTTTGTGTTCTGTGAAATCACCTCAAAGAGTTACAGCTTTCCCCTCAAGAAGCCTTTCGCTAAGACAGTTCTTGTGGAATTGGCAAAGTGATATTTGGAAGCCCTTAGAGGGCTATGGTGAAAAAGGAAATATCCTCAGATGAAATCTGGAAAGAAGCTTTCTGAGAAACTGCTCTGTGATGTGTGACTTCCACTCACAGAGTTACATCTGTATTTCGTGGATCTCTTTGCTAGCCTTATTTCTGTGGAATCTGAGAACAGATATTTCGGATCCCTTTGAAGACTATAGGGCCAAAGGAAATATCCTCCGATAACAAAGAGAAAGAAGCTTTCTGAGAAACTTCTTTGTGTTCTGTGAAATCACCTCACAGAGTTACAGCTTTCCCCTCAAGAAGCCTTTCGCTAAGACAGTTCTTGTGGAATTGGCAAAGTAATATTTGGAAGCCCATAGAGGGCTATGGTGAAAAAGGAAATATCCTCAGATGAAATCTGGAAAGAAGCTTTCTGAGAAACTGCTTAGTGTTCTGTTAATTCATCTCACAGAGTTACATCTGTATTTCGTGGATCTCTTTGCTAGCCTTATTTCTGTGGAATCTGAGAACAGATATTTCGGATCCCTTTGAAGACTATAGGGCCAAAGGAAATATCCTCCGATAACAAAGAGAAAGAAGCTTTCTGAGAAACTTCTTTGTGTTCTGTGAAATCATCTCACAGAGTTACAGCTTTCCACTCTAGGAGTCTTTCGCTAAGACAGTTCTTGTGGAATTGGCAAAGGGATATTTGGGAGCCCATAGAGGGCTATGTTGAAAAAGGAAATATCCTCAGATGAAATCTGGAAAGAAGCTTTCTGAGAAACTGGTCTGTGATGTGTGACTCCCACTCACAGAGTTACATCTGTATTTCGGGGATCTCTTTGCTAGCCTTATTTCTGTGGAATCTGAGAACAGATATTTCGGATCCCTTTGAAGACTATAGGGCCAAAGGAAATATCCTCCGATAACAAAGAGAAAGAAGCTTTCTGAGAAACTTCTTTGTGTTCTGTGAAATCACCTCACAGAGTTACAGCTTTCCCCTCAAGAAGCCTTTCGCTAAGACAGTTCTTGTGAAATTGGCAAAGTGATATTTGGAAGCCCATAGAGGGCTACGGTGAAAAAGGAAATATCCTCAGATGAAATCTGAAAGAAGCTTTCTGAGAAACTGCTTAGTGTTCTGTTAATTCATCTCACAGAGTTACATCTGTATTTCGTGGATCTCTTTGCTAGCCTTATTTCTGTGGAATCTGAGAACAGATATTTCGGATCCCTTTGAAGACTATAGGGCCAAAGGAAATATCCTCCGATAACAAAGAGAAAGAAGCTTTCTGAGAAACTTCTTTGTGTTCTGTGAAATCATCTCACAGAGTTACAGCTTTCCCCACAAGAAGCCTTTCGCTAAGACAGTTCTTGTGGAATTGGCAAAGTGATGTTTGGAAGCCCATAGAGGGCTATGGTGAAAAAGGAAATATCCACAGATGAAATCTGGAAAGAAGCTTTCTGAGAAACTGCTCTGTGATGTGTGGCTTCCACTCACACAGTTACATCTGTATTTCGTGGATCTCTTTGCTAGCCTTATTTCTGTGGAATCTGAGAACAGATATTTCGGATCCCTTTGAAGACTATAGGGCCAAAGGAAATATCCTCCGATAACAAAGACAAAGAAGCTTTCTGAGAAACTTCTTTGTGTTCTGTGAAATCATCTCACAGAGTTACAGGTTTCCCCTCAAGAAGCCTTTCGCTAAGACAGTTCTTGTGGAATTGGCAAAGTGATATTTGGAAGCCCATAGAGGGCTATGGTGAAAAAGGAAATATCCTCAGATGAAATCTGGAAAGAAGCTTTCTGAGAAACTGCTTAGTGTTCTGTTAATTCATCTCACAGAGTTACATCTGTATTTCGTGGATCTCTTTGCTAGCCTTATTTCTGTGGAATCTGAGAACAGATATTTCGGATCCCTTTGAAGACTATAGGGCCAAAGGAAATATCCTCCGATAACAAAGAGAAAGAAGCTTTCTGAGAAACTACTTTGTGTTCTGTGAAATCATCTCAAAGAGTTACAGCTTTCCCCTCAAGAAGCCTTTCGCTAAGACAGTTCTTGTGGAATTGGCAAAGTGATATTTGGAAGCCCATAGAGTTCTATGGTGAAAAAGGAAATATCCTCAGATGAAATCTGGAAAGAAGCTTTCTGAGAAACTGCTCTGTGATGTGTGACTTCCACTCACAGAGTTACATCTGTATTTCGTGGATCTCTTTGCTAGCCTTATTTCTGTGGAATCTGAGAACAGATATTTCGGATCCCTTTGAAGACTATAGGGTTAAAGGAAATATCCTCCGATAACAAAGAGAAAGAAGCTTACTGAGAAACTTCTTTGTGTTCTGTGAAATCACCTCACAGAGTTACAGATTTCCCCTCAAGAAGCCTTTCGCTAAAACAGTTTTTGTGGAATTGGCAAAGTGATATTTGGAAGCCCATAGAGGGCTATGGTGAAAATGGAAATATCCTCTGATGAAATCTGGAAAGAAGCTTTCTTAGAAACTGCTTAGTGTTCTGTTAATTCATCTCACAGTGTTACATCTGTATTTCGTGGATCTCTTTGCTAACCTTATTTCTGTGGAATCTGAGAACAGATATTTCGGATCCCTTTGAAGACTATAGGGCCAAAGGAAATATCCTCCGATAACAAAGAGAAAGAAGCTTTCTGAGAAACTTCTTTGTGTTCTGTGAAATCATCTCACAGAGTTACAGCTTTCCCCTCAAGAAGCCTTTCGCTAAGACAGTTCTTGTGGAATTGGCAAAGTGATATTTGGAAGCCCATAGAGGGCTATGGTGAAAAAGGAAATATCCTCAGATGAAATCTGGAAAGAAGCTTTCTGAGAAACTGGTCTGTGATGTGTGACTCCCACTCACAGAGTTACATCTGTATTTCGGTGATCTCTTTGCTAGCCTTATTTCTGTGGAATCTGAGAACAGATATTTCGGATCCCTTTGAAGACTATAGGGCCAAAGGAAATATCCACCGATAACAAAGAGAAAGAAGCTTTCTGAGAAACTTCTTTGTGTTCTGTGAAATCACCTCACAGAGTTACAGCTTTCCCCTCAAGAAGCCTTTCGCTAAGACAGTTCTTGTGAAATTGGCAAAGTGATATTTGGAAGCCCATAGAGGGCTATGGTGAAAAAGGAAATATCCTCAGATGAAATCTGAAAGAAGCTTTCTGAGAAACTGCTTAATGTTCTGTTAATTCATCTCACAGAGTTACATCTGTATTTCGTGGATCTCTTTGCTAGCCTTATTTCTGTGGAATCTGAGAACAGATATTTCGGATCCAGTTGAAGACTATAGGGCCAAAGGAAATATCCTCCGATAACAAAGAGAAAGAAGCTTTCTGAGAAACTTCTTTGTGTTCTGTGAAATCATCTCACAGAGTTACAGCTTTCCCCTCTAGAAGCCTTTCGCTAAGACAGTTCTTGTGGAATTGGCAAAGGGATACTTGGAAGCCCATAGAGCCCTATGGTGAAAAAGGAAATATCCTCAGATGAAATCTGGAAAGAAGCTTTCTGAGAAACTGCTTAGTGTTCTGTTTATTCATCTCACAGAGTTACATCTGTATTTCGTGGATGTCTTTGCTAGACTTATTTCTGTGGAATCTAAGAAGAGATATTTCGGATCCCTTTGAAGACTGTAGGGCCAAAGGAAATATCCTCCGATAACAAAGAGAAAGAAGCTTTCTTAGAAACTTCTTTGTGTCCTGTGAAGTCATCTCACAGAGTTACAGCTTTCCCCTCAAGAAGCCTTTCGCTAAGACAGCTCTTGTGGAATTGGCAAAGTGATATTTGGAAGCCCATAGAGGGCTATGTTGAAAAAGGAAATATCCTCAGATGAAATCTGGAAAGAAGCTTTCTGAGAAACTGCTCTCTGATGTGTGACTTCCACTCACAGAGTTACATTTGTATTTCGTGGATCTCTTTCCTAGCCTTATTTCTGTGGAATCTGAGAACAGATATTTCGGATCCCTTTGAAGACTATAGGGCCAAAGGAAATATCCTCCGATAACAAAGAGAAAGAAGCTTTCTGAGAAACTTCTTTGTGTTCTGTGAAATCATCTCACAGAGTTACAGCTTTCCCCTCTAGAAGCCTTTCGCTAAGACAGTTCTTGTGGAATTGGCAAAGGGATATTTGGAAGCCCATAGAGGCCTATGGTGAAAAAGGAAATATCCTCAAATGAAATCTGGAAAGAAGCTTTCTGAGAAACTGCTTAGTGTTCTGTTAATTCATCTCACAGAGTTACATCTATATTTCGTGGATCTCTTTGCTAGCCTTATTTCTGTGGAATCTGAGAACAGATATTTCGGATCCAGTTGAAGACTATAGGGTTAAAGGAAATATCCTCCGATAACAAAGAGAAAGAAGCTTACTGAGAAACTTCTTTGTGTTCTGTGAAATCACCTCACAGAGTTACAGATTTCCCCTCAAGAAGCCTTTCGCTAAGACAGTTCTTGTGGAATTGGCAAAGTGATATTTGGAAGCCCATAGAGGGCTATGGTGAAAATGGAAATATCCTCAGATGTAATCTGGAAAGAAGCTTTCTGAGAAACTGCTTAGTGTTCTGTTAATTCATCTCACAGAGTTACATCTGTATTTCGTGGATCTCTTTGCTAGCCTTATTTCTGTGGAATCTGAGAACAGATATTTCGGATCCCTTTGAAGACTATAGGGCCAAAGGAAATATCCTCCCATAACAAAGAGAAAGAAGCTTTCTGAGAAACTTCTTTGTGTTCTGTGAAATCATCTCACAGAGTTACAGCTTTCCCCTCAAGAAGCCTTTCGCGAAAACAGTTCTTGTGGAATTGGCAAAGTGATATTTGGAAGCCCATAGAGGGCTATGGTGAAAAAGGAAATATCCACAAATGAAATCTGGAAAGAAGCTTTCTGAGAAACTTGTCTGTGATGTGTGACTCCCACTCACAGAGTTACTTCTGTATTTCGGGGATCTCTTTGCTAGCCTTATTTCTGTGGAATCTGAGAACAGATATTTCGGATCCCTTTGAAGACTATAGGGCCAAAGGAAATATCCTCCGATAACAAAGAGAAAGAAGCTTTCTGAGAAACTTCTTTGTGTTCTGTGAAATCACCTCACAGAGTTACAGCTTTCCCCTCAAGAAGCCTTTCGCTAAGACAGTTCTTGTGGAATTGGCAAAGTAATATTTGGAAGCCCATAGAGGGCTAGGGTGAAAAAGGAAATATCCTCAGATGAAATCTGGAAAGAAGCTTTCTGAGAAACTGCTTAGTGTTCTGTTAATTCATCTCACAGAGTTACATCTGTATTTCGTGGATCTCTTTGCTAGCCTTATTTCTGTGGAATCTGAGAACAGATATTTCGGATCCCTTTGAAGACTATAGGGCCAAAGGAAATATCCTCCGATAACAAAGAGAAAGAAGCTTTCTGAGAAACTTCTTTGTGTTCTGTGAAATCATCTCAAAGAGTTACAGCTTTCCCCTCAAGAAGCCTTTCGCTAAGACAGTTCTTGTGGAATTGGGAAAGTGATATTTGGAAGCCCATAGAGTTCTAAGGTGAAAAAGGAAATATCCTCATATGAAATCTGGAAAGAAGCTTTCTGAGAAACTGCTCTGTGATGTGTGACTTCCACTCACAGAGTTACATCTGTATTTCGTGGATCTCTTTGCTAGCCTTATTTCTGTGGAATCTGAGAACAGATATTTCGGATCCCTTTGAAGACTATAGGGCCAAAGGAAATATCCTCCGATAACAAAGAGAAAGAAGCTTTCTGAGAAACTTCTTTGTGTTCTGTGAAATCATCTCACAGAGTTACAGCTTTCCCCACAAGAAGCCTTTCGCTAAGACAGTTCTTGTGGAATTGGCAAAGTGATGTTTGGAAGCCCATAGAGGGCTATGGTGAAAAAGGAAATATCCACAGATGAAATCTGGAAAGAAGCTTTCTGAGAAACTGCTCTGTGATGTGTGGCTTCCACTCACAGAGTTACATCTGTATTTCGTGGATCTCTTTGCTAGCCTTATTTCTGTGGAATCTGAGAACAGATATTTCGGATCCCTTTGAAGACTATAGGGCCAAAGGAAATATCCTCCGATAACAAAGAGAAAGAAGCTTTCTGAGAAACTTCTTTGTGTTCTGTGAAATCATCTCACAGAGTTACAGCTTTCCCCTCAAGAAGCCTTTCGCTAAGACAGTTCTTGTGGAATTGGCAAAGTGATATTTGGAAGCCCATAGAGGGCTATGGTGAAAAAGGAAATATCCTCAGATGAAATCTGGAAAGAAGCTTTCTGAGAAACTGCTTAGTGTTCTGTTAATTCATCTCACAGAGTTACATCTGTATTTCGTGGATCTCTTTGCTAGCCTTATTTCTGTGGAATCTGAGAACAGATATTTCGGATCCCTTTGAAGACTATAGGGCCAAAGGAAATATCCTCCGATAACAAAGAGAAAGAAGCTTTCTGAGAAACTTCTTTGTGTCCTGTGAAGTCATCTCACAGAGTTACAGCTTTCCCCTCAAGAAGCCTTTCGCTAAGACAGCTCTTGTGGAATTGGCAAAGTGATATTTGGAAGCCCATAGAGGGCTATGTTGAAAAAGGAAATATCCTCAGATGAAATCTGGAAAGAAGCTTTCTGAGAAACTGCTCTCTGATGTGTGACTTCCACTCACAGAGTTACATTTGTATTTCGTGGATCTCTTTCCTAGCCTTATTTCTGTGGAATCTGAGAACAGATATTTCGGATCCCTTTGAAGACTATAGGGCCAAAGGAAATATCCTCCGATAACAAAGAGAAAGAAGCTTTCTGAGAAACTTCTTTGTGTTCTGTGAAATCATCTCACAGAGTTACAGCTTTCCCCTCTAGAAGCCTTTCGCTAAGACAGTTCTTGTGGAATTGGCAAAGGGATATTTGGAAGCCCATAGAGGCCTATGGTGAAAAAGGAAATATCCTCAAATGAAATCTGGAAAGAAGCTTTCTGAGAAACTGCTTAGTGTTCTGTTAATTCATCTCACAGAGTTACATCTATATTTCGTGGATCTCTTTGCTAGCCTTATTTCTGTGGAAACTGAGAACAGATATTTCGGATCCAGTTGAAGACTATAGGGTTAAAGGAAATATCCTCCGATAACAAAGAGAAAGAAGCTTACTGAGAAACTTCTTTGTGTTCTGCGAAATCACCTCACAGAGTTACAGATTTCCCCTCAAGAAGCCTTTCGCTAAGACAGTTCTTGTGGAATTGGCAAAGTGATATTTGGAACCCCATAGAGGGCTATGGTGAAAATGGAAATATCCTCAGATGTAATCTGGAAAGAAGCTTTCTGAGAAACTGCTTAGTGTTCTGTTAATTCATCTCACAGAGTTACATCTGTATTTCGTGGATCTCTTTGCTAGCCTTATTTCTGTGGAATCTGAGAACAGATATTTCGGATCCCTTTGAAGACTATAGGGCCAAAGGAAATATCCTCCCATAACAAAGAGAAAGAAGCTTTCTGAGAAACTTCTTTGTGTTCTGTGAAATCATCTCACAGAGTTACAGCTTTCCCCTCAAGAAGCCTTTCGCGAAAACAGTTCTTGTGGAATTGGCAAAGTGATATTTGGAAGCCCATAGAGGGCTATGGTGAAAAAGGAAATATCCACAAATGAAATCTGGAAAGAAGCTTTCTGAGAAACTTGTCTGTGATGTGTGACTCCCACTCACAGAGTTACTTCTGTATTTCGGGGATCTCTTTGCTAGCCTTATTTCTGTGGAATCTGAGAACAGATATTTCGGATCCCTTTGAAGACTATAGGGCCAAAGGAAATATCCTCCGATAACAAAGAGAAAGAAGCTTTCTGAGAAACTTCTTTGTGTTCTGTGAAATCACCTCAAAGAGTTACAGCTTTCCCCTCAAGAAGCCTTTCGCTAAGACAGTTCTTGTGGAATTGGCAAAGTGATATTTGGAAGCCCTTAGAGGGCTATGGTGAAAAAGGAAATATCCTCAGATGAAATCTGGAAAGAAGCTTTCTGAGAAACTGCTCTGTGATGTGTGACTTTCACTCACAGAGTTACATCTGTATTTCGTGGATCTCTTTGCTAGCCTTATTTCTGTGGAATCTGAGAACAGATATTTCGGATCCCTTTGAAGACTATAGGGCCAAAGGAAATATCCTCCGATAACAAAGAGAAAGAAGCTTTCTGAGAAACTTCTTTGTGTTCTGTGAAATCACCTCACAGAGTTACAGCTTTCCCCTCAAGAAGCCTTTCGCTAAGACAGTTCTTGTGGAATTGGCAAAGTAATATTTGGAAGCCCATAGAGGGCTATGGTGAAAAAGGAAATATCCTCAGATGAAATCTGGAAAGAAGCTTTCTGAGAAACTGCTTAGTGTTCTGTTAATTCATCTCACAGAGTTACATCTGTATTTCGTGGATCTCTTTGCTAGCCTTATTTCTGTGGAATCTGAGAACAGATATTTCGGATCCCTTTGAAGACTATAGGGCCAAAGGAAATATCCTCTGATAACAAAGAGAAAGAAGCTTTCTGAGAAACTTCTTTGTGTTCTGTGAAATCATCTCACAGAGTTACAGCTTTCCACTCAAGGAGTCTTTCGCTAAGACAGTTCTTGTGGAATTGGCAAAGGGATATTTGGGAGCCCATAGAGGGCTATGTTGAAAAAGGAAATATCCTCAGATGAAATCTGGAAAGAAGCTTTCTGAGAAACTGGTCTGTGATGTGTGACTCCCACTCACAGAGTTACATCTGTATTACGGGGATCTCTTTGCTAGCCTTATTTCTGTGGAATCTGAGAACAGATATTTCGGATCCCTTTGAAGACTATAGGGCCAAAGGAAATATCCTCCGATAACAAAGAGAAAGAAGCTTTCTGAGAAACTTCTTTGTGTTCTGTGAAATCACCTCACAGAGTTACAGCTTTCCCCTCAAGAAGCCTTTCGCTAAGACAGTTCTTGTGAAATTGGCAAAGTGATATTTGGAAGCCCATAGAGGGCTACGGTGAAAAAGGAAATATCCTCAGATGAAATCTGAAAGAAGCTTTCTGAGAAACTGCTTAGTGTTCTGTTAATTCATCTCACAGAGTTACATCTGTATTTCGTGGATCTCTTTGCTAGCCTTATTTCTGTGGAATCTGAGAACAGATATTTCGGATCCAGTTGAAGACTATAGGGCCAAAGGAAATATCCTCCGATAACAAAGAGAAAGAAGCTTTCTGAGAAACTTCTTTGTGTTCTGTGAAATCATCTCACAGAGTTACAGCTTTCCCCTCTAGAAGCCTTTCGCTAAGACAGTTCTTGTGGAATTGGCAAAGGGATACTTGGAAGCCCGTAGAGCCCTATGGTGAAAAAGGAAATATCCTCAGATGAAATCTGGAAAGAAGCTTTCTGAGAAACTGCTTAGTGTTCTGTTTATTCATCTCACAGAGTTACATCTGTATTTCCTGGATGTCTTTGCTAGACTTATTTCTGTGGAATCTAAGAACAGATATTTCGGATCCCTTTGAAGACTGTAGGGCCAAAGGAAATATCCTCCGATAACAAAGAGAAAGAAGCTTTCTGAGAAACTTCTTTGTGTCCTGTGAAATCATCTCACAGAGTTACAGCTTTCCCCTCAAGAAGCCTTTCGCTAAGACAGCTCTTGTGGAATTGGCAAAGTGATATTTGGAAGCCCATAGAGGGCTATGTTGAAAAAGGAAATATCCTCAGATGAAATCTGGAAAGAAGCTTTCTGAGAAACTGCTCTCTGATGTGTGACTTCCACTCACAGAGTTACATTTGTATTTCGTGGATCTCTTTGCTAGCCTTATTTCTGTGGAATCTGAGAACAGATATTTCGGATCCCTTTGAAGACTATACGGCCAAAGGAAATATCCTCCGATAACAAAGAGAAAGAAGCTTTCTGAGAAACTTCTTTGTGTTCTGTGAAATCATCTCACAGAGTTACAGCTTTCCCCTCAAGAAGCCTTTCGCTAAGACAGTTCTTTTGGAATTGGCAAAGGGATATTTGGAAGCCCATAGAGCCCTATGGTAAAAAAGGAAATATCCTCAGATGAAATCTGGAAAGAAGCTTTCTGAGAAACTGCTTAGTGTTCTGTTAATTCATCTCACAGAGTTACATCTGTATTTCGTGGATCTCTTTGCTAGCCTTATTTCTGTGGAATCTGAGAACAGATATTTCGGATCCCTTTGAAGACTATAGGGCCAAAGGAAATATCCTCCGATAACAAAGAGAAAGAAGCTTTCTGAGAAACTTCTTTGTGTTCTGTGAAATCATCTCACAGAGTTACAGCTTTCCCCACAAGAAGCCTTTCGCTAAGACAGTTCTTGTGGAATTGGCAAAGTGATGTTTGGAAGCCCATAGAGGGCTATGGTGAAAAAGGAAATATCCACAGATGAAATCTGGAAAGAAGCTTTCTGAGAAACTGCTCTGTGATGTGTGGCTTCCACTCACACAGTTACATCTGTATTTCGTGGATCTCTTTGCTAGCCTTATTTCTGTGGAATCTGAGAACAGATATTTCGGATCCCTTTGAAGACTATAGGGCCAAAGGAAATATCCTCCGATAACAAAGAGAAAGAAGCTTTCTGAGAAACTTCTTTGTGTTCTGTGAAATCATCTCACAGAGTTACAGGTTTCCCCTCAAGAAGCCTTTCGCTAAGACAGTTCTTGTGGAATTGGCAAAGTGATATTTGGAAGCCCATAGAGGGCTATGGTGAAAAAGGAAATATCCTCAGATGAAATCTGGAAAGAAGCTTTCTGAGAAACTGCTTAGTGTTCTGTTAATTCATCTCACAGAGTTACATCTGTATTTCGTGGATCTCTTTGCTAGCCTTATTTCTGTGGAATCTGAGAACAGATATTTCGGATCCCTTTGAAGACTATAGGGCCAAAGGAAATATCCTCCGATAACAAAGAGAAAGAAGCTTTCTGAGAAACTACTTTGTGTTCTGTGAAATCATCTCAAAGAGTTACAGCTTTCCCCTCAAGAAGCCTTTCGCTAAGACAGTTCTTGTGGAATTGGCAAAGTGATATTTGGAAGCCCATAGAGTTCTATGGTGAAAAAGGAAATATCCTCAGATGAAATCTGGAAAGAAGCTTTCTGAGAAACTGCTCTGTGATGTGTGACTTCCACTCACAGAGTTACATCTGTATTTCGTGGATCTCTTTGCTAGCCTTATTTCTGTGGAATCTGAGAACAGATATTTCGGATCCCTTTGAAGACTATAGGGTTAAAGGAAATATCCTCCGATAACAAAGAGAAAGAAGCTTACTGAGAAACTTCTTTGTGTTCTGTGAAATCACCTCACAGAGTTACAGATTTCCCCTCAAGAAGCCTTTCGCTAAGACAGTTTTTGTGGAATTGGCAAAGTGATATTTGGAAGCCCATAGAGGGCTATGGTGAAAATGGAAATATCCTCTGATGAAATCTGGAAAGAAGCTTTCTTAGAAACTGCTTAGTGTTCTGTTAATTCATCTCACAGTGTTACATCTGTATTTCGTGGATCTCTTTGCTAACCTTATTTCTGTGGAATCTGAGAACAGATATTTCGGATCCCTTTGAAGACTATAGGGCCAAAGGAAATATCCTCCGATAACAAAGAGAAAGAAGCTTTCTGAGAAACTTCTTTGTGTTCTGTGAAATCATCTCACAGAGTTACAGCTTTCCCCTCAAGAAGCCTTTCGCTAAGACAGTTCTTGTGGAATTGGCAAAGTGATATTTGGAAGCCCATAGAGGGCTATGGTGAAAAAGGAAATATCCTCAGATGAAATCTGGAAAGAAGCTTTCTGAGAAACTGGTCTGTGATGTGTGACTCCCACTCACAGAGTTACATCTGTATTTCGGTGATCTCTTTGCTAGCCTTATTTCTGTGGAATCTGAGAACAGATATTTCGGATCCCTTTGAAGACTATAGGGCCAAAGGAAATATCCACCGATAACAAAGAGAAAGAAGCTTTCTGAGAAACTTCTTTGTGTTCTGTGAAATCACCTCACAGAGTTACAGCTTTCCCCTCAAGAAGCCTTTCGCTAAGACAGTTCTTGTGAAATTGGCAAAGTGATATTTGGAAGCCCATAGAGGGCTATGGTGAAAAAGGAAATATCCTCAGATGAAATCTGAAAGAAGCTTTCTGAGAAACTGCTTAATGTTCTGTTAATTCATCTCACAGAGTTACATCTGTATTTCGTGGATCTCTTTGCTAGCCTTATTTCTGTGGAATCTGAGAACAGATATTTCGGATCCAGTTGAAGACTATAGGGCCAAAGGAAATATCCTCCGATAACAAAGAGAAAGAAGCTTTCTGAGAAACTTCTTTGTGTTCTGTGAAATCATCTCACAGAGTTACAGCTTTCCCCTCTAGAAGCCTTTCGCTAAGACAGTTCTTGTGGAATTGGCAAAGGGATACTTGGAAGCCCATAGAGCCCTATGGTGAAAAAGGAAATATCCTCAGATGAAATCTGGAAAGAAGCTTTCTGAGAAACTGCTTAGTGTTCTGTTTATTCATCTCACAGAGTTACATCTGTATTTCGTGGATGTCTTTGCTAGACTTATTTCTGTGGAATCTAAGAACAGATATTTCGGATCCCTTTGAAGACTGTAGGGCCAAAGGAAATATCCTCCGATAACAAAGAGAAAGAAGCTTTCTTAGAAACTTCTTTGTGTCCTGTGAAGTCATCTCACAGAGTTACAGCTTTCTCCTCAAGAAGCCTTTCGCTAAGACAGCTCTTGTGGAATTGGCAAAGTGATATTTGGAAGCCCATAGAGGGCTATGTTGAAAAAGGAAATATCCTCAGATGAAATCTGGAAAGAAGCTTTCTGAGAAACTGCTTAGTGTTCTGTTAATTCATCTCACAGAGTTACATTTGTATTTCGTGGATCTCTTTCCTAGCCTTATTTCTGTGGAATCTGAGAACAGATATTTCGGATCCCTTTGAAGACTATAGGGCCAAAGGAAATATCCTCCGATAACAAAGAGAAAGAAGCTTTCTGAGAAACTTCTTTGTGTTCTGTGAAATCATCTCACAGAGTTACAGCTTTCCCCTCTAGAAGCCTTTCGCTAAGACAGTTCTTGTGGAATTGGCAAAGGGATATTTGGAAGCCCATAGAGGCCTATGGTGAAAAAGGAAATATCCTCAAATGAAATCTGGAAAGAAGCTTTCTGAGAAACTGCTTAGTGTTTTGTTAATTCATCTCACAGAGTTACATCTATATTTCGTGGATCTCTTTGCTAGCCTTATTTCTGTGGAATCTGAGAACAGATATTTCGGATCCAGTTGAAGACTATAGGGTTAAAGGAAATATCCTCCGATAACAAAGAGAAAGAAGCTTACTGAGAAACTTCTTTGTGTTCTGTGAAATCACCTCACAGAGTTACAGATTTCCCCTCAAGAAGCCTTTCGCTAAGACAGTTCTTGTGGAATTGGCAAAGTGATATTTGGAAGCCCATAGAGGGCTATGGTGAAAATGGAAATATCCTCAGATGTAATCTGGAAAGAAGCTTTCTGAGAAACTGCTTAGTGTTCTGTTAATTCATCTCACAGAGTTACATCTGTATTTCGTGGATCTCTTTGCTAGCCTTATTTCTGTGGAATCTGAGAACAGATATTTCGGATCCCTTTGAAGACTATAGGGCCAAAGGAAATATCCTCCCATAACAAAGAGAAAGAAGCTTTCTGAGAAACTTCTTTGTGTTCTGTGAAATCATCTCACAGAGTTACAGCTTTCCCCTCAAGAAGCCTTTCGCGAAAACAGTTCTTGTGGAATTGGCAAAGTGATATTTGGAAGCCCATAGAGGGCTATGGTGAAAAAGGAAATATCCACAAATGAAATCTGGAAAGAAGCTTTCTGAGAAACTTGTCTGTGATGTGTGACTCCCACTCACAGAGTTACTTCTGTATTTCGGGGATCTCTTTGCTAGCCTTATTTCTGTGGAATCTGAGAACAGATATTTCGGATCCCTTTGAAGACTATAGGGCCAAAGGAAATATCCTCCGATAACAAAGAGAAAGAAGCTTTCTGAGAAACTTCTTTGTGTTCTGTGAAATCACCTCAAAGAGTTACAGCTTTCCCCTCAAGAAGCCTTTCGCTAAGACAGTTCTTGTGGAATTGGCAAAGTGATATTTGGAAGCCCTTAGAGGGCTATGGTGAAAAAGGAAATATCCTCAGATGAAATCTGGAAAGAAGCTTTCTGAGAAACTGCTCTGTGATGTGTGACTTCCACTCACAGAGTTACATATGTATTTCGTGGATCTCTTTGCTAGCCTTATTTCTGTGGAATCTGAGAACAGATATTTCGGATCCCTTTGAAGACTATAGGGCCAAAGGAAATATCCTCCGATAACAAAGAGAAAGAAGCTTTCTGAGAAACTTCTTTGTGTTCTGTGAAATCACCTCACAGAGTTACAGCTTTCCCCTCAAGAAGCCTTTCGCTAAGACAGTTCTTGTGGAATTGGCAAAGTAATATTTGGAAGCCCATAGAGGGCTATGGTGAAAAAGGAAATATCCTCAGATGAAATCTGGAAAGAAGCTTTCTGAGAAACTGCTTAGTGTTCTGTTAATTCATCTCACAGAGTTACATCTGTATTTCGTGGATCTCTTTGCTAGCCTTATTTCTGTGGAATCTGAGAACAGATATTTCGGATCCCTTTGAAGACTATAGGGCCAAAGGAAATATCCTCCGATAACAAAGAGAAAGAAGCTTTCTGAGAAACTTCTTTGCGTTCTGTGAAATCATCTCACAGAGTTACAGCTTTCCACTCTAGGAGTCTTTCGCTAAGACAGTTCTTGTGGAATTGGCAAAGGGATATTTGGGAGCCCATAGAGGGCTATGTTGAAAAAGGAAATATCCTCAGATGAAATCTGGAAAGAAGCTTTCTGAGAAACTGGTCTGTGATGTGTGACTCCCACTCACAGAGTTACATCTGTATTTCGGGGATCTCTTTGCTAGCCTTATTTCTGTGGAATCTGAGAACAGATATTTCGGATCCCTTTGAAGACTATAGGGCCAAAGGAAATATCCTCCGATAACAAAGAGAAAGAAGCTTTCTGAGAAACTTCTTTGTGTTCTGTGAAATCACCTCACAGAGTTACAGCTTTCCCCTCAAGAAGCCTTTCGCTAAGACAGTTCTTGTGAAATTGGCAAAGTGATATTTGGAAGCCCATAGAGGGCTACGGTGAAAAAGGAAATATCCTCAGATGAAATCTGAAAGAAGCTTTCTGAGAAACTGCTTAGTGTTCTGTTAATTCATCTCACAGAGTTACATCTGTATTTCGTGGATCTCTTTGCTAGCCTTATTTCTGTGGAATCTGAGAACAGATATTTCGGATCCAGTTGAAGACTATAGGGCCAAAGGAAATATCCTCCGATAACAAAGAGAAAGAAGCTTTCTGAGAAACTTCTTTGTGTTCTGTGAAATCATCTCACAGAGTTACAGCTTTCCCCTCTAGAAGCCTTTCGCTAAGACAGTTCTTGTGGAATTGGCAAAGGGATACTTGGAAGCCCATAGAGCCCTATGGTGAAAAAGGAAATATCCTCAGATGAAATCTGGAAAGAAGCTTTCTGAGAAACTGCTTAGTGTTCTGTTTATTCATCTCACAGAGTTACATCTGTATTTCGTGGATGTCTTTGCTAGACTTATTTCTGTGGAATCTAAGAACAGATATTTCGGATCCCTTTGAAGACTGTAGGGCCAAAGGAAATATCCTCCGATAACAAAGAGAAAGAAGCTTTCTGAGAAACTTCTTTGTGTCCTGTGAAATCATCTCACAGAGTTACAGCTTTCCCCTCAAGAAGCCTTTCGCTAAGACAGCTCTTGTGGAATTGGCAAAGTGATATTTGGAAGCCCATAGAGGGCTATGTTGAAAAAGGAAATATCCTCAGATGAAATCTGGAAAGAAGCTTTCTGAGAAACTGCTCTCTGATGTGTGACTTCCACTCACAGAGTTACATTTGTATTTCGTGGATCTCTTTGCTAGCCTTATTTCTGTGGAATCTGAGAACAGATATTTCGGATCCCTTTGAAGACTATACGGCCAAAGGAAATATCCTCCGATAACAAAGAGAAAGAAGCTTTCTGAGAAACTTCTTTGTGTTCTGTGAAATCATCTCACAGAGTTACAGCTTTCCCCTCAAGAAGCCTTTCGCTAAGACAGTTCTTGTGGAATTGGCAAAGGGATATTTGGAAGCCCATAGAGCCCTATGGTAAAAAAGGAAATATCCTCAGATGAAATCTGGAAAGAAGCTTTCTGAGAAACTGCTTAGTGTTCTGTTAATTCATCTCACAGAGTTACATCTGTATTTCGTGGATCTCTTTGCTAGCCTTATTTCTGTGGAATCTGAGAACAGATATTTCGGATCCCTTTGAAGACTATAGGGCCAAAGGAAATATCCTCCGATAACAAAGAGAAAGAAGCTTTCTGAGAAACTTCTTTGTGTTCTGTGAAATCATCTCACAGAGTTACAGCTTTCCCCACAAGAAGCCTTTCGCTAAGACAGTTCTTGTGGAATTGGCAAAGTGATGTTTGGAAGCCCATAGAGGGCTATGGTGAAAAAGGAAATATCCACAGATGAAATCTGGAAAGAAGCTTTCTGAGAAACTGCTCTGTGATGTGTGGCTTCCACTCACACAGTTACATCTGTATTTCGTGGATCTCTTTGCTAGCCTTATTTCTGTGGAATCTGAGAACAGATATTTCGGATCCCTTTGAAGACTATAGGGCCAAAGGAAATATCCTCCGATAACAAAGACAAAGAAGCTTTCTGAGAAACTTCTTTGTGTTCTGTGAAATCATCTCACAGAGTTACAGGTTTCCCCTCAAGAAGCCTTTCGCTAAGACAGTTCTTGTGGAATTGGCAAAGTGATATTTGGAAGCCCATAGAGGGCTATGGTGAAAAAGGAAATATCCTCAGATGAAATCTGGAAAGAAGCTTTCTGAGAAACTGCTTAGTGTTCTGTTAATTCATCTCACAGAGTTACATCTGTATTTCGTGGATCTCTTTGCTAGCCTTATTTCTGTGGAATCTGAGAACAGATATTTCGGATCCCTTTGAAGACTATAGGGCCAAAGGAAATATCCTCCGATAACAAAGAGAAAGAAGCTTTCTGAGAAACTACTTTGTGTTCTGTGAAATCATCTCAAAGAGTTACAGCTTTCCCCTCAAGAAGCCTTTCGCTAAGACAGTTCTTGTGGAATTGGCAAAGTGATATTTGGAAGCCCATAGAGTTCTATGGTGAAAAAGGAAATATCCTCAGATGAAATCTGGAAAGAAGCTTTCTGAGAAACTGCTCTGTGATGTGTGACTTCCACTCACAGAGTTACATCTGTATTTCGTGGATCTCTTTGCTAGCCTTATTTCTGTGGAATCTGAGAACAGATATTTCGGATCCCTTTGAAGACTATAGGGTTAAAGGAAATATCCTCCGATAACAAAGAGAAAGAAGCTTACTGAGAAACTTCTTTGTGTTCTGTGAAATCACCTCACAGAGTTACAGATTTCCCCTCAAGAAGCCTTTCGCTAAGACAGTTTTTGTGGAATTGGCAAAGTGATATTTGGAAGCCCATAGAGGGCTATGGTGAAAATGGAAATATCCTCTGATGAAATCTGGAAAGAAGCTTTCTTAGAAACTGCTTAGTGTTCTGTTAATTCATCTCACAGTGTTACATCTGTATTTCGTGGATCTCTTTGCTAACCTTATTTCTGTGGAATCTGAGAACAGATATTTCGGATCCCTTTGAAGACTATAGGGCCAAAGGAAATATCCTCCGATAACAAAGAGAAAGAAGCTTTCTGAGAAACTTCTTTGTGTTCTGTGAAATCATCTCACAGAGTTACAGCTTTCCCCTCAAGAAGCCTTTCGCTAAGACAGTTCTTGTGGAATTGGCAAAGTGATATTTGGAAGCCCATAGAGGGCTATGGTGAAAAAGGAAATATCCTCAGATGAAATCTGGAAAGAAGCTTTCTGAGAAACTGGTCTGTGATGTGTGACTCCCACTCACAGAGTTACATCTGTATTTCGGTGATCTCTTTGCTAGCCTTATTTCTGTGGAATCTGAGAACAGATATTTCGGATCCCTTTGAAGACTATAGGGCCAAAGGAAATATCCACCGATAACAAAGAGAAAGAAGCTTTCTGAGAAACTTCTTTGTGTTCTGTGAAATCACCTCACAGAGTTACAGCTTTCCCCTCAAGAAGCCTTTCGCTAAGACAGTTCTTGTGAAATTGGCAAAGTGATATTTGGAAGCCCATAGAGGGCTATGGTGAAAAAGGAAATATCCTCAGATGAAATCTGAAAGAAGCTTTCTGAGAAACTGCTTAATGTTCTGTTAATTCATCTCACAGAGTTACATCTGTATTTCGTGGATCTCTTTGCTAGCCTTATTTCTGTGGAATCTGAGAACAGATATTTCGGATCCAGTTGAAGACTATAGGGCCAAAGGAAATATCCTCCGATAACAAAGAGAAAGAAGCTTTCTGAGAAACTTCTTTGTGTTCTGTGAAATCATCTCACAGAGTTACAGCTTTCCCCTCTAGAAGCCTTTCGCTAAGACAGTTCTTGTGGAATTGGCAAAGGGATACTTGGAAGCCCATAGAGCCCTATGGTGAAAAAGGAAATATCCTCAGATGAAATCTGGAAAGAAGCTTTCTGAGAAACTGCTTAGTGTTCTGTTTATTCATCTCACAGAGTTACATCTGTATTTCGTGGATGTCTTTGCTAGACTTATTTCTGTGGAATCTAAGAACAGATATTTCGGATCCCTTTGAAGACTGTAGGGCCAAAGGAAATATCCTCCGATAACAAAGAGAAAGAAGCTTTCTTAGAAACTTCTTTGTGTCCTGTGAAGTCATCTCACAGAGTTACAGCTTTCCCCTCAAGAAGCCTTTCGCTAAGACAGCTCTTGTGGAATTGGCAAAGTGATATTTGGAAGCCCATAGAGGGCTATGTTGAAAAAGGAAATATCCTCAGATGAAATCTGGAAAGAAGCTTTCTGAGAAACTGCTCTCTGATGTGTGACTTCCACTCACAGAGTTACATTTGTATTTCGTGGATCTCTTTCCTAGCCTTATTTCTGTGGAATCTGAGAACAGATATTTCGGATCCCTTTGAAGACTATAGGGCCAAAGGAAATATCCTCCGATAACAAAGAGAAAGAAGCTTTCTGAGAAACTTCTTTGTGTTCTGTGAAATCATCTCACAGAGTTACAGCTTTCCCCTCTAGAAGCCTTTCGCTAAGACAGTTCTTGTGGAATTGGCAAAGGGATATTTGGAAGCCCATAGAGGCCTATGGTGAAAAAGGAAATATCCTCAAATGAAATCTGGAAAGAAGCTTTCTGAGAAACTGCTTAGTGTTCTGTTAATTCATCTCACAGAGTTACATCTATATTTCGTGGATCTCTTTGCTAGCCTTATTTCTGTGGAATCTGAGAACAGATATTTCGGATCCAGTTGAAGACTATAGGGTTAAAGGAAATATCCTCCGATAACAAAGAGAAAGAAGCTTACTGAGAAACTTCTTTGTGTTCTGTGAAATCACCTCACAGAGTTACAGATTTCCCCTCAAGAAGCCTTTCGCTAAGACAGTTCTTGTGGAATTGGCAAAGTGATATTTGGAAGCCCATAGAGGGCTATGGTGAAAATGGAAATATCCTCAGATGTAATCTGGAAAGAAGCTTTCTGAGAAACTGCTTAGTGTTCTGTTAATTCATCTCACAGAGTTACATCTGTATTTCGTGGATCTCTTTGCTAGCCTTATTTCTGTGGAATCTGAGAACAGATATTTCGGATCCCTTTGAAGACTATAGGGCCAAAGGAAATATCCTCCCATAACAAAGAGAAAGAAGCTTTCTGAGAAACTTCTTTGTGTTCTGTGAAATCATCTCACAGAGTTACAGCTTTCCCCTCAAGAAGCCTTTCGCGAAAACAGTTCTTGTGGAATTGGCAAAGTGATATTTGGAAGCCCATAGAGGGCTATGGTGAAAAAGGAAATATCCACAAATGAAATCTGGAAAGAAGCTTTCTGAGAAACTTGTCTGTGATGTGTGACTCCCACTCACAGAGTTACTTCTGTATTTCGGGGATCTCTTTGCTAGCCTTATTTCTGTGGAATCTGAGAACAGATATTTCGGATCCCTTTGAAGACTATAGGGCCAAAGGAAATATCCTCCGATAACAAAGAGAAAGAAGCTTTCTGAGAAACTTCTTTGTGTTCTGTGAAATCACCTCAAAGAGTTACAGCTTTCCCCTCAAGAAGCCTTTCGCTAAGACAGTTCTTGTGGAATTGGCAAAGTGATATTTGGAAGCCCTTAGAGGGCTATGGTGAAAAAGGAAATATCCTCAGATGAAATCTGGAAAGAAGCTTTCTGAGAAACTGCTCTGTGATGTGTGACTTCCACTCACAGATTTACATCTGTATTTCGTGGATCTCTTTGCTAGCCTTATTTCTGTGGAATCTGAGAACAGATATTTCGGATCCCTTTGAAGACTATAGGGCCAAAGGAAATATCCTCCGATAACAAAGAGAAAGAAGCTTTCTGAGAAACTTCTTTGTGTTCTGTGAAATCACCTCACAGAGTTACAGCTTTCCCCTCAAGAAGCCTTTCGCTAAGACAGTTCTTGTGGAATTGGCAAAGTAATATTTGGAAGCCCATAGAGGGCTAGGGTGAAAAAGGAAATATCCTCAGATGAAATCTGGAAAGAAGCTTTCTGAGAAACTGCTTAGTGTTCTGTTAATTCATCTCACAGAGTTACATCTGTATTTCGTGGATCTCTTTGCTAGCCTTATTTCTGTGGAATCTGAGAACAGATATTTCGGATCCCTTTGAAGACTATAGGGCCAAAGGAAATATCCTCCGATAACAAAGAGAAAGAAGCTTTCTGAGAAACTTCTTTGTGTTCTGTGAAATCATCTCAAAGAGTTACAGCTTTCCCCTCAAGAAGCCTTTCGCTAAGACAGTTCTTGTGGAATTGGGAAAGTGATATTTGGAAGCCCATAGAGTTCTAAGGTGAAAAAGGAAATATCCTCATATGAAATCTGGAAAGAAGCTTTCTGAGAAACTGCTCTGTGATGTGTGACTTCCACTCACAGAGTTACATCTGTATTTCGTGGATCTCTTTGCTAGCCTTATTTCTGTGGAATCTGAGAACAGATATTTCGGATCCCTTTGAAGACTATAGGGCCAAAGGAAATATCCTCCGATAACAAAGAGAAAGAAGCTTTCTGAGAAACTTCTTTGTGTTCTGTGAAATCATCTCACAGAGTTACAGCTTTCCCCACAAGAAGCCTTTCGCTAAGACAGTTCTTGTGGAATTGGCAAAGTGATGTTTGGAAGCCCATAGAGGGCTATGGTGAAAAAGGAAATATCCACAGATGAAATCTGGAAAGAAGCTTTCTGAGAAACTGCTCTGTGATGTGTGGCTTCCACTCACAGAGTTACATCTGTATTTCGTGGATCTCTTTGCTAGCCTTATTTCTGTGGAATCTGAGAACAGATATTTCGGATCCAGTTGAAGACTATAGGGCCAAAGGAAATATCCTCCGATAACAAAGAGAAAGAAGCTTTCTGAGAAACTTCTTTGTGTTCTGTGAAATCATCTCACAGAGTTACAGCTTTCCCCTCTAGAAGCCTTTCGCTAAGACAGTTCTTGTGGAATTGGCAAAGGGATACTTGGAAGCCCATAGAGCCCTATGGTGAAAAAGGAAATATCCTCAGATGAAATCTGGAAAGAAGCTTTCTGAGAAACTGCTTAGTGTTCTGTTTATTCATCTCACAGAGTTACATCTGTATTTCGTGGATGTCTTTGCTAGACTTATTTCTGTGGAATCTAAGAACAGATATTTCGGATCCCTTTGAAGACTGTAGGGCCAAAGGAAATATCCTCCGATAACAAAGAGAAAGAAGCTTTCTTAGAAACTTCTTTGTGTCCTGTGAAGTCATCTCACAGAGTTACAGCTTTCTCCTCAAGAAGCCTTTCGCTAAGACAGCTCTTGTGGAATTGGCAAAGTGATATTTGGAAGCCCATAGAGGGCTATGTTGAAAAAGGAAATATCCTCAGATGAAATCTGGAAAGAAGCTTTCTGAGAAACTGCTCTCTGATGTGTGACTTCCACTCACAGAGTTACATTTGTATTTCGTGGATCTCTTTCCTAGCCTTATTTCTGTGGAATCTGAGAACAGATATTTCGGATCCCTTTGAAGACTATAGGGCCAAAGGAAATATCCTCCGATAACAAAGAGAAAGAAGCTTTCTGAGAAACTTCTTTGTGTTCTGTGAAATCATCTCACAGAGTTACAGCTTTCCCCTCTAGAAGCCTTTCGCTAAGACAGTTCTTGTGGAATTGGCAAAGGGATATTTGGAAGCCCATAGAGGCCTATGGTGAAAAAGGAAATATCCTCAAATGAAATCTGGAAAGAAGCTTTCTGAGAAACTGCTTAGTGTTCTGTTAATTCATCTCACAGAGTTACATCTATATTTCGTGGATCTCTTTGCTAGCCTTATTTCTGTGGAATCTGAGAACAGATATTTCGGATCCAGTTGAAGACTATAGGGTTAAAGGAAATATCCTCCGATAACAAAGAGAAAGAAGCTTACTGAGAAACTTCTTTGTGTTCTGTGAAATCACCTCACAGAGTTACAGATTTCCCCTCAAGAAGCCTTTCGCTAAGACAGTTCTTGTGGAATTGGCAAAGTGATATTTGGAAGCCCATAGAGGGCTATGGTGAAAATGGAAATATCCTCAGATGTAATCTGGAAAGAAGCTTTCTGAGAAACTGCTTAGTGTTCTGTTAATTCATCTCACAGAGTTACATCTGTATTTCGTGGATCTCTTTGCTAGCCTTATTTCTGTGGAATCTGAGAACAGATATTTCGGATCCCTTTGAAGACTATAGGGCCAAAGGAAATATCCTCCCATAACAAAGAGAAAGAAGCTTTCTGAGAAACTTCTTTGTGTTCTGTGAAATCATCTCACAGAGTTACAGCTTTCCCCTCAAGAAGCCTTTCGCGAAAACAGTTCTTGTGGAATTGGCAAAGTGATATTTGGAAGCCCATAGAGGGCTATGGTGAAAAAGGAAATATCCACAAATGAAATCTGGAAAGAAGCTTTCTGAGAAACTTGTCTGTGATGTGTGACTCCCACTCACAGAGTTACTTCTGTATTTCGGGGATCTCTTTGCTAGCCTTATTTCTGTGGAATCTGAGAACAGATATTTCGGATCCCTTTGAAGACTATAGGGCCAAAGGAAATATCTTCCGATAACAAAGAGAAAGAAGCTTTCTGAGAAACTTCTTTGTGTTCTGTGAAATCACCTCAAAGAGTTACAGCTTTCCCCTCAAGAAGCCTTTCGCTAAGACAGTTCTTGTGGAATTGGCAAAGTGATATTTGGAAGCCCTTAGAGGGCTATGGTGAAAAAGGAAATATCCTCAGATGAAATCTGGAAAGAAGCTTTCTGAGAAACTGCTCTGTGATGTGTGACTTCCACTCACAGAGTTACATATGTATTTCGTGGATCTCTTTGCTAGCCTTATTTCTGTGGAATCTGAGAACAGATATTTCGGATCCCTTTGAAGACTATAGGGCCAAAGGAAATATCCTCCGATAACAAAGAGAAAGAAGCTTTCTGAGAAACTTCTTTGTGTTCTGTGAAATCACCTCACAGAGTTACAGCTTTCCCCTCAAGAAGCCTTTCGCTAAGACAGTTCTTGTGGAATTGGCAAAGTAATATTTGGAAGCCCATAGAGGGCTATGGTGAAAAAGGAAATATCCTCAGATGAAATCTGGAAAGAAGCTTTCTGAGAAACTGCTTAGTGTTCTGTTAATTCATCTCACAGAGTTACATCTGTATTTCGTGGATCTCTTTGCTAGCCTTATTTCTGTGGAATCTGAGAACAGATATTTCGGATCCCTTTGAAGACTATAGGGCCAAAGGAAATATCCTCCGATAACAAAGAGAAAGAAGCTTTCTGAGAAACTTCTTTGTGTTCTGTGAAATCATCTCACAGAGTTACACCTTTCCCCTCAAGAAGCCTTTCACTAAGTCAGTTCTTGTGGAATTGGCAAAGGGATATTTGGGAGCCCATAGGGGCCTGCAGTGAAAAAGGAAATATCCTCAGATGAAATCTGGAAAGAAGCTTTCTGAGAAACTGCTTAGTGTTCTGTTAATTCATCTCACAGAGTTACATCTGTATTTCGTGGATCTCTTTGCTAGCCTTATTTCTGTGGATTCTGAGAATAGATATTTCGGATCCCTTTGAAGACTACAGTGCCAAAGGAAATATCCTCCGATAACAAAGAGAAAGAAGCTTTCTGAGAAACTTCTTTGTGTTCTGTGAAATCATCTCACAGAGTTACACCTTTCCCCTCAAGAAGCCTTTCGCTAAGACAGATCTTGTGGAATTGGGAAAGTGAAATTTGGAAGCCCATAGAAGGCTATGGTGAAAAAGGAAATATCCTCAGATGAAATCTGGAAAGAAGCTTTCTGAGAAACTGCTCTGTGATGTGTGACTTCCACTCACTGAGTTACATCTGTATTTCGTGGATCTCTTTGCTAGCCTTATTTCTGTGGAATCTGAGAACAGATATTTCGGATCCCTTTGAAGACTATAGGGCCAAAGGAAATATCCTCTGATAACAAAGACAAAGAAGCTTTCTGAGAAACTTCTTTGTGTTCTGTGAAATCATCTCACAGAGTTACAGCTTTCCCCTCAAGAAGCCTTTCGCTAAGACAGTTCTTGTGGAATTGGCAAAGTGATATTTGGAAGCCCATAGAGAGCTACGGTGAAAAAAGAAATATCCTCAGATGAAATCTGGAAAGAAGCTTTCTGAGAAACAGCTTAGTGTTCTGTTAATTCATCTCACAGATTTACATCTGTAATTCGTGGATCTCTTTGCTAGCCTTATTTCTGTGGAATCTGAGAACAGATATTTCGGATCCCTTTGAAGACTATAGGGCCAAAGGAAATATCCTCCGATAACAAAGAGAAAGAAGCTTTCTGAGAAACTTCTTTGTGTTCTGTGAAATCATCTCACAGAGTTACAGCTTTCCCCTCAAGAAGCCTTTCGCTAAGACAGTTCTTGTGGAATTGGCAAAGTGATATTTGGAAGCCCATAGAGGGCTATGGTGAAAAAGGAAATATCCTCAGATGAAATCTGGAAAGAAGCTTTCTGAGAAACTGCTCTGAGACGTGTGATTTCTACTCACAGAGCTACATCTGTATTTCGTGGATCTATTTGCTAGCCTTATTTCTGTGGATCTGAGAACAGATATCTGGGATCCCTCTGAAGACTATAGGGCCATAGGAAATATCCTCCGATGACAAAGAGAAAGAAGCTTTCTGAGAAACTTCTTTGTGTTCTGTGAAATCATCTCACAGAGTTACAGCTTTCCCCTAAAGAAGCCTTTCGCTAAGACAGTTCTTGTGGAATTGGCAAAGTGATATTTGGAAGCCCATAGAGGGCTAAGGTGAAAAAGGAAATATCCTCAGATGAAATCTGGAAAGAAGCTTTCTGAGAAACTGCTCTGTGATTTGTGACTTCCACTCACAGAGTTACATCTGTATTTCGTGGATCTCTTTGCTAGCCTTATTTCTGTGGAATCTGAGAACAGATATTTCGGATCCCTTTGAAGACTATAGGGCCAAAGGAAATATCCTCCGATAACAAAGAGACAGAAGCTTTCTGAGAAACTTCTTTGTGTTCTGTGAAATCATCTCACAGAGTTACAGCTTTCCCCTCAAGAAGCCTTTCGCTAAGACAGTTCTTGTGGAATTGGCAAAGGGATATTTGGAAGCCCATAGAGCCCTATGGTGAAAAAGGAAATATCCTCAGATGAAATCTGGAAAGAAGCTTTCTGAGAAACTGCTTAGTGTTCTGTTAATTCATCTCACAGAGTTACATCTATATTTCGTGGATCTCTTTGCTAGCCTTATTTCTGTGGAATCTGAGAACAGATATTTCGGATCCCTTTGAAAACTATAGGGCCAAAGGAAATATCCTCCGATAACAAAGAGAAAGAAGCTTTCTGAGAAACTTCTTTGTGTTCTGTGAAATCATCTCACAGAGTTACAACTTTCCCCTCAAGAAGCCTTTCGCTAAGACAGTTCTTGTGGAATTGGCAAAGGGATATTTGGGAGCCCATAGAGGGCTATGGTGAAAAAGGAAATATCCTCAGATGAAATCTGGAAAGAAGCTTTCTGAGAAACTGCTCTGTGATGTGTGACTTCCACTCACAGAGTTACCTCTGTACTTCGTGGATCTCTTTGCTAGCCTTATTTCTGTGGAAGCTGAGAACAGATATTTCGGATCCCTTTGAAGACTATAGGGCCAAAGGAAATATCCTCCGATAACAAAGAGAAAGAAGCTTTCTGAGAAACTTCTTTGTGTTCTGTGAAATCATCTCACAGAGTTACAGCTTTCCCCTAAAGAAACCTTTCGCTAATACGGTTCTTGTGGAATTGGCAAAGGGATATTTGGAAGCCCGTAGAGGGCTATGGTGAAAAAGGAAATATACTCAGATGAAATCTGGAAAGAAGCTTTGTGAGAAACTGCTTAGTGTTCTGTTAATTCATCTCACAGAGTTACATCTGTATTTCGTGGATCTCTTTGCTAGCCTTATTTCTGTGGAATCTGAGAACAGATATTTCGGATCCCTTTGAAGACTATAGGGCCAAAGGAAATATCCTCCGATAACAAAGAGAAAGAATCTTTCTCAGAAACTTCTTTGTGTTCTGTGAAATCATCTCACAGAGTTACAGCTTTCCCCTCAAGAAGCCTTTCCATAAGACAGTTCTTGTGGAATTGGCAAAGTGATATTTGGAAGCCCATAGAGGGCTATGGTGAAAAAGGAAATATCCTCAGATGAAATCTGGAAAGAAGCTTTCTGAGAAACTGCTCTGTGATGTGTGACTTCCACTCACAGAGTTACCTCTGTACTTCGTGGATCTCTCTGCTAGCCTTATTTCTGTGGAAGCTGAGAACAGATATTTCGGATCCCTTTGAAGACTATAGGGCCAAAGGAAATATCCTCCGATAACAAAGAGAAAGAAGCTTTCTGAGAAACTTCTTTGTGTTCTGTGAAATCATCTCACAGAGTTACAGCTTTCCCCGCAAGAAACCTTTCGCTAAGACGGTTCTTGTGGAATTGGCAAAGGGATATTTGGAAGCCCGTATAGGGCTAAGGTGAAAAAGGAAATATACTCAGATGAAATGTGGAAAGAAGCTTTGTGAGAAACTGCTTAGTGTTCTGTTAATTCATCTCACAGAGTTACATCTGTATTTCGTGGATCTCTTTGCTAGCCTTATTTCTGTGGAATCTGAGAACAGATATTTCGGGTCCCTTTGAAGACTATAGGGCCAAAGGAAATATCCTCCGATAACAAAGAGAAAGAAGCTTTCTGAGAAACTTCTTTGTGTTCTGTGAAATCATCTCACAGAGTTACAGCTTTCCCCTCAAGAAGCCTTTCGCTAAGACAGTTCTTGTGGAATTGGCAAAGTGATATTTGGAAGCCCATAGAGGGCTATGGTGAAAAAGGAAATATCCTCAGATGAAATCTGGAAAGAAGCTTTCTGAGAAACTGCTCTGTGATGTGTGACTTCCACTCACAGAGTTACATCTGAATTTCGTGGATCTCTTTGCTAGCCTTATTTCTGTGGAATCTGAGAACAGATATTTCGGATCCCTTTGAAGACTATAGGGCCAAAGGATGTATCCTCCGATAACAAAGAGAAAGAAGCTTTCTGAGAAACTTCTTTGTGTTCTGTGAAATCATCTCACAGAGTTACAGCTTTCCCCTCAAGAAGCCTTTCGCTAAGACAGTTCTTGTGGAATTTGCAAAGTGATATTTTGAAGCCCATAGAGGGCTATGGTGAAAAAAAAAATATCCTCAGATGAAATCTGGAAAGAAGCTTTCTGAGAAACTGCTCTGTGATGTGTGATTTCTACTCACAGAGCTACATCTGTATTTCGTGGATCTCTTTGCTAGCCTTATTTCTGTGGAATCTGAGAACAGATATTTGGGATCCCTTTGAAGACTATAGGGCCATAGGAAATATCCTCCGATGACAAAGAGAAAGAAGCTTTCTGAGAAACTTCTTTGTGTTCTGTGAAATCATCTCACAGAGTTACAGCTTTCCCCTCAAGAAGCCTTTCGCTAAGACAGTTCTTGTGGAATTGGCATATGATATTTGGAAGCCCATAGAGGGCTATGGTGTAAAAGGAATTATCCTCAGATGAAATCTGGAAAGAAGCTTTCTGAGAAACTGCTTAGTGTTCTGTTAATTCATCTCACAGAGTTACATCTGTATTTCGTGGATCTCTTTGCTAGCCTTATTTCTGCGGAATCTGAGAACAGATATTTCGGATCCCTTTGATGATTATAGGGCCAAAGGAAATATCCTCCGATAACAAAGAGAAGGAAGCTTTCTGAGAAACTTCTTTGTGTTCCGTGAAATCATCTCACAGAGTTACTGCGTTCCCCTCAAGAAGCCTTTCGCTAAGAAACTTCTTCTGGAATTGGAAAGGGATATTTGGAAGCCCATATATGACTATGGTGAAAAAGGAAATATCAGATGAAATCTGGAAAGAAGCTTTCTGAGAAACTGCGTAGTGTTCTGTTAATTCATCTCACAGAGTTACATCTGTATTTCGTGGATCTCTTTGCTAGCCTTATTTCTGTGGAATCTGAGAACAGATATTTCGGATCCCTTTGATGATTATAGGGCCAAAGGAAATATCCTCCGATAACAAAGAGAAAGAAGCCTTCTGAGAAACTTCTTTGTGTTCTGTGAAATCATCTCACAGAGTTACAGCTTTCCCCTCAAGAAGCCTTTCGCTAAGACAGTTCTTGTGGAATTGGCAAAGGGATATTTGGAAGCCCATAGAGCCCTATGGTGAAAAAGGAAATATCCTCAGATGAAATCTGGAAAGAAGCTTTCTGAGAAACTGCATAGTGTTCTGTTAATTCATCTCACAGAGTTACATCTGTATTTCGTGGATCTCTTTGCTAGCCTTATTTCTGTGGAATCTGAGAACAGATATTTCGGATCCCTTTGAAGACTATAGGGCCAAAGGAAATATCCTCCGATAACAAAGAGAAAGAAGCTTTCTGAGAAACTTCTTTGTGTTCTGTGAAATCATCTCACAGAGTTACAACGTTCCCCTCAAGAAGCCTTTCGCTAAGACAGTTCTTGTGGAATTGGCAAAGGGATATTTGGGAGCCCATAGAGGGCTATGGTGAAAAAGGAAATATCCTCAGATGAAATCTGGAAAGAAGCTTTCTGAGAAACTGCTCTGTGATGTGTGACTTCCACTCACAGAGTTACCTCTATACTTCGTGGATCTCTTTGCTAGCCTTATTTCTGTGGAATCTGAGAACAGATATTTCGGAACCCTTTGAAGAATATAGGGCCAAAGGAAATATCCTCCAATAACAAAGAGAAAGAAGCTTTCTGAGAAACTTCTTTGTGTTCTGTGAAATCATCTCACAGAGTTACAGCTTTCCCCTCAAGAAGCCTTTCGCTAAGACAGTTCTTGTGGAATTGGCAAAGGGATATTTGGAAGCCCATTGAGGGCTATGGTGAAAAAAGAAATATCCTCAGATGAAATCTGGAAAGAAGCTTTCTGAGAAACTGCTTAGTGTTCTGTTAATTCATCTCATAGAGTTACATCTGTATTTCGTGGATCTCTTTGCTAGCCTTTTTTCTGTGGAATCTGAGAACAGATATTTCGGATCCATTTGAATTTTAGGACGAAAGGGAATATCCTCTGATAACAAAGAGAGAGAAGCTTTCTGAGAATCTTCTTTTTGTTCTGTGAAATCATCTCACAGAGTTACAGCTTTCCCTCTAGAAGCCTTTCGCTAAGACAGTTCTTGTGGAATTGGCAAAGGGATATTTTAATGCCCGTAGAGTCCTATGGTGAAAAAGGAAATATCCTCAGACGAAATCTGGAAAGAAGCTTTCTGAGAAACTGCTTAGTGTTCTGTTAATTCATCTCACAGAGTTACATCTGTATTTCATGGATGTCTTTGCTAGCCTTATTCCTGTGGAATCTGAGAACAGATATTTCGGATCCCTTTGAAGACTATATTGCCAAAGGAAATATCCTCCGATAACAAAGAGACAGAGGCTTTCTGAGAAACCTCTTTGTGTTCTGTGAAATCATCTCACAGAGTTACAGCTTTCCCCTCAAGAAGCCTTTCGCTAAGACAGTTCTTGTGGAATTGGGAAAGTGATATTTGGAAGCCCATAGAGGGCTTGTTGAAAAAGGAAATATCCTCAGTTGAAATCTGGAAAGAAGCTTTCTGAGAAACTGCTCTCTGATGTGTGACTTCCACTCACAGAGTTACATCTGTATTTCGTGGATCTCTTTGCTAGCCTTATTTCTGTGGAATCTGAGAACAGATATTTCGGATCCCTTTGAAGAATATACGGCTAAAGGAAATATCCTCCGATAACAAAGAGAAAGAAGCTTTCTGAGAAACTTCTTTTGTTCTGTGAAATCATCACACAGAGTTACAGCTTTCCCCTAACAAAGCCTTTCGCTAAGACAGTTCTTGTGGATTGGCAAAGGGATATTTGGGAGCCCATAGAGGGCTATGGTGAAAAAGGAAATATCCTCAGATGAAATCTGGAAAGAAGATTTCTGAGAAACTGCTCTGTGATGTGTGACTTCCACTCACAGAGTTACATCTGTATTTCGTGGATCTCTTTCCTAGCCTTATTTCTGTGGAATCTAAGAAGAGATATTTCGGATCCCTTTGAAGACTATAGGGCCAAAGGAAATATCCTCCGATAACAAAGAAAAAGAAGCTTTCTGAGAAACTTCTTTGTGTTCTGTGAAATCATTTCACAGAGTTACAGCTTTCCCCTAAAGAAGCCGTTCGCTAAGACAGTTCTTGTGGAATTGGCATATGATATTTGGAAGCCCATAGAGGGCTATGGTGTAAAAGGAAATATCCTCAGATGAAATCTGGAAAGAAGCTTTCTGAGAAACTGCTCTGTGATGTGTGACTTCCACTCACAGAGTTACATCTTTATTTCGTGGATCTCTTCGCTAGCCTTATTTCTGTGGAATCTGAGAACAGATATTTCGGATCCCTTTGAAGACTATAGGGCCAAAGGAAATATCCTCCGATAACAAAGAGACAGAAGCTTTCTGAGAAACTTCTTTGTGTTCTGTGAAATCATCTCACACAGTTACAGCTTTCCCCTCAAGAAGCCTTTCGCTAAGACAGTTCTTGTGGAATTGGAAAAGTGATATTTGGAAGCCCTTAGAAGGCTATGGTGAAAAAGGAAATATCCTCAGATGAAATCTGGAAAGAAGCTTTCTGAGAAACTGCTCTGTGATGTGTGACTTCCACTCACAGAGTTACATCTGTATTTCGTGGATCTCTTTGCTAGCCTTATTTCTGTGGAATCTGAGAACAGATATTTCGGATCCCTTTGAAGACTATAGGGCCAAAGGAAATATCCTCCGATAACAAAGAGAAAGAAGCTTTCTGAGAAACTTCTTTTGTTCTGTGAAATCATCACACAGAGTTACAGCTTTCCCCTCAAGAAGCCTTTCGCTAAGACAGTTCTTGTGGATTGGCAAAGGGATATTTGGGAGCCCATAGAGGGCTATGGTGAAAAAGGAAATATCCTCAGATGAAATCTGGAAAGAAGCTTTCTGAGAAACTGCTTAGTGTTCTCTTAATTCATCTCACAGAGTTACATCTGTATTTCGTGGATCTCTTTGCTAGCCTTATTTCTGTGGAATCTGAGAACAGATATTTCGGATCCCTTTGAATACTACAGGGCCAAAGGAAATGTGCTCCGATAACAAAGAGAAAGAAGCTTTCTGAGAAACTTCTTTGTGTTCTGTGAAATCATCTCACAGAGTTACAGCTTTCCCCTCAAGAATCCTTTTGCTAAGACAGTTCTTGTGGAATTGGCAAAGTGATATTTGGAAGCCCATAGAGGGCTATGGTGAAAAAGGAAATATCCTCAGTTGAAATCTGGAAAGAGGCTTTCTGAGAAACTGCTCTGTGATGTGTGACTTCTACTCACAGAGTTACATCTGTATTTCGTGGATCTCTTTGCTAGCCTTATTTCTGTGGAATCTGAGAACAGATATTTCGGATCCCTTTGAAGACTATAGGGCCAAAGGAAATATCCTCCGATAACAAAGTGAAAGAAGCTTTCTGAGAAACTTCTTTGTGTTCTGTGAAATCATCTCACAGAGTTACAGCTTTCCCCTCAAGAAGCCTTTCGCTAAGACAGTTCTTGTGGAATTGGCAAAGGGATATTTGGAAGCCCATAGACGCCTAGGGGGAAAAAGGAAATATCCTCACATGAAATCTGGAAAGAAGCATTCTGAGAAACTGCTAAGTGTTCTGTTAATTCATCTCACAGAGTTACATCTGTATTTCGTGGATCTCTTTGCTAGCCTTATTTCTGTGGAATCTGAGAACAGATATTTCGGATCCCTTTGAAGACAATAGGGCCAAAGGAAATATCCTCCGATAACAAAGAGAAAGAAGCTTTCTGAGAAACTTCTTTGTGTTCAGTGAAATCATCTCACACAGTTACAGCTTTCCCCTCAAGAAGCCTTTCGCTAAGACAGTTCTTGTGGAATTGGCAAAGTAATATTTTTAAGCCCATAGAGGGCTATGGTGAAAAAGGAAATATCCTCAGATGAAATCTGGAAAGAAGCTATCTGAGAAACTGCTTAGTGTTCTCTTAATTCATCTCACAGAGTTACATCTGTATTTCATGGATCTCTTTGCTAGCCTTATTTCTGTGGAATCTGAGAACAGATATTTCTGATCCCTTTAAAGACTATAGTTCCAAAGGAAATATCCTCCGATAACAAAGAGAAAGAAGCTTTCTGAGAAACTTCTTTGTGTTCTGTGAAATCATCTCACACAGTTACAGCTTTCCCCTCAAGAAGCCTTTCGCTAAGACAGTTCTTGTGGAATTGGCAAAGGGATATTTGGAAGCCCATAGAGGTCTATGGTGAAAAAGGAAATATCCTCAGATGAAATCTGGAAAGAAGCTTTCTGAGAAACTGCTCTGTGATGTGTGACTTCCACTCACAGAGTTACATTGTATGTCGTGGATCTCTTTGCTAGCCTTATTTCTGTGGAATCTGAGAACAGATATTTCGGATCCCTTTGAAGACTATAGTTCCAAAGGAAATATCCTCCGATAACAAAGAGAAAGAAGCTTTCTGAGAAACTTCTTTGTTTTCTGTGAAATCATCTCACAGAGTTACAGTTTTCCCCTCAAGAAGCCTTTCACTAAGACAGTTCTTGTGGAATTAGCAAACGGATATTTGGGAGCCCATAGGGGCCTACGCTGAAAAAGGAAATATCCTCAGATGAAATCCGGAAAGAAGCTTTCTGAGAAACTGCTTAGTGTTCTGTTAATTCATCTCACAGAGTTACATCTGTATTTCGTGGATTTCTTTGCTAGCCTTATTTCTGTGGAATCTGAGAACAGGTATTTCGGATCCCTTTGAAGACTATAGGGCCAAAGGAAATATCCTCCGATAACAAAGAGAAGGAAACTTTCTGAGAAACTTCTTTGTGTTCTGTGAAATCATCTCACAGAGTTATAGCTTTCCCCTCAAGAAGCCTTTCGCTAAGACAGTTCTTGTGGAATTGGCAAAGTGATATTTGGAAGCCCATAGAGGGCTATGTAGAAAAGGGAAATATCCTCACATGAAATCTGGAAAGAAGCTTTCTGAGAAACTGCTCTGTGATGTGTGACTTCCACTCACAGAGTTTCATCTGTATTTCGTGGATCTCTTTACTAGCCTTATTTCTGAGGAATCTGAGAATAGATATTTGGGATCCCTTTGAAGACTATAGGGCCAAAGGAAATATCCTCCGATAACAAAGAGAAAGAAGCTTTCTGAGAAACTTCTTTGTGTTCTGTGAAATCATCTCACAGAGTTACAGCTTTCCCCTCAAGAAGCCTTTCGCTAAGACAGTTCTTGTGGAATTGGCAAAGGGATATGTGGAAGCCCATGGAGGGCTATGGTGAAAAAGGAAATATCCTCAGATGAAATCTGAAAAGAAGCTTTCTGAGAAACTGCTTAGTGTTCTCTTAATTCATTTCACAGAGTTACATCTGTATTTCGTGGATCTCTTTGCTAGAATTATTTCTGTGGAATCTGAGAACAGATATTTCAGATCTCTTTGAAGACTACAGGGCCAAAGGAAATGTGCTCCGATAACAAAGAGAAGGAAGCTTTCTGAGAAACTTCTTTGTGTTCTGTGAAATCATCTCACAGAGTTACAGCTTTCCCTCAAGAAGCCTTTTGCTAAGACAGTTCTTGTGGAATTGGCAAAGTGATATTTGGAAGCCCATAGAGGGCTATGGTGAAAAAGGAAATAAACTCAGATGAAATCTAGAAAGAAGCTTTCTGAGAAACTGCTCTGTGATGTGTGACTTCTACTCACAGAATTACATCTGTATTTCATGGATCTCTTTGCTAGCCTTATTTCTGTGGAATCTGAGAACAGATATTTCGGATCCCTTTGTAGACTATACGGCCAAAGGAAATATCCTCCGATAACAAAGAGAAAGAAGCTTTCTGAGAAACTTCTTTGTGTTCTGTGAAATCATCTCACAGAGTTACAGCTTTCCCCTCAAGAAGCCTTTCGCTAAGACAGTTCTTGTGGAATTGGCAAAGGGATATTTGGAAGCCCATAGAGGGATATGGTGAAAAAGGAAATATCCTCAGATGAAATCTGGAAAGAAGCTTTCTGAGAAACTGCTCTGTGATGTGTGACTTCCACTCACAGAGTTACATCTGTGTTTCGTGGATCTCTTTGCTAGCCTTATTTCTGTGGAATCTGAGAACAGATATTTCGGTTCCCTTTGAAGACTATAGGGCCAAAGGAAATATCCTCCGATAACAAAGAGAAAGAAGCTTTCTGAGAAACTTCTTTGTGTTCTGTGAAATCATCTCACAGAGTTACAGCTTTCCCCTCAAGAAGCCTTTTGCTTAGACAGTTCTTGTGGAATTGGCAAAGTGATATTTGGAAACCCATAGAGGGCTATGGTGTAAAAGGAAATATCCTCAGATGAAATCTGGAAAGAAGCTTTCTGAGAAACTGCTATGTGATGTGTGACTTCCACTCGCAGAGTTCCATCTGTATTTCGTGGATCTCTTTGCTAGCCTTATTTCTGTGGAATCTGAGAACAGATATTTCGGATCCCTTTGAAGACTATAGGGCCAAAGGAAATATCCTCCGATAACAAAGAGAAAGAAGCTTTACTGAGAAACTTCTTTGTGTTCTGTGAAATCATCTCACAGAGTTACAGCTTTCCCCTCAAGAAGCCTTTCGCTAGGACAGATCTTGTGGAATTGGCAAAGGGATATTTGGAAGCCCATAGAGGCCTACGTTGAAAAAGGAAATATCCTCAGATGAAATCTGGAAAGAAGCTTTCTGAGAAACTGCTTAGTGTTCTGTTAATTCATCTCACAGAGTTACATCTGTATTTCGTGGATCTCTTTGCTAGCCTTATTTCTGTGGAATCTGAGAACAGATATTTCGGATACCTTTGAAGACTATAGGGCCAAAGGAAATATCCTCCGATAACAAAGAGAAAGAAGCTTTCTCAGAAACTTCTTTGTGTTCTGTGAAATCATCTCACAGAGTTATAGCTTTCCCCACAAGAAGCCTTTCGCTAAGACAGTTCTTGTGGAATTGGCACAGTGATATTTGGAAGCCGTTAGCGGGCTACGGTGAAAAAGGAAATATCCTCAGATGAAATATGGAAAGAAAATTTCTGAGAAACTGCTCTGTGATGTGTAATTTCCTCTCACAGAGTTACATCTGTATTTCGTGGATCTCTTTGGTAGCCTTATTTCTGTGGAATCTGAGAACAGATATTTCGGATCCCTTTGAAGACTATAGGGCCAAAGGAAATATCCTCCGATAACAAAGAGAAAGAAGCTTTCTGAGAAACTTCTTTGTGTTCTGTGAAATCATCTCACAGAGTTACAGCTTTCCCCTCAAGAATCCTATCGCTAAGACAGTTTTTGTGGAATTGGCCAAGGGATATTTGGAAGCCCTTAGAGGGCTATGCTGAAAAAGGAAATATCCTCAGATGAAATCTGGAAAGAAGATTTCTGAGAAACTGCTTAGTGTTCTGTTAATTCATCTCAGAGTTACATGTGTATTTCGTGGATCTCTTTGCTAGCCTTATTTTTGTGGAATCTGAGAACAGATATTTCGGATCCCTTTGAAGACTATAGGGCCAAAGGAAATATCCTCCGATAACAAAGAGAAAGAAGCTTTCTGAGAAACTTCTTTGTGTTCTGTGAAATCATCTCACAGAGTTACAGCTTTCCCCTCAAGAAGCCTTTCGCTAAGACAGTTCTTGTGGAATTGGCAAAGGGATATTTGGAAGCCCATAGACGCCTAGGGGGAAAAAGGAAATATCCTCACATGAAATCTGGAAAGAAGCATTCTGAGAAACTGCTAAGTGTTCTGTTAATTCATCTCACAGAGTTACATCTGTATTTCGTGGATCTCTTTGCTAGCCTTATTTCTGTGGAATCTGAGAACAGATATTTCGGATCCCTTTGAAGACAATAGGGCCAAAGGAAATATCCTCCGATAACAAAGAGAAAGAAGCTTTCTGAGAAACTTCTTTGTGTTCAGTGAAATCATCTCACACAGTTACAGCTTTCCCCTCAAGAAGCCTTTCGCTAAGACAGTTCTTGTGGAATTGGCAAAGTAATATTTTTAAGCCCATAGAGGGCTATGGTGAAAAAGGAAATATCCTCAGATGAAATCTGGAAAGAAGCTTTCTGAGATACTGCTTATTGTTCTGTTAATTCATCACACAGAGTTACATCTGTATTTCGTGGATCTCTCTGCTAGCCTTATTTCTGTGGAATCTGAGAACAGATATTTCGGATCCCTTTGAAGACTATAGGGCCAAAAGGAAATATCCTCCGATAACAAAGAGAAAGAAGCTTTCTGAGAAACTTCTTTGTGTTCTGTGAAATCAACTCTCAGTGTTACAGCTTTCCCCTCAAGAAGCCTTTCGCTAAGACAGTTCTTGTGGAATTGGCAAAGTGATATTTAGAAGCCCATAGAAGGCTATGGTGAAAAAGGAATTATCCTCAGATGAAATCTGGAAAGAAGCTTTCTGAGAAACTGCTTAGTGTTCTGTTAATTCATCTCACAGAGTTACATCTGTATTTCGTGGATCTCTTTGCTAGCCTTATTTCTGTGGAATCTGAGAACAGATATTTCGGATCCCTTTGAAGACTATAGGGCCAAAGGAAATATCCTCCGATAACAAAGAGAAAGAAGCTTTCTGAGAAACTTCTTTGTGTTCTGTGAAATCATCTCACAGAATTACAGCCTTCCCCTCAAGAAGCCTTTCGCTAAGACAGTTCTTGTGGAATTGGCAAAGTGATATTTGGAAGCCCATAGAGGGCTATGGTGAAAAAGGAAATATCCTCAGATGAAATCTGGAAAGAAGCTTTCTGAGATACTGCTTAGTGTTCTGTTAATTCATCTCACAGTGTTACATCTGTATTTCGTGGATCTCTTTGCTAGCCTTATTTCTGTGGAATCTGAGAACAGATATTTCGGATCCCTTTGAAGACTATAGGGCCAAAGGAAATATCCTCCGATAACAAAGAGAGAGAAGCTTTCGGAGAAACTTCTTTGTGTTCTGTGAAATCATCTCACAGAGTTACAGCTTTCCCCTCAAGAAGCCTTTCGCTAAGACAGTTCTTGTGGAATTGGCAAAGGGATATTTGGGAGCCCATGGAGGCCTATGGTGAAAAAGGAAATATCCTCAGATGAAATCTGGAAAGAAGCTTTCTGAGAAACTGCTTAGTGTTCTGTTAATCATCTCACAGAGTTACATCTGTATTTCGTGGATCTCTTTGCTAGCCTTATTTCTGTGGAATCTGAGAACAGATATTTCGGATCCCTTTGAAGACTATAGGGCCAAAGGTAATATCCTCCGATAACAAAGAGAAAGAAGCTTTCTGAGAAACTTCTTTGTGTTCTGTGAAATCATCTCACAGAGTTACAGCTTTCCCCTCAAGAAGCCTTTCGCTAAGACAGTTCTTGTGGAATTGGCAAAGTGATATTTGGAAGCCCATAGAGGGCTATGGTGAAAAAGGAAATATCCTCAGATGAAATCTGGAAAGAAGCTTTCTGAGATACTGCTTAGTGTTCTGTTAATTCATCTCACAGAGTTACATCTGTATTTCGTGGATCTCTTTGCTAGCCTTATTTCTGTGGAATCTGAGAACAGATATTTCGGATCCCTTTGAAGACTATAGGGCCAAAGGAAATATCCTCCGATAAGAAAGAGAAAGAAGCTTTCTGAGAAACTTCTTTGTGTTCTGTGAAATCATCTCACAGAGTTACAGCTTTCCCCTCAAGAAGCCTTTCGCTAAGACAGTTCTTGTGAAATTGGCAAAGGGATATTTGGAAGCCCGTAGAGGGCTATGGTGAAAAAGGAAATATCCTCAGATGAAATCTGGAAAGAAGCTTTCTGAGAAACTACTCTGTGATGTGTGAATTCCACTCACAGAGTTACATCTGTATTTCGTGGATCTCTTTGCTAGCCTTATTTCTGTGGAATCTGAGAACAGATATTTCGGATCCCTTTGAAGACTATAGGGCCAAAGGAAATATCCTGCGATAACAAAGAGAAAGAAGCTTTCTGAGAAACTTCTTTGTGTTCTGTGAAATCATCTCACAGAGTTACAGCCTTCCCCTCAAGAAGTCTTTCGCTAAGACAGTTCTTGTGGAATTGGCAAAGGGATATTTGGGAGCCCATGGAGGCCTATGGTGAAAAAGGAAATATCCTCAGATGAAATCTGGAAAGAAGCTTTCTGAGAAACTGCTTAGTGTTCTGTTAATTCATCTCACAGAGTTACATCTGTATTTCGTGGATCTCTTTGCTAGCCTTATTTCTGTGGAATCTGAGAACAGATATTTCGGATCCCTTTGTAGACTATAGGGCCAAAGGAAATATCCTCCGATAACAAAGAGAAAGAAGCTTTCGGAGAAACTTCTTTGTGTTCTGTGAAATCATCTCACAGAGTTACAGCTTTCCCCTCAAGAAGCCTTTCGCTAAGACACTTCTTGTGGAATTGGCAAAGTGATATTTGGAAGCCCAAAGAGGGCTATGCTGAAAAAGGAAATATCCTCAGATGAAATCTGGAAAGAAGCTTTCTGAGAAACTGCTTAGTGTTCTGTTAATTCATCTCACAGAGTTACATCTGTATTTCGTGGATCTCTTTGCTAGCCTTATTTCTGTGGAATCTGAGAACAGATATTTCGGATCCCTTTGAAGACTATAGGGCCAAAGGAAATATCCTCCGATAACAAAGAGAAAGAAGCTTTCTGAGAAACTTCTTTGAGTTCTGTGAAATCATCTCACAGAGTTACAGCTTTCCCCTCAAGAATCCTTTCGTTAAGACAGTTCTTGTGGAATTGGCAAAGGGATATTTGGAAGCCCATAGAGAGCTACGGTGAAAAAGGAAATATCCTCAGATGAAATCTGGAAAGAAGCTTTCTGAGATACTGCTTATTGTTCTGTTAATTCATCACACAGAGTTACATCTGTATTTCGTGGATCTCTTTGCTAGCCTTCTTTCTGTGGAATCTGAGAACAGATATTTCGGATCCCTTTGAACACTATAGGGCCAAAGGAAATATCCTCCCATAACAAAGAGAAAGAAGCTTTCTGAGAAACTTCTTTGTGTTCTGTGATATCATCTCACAGAGTTACAGCTTTCCCCTCAAGAAGCCTTTCGCTAAGACACTCCTTGTGGAATTGGCAAAGGGATATTCGGAAGCCAATGGAGCCCTATGGTGAAAAAGGAAATATCCTCAGATGAAATCTGGAAAGAAGCTTTCTGAGAAACTGCTTAGTGTTCTGTTAATTCATCTCACAGAGTTACATCTATATTTCGTGGATCTCCTTGTTACCGTTATTTCGGTGGAATCTCAGAACAGATATTTCGGTTCCCTTTGAAGACTATAGGGCCAAAGGAAATATCCTCCGATAACAAAGAGAAAGAAGCTTTCTGAGAAACTTCTTTGTGTTCTGTGAAATCATCTCACAGAGTTACAGCTTTCCCCTCAAGAAGCCTTTTGCTTAGACAGTTCTTGTGGAATTGGCAAAGTGATATTTGGAAACCCATAGAGGGCTATGGTGTAAAAGGAAATATCCTCAGATGAAATCTGGAAAGAAGCTTTCTGAGAAACTGCTATGTGATGTGTGACTTCCACTCGCAGAGTTCCATCTGTATTTCGTGGATCTCTTTGCTAGCCTTATTTCTGTGGAATCTGAGAACAGATATTTCGGATCCCTTTGAAGACTATAGGGCCAAAGGAAATATCCTCCGATAACAAAGAGAAAGAAGCTTTACTGAGAAACTTCTTTGTGTTCTGTGAAATCATCTCACAGAGTTACAGCTTTCCCCTCAAGAAGCCTTTCCCTAGGACAGATCTTGTGGAATTGGCAAAGGGATATTTGGAAGCCCATAGAGGACTACGTTGAAAAAGGAAATATCCTCAGATGAAATCTGGAAAGAAGCTTTCTGAGAAACTGCTTAGTGTTCTGTTAATTCATCTCACAGAGTTACATCTGTATTTCGTGGATCTCTTTGCTAGCCTTATTTCTGTGGAATCTGAGAACAGATATTTCGGATCCCTTTGAAGACTATAGGGCCAAAGGAAATATCCTCCGATAACAAAGAGAAAGAAGCTTTCTCAGAAACTTCTTTGTGTTCTGTGAAATCATCTCACAGAGTTATAGCTTTCCCCACAAGAAGCCTTTCGCTAAGACAGTTCTTGTGGAATTGGCACAGTGATATTTGGAAGCCCTTAGCGGGCTACGGTGAAAAAGGAAATATCCTCAGATGAAATACGGAAAGAAAATTTCTGAGAAACTGCTCTGTGATGTGTGACTTCCTCTCACAGAGTTACATCTGTATTTCGTGGATCTCCTTGCTAGCCTTATTTCTGTGGAATCTGAGAACAGATATTTCGGATCCCTTTGAAGACTATAGGGCCAAAGGAAATATCCTCCGATAACAAAGAGAAAGAAGCTTTCTGAGAAACTTCTTTGTGTTCTGTGAAATCATCTCACAGAGTGACAGCTTTCCCCTCAAGAATCCTATCGCTAAGACAGTTTTTGTGGAATTGGCAAAGGGATATTTGGAAGCCCTTAGAGGGCTATGCTGAAAAAGGAAATATCCTCAGATGAAATCTGGAAAGAAGATTTCTGAGAAACTGCTTAGTGTTCTGTTAATTCATC
Source organism: Macaca mulatta (assembly GCF_049350105.2). Lineage (NCBI taxonomy): Eukaryota > Metazoa > Chordata > Mammalia > Primates > Cercopithecidae > Macaca > Macaca mulatta. Next base: position 48,863,406 of record NC_133422.1, on the reverse strand, counting down.
TCAGAGTTACATCTGTATTTCGTGGATCTCTTTGCTAGCCTTATTTTTGTGGAATCTGAGAACAGATATTTCGGATCCCTTTGAAGACTATAGCGCCAAAGGAAATATCCTCCGATAACAAAGAGAAAGAAGCTTTTTGAGAAACTTCTTTGTGTTCTGTGAAATCATCTCACAGAGTTACAGCTTTCCCCTCAAGAAGCCTTTCGCTAAGACAGTTCTTGTGGAATTGGCAAAGTGATATTTAGAAGCCCATAGAGGGCTATGGTGAAAAAGGAATTATCCTCAGATGAAATCTGGAAAGAAGCTTTCTGAGAAACTGCTTAGTGTTCTGTTAATTCATCTCACAGAGTTACATCTGTATTTCGTGGATCTCTTTGCTAGCCTTATTTCTGTGAAATCTGAGAACAGATATTTCGGATCCCTTTGAAGACTATAGGGCCAAAGGAAATATCCTCCGATAACAAAGAGAAAGAAGCTTTCTGAGAAACTTCTTTGTGTTCTGTGAAATCATCTCACAGAGTTACACCTTTCCCCTCAAGAAGCCTTTCGCTAAGACAGTTCTTGTGGAATTGGCAAAGTGATATTTGGAAGCCCATAGAGGGCTATGGTGAAAAAGGAAATATCCTCAGATGAAATCTGGAAAGAAGCTTTCTGAGAAACTGCTCTGTGATGTGTGACATCCACTCACAGAGTTACATCTGTATTTCGTGGATCTCTTTGCTAGCCTTATTTCTGTGGAATCTGAGAACAGATATTTCGGATCCCTTTGAAGAGTATAGGGCCAAAGGAAATATCCTCCGATAACAAAGAGATAGAAGCTTTCTGAAAAACTTCTTTGTGTTCTGTGAAATCATCTCACAGAGTTACAGCTTTCCCCTCAAGAATCCTTTCGCTAAGACAGTTATTGTGGAATTGGCAAAGTGATATTTGGAAGCCCTTAGAGGGCTCTGCTGAAAAAGGAAATATCCTCAGATGAAATCTGGAAAAAAGATTTCTGAGAAACTGCTTAGTGTTCTGTTAATTCATCTCACAGAGTTACATCTGTATTTCGTGGATCTCTTTGCTAGCCTTATTTTTGTGGAATCTGAGAACAGATATTTCTGATCCCTTTGAAGACTATAGGGCCAAAGGAAGTATCCTCCGATAACAAAGAGAAAGAAGCTTTCTGAGAAACTTCTTTGTGTTCTGTGATATCATCTCACAGAGTTACAGCTTTCCCCTCAAGAAGCCTTTCGCTAAGACACTCCTTGTGGAATTGGCAAAGGGATATTTGGAAGCCAATGGAGCCCTATGGTGAAAAAGGAAATATCCTCAGATGAAATCTGGAAAGAAGCTTTCTGAGAAACTGCTTAGTGTTCTGTTAATTCATCTCACAGAGTTACATCTATATTTCGTGGATCTCCTTGTTACCGTTATTTCGGTGGAATCTCAGAACAGATATTTCGGTTCCCTTTGAAGACTATAGGGCCAAAGGAAATATCCTCCGATAACAAAGAGAAAGAAGCTTTCTGAGAAACTTCTTTGTGTTCTGTGAAATCATCTCACAGAGTTACAGCTTTCCCCTCAAGAAGCCTTTTGCTTAGACAGTTCTTGTGGAATTGGCAAAGTGATATTTGGAAACCCATAGAGGGCTATGGTGTAAAAGGAAATATCCTCAGATGAAATCTGGAAAGAAGCTTTCTGAGAAACTGCTATGTGATGTGTGACTTCCACTCGCAGAGTTCCATCTGTATTTCGTGGATCTCTTTGCTAGCCTTATTTCTGTGGAATCTGAGAACAGATATTTCGGATCCCTTTGAAGACTATAGGGCCAAAGGAAATATCCTCCGATAACAAAGAGAAAGAAGCTTTACTGAGAAACTTCTTTGTGTTCTGTGAAATCATCTCACAGAGTTACAGCTTTCCCCTCAAGAAGCCTTTCCCTAGGACAGATCTTGTGGAATTGGCAAAGGGATATTTGGAAGCCCATAGAGGACTACGTTGAAAAAGGAAATATCCTCAGATGAAATCTGGAAAGAAGCTTTCTGAGAAACTGCTTAGTGTTCTGTTAATTCATCTCACAGAGTTACATCTGTATTTCGTGGATCTCTTTGCTAGCCTTATTTCTGTGGAATCTGAGAACAGATATTTCGGATCCCTTTGAAGACTATAGGGCCAAAGGAAATATCCTCCGATAACAAAGAGAAAGAAGCTTTCTCAGAAACTTCTTTGTGTTCTGTGAAATCATCTCACAGAGTTATAGCTTTCCCCACAAGAAGCCTTTCGCTAAGACAGTTCTTGTGGAATTGGCACAGTGATATTTGGAAGCCCTTAGCGGGCTACGGTGAAAAAGGAAATATCCTCAGATGAAATACGGAAAGAAAATTTCTGAGAAACTGCTCTGTGATGTGTGACTTCCTCTCACAGAGTTACATCTGTATTTCGTGGATCTCCTTGCTAGCCTTATTTCTGTGGAATCTGAGAACAGATATTTCGGATCCCTTTGAAGACTATAGGGCCAAAGGAAATATCCTCCGATAACAAAGAGAAAGAAGCTTTCTGAGAAACTTCTTTGTGTTCTGTGAAATCATCTCACAGAGTGACAGCTTTCCCCTCAAGAATCCTATCGCTAAGACAGTTTTTGTGGAATTGGCAAAGGGATATTTGGAAGCCCTTAGAGGGCTATGCTGAAAAAGGAAATATCCTCAGATGAAATCTGGAAAGATTTCTGAGAAACTGCTTAGTGTTCTGTTAATTCATCTCAGAGTTACATCTGTATTTCGTGGATCTCTTTGCTAGCCTTATTTTTGTGGAATCTGAGAACAGATATTTCGGATCCCTTTGAAGACTATAGCGCCAAAGGAAATATCCTCCGATAACAAAGAGAAAGAAGCTTTTTGAGAAACTTCTTTGTGTTCTGTGAAATCATCTCACAGAGTTACAGCTTTCCCCTCAAGAAGCCTTTCGCTAAGACAGTTCTTGTGGAATTGGCAAAGTGATATTTAGAAGCCCATAGAGGGCTATGGTGAAAAAGGAATTATCCTCAGATGAAATCTGGAAAGAAGCTTTCTGAGAATCTGCTTAGTGTTCTGTTAATTCATCTCACAGAGTTACATCTGTATTTCGTGGATCTCTTTGCTAGCCTTATTTCTGTGGAATCTGAGAACAGATATTTCGGATCCCTTTGAAGAGTATAGGGCCAAAGGAAATATCCTCCGATAACAAAGAGAAAGAAGCTTTCTGAGAAACTTCTTTGTGTTCTGTGAAATCATCTCACAGAGTTACAGCTTTCCCCTCAAGAATCCTTTCGCTAAGACAGTTATTGTGGAATTGGCAAAGTGATATTTGGAAGCCCTTAGAGGGCTCTGCTGAAAAAGGAAATATCCTCAGATGAAATCTGGAAAGAAGCTTTCTGAGAAACTGCTTAGTGTTCTGTTAATTCATCTCACAGAGTTACATCTGTATTTCGTGGATCTCTTTGCTAGCCTTATTTTTGTGGAATCTGAGAACAGATATTTCTGATCCCTTTGAAGACTATAGGGCCAAAGGAAGTATCCTCCGATAACAAAGAGAAAGAAGCTTTCTGAGAAACTTCTTTGTGTTCTGTGATATCATCTCACAGAGTTACAGCTTTCCCCTCAAGAAGCCTTTCGCTAAGACACTCCTTGTGGAATTGGCAAAGGGATATTTGGAAGCCCATGGAGCCCTATGGTGAAAAAGGAAATATCCTCAGATGAAATCTGGAAAGAAGCTTTCTGAGAAACTGCTTAGTGTTCTGTTAATTCATCTCACAGAGTTACATCTGTATTTCGTGGATCTCTTTGCTAGCCTTATTTCTGTGGAATCTGAGAACAGATATTTCGGATCCCTTTGAAGACTATAGGGCCAAAGGAAATATCCTCCGATAACAAAGAGAAAGAAGCTTTCTGAGAAACTTTTTTGTGTTCTGTGAAATCATCTCACAGAGTTACAGCTTTCCCCTCAAGAATCCTTTCGCTAAGACAGTTCTTGTGGAATTGGCAAAGTGATATTTGGAAGCCCTTAGAGGGCTATGCTGAAAAAGGAAATATCCTCAGATGAAATCTGGAAAGAAGCTTTCTGAGAAACTGCTTAGTGTTCTGTTAATTCATCTCACAGAGTTACATCTGTATTTCGTGGATCTCTTTGCTAGCCTTATTTTTGTGGAATGTGAGAACAGATATTTCGGATCCCTTTGAAGACTATAGGGCCAAAGCAAATATCCTCCGATAACAAAGAGAAAGAAGCTTTCTGAGAAACTTCTTTGTGTTCTGTGAAATCATCTCACAGAGTTACAGCTTTCCCCTCAAGAAGCCTTTCGCTAAGACAGTTCTTGTGGAATTGGAAAAGGGATATTTGGGAGCCCATTGAGGCCTATGGTGAAAAAGGAAATATCCTCAGATGAAATCTGGAAAGAAGCTTTCTGAGAAACTACTCTGTGATGAGTGAATTCCACTCACAGAGTTACATCTGTATTTCGTGGATCTCTTTGCTAGCCTTCTTTCTGTGGAATCTGAGAACAGATATTTCGGATCCCTTTGAAGACTATAGGGCCAAAGGAAATATCCTCCGATAACAAAGAGAAAGAAGCTTTCTGAGAAACTTCTTTGTGTTCTGTGAAATCATCTCACAGAGTTACAGCTTTCCCCTCAAGAAGCCTTTCGCTAAGACAGTTCTTGTGGAATTGGCAAAGGGATATTTGGAAGCCCATAGAGGGCTATGGTGAAAAAGGAAATATCCTCAGATGAAATCTGGAAAGAAGCTTTCTGAGAAACTGCTCTGTGATGTGTGAATTCCACTCACAGAGTTACATCTGTATTTCGTGGATCTCTTTGCTTGTATTATTTCTGTGGAATCTGAGAACAGATATTTCGGATCCCTTTGAAGACTATAGGGCCAAAGGAAATATCCTACGATAACAAAGAGAAAGAAGCTTTCTGAGAAACTTCTTTGTGTTCTGTGAAATCATCTCACAGAGTTACAGCTTTCCCCTCAAGAAGCCTTTCGCTAAGACAGTTCTTGTGGAATTGGCAAAGGGATATTTGGGATCCCATGGAGGCCTATGGTGAAAAAGGAAATATCCTCAGATGAAATCTGGAAAGAAGCTTTCTGAGAAACTGCTCTGTGATGTGTGACTTCCACTCACAGAGTTACATCTGTATTTCGTGGATCTCTTTGCTAGCCTTATTTCTGTGGAATCCGAGAACAGATATTTCGGATCCCTTTGAAGACTATAGGGCCAAAGGAAATATCCTCCGATAACAAAGAGAAAGAAGCTTTCTGAGAAACTTCTTTGTGTTCTGTGAAATCATCTCACAGAGTTACAGCTTTCCCCTCAAGAATCCTTTCGCTAAGACAGTTTTTGTGGAATTGGCAAAGGGATATTTGGAAGCCCTTAGAGGGCTATGCTGAAAAAGGAAATATCCTCAGATGAAATCTGGAAAGAAGATTTCTGAGAAACTGCTTAGTGTTCTGTTAATTCATCTCAGAGTTACATCTGTATTTCGTGGATCTCTTTGCTAGCCTTATTTTTGTGGAATCTGAGAACAGATATTTCGGATCCCTTTGAAGACTATAGGGCCAAAGGAAATATCCTCCGATAACAAAGAGAAAGAAGCTTTTTGAGAAACTTCTTTGTGTTCTGTGAAATCATCTCACAGAGTTACAGCTTTCCCCTCAAGAAGCCTTTCGCTAAGACACTTCTTGTGGAATTGGCAAAGGGATATTTGGAAGCCCATGGAGCCCTATGGTGGAAAAGGAAATATCCTCAGATGAAATCTGGAAAGAAGCTTTCTGAGAAACTGCTTAGTGTTCTGTTAATTCATCTCACAGAGTTACATCTGTATTTCGTGGATCTCTTTGCTAGCCTTCTTTCTGTGGAATCTGAGAACAGATATTTCGGATCCCTTTGAAGACTATAGGGCCAAAGGAAATATCCTCCCATAACAAAGAGAAAGAAGCTTTCTGAGAAACTTCTTTGTGTTCTGTGAAATCAACTCTCAGTGTTACAGCTTTCCCCTCAAGAAGCCTTTCGCTAAGACAGTTCTTGTGGAATTGGCAAAGTGATATTTAGAAGCCCATAGAGGGCTATGGTGAAAAAGGAATTATCCTCAGATGAAATCTGGAAAGAAGCTTTCTGAGAAACTGCTTAGTGTTCTGTTAATTCATCTCAGAGAGTTACATCTGTATTTCGTGGATCTCTTTGCTAGCCTTATTTCTGTGGAATCTGAGAACAGATATTTCGGATCCCTTTGAAGACTATAGGGCCAAAGGAAATATCCTCCGATAACAAAGAGAAAGAAGCTTTCTGACAAACTTCTTTGTGTTCTGTGAAATCATCTCACAGAGTTACAGCTTTCCCCTCAAGAAGCCTTTCGCTAAGACAGTTCTTGTGGAATTGGCAAAGTGATATTTGGAAGCCCGTAGAGGGCTATGGTGAAAAAGGAAATATCCTCAGATGAAATCTGGAAAGAAGCTTTCTGAGAAACTGCTCTGTGATGTGTGACTTCCACTCACAGAGTTACATCTGTATTTCGTGGATCTCTTTGCTAGCCTTATTTCTGTGGAATCTGAGAACAGATATTTCGGATCCCTTTGAAGACTATAGGGCCAAAGGAAATATCCTCCGATAACAAAGAGAAAGAAGCTTTCTCAGAAACTTCTTTGTGTTCTGTGAAATCATCTCACAGAGTTATAGCTTTCCCCACAAGAAGCCTTTCGCTAAGACAGTTCTTGTGGAATTGGCACAGTGATATTTGGAAGCCCTTAGCGGGCTACGGTGAAAAAGGAAATATCCTCAGATGAAATACGGAAAGAAAATTTCTGAGAAACTGCTCTGTGATGTGTGACTTCCTCTCACAGAGTTACATCTGTATTTCGTGGATCTCCTTGCTAGCCTTATTTCTGTGGAATCTGAGAACAGATATTTCGGATCCCTTTGAAGACTATAGGGCCAAAGGAAATATCCTCCGATAACAAAGAGAAAGAAGCTTTCTGAGAAACTTCTTTGTGTTCTGTGAAATCATCTCACAGAGTGACAGCTTTCCCCTCAAGAATCCTATCGCTAAGACAGTTTTTGTGGAATTGGCAAAGGGATATTTGGAAGCCCTTAGAGGGCTATGCTGAAAAAGGAAATATCCTCAGATGAAATCTGGAAAGAAGATTTCTGAGAAACTGCTTAGTGTTCTGTTAATTCATCTCAGAGTTACATCTGTATTTCGTGGATCTCTTTGCTAGCCTTATTTTTGTGGAATCTGAGAACAGATATTTCGGATCCCTTTGAAGACTATAGCGCCAACGGAAATATCCTCCGATAACAAAGAGAAAGAAGCTTTTTGAGAAACTTCTTTGTGTTCTGTGAAATCATCTCACAGAGTTACAGCTTTCCCCTCAAGAAGCCTTTCGCTAAGACAGTTCTTGTGGAATTGGCAAAGTGATATTTAGAAGCCCATAGAGGGCTATGGTGAAAAAGGAATTATCCTCAGATGAAATCTGGAAAGAAGCTTTCTGAGAAACTGCTTAGTGTTCTGTTAATTCATCTCACAGAGTTACATCTGTATTTCGTGGATCTCTTTGCTAGCCTTATTTCTGTGGAATCTGAGAACAGATATTTCGGATCCCTTTGAAGAGTATAGGGCCAAAGGAAATATCCTCCGATAACAAAGAGAAAGAAGCTTTCTGAGAAACTTCTTTGTGTTCTGTGAAATCATCTCACAGAGTTACAGCTTTCCCCTCAAGAATCCTTTCACTAAGACAGTTATTGTGGAATTGGCAAAGTGATATTTGGAAGCCCTTAGAGGGCTCTGCTGAAAAAGGAAATATCCTCAGATGAAATCTGGAAAGAAGCTTTCTGAGAAACTGCTTAGTGTTCTGTTAATTCATCTCACAGAGTTACATCTGTATTTCGTGGATCTCTTTGCTAGCCTTATTTTTGTGGAATCTGAGAACAGATATTTCTGATCCCTTTGAAGACTATAGGGCCAAAGGAAGTATCCTCCGATAACAAAGAGAAAGAAGCTTTCTGAGAAACTTCTTTGTGTTCTGTGATATCATCTCACAGAGTTACAGCTTTCCCCTCAAGAAGCCTTTCGCTAAGACACTCCTTGTGGAATTGGCAAAGGGATATTTGGAAGCCCATGGAGCCCTATGGTGAAAAAGGAAATATCCTCAGATGAAATCTGGAAAGAAGCTTTCTGAGAAACTGCTTAGTGTTCTGTTAATTCATCTCACAGAGTTACATCTGTATTTCGTGGATCTCTTTGCTAGCCTTTTTTCTGTGGAATCTGAGAACAGATATTTCGGATCCCTTTGAAGACTATAGGGCCAAAGGAAATATCCTCCGATAACAAAGAGAAAGAAGCTTTCTGAGAAACTTTTTTGTGTTCTGTGAAATCATCTCACAGAGTTACAGCTTTCCCCTCAAGAATCCTTTCGCTAAGACAGTTCTTGTGGAATTGGCAAAGTGATATTTGGAAGCCCTTAGAGGGCTATGCTGAAAAAGGAAATAACCTCAGATGAAATCTGGAAAGAAGCTTTCTGAGAAACTGCTTAGTGTTCTGTTAATTCATCTCACAGAGTTACATCTGTATTTCGTGGATCTCTTTGCTAGCCTTATTTTTGTGGAATGTGAGAATAGATATTTCGGATCCCTTTGAAGACTATAGGGCCAAAGCAAATATCCTCCGATAACAAAGAGAAAGAAGCTTTCTGAGAAACTTCTTTGTGTTCTGTGAAATCATCTCACAGAGTTACAGCTTTCCCCTCAAGAAGCCTTTCGCTAAGACAGTTCTTGTGGAATTGGAAAAGGGATATTTGGGAGCCCATTGAGGCCTATGGTGAAAAAGGAAATATCCTCAGATGAAATCTGGAAAGAAGCTTTCTGAGAAACTACTCTGTGATGAGTGAATTCCACTCACAGAGTTACATCTGTATTTCGTGGATCTCTTTGCTAGCCTTCTTTCTGTGGAATCTGAGAACAGATATTTCGGATCCCTTTGAAGACTATAGGGCCAAAGGAAATATCCTCCGATAACAAAGAGAAAGAAGCTTTCTGAGAAACTTCTTTGTGTTCTGTGAAATCATCTCACAGAGTTACAGCTTTCCCCTCAAGAAGCCTTTCGCTAAGACAGTTCTTGTGGAATTGGCAAAGGGATATTTGGAAGCCCATAGAGGGCTATGGTGAAAAAGGAAATATCCTCAGATGAAATCTGGAAAGAAGCTTTCTGAGAAACTGCTCTGTGATGTGTGAATTCCACTCACAGAGTTACATCTGTATTTCGTGGATCTCTTTGCTTGTATTATTTCTGTGGAATCTGAGAACAGATATTTCGGATCCCTTTGAAGACTATAGGGCCAAAGGAAATATCCTACGATAACAAAGAGAAAGAAGCTTTCTGAGAAACTTCTTTGTGTTCTGTGAAATCATCTCACAGAGTTACAGCTTTCCCCTCAAGAAGCCTTTCGCTAAGACAGTTCTTGTGGAATTGGCAAAGGGATATTTGGGATCCCATGGAGGCCTATGGTGAAAAAGGAAATATCCTCAGATGAAATCTGGAAAGAAGCTTTCTGAGAAACTGCTCTGTGATGTGTGACTTCCACTCACAGAGTTACATCTGTATTTCGTGGATCTCTTTGCTAGCCTTATTTCTGTGGAATCTGAGAACAGATATTTCTGATCCCTTTGAAGACTATAGGGCCAAAGGAAGTATCCTCCGATAACAAAGAGAAAGAAGCTTTCTGAGAAACTTCTTTGTGTTCTGTGATATCATCTCACAGAGTTACAGCTTTCCCCTCAAGAAGCCTTTCGCTAAGACACTCCTTGTGGAATTGGCAAAGGGATATTTGGAAGCCCATGGAGCCCTATGGTGAAAAAGGAAATATCCTCAGATGAAATCTGGAAAGAAGCTTTCTGAGAAACTGCTTAGTGTTCTGTTAATTCATCTCACAGAGTTACATCTGTATTTCGTGGATCTCTTTGCTAGCATTATTTCTGTGGAATCTGAGAACAGATATTTCGGATCCCTTTGAAGACTATAGGGCCAAAGGAAATATCCTCCGATAACAAAGAGAAAGAAGCTTTCTGAGAAACTTTTTTGTGTTCTGTGAAATCTTCTCACAGAGTTACAGCTTTCCCCTCAAGAATCCTTTCGCTAAGACAGTTCTTGTGGAATTGGCAAAGTGATATTTGGAAGCCCTTAGAGGGCTATGCTGAAAAAGGAAATATCCTCAGATGAAATCTGGAAAGAAGCTTTCTGAGAAACTGCTTAGTGTTCTGTTAATTCATCTCACAGAGTTACATCTGTATTTCGTGGATCTCTTTGCTAGCCTTATTTTTGTGGAATCTGAGAACAGATATTTCGGATCTCTTTGAAGACTATAGGGCCAAAGGAAATATCCTCCGATAACAAAGAGAAAGAAGCTTTCTGAGAAACTTCTTTGTGTTCTGTGAAATCATCTCACAGAGTTACAGCTTTCCCCTCAAGAAGCCTTTCGCTAAGACAGTTCTTGTGGAATTGGAGAAGGGATATTTGGGAGCCCATTGAGGCCTATGGTGAAAAAGGAACTATCCTCAGATGAAATTTGGAAAGAAGCTTTCTGAGAAACTGCTTAGTGTTCTGTTAATTCATCTCACAGAGTTACATCTGTATTTCGTGGATCTCTTTGCTAGCCTTATTTCTGTGGAATCTTAAAACAGATATATCGGATCCCTTTGAAGACTATAGGGCCAAAGGAAATATCCTCCGATAACAAAGAGAAAGAAGCTTTCTGAGAAACTTCTTTGTGTTCTGTGAAATCATCTCACAGAGTTACAGCTTTCCCCTCAAGAAGCCTTTCGCTAAGACAGTTCTTGTGGAATTGGCAAAGGGATATTTGGAAGCCCTTAGAGGGCTATGGTGAAAAAGGAAATATCCTCAGATGAAATCTTGAAAGAAGCTTTCTGAGAAACTGCTCTGTGATGTGTGAATTCCACTCACAGAGTTACATCTGTATTTCGTGGATCTCTTTGCTAGTATTATTTCTGTGGAATCTGAGAACAGATATTTCGGATCCCTTTGAAGACTATAGGGCCAAAGGAAATATCCTACGATAACAAAGAGAAAGAAGCTTTCTGAGAAAGTTCTTTGTGTTCTGTGAAGTCATCTCACAGAGTTACAGCTTTCCCCTCAAGAAGCCTTTCGCTAAGACAGTTCTTGTGGAATTGGCAAAGGGATATTTGGGAGCCCATGGAGGCCTATGGTGAAAAAGGAAATATCCTCAGATGAAATCTGGAAAGAAGCTTTCTGAGAAACTGCTCTGTGATGTGTGAATTCCACTCACAGAGTTACATCTGTATTTCGTGGATCTCTTTGCTAGCCTTATTTCTGTGGAATCTGAGAACAGATATTTCGGATCCCTTTGAAGACTATAGGGCCAAAGGAAATATCCTCCGATAACAAAGAGAAAGAAGCTTTCTGACAAACTTCTTTGAGTTCTGTGAAATCATCTCACAGAGTTACAGCTTTCCCTTCAAGAATCCTTTCGCTAAGACAGTTCTTGTGGAATTGGCAAAGGGATATTTGGAAGACCATAGAGGGCTATGGTGAAAAAGGAAATATCCTCAGATGAAATCTGGAAAGAAGATTTCTGAGATACTGCTTATTGTTCTGTTAATTCATCACACAGAGTTACATCTGTATTTCGTGGATATCTTTGCTAGCCTTCTTTCTGTGGAATCTGAGAACAGATATTTCGGATCCCTTTGAAGACTATAGGGCCAAAGGAAATATCCTCCCATAACAAAGAGAAAGAAGCTTTCTGAGAAACTTCTTTGTGTTCTGTGAAATCAACTCTCAGTGTTACAGCTTTCCCCTCAAGAAGCCTTTCGCTAAGACAGTTCTTGTGGAATTGGCAAAGTGATATTTAGAAGCCCATAGAGGGCTATGGTGAAAAAGGAATTATCCTCAGATGAAATCTGGAAAGAAGCTTTCTGAGAAACTGCTTAGTGTTCTGTTAATTCATCTCACAGAGTTACATCTGTATTTCCTGGATCTCTTTGCTAGCCTTCTTTCTGTGGAATCTGAGAACAGATATTTCGGATCCCTTTGAAGACTATAGGGCCAAAGGAAATATCCTCCGATAACAAAGAGAAAGAAGCTTTCTGACAAACTTCTTTGAGTTCTGTGAAATCATCTCACAGAGTTACAGCTTTCCCTTCAAGAATCCTTTCGCTAAGACAGTTCTTGTGGAATTGGCAAAGGGATATTTGGAAGACCATTGAGGGCTATGGTGAAAAAGGAAATATCCTCAGATGAAATCTGGAAAGACGCTTTCTGAGATACTGCTTATTGTTCTGTTAATTCATCACACAGAGTTACATCTGTATTTCGTGGATCTCTTTGCTAGCCTTCTTTCTGTGGAATCTGAGAACAGATATTTCGGATCCCTTTGAAGACTATAGGGCCAAAGGAAATATCCTCCCATTACAAAGAGAAAGAAGCTTTCTGAGAAACTTCTTTGTGTTCTGTGAAATCAACTCTCAGTGTTACAGCTTTCCCCTCAAGAAGCCTTTCGCTAAGACAGTTGTTGTGGAATTGGCAAAGTGATATTTAGAAGCCCATAGAGGGCTATGGTGAAAAAGGAATTATCCTCAGATGAAATCTGGAAAGAAGCTTTCTGAGAAACTACTCTGTGATGTGTGAATTCCACTCACAGAGTTACATCTGTATTTCGTGGATCTCTTTGCTAGCCTTCTTTCTGTGGAATCTGAGAACAGATATTTCGGATCCCTTTGAAGACTATAGGGCCAAAGGAAATATCCTCCGATAAGAAAGAGAAAGAAGCTTTCGGAGAAACTTCTTTGTGTTCTGTGAAATCATCTCACAGAGTTACAGCCTTTCCCTCAAGAAGCCTTTCGCTAAGACAGTTCTTGTGAAATTGGCAAAGGGATATTTGGAAGCCCGTAGAGGGCTATGGTGAAAAAGGAAATATCCTCAGATGAAATCTGGAAAGAAGCTTTCTGAGAAACTACTCTGTGATGTGTGAATTCCACTCACAGAGTTACATCTGTATTTCGTGGATCTCTTTGCTAGCCTTATTTCTGTGGAATCTGAGAACAGATATTTCGGATCCCTTTGAAGACTATAGGGCCAAAGGAAATATCCTCCGATAACAAAGAGAAAGAAGCTTTCTGAGAAACTTCTTTGTGTTCTGTGAAATCATCTCACAGAGTTACAGCCTTCCCCTCAAGAAGCCTTTCGCTAAGACAGTTCTTGTGGAATTGGCAAAGGGATATTTGGGATCCCATGGAGGCCTATGGTGAAAAAGGAAATATCATCAGATGAAATCTGGAAAGAAGCTTTCTGAGAAACTGCTTAGTGTTCTGTTAATTCATCTCACAGAGTTACATCTGTATTTCGTGGATCTCTTTGCTAGCCTTATTTCTGTGGAATCTGAGAACAGATATTTCGGATCCCTTTGAAGACTATAGGGCCAAAGGTAATATCCTCCGATAACAAAGAGAAAGAAGCTTTCTGAGAAACTTCTTTGTGTTTTGTGAAATCATCTCACAGAGTTACAGCTTTCCCCTCAAGAAGCCTTTCGCTAAGACAGTTCTTGTGGAATTGGCAAAGTGATATTTGGAAGCCCATAGAGGGCTATGGTGACAAAGGAAATATCCTCAGATGAAATCTGGAAAGAAGCTTTCTGAGATACTGCTTATTGTTCTGTTAATTCATCTCACAGAGTTACATCTGTATTTCGTGGATCTCTTTGCTAGCCTTCTTTCTGTGGAATCTGAGAACAGATATTTCGGATCCCTTTGAAGACTATAGGGCCAAAGGAAATATCCTCCCATAACAAAGAGAAAGAAGCTTTCTGAGAAACTTCTTTGTGTTCTGTGAAATCAACTCTCAGTGTTACAGCTGTCCCCTCAAGAAGCCTTTCGCTAAGACAGTTCTTGTGGAATTGGCAAAGTGATATTTAGAAGCCCATAGTGGGCTATGGTGAAAAAGGAATTATCCTCAGATGAAATCTGGAAAGAAGCTTTCTGAGAAACGGCTTAGTGTTCTGTTAATTCATCTCACAGAGTTACATCTGTATTTCGTGGATCTCTTTGCTAGCCTTATTTCTGTGGAATCTGAGAACAGATATTTCGGATCCCTTTGAAGACTATAGGGCCAAAGGAAATATCCTCCGATAACAAAGAGAAAGAAGCTTTCGGAGAAACTTCTTCGTGTTCTGTGAAATCATCTCACAGAGTTACAGCTTTCCCCTCAAGAATCCTTTCGCTAAGGCAGTTCTTGTGAAATTGGCAAAGGGATATTTGGAAGCCCGTAGAGGGCTATGGTGAAAAAGGAAATATCCTCAGATGAAATCTGGAAAGAAGCTTTCTGAGAAACTGGTCTGTGATGTGTGAATTTCACTCACAGAGTTACATCTGTATTTCGTGGATATCTTTGCTAGCCTTATTTCTGTAGAATCTGAGAACAGATACTTCGGATAACTTTGAAGACTATATGGCCAAAGGAAATATCCTATGATAACAAAGAGGAAGAAGCTTTCTGAGAACCTTCTTTGTGTTCTGTGAAATCATCTCACAGAGTTACAGCTTTCCCCTCAAGAAGCCTTTCGCTAAGACAGTTCTTGTGGAATTGGGAAAGTGATATTTGGGAGCCCATGGAGGCCTATGGTGAAAATGGAAATATCCTCAGATGAAATCTGGAAAGAAGCTTTCTGAGAAACTGCTTAGTGTTATGTTAATTCATCTCACAGAGTTACATCTGTATTTCGCGGATCTCTTTGCTAGCCTTATTTCTGTGGAATCTGAGAACAGATATTTCGGATCCCTTTGAAGACTATAGGGCCAAAGGAAATATCCTCCGAAAACAAAGAGAAAGAAGCTTTCTGAGAAACTTCTTTGTGTTCTGTGAAATCATCTCACAGAGTTACAGCTTTCCCCTCAAGAAGCCTTTCGCTAAGACAGTTCTTGTGAAATTGGCAAAGGGATATTTGGAAGCCCGTAGAGGGCTATGGTGAAAAAGGAAATATCCTCAGATGAAATCTGGAAAGAAGCTTTCTGAGAAACTGGTCTGTGATGTGTGAATTCCACTCACAGAGTTACATCTGTATTTCGTGGATCTCTTTGCTAGCCTTATTTCTGTGGAATCTGAGAACAGATATTTCGGATCCCTTTGAAGACTATAGGGCCAAAGGAAATATCCTCCGATAACAAAGAGAAAGAAGCTTTCTGAGAAACTTCTTTGTGTTCTGTGAAATGATCTCACAGAGTTACAGCCTTCCCCTCAAGAAGCCTTTCGCTAAGACAGTTCTTGTGGAATTGGCAAAGGGATATTTGGGAGCCCATGGAGGCCTATGGTGAAAAAGGAAATATCCTCAGATGAAATCTGGAAAGAAGCTTTCTGAGAAACTGCTTAGTGTTCTGTTAATTCATCTCACAGAGTTACATCTGTATTTCGTGGAACTCTTTGCTAGCCTTCTTTCTGTGGAATCTGAGAACAGATATTTCGGATCCCTTTGAAGACTATAGGGCCAAAGGAAATATCCTCCCATAACAAAGAGAAAGAAGCTTTCTGAGAAACTTATTTGTGTTCTGTGAAATCAACTCTCAGTGTTACAGCTGTCCCCTCAAGAAGCCTTTCGCTAAGACAGTTCTTGTGGAATTGGCAAAGTGATATTTAGAAGCCCATAGAGGGCTATGGTGAAAAAGGAATTATCCTCAGATGAAATCTGGAAAGAAGCTTTCTGAGAAACTGCTTAGTGTTCTGTTAATTCATCTCAAAGAGTTACATCTGTATTTCGTGGATCTCTTTGCTAGCCTTCTTTCTGTGGAATCTGAGAACAGATATTTCGGATCCCTTTGAAGACTATAGGGCCAAAGGAAATATCCTCCCATAACAAAGAGAAAGAAGCTTTGTGAGAAACTTCTTTGTGTTCTGTGAAATCAACTCTCAGTGTTACAGCTTTCCCCTCAAGAAGCCTTTCGCTAAGACAGTTCTTGTGGAATTGGCAAAGTGATATTTAGAAGCCCATAGAGGGCTATGGTGAAAAAGGAATTATCCTCAGATGAAATCTGGAAAGAAGCTTTCTGAGAAACTGCTTAGTGTTCTGTTAATTCATCTCACAGAGTTACACCTGTATTTCGTGGATCTCTTTGCTAGCCTTATTTCTGTGGAATCTGAGAACAGATATTTCGGATCCCTTTGAAGACTATAGGGCCAAAGGAAATATCCTCCGATAACAAAGAGAAAGAAGCTTTCTGAGAAACTACTTTGTGTTCTGTGAAATTATCTCACAGAGTTACAGCTTTCCCCTCAAGAAGCCTTTCGCTAAGACAGTTCTTGTGGAATTGGCAAAGGGATATTAAGAAGCCCGTAGAGGGCTATGGTGTAAAAGGAAATATCCTCAGATGAAATCTGGAAAGAAGCTTTCTGAGAAACTGCTTAGTGTTCTGTTAATTCATCTCACAGAGTTACTTCTGTATTTCATGGATCTCTTTGCTAGCCTTATTTCTGTGGAATCTGAGAACAGATATATCGGATCCCTTTGAAGACTATAGGGCCAAAGGAAATATCCTCCGATAACAAAGAGAAAGAAGCTTTCTGAGAAACTTCTTTGTGTTCTGTGAAATCATCTCACAGAGTTACAGCTTTCCCCTCAAGAAGCCTTTCGCTAAGACAGTTCTTGTGGAATTGGCAAAGGGATATTTGGAAGCCCATAGAGGGCTATGGTGAAAAAGGAAATATCCTCAGATGAAATCTGGAAAGAAGCTTTCTGAGATACTGCTTATTGTTCTGTTAATTCATCACACAGAGTTACATCTGTATTTCGTGGATCTCTCTGCTAGCCTTCTTTCTGTGGAATCTGAGAACAGATATTTCGGATCCCTTTGAAGACTATAGGGCCAAAAGGAAATATCCTCCGATAACAAAGAGAAAGAAGCTTTCTGAGAAACTTCTTTGTGTTCTGTGAAATCAACTCTCAGTGTTACAGCTTTCCCCACAAGAAGCCTTTCGCTAAGACAGTTCTTGTGGAATTGGCAAAGTGATATTAAGAAGCCCATAGAGGGCTATGGTGAAAAACGAATTATCCTCAGATGAAATCTGGAAAGAAGCTTTCTGAGAAACTGCTTAGTGTTCTGTTAATTCATCTCACAGAGTTACATCTGTATTTCGTGGATCTCTTTGCTAGCCTTATTTCTGTGGAATCTGAGAACAGATATTTCGGATCCCTTTGAAGACTATAGGGCCAAAGGAAATATCCTCCGATAACAAAGAGAAAGAAGCTTTCGGAGAAACTTCTTCGTGTTCTGTGAAATCATCTCACAGAGTTACAGCTTTCCCCTCAAGAAGCCTTTCGCTAAGACAGTTCTTGTGAAATTGGCAAAGGGATATTTGGAAGCCCGTAGAGGGCTATGGTGAAAAAGGAAATATCCTCAGATGAAATCTGGAAAGAAGCTTTCTGAGAAACTACTCTGTGATGTGTGAATTCCACTCACAGAGTTACATCTGTATTTCGTAGATCTCTTTGCTAGACTTATTTCTGTGGAATCTGAGAACAGATATTTCGGATCCCTTTGAAGACTATAGGGCCAAAGGAAATATCCTCCGATAACAAAGAGAAAGAAGCTTTCTGAGAAACTTCTTTGTGTTCTGTGAAATCATCTCACAGAGTTACAGCCTTCCCCTCAAGAAGCCTTTCGCTAAGACAGTTCTTGTGGAATTGGCAAAGGGATATTTGGGAGCCCATGGAGGCCTATGGTGAAAAAGGAAATATCCTCAGATGAAATCTGGAAAGAAGCTTTCTGAGAAACTGCTTAGTGTTCTGTTAATTCATCTCACAGAGTTACATCTGTATTTCGTGGATCTCTTTGCTAGCCTTATTTCTGTGGAATCTGAGAACAGATATTTCGGATCCCTTTGAAGACTATAGGGCCAAAGGTAATATCCTCCGATAACAAAGAGAAAGAAGCTTTCTGAGAAACTTCTTTGTGTTCTTTGAAATCATCTCACAGAGTTACAGCTTTCCCCTCAAGAAGCCTTTCGCTAAGACAGTTCTTGTGGAATTGGCAAAGTGATATTTGGAAGCCCATAGAGGGCTATGGTGAAAAAGGAAATATCCTCAGATGAAATCTGGAAAGAAGCTTTCTGAGATACTGCTTATTGTTCTGTTAATTCATCACACAGAGTTACATCTGTATTTCGTGGATCTCTTTGCTAGCCTTCTTTCTGAGGAATCTGAGAACAGATATTTCGGATCCCATTGAAGACTATAGGGCCAATGGAAATATCCTCCGATAACAAAGAGAAAGAAGCTTTCTGAGAAACTACTTTGTGTTCTGTGAAATCATCTCACAGAGTTACAGCTTTCCCCTCAAGAAGCCTTTCGCTAAGACAGTTCTTGTGGAATTGGCAAAGGGATATTAAGAAGCCCGTAGAGGGCTATGGTGTAAAAGAAAATATCCTCAGATGAAATCTGGAAAGAAGCTTTCTGAGAAACTGCTTAGTGTTCTGTTAATTCATCTCACAGAGTTCATTCTGTGTTTCATGGATCTCTTTGCTAGCCTTATTTCTGTGGAATGTTAAAACAGATATATCGGATCCCTTTGAAGACTGTAGGGCCAAAGGAAATATCCTCCGATAACAAAGAGAAAGAAGCTTTCTGAGAAACTTCCTTGTGTTCTGCGAAATCATCTCACAGAGTTACAGCTTTCCCCTCAAGAAGCCTTTCGCTAAGACAGTTCTTGTGGAATTGACAAAGGGATATTTGGAAGCCCATAGAGGGCTATGGTGAAAAAGGAAATATCCTCAGATGAAATCTGGAAAGAAGCTTTCTGAGAAACTGCTTAGTGTTCTGTTAATTCATGTCACAGAGTTACATCTGTATTTCGTGGATCTCTTTGCTAGCCTTATTTCTGTGGAATCTTAAAACAGATATATCGGATCCCTTTGAAGACTATAGGGCCAAAGGAAATATCCTCCGATAACAAAGAGAAAGAAGATTTCTCAGAAACTTCTTTGTGTTCTGTGAAATCATCTCACAGAGTTACAGCATTGCCCTCAAGAAGCCTTTCGCTAAGGCAGTTCTTGTGGAATTGGCAAAGTGATATTTGGAAGCTCATAGAGGGCTATGGTGAAAAAGGAAATATCCTCAGATGAAATCTGGAAAGAAGCTTTCTGAGAAACTGCTCTGTGATGTGTGACTTCCACTCACAGAGTTACATCTGTATTTTGTGGATCTCTTTGCTAGCCTTATTTCTGTGGAATCTGAGAACAGATATTTCGGATCCCTTAGAAGACTATGGGGCCAAAGGAAATATCCTCCGATAACAAAGAGAAAGAAGCTTTCTGAGAAACTTCTTTGTGTTCTGTGAAGTCATCTCACAGAATTACAGCTTTCCCCTCAAGAAGCCTTTCGCTAAGACAGTTCTTGTGGAATTGGCAAAGTGATATTTGGAAGCCCATAGAGGGCTATGGTGAAAAAGGAAATATCCTCAGATGAAATCTGGAAAGAAGCTTTCTGAGAACCTGCTTAGTGTTCTGTTAATTCATCTCACAGAGTTACATCTGTATTTCGTGGATCTCTTTGCTAGCCTTATTTCTGTGGAATCTGAGAACAGATATTTCGGATCCCTTTGAAGACTATAGGGCCAAAGGAAATATCCTCCAATAACAAAGAGAAAGAAGCTTTCTGAGAAACTTCTTTGTGTTCTGTGAAATCATCTCACAGAGTTACAGCTTTCCCCTCCAGAAGCCTTTCGCTAAGATAGTTCTTGTGGAATTGGCAAAGGGATATTTGGAAGCCCATAGAGGGCTATGGTGAAAAAGGAAATATCCTCAGATGAAATCTGGAAAGAAGCTTTCTGAGAAACTGGTCTGTGATGTGTGAATTCCACTCACAGGGTTACATTTGTATTTCGTGGATCTCTTTGCTAGCCTTATTTCTGTGGAATCTGAGAACAGATATTTCGGATCCCTTTGAAGACTATAGGGCAAAATGAAATATCCTCCGATAAAAAAGAGAAAGAAGCTTTCTGAGAAACTTCTTTGTGTTCTATGAAATCATCTCACAGAGTTACAGCTTTCCCCTCAAGAAGCCTTTCGCTAAGACAGTTCTTGTGGAATTGGCAAAGTGATATTTGGGAGCCCATGGAGGCCTATGGTGAAAAAGGAAATATTCTCAGATGAAATCTGGAAAGAAGCTTTCTGAGAAACTGCTCTGTGATGTGTGACTTCCACTCACAGAGTTACATCTGTATTTCGTGGATCTCTTTGCTAGCCTTATTTCTGTGGAATCTGAGAACAGATATTTCGGATCCCTTTGAAGACTATAGGGCCAAAGGAAATATCCTCCGATAACAAAGAGAAAGAAGCTTTCTGACAAACTTCTTTGTGTTCTGTGAAATCATCTCACAGAGTTACAGCTTTCCCCTCAAGAAGCCTTTCACTAAGACAGTTCTTGTGGAATTGGCAAAGTGATATTTGGAAGCCCATAGAGGGCTATGCTGAAAAAGGAAATATCCTCAGATGAAATCTGGAAAGAAGCTTTCTGAGAAACTGCTTAGTGTTCTGTTAATTCATCTCACAGAGTTACATCTGAATTTCGTGGATCTCTTTGCTAGCCTTATTTCTGTGGAATCTGATAACACATATTTCGGATCCCTTTGAAGACTATAGGGCCAAAGGAAATATCCTCCGATAACAAAGAGAAAGAAGCTTTCTGACAAACTTCTTTGAGTTCTGTGAAATCATCTCACAGAGTTACAGCTTTCCCCTCAAGAATCGTTTCGCTAAGACAGTTCTTGTGGAATTGGCAAAGGGATATTTGGAAGACCATAGAGGGCTATGGTGAAAAAGGAAATATCCTCAGATGAAATCTGGAAAGAAGCTTTCTGAGATACTGCTTATTGTTCTGTTAATTCATCACACAGAGTTACATCTGTATTTCGTGGATCTCTTTGCTAGCCTTCTTTCTGTGGAATCTGAGAACAGATATTTCGGATCCCTTTGAAGACTATAGGGCCAAAGGAAATATCCTCCCATAACAAAGAGAAAGAAGCTTTCTGAGAAACTTCTTTGTGTTCTGTGAAATCAACTCTCAGTGTTACAGCTTTCCCCTCAAGAAGCCTTTCGCTAAGACAGTTCTTGTGGAATTGGCAAAGTGATATTTAGAAGCCCATAGAGGGCCATGGTGAAAAAGGAATTATCCTCAGATGAAATCTGGAAAGAAGCTTTCTGAGAAACTGCTTAGTGTTCTGTTAATTCATCTCACAGAGTTACATCTGTATTTCGTGGATCTCTTTGCTAGCCTTCTTTCTGTGGAATCTGAGAACAGATATTTCGGATCCGTTTGAAGACTATAGGGCCAAAGGATATATCCTCCCAAAACAAAGAGAAAGAAGCTTTCTGAGAAACTTCTTTGTGTTCTGTGAAATCAACTCTCAGTGTTACAGCTTTCCCCTCAAGAAGCCTTTCGCTAGACAGTTCTAGTGGAATTGGCAAAGTGATATTTAGAAGCCCATAGAGGGCTATGGTGAAAAAGGAATTATCCTCAGATGAAATCTGGAAAGAAGCTTTCTGAGAAACTGCTTAGTGTTCTGTTAATTCATCTCACAGAGTTACACCTGTATTTCGTGGATCTCTTTGCTAGCCTTATTTCTGTGGAATCTGAGAACAGATATTTCGGATCCCTTTGAAGACTATAGGGCCAAAGGAAATATCCTCCGATAACAAAGAGAAAGAAGCTTTCTGAGAAACTTCTTTGTGTTCTGTGAAATCATTTCACAGAGTTACAGCTTTCCCCTCAAGAAGCCTTTCGCTAAGACAGTTCTTGTGGAATTGGCAAAGGGATATTTGGGAGCCCATGGAGGCCTATGGTGAAAAAGGAAATATCCTCAGATGAAATCTGGAAAGAAGCTTTCTGAGATACTGCTCTGTGATGTGTGACTTCCACTCACAGAGTTACATCTGTATTTCGTGGATCTCTTTGCTAGCCTTCTTTCTGTGGAATCTGAGAACAGATATTTCGGATCCCTTTGAAGACTATGGGGCCAAAGGAAATATCCTCCGATAACAAAGAGAAAGAAGCTGTCTGAGAAACTTCTTTGTGTTCTGTGAAATCATCTCACAGAGTTACAGCCTTCCCCTCAAGAAGCCTTTCGCTAAGACAGTTCTTGTGGAATTGGCAAAGGGATATTTTGGAGCCCATGGAGGCCTATGGTGAAAAAGGAAATATCCTCAGATGAAATCTGGAAAGAAGCTTTCTGAGAAACTGCTTAGTGTTCTGTTAATTCATCTCACAGAGTTACATCTGTATTTCGTGGATATCTTTGCTAGCCTTCTTTCTGTGGAATCTGAGAACAGATATTTCGGATCCCTTTGAAGACTATAGGGCCAAAGGAAATATCCTCCGATAACAAAGAGAAAGAAGCTTTCTGAGAAACTTCTTTGTGTTCTGTGAAATGATCTCTCAGAGTTACAGCCTTCCCCTCAAGAAGCCTTTCGCTAAGACAGTTCTTGTGGAATTGGCAAAGGGATATTTGGGAGCCCATGGAGGCCTATGGTGAAAAAGGAAATATCCTCAGATGAAATCTGGAAAGAAGCTTTCTGAGAAACTGCTTAGTGTTCTGTTAATTCATCTCACAGAGTTACATCTGTATTTCGTGGATCTCTTTGCTAGCCTTATTTCTTTGGAATCTGAGAACAGATATTTCGGATCCCTTTGAAGACTATAGGGCCAAAGGAAATATCCTCCGATAACAAAGAGAAAGAAGCTTTCTGAGAAACTTCTTTGTGTTCTGTGAAATCATCTCACAGAGTTACAGCTTTCCCCTCAAGAAGCCTTTCGCTAAGACAGTTCTTGTGAAATTGGCAAAGGGATATTTGGAAGCCCGTAGAGGGCTATGGTGAAAAAGGAAATATCCTCAGATGAAATCTGGAAAGAAGCTTTCTGAGAAACTGGTCTGTGATGTGTGAATTCCACTCACAGAGTTACATCTGTATTTCGTGGATCTCTTTGCTAGCCTTATTTCTGTGGAATCTGAGAACAGATATTTCGGATCCCTTTGAAGACTATAGGGCCAAAGGAAATATCCTCCGATAACAAAGAGAAAGAAGCTTTCTGAGAAACTTCTTTGTGTTCTGTGAAATGATCTCTCAGAGTTACAGCCTTCCCCTCAAGAAGCCTTTCGCTAAGACAGTTCTTGTGGAATTGGCAAAGGGATATTTGGGAGCCCATGGAGGCCTATGGTGAAAAAGGAAATATCCTCAGATGAAATCTGGAAAGAAGCTTTCTGAGAAACTGCTTAGTGTTCTGTTAATTCATCTCACAGAGTTACATCTGTATTTCGTGGATCTCTTTGCTAGCCTTATTTCTTTGGAATCTGAGAACAGATATTTCGGATCCCTTTGAAGACTATAGGGCCAAAGGAAATATCCTCCGATAACAAAGAGAAAGAATCTTTCTGAGAAACTTCTTTGTGTTCTGTGAAATCATCTCACAGAGTTACAGCTTTCCCATCAAGAAGCCTTTCGCTAAGACAGTTCTTGTGGAATTGGCAAAGGGATATTTGGAAGCCCTTAGAGGGCTATGGTGAAAAAGGAAATATCCTCAGATGAAATCTGGAAAGAAGCTTTCTGAGAAACTGGTCTGTGATGTGTGACTTCCACCCACAGAGTTACATCTGTATTTCGTGGATCTCCTTGCTAGCCTTATTTCTGTGGAATCTGAGACAGATACTTCGGATCCCTTTGAAGACTATAGGGCCAAAGGAAATATCCTACGATAACAAAGAGAAAGAAGCTTTCTGAGAAACTTCTTTGTGTTCTGTGAAATCATCTCACAGAGTTAGAGCTTTCCCCTCAAGAAGCCTTTCGCTAAGACAGTTCTTGTGGAATTGGCAAAGTGATATTTGGGAGCCCATGGAGGCCTATGGTGAAAAAGGAAATATCCTCAGATGAAATCTGGAAAGAAGCTTTCTGAGAAACTACTTAGTGTTCTGTTAATTCATCCCACAGAGTTACATCTGTATTTCGTGGATCTCTTTGCTAGCCTTATTTCTGTGGAATCTGAGAACAGATATTTCGGATCCCTTTGAAGACTAGAGGTCCAAAGGAAATATCCTCCGATAACAAAGAGAAAAAAGCTTTCTGGGAAACTTCTTTGTGTTCTGTGAAATCATCTCACAGAGTTACAGCTTTCCCCTCAAGAAGCCTTTCGCTAAGACAGTTCTTGTGGAATTGGCAAAGTGATATTTGGAAGCCCATAGAGGGCTATGCTGAAAAAGGAAATATCCTCACATGAAATCTGGAAAGAAGCTTTCTGAGAAACTGCTTAGTGTTCTGTTAATTCATCTCACAGAGTTACATCTGTATTTCGTGGATCGCTTTGCTAGCCTTATTTCTGTGGAATTTGAGAACAGATATTTCGGATCCCTTTGAAGACTATAGGGCCAAAGGAAATATCCTCCGATAGCAAAGAGAAAGAAGCTTTCTGAGAAACTTCCTTGTGTTCTGTGAAATCAACTCACAGAGTTACAGCTTTCCCCTCAAGAAGCCTTTCGCTAAGACAATTCTTGTGGAATTGGCATAGTGATATTTGGAAGCCCATAGAGGGCTATGCTGAAAAAGGAAATATCCTCAGATGAAATCTGGAAAGAAGCTTTCTGAGAAACTGCTTAGTGTTCTCTTAATTCATCTCACAAAGTTACATCTGTATTTCGTGGATCTCTTTGCTAGCCTTATTTTTGTGGAATCTGAGAACAGATATTTCGGATCCCTTTGAAGACTATAGGGCCAAAGGAAATATCCTCCGATAACAAAGAGAAAGAAGCTTTCTGAGAAACTTCTTTGTGTTCTGTGAAATCATCTCACAGAGTTACAGCTTTCCCCTCAAGAAGCCTTTCGCTAAGACAGTTCTTGTGGAATTGGCAAAGTGATATTTGGAAGCCCATAGAGGGCTATGGTGAAAAAGGAAATATCCTCAGATGAAATCTGGAAAGAAGCTTTCTGAGAAACTGCTTAGTGTTCTGTTAATTCATCTCACAGAGTTACATCTGTATTTCGTGGATCTCTTTGCTAGCCTTATTTCTGTGGAATCTGAGAACAGATATTTCGGATCCCTTTGAAGACTATAGGGCCAAAGGAAATATCCTCCGATAACAAGGAGAAAGAAGCTTTCTGAGAAACTTCTTTGTGTTCTGTAAAATCATCTCACAGAGTTACAGCTTTCGCCTCAAGAAGCCTTTCGCTAAAACAGTTCTTGTGAAATTGGCAAAGGGATATTTGGAAGCCCTTAGAGGGCTATGGTGAAAAAGGAAATATCCTCAGATGAAATCTGGAAAGAAGCTTTCTGAGAAACTGGTCCGTGATGTGTGATTTCCACTCACAGAGTTACATCTGTATTTCGTGGATCTCTTTGCTAGCCTTATTTCTGTGGAATCTGAGAACAGATATTTCGGATCCCTTTGAAGACTATAGGGCCAAAGGAAATATCCACCAGTAACAAAGAGAAAGAAGCTTTCTGAAAACTTCTTTGTGTTCTGTGAAATCATCTCACAGAGTTACAGCTTTCCCCTCAAGAAGCCTTTCGCTAAGACAGTTCTTGTGGAATTGGCAAAGTGATATTTGGGAGCCCATGGAGGCCTATGGTGAAAAAGGAAATATCCTCAGATGAAATCTGGAAAGAAGCTTTCTGAGAAACTACTTAGTGTTCTGTTAATTCATCTCACAGAGTTACATCTGTATTTCGTGGATCTCTTTGCTAGCCTTATTTCTGTGGAATCTGAGAACAGATATTTCGGATCCCTTTGAAGACTATAGGGCCAAAGGAAATATCCTCCGATAACAAAGAGAAAGAAGCTTTCTGAGAAACTTCTTTGTGTTCTGTGAAATCATCTCACAGAGTTACAGCTTTCCCCTCAAGAAGCCTTTCGCTAAGACAGTTCTTGTGGAATTGGCAATGTGATATTTGGAAGCCCTTAGAGGGCTATGCTGAAAAAGGAAATATCCTCAGATGAAATCTGGAAAGAAGATTTCTGAGAAACTGCTTAGTGTTCTGTTAATTCATCTCACAGAGTTACATCTGTATTTCGTGGATCTCTTTGCTAGCCTTATTTTTGTGGAATCTGAGAACAGATATTTCGGATCCCTTTGAAGACTATAGGGCCAAAGGAAATATCCTCCGATAACAAAGAGAAAGAAGCTTTCTGAGAAACTTCTTTGTGTTCTGTGAAATCATCTCACAGAGTTACAGCTTTCCCCTCAAGAAGCCTTTCGCTAAGACACTTCTTGTGGAATTGGCAAAGGGATATTTGGAAGCCCATGGAGCCCTATGGTGAAAAAGGAAATATCCTCAGATGAAATCTGGAAAGAAGATTTCTGAGAAACTGCTCTGTGATGTGTGACTTCCACTCACAGAGTTACATCTGTATTTCGTGGATCTCTTTGCTAGCCTTATTTCTGTGGAATCTGTGAACAGATATTTCGAATCCCTTTGAAGACTATAGGGCCAAAGGAAATATCCTCCGATAACAAGGAGAAAGAAGCTTTCTGAGAAACTTCTTTGTGTTCTCTGAAATCATCTCACAGAGTTACAGCTTTCCCCTCAAGAAGCCTTTCGCTAAGACAGTTCTTGTGGAATTGGCAAAGGGATATTTGGAAGCCCATAGAGGGCTATGGTGAAAAAGGAAATATCCTCAGATGAAATCTGGAAAGAAGCTTTCTGAGAAACTGCTCTGTGATGTGTGACTTCCACTCACAGAGTTACATCTGTATTTCGTGGATCTCTTTGCTAGCCTTATTTCTGTGGAATCTGAGAACAGATATTTCGTATCCCTTTGAAGACTATAGGGCCAAAGGAAATATCCTACGATAACAAAGAGAAAGAAGCTGTCTGAGAAACTTCTTTGTGTTCTGTGGAATCATTTCACAGAGTTACAGCTTTCCCCTCTAGAAGCCTTTCGCTAAGACAGTTCTTGTGGAATTGGCAAAGGGATATTTGGGAGCCCATGGAGGCCTATGGTGAAAAAGGAAATATCCTCAGATGAAATCTGGAAAGAAGCTTTCTGAGATACTGCTCTGTGATGTGTGACTTCCACTCACAGAGTTACATCTGTATTTCGTGGATCTCTTTGCTAGCCTTCTTTCTGTGGAATCTGAGAACAGATATTTCGGATCCCTTTGAAGACTATAGGGCCAAAGGAAATATCCTCCGATAACAAAGAGAAAGAAGTTTTCTGAGAAACTTCTTTGTGTTCTGTGAAATCATCTCACAGAGTTACAGCTTTCCCCTCAAGAAGCCTTTCGCTAAGACAGTTCTTGTGGAATTGGCAAAGGGATATTTGGAAGCCCATAGAGGGCTATCGTGAAAAAGGAAATATCCTCAGATGAAATCTGGAAAGAAGCTTTCTGAGAAACTGGTCTGTGATATGTGACTTCCACTCACAGAGTTACATCTGTATTTCGTGGATCTCTTTGCTAGCCTTATTTCTGTGGAATCTGAGAACAGATATTTCGGATCCCTTTGAAGACTATGAGGCCAAAGGAAATATCCTCCAATAACAAAGAGAAAGAAGCTTTCTGAGAAACTTCTTTGTGTTCTGTGAAATCATCTCACAGAGTTACAGCTTTCCCCTCAAGAAGCCTTTCGCTAAGACATTTCTTGTGGAATTGGCAAAGGGATATTTGGGAGTCCATGGAGGCCTAAGGTGAAAAAGGAAATATCCTCAGATGAAATCTGGAAAGAAGCTTTCTGAGAAACTGCTTAGTGTTCTGTTAATTCATCTCACAGAGTTACATCTGTATTTCGTGGATATCTTTGCTAGCCTTCTTTCTGTGGAATCTGAGAACAGATATTTCGGATCCCTTTGAAGACTATAGGGCCAAAGGAAATATCCTCCCATAACAAAGAGAAAGAAGCTTTCTGAGAAACTTCTTTGTGTTCTGTGAAATCAACTCTCAGTGTTACAGCTGTCCCCTCAAGAAGCCTTTCGCTAAGACAGTTCTTGTGGAATTGGCAAAGTGATATTTAGAAGCCCATAGAGGGCGATGGTGAAAAAAGAATTATCCTCAGATGAAATCTGGAAAGAAGCTTTCTGAGAAACTGCTTAGTGTTCTGTTAATTCATCTCACAGAGTTACATCTGTATTTCGTGGATCTCTTTGCTAGCCTTATTTCTGTGGAATCTGAGAACAGATATTTCGGATCCCTTTGAAGACTATAGGGCCAAAGGAAATATCCTCCGATAACAAAGAGAAAGAAGCTTTCGGAGAAACTTCTTTGTGTTCTGTGAAATCATCTCACAGAGTTACAGCTTTCCCCTCAAGAAGCCTTTCGCTAAGACAGTTCTTGTGAAATTGGCAAAGGGATATTTGGAAGCCCGTAGAGGGCTATGGTGAAAAAGGAAATATCCTCAGATGAAATCTGGAAAGAAGCTTTCTGAGAAACTACTCTGTGATGTGTGAATTCCACTCACAGAGTTACATCTGTATTTCGTGGATCTCTTTGCTAGCCTTATTTCTGTGGAATCTGAGAACAGATACTTCGGATCCCTTTGAAGACTATAGGGCCAAAGGAAATATCCTCCGATAACAAAGAGAAAGAAGCTTTCTGAGAAACTTCTTTGTGTTCTGTGAAATCATCTCACAGAGTTACAGCCTTCCCCTCAAGAAGCCTTTCGCTAAGACAGTTCTTGTGGAATTGGCAAAGGGATATTTGGGAGCCCATGGAGGCCTATGGTGAAAAAGGAAATATTCTCAGATGAAATCTAGAAAGAAGCTTTCTGAGAAACTGCTTAGTGTTCTGTTAATTCATCTCACAGAGTTACATCTGTATTTCGTGGATCTCTTTGCTAGCCTTATTTCTGTGGAATCTGAGAACAGATATTTCGGATCCCTTTGAAGACTATAGGGCCAAAGGTAATATCCTCCGATAACAAAGAGAAAGAAGCTTACTGAGAAACTTCTTTGTGTTCTGTGAAATCATCTCACAGAGTTACAGCTTTCCCCTCAAGAAGCCTTTCGCTAAGACAGTTCTTGTGGAATTGGCAAAGGGATATTTGGAAGCCCATAGAGGGCTATGGTGAAAAAGGAAATATCCTCAGATGAAATCTGGAAAGAAGCTTTCTGAGAAACTGGTCTGTGATGTGTGAATTCCACTCACAGAGTTACATCTGTATTTCGTAGATATCTTTGCTGGCCTTATTTCTGTGGAATCTGAGAACAGATACTTCGGATCCCTTTGAAGACTATAGGGCCAAAGGAAATATCCTACGATAACAAAGAGGAAGAAGCTTTCTGAGAAACTTCTTTGTGTTCTGTGAAATCATCTCACAGAGTTACAGCTTTCCCCTCAAGAAGCCTTTCGCTAAGACAGTTCTTGTGGAATTGGCAAAGTGATATTTGGGAGCCCATGGAGGCCTATGGTGAAAATGGAAATATCCTCAGATGAAATCTGGAAAGAAGCTTTCTGAGAAACTGCTTAGTGTTCTGTTAATTCATCTCACAGAGTTACATCTGTATTTCGCGGATCTCTTTGCTAGCCTTATTTCTGTGGAATCTGAGAACAGATATTTCGGATCCCTTTGAAGACTATAGGGCCAAAGGAAATATCCTCCGATAACAAAGAGAAAGAAGCTTTCTGAGAAACTTCTTTGTGTTCTGTGAAATCATCTCACAGAGTTACAGCTTTCCCCTCAAGAAGCCTTTCGCTAAGACAGTTCTTGTGAAATTGGCAAAGGGATATTTGGAAGCCCGTAGAGGGCTATGGTGAAAAAGGAAATATCCTCAGATGAAATCTGGAAAGAAGCTTTCTGAGAAACTGGTCTGTGATGTGTGAATTCCACTCACAGAGTTACATCTGTATTTCGTGGATCTCTTTGCTAGCCTTATTTCTGTGGAATCTGAGAACAGATATTTCGGATCCCTTTGAAGACTATAGGGCCAAAGGAAATATCCTCCGATAACAAAGAGAAAGAAGCTTTCTGAGAAACTTCTTTGTGTTCTGTGAAATGATCTCTCAGAGTTACAGCCTTCCCCTCAAGAAGCCTTTCGCTAAGACAGTTCTTGTGGAATTGGCAAAGGGATATTTGGGAGCCCATGGAGGCCTATGGTGAAAAAGGAAATATCCTCAGATGAAATCTGGAAAGAAGCTTTCTGAGAAACTGCTTAGTGTTCTGTTAATTCATCTCACAGAGTTACATCTGTATTTCGTGGATCTCTTTGCTAGCCTTATTTCTTTGGAATCTGAGAACAGATATTTCGGATCCCTTTGAAGACTATAGGGCCAAAGGAAATATCCTCCGATAACAAAGAGAAAGAATCTTTCTGAGAAACTTCTTTGTGTTCTGTGAAATCATCTCACAGAGTTACAGCTTTCCCATCAAGAAGCCTTTCGCTAAGACAGTTCTTGTGGAATTGGCAAAGGGATATTTGGAAGCCCTTAGAGGGCTATGGTGAAAAAGGAAATATCCTCAGATGAAATCTGGAAAGAAGCTTTCTGAGAAACTGGTCTGTGATGTGTGACTTCCACCCACAGAGTTACATCTGTATTTCGTGGATCTCCTTGCTAGCCTTATTTCTGTGGAATCTGAGACAGATACTTCGGATCCCTTTGAAGACTATAGGGCCAAAGGAAATATCCTACGATAACAAAGAGAAAGAAGCTTTCTGAGAAACTTCTTTGTGTTCTGTGAAATCATCTCACAGAGTTAGAGCTTTCCCCTCAAGAAGCCTTTCGCTAAGACAGTTCTTGTGGAATTGGCAAAGTGATATTTGGGAGCCCATGGAGGCCTATGGTGAAAAAGGAAATATCCTCAGATGAAATCTGGAAAGAAGCTTTCTGAGAAACTACTTAGTGTTCTGTTAATTCATCTCACAGAGTTACATCTGTATTTCGTGGATCTCTTTGCTAGCCTTATTTCTGTGGAATCTGAGAACAGATATTTCGGATCCCTTTGAAGACTACAGGTCCAAAGGAAATATCCTCCGATAACAAAGAGAAAAAAGCTTTCTGGGAAACTTCTTTGTGTTCTGTGAAATCATCTCACAGAGTTACAGCTTTCCCCTCAAGAAGCCTTTCGCTAAGACAGTTCTTGTGGAATTGGCAAAGTGATATTTGGAAGCCCATAGAGGGCTATGCTGAAAAAGGAAATATCCTCACATGAAATCTGGAAAGAAGCTTTCTGAGAAACTGCTTAGTGTTCTGTTAATTCATCTCACAGAGTTACATCTGTATTTCGTGGATCGCTTTGCTAGCCTTATTTCTGTGGAATTTGAGAACAGATATTTCGGATCCCTTTGAAGACTATAGGGCCAAAGGAAATATCCTCCGATAGCAAAGAGAAAGAAGCTTTCTGAGAAACTTCCTTGTGTTCTGTGAAATCAACTCACAGAGTTACAGCTTTCCCCTCAAGAAGCCTTTCGCTAAGACAATTCTTGTGGAATTGGCATAGTGATATTTGGAAGCCCATAGAGGGCTATGCTGAAAAAGGAAATATCCTCAGATGAAATCTGGAAAGAAGCTTTCTGAGAAACTGCTTAGTGTTCTCTTAATTCATCTCACAAAGTTACATCTGTATTTCGTGGATCTCTTTGCTAGCCTTATTTTTGTGGAATCTGAGAACAGATATTTCGGATCCCTTTGAAGACTATAGGGCCAAAGGAAATATCCTCCGATAACAAAGAGAAAGAAGCTTTCTGAGAAACTTCTTTGTGTTCTGTGAAATCATCTCACAGAGTTACAGCTTTCCCCTCAAGAAGCCTTTCGCTAAGACAGTTCTTGTGGAATTGGCAAAGTGATATTTGGAAGCCCATAGAGGGCTATGGTGAAAAAGGAAATATCCTCAGATGAAATCTGGAAAGAAGCTTTCTGAGAAACTGCTTAGTGTTCTGTTAATTCATCTCACAGAGTTACATCTGTATTTCGTGGATCTCTTTGCTAGCCTTATTTCTGTGGAATCTGAGAACAGATATTTCGGATCCCTTTGAAGACTATAGGGCCAAAGGAAATATCCTCCGATAACAAGGAGAAAGAAGCTTTCTGAGAAACCTCTTTGTGTTCTGTAAAATCATCTCACAGAGTTACAGCTTTCGCCTCAAGAAGCCTTTCGCTAAAACAGTTCTTGTGAAATTGGCAAAGGGATATTTGGAAGCCCTTAGAGGGCTATGGTGAAAAAGGAAATATCCTCAGATGAAATCTGGAAAGAAGCTTTCTGAGAAACTGGTCCGTGATGTGTGATTTCCACTCACAGAGTTACATCTGTATTTCGTGGATCTCTTTGCTAGCCTTATTTCTGTGGAATCTGAGAACAGATATTACGGATCCCTTTGAAGACTATAGGGCCAAAGGAAATATCCACCAGTAACAAAGAGAAAGAAGCTTTCTGAAAACTTCTTTGTGTTCTGTGAAATCATCTCACAGAGTTACAGCTTTCCCCTCAAGAAGCCTTTCGCTAAGACAGTTCTTGTGGAATTGGCAAAGTGATATTTGGGAGCCCATGGAGGCCTATGGTGAAAAAGGAAATATCCTCAGATGAAATCTGGAAAGAAGCTTTCTGAGAAACTACTTAGTGTTCTGTTAATTCATCTCACAGAGTTACATCTGTATTTCGTGGATCTCTTTGCTAGCCTTATTTCTGTGGAATCTGAGAACAGATATTTCGGATCCCTTTGAAGACTATAGGGCCAAAGGAAATATCCTCCGATAACAAAGAGAAAGAAGCTTTCTGAGAAACTTCTTTGTGTTCTGTGAAATCATCTCACAGAGTTACAGCTTTCCCCTCAAGAAGCCTTTCGCTAAGACAGTTCTTGTGGAATTGGCAATGTGATATTTGGAAGCCCTTAGAGGGCTATGCTGAAAAAGGAAATATCCTCAGATGAAATCTGGAAAGAAGATTTCTGAGAAACTGCTTAGTGTTCTGTTAATTCATCTCACAGAGTTACATCTGTATTTCGTGGATCTCTTTGCTAGCCTTATTTTTGTGGAATCTGAGAACAGATATTTCGGATCCCTTTGAAGACTATAGGGCCAAAGGAAATATCCTCCGATAACAAAGAGAAAGAAGCTTTCTGAGAAACTTCTTTGTGTTCTGTGAAATCATCTCACAGAGTTACAGCTTTCCCCTCAAGAAGCCTTTCGCTAAGACACTTCTTGTGGAATTGGCAAAGGGATATTTGGAAGCCCATGGAGCCCTATGGTGAAAAAGGAAATATCCTCAGATGAAATCTGGAAAGAAGATTTCTGAGAAACTGCTCTGTGATGTGTGACTTCCACTCACAGAGTTACATCTGTATTTCGTGGATCTCTTTGCTAGCCTTATTTCTGTGGAATCTGTGAACAGATATTTCGAATCCCTTTGAAGACTATAGGGCCAAAGGAAATATCCTCCGATAACAAGGAGAAAGAAGCTTTCTGAGAAACTTCTTTGTGTTCTCTGAAATCATCTCACAGAGTTACAGCTTTCCCCTCAAGAAGCCTTTCGCTAAGACAGTTCTTGTGGAATTGGCAAAGGGATATTTGGAAGCCCATAGAGGGCTATGGTGAAAAAGGAAATATCCTCAGATGAAATCTGGAAAGAAGCTTTCTGAGAAACTGCTCTGTGATGTGTGACTTCCACTCACAGAGTTACATCTGTATTTCGTGGATCTCTTTGCTAGCCTTATTTCTGTGGAATCTGAGAACAGATATTTCGTATCCCTTTGAAGACTATAGGGCCAAAGGAAATATCCTACGATAACAAAGAGAAAGAAGCTGTCTGAGAAACTTCTTTGTGTTCTGTGAAATCATTTCACAGAGTTACAGCTTTCCCCTCTAGAAGCCTTTCGCTAAGACAGTTCTTGTGGAATTGGCAAAGGGATATTTGGGAGCCCATGGAGGCCTATGGTGAAAAAGGAAATATCCTCAGATGAAATCTGGAAAGAAGCTTTCTGAGATACTGCTCTGTGATGTGTGACTTCCACTCACAGAGTTACATCTGTATTTCGTGGATCTCTTTGCTAGCCTTCTTTCTGTGGAATCTGAGAACAGATATTTCGGATCCCTTTGAAGACTATAGGGCCAAAGTAAATATCCTCCGATAACAAAGAGAAAGAAGTTTTCTGAGAAACTTCTTTGTGTTCTGTGAAATCATCTCACAGAGTTACAGCTTTCCCCTCAAGAAGCCTTTCGCTAAGACAGTTCTTGTGGAATTGGCAAAGGGATATTTGGAAGCCCATAGAGGGCTATCGTGAAAAAGGAAATATCCTCAGATGAAATCTGGAAAGAAGCTTTCTGAGAAACTGGTCTGTGATATGTGACTTCCACTCACAGAGTTACATCTGTATTTCGTGGATCTCTTTGCTAGCCTTATTTCTGTGGAATCTGAGAACAGATATTTCGGATCCCTTTGAAGACTATGAGGCCAAAGGAAATATCCTCCAATAACAAAGAGAAAGAAGCTTTCTGAGAAACTTCTTTGTGTTCTGTGAAATCATCTCACAGAGTTACAGCTTTCCCCTCAAGAAGCCTTTCGCTAAGACAGTTCTTGTGGAATTGGCAAAGGGATATTTGGGAGTCCATGGAGGCCTAAGGTGAAAAAGGAAATATCCTCAGATGAAATCTGGAAAGAAGCTTTCTGAGAAACTGCTTAGTGTTCTGTTAATTCATCTCACAGAGTTACATCTGTATTTCGTGGATCTCTTTGCTAGCCTTATTTCTGTGGAATCTGAGAACATATATTTCGGATCTCTTTGAAGACTATAGGGCCAAAGGAAATATCCTCCGATAAAAAAGAGAAAGAAGCTTTCTGAGAAACTTCTTTGTGTTCTGTGAAATCATCTCACAGAGTTACAGCTTTCCCCTCAAGAAGCCTTTCGCTAAAACAGTTCTTGTGGAATTGGCAAAGGGATATTTGGAAGCCCGTAGAGGGCAATGGTGAAAAAGGTAATATCCTCAGATGAAATCTGGAAAGAAGCTTTCTGAGAAACTGGTCTGTGATGTGTGACTTCCACTCACAGAGTTACATCTGTATTTCGTGGATCCCTTTGCTAGCCTTGTTACTGTGGAATCTGAGAACAGATATTTCGGATCCCTTTGAAGACTATAGGGCCAATGGAAATATCCTCCCATAACAAAGAGAAAGAAGCTTTCTGAGAAACTTCTTTGTGTTCTGTGAAATCAACTCTCAGTGTTACAGCTTTCCCCTCAAGAAGCCTTTCGCTAAGACCGTTCTTGTGGAATTGGCAAAGTGATATTTAGAAGCCCATAGAGAGCTATGGTGAAAAAGGAATTATCCTCAGATGAAATCTGGAAAGAAGCTTTCTGAGAAACTGCTTAGTGTTCTGTTAATTCATCTCACAGAGTTACATCTGTATTTCGTGGATCTCTTTGCTAGCCTTATTTCTGTGGAATCTGAGAACAGATATTTCGGATCCCTTTGAAGACTATAGGGCCAAAGGAAATATCCTCCGATAACAAAGAGAAAGAAGCTTTCTGAGAAACTTCTTTGTGTTCTGTGAAATCATCTCACAGAGTTACAGCTTTCCCCTCAAGAAGCCTTTCGCTAAGACAGTTCTTGTGGAATTGGCAAAGGGATATTTGAAAGCGCGTAGAGGGCTATGGTGAAAAAGGAATTATCCTCAGATGAAATCTGGAAAGAAGCTTTCTGAGAAACTGCTTAGTGTTCTGTTAATTCATCTCACAGAGTTACATCTGTATTTCGTGGATCTCTTTGCTAGCCTTATTTCTGTGAAATCTGAGAGCAGATATTTCGGATCCCTTTGAAGACTATAGGGCCAAAGGAAATATCCTCCGATAACAAAGAGAAAGAAGCTTTCTGAAAAACTTCTTTGTGTTCTGTGAAATCATCTCACAGAGTTACAGCTTTCCCATCAAGAAGCCTTTCGCTAACACAGTTCTTGTGGAATTGGCAAAGTGATATCTGGAAGCCCTTATAGGGCCATGGTGAAAAAGGAAATATCCTCAGTTGAAATCTGGAAAGAAGCTTTCTGAGAAACTGCTCTGTGATGTGTGACTTCCACTCACAGAGTTACATCTGTATTTCGTGGATCTCTTTGCTAGCCTTATTTCTGTGGAATCTGAGAACAGATATTTCGGATCCCTTTGAAGACTATAGGGCCAAGGGAAATATCCTCCGATAACAAAGAGAAAGAAGCTTTCTGAGAAACTTCTTTGTGTTCTGTGAAATCATCTCACAGAGTTACAGCTTTCCCCTCAAGAAGCCTTTCGCTAAGACAGTTCTTGTGGAATTGGCAAAGTGATATTTGGAAGCCCATAGAGGGCTATGGTGAAAAAGGAAATATCCTCAGATGAAATCTGGAAAGAAGCTTTCTGAGAAACTGCTCTGTGATGTGTGACTTCCACTCACAGAGTTACATCTGTATTTCGTGGATCACTTTGCTAGCCTTATTTCTGTGGAATCTGAGAACAGATATTTCGGATCACTTTGAAGACTATGGGCCAAAGGAAATATCCTCGGATAACAAAGAGAAAGAAGCTTTCTGAGAAAGTTCTTTGTGTTCTGTGAAATCATCTCACAGAGTTACAGCTTTCCACTGAAGAAGCCTTTCGCTAAGACAGTTCTTGTGGAATTGGCAAAGTGATATTTGGAAGCCCATAGAGGGCTATGGTGAAAAAGGAAATATCCTCAAATGAAATCTGGAATTCTTTCTGAGAAACTGGTTAGTGTTCTGTTAATTCATCTCACAGAGTTACATTTGTATTTCGTGGATCTCTTTGCTAGCCTTATTTCTGTGGAATCTGAGAAGAGATATTTCGGATCCCTTTGAAGACTATAGGGCCAAAGGAAATATCCTCCGATAACAAAGAGAAAGAAGCTTTCTGATAAACTTGTTCGTGTTCTGTGAAATCATCCCACAGAGTTACAGCTTTCCCCTCAAGAAGGCTTTCGCTAAGACAGTTCTTGTGGAATTGGCAAATTGATATTTGGAAGCCCCTAGAGGGCTATGGTGAAAAAGGAAATACCCTCAGATGAAATCTGGAAAGAAGCTTTCTGAGAAACTGCTCTGTGATTGTGAATTCCACTCACAGAGTTACATCTGTATTTCGTGGATCTCTTTGCTACCCTTATTTCTGTGGAATCTGAGAACAGATATTTCGGATCCCTTTGAAGACTACAGGGCCAGAGGAAATATCCTACGATAACAAAGAGAAAGAAGCTTTCTGAGAAACTTCTTTGTGTTCTGTGAAATCATCTCACAGAGTTACAGCTTTCGCCTCAAGAAGCCTTTCGCTAAGAGAGTTCTTGTGGAATTGGCAAAGGGATATTTGGAAGGCCATGGAGGCCTATGGTGAAAAAGGAAATATCCTCAGATGAAATCTGGAAAGACGCTTTCTGAGAAACTGCTTAGTGTTCTGTTAATTCATCTCACAGAGTTACATCTGTATTTCGTGGATCTCTTTGCTAGCCTTATTTCTGTGGAATCTGAGAACAGATATTTCGGATCCCTTTGAAGACTATAGGGCCAAAGGAAATATCCTCCGATAACAAGGAGAAAGAAGCTTTCTGAGAAACTTCTTTGTGTTCTCTGAAATCATCTCACAGAGTTACAGCTTTCCCCTCAAGAAGCCTTTCGCTAAGACAGTTCTTGTGGAATTGGCAAAGGGATATTTGGAAGCCCATAGAGGGCTATGGTGAAAAAGGAAATATCCTCAGATGAAATCTGGAAAGAAGCTTTGTGAGAAACTGCTCTGTGATGTGTGACTTCCACTCACAGAGTTACATCTGTATTTCGTGGATCTCTTTGCTAGCCTTATTTCTGTGGAATCTGAGAACAGATATTTCGTATCCCTTTGAAGACTATAGGGCCAAAGGAAATATCCTACGATAACAAAGAGAAAGAAGCTGTCTGAGAAACTTCTTTGTGTTCTGTGAAATCATTTCACAGAGTTACAGCTTTCCCCTCAAGAAGCCTTTCGCTAAGACAGTTCTTGTGGAATTGGCAAAGGGATATTTGGGAGCCCATGGAGGCCTATGGTGAAAAAGGAAATATCCTCAGATGAAATCTGGAAAGAAGCTTTCTGAGATACTGCTCTGTGATGTGTGACTTCCACTCACAGAGTTACATCTGTATTTCGTGGATCTCTTTGCTAGCCTTCTTTCTGTGGAATCTGAGAACAGATATTTCGGATCCCTTTGAAGACTATGGGGCCAAAGGAAATATCCTCCGATAACAAAGAGAAAGAAGCTTTCTGAGAAAGTTCTTTGTGTTCTGTGAAATCATCTCACAGAGTTACAGCTTTCCCCTCAAGAAGCCTTTCGCTAAGACAGTTCTTGTGGAATTTTCAAAGTGATATTTGGAAGCTCATAGAGGGCTATGGTGAAAAAGTATATATCCTCAGATGAAATCTGGAAAGAAGCTTTCTGAGAAACTGCTTAGTGGTCTGTTAATTCATCTCACAGAGTTACATCTGTATTTCGTGGATCTCTTTGCTAGCCTTATTACTGTGGAATCTGAGAACAGATATTTCGGATCCCTTTGAAGACTATAGGGCCAAAGGAAATATCCTCCGATAACAAAGAGAAAGAAGTTTTCTGAGAAACTTCTTTGTGTTCTGTGAAATCATCTCACAGAGTTACAGCTTTGCCCTCAAGAAGCCTTTGCTAAGACAGTTCTTGTGGAATTGGCAAAGGGATATTTGGAAGCCCGTAGAGGGCTATGGTGAAAAAGGAAATATCCTCAGATGAAATCTGGAAAGAAGCTTTCTGAGAAACTGGTCTGTGATGTGTGACTTCCACTCACAGAGTTACATCTGTATTTCGTGGATCTCTTTGCTAGCTTTATTTCTGTGGAATCTGAGAACAGATATTTCGGATCCCTTTGAAGACTATGGGGCCAAAGGAAATATCCACCAATAACAAAGAGAAAGAAGCTTTCTGAGAAACTTCTTTGTGTTCTGTGAAATCATCTCACAGAGTTACAGCTTTCCCCTCAAGAATCCTTTCGCTAAGACAGTTCTTGTGGAATTGGCAAAGGGATATTTGGGAGTCCATGGAGGCCTAAGGTGAAAAAGGAAATATCCTCAGATGAAATCTGGAAAGAAGCTTTCTGAGAAACTGCTTAGTGTTCTGTTAATTCATCTCACAGAGTTACATCTGTATTTCGTGGATCTCTTTGCTAGCCTTATTTCTGTGGAATCTGAGAACAGATATTTCGGATCTCTTTGAAGACTATAGGGCCAAAGGAAATATCCTCCGATAACAAAGAGAAAGAAGCTTTCTGAGAAACTTCTTTGTGTTCTGTGAAATCATCTCACAGAGTTACAGCTTTCCCCTCAAGAAGCCTTTCGCTAAAACAGTTCTTGTGGAATTGGCAAAGGGATATTTGGAAGCCCTTAGAGGGCAATGGTGAAAAAGGTAATATCCTCAGATGAAATCTGGAAAGAAGCTTTCTGAGAAACTGGTCTGTGATGTGTGACTTCCACTCACAGAGTTACATCTGTATTTCGTGGATCTCTTTGCTAGCCTTATTTCTGTGGAATCTGAGAACAGATATTTCGGATCCCTTTGAAGACTATAGGGCCAAAGGAAATATCCTCCGATAACAAAGAGAAAGAAGCTTTCTGAGAAACTTCTTTGTGTTCTGTGAAACCATCTCACAGAGTTACAGCTTTCCCCTCAAGAAGCCTTTCGCTAAGACAGTTCTTGTGGAATTGGCAAAGTGATATTTGGAAGCCCATAGAGGGCTATGCTGAAAAAGGAAATATCCTCAGATGAAATCTGGAAAGAAGCTTTCTGAGAAACTGCTTAGTGTTCTGTTAATTCATCTCACAGAGTTACATCTGTATTTCGTGGATCTCTTTGCTAGCCTTATATCTGTTGGATCTGAGAACAGATATTTCGGATCCCTTTGAAGACTATAGGGCCAAAGGAAA
The DNA here is from genome assembly GCF_049350105.2 of Macaca mulatta. Lineage (NCBI taxonomy): Eukaryota > Metazoa > Chordata > Mammalia > Primates > Cercopithecidae > Macaca > Macaca mulatta. The sequence goes on along the minus strand of NC_133422.1, from coordinate 48,823,531 downwards.
TATCCTCCGATAACAAAGAGAAAGAAGCTTTCTGAGAAACTTGTTTGTGTTCTGTGAAATCATCTCACAGAGTTACAGCTTTCCCCTCAAGAAGTCTTTCGCTAAGACAGTTCTTGTGGAATTGGCAAAGGGATATTTGGAAGCCCATAGAGGGCTACGGTGAAAAAGGAAATATCCTCAGATGAAATCTGGAAAGAAGCTTTCTGAGATACTGCTTATTGTTCTGTTAATTCATCACACAGAGTTACATCTATATTTCGTGGATCCCTTTGCTAGCCTTGTTACTGTGGAATCTGAGAACAGATATTTCGGATCCCTTTGAAGACTATAGGGCCAATGGAAATATCCTCCCATAACAAAGAGAAAGAAGCTTTCTGAGAAACTTCTTTGTGTTCTGTGAAATCAACTCTCAGTGTTACAGCTTTCCCCTCAAGAAGCCTTTCGCTAAGACCGTTCTTGTGGAATTGGCAAAGTGATATTTAGAAGCCCATAGAGAGCTATGGTGAAAAAGGAATTATCCTCAGATGAAATCTGGAAAGAAGCTTTCTGAGAAACTGCTTAGTGTTCTGTTAATTCATCTCACAGAGTTACATCTGTATTTCGTGGATCTCTTTGCTAGCCTTATTTCTGTGGAATCTGAGAACAGATATTTCGGATCCCTTTGAAGACTATAGGGCCAAAGGAAATATCCTCCGATAACAAAGAGAAAGAAGCTTTCTGAGAAACTTCTTTGTGTTCTGTGAAATCATCGCACAGAGTTACAGCTTTCCCCTCAAGAAGCCTTTCGCTAAGACAGTTCTTGTGGAATTGGCAAAGGGATATTTGAAAGCCCGTAGAGGGCTAATGTGAAAAAGGAATTATCCTCAGATGAAATCTGGAAAGAAGCTTTCTGAGAAACTGCTTAGTGTTCTGTTAATTCATCTCACAGAGTTACATCTGTATTTCGTGGATCTCTTTGCTAGCCTTATTTCTGTGAAATCTGAGAGCAGATATTTCGGATCCCTTTGAAGACTATAGGGCCAAAGGAAATATCCTCCGATAACAAAGAGAAAGAAGCTTTCTGAAAAACTTCTTTGTGTTCTGTGAAATCATCTCACAGAGTTACAGCTTTCCCATCAAGAAGCCTTTCGCTAAGACAGTTCTTGTGGAATTGGAAAAGTGATATCTGGAAGCCCTTATAGGGCCATGGTGAAAAAGGAAATATCCTCAGTTGAATCTGGAAAGAAGCTTTCTGAGAAACTGCTCTGTGATGTGTGACTTCCACTCACAGAGTTACATCTGTATTTCGTGGATCTCTTTGCTAGCCTTATTTCTGTGGAATCTGAGAACAGATATTTCGGATCCCTTTGAAGACTATAGGGCCAAAGGAAATATCCTCCGATAACAAAGAGAAAGAAGCTTTCTGAGAAACTTCTTTGTGTTCTGTGAAATCATCTCACAGAGTTACAGCTTTCCCCTCAAGAAGCCTTTCGCTAAGACAGTTCTTGTGGAATTGGTAAAGTGATATTTGGAAGCCCATAGAGGGCTATGGTGAAAAAGGAAATCTCTTCAGATGAAATCTGGAAAGAAGATTTCTGAGAAACTGCTCTGTGATGTGTGACTTCCACTCACAGATTTACATCTGTATTTCGTGGATTTCTGTGCTAGCCTTCTTTCTGTGGAATCTGAGAACAGATATTTCGGATCCCTTTGAAGACTATAGGGCAAAAGGAAATATCATCTGATAACAAAGAGAAAGAAGCTTTCTGAGAAACTTCTTTGTGTTCTGTGAAATCATCTCACAGAGTTACAGCTTTCCATTCAAGAAGCCTTTCGCTAAGACAGTTCTTGTGCAATTCGCAAAGTGATATTTGGAAGCCCACAGAGGGCTCTGGTGAAAAAGGGGATATCCTCAGATGAAATCTGGAAAGAAGCTTTCTGAGAAACTGGTTAGTGTTCTGTTAATTCATCTCACAGAGTTACATCTGTATTCCGTGGATCTCTTTGCTAGCCTTATTTCTGTGGAATCTGAGAACAGATATTTCGGATGCCTTTGAAGACTATAGGGCCAAAGGAAATATCCTCCGATGACAAAGAGAAAGAAGCTTTCTGAGAAGCTTCTTTGTGTTCTGTGAAATCATCTCACAGAGTTACAGCTTTCCCCTCAAGAAGCCTTTCGCTAAGACAGTTCCTGTGGAATTGGCAAAGGGATATTTGGGAACCCATGTAGGCCTATGGTGAAAAAGGAAATATCCTCAGATGAAATCTGGAAAGAAGATTTCTGAGAAACTGCTCTGTGATGTGTGACTTCCACTCTCAGAGTTACATCTGTATTTCGTGGATCTCTTTGCTAGCCTTATTTCTGTGGAATCTGAGAACAGATATTTCGGATCCCTTTGAAGACTATAGGGCCAAAGGAAATATCCTCTGATAACAAAGAGAAAGAAGCTTTCTGAGAAACTTCTTTGTGTTCTGTGAAATCACCTAACAGAGTTACAGCTTTCCCCTCAAGAAGCCTTTCGCTAAGACAGTTCTTGTGGAATTGGCAAAGTGATATTTGGAAGCCCATAGAGGACTATGGTGAAAAAGGAAATATAATCAGATGAAGTCTGGAAAGAAGCTTTCTGAGAAACTGCTCTGTGATGTGTGACTTCCACTCACAGAGTTACATCTGTATTTCGTGGATCTCTTTGCTAGCCTTATTTCTGTGGAATCTGAGAACAGATATTTCGAATCCCTTTGAAGACTATAGGGCCAAAGGAAATATCCTCCGATAACAAAGAGAAAGAAGCTTTCTCAGAAACTTCTTTGTGTTCTGTGAAATCATCTCACAGAGTTACAGCTTTGCCCTCAAGAAGCCTTTCGCTAAGACAGTTCTTCTGGAATTGGCAAAGGGATATTTGGAAGCGCATAGTGGGCTATGGTGAAAAAGGAAATAATCTCAGATGAAATCTGGAAAGAAGCTTTCTGAGAAACTGCTCTGTGATGTGTGACTTCCACTCACAGAGTTACATCTGTATTCCTTGGATCTCTTTGCTAGCCTTATGTCTGTGGAATCTGAGAACAGATATTTCGGATCCCTTTGAAGACTAGGGGCCAAAGGAAATATCCTCCGATAACAAAGAGAAAGAAGCTTTCTGAGAAAGTTCTTTGTGTTCTGTGAAATCATCTCACAGAGTTACAGCTTTCCCCTCAAGAAGCCTATCGCTAAGACAGTTCTTGTGGAATTGGCAAAGGGATATTTGGAAGCTCATAGAGGGCTATGGTGAAAAAGTATATATCCTCAGATGAAATCTGGAAAGAAGCTTTCTGAGAAACTGCTTAGTGTTCTGTTAATTCATCTCACAGAGTTACATCTGTATTTCGTTGATCTCTTTGCTAGCCTTATTTCTGTGGAATCTGAGAACAGATATTTCGGATCCCTTTGAAGACTATAGGGCCAAAGGAAATATCCTCCGATAACAAAGAGAAAGAAGTTTTCTGAGAAACTTCTTTGTGTTCTGTGAAATCATCTCACAGAGTTACAGCTTTCCCCTCAAGAAGCCTTTCGCTAAGACAGTTCTTGTGGAATTGGCAAAGGGATATTTGGAAGCCCATAGAGGCCTATAGTGAAAAAGGAAGTATCCTCAGATGAAATCTGGAAAGAAGCTTTCTGAGAAACTGGTCTGTGATGTGTGAATTCCACTCACAGAGTTACATCTGTATTTCGTGGATCTCTTTGCTAGCCTTATTTCTGTGGAATCTGAGAACAGATATTTCGGATCCCTTTGAAGACAATAGGGCCAAAGGAAATATCCTACGATAACAAAGAGAAAGAAGCTTTCTGAGAAACTTCTTTGTGTTCTGTGAAATCATCTCACAGAGTTACAGCTTTCCCCTCAAGAAGCCTTTCGCTAAGACAGTTCTTGTGGAATTGGCAAAGGGATATTTGGGAGCCCATGGAGGCCTATGGTGAAAAAGGAAATATCCTCAGATGAAATCTGGAAAGAAGCTTTCTGAGAAACTGCTTAGTGTTCTGTTAATTCATCTCACAGAGTTACATCTGTATTTCGTGGATCTCTTTGCTAGCCTTATTTCTGTGGAATCTGAGAACAGATATTTCGGATCCCTTTGAAGACTATAGGGCCAAAGGAAATATCCTCCGATAACAAAGACAAAGAAGCTTTCGGAGAAACTTCTTTGTGTTCTGTGAAATCATCTCACAGAGTTACAGCTTTCCCCTCAAGAAGCCTTTCGCTAAGACAGTTCTTGTGGAATTAGCAAAGGGATATTTGGAAGCCCTTAGAGGGCTATGGTGAAAAAGGTAATATCCTCAGATGAAATCTGGAAAGAAGCTTTCTGAGAAACTGGTCTGTGATGTGTGACTTCCACTCACAGAGTTACATCTGTATTTCGTGGATCTCTTTGCTAGCCTTATTTCTGTGGAATCTGAGAACAGATATTTCGGATCCCTTTGAAGACTATAGGGCCAAAGGAAATATCCTCCGATAACAAAGAGAAAGAAGCTTTCTGAGAAACTTCTTTGTGTTCTGTGAAATCATCTCACAGAGTTACAGCTTTCCCCTCAAGAAGCCTTTCGCTAAGACAGTTCTTGTGGAATTGGCAAAGTGATATTTGGGAGCCCATGTAGGCCTTTGGTGAAAAACAAATATCCTCAGATGAAATCTGGAAAGAAGCTTTCTGAGAAACTACTTAGTGTTCTGTTAATTCATCTCACAGAGTTACATCTGTATTTCGTGGATCTCTTTGCTAGCCTTATTTCTGTGGAATCTGAGAACAGATATTTCGGATCCCTTTGAAGACTATAGGGCCAAAAGAAATATCCTCCGATAACAAAGAGAAAGAAGCTTTCTGAGAAACTTCTTTGTATTCTGTGAAATCATCTCACAGAGTTACAGCTTTCCCCTCAAGAAGCCTTTCGCTAAGACAGTTCTTGTGGAATTGGCAAAGTGATATTTGGAAGCCCATAGAGGGCTATGGTGAAAAAGGAAATATCCTCAGATGAAATCTGGAAAGAAGCTTTCTGAGAAACTGCTCTGTGATGTGTGACTTCCACTCACAGAGTTACATCTGTATTTCGTGGATCTCTTTGCTAGCCTTATTTCTGTGGAATCTGAGAACAGATATTTCGGATCCCTTTGAAGTCTATAGGGCCAAAGGAAATATCCTCCGTAACAAAGAGAAAGAAGCTTTCTCAGAAACTTCTTTGTGTTCTGTGAAATCATCTCACAGAATTACAGCTTTCCCCTCAAGAACCCTTTCGCTAAGACAGTTCTTGTGGAATTGGCAAAGTGATATTTGGAAGCCCTTATAGGGCTATGGTGAAAAAGGAAATATCCTCAGTTGAAATCTGGAAAGAAGCTTTCTGAGAAACTGCTCTGTGATGTGTGACTTCCACTCACAGAGTTACATCTGTATTTCGTGGATCTCTTTGCTAGCCTTATTTCTGTGGAATATGAGAACAGATATTTCGGATCCCTTTGAAGACTATAGGGCCATAGGAAATATCCTCCGATAACAAAGAGAAAGAAGCTCTCTGAGAAACTTCTTTGTGTTCTGTGAAATCATCTCACAGAGTTACAGCTTTCCCCTCAAGAAGCCTTTCGCTAAGACAGTTCTTGTGGAATTGGCAAAGTGATGTTTGGAAGCCCATAGAGAGCTATGGTGAAAAAGGAAATATCCTCAGATGAAATCTGGATAGCAGCTTTCTGAGAAACTGCTCTGTGATGTGTGACTTCCACTCACAGAGTTACATCTGTATTTCGTGGATCTCTTTGCTAGCCTTATTTCTGTGGAATCTGAGAACAGATATTTCGGATCACTTTGAAGACAATAGGGCCAAAGGAAATATCCTCCCATAACAAAGAGAAAGAAGCTTTCTGAGAAACTTCTTTGTGTTCTGTGAAATCATCTAACAGAGTTACAGCTTTCCCCTCAAGAAGCCTTTCGCTAAGACAGTTCTTGTGGAATTGGCAAAGTGATATTTGGAAGCCCATAGAGGGCTATGGTGAAAAAGGAAATATCCTCAGATGAAATCTGGAAAGAAGCTTTCTAAGAAACTGCTCTGTGATGTGTGACTTCTACTCACAGAGTTACATCTGTATTTCGTGGAACTCTTTGCTAGCCTTATTTCTGTGGTATCTGAGAACAGATATTTCGGATCCCTTTGAAGACTATAGGGCCAAAGGAAATATCCTCCGATAACAAAGACAAAGAAGCTTTCTGAGAAACTTCTTCGTGTTCTGTGAAATCATCTCACAGAGTTACAGCTTTCCCCTCAGGAAGCCTTTCGCTAAGACAGTTCTTGTGGAATTGGCAAAGTGATATTTGGAAGCCCATAGAGGGCTATGGTGAAAAAGGAAATATCCTCAGATGAAATCTGGAAAGAAGCTTTCTGAGAAACTACTTAGTGTTCTGTTAATTCATCTCACAGAGTTACATCTGTATTTCGTGGATCTCTTTGCTAGCCTTTTTTCTGTGGAATCTGAGAACAGATATTTCGGATCCCTTTGAAGACTATAGGGCCAAAGGAAATATCCTCCGATAACAAAGAGAAAGAAGCTTTCTGAGAAACTTCTTTGTGTTCTGTGAAATCATCTCACAGAGTTACAGCTTTCCCCTCAAGAAGCCTTTCGCTAAGACAGTTCTTGTGGAATTGGCAAAGTGATATTTGGAAGCCCATAGAGGGCTATGCTGAAAAAGGAAATATCCTCAGATGAAATCTGGAAAGAAGCTTTCTGAGAAACTGCTTAGTGTTCTGTTAATTCATCTCACAGAGTTACATCTGTATTTCGTGGATCTCTTTGCTAGCCTTATTTCTTGGAATCTGAGAAGAGATATTTCGGATCCCTTTGAAGACTATAGGGCCAAAGGAAATATCCTCCGATAACAAAGAGAAAGAAGCTTTCTGAGAAACTTCTTTGTGTTCTGTGAAATCATCTCACAGAGTTACAGCTTTCCCCTCAAGAAGCCTTTCGCTAAGACAGTTCTTGTGGAATTGGCACAGGGATATTTGGGAAGCCATGGAGGCCTATGGTGAAAAAGGAAATATCCACAGATGAAATCTGGAAAGACGCTTTCTGAGAAACTGCTTAGTGTTCTGTTAATTCATCTCACAGAGTTACATCTGTATTTCGTGGATCTCTTTGCTAGCCTTATTTCTTTGTAATCTGAGAACAGATATTTCGGATCCCTTTGAAGACTATAGGGCCAAAGGAAATATCCTCCGATAACAAAGAGAAAGAAGCGTTCTCAGAAACTTCTTTGTGTTCTGTGAAATCATCTCACAGAGTTACAGCTTTCCCCTCAAGAAGCCTTTCGCTAAGACCGTTCTTGTGGAATTGGCAATGTGATATTTGGAAGCCCAAAGAGGGCTATGCTGAAAAAGGAAATATCCTCAGATGAAATCTGGAAAGAAGCTTTCTGAGAAACTGCTCTGTGATGTGTGACTTCCACTCACAGATTTACAACTGTATTTCGTGGATCTCTTTGCTAGCCTTATTTCTGTGGAATCTGAGAACAGATATTTCGGATCCCTTTGAAGACTATAGGGCAAAAGGAAATATCATCTGATAACAAAGAGAAAGAAGCTTTCTGAGAAACTTCTTTGAGTTCTGTGAAATCATCTCACAGAGTTACAGCTTTCCCCTCAAGAAGCCTTTCGCTAACACAGTTCTTGTGCAATTGGCAAAGTGATATTTGGAAGCCCACGGAGGGCTATGGTGAAAAAGGGGATATCCTCAGATGAAATCTGGAAAGAAGCTTTCTGAGAAACTGGTTAGTGTTCTGTTAATTCATCTCACAGAGTTACATCTGTATTCCTTGGATCTCTTTGCTAGCCTTATTTCTGTGGAATCTGAGAACAGATATTTCGGATCCCTTTGAAGACTATAGGGCCAAAGGAAATATCCTCCGATAACAAAGAGAAAGAAGCTTTCTGAGAAGCTTCTTTGTGTTCTGTGAAATCATCTCACAGAGTTACAGCTTTCCCCTCAAGAAGCCTTTCGCTAAGACAGGTCTTGTGGAATTGGCAAAGGGATATTTGGAAGCCCATAGAGGGCTAAGGTGAAAAAGGAAATATCCTCAGATGAAATCTGGAAAGAAGCTTTCTGAGAAACTGGTCTGTGATGTGTGAATTCCACTCACAGAGTTACATCTGTATTTCGTGGATCTCTTTGCTAGCCTTATTTCTGTGGAATCTGAGAACAGATATTTCGGATCCCTTTGAAGAGTATAGGGCCAAAGGGAATATCCTCCGATAACAAAGAGAAAGAAGATTTCTGAGAAACTTCTTTGTGTTCTGTGAAATCATCTCACAGAGTTACAGCTTTCCCATCAAGAAGCCTTTCGCTAAGACAGTTCTTGTGGAATTGGCAAAGGGATATTTGGAAGCCCGTAGAGGGCTATGGTGAAAAAGGAAATATCCTCAGTTGAAATCTGGAAAGAAGCTTTCGGAGAAACTGCTTAGTGTTCTGTTAATTCATCTCACAGAGTTACATCTGTATTTCGTGGATCTCTTTGCTAGCCTTTTTTCTGTGGAATCTGAGAACAGATATTTCGGATCCCTTTGAAGACTATAGGGCCAAAGGAAATATCCTCCGATAACAAAGAGAAAGAAGCTTTCTGAGAAACTTCTTTGTGTTCTGTGAAATCATCTCACAGAGTTACAGCTTTCCCCTCAAGAAGCCTTTCGCTAACACAGTTCTTGTGCAATTGGCAAAGTGATATTTGGAAGCCCACGGAGGGCTATGGTGAAAAAGGGGATATCCTCAGATGAAATCTGGAAAGAAGCTTTCTGAGAAACTGGTTAGTGTTCTGTTAATTCATCTCACAGAGTTACATCTGTATTCCTTGGATCTCTTTGCTAGCCTTATTTCTGTGGAATCTGAGAACAGATATTTCGGATGCCTTTGAAGACTATAGGGCCAAAGGAAATATCCTCCGATAACAAAGAGAAAGAAGCTTTCTGAGAAGCTTCTTTGTGTTCTGTGAAATCATCTCACAGAGTTACAGCTTTCCCCTCAAGAAGCCTTTCGCTAAGACAGTTCTTGTGGAATTGGCAAAGTATTATTTGGAAGCCCATAGAGGGCTATGCTGAAAAAGGAAATATCCTCAGATGAAATCTGGAAAGAAGCTTTCTGAGAAACTGCTTTGTGATGTGTGACTTCCACTCACAGAGTTACATCTGTATTTCGTGGATCTCTTTGCTAGCCTTATTTCTGGTGAATCTGAGAACAGATATTTCGGATCCCTTTGAAGACTATAGGGCCAAAGGAAATATCCTCCGATAACAAAGAGAAAGAAGCTTTCTGAGAAGCTTCTTTGTGTTCTGTGAAATCATCTCACAGAGTTACAGCTTTCCCCTCAAGAAGCCTTTTGCTAAGACAGGTCTTGTGGAATTGGCAAAGGGATATTTGGAAGCCCATAGAGGCCTATGGTGAAAAAGGAAATATCCTCAGATGAAATCTGGAAAGAAGCTTTCTGAGAAACTGGTCTGTAATGTGTGAATTCCACTTACAGAGTTACATCTGTATTTCGTGGATCTCTTTGCTAGATTTATTTCTGTGGAATCTGAGAACAGATATTTCGGATCCCTTTGAAGACTATAGGGCCAAAGGAAATATCCTCCCATAACAAAGAGAAAGAAGCTTTCTGAGAAACTTCTTTGTGTTCTGTGAAATCATCTCACAGAGTTACAGCTTTCCCCTCAAGAAGCCTTTCGCTAAGACAGTTCCTGTGGAATTGGCAAAGGGATATTTGGGAGCCCATGGAGGCCTATGGTGAAAAAGGAAATATCCTCAGATGAAATCTGGAAAGAAGCTTTCTGAGAAACTGCTTAGTGTTCTGTTAATTCATCTCACAGAGTTACATCTGTATTTCGTGGATCTCTTTGCTAGCCTTATTTCTGTGGAATATGAGAACAGATATTTCGGATCCCTTTGAAGACTATAGGGCCAAAGGAAATATCCTCCCATAACAAAGAGAAAGAAGCTTTCTGAGAAACTTCTTTGTGTTCTGTGAAATCATCTCACAGAGTTACAGCTTTCCCCTCAAGAAGACTTTCGCTAAGACAGTTCTTGTGGAATTGGCAAAGTGATATTTGGAAGCCCATAGAGGGCTATGGTGAAAAAGGAAATATCCTCAGATGAAATCTGGAAAGAAGCTTTCTGAGAAACGGCTCTGTGATGTGTGACTTCCACTCACAGAGTTACATCTCTATTTCGTGGATATCTTTGCTAGCCTTATTTCTGTGGAATCTGAGAACAGATATTTCGGATCCTTTTGAAGAATATAGGGCCAAAGGAAATATCCTCCGATAACAAAGAGAAAGAAGCTTTCTGAGAAAATTCTTTGTGTTCTGTGAAATCATCTCACAGAGTTACAGCTTTCCCCTCAAGAAGCCTTTCGCTAAGACAGTTCTTGTGGAATTGGCAAAGGGATATTTGGAAGCCCATAGAGGGCTATGGTGAAAAAGGAAATATCCTCAGATGAAATCTGGAAAGAAGCGTTCTGAGAAACTGCTTATTGTTCTGTTAATTCATCTCACAGAGTTACATCTGTATTTCGTGGATCTCTTTGCTAGCCTTATTTCTGTGGAATCTGAGAACAGATATTTCGGATCCCTTTGAAGACTATAGGGCCAAAGGAAATATCCTCCCATAACAAAGAGAAAGAAGCTTTCTGAGAAACTTCTTTGTGTTCTGTGAAATCATCTCACAGAGTTACAGCTTTCCCCTCAAGAAGCCTTTCGCTAAGACAGTTCTTGTGGCATTTGCAAAGTGATATTTAGATGCTCTTAGAGGGCTATGGTGAAAAAGGAATTATCCTCAGATGAAATCTGGAAAGAAGCTTTCTGAGAAACTGCTTAGTGTTCTGTTAATTCATCTCACAGAGTTACATCTGTATTTCGTGGATCTCTTTGCTAGCCTTATTTCTGTGGAATCTGAGAACAGATATTTCGGATCCCTTTGAAGACTATAGGGCCAAAGGAAATATCCTCCGATAAAAAAGAGAAAGAAGCTTTCTGAGAAACTTCTTTGTGTTCTGTGAAATCATCTCACAGAGTTACAGCTTTCCCCTCAAGAAGCCTTTCGCTAAGACAGTTCTTGTGGAATTGGCAGAGTGATATTTGGAAGCCCATAGAGGGCTATGCTGAAAAAGGAAATATCCTCAGATGAAATCTGGAAAGAAGCTTTCTGAGAAACTGCTTAGTGTTCTGTTAATTCATCTCACAGAGTTACATCTGTATTTCGTGGATCTCTTTGCTAGCCTTATTTCTGTGGAATCTGAGAAGAGATATTTCGGATCCCTTTGAAGACTATAGGGCCAAAGGAAATATCCTCCGATAACAAAGAGAAAGAAGCCTTCTGAGAAACTTCTTTGTGTTCTGTGAAATCATCTCACAGAGTTACAGCTTTCCCCTCAAGAAGCCTTTCGCTAAGACAGTTCTTGTGGAATTGGCAAATTGATATTTGGAACCCCTAGAGGGCTATGGTGAAAAAGGAAATACCCTCAGATGAAATCTAGAAAGAAGCTTTCTGAGAAACTGCTCTGTGATGTGTGAATTCCCCTCAAATAGTTACATCTGTATTTCGTGGAGCTCTTTGCTAGACTTATTTCTGTGGAATCTGAGAACAGATATTTCGGATCCCTTTGAAGACTATAGGGCCAGAGGAAATATCCTCCGATAACAAAGAGAAAGAAGCTTTCTGAGAAACTTCTTTGTGTTCTGTGAAATCATCTCACAGAGTTACAGCTTTCCCCTCAAGAAGCCTTTCGCTAAGACAGTTCTTGTGGAATTGGCACAGGGATATTTGGGAAGCCATGGAGGCCTATGGTGAAAAAGGAAATATCCACAGATGAAATCTGGAAAGACGCTTTCTGAGAAACTGCTTAGTGTTCTGTTAATTCATCTCACAGAGTTACATCTGTATTTCGTGGATCTCTTTGCTAGCCTTATTTCTTTGGAAGCTGAGAACAGATATTTCGGATCCCTTTGAAGACTATAGGGCCAAAGGAAATATCCTCCGATAACAAAGAGAAAGAAGCGTTCTCAGAAACTTCTTTGTGTTCTGTGAAATCATCTCACAGAGTTACAGCTTTCCCCTCAAGAAGCCTTTCGCTAAGACCGTTCTTGTGGAATTGGCAATGTGATATTTGGAAGCCCAAAGAGGGCTATGCTGAAAAAGGAAATATCCTCAGATGAAATCTGGAAAGAAGCTTTCTGAGAAACTGCTCTGTGATGTGTGACTTCCACTCACAGATTTACAACTGTATTTCGTGGATCTCTTTGCTAGCCTTATTTCTGTGGAATCTGAGAACAGATATTTCGGATCCCTTTGAAGACTATAGGGCAAAAGGAAATATCATCTGATAACAAAGAGAAAGAAGCTTTCTGAGAAACTTCTTTGTGTTCTGTGAAATCATCTCACAGAGTTACAGCTTTCCCCTCAAGAAGCCTTTCGCTAACACAGTTCTTGTGCAATTGGCAAAGTGATATTTGGAAGCCCACGGAGGGCTATGGTGAAAAAGGGGATATCCTCAGATGAAATCTGGAAAGAAGCTTTCTGAGAAACTGGTTAGTGTTCTGTTAATTCATCTCACAGAGTTACATCTGTATTCCTTGGATCTCTTTGCTAGCCTTATTTCTGTGGAATCTGAGAACAGATATTTCGGATGCCTTTGAAGACTATAGGGCCAAAGGAAATATCCTCCGATAACAAAGAGAAAGAAGCTTTCTGAGAAGCTTCTTTGTGTTCTGTGAAATCATCTCACAGAGTTACAGCTTTCCCCTCAAGAAGCCTTTCGCTAAGACAGGTCTTGTGGAATTGGCAAAGGGATATTTGGAAGCCCATAGAGGGCTATGGTGAAAAAGGAAATATCCTCAGATGAAATCTGGAAAGAAGCTTTCTGAGAAACTGGTCTGTGATGTGTGAATTCCACTCACAGAGTTACATCTGTATTTCGTGGATCTCTTTGCTAGCCTTATTTCTGTGGAATCTGAGAACAGATATTTCGGATCACTTTGAAGACTATGGGGCCAAAGGAAATATCCTCCGATAACAAAGAGAAAGAAGCTTTCTGAGAAGCTTCTTTGTGTTCTGTGAAATCATCTCACAGAGTTACAGCTTTCCCCTCAAGAAGCCTTTCGCTAAGACAGTTCTTGTGGAATTGGCAAAGTATTATTTGGAAGCCCATAGAGGGCTATGCTGAAAAAGGAAATATCCTCAGATGAAATCTGGAAAGAAGCTTTCTGAGAAACTGCTTTGTGATGTGTGACTTCCACTCACAGAGTTACATCTGTATTTCGTGGATCTCTTTGCTAGCCTTATTTCTGGTGAATCTGAGAACAGATATTTCGGATCCCTTTGAAGACTATAGGGCCAAAGGAAATATCCTCCGATAACAAAGAGAAAGAAGCTTTCTGAGAAGCTTCTTTGTGTTCTGTGAAATCATCTCACAGAGTTACAGCTTTCCCCTCAAGAAGCCTTTTGCTAAGACAGGTCTTGTGGAATTGGCAAAGGGATATTTGAAAGCCCATAGAGGCCTATGGTGAAAAAGGAAATATCCTCAGATGAAATCTGGAAAGAAGCTTTCTGAGAAACTGGTCTGTAATGTGTGAATTCCACTTACAGAGTTACATCTGTATTTCGTGGATCTCTTTGCTAGATTTATTTCTGTGGAATCTGAGAACAGATATTTCGGATCCCTTTGAAGACTATAGGGCCAAAGGAAATATCCTCCCATAACAAAGAGAAAGAAGCTTTCTGAGAAACTTCTTTGTGTTCTGTGAAATCATCTCACAGAGTTACAGCTTTCCCCTCAAGAAGCCTTTCGCTAAGACAGTTCCTGTGGAATTGGCAAAGGGATATTTGGGAGCCCATGGAGGCCTATGGTGAAAAAGGAAATATCCTCAGATGAAATCTGGAAAGAAGCTTTCTGAGAAACTGCTTAGTGTTCTGTTAATTCATCTCACAGAGTTACATCTGTATTTCGTGGATCTCTTTGCTAGCCTTATTTCTGTGGAATATGAGAACAGATATTTCGGATCCCTTTGAAGACTATAGGGCCAAAGGAAATATCCTCCCATAACAAAGAGAAAGAAGCTTTCTGAGAAACTTCTTTGTGTTCTGTGAAATCATCTCACAGAGTTACAGCTTTCCCCTCAAGAAGACTTTCGCTAAGACAGTTCTTGTGGAATTGGCAAAGTGATATTTGGAAGCCCATAGAGGGCTATGGTGAAAAAGGAAATATCCTCAGATGAAATCTGGAAAGAAGCTTTCTGAGAAACTGCTCTGTGATGTGTGACTTCCACTCACAGAGTTACATCTCTATTTCGTGGATATCTTTGCTAGCCTTATTTCTGTGGAATCTGAGAACAGATATTTCGGATCCTTTTGAAGAATATAGGGCCAAAGGAAATATCCTCCGATAACAAAGAGAAAGAAGCTTTCTGAGAAAATTCTTTGTGTTCTGTGAAATCATCTCACAGAGTTACAGCTTTCCCCTCAAGAAGCCTTTCGCTAAGACAGTTCTTGTGGAATTGGCAAAGGGATATTTGGAAGCCCATAGAGGGCTATGGTGAAAAAGGAAATATCCTCAGATGAAATCTGGAAAGAAGCGTTCTGAGAAACTGCTTATTGTTCTGTTAATTCATCTCACAGAGTTACATCTGTATTTCGTGGATCTCTTTGCTAGCCTTATTTCTGTGGAATCTGAGAACAGATATTTCGGATCCCTTTGAAGACTATAGGGCCAAAGGAAATATCCTCCCATAACAAAGAGAAAGAAGCTTTCTGAGAAACTTCTTTGTGTTCTGTGAAATCATCTCACAGAGTTACAGCTTTCCCCTCAAGAAGCCTTTCGCTAAGACAGTTCTTGTGGCATTTGCAAAGTGATATTTAGATGCTCTTAGAGGGCTATGGTGAAAAAGGAATTATCCTCAGATGAAATCTGGAAAGAAGCTTTCTGAGAAACTGCTTAGTGTTCTGTTAATTCATCTCACAGAGGTACATCTGTATTTCTTGGATCTCTTTGCTACCCTTATTTCTGTGGAATCTGAGAACAGATATTTCGGATCCCTTTGAAGACTATAGGGCCAAAGGAAATATCCTCCGATAACAAAGAGAAAGAAGCTTTCGGAGAAACTTCTTTGTGTTCTGTGAAATCATCTCAAAGAGTTACAGCTTTCCCCTCAAGGAGCCTTTCACTAAGACAGTTCTTGTGGAATTGGCAGAGTGATATTTCGAAGCCCATAGAGGGATATGGTGAAAAAGGAAATATCCTCAGATGAAATCTGGAAGGAAGCTTTCTGAGAAACTGCTCTGTGATGTGTGACTTCCACTCACAGAGTTACATCTGTATTTCGTGGATCTCTTTGCTAGCCTTCCTTCTGTGGAATCTGAGAACAGATATTTCGGATCCCTTTGAAGACTATAGGGCCAAAGGAAATATCCTCCGATAACAAAGAGAAAGAAGCTTTCTGAGAAACTTCTTTGTGTTCTGTGAAATCATCTCACAGAGTTACAGCTTACCCCTCAAGAAGCCTTTCGCTAAGACAGTTCTTGTGGAATTGGCAAAGTGATATTTGGAAGCCCGTAGAGGGCTATGGTGAAAAAGGAAATATCCTCAGATGAAATCTGGAAAGAAGTTTTCTTAGAAACTGCTCTGTGATATGTGACTTCCATTCACAGAGATACATCTGTATTTCGTGGATCTCTTTGCTAGCCTTATTTCTGTGGAATCTGAGAACAGATCTTTCGGATCCCTTTGAAGACTATAGGGCCAAAGGAAATATCCTCCGATAACAAAGAGAAAGAAGCTTTCTGAGAAACTTGTTTGTGTTCTGTGAAATCATCTCACAGAGTTACAGCTTTCCCCTCAAGAAGCCTTTCGCTAAGACAGTTCTTGTGGAATTGGCAAAGGGATATTTGGGAGGCCATGGAGGCCTATGGTGAAAAAGGAAATATCCACACATGAAATCTGGAAAGACGCTTTCTGAGAAACTGCTTAGTGTTCTGTTAATTCATCTCACAGAGTTACATCTGTATTTCGTGGATCTCTTTGCTAGCCTTATATCTGTGGAATCTGAGAACAGATATTTCGGATCCCTTTGAAGACTATAGGGCCAAAGGAAATATCCTCTGATAACAAAGAGAAAGAAGCTTTCTGAGAAACTTCTTTGTGTTCTGTGAAATCATCTCACAGAGTTACAGCTTTCCCCTCAAGAAGCCTTTCGCTAAGACAGTTCTTGGGAAATTGGCAAAGCGATATTTGGAACCCCTAGAGGGCTATGGTGAAAAAGGAAATATCCTCAGATGAAATCTGGAAAGAAGCTTTCTGAGAAACTGCTCTGTGATGTCTGACTTCCACTCACAGAGTTACATCTGTATTTCGTGGATCTCTTTGCTAGCCTTATTTCTGTGGAATCTGAGAACAGATATTTCGGATCCCTTTGAAGAATATAGGACCAAAGGGAATATCCTCCGATAACAAAGAGAAAGAAGCTTTCTGAGAAACTTCTTTGTGTTCTGTGAAATCATCTCACAGAGTTACAGCTTTCCCCTCAAGAAGCCTTTCGCTAAGACAGTTCTTGTGGAATTGGGAAAGTGATATTTGGAAGCCCATAGAGGGCTATGCTGAAAAAGGAAATATCCTTAGATGAAATCTGGAAAGAAGCTTTCTGAGAAACTGCTTAGTGTTCTGTTAATTCATCTCACAGAGCTACATCTGCATTTCGTGGATCTCTTTGCTTGCCTGATTTCTGTGGAATCTGAGAACAGATATTTCGGATCCCTTTGAAGACTATAGGGCCAAAGGAAATATCCTCCAATAACAAAGAGAAAGAAGATTTCAGAGAAACTTCTTTGTGTTCTGTGAAATCATCTCACAGAGTTACAGCTTTCTCCAAAAGAAGCCTTTCGCTAAGACAGTTCTTGTGGAATTGGCAAAGTGATATTTGGAAGCCCATAGAGGGCTATGTTGAAAAAGGAAATATCCTCACATGAAATCTGGAAAGGAGCTTTCTGAGAAACTGCTCTGTGATGTGTGACTTCCACTCCCAGAGTTACATCTGTATTTTGTGGATCTCTTTGCTAGCCTTATTTCTGTGGAATCTGAGAACAGATATTTCGGATCCCTTTGATGATTATAGGGCCAAAGGAAATATACTCCGATAACAAAGAGAAAGAAGCTTTCTGAGAAACTTCTTTGTGTTCTGTGAAATCATCTCACAGAGTTACAGCTTTCCCCTCAAGAAGTCTTTCGCTAAGACAGTTCTTGTGGAATTGGCAGAGGGATATTTGGCAGCCCATGGAGGCCTATGGTCAAAAAGGAAATATCCTCAGATGAAATCTGGAAAGAAGCTTTCTGAGAAACTGCTTAGTGTTCTGTTAATTCATCTCACAGAGTTACATCTGTATTTCGTGGATCTCTTTGCTAGCCTTATTTCTGTGGAATCTGAGATCAGATATTTCGGATCCCTTTGAAGACTATAGGGCCAAATTAAATATCCTCCGATAACAAAGACAAAGAAGCTTTCTGAGAAAGTTCTTTGTGTTCTGTGAAATCATCTCACAGAGTTACAGGTTTCCCCTCAAGAAGCCTTTCGCTAAGACAGTTCTTGTGGAATAGGTAAAGTGATATTTGGAAGTCCTTAGAGGGCTATGCTGAAAAAGGAAATATCCTCAGATGAAATCTGGAAAGAAGCTTTCTGAGAAACTGCTTAGTGTTCTGTTAATTCATCTCACAGAGTTACATCTGTATTTCGTGGATCTCTTTGCTAGCCTTATTTCTGTTGAATCTGAGAACAGATATTTCGGATCACTTTGAAGACCATGGGGCCAAAGGAAATATCCTCCGATAACAAAGAGAAAGAAGCTTTCTGAGAAACTTCTTTTTGTTCTGTGAAATCATCTCCCAGAGTTACAGCTTTCCCCTCAAGAATCCTTTCGCTAAGACAGTTCTTGTGGAATTGGCAAAGTGATATTTGGAAGCCCATAGAGGGCTATGGTGAAAAAGTAAATATCCTCAGATGAAATCTGGAAAGAAGCTTTCTGAGAAACTGCTCTGTGATGTGTGACTTCCATTCACAGAGTTACATCTGTATTTCGTGGATCTCTTTGCTAGCCTTATTTCTGTGGAATCTGAGAACAGATCTTTCGGATCCCTTTGAAGACTATAGGGCCAAAGGAAATATCCTCCGATAACAAAGAGAAAGAAGCTTTCTGAGAAACTTCTGTGTGTTCTGTGAAATCATCTCACAGAGTTACAGATTTCCCCTAAAGAAGCCTTTCGCTAAGACAGTTCTTGTGGAATTGGCAAAGTGATATTTGGAAGCCCATAGAGGCTATGCTGAAAAAGGAAATATCCTCAGATGAAATCTGGAAAGAAGCTTTCTGAGAAACTGCTTAGTGTTCTGTTAATTCATCTCACAGAGTTACATCTGTATTCCGTGGATCTCTTTGCTAGCCTTATTTCTGTGGAATCTGAGAACAGATATTTCGGATCCCTTTGAAGACTATAGAGCCAAATGAAATATCCTCCGATAACAAAGAGAAAGAAGCTTTCGGAGAAACTTCTTTGTGTTCTCTGAAATCATCTCACAGAGTTACAGCTTTCCCCTCAAGAAGCCTTTGGCTAAGACAGTTCTTGTGGAATTGGCAAAGTGATATTTGGAAGCCCATAGAGGGCTATGCTGAAAAAGGAAATATCCTCAGATGAAATTTAGAAAGAAGCTTTCTGAGAATCTGCTTAGTGTTCTGTTAATTCATCTCACAGAGCTACATCTGTACTTCGTGGATCTCTTTGCTAGCCTAATTTCTGTGGAATCTGAGAACAGATATTTCGGATCCCTTTGAAGACTATAGGGCCAAAGGAAATATCCTCCAATAACAAAGAGAAAGAAGCTTTCAGAGAAACTTCTTTGTGTTCTGTGAAATCATCTCACACAGTTACAGCTTTCTCCACAAGAAGCCTTTCGCTAAGACAGTTCTTGTGGAATTGGCAAAGTGATATTTGGAAGCCCATAGAGGGCTATGTTGAAAAAGGAAATATCCTCACATGAAATCTGGAAAGGAGCTTTCTGAGAAACTGCTCTGTGATGTGTGACTTCCACTCACAGAGTTACATCTGTATTTCGTGGATCTCTTTGCTAGCCTTATTTCTGTGGAATCTGAGAACAGATATTTCGGATCCCTTTGAAGACTATAGGGCCAAAGGAAATATCCTCCGATAACAAAGAGAAAGAAGCTTTCTGAGAAACTTCTTTGTGTTCTGTGGAATCATTTCACAGAGTTACAGCTTTCCCCTCAAGAAGCCTTTCGCTAAGACAGTTCTTGTGGAATTGGCAAAGGGATATTTGGGAGCCCATGGAGGGCTATGGTGAAAAAGGAAATATCCTCAGATGAAATCTGGAAAGAAGCTTTCTGAGAAACTGCTTAGTGTTCTGTAAATTCATCTCACAGAGTTACATCTGTATTTCGTGGATCTCTTTGCTAGCCTTATTTCTGTGGAATCTGAGAACAGATATTTCGGATCGCTTTGAAGACTATAGGACCAAAGGAAATATCCTACGATAACAAAGAGAAAGAAGCTTTCTGAGAAACTTCTTTGTGTTCTGTGAAATCATCTCAGAGAGTTACAGCTTTCCCCTCAAGAAGCCTTTCGCTAAGACAGTTCTTGTGGAATTGGCAAAGTGATATTTGGAAGCCCATAGAGGCCTATGGTGAAAAAGGAAATATCCTCAGATGAAATCTGGAAAGAAGCTTTCTGAGAAACTTCTCTGTCATGTGTGACTTCCACTCACAGAGTTACATCTGTATTTCTTGGATCTCTTTGCTAGACTTATTTCTGTGGAATCCGAGAATAGATATTTCGGATCACTTTGAAGACTATAGGGCCAAAGGAAATATCCTCGGATAACAAAGAGAAAGAAGCTTTCTGAGAAACTTCTTTGTGTTCTGTGAAATCATCTCACAGAGTTACAGCTTTCCCCTCAAGAAGCCTTTCGCTAAGACAGTTCTTGTGGAATTGGCAAAGTGATATTTGGAAGCCCATAGAGGGCTATGGAGAAAAAGGAAATATCCTCAGATGAAATCTGGAAAGAAGCTTTCTGAGAAACTGGTTAGTGTTCTGTTAATTCATGTCACAAAGTTACATCTATATTTCGTGGATCTCTTTGCCAGCCTTATTTCTGTGGAATCTGAGAACTGATCTTTCGGATCCCTTTGAAGACTATAGGGCCAAAGGAAATATCCTCCGATAACCAAGAGAAAGAAGCTTTCTGAGAAACTTCTTTGTGTTCTGTGAAATCATCTCACAGAGTTACAGCTTTCCCCTCCAGAAGCCTTTCGCTAAGACAGTTCTTGTGGAATTGTCAAAGGAATATATGGAAGCCCATAGAGCCCTATGGTGAAAAAGGAAATATCCTCACATGAAATCTGGAAAGAAGCCTTCTGAGAAACTGGTTAGTGTTCTGTTAATTCATCTCACAGAGTTACATCTGTATTTCGTCGATCTCTTTGCTAGCCTTATTTCTGTGGAATCTGAGAACTGATATTTCGGATCCCTTTGTAGACTATAGGCCCAAAGGAAATATCCTCCGATAACAAAGAGAAAGAAGCTTTCTGAGAAAGTTCTTTGTGTTCTGTGAAATCATCTCACAGAGTTACAGCTTTCCCCTCAAGAAGCCTTTCGCTAAGACAGTTCTTGTGGAATTGGCAAAGGGATAATTGGAAGACCATAGAGGGCTATGGTGAAAAAGGAAATATCCTCAGATGAAATCTGGAAAGAAGCTTTCTGAGAAACTGGTCTGTGATGTGTGACTTCCACTCACAGAGTTACATCTGTATTTCGTGGATCTCTTTGCTAGCCTTATTTCTGTGGAATCTGAGAACAGATATTTCGGATCCCTTTGAAGACTATAGGGCCAAAGGAAATATCCTCCGATAACAAAGAGAAAGAAGCTTTCTGAGAAATTTCTTTGTGTTCTGTGAAATCATCTCACAGAGTTACAGCTTTCCCCTCAAGGAGCCTTTCGCTAAGACAGTTCTTGTGGCATGGCAAAGGGATATTTGGCAGCCCATGGATGCCTATGTTCAAAAAGGAAATATCCTCAGATGAAATCTGGAAAGAAGCTTTCTGAGAAATTGCTTAGTGTTCTGTTAATTCATCTCACAGAGTTACATGTGTATTTCGTGGATCTCTTTGCTAGCCTTATTTCTGTGGAATCTGAGAACAGATATTTCGGATCCCTTTTAAACTATAGGGCCAAACGTAATATCCTCCGATAACAAAGAGAAAGAAGCTTTCTGAGTAACTTCTTTGTGTTCTGTGAAATCATCTCACAGAGTTACAGCTTTCCCCTCAAGAAGCCTTTCGCTGAGACAGTTCTTGTGGAATTGGCAAGGTGATATTTGGAAGCCCATAGAGGGCTATGGTGAAAAAGGAAATATCCTCAGATGAAATCTGGAAAGAAGCTTTCTGAGAAACTGCTTAGTGTTCTGTTAATTCATCTAACAGAGTTACATCTGTATTTCGTGGATCTCTTTGCTAGCCTTATTTCTGTGGAATCTGAGAACAGATATTTCGGATCCCTTTGAAGACTATAGGGCCAAAGGAAATATCCTCCGATAACAAAGACAAAGAAGCTTTCGGAGAAACTTCTTTGTGTTCTGTGAAATCATCTCACAGAGTTACAGCTTTCCCCTCAAGAAGCCTTTCGCTAAGACAGTTCTTGTGGAATTGGAAAAGTGATAGTTGGAAGCCCATAGAGGGCGATGGTGAAAAAGGAAACATCCTCAGATGAAATCTGGAAAGAAGCTTTCTGAGAAACTGCTCTGTGATGTGTGACTTTCACTCACAGAGTTACATCTGTATTTCGTGGATCTCTTTGCTAGCCTTATTTCTGTGGAATCTGAGAACACATCTTTCGGATCCCTTTGAAGACTACAGGGCCAAAGGAAATATCCTCCGATAACAAAGAGAAAGAAGCTTTCTGAGAAACTTCTTTGTGTTCTGTGAAATCATCTCACAGAGTTACAGCTTTCCCTTCAAGAAGCCTTTCGCTAAGACAGTTCTTGTGGAATTGGCAAGGTGATATTTGGAAGCTCATAGAGGGCTATGCTGAAAAAGGAAATATCCTCAGATGAAATCTGGAAAGAAGCTTTCTGAGAAACTGCTTAGTGTTCTGTTAATTCATCTCACAGGGTTACATCTGTATTTCGTGGATCTCTTTGCTAGCCTTATTTCTGTGGAATCTGAGAACAGATATTTCGGATCCCTTTGAAGACTATAGGGCCAAAGGAAATATCCTCCGATAACAAAGAGAAAGAAGCTTTCGGAGAAACTTCTTTGTGTTCTGTGAAATCATCTCACAGAGTTACACCTTTCCCCTCAGGAAGCGTTTCCTTAAGACAGTTTTAGGGAATTGGCAAAGTGATATTTGGAAGCCCATAGAGGGCTATGGTGAAAAAGGAAATATCCTCAGATGAAATCTGGAAAGAAGCTTTCTGAGAAACTGCTCTGTGATGTGTGACTTCCACTCACAGAGTTACATCTGTGTTTCGTGGATCTCTTTGCTAGCCTTATTTCTATGGAATCTGAGAACAGATATTTCCGATCTCTTTGAAGACTATAGGACCAAAGGAAATATCCTCCGATAACAAAGAGAAAGAAGCTTTCTGAGAAACTTCTTTGTGGTCTGTGAAATCATCTCACAGAGTTACAGCTTTCCCCTCAAGAAGCCTTTCGCTAAGACAGTTCTTGTGGAATTGGCAAAATGATATTTGGAAGCCCATAGAGAGCTATGCTGAAAAAGGAATTATCGTCAGATGAAAATTGGAAAGAAGCTTTCTGAGAAACTGGTTAGTGTTCTGTTAATTCATCTCACAGAGTTACATCTGTATTTCGTGGATCTCCTTGCTAGCCTTTTTTCTGTGGAATCTGAGAACAGATATTTCACATCCCTTTGAAGACTATAGGGCCAAAGGAAATATCCTCCGATAACAAAGAGAAAGAAGCTTTCTGAGAAACTTCTTTGTGTTCTGTGAAATCATCTCACAGAGTTACAGCTTTCCCCTCAAGAAGCCTTTAGCTAAGACAGTTCTTGTGGAATTGGCAAAGGTATATTTGGAAGCCCATAGAGGGCTATGGTGAAAAAGCAAATATGCTGAGATGAAATCTGGAAAGAAGCTTTCTGAGAAACTGCTTAGTGTTCCCTTAATTCATCTCACAGAGTTACATCTGTATTTCGTGGATCTCTTTGCTAGCCTTATTTCTGTGGAATCTGAGATCAGATATTTCGGATCCCTTTGAACACTATAGGGCCAAAGGAAATATCCTACGATAACAAAGAGAAAGAAGCTTTCTGAGAAACTTCTTTGTGTTCTGTGAAATCATCTCACAAAATTACACCTTTCCCGTCAAGAAGCCTTTCGCTAAGACAGTTCTTGTGGAATTGGCAAAGTGATATTTGGAAGCCCATAGATGGCTATGGTGAAAAAGGAAATATCCTCAGATGAAATCTGGAAAGAAGCTTTCTGAGAAACTACTCTGTGATGTGTGACTTCCACTCACAGAGTTACATCTGTATTTCGTGGATCTCTTTGCTAGCCTTATTTCTGTGGAATCTGATTACAGATATTTCGGATCCCTTTGAAGACTATAGGGCCAAAGGAAATATCCTCCGATAACAAAGACAAAGAAGCTTTCTGAGAAACTTCTTTGTGTTCTGTGAAATCATCTCACAGAGTTACAGCTTTCCCCTCAAGATGCCTTTCGCTAAGACAGTTCTTGTGGAATTGGCAAAGTGATATTTGGAAGCCCCTAGAGGGCTATGATGAAAAAGAAAATATCCTCAGAAGAAATCTGGAAAGAAGCTTTCTGAGAAACTGTTTAGTGTTCTGTTAATTCATCTCACAGAGTTACATCTGTATTTCGTGGATCTCTTTGCTAGCCTTATTTCTGTGGAATCTGAAAACAGATATTTCAGATCCCTTTGAAGAGTATAGGGACAAAGGAAATATCCTCCGATAACAAAGAGAAAGAAGCTTTCTGGGAAACTTCTTTGTGTTCTGTGAAATCATCTCACAAAGTTACAGCTTTCCCCTCAAGAAGCCTTTCGCTAAGACAGTTCTTGTGGAATTGGCAAAGTGATATTTGGAAGCCCATAGAGGCCTATGGTGAAAAAGGAAATATCCTCAGATGAAATCTGGAAAGAAACTTTCTGAGAAACTGCTCTGTGATGTGTGACTTCCACTCTAAGAGTTACATCTGTTTTTCGTGGATCTCTTTGCTAGCCTTATTTCTGTGGAATCTGAGAACAGATATTTCGGATCCCTTTGAAGACTATAGGGCCAAAGGAAATATCCTCCGATAACAAAGACAAAGAAGCTTTCTGAGAAACTTCTTTGTGTTCTGTGAAATCAACTCACAGAGTTACAGCTTTCCCCTCAAGATGCCTTTCGCTAAGACAGTTCTTGTGGAATTGGCAAAGTGATATTTGGAAGCCCATAGAGGCCTATGGTGAAAAAGGAAATATCCTCAGATGAAATTTGGAAAGAAGCTTTCTGAGAAAGTGCTTAGTGTTCTGTTAATTCATCTCACAGAGTTACATCTGTATTTCGTGGATCTCTTTGCTAGCCTTATTTCTGTGGAATCTGAGAACAGATATTTCGGATCCCTTTGAAGACTATAGGGCCAAAGGAAATATCCTCTGATAACAAAGAGAAAGAAGCTTTCTGAGAAACTTCTTTGTGTTCTGTGAAATCATCTCACAGAGTTACAGCTTTCCCCTCAAGAAGCCTTTCGCTAAGACAGTTCTTGTGGAATTGGCAAAGGGATATTTGGAAGCCCATAGAGGGCTATGGTGAAAAAGGAAATATCCTCAGATGAAATCTGGAAAGAAGCTTTCTGAGAAACTGCTTAGTGTTCTGTTAATTCATCTCACAGAGTTACATCTGTATTTCGTGGATCTCTTTGCTAGCCTTATTTCTGTGGAATCTGAGATCAGATATTTCGGATCCCTTTGAAAACTATAGGGCCAAAGGAAATATCCTCCGATAACAAAGAGAAAGAAGCTTTCTGAGAAACTTCTTTGTGTTCTGTGAAATCATCTCACAAAGTTACACCTTTCCCGTCAAGAAGCCTTTCGCTAAGACAGTTCTTGTGGAATTGGCAAAGGGATATTTGGAAGCCCATAGATGGCTATGGTGAAAAAGGAAATATCCTCAGATGAAATCTGGAAAGAAGCTTTCTGAGAAACTACTCTGTGATGTGTGACTTCCACTCACAGAGTTACATCTGTATTTCGTGGATCTCTTTGCTAGCCTTATTTCTGTGGAATCTGATTACAGATATTTCGGATCCCTTTGAAGACTATAGGGCCAAAGGAAATATCCTCCGATAACAAAGACAAAGAAGCTTTCTGAGAAACTTCTTTGTGTTCTGTGAAATCATCTCACAGAGTTACAGCTTTCCCCTCAAGATGCCTTTCGCTAAGACAGTTCTTGTGGAATTGGCAAAGTGATATTTGGAAGCCCCTAGAGGGCTATGCTGAAAAAGAAAATATCCTCAGATGAAATCTGGAAGGAAGCTTTCTGAGAAACTGTTTAGTGTTCTGTTAATTCATCTCACAGAGTTACATCTGTATTTCGTGGATCTCTTTGCTAGCCTTCTTTCTGTGGAATCTGAAAACAGATATTTCAGATCCCTTAGAAGAGTATAGGGCCAAAGGAAATATCCTCCGATAACAAAGAGAAAGAAGCTTTCTGGGAAACTTCTTTGTGTTCTGTGAAATCATCTCTCAGAGTTACAGCTTTCCCCTCAAGAAGCCTTTCGCTAAGACAGTTCTTGTGGAATTGGCAAAGTGATATTTGGAAGCCCCTAGAGGCCTATGGTGAAAAAGGAAATATCCTCAGATGAAATCTGGAAAGAAGCTTTCTGAGAAACTGCTCTGTGATGTGTGACTTCCACTCAAAGAGTTACATCTGTTTTTCGTGGATCTCTTTGCTAGCCTTATTTCTGTGGAATGGGAGAACAGAAATTTCGGATCACTTTGAAGACTATGGGGCCAAAGGAAATATCCTCCGATAACAAAGAGAAAGAAGCTTTCTGAGAAACTTCTTTGTGTTCTGTGAAATCATGTCACAGAGTTACAACTTTCCCCTCAAGAAGCCTTTCGCTAAGACAGTTCTTGTGGTATTGGCAAAGTGATATTTGGAAGCCCATAGAGGGCTATGCTGAAAAAGGAAATATCCTCAGATGAAATCTGGAAAGAAGCTTTCTGAGAAACTGCTTAGTGTTCTGTTAATTCATCTCACAGAGTTACATCTGTATTTCGTGGATCTCTTTGCTAGCCTTATTTCTGTGGAATCTGAGAACAGATATTTCCGATCCCTTTGAAGACTATAGGGCCAAAGGAAATATCCTCCGATAACAAAGACAAAGAAGCTTTCTGAGAAACTTCTTTGTGTTCTGTGAAATCATCTCACAGAGTTAGAGCTTTCCCCTCAAGAAGCCTTTCGCTAAGACAGTTCTTGTGGAATTGGCAAAGGGATATTTGGAAGCCCATAGAGGCCTATGGTGAACAAGGAAATATCCTCAGATGAAATCTGGAAAGAAGCTTTCTGAGAAACTGCTCTGTCATGTGTGACTTCCACTCACAGAGTTACATCTGTATTTGGTTGGATCTCTTTGCTAGCCTTATTTCTGCGGAATCTGAGAACAGATATTTCGGATCCCTTTGAAGACTATAGGGCCAAAGGAAATATCCTCGGATAACAAAGAGAAAGAAGCTTTCTGAGAAACTTCTTTGTGTTCTGTGAAATCATCTCACAGAGTTACAGCTTTCCCCTGAAGAAGCCTTTCGCTAAGACAGTTCTTGTGGAATTGGCAAAGTGATATTTGGAAGCCCATAGAGGGCTATGGTGAAAAAGGAAATATCCTCAGATGAAATCTGGAAAGAAGCTTTCTGAGAAACTGGTTAGTGTTCTGTTAATTCATGTCACAAAGTTACATCTATATTTCGTGGATCTCTTTGCTAGCCTTATTTCTGTGGAATCTGAGAACAGATCTTTCGGATCCCTTTGAAGACTATAGGGCCAAAGGAAATATCCTCCGATAACCAAGAGAAAGAAGCTTTCTGAGAAACTTCTTTGTGTTCTGTGAAATCATCTCTCAGAGTTACAGCTTTCCCCTCCAGAAGCCTTTCGCTAAGACAGTTCTTGTGGAATTGGCAAAGGAATATATGGAAGCCCATAGAGCCCTATGGTGAAAAAGGAAATATCCTCACATGAAATCTGGAAAGAAACTTTCTGAGAAACTGCTTAGTGTTCTGTTAATTCATCTCACAGAGTTACATCTGTATTTCGTGGATCTCTTTGCAAGCCTTATTTCTCTGGAATCTGAGAATAGATATTTCGGATCCCTTTGATGTCTATAGGGCCAAAGGAAATATCCTCCGATAACAAAGAGAAAGAAGCTTTCTGAGAAACTTCTTTGTGTTCTGTGAAATCATCTCACAGAGTTACAGCTTTCCCCTAAAGAAGCCTTTCGCTAAGACAGTTCTTGTGGAATTGGCAAAGGGATATTTGGAAGCCCATAGAGGCCTATGGTGAAAAAGGAAATATCCTCAGATGAAATCTGGAAAGAAGCTTTCTGAGAAACTGCTCTGTGATGTGTGATTTCTACTCACAGAGTTACATCTGTATTTCGTGGATCTCTTTGCTAGCCTTATTTCTGTGGAATCTGAGAACAGATATTTCAGATCCCTTTGAAAACTATAGGGCCAAAGGAAATATCCTCCGATAACAAAGAGAAAATAGCTTTCTGAGACACATCTTTGTGTTCTGTGAAATCATCTCACAGAGTTACAGCTTTCCCCTCAAGAAGCCTTTCGCTACGACAGTTCTTGTGGAATTGGCATTGTGATATTTGGAAGCCCTTAGAGGGCTACGGTGAAATAGGAAATATCCTCAGATGAAATCTGGAAAGAATCTTTCGGAGAAACTGCTTAGTGTTCTGTTAATTCATCTCACAGAGTTAAATCTGTATTTCATGGATCTCTTTGCTAGCCTTATTTCTGTGGAATCTGAGAACACATATTTCGTATCCCTTTGAAGACTATAGGGCCAAAGGAAATATCCTCCCATAACAAAGAGAAAGAAGCTTTCTGAGAAACTTCTTTGTGTTCTGTGAAATCATCTCACAGTGTTACAGCTTTCCTCTCAAGAAGACTTTCGCTAAGACAGTTCTTGTGGCATTTGCAAAGTGATATTTAGATGCCCTTAGAGGGCTATGGTGAAAAAGGAATTATCCTCAGATGAAATCTGGAAAGAAGCTTTCTGAGAAACTGCTTAGTGTTCTGTTAATTCATCTCCCAGAGTTACATCTGTATTTCTTGGATCTCTTTGCTACCCTTATTTCTGTGGAATCTGAGAACCGATATTTCGGATCCCTTTGAAGACTATAGGGCCAAAGGAAATATCCTCCGATAACAAAGAGAAAGAAGCTTTCGGAGAAACTTCTTTGTGTTCTGTGAAATCATCTCAAAGAGTTACAGCATTCCCCTCAAGAAGCCTTTCGCTAAGACAGTTCTTGTGGAATTGGCAGAGTGATATTTCGAAGCCCATAGAGGGATATGGTGAAAAAGGAAATATCCTCAGATGAAATCTGGAAGGAAGCTTTCTGAGAAACTGCTCTGTGATTTGTGACTTCCACTCACAGAGTTACATCTGTATTTTGTGGATCTCTTTGCTAGCCTTCCTTCTGTGGAATCTGAGAACAGATATTTCGGATCCCTTTGAACACTATAGGGCCAAAGGAAATATCCTCCGATAACAAAGAGAAAGAAACTTTCTGAGAAACTTCTTTGTGTTCTGTGAAATCATCTCACAGAGTTACAGCTTACCCCTCAAGAAGCCTTTCGCTAAGACAGTTCTTGTGGAATTGGCAAAGTGATATTTGTAAACCCGTAGAGAGCTATGGTGAAAAAGGAAATATCCTCAGATGAAATCTGGAAAGAAGTTTTCTTAGAAACTGCTCTGTGATATGTGACTTCCACTCACAGAGTTACATCTGTATTTCGTGGATCTCTTTGCTAGCCTTATTTCTGTGGAATCTGAGAACAGATCTTTCGGATCCCTTTGAAGACTATAGGGCCAAAGGAAATATCCTCCGATAACAAAGAGAAAGAAGCTTTCTGAGAAACTTGTTTGTGTTCTGTGAAATCATCTCACAGAGTTACAGCTTTCCCCTCAAGAAGCCTTTCGCTAAGACAGTTCTTGTGGAATTGGCAAAGGGATATTTGGGAGCCCATGGAGGCCTATGGTGAAAAAGGAAATATCCTCAGATGAAATCTGGAAAGAAGCTTTCTGAGAAACTGCTTAGTGTTCTGTAAATTCATCTCACAGAGCTACATCTGTATTTCGTGGATCTCTTTGCTAGCCTTATTTCTGTGGAATTTGAGAACAGATATTTCGGATCCCTTTGAAGACTTTAGGACCAAAGGAAATATCCTCCGATAACAAAGAGAAAGAAGCTTTCTGAGAAACTTCTTTGTGTTCTGTGAAATCATCTCAGAGAGTTACAGCTTTCCCCTCAAGAAGCCTTTCGCTAAGACATTTCTTGTGGAATTGGCAAAGTGATATTTGGAAGCCCATAGAGGCCTATGGTGAAAAAGGAAATATCCTCAGATGAAATCTGGAAAGAAGCTTTCTGAGAAACTTCTCTGTCATGTGTGACTTCCACTCACAGAGTTACATCTGTATTTCTTGGATCTCTTTGCTAGACTTAATTCTGTGGAATCTGAAATCAGATATTTCGGATCCCTTTGAAGACTATAGGGCCAAAGGTAATATCCTCCGATAACAAAGAGAAAGAAGCTTTCTGAGAAACTTCTTTGTGTTCTGTGAAATCATCTCACAGAGTTACAGCTTTCCCCTCAAGAAGCCTTTCGCTAAGACAGTTCTTGTGGAATTGGCAAAGTGATATTTGGAAGCCCATAGATGGCTATGGTGAAAAAGGAAATATCCTCAGGTGAAATCTGGAAAGAAGCTTTCTGAGAAACTGCTTAGTGTTCTGTTAATTCATCTCACAGAGTTATATCTGTATTTCGTGGTTCTCTTTGCTAGCCTTATTTCTGTGGAATCTGAGAATAGATATTTCGGATCACTTTGAAGACTATGGGGCCAAAGGAAATATCCTCCTATAACAAAGAGAAAGAAGCTTTCTGAGAAACTTCTTTGTGTTCTCTGAAATCATCACACAGAGTTACAGCTTTCCCCTCAAGAAGCCTTTCGCTAAGACAGTTCTTGTGGAATTGGCAAAGTGATATTTGGAAGCCCTTAGAGGGCTATGGAGAAAAAGGAAATATCCTGCGATGAAATATGGAAAGAAGCTTTCTGAGAAACTGCTTAGTGTGCTGTTAATTCATCTCACAGAGTTACATCTGTATTTCGTGGATCTCTTTGCCAGCCTTATTTCTGTGGAATCGGAGAACAGATATTTCGGATCCCTCTGAAGACTATAGGGCCAAAGGAAATATCCTCCGATAACAAAGAGAAAGAAGCTTTCTGAGAAACTTCTTTGTGTTCTGTGAAATCATCTCACAGAGTTACAGCTTTCCCCTCAAGAAGCCTTTCGCTAAGACAGTTCTTGTGGAATTGGCAAAGTGATATTTGGAAGCCCATGGAGGGCTATGGTGAAAAAGGAAATATCCTCACATGAAATCTGGAAAGAAGCCTTCTGAGAAATTGGTTAGTGTTCTGTTAATTCATCTCACAGAGTTACATCTGTATTTATTCGATCTCTTTGCTAGCCTTATTTCTGTGGAATCTGAGAACAGATATTTCGGATCCCTTTGAAGACTATAGGCCCAAAGGAAATATCCTCCGATAACAAAGAGAAAGAAGCTTTCTGAGAAAGTTCTTTGTGTTCTGTGAAATCATCTCACAGAGTTACAGCTTTCCCCTCAAGAAGCCTTTCGCTAAGACAGTTCTTGTGGAATTGGCAAAGGGATATTTGGAAGACCATAGAGGGCTATGGTGAAAAAGGAAATATCCTCAGATGAAATCTGGAAAGAAGCTTTCTGAGAAACTGGTCTGTGATGTGTGACTTCCACTCACAGAGTTACATCTGTATTTCGTGGATCTCTTTGCTAGCCTTATTTCTGTGGAATCTGAGAACAGATATTTCGGATCCCTTTGAAGACTATAGGGCCAAAGGAAATATCCTCCGATAACAAAGAGAAAGAAGCTTTCTGAGAAATTTCTTTGTGTTCTGTGAAATCATCTCACAGAGTTACAGCTTTCCCCTCAAGAAGCCTTTCGCTAAGACCGTTCTTGTGGCATGGCAAAGGGATATTTGGCAGCCCATGGAGGCCTATGTTCAAAAAGGAAATATCCTCAGATGAAATCTGGAAAGAAGCTTTCTGAGAAATTGCTTAGTGTTCTGTTAATTCATCTCACAGAGTTACATCTGTATTTCGTGGATCTCTTTGCTAGCCTTATTTCTGTGGAATCTGAGAACAGATATTTCGGATCCCTTTTAAACTATAGGGCCAAACGTAATATCCTCCGATAACAAAGAGAAAGAAGCTTTCTGAGTAACTTCTTTGTGTTCTGTGAAATCATCTCACAGAGTTACAGCTTTCCCCTCAAGAAGCCTTTACCTGAGACAGTTCTTGTGGAATTGGCAAGATGATATTTGGAAGCCCATAGAGGGCTATGGTGAAAAAGGAAATATCCTCAGATGAAATCTGGAAAGAAGCTTTCTGAGAAACTGCTTAGTGTTCTGTTAATTCATCTCACAGAGTTACATCTGTATTTCGTGGATCTCTTTGCTAGCCTTATTTCTGTGGAATCTGAGAACAGATATTTCGGATCCCTTTGAAGACTATAGGGCCAAAGGAAATGTCCTCCGATAACAAAGACAAAGAAGCTTTCGGAGAAACTTCTTTGTGTTCTGTGAAATCATCTCACAGAGTTACAGCTTTCCCCTCAAGAAGCCTTTCGCTAAGACAGTTCTTGTGGAATTGGAAAAGTGATATTTGGAAGCCCATAGAGGGCTATGTTGAAAAAGGAAACATCCTCAGATGAAATCTGGAAAGAAGCTTTCTGAGAAACTGCTCTGTGATGTGTGACTTCCACTCACAGAGTTACATCTGTATTTCGTGGATCTCTTTGCTAGCCTTATTTCTGTGGAATCTGAGAACAGATCTTTCGGATCCCTTTGAAGACTACAGGGCCAAAGGAAATATGCTCCGATAACAAAGAGAAAGAAGCTTTCTGAGAAACTTCTTTGTGTTCTGTGAAATCATCTCACAGAGTTACAGCTTTCCCTTCAAGAAGCCTTTCGCTAAGACAGTTCTTGTGGAATTGGCAAAGTGATATTTGGAAGCTCATAGAGGGCTATGCTGAAAAAGGAAATATCCTCAGATGAAATCTGGAAAGAAGCTTTCTGAGAAACTGCTTAGTGTTCTGTTAATTCCTCTCACAGAGTTACATCTGTATTTCGTGGATCTCTTTGCTAGCCTTATTTCTTTGGAATCTGAGAACAGATATTTCGGATCCCTTTGAAGACTATATTGCCAAAGGAAATATCCTCCGATAACAAAGAGAAAGAAGCTTTCTGAGAAACTTCTTTGTGTTCTGTGAAATCATCTCACAGAGTTACACCTTTCCCCTCAAGAAGCGTTTCCCTAAGACAGTGTTAGGGAATTGGCAAAGTGATATTTGGAAGCCCATAGAGGGCTATGGTGAAAAAGGAAACATCCTCAGATGAAATCTGGAAAGAAGCTTTCTGAGAAACTGCTCTGTGATGTGTGACTTCCACTCACAGAGTTACATCTGTATTTCGTGGATCTCTTTGCTAGCCTTATTTCTATGGAATCTGAGAACAGATATTTCCGATCCCTTTGAAGACTATAGGACCAAAGGAAATATCCTCCGATAACAAAGAGAAAGAAGCTTTCTGAGAAACTTCTTTGTGGTCTGTGAAATCATCTCCCAGAGTTACAGCTTTCCCCTCAAGAAGCCTTTCGCTAAGACAGTTCTTGTGGAATTGGCAAAATGATATTTGGAAGCCCATAGAGAGCTATGCTGAAAAAGGAATTATCCTCAGATGAAATCTGGAAAGAAGCTTTCTGAGAAACTGGTTAGTGTTCTGTTAATTCATCTCACAGAGTTACATCTGTATTTCGTGGATCTCTTTGCTAGCCTTTTTTCTATGGAATCTGAGAACAGATATTTCACATCCCTTTGAAGGCTATAGGGCCAAAGGAAATATCCTCCGATAACAAAGAGAAAGAAGTTTTCTGAGAAACTTCTTTGTGTTCTGTGAAATCATCTCACAGAGTTACAGCTTTCCACTCAAGAAGCCTTTCGCTAAGACAGTTCTTGTGGAATTGGCAAAGGTATATTTGGAAGCCCATAGAGGGCTATGGTGAAAAAGCAAATATGCTGAGATGAAATCTGGAAAGAAGCTTTCTGAGAAACTGCTTAGTGTTCTGTTAATTCATCTCACAGAGTTACATCTGTATTTCGTGGATCTCTTTGCTAGCCTTATTTCTGTGGAATCTGAGATCAGATATTTCGGATCCCGTTGAAGACTATAGGGCCAAAGGAAATATCCTACGATAACAAAGAGAAAGAAGCTTTCTGAGAAACTTCTTTGTGTTCTGTGAAATCATCTCACAAAGTTACACCTTTCCCGTCAAGAAGCCTTTCGCTAAGACAGTTCTTGTGGAATTGGCAAAGGGATATTTGGAAGCCCATAGAGGCCTATGGTGAAAAAGGAAATATCCTCAGATGAAATCTGGAAAGAAGCTTTCTGAGAAACTGCTCTGTGATGTGTGACTTCTACTCACAGAGTTACATCTGTATTTCGTGGATCTCTTTGCTAGCCTTATTTCTGTGGAATCTGAGAACAGATATTTCAGATCCCTTTGAAAACTATAGGGCCAAAGGAAATATACTCCGATAACAAAGAGAAAGAAGCTTTCTGAGACACATCTTTGTGTTCTGTGAAATCATCTCACAGAGTTACAGCTTTCCCCTCAAGAAGCCTTTCGCTACGACAGTTCTTGTGGAATTGGCATTGTGATATTTGGAAGCCCTTAGAGGGCTACGGTGAAATAGGAAATATCCTCAGATGAAATCTGGAAAGAAGCTTTCTGAGAAACTGCTCTGTGATGTGTGACTTCCACTCACAGAGTTACATCTGTATTTGTTGGATCTCTTTGCTAGCCTTCTTTCTGTGGAATCTGAGAACAGATATTTCGGATCCCTTTGAAGACTATAGGGCCAAGGGAAATATCCTCCGATAACAAAGAGAAAGAAGCTTTCTGAGAAACTTCTTTGTGTTCTGTGAAATCATCTCACAGAGTTACACCTTTCCCCTCAAGAAGCCTTTCGCGAAAACTGTTCTTGTGGAATTGGCAAAGTGATATTTGGAAGCCCATAGAAGGCTATAGTGAAAAAGGAAACATCCTCAGATGAAATCTGGAAAGAAGCTTTCTGAGAAACTGCTCTGTGATGTGTGAGTTCTACTCACAGAGTTACATCTGTATTTTGTGGATCTCTTTGGTAGCCTTATTTCTGTGGAATCTGAGAGCAGATATTTCGGATCCCTTTGAAGACTATAGGGCCAAAGAAAATATCCTCCGATAACAAAGAGAAAGAAGCTTTCTGAGAAACTTCTTTGTGTACTGTGAAATCATCTCACAGAGTTACAG
Source organism: Macaca mulatta (assembly GCF_049350105.2). NCBI lineage: Eukaryota > Metazoa > Chordata > Mammalia > Primates > Cercopithecidae > Macaca > Macaca mulatta. The sequence goes on along the minus strand of NC_133422.1, from coordinate 48,788,823 downwards.
CTTTCCCCTCAAGAAGCCTTTCGCTAAGACACTTCTTGTGGAATTGGCAAAGTGATATTTTCAAGCCCATAGAGGGCTAAGGTGAAAAAGGAAATATCCTCAGATGAAACCTGGAAAGAAGCTTTCTGAGAAACTGCTCTGTGATGTGTGACTTCTACTCACAGAGTTACATCTGTATTTCATGGATCTCTTTGCTAGCCTTATTTCTGTGGAATCTGAGAACAGATATTTCAGATCCCTTTGAAAACTATAGGACCAAAGGAAATATCCTCCGATAACAAAGAGAAAGAAGCTTTCTGAGACACATCTTTGTGCTCTGTGAAATCATCTCACAGAGTTACAGCTGTCCCCTCAAGAAGCCTTTCGCTACGACAGTTCTTGTGGAATTGGCATTGTGATATTTGGAAGCCCATAGAGGGCTACGGTGAAAAAGGAAATATCCTCAGATGAAATCTGGAAAGAAGCTTTCTGAGAAACTACTCTGTGATGTGTGACTTCCACTCACAGAGTTACATCTGTATTTCGTGGATCTCTTTGCTAGCCTTCTTTCTGTGGAATCTGAGAACAGATATTTCGGATCTCTTTGAAGACTATAGGGCCAAAGTAAATATCCTCCGATAACAAAGAGAAAGAAGCTTTCTGAGAAACTTCTTTGTGTTCTGTGAAATCATCTCACAGAGTTACAGCTTTCCCCTCAAGAAGCCTTTCACTAAGACAGTTCTTGAGGAATTGGCAAAGGGATATTTGGAAGCCCCCAGAGGCCTATGGTGAAAAAGGAAAAATCCTCAGATGAAATCTGGAAAGAAGCTTTCTGAGAAACTGCTTAGTGTTCTGTTAATTCATCTCACAGAGTTATATCTGTATTTTGTGGATCTCTTTGCTAGCCTTATTTCTGTGGAATCTGAGAACAGATATTTCGGATCCCTTTGAAGACTATAGGGCCAAAGGAAATATGCTCCGATAACAAAGAGAAAGAAGCTTTCAGAGAAACTTCTTTGTGTTCTGTGAAATCATCTCACAGAGTTACAGCTTTCCCCTCAAGAAGCCTTTCGCTAAGACAGTTCTTGTGGAATTGGCAAAGCGATATTTGGAAGCCCAAAGAGGACTATGATGAAAAAGGAAATATCCTCAGATGAAATCTGGAAAGAAGCTTTCTGAGAAACTGCTTAGTGTTCTGTTAATTCATCTCACAGAGTTACATCTGTATTTCGTGGATCTCTTTGCTAGCCTTATTTCTGTGGAATCTGAGAACTGATATTTCAGATCCCTTTGAAGACTATAGGGCCAAAGGGAATATCCTCCGATAACAAAGAGAAAGAAGCTTTCGGAGAAACTTCTTTGTGTTCTGTGAAATCATCTCACAGAGTTACAGCTTTCCCCTCAAGAAGCCTTTCGCTAAGACAGTTCTTGTGGAATTGGCAAAGGGATATTTGGAAGCCCATAGAGGGCTATGGTAAAAGAGGAAATATCCTCAGATGAAATCTGGAAAGAAGCTTCCTGAGAAACTGCTCTGGGATGTGTGACTTCCACTCTCAGAGTTACATCTGTATTTCGTGGATCTCTTTGCTAGCCTTATTTCTGTGGAATCTGAGAAGAGATATTTCGGATCCCTTTGAAGACTATAGGGCCAAAGGAAATATCCTCCGATAACAAAGACAAAGAACCTTTCTGAGAAACTTCTTTGTATTCTGTGAAATCATCTCACAGAGTTACAGCTTTCCCCTCAAGAAGCCTTTCGCTAAGACAGTTCTTGTGGAATTGGCAAAGGGATATTTGGGAGCCCTTGGAGGCCTATGGTGAAAAAGGAAATATCCTCAGAGGAAATCTGGAAAGAAGCTTTCTGAGAAACTGCTTAGTGTTCTGTTAATTCATCTCACAGAGTTACATCTGTATTTCGTGGATCTCTTTGCTAGCCTTATTTCTGTGGAATCTGAGAACAGATATTTCGGATCCCTTTGAAGACTATAGGGCCAAAGGAAATATCCTCCGATAACAAAGACAAAGAAGCTTTCTGAGAAACTTCTTTGTGTTCTGTGAAATCATCTCACAGAGTTACAGCTTTCCCCTCAAGAAGCCTTTCGCTAAGACAGTTCTTGTGGAATTGGCAAAGGGATATTTGGAAGCCCATAGAGGCCTATGGTGAAAAAGGAAATATCCTCAGATGAAATCTGGAAAGAATCTTTCGGAGAAACTGCTTAGTGTTCTGTTAATTCATCTCACAGAGTTAAATCTGTATTTCGTGGATCTCTTTGCTAGCCTTATTTCTGTGGAATCTGAGAACAGATATTTCGGATCCCTTTGAAGACTATAGGACCAAATGGAATATCCTCCGATAACAAAGAGAAAGAAGCTTTCTGAGAAACTTCTTTGTGTTCTGTGAAATCATCTCACAGAGTTACAGCTTTCCCCTCAAGAAGCCTTTCGCTAAGACAGTTCTTGTGGAATTGGCAAAGGGATATTTGGAAGCCCATTGAGGCCTATGGTGAAAAAGGAAATATCCTCAGATGAAATCTGGAAAGAAGCTTTCTGAGAAACTGCTTAGTGTTCTGTTAATTCATCTCACAGAGTTACATCTGTATTTCGTGGATGTCTTTGCTAGCCTTATTTCTGTGGAATCTGAGAACAGATATTTCGGATCCCTTTGAAGACTATAGGGCCCAAGGAAATATCCTCCGATAACAAAGAGAAAGAAGCTTTCGGAGAAACTTCTTTGTGTTCTGTGAAATCATCTCACAGAGTTACACCTTTCCCCTCAAGAAGCCTTTCGCGAAAACAGTTCTTGTGGAATTGGCAAACTGATATTTGGAAGCCCATAGAGGGCTATAGTGAAAAAGGAAACATCCTCAGATGAAATCTGGAAAGAAGCTTTCTGAGAAACTGCTCTGTGATGTGTGACTTCTACTCACAGAGTTACATCTGTATTTTGTGGATCTCTTTGGTAGCCTTATTTCTGTGGAATCTGAGAGCAGATATTTCGGATCCCTTTGAAGACTATAGGGCCAAAGAAAATATCCTCCGATAACAACGAGAAAGAAGCTTTCTGAGAAACTTCTTTGTGTACTGTGAAATCATCTCACAGAGTTACAGCTTTCCCCTCAAGAAGCCTTTCGCTAAGACAGTTCTTGTGGAATTGGCAAAGTGATATTTGGAAGCCCATAGAGGGCTAAGGTGGAAAAGGAAATATCCTCAGATGAAATCTGGAAAGAAGCTTTCTGAGAAACTGCTCTGTGATGTGTGACTTCCACTCACAGAGTTACATCTGTATTTCGTGGATTTCATTGCTAGCCTTATTTCTGTGGAATCTGAGAACAGATATTTCGGATCCCTTTGAAGACTATAGGGCCAAAGGAAATATCCTCCGATAACAAAGAGAAAGAAGCTCTCTGAGAAACTTCTTTTGTTCTGTGAAATCATCACACAGAATTACAGCTTTCCCTTCAAGAAGCCTTTCACTAAGACAGTTCTTGTGGATTGGCAAAGGGATATTTGGGAGCCCTTAGAGGGCTATGGTGAAAAAGGAAATATCCTCAGATGAAATCTGGAAAGAAGCTTTCGCAGAAACTACTTAGTGTTCTGTTAATTCATCTCACAGAGTTACATCTGTATTTCGTGGATCTCTTTGCTAGTCTTATTTCTGTGGAATCTGAGAACAGATATTTCGGATCCCTTTGAAGACTATAGGGCCAAAGGAAATATCCTCCGATAACAAAGAGAAAGAAGCTTTCTGAGAAACTTCTTTGTGTTCTGTGAAATCATCTCACAGAGTTATAGCTTTCCCCTCAAGAAGCCTTTCGCTAAGACAGTTCTTGTGGAATTGGCAAAGTGATATTTGGAAGCCCATAGAGAGCTATGGAGAAAAGGGAAATATCCTCAAATGAAATCTGGAAAGAAGCTTTGTGAGAAACTGCTCTGTGATGTGTGACTTCCACTCACAGTGTTACATCTGTATTTCGTGGATCTCTTTGCTAGCCTTATTTCTGTGGAATCTGAGAACAGATATTTCGGATCCCTTTGAAGACTATAGGGCCAAAGGAAATATCCTCCGATAACAAAGAGAAAGAAGCTTTCTGAGAAACTTCTTTGTGTTCTGTGAAATCATCTCACAGAGTTACAGCTTCCCCCTCAAGAAGCCTTTCGCTAAGACAGTTCTTGAGGAATTGGCAAAGGGATATTTGGAAGCCCCTAAGGGCCTATGGTGAAAAAGGAAATATCCTCAGATGAAATCTGGAAAGAAGCTTTCTGAGAAACTGCTTAGTGTTCTGTTAATTCATCTCACAGAGTTACATCTGTATTTCGTGGATCTCTTTGCTAGCCTTATTTCTGTGCAATCTGAGAACAGATATTTCGGATCCCTTTGAAGACTATAGGACCAAAGGAAATATCCTCCGATAACAAAGAGAAAGAAGCTTTCTGAGAAACTTCTTTGTGTTCTGTGAAATCATCTCAGAGAGTTACAGCTTTCCCCTCAAGAAGCCTTTCGCTAAGACAGTTCTTGTGGAATTGGCAAAGTGATATTTGGAAACCAATAGAGGCCTATGGTGAAAAAGGAAATATCCTCAGATGAAATCTGGAAAGAAGCTTTCTGAGAAACTTCTCTGTCATGTGTGACTTCCACTCACAGAGTTACATCTGTATTTCTTGGATCTCTTTGCTAGACTTAATTCTGTGGAATCTGAAAACAGATAATTCGGATCCCTTTGAAGACTATAGGGCCAAAGGTAATATCCTCCGATAACAAAGAGAAAGAAGCTTTCTGAGAAACTTCTTTGTGTTCTGTGAAATCATCTCACAAAGTTACACCTTTCCCGTCAAGAAGCCTTTCGCTAAGACAGTTCTTGTGGAATTGGCAAAGTGATATTTGGAAGCCCATAGATGGCTATGGTGAAAAAGGAAATATCCTCAGATGAAATCTGGAAAGAAGCTTTCTGAGAAACTACTCTGTGATGTGTGACTTCCACTCACAGAGTTACATCTGTATTTCGTGGATCTCTTTGCTAGCCTCATTTCTGTGGAATCTGATTACAGATATTTCGGATCCCATTGAAGACTATAGGGCCAAAGGAAATATCCTCCGATAACAAAGACAAAGAAGCTTTCTGAGAAACTTCTTTGTGTTCTGTGAAATCATCTCACAGAGTTACAGCTTTCCCCTCAAGATGCCTTTCGCTAAGACAGTTCTTGTGGAATTGGCAAAGTGATATTTGGAAGCCCCTAGAGGGCTATGCTGAAAAAGAAAGTATCCTCAGATGAAATCTGGAAAGAAGCTTTCTGAGAAACTGTTTAGTGTTCTGTTAATTCATCTCACAGAGTTACATCTGTATTTCGTGGATCTCTTTGCTAGCCTTATTTCTGTGGAATCTGAAAACAGATATTTCAGATCCCTTTGAAAACTATAGGGCCAAAGGAAATATCCTCCGATAACAAAGAGAAAGAAGCTTTCTGGGAAACTTCTTTGTGTTCTGTGAAATCATCTCACAGAGTTACAGCTTTCCCCTCAAGAAGCCTTTCGCTAAGACAGTTCTTGTGGAATTGGCAAAGTGATATTTGGAAGCCCATAGAGGCCTATGGTGAAAAAGGAAATATCCTCAGATGAAATCTGGAAAGAAGCTTTCTGAGAAACTGCTCTGTGATGTGTGACTTCCACTCAAAGAGTTACATCTGTTTTTCGTGGACCTCTTTGCTAGCCTTATTTCTGTGGAATGTGAGAACAGATATTTCGGATCCCTTTGAAGACTATAGGGCCAAAGGAAATATCCTCCGATACCAAAGACAAAGAAGCTTTCTGAGAAACTTCTTTGTGTTCTGTGAAATCATCTCACAGAGTTACAGCTTTCCCCTCAAGAAGCCTTTCGCTAAGACAGTTCTTGTGGAATTGGCAAAGGGATATTTGGAAGCCCATAGAGCCGTATGGTGAAAAAGGAAATATCCTCAGATGAAATCTGGAAAGAAGCTTTCTGAGAAACTGCTTAGTGTTCTGTTAATTCATCTCACAGAGTTACATCTGTATTTCGTGGATCTCTTTGCTAGCCTTATTTCTGTGGAATCTGAGAAGAGATATTTCGGATCCCTTTGAAGACTATAGGGCCAAAGGAAATATCCTCCGATAACAAAGAGAAAGAAGCTTTCTGAGAAACTTGTTTGTGTTCTGTGAAATCATCTCACAGAGTTACAGCTTTCCCCTCAAGTAGCCTTTCGCTAAGACAGTTCTTGTGGAATTGGCATAGTGATATTTGGAAGCCCATAGAGGACTATGGTGAAAAAGGAAATATCCTCAGATGAAATCTGGAAAGAAGCTTTCTGAGAAACTGCTCTGTGATGTGTGACTTCCACTCACAGAGTTACATCTGTATTTCGTGGATCTCTTTGCTAGCCTTATTTCTGTGGAATGGGAGAACAGAAATTTCGGATCACTTTGAAGACTATGGGGCCAAGGAAATATCCTCCGATAACAAAGAGAAAGAAGCTTTCTGAGAAACTTCTTTGTGTTCTGTGAAATCATCTCACAGAGTTACAACTTTCCTCTCAAGATGCCTTTCGCTAAGACAGTTCTTGTGGAATTGGCAAAGGGATATTTGGAAGCCCATAGAGGGCTATGCTGAAAAAGGAAATATACTCAGATGAAATCTGGAAAGAAGGTTTCTGAGAAACTGCTTAGTGTTCTGTTAATTCATCTCACAGAGTTACATCTGTATTTCGTGGATCTCTTTGCTAGCCTTATTTCTGTGGAATCTGAGAACAGATATTTCCGATCCCTTTGAAGACTCTAGGGCCAAAGGAAATATCCTCCGATAACAAAGAGAAAGAAGCTTTCTGAGAAACTTCTTTGTGTTCTGTGAAATCATCTCACAGAGTTAGAGCTTTCCCCTCAAGAAGCCTTTCGCTAAGACAGTTCTTGTGGAATTTGCAAAGTGATATTTGGAAGCCCATAGAGGGCTATGGTGAAAAAGGAAATATCCTCAGATGAAATCTGGAAAGAAGCTTTCTGAGAAACTGCTCTGTGATGTGTAACTTCCACTCACAGAGTTACATCTGTATTTCGTGGATCTCTTTGCTAGCCTTATTTCTGTGGAATCTGAGAACATATTTTTCGGATCTCTTTGAAGACTATAGGGCCAAAGGAAATATCCTCCAATAACCAAGAGAAAGAAGCTTTCTGAGAAACTTCTTTGTGTTCTGTGAAATCATCTCACAGAGTTACAGCTTTCCCCTCCAGAAGCCTTTCTCTAAGACAGTTCTTGTGGAATTGGCAAAGGAATATATGGAAGCCCATAGAGCCCTATGGTGAAAAAGGAAATATCCTCAGATGAAATCTGGAAAGAAAATTTCTGAGAAACTGCTTAGTGTTCTGTTAATTCATCTCACAGGGTTACATCTGTATTTCGTGGATCTCTTTGCTAGCCTTATTTCTCTGGAATCTGAGAATAGATATTTCGGATCCCTTTGATGACTATAGGGCCAAAGGAAATATCCTCCAATAACAAAGAGAAAGAAGCTTTCTGAGAAACTTCTTTGTGTTCTGTGAAATCATCTCACAGAGTTACAGCTTTCCCCTCAAGAAGCCTTTCGCTAAGACAGTTCTTGTGGAATTGGCAAAGGGATATTTGGAAGCCCATAGAGGCCTATGGTGAAAAAGGAAATATCCTCAGATGAAATCTGGAAAGAAGCTTTCTGAGAAACTGCTCTGTGATGTGTGACTTCTACTCACAGAGTTACATCTGTATTTCGTGGATCTCTTTGCTAGCCTTATTTCTGTGGAATCTGAGAACAGATATTTCAGATCCCTTTGAAAACTATAGGGCCAAAGGAAATATCCTCCGATAACAAAGAGAAAGAAGCTTTCTGAGACACATCTTTGTGTTCTGTGAAATCATCTCACAGAGTTACAGCTTTCCCCTCAAGAAGCCTTTCGTTACGACAGTTCTTGTGGAATTGGCATTGTGATATTTGGAAGCCCTTAGAGGGCTACGGTGAAATAGGAAATATCCTCAGATGAAATCTGGAAAGAAGCTTTCTGAGAAACTACTCTGTGATGTGTGACTTCCACTCACAGAGTTACATCTGTATTTCGTGGATCTCTTTGCTAGCCTTCTTTCTGTGGAATCTGAGAACAGATATTTCGGATCCCTTTGAAGACTATAGGGCCAAGGGAAATATCCTCCGATAACAAAGAGAAAGAAGCTTTCTGAGAAACTTCTTTGTGTTCTGTGAAATCATCTCACAGAGTTACACCTTTCCCCTCAAGAAGCCTTTCGCGAAAACAGTTCTTGTGGAATTGGCAAAGTGATATTTGGAAGCCCATAGAAGGCTATAGTGAAAAAGGAAACATCCTCAGATGAAATCTGGAAAGAAGCTTTCTGAGAAACTGCTCTGTGATGTGTGAGTTCTACTCACAGAGTTACATCTGTATTTTGTGGATCTCTTTGGTAGCCTTATTTCTGTGGAATCTGAGAGCAGATATTTCGGATCCCTTTGAAGACTATAGGGCCAAAAAAATATCCTCCGATAACAAAGAGAAAGAAGCTTTCTGAGAAACTTCTTTGTGTACTGTGAAATCCTCTCACAGAGTTACAGCTTTCCCCTCAAGAAGCCTTTCGCTAAGACACTTCTTGTGGAATTGGCAAACTGATATTTTGAAGCCCATAGAGGGCTAAGGTGAAAAAGGAAATATCCTCAGATGAAACCTGGAAAGAAGCTTTCTGAGAAACTGCTCTGTGATGTGTGACTTCTACTCACAGAGTTACATCTGTATTTCATGGATCTCTTTGCTAGCCTTATTTCTGTGGAATCTGAGAACAGATATTTCAGATCCCTTTGAAAACTATAGGGCCAAAGGAAATATCCTCCGATAACAAAGAGAAAGAAGCTTTCTGAGACACATCTTTGTGCTCTGTGAAATGATCTCACAGAGTTACAGCTGTCCCCTCAAGAAGCCTTTCGCTACGACAGTTCTTGTGGAATTGGCATTGTGATATTTGGAAGCCCATAGAGGGCTACGGTGAAAAAGGAAATATCCTCAGATGAAATCTGGAAAGAAGCTTTCTGAGAAACTGCTCTGTAATGTGTGACTTCCACTCTCAGAGTTACATCTGTATTTCGTGGATCTCTTTGCTAGCCTTATTTCTGTGGAATCTGAGAACAGATATTTCGGATCCCTTTGAAGACTATAGGGCCAAAGGAAATATCCTCCGATAACAAAGACAAAGGAGCTTTCTGAGAAACTTCTTTGTATTCTGTGAAATCATCTCACAGAGTTACAGCTTTCCCCTCAAGAAGCCTTTCGCTAAGACAGTTCTTGTGGAATTGGCAAAGGGATATTTGGGAGCCCTTGGAGGCCTATGGTGAAAAAGGAAATATCCTCAGATGAAATCTGGAAAGAAGCTTTCTGAGAAACTGCTTAGTGTTCTGTTAATTCATCTCACAGAGTTACATCTGTATTTCGTGGATCTCTTTGCTAGCCTTATTTCTGTGGAATCTGAGAACAGATATTTCGGATCCCTTTGAAGACTATAGGGCCAAAGGAAATATCCTCCGATAACAAAGACAAAGAAGCTTTCTGAGAAACTTCTTTGTGTTCTGTGAAATCATCTCACAGAGTTACAGCTTTCCCCTCAAGAAGCCTTTCGCTAAGACAGTTCTTGTGGAATTGGCAAAGTGATATTTGGAAGCCCATAGAGGCCTATGGTGAAAAAGGAAATATCCTCAGATGAAATCTGGAAAGAATCTTTTGGAGAAACTGCTTAGTGTTCTGTTAATTCATCTCACAGAGTTAAATCTGTATTTCGTGGATCTCTTTGCTAGCCTTATTTCTGTGGAATCTGAGAACAGATATTTCGGATCCCTTTGAAGACTATAGGACCAAAGGAAATATCCTCCGATAACAAAGAGAAAGAAGCTTTCTGAGAAACTTCTTTGTGTTCTGTGAAATCATCTCACAGAGTTATAGCTTTCCCCTCAAGAAGCCTTTCGCTAAGACAGTTCTTGTGGAATTGGCAAAGGGATATTTGGAAGCCCATTGAGGCCTATGGTGAAAAAGGAAATATCCTCAGATGAAATCTGGAAAGAAGCTTTCTGAGAAACTGCTTAGTGTTCTGTTAATTCATCTCACAAAGTTACATCTGTATTTCGTGGATCTCTTTGCTAGCCTTATTTCTGTGGAATCTGAGAACAGATATTTCGTATCCCTTTGAAGACTATAGGGCCAAAGGAAATATCCTCCGATAACAAAGAGAAAGAAGCTTTCGGAGAAACTTCTTTGTCTTCTGTGAAATCATCTCACAGAGTTACAGCTTTACCCTAAAGAAGCCTTTCGCTAAGACAGTTCTTGTGGAATTGGCAAAGTGATATTTGGAAGCCCATAGAGGGCTAGGTTGAAAAATGAAATATCCTCTGATGAAATCTGGAAAGAAGCTTTCTGAGAAACTGCTCTGTCATGTGTGACTTCCACTCACAGAGTTACATCTGTATTTGGTTGGATCTCTTTGCTAGCCTTATTTCTGTGGAATCTGAGAACAGATATTTCGGATCCCTTTGAAGACTATAGGGCCAAAGGAAATATCCTCCGATAACAAAGAGAAAGAAGCTTTCTGAGAAACTTCTTTGTGTTCTGTGAAATCATCTCACAGAGTTACAGCTTTCCCCTCAAGAAGCCTTTCGCTAAGACAGTTCTTGTGGAATTGGCAAAGTGATATTTGGAAGCCCATAGAGGGCTATGGTGAAAAAGGAAATATCCTCAGATGAAATCTGGAAAGAAGCTTTCTGAGAAACTGCTCTGTGATGTGTGACTTCTACTCACAGATTTACATCTGTATTTCCTGGATCTCTTTGCTAGCCTTATTTCTGTGGAATCTGAGAACAGATATTTCAGATCCCTTTGAAAACTATAGGGCCAAAGGAAATATCCTCCGATAACAAAGAGAAAGAAGCTTTCTGAGACACATCTTTGTGTTCTGTGAAATCATCTCACAGAGTTACAGCTTTCCCCTCAAGAAGCCTTTCGCTACGACAGTTCTTGTGGAATTGGCATTGTGATATTTGGAAGCCCTTAGAGGGCTACGGTGAAATAGGAAATATCCTCAGATGAAATCTGGAAAGAAGCTTTCTGAGAAACTACTCTGTGATGTGTGACTTCCACTCACAGAGTTACATCTGTATTTCGTGGATCTCTTTGCTAGCCTTCTTTCTGTGGAATCTGAGAACAGATATTTCGGATCCCTTTGAAGACTATAGGGCCAAAGGAAATATCCTCCGATAACAAAGAGAAAGAAGCTTTCTGAGAAACTTCTTTGTGTTCTGTGAAATCATCTCACAGAGTTACAGCTTTCCCCTAAAGAAGCCTTTCGCTAAGACAGTTCTTGAGGAATTGGCAAAGGGATATTTGGAAGCCCCTAGAGGCCTATGGTGAAAAAGGAAAAATCCTCAGATGAAATCTGGAAAGAAGCTTTCTGAGAAACTGCTTAGTGTTCTGTTAATTCATCTCACAGAGTTACAGCTGTATTTCGTGGATCTCTTTGCTAGCCTTATTTCTGTGGAATCTGAGAACAGATATTTCGGATCCCTTTGAAGACTATAGGGCCAAAGGAAATATCCTCCGATAACAAAGAGAAAGAAGCTTTCGGAGAAACTTCTTTGTGTTCTGTGAAATCATCTCATAGATTACAGCTTTCCCCCTCAAGAAGCCTTTCGCTAAGACAGTTCTTTTGGAATTGGCAAAGCGACATTTGGAAGCCCATAGAGGACTATGATGAAAAACGAAATATCCTCAGATGAAATCTGCAAAGAAGCTTTCTGAGAAACTGCTTAGTGTTCTGTTAATTCATCTCACAGAGTTACATCTGTATTTCGTGGATCTCTTTGCTAGCCTTCTTTCTGTGGAATCTGAGAACAGATATTTCCGATCCCTTTGAAGACTATAGGGCCAAAGGAAATATCCTCCGTTAACAAAGAGAAAGAAGCTTTCTGAGAAACTTCTTTGTGTTCTGTGAAATCATCTCACAGAGTTACAGCTTTCCCCTCCAGAAGCCTTTCGCTAAGACAGTTCTTGTGGAATTGGCAAAGTGATATTTGGAAGCCCATAGAGGGCTATGGTGAAAAAGGAAATATCCTCAGATGAAATCTGGAAAGAAGATTTCTGAGAAACTGGTTAGTGTTCTGTTAATTCATCTCACAAAGTTACATCTGTATTTCGTCGATCTCTTTGCTAGCCTTATTTCTGTGGAATCTGAGAACAGATCTTTCGGATCCCTTTGAAGACTATAGGGCCAAAGGAAATATCCTCCGATAACCAAGAGAAAGAAGCTTTCTGAGAAACTTCTTTGTGTTCTGTGAAATCATCTCACAGAGTTACAGCTTTCCCCTAAAGAAGCCTTTCGCTAAGACAGTTCTTGAGGAATTGGCAAAGGGATATTTGGAAGCCCCTAGAGGCCTATGGTGAAAAAGGAAAAATCCTCAGATGAAATCTGGAAAGAAGCTTTCTGAGAAACTGCTTAGTGTTCTGTTAATTCATCTCACAGAGTTACATCTGTATTTCGTGGATCTCTTTGCTAGCCTTATTTCTGTGGAATCTGAGAAGAGATATTTCGGATCCCTTTGAAGACTATAGGGCCAAAGGAAATATCCTCCGATAACAAAGAGAAAGAAGCTTTCTGAGAAACTTGTTTGTGTTCTGTGAAATCATCTCACAGAGTTACAGCTTTCCCCTCAAGTAGCCTTTCGCTAAGACAGTTCTTGTGGAATTGGCATAGTGATATTTGGAAGCCCATAGAGGACTATGGTGAAAAAGGAAATATCCTCAGATGAAATCTGGAAAGAAGCTTTCTGAGAAACTGCTCTGTGATGTGTGACTTCCACTCACAGAGTTACATCTGTATTTCGTGGATCTCTTTGCTAGCCTTATTTCTGTGGAATGGGAGAACAGAAATTTCGGATCACTTTGAAGACTATGGGGCCAAGGAAATATCCTCCGATAACAAAGAGAAAGAAGCTTTCTGAGAAACTTCTTTGTGTTCTGTGAAATCATCTCACAGAGTTACAACTTTCCTCTCAAGATGCCTTTCGCTAAGACAGTTCTTGTGGAATTGGCAAAGGGATATTTGGAAGCCCATAGAGGGCTATGCTGAAAAAGGAAATATACTCAGATGAAATCTGGAAAGAAGGTTTCTGAGAAACTGCTTAGTGTTCTGTTAATTCATCTCACAGAGTTACATCTGTATTTCGTGGATCTCTTTGCTAGCCTTATTTCTGTGGAATCTGAGAACAGATATTTCCGATCCCTTTGAAGACTCTAGGGCCAAAGGAAATATCCTCCGATAACAAAGAGAAAGAAGCTTTCTGAGAAACTTCTTTGTGTTCTGTGAAATCATCTCACAGAGTTAGAGCTTTCCCCTCAAGAAGCCTTTCGCTAAGACAGTTCTTGTGGAATTTGCAAAGTGATATTTGGAAGCCCATAGAGGGCTATGGTGAAAAAGGAAATATCCTCAGATGAAATCTGGAAAGAAGCTTTCTGAGAAACTGCTCTGTGATGTGTAACTTCCACTCACAGAGTTACATCTGTATTTCGTGGATCTCTTTGCTAGCCTTATTTCTGTGGAATCTGAGAACATATTTTTCGGATCTCTTTGAAGACTATAGGGCCAAAGGAAATATCCTCCAATAACCAAGAGAAAGAAGCTTTCTGAGAAACTTCTTTGTGTTCTGTGAAATCATCTCACAGAGTTACAGCTTTCCCCTCCAGAAGCCTTTCTCTAAGACAGTTCTTGTGGAATTGGCAAAGGAATATATGGAAGCCCATAGAGCCCTATGGTGAAAAAGGAAATATCCTCAGATGAAATCTGGAAAGAAAATTTCTGAGAAACTGCTTAGTGTTCTGTTAATTCATCTCACAGGGTTACATCTGTATTTCGTGGATCTCTTTGCTAGCCTTATTTCTCTGGAATCTGAGAATAGATATTTCGGATCCCTTTGATGACTATAGGGCCAAAGGAAATATCCTCCAATAACAAAGAGAAAGAAGCTTTCTGAGAAACTTCTTTGTGTTCTGTGAAATCATCTCACAGAGTTACAGCTTTCCCCTCAAGAAGCCTTTCGCTAAGACAGTTCTTGTGGAATTGGCAAAGGGATATTTGGAAGCCCATAGAGGCCTATGGTGAAAAAGGAAATATCCTCAGATGAAATCTGGAAAGAAGCTTTCTGAGAAACTGCTCTGTGATGTGTGACTTCTACTCACAGAGTTACATCTGTATTTCGTGGATCTCTTTGCTAGCCTTATTTCTGTGGAATCTGAGAACAGATATTTCAGATCCCTTTGAAAACTATAGGGCCAAAGGAAATATCCTCCGATAACAAAGAGAAAGAAGCTTTCTGAGACACATCTTTGTGTTCTGTGAAATCATCTCACAGAGTTACAGCTTTCCCCTCAAGAAGCCTTTCGTTACGACAGTTCTTGTGGAATTGGCATTGTGATATTTGGAAGCCCTTAGAGGGCTACGGTGAAATAGGAAATATCCTCAGATGAAATCTGGAAAGAAGCTTTCTGAGAAACTACTCTGTGATGTGTGACTTCCACTCACAGAGTTACATCTGTATTTCGTGGATCTCTTTGCTAGCCTTCTTTCTGTGGAATCTGAGAACAGATATTTCGGATCCCTTTGAAGACTATAGGGCCAAGGGAAATATCCTCCGATAACAAAGAGAAAGAAGCTTTCTGAGAAACTTCTTTGTGTTCTGTGAAATCATCTCACAGAGTTACACCTTTCCCCTCAAGAAGCCTTTCGCGAAAACAGTTCTTGTGGAATTGGCAAAGTGATATTTGGAAGCCCATAGAAGGCTATAGTGAAAAAGGAAACATCCTCAGATGAAATCTGGAAAGAAGCTTTCTGAGAAACTGCTCTGTGATGTGTGAGTTCTACTCACAGAGTTACATCTGTATTTTGTGGATCTCTTTGGTAGCCTTATTTCTGTGGAATCTGAGAGCAGATATTTCGGATCCCTTTGAAGACTATAGGGCCAAAAAAATATCCTCCGATAACAAAGAGAAAGAAGCTTTCTGAGAAACTTCTTTGTGTACTGTGAAATCCTCTCACAGAGTTACAGCTTTCCCCTCAAGAAGCCTTTCGCTAAGACACTTCTTGTGGAATTGGCAAACTGATATTTTGAAGCCCATAGAGGGCTAAGGTGAAAAAGGAAATATCCTCAGATGAAACCTGGAAAGAAGCTTTCTGAGAAACTGCTCTGTGATGTGTGACTTCTACTCACAGAGTTACATCTGTATTTCATGGATCTCTTTGCTAGCCTTATTTCTGTGGAATCTGAGAACAGATATTTCAGATCCCTTTGAAAACTATAGGGCCAAAGGAAATATCCTCCGATAACAAAGAGAAAGAAGCTTTCTGAGACACATCTTTGTGCTCTGTGAAATGATCTCACAGAGTTACAGCTGTCCCCTCAAGAAGCCTTTCGCTACGACAGTTCTTGTGGAATTGGCATTGTGATATTTGGAAGCCCATAGAGGGCTACGGTGAAAAAGGAAATATCCTCAGATGAAATCTGGAAAGAAGCTTTCTGAGAAACTGCTCTGTAATGTGTGACTTCCACTCTCAGAGTTACATCTGTATTTCGTGGATCTCTTTGCTAGCCTTATTTCTGTGGAATCTGAGAACAGATATTTCGGATCCCTTTGAAGACTATAGGGCCAAAGGAAATATCCTCCGATAACAAAGACAAAGGAGCTTTCTGAGAAACTTCTTTGTATTCTGTGAAATCATCTCACAGAGTTACAGCTTTCCCCTCAAGAAGCCTTTCGCTAAGACAGTTCTTGTGGAATTGGCAAAGGGATATTTGGGAGCCCTTGGAGGCCTATGGTGAAAAAGGAAATATCCTCAGATGAAATCTGGAAAGAAGCTTTCTGAGAAACTGCTTAGTGTTCTGTTAATTCATCTCACAGAGTTACATCTGTATTTCGTGGATCTCTTTGCTAGCCTTATTTCTGTGGAATCTGAGAACAGATATTTCGGATCCCTTTGAAGACTATAGGGCCAAAGGAAATATCCTCCGATAACAAAGACAAAGAAGCTTTCTGAGAAACTTCTTTGTGTTCTGTGAAATCATCTCACAGAGTTACAGCTTTCCCCTCAAGAAGCCTTTCGCTAAGACAGTTCTTGTGGAATTGGCAAAGTGATATTTGGAAGCCCATAGAGGCCTATGGTGAAAAAGGAAATATCCTCAGATGAAATCTGGAAAGAATCTTTTGGAGAAACTGCTTAGTGTTCTGTTAATTCATCTCACAGAGTTAAATCTGTATTTCGTGGATCTCTTTGCTAGCCTTATTTCTGTGGAATCTGAGAACAGATATTTCGGATCCCTTTGAAGACTATAGGACCAAAGGAAATATCCTCCGATAACAAAGAGAAAGAAGCTTTCTGAGAAACTTCTTTGTGTTCTGTGAAATCATCTCACAGAGTTATAGCTTTCCCCTCAAGAAGCCTTTCGCTAAGACAGTTCTTGTGGAATTGGCAAAGGGATATTTGGAAGCCCATTGAGGCCTATGGTGAAAAAGGAAATATCCTCAGATGAAATCTGGAAAGAAGCTTTCTGAGAAACTGCTTAGTGTTCTGTTAATTCATCTCACAAAGTTACATCTGTATTTCGTGGATCTCTTTGCTAGCCTTATTTCTGTGGAATCTGAGAACAGATATTTCGTATCCCTTTGAAGACTATAGGGCCAAAGGAAATATCCTCCGATAACAAAGAGAAAGAAGCTTTCGGAGAAACTTCTTTGTCTTCTGTGAAATCATCTCACAGAGTTACAGCTTTACCCTAAAGAAGCCTTTCGCTAAGACAGTTCTTGTGGAATTGGCAAAGTGATATTTGGAAGCCCATAGAGGGCTAGGTTGAAAAATGAAATATCCTCTGATGAAATCTGGAAAGAAGCTTTCTGAGAAACTGCTCTGTCATGTGTGACTTCCACTCACAGAGTTACATCTGTATTTGGTTGGATCTCTTTGCTAGCCTTATTTCTGTGGAATCTGAGAACAGATATTTCGGATCCCTTTGAAGACTATAGGGCCAAAGGAAATATCCTCCGATAACAAAGAGAAAGAAGCTTTCTGAGAAACTTCTTTGTGTTCTGTGAAATCATCTCACAGAGTTACAGCTTTCCCCTCAAGAAGCCTTTCGCTAAGACAGTTCTTGTGGAATTGGCAAAGTGATATTTGGAAGCCCATAGAGGGCTATGGTGAAAAAGGAAATATCCTCAGATGAAATCTGGAAAGAAGCTTTCTGAGAAACTGCTCTGTGATGTGTGACTTCTACTCACAGATTTACATCTGTATTTCCTGGATCTCTTTGCTAGCCTTATTTCTGTGGAATCTGAGAACAGATATTTCAGATCCCTTTGAAAACTATAGGGCCAAAGGAAATATCCTCCGATAACAAAGAGAAAGAAGCTTTCTGAGACACATCTTTGTGTTCTGTGAAATCATCTCACAGAGTTACAGCTTTCTCCTCAAGAAGCCTTTCGCTACGACAGTTCTTGTGGAATTGGCATTGTGATATTTGGAAGCCCTTAGAGGGCTACGGTGAAATAGGAAATATCCTCAGATGAAATCTGGAAAGAAGCTTTCTGAGAAACTACTCTGTGATGTGTGACTTCCACTCACAGAGTTACATCTGTATTTCGTGGATCTCTTTGCTAGCCTTCTTTCTGTGGAATCTGAGAACAGATATTTCGGATCCCTTTGAAGACTATAGGGCCAAAGGAAATATCCTCCGATAACAAAGAGAAAGAAGCTTTCTGAGAAACTTCTTTGTGTTCTGTGAAATCATCTCACAGAGTTACAGCTTTCCCCTAAAGAAGCCTTTCGCTAAGACAGTTCTTGAGGAATTGGCAAAGGGATATTTGGAAGCCCCTAGAGGCCTATGGTGAAAAAGGAAAAATCCTCAGATGAAATCTGGAAAGAAGCTTTCTGAGAAACTGCTTAGTGTTCTGTTAATTCATCTCACAGAGTTACAGCTGTATTTCGTGGATCTCTTTGCTAGCCTTATTTCTGTGGAATCTGAGAACAGATATTTCGGATCCCTTTGAAGACTATAGGGCCAAAGGAAATATCCTCCGATAACAAAGAGAAAGAAGCTTTCGGAGAAACTTCTTTGTGTTCTGTGAAATCATCTCATAGATTACAGCTTTCCCCCTCAAGAAGCCTTTCGCTAAGACAGTTCTTTTGGAATTGGCAAAGCGACATTTGGAAGCCCATAGAGGACTATGATGAAAAACGAAATATCCTCAGATGAAATCTGCAAAGAAGCTTTCTGAGAAACTGCTTAGTGTTCTGTTAATTCATCTCACAGAGTTACATCTGTATTTCGTGGATCTCTTTGCTAGCCTTCTTTCTGTGGAATCTGAGAACAGATATTTCCGATCCCTTTGAAGACTATAGGGCCAAAGGAAATATCCTCCGTTAACAAAGAGAAAGAAGCTTTCTGAGAAACTTCTTTGTGTTCTGTGAAATCATCTCACAGAGTTACAGCTTTCCCCTCCAGAAGCCTTTCGCTAAGACAGTTCTTGTGGAATTGGCAAAGTGATATTTGGAAGCCCATAGAGGGCTATGGTGAAAAAGGAAATATCCTCAGATGAAATCTGGAAAGAAGATTTCTGAGAAACTGGTTAGTGTTCTGTTAATTCATCTCACAAAGTTACATCTGTATTTCGTCGATCTCTTTGCTAGCCTTATTTCTGTGGAATCTGAGAACAGATCTTTCGGATCCCTTTGAAGACTATAGGGCCAAAGGAAATATCCTCCGATAACCAAGAGAAAGAAGCTTTCTGAGAAACTTCTTTGTGTTCTGTGAAATCATCTCACAGAGTTACAGCTTTCCCCTCCAGAAGCCTTTCGCTAAGACAGTTCTTGTGGAATTGGCAAAGGAATATATGGAAGCCCATAGAGCCCTATGGTGAAAAAGGAAATATCCTCAGATGAAATCTGGAAAGAAACTTTCTGAGAAACTGCTTAGTGTTCTGTTAATTCATCTCACAGAGTTACATCTGTATTTCGTGGATCTCTTTGCTAGCCTTATTTCTCTGGAATCTGAGAATAGATATTTCGGATCCCTTTGATGACTATAGGGCCAAAGGAAATATCCTCCGATAACAAAGAGAAAGAAGCTTTCTGAGAAACTTCTTTGTGTTCTGTGAAATCATCTCACAGAGTTACAGCTTTCCCCTCAAGAAGCCTTTCGCTAAGACAGTTCTTGTGGAATTGGCAAAGGGATATTTGGAAGCCCATAGAGGCCTATGGTGAAAAAGGAAATATCCTCAGATGAAATCTGGAAAGAAGCTTTCTGAGAAACTGCTCTGTGATGTGTGACTTCTACTCACAGAGTTACATCTGTATTTCGTGGATCTCTTTGCTAGCCTTATTTCTGTGGAATCTGAGAACAGATATTTCAGATCCCTTTGAAAACTATAGGGCCAAAGGAAATATCCTCCGATAACAAAGAGAAAGAAGCTTTCTGAGACACATCTTTGTGTTCTGTGAAATCATCTCACAGAGTTACAGCTTTCCCCTCAAGAAGCCTTTCGCTACGACAGTTCTTGTGGAATTGGCATTGTGATATTTGGAAGCCCTTAGAGGGCTACGGTGAAATAGGAAATATCCTCAGATGAAATCTGGAAAGAAGCTTTCTGAGAAACTACTCTGTGATGTGTGACTTCCACTCACAGAGTTACATCTGTATTTCGTGGATCTCTTTGCTAGCCTTCTTTCTGTGGAATCTGAGAACAGATATTTCGGATCCCTTTGAAGACTATAGGGCCAAGGGAAATATCCTCCGATAACAAAGAGAAAGAAGCTTTCTGAGAAACTTCTTTGTGTTCTGTGAAATCATCTCACAGAGTTACAGCTTTCCCCTAAAGAAGCCTTTCGCTAAGACAGTTCTTGAGGAATTGGCAAAGGGATATTTGGAAGCCCCTAGAGGCCTATGGTGAAAAAGGAAAAATCCTCAGATGAAATCTGGAAAGAAGCTTTCTGAGAAACTGCTTAGTGTTCTGTTAATTCATCTCACAGAGTTACATCTGTATTTCGTGGATGTCTTTGCTAGCCTTATTTCTGTGGAATCTGAGAACAGATATTTCGGATCCCTTTGAAGACTATAGGGCCCAAGGAAATATCCTCCGATAACAAAGAGAAAGAAGCTTTCGGAGAAACTTCTTTGTGTTCTGTGAAATCATCTCATAGATTACAGCTTTCCCCCTCAAGAAGCCTTTCGCTAAGACAGTTCTTTTGGAATTGGCAAAGCGACATTTGGAAGCCCATAGAGGACTATGATGAAAAAGGAAATATCCTCAGATGAAATCTGCAAAGAAGCTTTCTGAGAAACTGCTTAGTGTTCTGTTAATTCATCTCACAGAGTTACATCTGTATTTCGTGGATCTCTTTGCTAGCCTTCTTTCTGTGGAATCTGAGAACAGATATTTCCGATCCCTTTGAAGACTATAGGGCCAAAGGAAATATCCTCCGATAACAAAGAGAAAGAAGCTTTCTGAGAAACTTCTTTGTGTTCTGTGAAATCATCTCACAGAGTTACAGCTTTCCCCTCAAGAAGCCTTTCGCTAAGACAGCTCTTGTGGAATAGGCAAAGGGATATTTGGAAGCCCATAGAGGGCTATGGTGAAAGAGGAAATATCCTCAGATGAAATCTGGAAAGAAGCTTTCTGAGAAACTGCTCTGTAATGTGTGACTTCCACTCTCAGAGTTACATCTGTATTTCGTGGATCTCTTTGCTAGCCTTATTTCTGTGGAATCTGAGAACAGATATTTCGGATCCCTTTGAAGACTATAGGGCCAAAGGAAATATCCTCCGATAACAAAGACAAAGAAGCTTTCTGAGAAACTTCATTGTATTCTGTGAAATCATCTCACAGAGTTACAGCTTTCCCCTCAAGAAGCCTTTCACTAAGACAGTTCTTGAGGAATTGGCAAAGGGATATTTGGAAGCCCCTAGAGGCCTATGGTGAAAAAGGAAAAATCCTCAGATGAAATCTGGAAAGAAGCTTTCTGAGAAACTGCTTAGTGTTCTGTTAATTCATCTCACAGAGTTACATCTGTATTTCGTGGATCTCTTTGCTAGCCTTATTTCTGTGGAATCTGAGAACAGATATTTCGGATCCCTTTGAAGACTATAGTGCCAAAGGAAATATGCTCCGATAACAAAGAGAAAGAAGCTTTCGGAGAAACTTCTTTGTGTTCTCTGAAATCATCTCATAGATTACAGCTTTCCCCTCAAGAAGCCTTTCGCTAAGACAGTTCTTGTGGAATTGGCAAAGCGATATTTGGAAGCCCATAGAGGGCTATGATGAAAAAGGAAATATCCTCAGATGAAATCTGGAAAGAAGCTTTCTGAGAAACTGCTTAGTGTTCTGTTAATTCATCTCACAGAGTTACATCTGTATTTCGTGGATCTCTTTGCTAGCCTTATTTCTGTGGAATCTGAGAACAGATATTTCAGATCCCTTTGAAGACTATAAGGCCAAAGGAAATATCCTCCGATAACAAAGAGAAAGAAGCTTTCGGGGAAACTTCTTTGTGTTCTGTGAAATCATCTCACAGAGTTACAGCTTTCCCCTCAAGAAGCCTTTCGCTAAGACAGTTCTTCTGGAATTGGCAAAGGGATATTTGGAAGCCCATAGAGGGCTATGGTAAAAGAGGAAATATCCTCAGATGAAATCTGGAAAGAAGCTTTCTGAGAAACTGCTCTGTAATGTGTGACTTCCACTCTCAGAGTTACATCTGTATTTCGTGGATCTCTTTGCTAGCCTTATTTCTGTGGAATCTGAGAACAGATATTTCGGATCCCTTTGAAGACTATAGGGCCTAAGGAAATATCCTCCGATAACAAAGACAAAGAAGCTTTCTGAGAAACTTCTTTGTGTTCTGTGAAATCATCTCACAGAGTTACAGCTTTCCCCTCAAGAAGCCTTTCGCTAAGACAGTTCTTGTGGAATTGGCAAAGGGATATTTGGAAGCCCATAGAGGCCTATGGTGAAAAAGGAAATATCCTCAGATGAAATCTGGAAAGAATCTTTCGGAGAAACTGCTTAGTGTTCTGTTAATTCATCTCACAGAGTTAAATCTGTATTTCGTGGATCTCTTTGCTAGCCTTATTTCTGTGGAATCTGAGAACAGATATTTCGGATCCCATTGAAGACTATAGGACCAAAGGAAATATCCTCCGATAACAAAGAGAAAGAAGCTTTCTGAGAAACTTCTTTGTGTTCTGTGAAATCATCTCACAGAGTTACAGCTTTCCCCTCAAGAAGCCTTTCGCTAGGACAGTTCTTGTGGAATTGGCAAAGGGATATTTGGAAGCCCATTGAGGCCTATGGTGAAAAAGGAAATATCATCAGATGAAATCTGGAAAGAAGCTTTCTGAGAAACTGCTTAGTGTTCTGTTAATTCATCTCACAGAGTTACATCTGTATTTCGTGGATCTCTTTGCTAGCCTTATTTCTGTGGAATCTGAGAACAGATATTTCGGATCCCTTTGAAGACTATAGGGCCCAAGGAAATATCCTACGATAACAAAGAGAAAGAAGCTTTCGGAGAAACTTCTTTGTGTTCTGTGAAATCATCTCACAGAGTTACACCTTTCCCCTCAAGAAGCCTTTCGCGAAAACAGTTCTTGTGGAATTGGCAAAGTGATATTTGGAAGCCCATACAGGGCTATAGTGAAAAAGGAAACATCCTCAGATGAAATCTGGAAAGAAGCTTTCTGAGAAACTGCTCTGTGATGTGTGACTTCTACTCACAGAGTTACACCTGTATTTTGTGGATCTCTTTGGTAGCCTTATTTCTGTGGAATCTGAGAGCAGATATTTCGGATCCCTTTGAAGACTATAGGGCCAAAGAAAATATCCTCCGATAACAAAGAGAAAGAAGCTTTCTGAGAAACTTCTTTGTGTACTGTGAAATCATCTCACAGAGTTACATCTTTCCACTAAAGAAGCCTTTCGCTAAGACAGTTCTTGTGGAATTGGCAAAGTGATATTTTGAAGCCCATAGAGGGCTAAGGTGAAAAAGGAAATATCCTCAGATGAAATCTGGAAAGAAGCTTTCTGAGAAACTGCTATGTGATGTGTGACTTCTACTCACAGAGTTACATCTGTATTTCGTGGATCTCTTTGCTAGCCTTATTTCTGTGGAATCTGAGAACAGATATTTCCGATCCCTTTGAAGACTATAGGGCCAAAGGAAATATCCTCCGATAACAAAGAGAAAGAAGCTTTCGGAGAAACTTCTTTGTGTTCTGTGAAATCATCTCACAGAGTTACAGCTTTCCCCTCAAGAAGCCTTTCGCTAAGACAGTTCTTGTGGAATTGGCAAAGGGATATTTGGAAGCCCATAGAGGGCTATGGTGAAAGAGGAAATATCCTCAGATGAAATCTGGAAAGAAGCTTTCTGAGAAACTGCTCTGTGATGTGTGACTTCCACTCTCAGAGTTACATCTGTATTTCGTGGATCTCTTTGCTAGCCTTATTTCTGTGGAATCTGAGAACAGATATTTCGGATCCCTTTGAAGACTATAGGGCCAAAGGAAATATCCTCCGATAACAAAGACAAAGAAGCTTTCTGAGAAACTTCTTTGTGTTCTGTGAAATCATCTCACAGAGTTACAGCTTTCCCCTCAAGAAGCCTTTCGCTAAGACAGTTCTTGTGGAATTGGCAAAGGGATATTTGGAAGCCCATAGAGGCCTATGGTGAAAAAGGAAATATCCTCAGATGAAATCTGGAAAGAATCTTTCGGAGAAACTGCTTAGTGTTCTGTTAATTCATCTCACAGAGTTACATCTGTATTTCGTGGATCTCTTTGCTAGCCTTATTTCTGTGGAATCTGAGAACAGATATTTCGGATCCCTTTGAAGACTGTAGGACCAAATGGAATATCCTCCGATAACAAAGAGAAAGAAGCTTTCTGAGAAACTTCTTTGTGTTCTGTGAAATCATCTCACAGAGTTACAGCTTTCCACTCAAGAAGCCTTTCGCTAAGACAGTTCTTGTGGAATTGGCAAAGGGATATTTGGAAGCCCATTGAGGCCTATGGTGAAAAAGGAAATATCCTCAGATGAAATCTTGAAAGAAGCTTTCTGAGAAACTGCTTAAAGTTCTGTTAATTCATCTCACAGAGTTACATCTGTATTTCGTGGATCTCTTTGCTAGCCTTATTTCTGTGGAATCTGAGAACAGATATTTCGGATCCCTTTGAAGACTATAGGGCTCAAGGAAATATCCTCCGATAACAAAGAGAAAGAAGCTTTCGGAGAAACTTCTTTGTGTTCTGTGAAATCATCTCACAGAGTTACACCTTTCCCCTCAAGAAGCCTTTCGCGAAAACAGTTCTTGTGGAATTGGCAAAGTGATATTTGGAAGCCCATAGAGGGCTATAGTGAAAAAGGAAACATCCTCAGATGAAATCTGGAAAGAAGCTTTCTGAGAAACTGCTCTGTGATGTGTGACTTCTACTCACAGAGTTACATCTGTATTTCATGGATCTCTTTGCTAGCCTTATTTCTGTGGAATCTGAGAACAGATATTTCAGATCCCTTTGAAAACTATAGGGCCAAAGGAAATATCCTCCGATAACAAAGAGAAAGAAGCTTTCTGAGACACATCTTTGTGCTCTGTGAAATCATCTCACAGAGTTACAGCTTTCCCCTCAAGAAGCCTTTCGCTAAGACAGTTCTTGAGGAATTGGCAAAGGGATATTTGGAAGCCCCTAGAGGCCTATGGTGAAAAAGGAAAAATCCTCAGATGAAATCTGGAAAGAAGCTTTCTGAGAAACTGCTTAGTGTTCTGTTAATTCATCTCACAGAGTTACAGCTGTATTTCGTGGATCTCTTTGCTAGCCTTATTTCTGTGGAATCTGAGAACAGATATTTCGGATCCCTTTGAAGACTATAGGGCCAAAGGAAATATCCTCCGATAACAAAGAGAAAGAAGCTTTCGGAGAAACTTCTTTGTGTTCTGTGAAATCATCTCATAGATTACAGCTTTCCCCCTCAAGAAGCCTTTCGCTAAGACAGTTCTTTTGGAATTGGCAAAGCGACATTTGGAAGCCCATAGAGGACTATGATGAAAAACGAAATATCCTCAGATGAAATCTGCAAAGAAGCTTTCTGAGAAACTGCTTAGTGTTCTGTTAATTCATCTCACAGAGTTACATCTGTATTTCGTGGATCTCTTTGCTAGCCTTATTTCTGTGGAATCTGAGAACAGATATTTCGGATCCCTTTGAAGACTATAGGGCCAAAGGAAATATGCTCCGATAACAAAGAGAAAGAAGCTTTCGGAGAAACTTCTTTGTGTTCTGTGAAATCATCTCACAGAGTTACAGCTTTCCCCTCAAGAAGCCGTTCGCTAAGACAGTTCTTGTGGAATTGGCAAAGCGATATTTGGAAGCCCAAAGAGGACTATGATGAAAAAGCAAATATCCTCAGATGAAATCTGGAAAGAAGCTTTCTGAGAAACTGCTTAGTGTTCTGTTAATTCATCTCACAGAGTTACATCTGTATTTCGTGGATCTCTTTGCTAGCCTTATTTCTGTGGAATCTGAGAACTGATATTTCAGATCCCTTTGAAGACTATAGGGCCAAAGGAAATATCCTCCGATAACAAAGAGAAAGAAGCTTTCGGAGAAACTTCTTTGTGTTCTGTGAAATCATCTCACAGAGTTACAGCTTTCCCCTCAAGAAGCCTTTCGCTAAGACAGTTCTTGTGGAATTGGCAAAGGGATATTTGGAAGCCCATAGAGGGCTATGGTAAAAGAGGAAATATCCTCAGATGAAATCTGGAAAGAAGCTTTCTGAGAAACTGCTCTGTAATGTGTGACTTCCACTCTCAGAGTTACATCTGTATTTCGTGGATCTCTTTGCTAGCCTTATTTCTGTGGAATCTGAGAACAGATATTTCGGATCCCTTTGAAGACTATACGGCCAAAGGAAATATCCTCCGATAACAAAGAGAAAGAA
This sequence comes from Macaca mulatta, assembly GCF_049350105.2. Classification (NCBI taxonomy): domain Eukaryota; kingdom Metazoa; phylum Chordata; class Mammalia; order Primates; family Cercopithecidae; genus Macaca; species Macaca mulatta. The sequence goes on along the minus strand of NC_133422.1, from coordinate 48,762,812 downwards.
GCTTTCTGAGAAACTTCTTTGTGTTCTGTGAAATCATCTCACAGAGTTACAGCTTTCCCCTCAAGAAGCCTTTCGCTAAGACAGTTCTTGTGGAATTGGCAAAGGGATATTTGGAAGCCCATAGAGGGCTACGGTGAAAGAGGAAATATCCTCAGATGAAATCTGGAAAGAAGCTTCCTGAGAAACTGCTCTGTGATGTGTGACTTCCACTCTTAGAGTTACATCTGTATTTCGTGTATCCCTTTGCTAGCCTTATTTCTGTGGAATCTGAGAAGAGATATTTCGGATCCCTTTGAAGACTATAGGGCCAAAGGAAATATCCTCCGATAACAAAGACAAAGAAGCTTTCTGAGAAACTTCTTTGTGTTCTGTGAAATCATCTCACAGAGTTACAGCTTTCCCCTCAAGAAGCCTTTCGCTAAGACAGTTCTTGTGGAATTGGCAAAGGGATATTTGGAAGCCCATAGAGGCCTATGGTGAAAAAGAAAATATCCTCAGATGAAATCTGGAAAGAATCTTTCGGAGAAACTGCTTAGTGTTCTGTTAATTCATCTCACAGAGTTACATCTGTATTTCGTGGATCTCTTTGCTAGCCTTATTTCTGTGGAATCTGAGAACAGATATTTCGGATCCCTTTGAAGACTATAGGACCAAATGGAATATCCTCCGATAACAAAGAGAAAGAAGCTTTCTGAGAAACTTCTTTGTGTTCTGTGAAATCATCTCACAGAGTTACACCTTTCCCCTCAAGAAGCCTTTCGCGAAAACAGTTCTTGTGGAATTGGCAAAGTGATATTTGGAAGCCCATAGAGGGCTATAGTGAAAAAGGAAACATCCTCAGATGAAATCTGGAAAGAAGCTTTCTGAGAAACTGCTCTGTGATGTGTGACTTCTACTCACAGAGTTACATCTGTATTTTGTGGATCTCTTTGGTAGCCTTATTTCTGTGGAATCTGAGAGCAGATATTTCGGATCCCTTTGAAGACTATAGGGCCAAAGAAAATATCCTCCGATAACAACGAGAAAGAAGCTTTCTGAGAAACTTCTTTGTGTACTGTGAAATCATCTCACAGAGTTACAGCTTTCCCCTCAAGAAGCCTTTCGCTAAGACAGTTCTTGTGGAATTGGCAAAGTGATATTTGGAAGCCCATAGAGGGCTAAGGTGAAAAAGGAAATATCCTCAGATGAAATCTGGAAAGAAGCTTTCTGAGAAACTGCTCTGTGATGTGTGACTTCCACTCACAGAGTTACATCTGTATTTCGTGGATTTCATTGCTAGCCTTATTTCTGTGGAATCTGAGAACAGATATTTCGGATCCCTTTGAAGACTATAGGGCCAAAGGAAATATCCTCCGATAACAAAGAGAAAGAAGCTCTCTGAGAAACTTCTTTTGTTCTGTGAAATCATCACACAGAGTTACAGCTTTCCCTTCAAGAAGCCTTTCACTAAGACAGTTCTTGTGGATTGGCAAAGGGATATTTGGGAGCCCATAGAGGGCTTTGGTGAAAAAGGAAATATCCTCAGATGAAATCTGGAAAGAAGCTTTCTCAGAAACTACTTAGTGTTCTGTTAATTCATCTCACAGAGTTACATCTGTATTTCGTGGATCTCTTTGCTAGTCTTATTTCTGTGGAATCTGAGAACAGATATTTCGGATCCCTTTGAAGACTATAGGGCCAAAGGAAATATCCTCCGATAACAAAGAGAAAGAAGCTTTCTGAGAAACTTCTTTGTGTTCTGTGAAATCATCTCACAGAGTTATAGCTTTCCATTCAAGAAGCCTTTCGCTAAGACAGTTCTTGTGGAATTGGCAAAGTGATATTTGGAAGCCCATAGAGAGCTATGGAGAAAAGGGAAATATCCTCAAATGAAATCTGGAAAGAAGCTTTGTGAGAAACTGCTCTGTGATGTGTGACTTCCACTCACAGTGTTACATCTGTATTTCGTGGATCTCTTTGCTAGCCTTATTTCTGTGGAATCTGAGAACAGATATTTCGGATCCCTTTGAAGACTATAGGGCCAAAGGAAATATCCTCCGATAACAAAGAGAAAGAAGCTTTCTGAGAAACTACTTTGTGTTCTGTGAAATCATCTCACAGAGTTACAGCTTCCCCCTCAAGAAGCCTTTCGCTAAGACAGTTCTTGAGGAATTGGCAAAGGGATATTTGGAAGCCCCTAAGGGCCTATGGTGAAAAAGGAAATATCCTCAGATGAAATCTGGAAAGAAGCTTTCTGAGAAACTGCTTAGTGTTCTGTTAATTCATCTCACAGAGTTACATCTGTATTTCGTGGATCTCTTTGCTAGCCTTATTTCTGTGGAATCTGAGAACAGATATTTCGGATCCCTTTGAAGACTATAGGACCAAAGGAAATATCCTCCGATAACAAAGAGAAAGAAGCTTTCTGAGAAACTTCTTTGTGTTCTGTGAAATCATCTCAGAGAGTTACAGCTTTCCACTCAAGAAGCCTTTCGCTAAGACAGTTCTTGTGGAATTGGCAAAGTGATATTTGGAAACCAATAGAGGCCTATGGTGAAAAAGGAAATATCCTCAGATGAAATCTGGAAAGAAGCTTTCTGAGAAACTTCTCTGTCATGTGTGACTTCCACTCACAGAGTTACATCTGTATTTCTTGGATCTCTTTGCTAGACTTAATTCTGTGGAATCTGAAAACAGATAATTCGGATCCCTTTGAAGACTATAGGGCCAAAGGTAATATCCTCCGATAACAAAGAGAAAGAAGCTTTCTGAGAAACTTCTTTGTGTTCTGTGAAATCATCTCACAAAGTTACACCTTTCCCGTCAAGAAGCCTTTCGCTAAGACAGTTCTTGTGGAATTGGCAAAGTGATATTTGGAAGCCCATAGATGGCTATGGTGAAAAAGGAAATATCCTCAGATGAAATCTGGAAAGAAGCTTTCTGAGAAACTACTCTGTGATGTGTGACTTCCACTCACAGAGTTACATCTCTATTTCGTGGATCTCTTTGCTAGCCTTATTTCTGTGGAATCTGATTACAGATATTTCGGATCCCATTGAAGACTATAGGGCCAAAGGAAATATCCTCCGATAACAAAGACAAAGAAGCTTTCTGAGAAACTTCTTTGTGTTCTGTGAAATCATCTCACAGAGTTACAGCTTTCCCCTCAAGATGCCTTTCGCTAAGACAGTTCTTGTGGAATTGGCAAAGTGATATTTGGAAGCCCCTAGAGGGCTATGCTGAAAAAGAAAATATCCTCAGATGAAATCTGGAAAGAAGCTTTCTGAGAAACTGTTTAGTGTTCTGTTAATTCATCTCACAGAGTTACATCTGTATTTCGTGGATCTCTTTGCTAGCCTTATTTCTGTGGAATCTGAAAACAGATATTTCAGATCCCTTTGAAAACTATAGGGCCAAAGGAAATATCCTCCGTTAACAAAGAGAAAGAAGCTTTCTGGGAAACTTCTTTGTGTTCTGTGAAATCATCTCACAGAGTTACAGCTTTCCCCTCAAGAAGCCTTTCGCTTAGACAGTTCTTGTGGAATTGGCAAAGTGATATTTGGAAGCCCATAGAGGCCTATGGTGAAAAAGGAAATATCCTCAGATGAAATCTGGAAAGAAGCTTTCTGAGAAACTGCTCTGTGATGTGTGACTTCCACTCAAAGAGTTACATCTGTTTTTCGTGGACCTCTTTGCTAGCCTTATTTCTGTGGAATCTGAGAACAGATATTTCCGATCCCTTTGAAGACTATAGGGCCAAAGGAAATATCCTCCGATAACAAAGACAAAGAAGCTTTCTGAGAAACTTCTTTGTGTTCTGTGAAATCATCTCACAGAGTTACAGCTTTCCCCTCAAGAAGCCTTTCGCTAAGACAGTTCTTGTGGAATTGGCAAAGGGATATTTGGAAGCCCATAGAGCCGTATGGTGAAAAAGGAAATATCCTCAGATGAAATCTGGAAAGAAGCTTTCTGAGAAACTGCTTAGTGTTCTGTTAATTCATCTCACAGAGTTACATCTGTATTTCGTGGATCTCTTTGCTAGCCTTATTTCTGTGGAATCTGAGAAGAGATATTTCGGATACCTTTGAAGACTATAGGGCCAAAGGAAATATCCTCCGATAACAAAGAGAAAGAAGCTTTCTGAGAAACTTGTTTGTGTTCTGTGAAATCATCTCACAGAGATACAGCTTTCCCCTCAAGTAGCCTTTCGCTAAGACAGTTCTTGTGGAATTGGCATAGTGATATTTGGAAGCCCATAGAGGACTATGGTGAAAAAGGAAATATCCTCAGATGAAATCTGGAAAGAAGCTTTCTGAGAAACTGCTCTGTGATGTGTGACTTCCACTCACAGAGTTACATCTGTATTTCGTGGATCTCTTTGCTAGCCTTATTTCTGTGGAATGGGAGAACAGAAATTTCGGATCACTTTGAAGACTATGGGGCCAAAGGAAATATCCTCCGATAACAAAGAGAAAGAAGCTTTCTGAGAAACTTCTTTGTGTTCTGTGAAATCATCTCACAGAGTTACAACTTTCCCCTCAAGATGCCTTTCGCTAAGACAGTTCTTGTGGAATTGGCAAAGTGATATTTGGAAGCCCATAGAGGGCTATGCTGAAAAAGGAAATATACTCAGATGAAATCTGGAAAGAAGCTTTCTGAGAAACTGCTTAGTGTTCTGTTAATTCATCTCACAGAGTTACATCTGTATTTCGTGGATCTCTTTGCTAGCCTTATTTCTGTGGAATCTGAGAACAGATATTTCCGATCCCTTTGAAGACTCTAGGGCCAAAGGAAATATCCTCCGATAACAAAGAGAAAGAAGCTTTCGGAGAAACTTCTTTGTGTTCTGTGAAATCATCTCACAGAGTTAGAGCTTTCCCCTCAAGAAGCCTTTCGCTAAGACAGTTCTTGTGGAATTTGCAAAGTGATATTTGGAAGCCCATAGAGGTCTATGGTGAAAAAGGAAATATCCTCAGATGAAATCTGGAAAGAAGCTTTCTGAGAAACTGCTCTGTGATGTGTAACTTCCACTCACAGAGTTACATCTGTATTTCGTGGATCTCTTTGCTAGCCTTATTTCTGTGGAATCTGAGAACATATCTTTCGGATCCCTTTGAAGACTATAGGGCCAAAGGAAATATCCTCCGATAACCAAGAGAAAGAAGCTTTCTGAGAAACTTCTTTGTGTTCTGTGAAATCATCTCACAGAGTTACAGCTTTCCCCTCCAGAAGCCTTTCTCTAAGACAGTTCTTGTGGAATTGGCAAAGGAATATATGGAAGCCCATAGAGCCCTATGGTGAAAAAGGAAATATCCTCAGATGATATCTGGAAAGAAACTTTCTGAGAAACTGCTTAGTGTTCTGTTAATTCATCTCACAGGGTTACATCTGTATTTCGTGGATCTCTTTGCTAGCCTTATTTCTCTGGAATCTGAGAATAGATATTTCGGATCCCTTTGATGACTATAGGGCCAAAGGAAATATCCTCCGATAACAAAGAGAAAGAAGCTTTCTGAGAAACTTCTTTGTGTTCTGTGAAATCATCTCACAGAGTTACAGCTTTCCCCTCAAGAAGCCTTTCGCTAAGACAGTTCTTGTGGAATTGGCAAAGGGATATTTGGAAGCCCATAGAGGCCTATGGTGAAAAAGGAAATATCCTCAGATGAAATCTGGAAAGAAGCTTTCTGAGAAACTGCTCTGTGATGTGTGACTTCTACTCACAGAGTTACATCTGTATTTCGTGGATCTCTTTGCTAGCCTTATTTCTGTGGAATCTGAGAACAGATATTTCAGATCCCTTTGAAAACTATAGGGCCAAAGGAAATATCCTCCGATAACAAAGAGAAAGAAGCTTTCTGAGACACATCTTTGTGTTCTGTGAAATCATCTCACAGAGTTACAGCTTTCCCCTCAAGAAGCCTTTCGTTACGACAGTTCTTGTGGAATTGGCATTGTGATATTTGGAAGCCCTTAGAGGGCTACGGTGAAATAGGAAATATCCTCAGATGAAATCTGGAAAGAAGCTTTCTGAGAAACTACTCTGTGATGTGTGACTTCCACTCACAGAGTTACATCTGTATTTCGTGGATCTCTTTGCTAGCCTTCTTTCTGTGGAATCTGAGAACAGATATTTCGGATCCCTTTGAAGACTATAGGGCCAAGGGAAATATCCTCCGATAACAAAGAGAAAGAAGCTTTCTGAGAAACTTCTTTGTGTTCTGTGAAATCATCTCACAGAGTTACACCTTTCCCCTCAAGAAGCCTTTCGCGAAAACAGTTCTTGTGGAATTGGCAAAGTGATATTTGGAAGCCCATAGAAGGCTATAGTGAAAAAGGAAACATCCTCAGATGAAATCTGGAAAGAAGCTTTCTGAGAAACTGCTCTGTGATGTGTGAGTTCTACTCACAGAGTTACATCTGTATTTTGTGGATCTCTTTGGTAGCCTTATTTCTGTGGAATCTGAGAGCAGATATTTCGGATCCCTTTGAAGACTATAGGGCCAAAGAAAATATCCTCCGATAACAAAGAGAAAGAAGCTTTCTGAGAAACTTCTTTGTGTACTGTGAAATCATCTCACAGAGTTACAGCTTTCCCCTCAAGAAGCCTTTCGCTAAGACACTTCTTGTGGAATTGGCAAAGTGATATTTTGAAGCCCATAGAGGGCTAAGGTGAAAAAGGAAATATCCTCAGATGAAACCTGGAAAGAAGCTTTCTGAGAAACTGCTCTGTGATGTGTGACTTCTACTCACAGAGTTACATCTGTATTTCATGGATCTCTTTGCTAGCCTTATTTCTGTGGAATCTGAGAACAGATATTTCAGATCCCTTTGAAAACTATAGGGCCAAAGGAAATATCCTCCGATAACAAAGAGAAAGAAGCTTTCTGAGACACATCTTTGTGCTCTGTGAAATCATCTCACAGAGTTACAGCTGTCCCCTCAAGAAGCCTTTCGCTACGACAGTTCTTGTGGAATTGGCATTGTGATATTTGGAAGCCCATAGAGGGCTACGGTGAAAAAGGAAATATCCTCAGATGAAATCTGGAAAGAAGCTTTCTGAGAAACTACTCTGTGATGTGTGACTTCCACTCACAGAGTTACATCTGTATTTCGTGGATCTCTTTGCTAGCCTTCTTTCTGTGGAATCTGAGAACAGATATTTCGGATCTCTTTGAAGACTATAGGGCCAAAGTAAATATCCTCCGATAACAAAGAGAAAGAAGCTTTCTGAGAAACTTCTTTGTGTTCTGTGAAATCATCTCACAGAGTTACAGCTTTCCCCTCAAGAAGCCTTTCACTAAGACAGTTCTTGAGGAATTGGCAAAGGGATATTTGGAAGCCCCTAGAGGCCTATGGTGAAAAAGGAAAAATCCTCAGATGAAATCTGGAAAGAAGCTTTCTGAGAAACTGCTTAGTGTTCTGTTAATTCATCTCACAGAGTTACATCTGTATTTCGTGGATCTCTTTGCTAGCCTTATTTCTGTGGAATCTGAGAACAGATATTTCGGATTCCTTTGAAGACTATAGGGCCAAAGGAAATATGCTCCGATAACAAAGAGAAAGAAGCTTTCGGAGAAACTTCTTTGTGTTCTGTGAAATCATCTCATAGATTACAGCTTTCCCCTCAAGAAGCCTTTCGCTAAGACAGTTCTTGTGGAATTGGCAAAGCGATATTTGGAAGCCCATAGAGGACTATGATGAAAAAGGAAATATCTTCAGATGAAATCTGGAAAGAAGCTTTCTGAGAAACTGCTTAGTGTTCTGTTAATTTATCTCACAGAGTTACATCTGTATTTCGTGGATCTCTTTGCTAGCCTTATTTCTGTGGAATCTGAGAACAGATATTTCAGATCCCTTTGAAGACTATAGGGCCAAAGGAAATATCCTCCGATAACAAAGAGAAAGAAGCTTTCGGAGAAACTTCTTTGTGTTCTGTGAAATCATCTCACAGAGTTACAGCTTTCCCCGCAAGAAGCCTTTCGCTAAGACAGTTCTTGTGGAATTGGCAAAGGGATATTTGGAAGCCCTTAGAGGGCTATGGTAAAAGAGGAAATATCGTCAGATGAAATCTGGAAAGAAGCTTTCTGAGAAATTGCTCTGTAATGTGTGACCTCCACTCTCAGAGTTACATCTGTATTTCGTGGATCTCTTTGCTAGCCTTATTTCTGTGGAATCTGAGAACAGATATTTCGGATCCCTTTGAAGACTATAGGGCCAAAGGAAATATCCTCCGATAACAAAGACAAAGGAGCTTTCTGAGAAACTTCTTTGTATTCTGTGAAATCATCTCACAGAGTTACAGCTTTCCCCTCAAGAAGCCTTTCGCTAAGACAGTTCTTGTGGAATTGGCAAAGGGATATTTGGGAGCCCTTGGAGGCCTATGGTGAAAAAGGAAATATCCTCAGATGAAATCTGGAAAGAAGCTTTCTGAGAAACTGCTTAGTGTTCTGTTAATTCATCTCACAGAGTTACATCTGTATTTCGTGGATCTCTTTGCTAGCCTTATTTCTGTGGAATCTGAGAACAGATATTTCGGATCCCTTTGAAGACTATAGGGCCAAAGGAAATATCCTCCGATAACAAAGACAAAGAAGCTTTCTGAGAAACTTCTTTGTGTTCTGTGAAATCATCTCACAGAGTTACAGCTATCCCCTCAAGAAGCCTTTCGCTAAGACAGTTCTTGTGGAATTGGCAAAGTGATATTTGGAAGCCCATAGAGGCCTATGGTGAAAAAGGAAATATCCTCAGATGAAATCTGGAAAGAATCTTTCGGAGAAACTGCTTAGTGTTCTGTTAATTCATCTCACAGAGTTAAATCTGTATTTCGTGGATCTCTTTGCTAGCCTTATTTCTGTGGAATCTGAGAACAGATATTTCGGATCCCTTTGAAGAGTATAGGACCAAAGGAAATATCCTCCGATAACAAAGAGAAAGAAGCTTTCTGAGAAACTTCTTTGTGTTCTGTGAAATCATCTCACAGAGTTACAGCTTTCCCCTCAAGAAGCCTTTCGCTAAGACAGTTCTTGTGGAATTGGCAAAGGGATATTTGGAAGCCCATTGAGGCCTATGGTGAAAAAGGAAATATCCTCAGATGAAATCTGGAAAGAAGCTTTCTGAGAAACTGCTTAGTGTTCTGTTAATTCATCTCACAGAGTTCCATCTGTATTTCGTGGATCTCTTTGCTAGCCTTATTTCTGTGGAATCTGAGAACAGATATTTCGGATCCCTTTGAAGACTATAGGGCCCAAGGAAATATCCTCCGATAACAAAGAGAAAGAAGATTTCGGAGAAACTTCTTTGTGTTCTGTGAAATCATTTCACAGAGTTACACCTTTCCCCTCAAGAAGCCTTTCGCGAAAACAGTTCTTGTGGAATTGGCAAAGTGATATTTGGAAGCCCATACAGGGCTATAGTGAAAAAGGAAACATCCTCAGATGAAATCTGGAAAGAAGCTTTCTGAGAAACTGCTCTGTGATGTGTGACTTCTACTCACAGAGTTACATCTGTATTTTGTGGGTCTCTTTGGTAGCCTTATTTCTGTGGAATCTGAGAGCAGATATTTCGGATCCCTTTGAAGACTATAGGGCCAAAGAAAATATCCTCCGATAACAAAGAGAAAGAAGCTTTCTGAGAAACTTCTTTGTGTACTGTGATATCATCTCACAGAGTTACAGCTTTCCACTAAAGAAGCCTTTCGCTAAGACAGTTCTTGTGGAATTGGCAAAGTGATATTTTGAAGCCCATAGAGGGCTAAGGTGAAAAAGGAAATATCCTCAGATGAAATCTGGAAAGAAGCTTTCTGAGAAACTGCTCTGTGATGTGTGACTTCTACTCACAGAGTTACATCTGTATTTCGTGGATCTCTTTGCTAGCCTTATTACTGTGGAATCTGAGAACAGATATTTCCGATCCCTTTGAAGACTATGGGGCCAAAGGAAATATCCTCCGATAACAAAGAGAAAGAAGCTTTCGGAGAAACTTCTTTGTGTTCTGTGAAATCATCTCACAGAGTTACAGCTTTCCCCTCAAGAAGCCTTTCGCTAAGACAGTTCTTGTGGAATTGGCAAAGGGATATTTGGAAGCCCATAGAGGGCTACGGTGAAAGAGGAAATATCCTCAGATGAAATCTGGAAAGAAGCTTCCTGAGAAACTGCTCTGTGATGTGTGACTTCCACTCTCAGAGTTACATCTGTATTTCGTGGATCTCTTTGCTAGCCTTATTTCTGTGGAATCTGAGAAGAGATATTTCGGATCCCTTTGAAGACTATAGGGCCAAAGGAAATATCCTCCGATAACAAAGACAAAGAACATTTCTGAGAAACTTCTTTGTATTCTGTGAAATCATCTCACAGAGTTACAGCTTTCCCCTCAAGAAGCCTTTCGCTAAGACAGTTCTTGTGGAATTGGCAAAGGGATATTTGGGAGCCCTTGGAGGCCTATGGTGAAAAAGGAAATATCCTCAGAGGAAATCTGGAAAGAAGCTTTCTGAGAAACTGCTTAGTGTTCTGTTAATTCATCTCACAGAGTTACATCTGTATTTCGTGGATCTCTTTGCTAGCCTTATTTCTGTGGAATCTGAGAACAGATATTTCGGATCCCTTTGAAGACTATAGGGCCAAAGGAAATATCCTCCGATAACAAAGACAAAGAAGCTTTCTGAGAAACTTCTTTGTGTTCTGTGAAATCATCTCACAGAGTTACAGCTTTCCCCTCAAGAAGCCTTTCGCTAAGACAGTTCTTGTGGAATTGGCAAAGGGATATTTGGAAGCCGATAGAGGCCTATGGTGAAAAAGGAAATATCCTCAGATGAAATCTGGAAAGAATCTTTCGGAGAAACTGCTTAGTGTTCTGTTAATTCATCTCACAGAGTTACATCTGTATTTCGTGGATCTCTTTGCTAGCCTTATTTCTGTGGAATCTGAGAACAGATATTTCGGATCCCTTTGAAGACTATAGGACCAAATGGAATATCCTCCGATAACAAAGAGAAAGAAGCTTTCTGAGAAACTTCTTTGTGTTCTGTGAAATCATCTCACAGAGTTACAGCTTTCCCCTCAAGAAGCCTTTCGCTAAGACAGTTCTTGTGGAATTGGCAAAGGGATATTTGGAAGCCCATTGAGGCCTATGGTGAAAAAGGAAATATCCTCAGATGAAATCTTGAAAGAAGCCTTCTGAGAAACTGCTTAGTGTTCTGTTAATTCATCTCACAGAGTTACATCTGTATTTCGTGGATCTCTTTGCTAGCCTTATTTCTGTGGAATCTGAGAACAGATATTTCGGATCCCTTTGAAGACTATAGGGCCAAAGAAAATATCCTCCGATAACAACGAGAAAGAAGCTTTCTGAGAAACTTCTTTGTGTACTGTGAAATCATCTCACAGAGTTACAGCTTTCCCCTCAAGAAGCCTTTCGCTAAGACAGTTCTTGTGGAATTGGCAAAGTGATATTTGGAAGCCCATAGAGGGCTAAGGTGAAAAAGGAAATATCCTCAGATGAAATCTGGAAAGAAGCTTTCTGAGAAACTGCTCTGTGATGTGTGACTTCCACTCACAGAGTTACATCTGTATTTCGTGGATTTCATTGCTAGCCTTATTTCTGTGGAATCTGAGAACAGATATTTCGGATCCCTTTGAAGACTATAGGGCCAAAGGAAATATCCTCCGATAACAAAGAGAAAGAAGCTCTCTGAGAAACTTCTTTTGTTCTGTGAAATCATCACACAGAGTTACAGCTTTCCCTTCAAGAAGCCTTTCACTAAGACAGTTCTTGTGGATTGGCAAAGGGATATTTGGGAGCCCATAGAGGGCTATGGTGAAAAAGGAAATATCCTCAGATGAAATCTGGAAAGAAGCTTTCTCAGAAACTACTTAGTGTTCTGTTAATTCATCTCACAGAGTTACATCTGTATTTCGTGGATCTCTTTGCTAGTCTTATTTCTGTGGAATCTGAGAACAGATATTTCGGATCCCTTTGAAGACTTTAGGGCCAAAGGAAATATCCTCCGATAACAAAGAGAAAGAAGCTTTCTGAGAAACTTCTTTGTGTTCTGTGAAATCATGTCACAGAGTTATAGCTTTCCCCTCAAGAAGCCTTTCGCTAAGACAGTTCTTGTGGAATTGGCAAAGTGATATTTAGAAGCCCATAGAGAGCTATGGAGAAAAGGGAAATATCCTCAAATGAAATCTGGAAAGAAGCTTTGTGAGAATCTGCTCTGTGATGTGTGACTTCCACTCACAGTGTTACATCTGTATTTCGTGGATCTCTTTGCTAGCCTTATTTCTGTGGAATCTGAGAACAGATATTTCGGATCCCTTTGAAGACTATAGGGCCAAAGGAAATATCCTCCGATAACAAAGAGAAAGAAGCTTTCTGAGAAACTTCTTTGTGTTCTGTGAAATCATCTCACAGAGTTACAGCTTCCCCCTCAAGAAGCCTTTCGCTAAGACAGTTCTTGAGGAATTGGCAAAGGGATATTTGGAAGCCCCTAAGGGCCTATGGTGAAAAAGGAAATATCCTCAGATGAAATCTGGAAAGAAGCTTTCTGAGAAACTGCTTAGTGTTCTGTTAATTCATCTCACAGAGTTACATCCGTATTTCGTGGATCTCTTTGCTAGCCTTATTTCTGTGGAATCTGAGAACAGATATTTCGGATCCCTTTGAAGACTATAGGACCAAAGAAAATATCCTCCGATAACAAAGAGAAAGAAGCTTTCTGAGAAACTTCTTTGTGTTCTGTGAAATCATCTCAGAGAGTTACAGCTTTCCCCTCAAGAAGCCTTTCGCTAAGACAGTTCTTGTGGAATTGGCAAAGTGATATTTGGAAACCAATAGAGGCCTATGGTGAAAAAGGAAATATCCTCAGATGAAATCTGGAAAGAAGCTTTCTGAGAAACTTCTCTGTCATGTGTGACTTCCACTCACAGAGTTACATCTGTATTTCTTGGTTCTCTTTGCTAGACTTAATTCTGTGGAATCTGAAAACAGATAATTCGGATCCCTTTGAAGACTATAGGGCCAAAGGTAATATCCTCCGATAACAAAGAGAAAGAAGCTTTCTGAGAAACTTCTTTCTGTTCTGTGAAATCATCTCACACAGTTACAGCTTTCCCCTCAAGAAGCCTTTCGCTAAGACAGTTCTTGTGGAATTGGCAAAGTGATATTTGGAAGCCCATAGATGGCTATGGTGAAAAAGGAAATATCCTCAGATGAAATCTGGAAAGAAGCTTTCTGAGAAACTGCTTAGTGTTCTGTTAATTCATCTCACAGAGTTATATGTGTATTTCGTGGTTCTCTTTGCTAGCCTTATTTCTGTGGAATCTGAGAATAGATATTTCGGATCACTTTGAAGACTATGGGGCCAAAGGAAATATCCTCCTATAACAAAGAGAAAGAAGCTTTCTGAGAAACTTCTTTGTGTTCTGTGAAATCATCTCACAGAGTTACAGCTTTCCCCTCAAGAAGCCTTTCGCTAAGACAGTTCTTGTGGAATTGGCAAAGGGATATTTGGAAGCCCATAGGGGGCTATGGAGAAAAAGGAAATATCCTGCGATGAAATCTGGAAAGAAGCTTTCTGAGAAACTGCTTAGTGTTCTGTTAATTCATCTCACAGAGTTACATCTGTATTTCGTGGATCTCTTTGCCAGCCTTATTTCTGTGGAATCTGAGAACAGATATTTCGGATCCCTTTGAAGACTATAGGGCCAAAGGAAATATCCTCCGATAACAAAGAGAAAGAAGCTTTCTGAGAAACTTCTTTGTGTTCTGTGAAATCATCTCACAGATTTACAGCTTTCCCCTCAAGAAGCCTTTCGCTAAGACAGTTCTTGTGGAATTGGCAAAGTGATATTTGGAAGACCATAGAGGGCTATGGTGAAAAAGGAAATATCCTCAGATAAAATCTGGAAAGAAGCTTTCTGAGAAACTGGTTAGTGTTCTGTTAATTCATCTCACAGAGTTACATCTGTATTTCGTCGATCTCTTTGCTAGCTTTATTTCTGTGGAATCGGAGAACAGATATTTCGGATCACTTTGAAGACTATGGGGCCAAAGGAAATATCCTCCGACAACAAAGAGAAAGAAGCTTTCTGAGAAAGTTCTTTGTGTTCTGTGAAATCATCTCACAGAGTTACAGCTTTCCCCTAAAGAAGCCTTTCGCTAAGACAGTTCTTGTGGAATTGGCAAAGGGATATTTGGAAGCCCATAGAGGGCTATGTTGAAAAAGGAAATATCCTCAGATGAAATCTGGAAAGAAGCTTTCTGAGAAACTGCTCTGTCATGTGTGACTTCCACTCACAGAGTTACATCAGTATTTCTTTGGATCTCTTTGCTAGCCTTATTTCTGTGGAATCTGAGAACAGATATTTCGGATCCCTTTGAAGACTATAGGGCCAAAGGAAATATCCTCCGATAACAAAGAGAAAGAAGCTTTCTGAGAAACTTCTTTGTGTTCTGTGAAATCACCTCACAGAGTTACAGCTTTCCCCTCAAGAAGCCTTTCGCTAAGACAGTTCTTGTGGAATTAGCAAAGTGATATTTGGAGGCCCATAGAGGGCTATGGTGAAAAAGGAAATATCCTCAGATGAAATCTGGAAAGAAGCTTTCTGAGAAACTGCTTAGTGTTCTGTTAATTCATCTCACAAAGTTACATCTGTATTTCGTGGATCTCTTTGCTAGCCTTATTTCTGTGGAATCTGAGAACAGATATTTCGGATCCCTTTGAAGACTATAGGGCCAAAGGAAATATCCTCCGATAACAAAGAGAAAGAAGCTTTCGGAGAAACTTCTTTGTCTTCTGTGAAATCATCTCACAGAGTTACAGCTTTCCCCTAAAGAAGCCTTTCGCTAAGACAGTTCTTGTGGAATTGGCAAAGTGATATTTGGAAGCCCATAGAGGGCTAGGTTGAAAAATGAAATATCCTCAGATGAAATCTGGAAAGAAGCTTTCTGAGAAACTGCTCTGTCATGTGTGACTTCCACTCACAGAGTTACATCTGTATTTGGTTGGATCTCTTTGCTAGCCTTATTTCTGTGGAATCTGAGAACAGATATTTCGGATCCCTTTGAAGACTATAGGGCCAAAGGAAATATCCTCCGATAACAAAGAGAAAGAAGCTTTCTGAGAAACTTCTTTGTGTTCTGTGAAATCATCTCACAGAGTTACAGCTTTCCCCTCAAGAAGCCTTTCGCTAAGACAGTTCTTGTGGAATTGGCAAAGTGATATTTGGAAGCCCATAGAGGGCTATGGTGAAAAAGGAAATATCCTCAGATGAAATCTGGAAAGAAGCTTTCTGAGAAACTGGTTAGTGTTCTGTTAATTCATCTCACAAAGTTACATCTGTATTTCGTCGATCTCTTTGCTAGCCTTATTTCTGTGGAATCTGAGAACAGATCTTTCGGATCCCTTTGAAGACTATAGGGCCAAAGGAAATATCCTCCGATAACCAAGAGAAAGAAGCTTTCTGAGAAACTTCTTTGTGTTCTGTGAAATCATCTCACAGAGTTACAGCTTTCCCCTCCAGAACCCTTTCGCTAAACAGTTCTTGTGGAATTGGCAAAGGAATATATGGAAGCCCATAGAGCCCTATGGTGAAAAAGGAAATATCCTCAGATGAAATCTGGAAAGAAACTTTCTGAGAAACTGCTTAGTGTTCTGTTAATTCATCTCACAGAGTTACATCTGTATTTCGTGGATCTCTTTGCTAGCCTTATTTCTCTGGAATCTGAGAATAGATATTTCGGATCCGTTTGATGACTATAGGGCCAAAGGAAATATCCTCCGATAACAAAGAGAAAGAAGCTTTCTGAGAAACTTCTTTGTGTTCTGTGAAATCATCTCACAGAGTTACAGCTTTCCCCTCAAGAAGCCTTTCGCTAAGACAGTTCTTGTGGAATTGGCAAAGGGATATTTGGAAGCCCATAGAGGCCTATGGTGAAAAAGGAAATATCGTCAGATGAAATCTGGAAAGAAGCTTTCTGAGAAACTGCTCTGTGATGTGTGACTTCTACTCACAGAGTTACATCTGTATTTCGTGGATCTCTTTGCTAGCCTTATTTCTGTGGAATCTGAGAACAGATATTTCAGATCCCTTTGAAAACTATAGGGCCAAAGGAAATATCCTCCGATAACAAAGAGAAAGAAGCTTTCTGAGACACATTTTTGTGTTCTGTGAAATCATCTCACAGAGTTACAGCTTTCCCCTCAAGAAGCCTTTCGCTACGACAGTTCTTGTGGAATTGGCATTGTGATATTTGGAAGCCCTTAGACGGCTACGGTGAAATAGGAAATATCCTCAGATGAAATCTGGAAAGAAGCTTTCTGAGAAACTACTCTGTGATGTGTGACTTCCACTCACAGAGTTACATCTGTATTTCGTGGATCTCTTTGCTAGCCTTCTTTCTGTGGAATCTGAGAACAGATATTTCGGATCCCTTTGAAGACTATAGGGCCAAGGGAAATATCCTCCGATAACAAAGAGAAAGAAGCTTCCTGAGAAACTTCTTTGTGTTCTGTGAAATCATCTCACAGAGTTACAGCTTTCCCCTAAAGAAGCCTTTCGCTAAGACAGTTCTTGAGGAATTGGCAAAGGGATATTTGGAAGCCCCTAGAGGCCTATGGTGAAAAAGGAAAAATCCTCAGATGAAATCTGGAAAGAAGCTTTCTGAGAAACTGCTTAGTGTTCTGTTAATTCATCTCACAGAGTTACAGCTGTATTTCGTGGATCTCTTTGCTAGCCTTCTTTCTGTGGAATCTGAGAACAGATATTTCGGATCCCTTTGAAGACTATAGGGCCAAAGGAAATATCCTCCGATAACAAAGAGAAAGAAGCTTTCGGAGAAACTTCTTTGTGTTCTGTGAAATCATCTCATAGATTACAGCTTTCCCCCTCAAGAAGCCTTTCGCTAAGACAGTTCTTTTGGAATTGGCAAAGCGACATTTGGAAGCCCATAGAGGACTATGATGAAAAAGGAAATATCCTCAGATGAAATCTGCAAAGAAGCTTTCTGAGAAACTGCTTAGTGTTCTGTTAATTCATCTCACAGAGTTACATCTGTATTTCGTGGATCTCTTTGCTAGCCTTCTTTCTGTGGAATCTGAGAACAGATATTTCCGATCCCTTTGAAGACTATAGGGCCAAAGGAAATATCCTCCGATAACAAAGAGAAAGAAGCTTTCTGAGAAACTTCTTTGTGTTCTGTGAAATCATCTCACAGAGTTACAGCTTTCCCCTCAAGAAGCCTTTCGCTAAGACAGCTCTTGTGGAATTGGCAAAGGGATATTTGGAAGCCCGTAGAGGGCTATGGTGAAAGAGGAAATATCCTCAGATGAAATCTGGAAAGAAGCTTTCTGAGAAACTGCTCTGTAATGTGTGACTTCCACTCTCAGAGTTACATCTGTATTTCGTGGATCTCTTTGCTAGCCTTATTTCTGTGGAATCTGAGAACAGATATTTCGGATCCCTTTGAAGACTATAGGGCCAAAGGAAATATCCTCCGATAACAAAGACAAAGAAGCTTTCTGAGAAACTTCTTTGTATTCTGTGATATCATCTCACAGAGTTACAGCTTTCCCCTCAAGAAGCCTTTCACTAAGACAGTTCTTGAGGAATTGGCAAAGGGATATTTGGAAGCCCCTAGAGGCCTATGGTGAAAAAGGAAAAATCCTCAGATGAAATCTGGAAAGAAGCTTTCTGAGAAACTGCTTAGTGTTCTGTTAATTCATCTCACAGAGTTACATCTGTATTTCGTGGATCTCTTTGCTAGCCTTATTTCTGTGGAATCTGAGAACAGATATTTCGGATCCCTTTGAAGACTATAGGGCCAAAGGAAATATGCTCCGATAACAAAGAGAAAGAAGCTTTCGGAGAAACTTCTTTGTGTTCTGTGAAATCATCTCATAGATTACAGCTTTCCCCTCAAGAAGCCTTTCGCTAAGACAGTTCTTGTGGAATTGGCAAAGCGATATTTGGAAGACCATAGAGGGCTATGATGAAAAAGGAAATATCCTCAGATGAAATCTGGAAAGAAGCTTTCTGAGAAACTGCTTTGTGTTCTGTTAATTCATCTCACAGAGTTACATCTGTATTCCGTGGATCTCTTTGCTAGCCTTATTTCTGTGGAATCTGAGAACAGATATTTCAGATCCCTTTGAAGACTATAAGGCCAAAGGAAATATCCTCCGATAACAAAGAGAAAGAAGCTTTCGGAGAAACTTCTTTGTGTTCTGTGAAATCATCTCACAGAGTTACAGCTTTCCCCTCAAGAAGCCTTTCGCTAAGACAGTTCTTCTGGAATTGGCAAAGGGATATTTGGAAGCCCATAGAGGGCTATGGTAAAAGAGGAAATATCCTCAGATGAAATCTGGAAAGAAGCTTTCTGAGAAACTGCTCTGTACTGTGTGACTTCCACTCTCAGAGTTACATCTGTATTTCGTGGATCTCTTTGCTAGCCTTATTTCTGTGGAATCTGAGAACAGATATTTCGGATCCCTTTGAAGACTATAGGGCCTAAGGAAATATCCTCCGATAACAAAGACAAAGAAGCTTTCTGAGAAACTTCTTTGTGTTCTGTGAAATCATCTCACAGAGTTACAGCTTTCCCCTCAAGAAGCCTTTCGCTAAGACAGTTCTTGTGCAATTGGCAAAGGGATATTTGGAAGCCCATAGAGGCCTATGGTGAAAAAGGAAATATCCTCAGATGAAATCTGGAAAGAATCTTTCGGAGAAACTGCTTAGTGTTCTGTTAATTCATCTCACAGAGTTAAATCTGTATTTCGTGGATCTCTTTGCTAGCCTTATTTCTGTGGAATCTGAGAACAGATATTTCGGATCCCTTTGAAGACTATAGGACCAAAGGAAATATCCTCCGATAACAAAGAGAAAGAAGCTTTCTGAGAAACTTCTTTGTGTTCTGTGAAATCATCTCACAGAGTTACAGCTTTCCCCTCAAGAAGCCTTTCGCTAAGACAGTTCTTGTGGAATTGGCAAAGGGATATTTGGGAGCCCATTGAGGCCTATGGTGAAAAAGGAAATATCCTCAGATGAAATCTGGAAAGAAGCTTTCTGAGAAACTGCTTAGTGTTCTGTTAATTCATCTCACAGAGTTACATCTGTATTTCGTGGATCTCTTTGCTAGCCTTATTTCTGTGGAATCTGAGAACAGATATTTCGGATCCCTTTGAAGACTATAGGGCCCAAGGAAATATCCTCCGATAACAAAGAGAAAGAAGCTTTCGGAGAAACTTCTTTGTGTTCTGTGAAATCATCTCACAGAGTTACACCTTTCCCCTCAAGAAGCCTTTCGCGAAAACAGTTCTTGTGGAATTGGCAAAGTGATATTTGGAAGCCCATACAGGGCTATAGTGAAAAAGGAAACATCCTCAGATGAAATCTGGAAAGAAGCTTTCTGAGAAACTGCTCTGTGATGTGTGACTTCTACTCACAGAGTTACATCTGTATTTTGTGGATCTCTTTGGTAGCCTTATTTCTGTGGAATCTGAGAGCAGATATTTCGGATCCCTTTGAAGACTATAGGGCCAAAGAAAATATCCTCCGATAACAAAGAGAAAGAAGCTTTCTGAGAAACTTCTTTGTGTACTGTGAAATCATCTCACAGAGTTACAGCTTTCCACTAAAGAAGCCTTTCGCTAAGACAGTTCTTGTGGAATTGGCAAAGTGATATTTTGAAGCCCATAGAGGGCTAAGGTGAAAAAGGAAATATCCTCAGATGAAATCTGGAAAGAAGCTTTCTGAGAAACTGCTATGTGATGTGTGACTTCTACTCACAGAGTTACATCTGTATTTCGTGGATCTCTTTGCTAGCCTTATTTCTGTGGAATCTGAGAACAGATATTTCCGATCCCTTTGAAGACTATAGGGCCAAAGGAAATATCCTCCGATAACAAAGACAAAGAACCTTTCTGAGAAACTTCTTTGTATTCTGTGAAATCATCTCACAGAGTTACAGCTTTCCCCTCAAGAAGCCTTTCGCTAAGACAGTTCTTGTGGAATTGGAAAAGGGATATTTGGGAGCCCTTGGAGGCCTATGGTGAAAAAGGAAATATCCTCAGAGGAAATCTGGAAAGAAGCTTTCTGAGAAACTGCTTAGTGTTCTGTTAATTCATCTCACAGAGTTACATCTGTATTTCGTGGATCTCTTTGCTAGCCTTATTTCTGTGGAATCTGAGAACAGATATTTCGGATCCCTTTGAAGACTATAGGGCCAAAGGAAATATCCTCCGATAACAAAGACAAAGAAGCTTTCTGAGAAACTTCTTTGTGTTCTGTGAAATCATCTCACAGAGTTACAGCTTTCCCCTCAAGAAGCCTTTCGCTAAGACAGTTCTTGTGGAATTGGCAAAGGGATATTTGGAAGCCCATAGAGGCCTATGGTGAAAAAGGAAAAATCCTCAGATGAAATCTGGAAAGAATCTTTCGGAGAAACTGCTTAGTGTTCTGTTAATTCATCTCACAGAGTTACATCTGTATTTCGTGGATCTCTTTGGTAGCCTTATTTCTGTGGAATCTGAGAACAGATATTTCGGATCCCTTTGAAGACTATAGGACCAAATGGAATATCCTCCGATAACAAAGAGAAAGAAGCTTTCTGAGAAACTTCTTTGTGTTCTGTGAAATCATCTCACAGAGTTACAGCTTTCCCCTCAAGAAGCCTTTCGCTAAGACAGTTCTTGTGGAATTGGCAAAGGGATATTTGGAAGCCCATTGAGGCCTATGCTGAAAAAGGAAATATCCTCAGATGAAATCTTGAAAGAAGCTTTCTGAGAAACTGCTTAGTGTTCTGTTAATTCATCTCACAGAGTTACCTCTGTATTTCGTGGATCTCTTTGCTAGCCTTATTTCTGTGGAATCTGAGAACAGATATTTCGGATCCCTTTGAAGACTATAGGGCTCAAGGAAATATCCTCCGATAACAAAGAGAAAGAAGCTTTCGGAGAAACTTCTTTGTGTTCTGTGAAATCATCTCACAGAGTTACACCTTTCCCCTCAAGAAGCCTTTCGCGAAAACAGTTCTTGTGGAATTGGCAAAGTGATATTTGGAAGCCCATAGAGGGCTATAGTGAAAAAGGAAACATCCTCAGATGAAATCTGGAAAGAAGCTTTCTGAGAAACTGCTCTGTGATGTGTGACTTCTACTCACAGAGTTACATCTGTATTTTGTGGATCTCTTAGCCTTATTTCTGTGGAATCTGAGAGCAGATATTTCGGATCCCTTTGAAGACTATAGGGCCAAAGGAAATATCCTCCGATAACAAAGAGAAAGAAGCTTTCTGAGAAACTTCTTTGTGTTCTGTGAAATCATCTCACAGAGTTATAGCTTTCCCCTCAAGAAGCCTTTCGCTAAGACAGTTCTTGTGGAATTGGCAAAGTGATATTTGGAAGCCCATAGAGAGCTATGGAGAAAAGGGAAATATCCTCAAATGAAATCTGGAAAGAAGCTTTGTGAGAAACTGCTCTGTGATGTGTGACTTCCACTCACAGTGTTACATCTGTATTTCGTGGATCTCTTTGCTAGCCTTATTTCTTTGGAATCTGAGAACAGATATTTCGGATCCCTTTGAAGACTATAGGGCCAAAGGAAATATCCTCCGATAACAAAGAGAAAGAAGCTTTCTGAGAAACTTCTTTGTGTTCTGTGAAATCATCTCACAGAGTTACAGCTTTCCCCTCAAGAAGCCTTTCGCTAAGACAGTTCTTGAGGAATTGGCAAAGGGATATTTGGAAGCCCCTAAGGGCCTATGGTGAAAAAGGAAATATCCTCAGATGAAATCTGGAAAGAAGCTTTCTGAGAAACTGCTTAGTGTTCTGTTAATTCATCTCACAGAGTTACATCTGTATTTCGTGGATCTCTTTGCTAGCCTTATTTCTGTGGAATCTGAGAACAGATATTTCGGATCCCTTTGAAGACTATAGGACCAAAGGAAATATCCTCCGATAACAAAGAGAAAGAAGCTTTCTGAGAAACTTCTTTGTGTTCTGTGAAATCATCTCAGAGAGTTACAGCTTTCCCCTCAAGAAGCCTTTCGCTAAGACAGTTCTTGTGGAATTGGCAAAGTGATATTTGGAAGCCCATAGAGGCCTATGGTGAAAAAGGAAATATCCTCAGATGAAATCTGGAAAGAAGCTTTCTGAGAAACTTCTCTGTCATGTGTGACTTCCACTCACAGAGTTACATCTGTATTTCTTGGATCTCTTTGCTAGAGTTAATTCTGTGGAATCTGAAAACAGATAATTCGGATCCCTTTGAAGACTATAGGGCCAAAGGAAATATCCTCCGATAACAAAGAGAAAGAAGCTTTCTGAGAAACTTCTTTGTATTCTGTGAAATCATCTCACAGAGTTACAGCTTTCCCCTCAAGAAGCCTTTCGCTAAGACAGTTCTTGTGGAATTGGCAAAGTGATATTTGGAAGCCCATAGATGGCTATGGTGAAAAAGGAAATATCCTCAGATGAAATCTGGAAAGAAGCTTTCTGAGAAACTGCTTAGTGTTCTGTTAATTCATCTCACAGAGTTATATGTGTATTTCGTGGTTCTCTTTGCTAGCCTTATTTCTGTGGAATCTGAGAATAGATATTTCGGATCACTTTGAAGACTATGGGGCCAAAGGAAATATCCTCCTATAACAAAGAGAAAGAAGCTTTCTGAGAAACTTCTTTGTGTTCTGTGAAATCATCTCACAGAGTTACAGCTTTCCCCTCAAGAAGCCTTTCGCTAAGACAGTTCTTGTGGAATTGGCAAAGTGATATTTGGAAGCCCATAGGGGGCTATGGAGAAAAAGGA
Source organism: Macaca mulatta (assembly GCF_049350105.2). Classification (NCBI taxonomy): domain Eukaryota; kingdom Metazoa; phylum Chordata; class Mammalia; order Primates; family Cercopithecidae; genus Macaca; species Macaca mulatta. The sequence continues at coordinate 48,740,039 of NC_133422.1, read as the reverse complement.
AATATCCTGCGATGAAATCTGGAAAGAAGCTTTCTGAGAAACTGCTTAGTGTTCTGTTAATTCATCTCACAGAGTTACATCTGTATTTCGTGGATCTCTTTGCCAGCCTTATTTCTGTGGAATCTGAGAACAGATATTTCGGATCCCTTTGAAGACTATAGGGCCAAAGGAAATATCCTCCGATAACAAAGAGAAAGAAGCTTTCTGAGAAACTTCTTTGTGTTCTGTGAAATAATCTCACAGATTTACAGCTGTCCCCTCAAGAAGCCTTTCGCTAAGACAGTTCTTGTGGAATTGGCAAAGTGATATTTGGAAGACCATAGAGGGCTATGGTGAAAAAGGAAATATCCTCAGATGAAATCTGGAAAGAAGCTTTCTGAGAAACTGGTTAGTGTTCTGTTAATTCATCTCACAGAGTTACATCTGTATTTCGTCGATCTCATTGCTAGCTTTATTTCTGTGGAATCGGAGAACAGATATTTCGGATCACTTTGAAGACTATGGGGCCAAAGGAAATATCCTCCGACAACAAAGAGAAAGAAGCTTTCTGAGAAACTTCTTTGTGTTCTGTGAAATCATCTCACAGAGTTACAGCTTTCCCCTCAAGAAGCCTTTCGCTAAGACAGTTCTTGTGGAATTGGCAAAGTGATATTTGGAAGACCATAGAGGGCTATGGTGAAAAAGGAAATATCCTCAGATGATATCTGGAAAGAAGCTTTCTGAGAAACTGGTTAGTGTTCTGTTAATTCATCTCACAGAGTTACATCTGTATTTCGTCGATCTCTTTGCTAGCCTTATTTCTGTGGAATCTGAGAACAGATATTTCGGATCCGTTTGAAGACTATAGGCCCAAAGGAAATATCCTCCGATAACAAAGAGAAAGAACCTTTCTGAGAAAGTTCTTTGTGTTCTGTGAAATCATCTCACAGAGTTACAGCTTTCCCCTCAAGAAGCCTTTCGCTAAGACAGTTCTTGTGGAATTGGCAAAGGGATATTTGGAATCCCATAGAGGGCTATGGTGAAAAAGGAAATATCCTCAGATGAAATCTGGAAAGAAGCTTTCTGAGAAACTGGTCTGTGATGTGTGACTTCCACTCACAGAGTTACATCTGTATTTCGTGGATCTCTTTGCTAGCCTTATTTCTGTGGAATCAGAGAACAGATAATTCGGATCCCTTTGAAGACTATAGGACCAAAGGGAATATCCTCCGATAACAAAGAGAAAGAAGCTTTCTGAGAAACTTCTTTGTGTTCTGTGAAATCATCTCACAGAGTTACACCTTTCCCCTCAAGAAGCCTTTCGCGAAAACAGTTCTTGTGGAATTGGCAAAGTGATATTTGGAAGCCCATACAGGGCTATAGTGAAAAAGGAAACATCCTCAGATGAAATCTGGAAAGAAGCTTTCTGAGAAACTGCTCTGTGATGTGTGACTTCTACTCACAGAGTTACATCTGTATTTTGTGGATCTCTTTGGTAGCCTTATTTCTGTGGAATCTGAGAGCAGATATTTCGGATCCCTTTGAAGACTATAGGGCCAAAGAAAATATCCTCCGATAACAAAGAGAAAGAAGCTTTCTGAGAAACTTCTTTGTGTACTGTGAAATCATCTCACAGAGTTACAGCTTTCCACTAAAGAAGCCTTTCGCTAAGACAGTTCTTGTGGAATTGGCAAAGTGATATTTTGAAGCCCATAGAGGGCTAAGGTGAAAAAGGAAATATCCTCAGATGAAATCTGGAAAGAAGCTTTCTGAGAAACTGCTATGTGATGTGTGACTTCTACTCACAGAGTTACATCTGTATTTCGTGGATCTCTTTGCTAGCCTTATTTCTGTGGAATCTGAGAACAGATATTTCCGATCCCTTTGAAGACTATAGGGCCAAAGGAAATATCCTCCGATAACAAAGAGAAAGAAGCTTTCGGAGAAACTTCTTTGTGTTCTGTGAAATCATCTCACAGAGTTACAGCTTTCCCCTCAAGAAGCCTTTCGCTAAGACAGTTCTTGTGGAATTGGCAAAGGGATATTTGGAAGCCCATAGAGGGCTATGGTGAAAGAGGAAATATCCTGAGATGAAATCTGGAAAGAAGCTTTCTGAGAAACTGCTCTGTGATGTGTGACTTCCACTCTCAGAGTTACATCTGTATTTCGTGGATCTCTTTGCTAGCCTTATTTCTGTTGAATCTGAGAAGAGATATTTCGGATCCCTTTGAAGACTATAGGGCCAAAGGAAATATCCTCCGATAACAAAGACAAAGAACCTTTCTGAGAAACTTCTTTGTATTCTGTGAAATCATCTCACAGAGTTACAGCTTTCCCCTCAAGAAGCCTTTCGCTAAGACAGTTCTTGTGGAATTGGAAAAGGGATATTTGGGAGCCCTTGGAGGCCTATGGTGAAAAAGGAAATATCCTCAGAGGAAATCTGGAAAGAAGCTTTCTGAGAAACTGCTTAGTGTTCTGTTAATTCATCTCACAGAGTTACATCTGTATTTCGTGGATCTCTTTGCTAGCCTTATTTCTGTGGAATCTGAGAACAGATATTTCGGATCCCTTTGAAGACTATAGGGCCAAAGGAAATATCCTCCGATAACAAAGACAAAGAAGCTTTCTGAGAAACTTCTTTGTGTTCTGTGAAATCATCTCACAGAGTTACAGCTTTCCCCTCAAGAAGCCTTTCGCTAAGACAGTTCTTGTGGAATTGGCAAAGGGATATTTGGAAGCCCATAGAGGCCTATGGTGAAAAAGGAAAAATCCTCAGATGAAATCTGGAAAGAATCTTTCGGAGAAACTGCTTAGTGTTCATTTAATTCATCTCACAGAGTTACATCTGTATTTCGTGGATCTCTTTGCTAGCCTTATTTCTGTGGAATCTGAGAACAGATATTTCGGATCCCTTTGAAGACTATAGGACCAAATGGAATATCCTCCGATAACAAAGAGAAAGAAGCTTTCTGAGAAACTTCTTTGTGTTCTGTGAAATCATCTCACAGAGTTACAGCTTTCCCCTCAAGAAGCCTTTCGCTAAGACAGTTCTTGTGGAATTGGCAAAGGGATATTTGGAAGCCCATTGAGGCCTATGGTGAAAAAGGAAATATCCTCAGATGAAATCTTGAAAGAAGCTTTCTGAGAAACTGCTTAGTGTTCTGTTAATTCATCTCACAGAGTTACCTCTGTATTTCGTGGATCTCTTTGCTAGCCTTATTTCTGTGGAATCTGAGAACAGATATTTCGGATCCCTTTGAAGACTATAGGGCTCAAGGAAATATCCTCCGATAACAAAGAGAAAGAAGCTTTCGGAGAAACTTCTTTGTGTTCTGTGAAATCATCTCACAGAGTTACACCTTTCCCCTCAAGAAGCCTTTCGCGAAAACAGTTCTTGTGGAATTGGCAAAGTGATATTTGGAAGCCCATAGAGGGCTATAGTGAAAAAGGAAACATCCTCAGATGAAATCTGGAAAGAAGCTTTCTGAGAAACTGCTCTGTGATGTGTGACTTCTACTCACAGAGTTACATCTGTATTTTGTGGATCTCTTAGCCTTATTTCTGTGGAATCTGAGAGCAGATATTTCGGATCCCTTTGAAGACTATAGGGCCAAAGGAAATATCCTCCGATAACAAAGAGAAAGAAGCTTTCTGAGAAACTTCTTTGTGTTCTGTGAAATCATCTCACAGAGTTATAGCTTTCCCCTCAAGAAGCCTTTCGCTAAGACAGTTCTTGTGGAATTGGCAAAGTGATATTTGGAAGCCCATAGAGAGCTATGGAGAAAAGGGAAATATCCTCAAATGAAATCTGGAAAGAAGCTTTGTGAGAAACTGCTCTGTGATGTGTGACTTCCACTCACAGTGTTACATCTGTATTTCGTGGATCTCTTTGCTAGCCTTATTTCTTTGGAATCTGAGAACAGATATTTCGGATCCCTTTGAAGACTATAGGGCCAAAGGAAATATCCTCCGATAACAAAGAGAAAGAAGCTTTCTGAGAAACTTCTTTGTGTTCTGTGAAATCATCTCACAGAGTTACAGCTTTCCCCTCAAGAAGCCTTTCGCTAAGACAGTTCTTGAGGAATTGGCAAAGGGATATTTGGAAGCCCCTAAGGGCCTATGGTGAAAAAGGAAATATCCTCAGATGAAATCTGGAAAGAAGCTTTCTGAGAAACTGCTTAGTGTTCTGTTAATTCATCTCACAGAGTTACATCTGTATTTCGTGGATCTCTTTGCTAGCCTTATTTCTGTGGAATCTGAGAACAGATATTTCGGATCCCTTTGAAGACTATAGGACCAAAGGAAATATCCTCCGATAACAAAGAGAAAGAAGCTTTCTGAGAAACTTCTTTGTGTTCTGTGAAATCATCTCAGAGAGTTACAGCTTTCCCCTCAAGAAGCCTTTCGCTAAGACAGTTCTTGTGGAATTGGCAAAGTGATATTTGGAAGCCCATAGAGGCCTATGGTGAAAAAGGAAATATCCTCAGATGAAATCTGGAAAGAAGCTTTCTGAGAAACTTCTCTGTCATGTGTGACTTCCACTCACAGAGTTACATCTGTATTTCTTGGATCTCTTTGCTAGACTTAATTCTGTGGAATCTGAAAACAGATAATTCGGATCCCTTTGAAGACTATAGGGCCAAAGGAAATATCCTCCGATAACAAAGAGAAAGAAGCTTTCTGAGAAACTTCTTTGTATTCTGTGAAATCATCTCACAGAGTTACAGCTTTCCCCTCAAGAAGCCTTTCGCTAAGACAGTTCTTGTGGAATTGGCAAAGTGATATTTGGAAGCCCATAGATGGCTATGGTGAAAAAGGAAATATCCTCACATGAAATCTGGAAAGAAGCTTTCTGAGAAACTGCTTAGTGTTCTGTTAATTCATCTCACAGAGTTATATGTGTATTTCGTGGTTCTCTTTGCTAGCCTTATTTCTGTGGAATCTGAGAATAGATATTTCGGATCACTTTGAAGACTATGGGGCCAAAGGAAATATCCTCCTATAACAAAGAGAAAGAAGCTTTCTGAGAAACTTCTTTGTGTTCTGTGAAATCATCTCACAGAGTTACAGCTTTCCCCTCAAGAAGCCTTTCGCTAAGACAGTTCTTGTGGAATTGGCAAAGTGATATTTGGAAGCCCATAGGGGGCTATGGAGAAAAAGGAAATATCCTGCGATGAAATCTGGAAAGAAGCTTTCTGAGAAACTGCTTAGTGTTCTGTTAATTCATCTCACAGAGTTACATCTGTATTTCGTGGATCTCTTTGCCAGCCTTATTTCTGTGGAATCTGAGAACAGATATTTCGGATCCCTTTGAAGACTATAGGGCCAAAGGAAATATCCTCCGATAACAAAGAGAAAGAAGCTTTCTGAGAAACTTCTTTGTGTTCTGTGAAATAATCTCACAGATTTACAGCTGTCCCCTCAAGAAGCCTTTCGCTAAGACAGTTCTTGTGGAATTGGCAAAGTGATATTTGGAAGACCATAGAGGGCTATGGTGAAAAAGGAAATATCCTCAGATGAAATCTGGAAAGAAGCTTTCTGAGAAACTGGTTAGTGTTCTGTTAATTCATCTCACAGAGTTACATCTGTATTTCGTCGATCTCATTGCTAGCTTTATTTCTGTGGAATCGGAGAACAGATATTTCGGATCACTTTGAAGACTATGGGGCCAAAGGAAATATCCTCCGACAACAAAGAGAAAGAAGCTTTCTGAGAAACTTCTTTGTGTTCTGTGAAATCATCTCACAGAGTTACAGCTTTCCCCTCAAGAAGCCTTTCGCTAAGACAGTTCTTGTGGAATTGGCAAAGTGATATTTGGAAGACCATAGAGGGCTATGGTGAAAAAGGAAATATCCTCAGATGATATCTGGAAAGAAGCTTTCTGAGAAACTGGTTAGTGTTCTGTTAATTCATCTCACAGAGTTACATCTGTATTTCGTCGATCTCTTTGCTAGCCTTATTTCTGTGGAATCTGAGAACAGATATTTCGGATCCGTTTGAAGACTATAGGCCCAAAGGAAATATCCTCCGATAACAAAGAGAAAGAACCTTTCTGAGAAAGTTCTTTGTGTTCTGTGAAATCATCTCACAGAGTTACAGCTTTCCCCTCAAGAAGTCTTTCGCTAAGACAGTTCTTGTGGAATTGGCAAAGGGATATTTGGAATCCCATAGAGGGCTATGGTGAAAAAGGCAATATCCTCAGATGAAATCTGGAAAGAAGCTTTCTGAGAAACTGGTCTGTGATGTGTGACTTCCACTCACAGAGTTACATCTGTATTTCGTGGATCTCTTTGCTAGCCTTATTTCTGTGGAATCAGAGAACAGATAATTCGGATCCCTTTGAAGACTATAGGACCAAAGGGAATATCCTCCGATAACAAAGAGAAAGAAGCTTTCTGAGAAACTTCTTTGTGTTCTGTGAAATCATCTCACAGAGTTACACCTTTCCCCTCAAGAAGCCTTTCGCGAAAACAGTTCTTGTGGAATTGGCAAAGTGATATTTGGAAGCCCATACAGGGCTATAGTGAAAAAGGAAACATCCTCAGATGAAATCTGGAAAGAAGCTTTCTGAGAAACTGCTCTGTGATGTGTGACTTCTACTCACAGAGTTACATCTGTATTTTGTGGATCTCTTTGGTAGCCTTATTTCTGTGGAATCTGAGAGCAGATATTTCGGATCCCTTTGAAGACTATAGGGCCAAAGAAAATATCCTCCGATAACAAAGAGAAAGAAGCTTTCTGAGAAACTTCTTTGTGTACTGTGAAATCATCTCACAGAGTTACAGCTTTCCACTAAAGAAGCCTTTCGCTAAGACAGTTCTTGTGGAATTGGCAAAGTGATATTTTGAAGCCCATAGAGGGCTAAGGTGAAAAAGGAAATATCCTCAGATGAAATCTGGAAAGAAGCTTTCTGAGAAACTGCTATGTGATGTGTGACTTCTACTCACAGAGTTACATCTGTATTTCGTGGATCTCTTTGCTAGCCTTATTTCTGTGGAATCTGAGAACAGATATTTCCGATCCCTTTGAAGACTATAGGGCCAAAGGAAATATCCTCCGATAACAAAGAGAAAGAAGCTTTCGGAGAAACTTCTTTGTGTTCTGTGAAATCATCTCACAGAGTTACAGCTTTCCCCTCAAGAAGCCTTTCGCTAAGACAGTTCTTGTGGAATTGGCAAAGGGATATTTGGAAGCCCATAGAGGGCTATGGTGAAAGAGGAAATATCCTGAGATGAAATCTGGAAAGAAGCTTTCTGAGAAACTGCTCTGTGATGTGTGACTTCCACTCTCAGAGTTACATCTGTATTTCGTGGATCTCTTTGCTAGCCTTATTTCTGTGGAATCTGAGAAGAGATATTTCGGATCCCTTTGAAGACTATAGGGCCAAAGGAAATATCCTCCGATAACAAAGACAAAGAACCTTTCTGAGAAACTTCTTTGTATTCTGTGAAATCATCTCACAGAGTTACAGCTTTCCCCTCAAGAAGCCTTTCGCTAAGACAGTTCTTGTGGAATTGGAAAAGGGATATTTGGGAGCCCTTGGAGGCCTATGGTGAAAAAGGAAATATCCTCAGAGGAAATCTGGAAAGAAGCTTTCTGAGAAACTGCTTAGTGTTCTGTTAATTCATCTCACAGAGTTACATCTGTATTTCGTGGATCTCTTTGCTAGCCTTATTTCTGTGGAATCTGAGAACAGATATTTCGGATCCCTTTGAAGACTATAGGGCCAAAGGAAATATCCTCCGATAACAAAGACAAAGAAGCTTTCTGAGAAACTTCTTTGTGTTCTGTGAAATCATCTCACAGAGTTACAGCTTTCCCCTCAAGAAGCCTTTCGCTAAGACAGTTCTTGTGGAATTGTCAAAGGGATATTTGGAAGCCCATAGAGGCCTATGGTGAAAAAGGAAAAATCCTCAGATGAAATCTGGAAAGAATCTTTCGGAGAAACTGCTTAGTGTTCTGTTAATTCATCTCACAGAGTTACATCTGTATTTCGTGGATCTCTTTGCTAGCCTTATTTCTGTGGAATCTGAGAACAGATATTTCGGATCCCTTTGAAGACTATAGGACCAAATGGAATATCCTCCGATAACAAAGAGAAAGAAGCTTTCTGAGAAACTTCTTTGTGTTCTGTGAAATCATCTCACAGAGTTACAGCTTTCCCCTCAAGAAGCCTTTCGCTAAGACAGTTCTTGTGGAATTGGCAAAGGGATATTTGGAAGCCCATTGAGGCCTATGGTGAAAAAGGAAATATCCTCAGATGAAATCTTGAAAGAAGCTTTCTGAGAAACTGCTTAGTGTTCTGTTAATTCATCTCACAGAGTTTCCTCTGTATTTCGTGGATCTCTTTGCTAGCCTTATTTCTGTGGAATCTGAGAACAGATATTTCGGATCCCTTTGAAGACTATAGGGCTCAAGGAAATATCCTCCGATAACAAAGAGAAAGAAGCTTTCGGAGAAACTTCTTTGTGTTCTGTGAAATCATCTCACAGAGTTACACCTTTCCCCTCAAGAAGCCTTTCGCGAAAACAGTTCTTGTGGAATTGGCAAAGTGATATTTGGAAGCCCATAGAGGGCTATAGTGAAAAAGGAAACATCCTCAGATGAAATCTGGAAAGAAGCTTTCTGAGAAACTGCTCTGTGATGTGTGACTTCTACTCACAGAGTTACATCTGTATTTTGTGGATCTCTTAGCCTTATTTCTGTGGAATCTGAGAGCAGATATTTCGGATCCCTTTGAAGACTATAGGGCCAAAGGAAATATCCTCCGATAACAAAGAGAAAGAAGCTTTCTGAGAAACTTCTTTGTGTTCTGTGAAATCATCTCACAGAGTTATAGCTTTCCCCTCAAGAAGCCTTTCGCTAAGACAGTTCTTGTGGAATTGGCAAAGTGATATTTGGAAGCCCATAGAGAGCTATGGAGAAAAGGGAAATATCCTCAAATGAAATCTGGAAAGAAGCTTTGTGAGAAACTGCTCTGTGATGTGTGACTTCCACTCACAGTGTTACATCTGTATTTCGTGGATCTCTTTGCTAGCCTTATTTCTTTGGAATCTGAGAACAGATATTTCGGATCCCTTTGAAGACTATAGGGCCAAAGGAAATATCCTCCGATAACAAAGAGAAAGAAGCTTTCTGAGAAACTTCTTTGTGTTCTGTGAAATCATCTCACAGAGTTACAGCTTTCCCCTCAAGAAGCCTTTCGCTAAGACAATTCTTGAGGAATTGGCAAAGGGATATTTGGAAGCCCCTAAGGGCCTATGGTGAAAAAGGAAATATCCTCAGATGAAATCTGGAAAGAAGCTTTCTGAGAAACTGCTTAGTGTTCTGTTAATTCATCTCACAGAGTTACATCTGTATTTCGTGGATCTCTTTGCTAGCCTTATTTCTGTGGAATCTGAGAACAGATATTTCGGATCCCTTTGAAGACTATAGGACCAAAGGAAATATCCTCCGATAACAAAGAGAAAGAAGCTTTCTGAGAAACTTCTTTGTGTTCTGTGAAATCATCTCAGAGAGTTACAGCTTTCCCCTCAAGAAGCCTTTCGCTAAGACAGTTCTTGTGGAATTGGCAAAGTGATATTTGGAAGCCCATAGAGGCCTATGGTGAAAAAGGAAATATCCTCAGATGAAATCTGGAAAGAAGCTTTCTGAGAAACTTCTCTGTCATGTGTGACTTCCACTCACAGAGTTACATCTGTATTTCTTGGATCTCTTTGCTAGACTTAATTCTGTGGAATCTGAAAACAGATAATTCGGATCCCTTTGAAGACTATAGGGCCAAAGGAAATATCCTCCGATAACAAAGAGAAAGAAGCTTTCTGAGAAACTTCTTTGTATTCTGTGAAATCATCTCACAGAGTTACAGCTTTCCCCTCAAGAAGCCTTTCGCTAAGACAGTTCTTGTGGAATTGGCAAAGTGATATTTGGAAGCCCATAGATGGCTATGGTGAAAAAGGAAATATCCTCAGATGAAATCTGGAAAGAAGCTTTCTGAGAAACTGCTTAGTGTTCTGTTAATTCATCTCACAGAGTTATATGTGTATTTCGTGGTTCTCTTTGCTAGCCTTATTTCTGTGGAATCTGAGAATATATATTTCGGATCACTTTGAAGACTATGGGGCCAAAGGAAATATCCTCCGATAACAAAGAGAAAGAAGCTTTCTGAGAAACTTCTTTGTGTTCTGTGAAATCATCTCACAGAGTTACAGCTTTCCCCTCAAGAAGCCTTTCGCTAAGACAGTTCTTGTGGAATTGGCAAAGTGATATTTGGAAGCCCATAGGGGGCTATGGAGAAAAAGGAAATATCCTGCGATGAAATCTGGAAAGAAGCTTTCTGAGAAACTGCTTAGTGTTCTGTTAATTCATCTCACAGAGTTACATCTGTATTTCGTGGATCTCTTTGCCAGCCTTATTTCTGTGGAATCTGAGAACAGATATTTCGGATCCCTTTGAAGACTATAGGGCCAAAGGAAATATCCTCCGATAACAAAGAGAAAGAAGCTTTCTGAGAAACTTCTTTGTGTTCTGTGAAATAATCTCACAGATTTACAGCTGTCCCCTCAAGAAGCCTTTCGCTAAGACAGTTCTTGTGGAATTGGCAAAGTGATATTTGGAAGACCATAGAGGGCTATGGTGAAAAAGGAAATATCCTCAGATGAAATCTGGAAAGAAGCTTTCTGAGAAACTGGTTAGTGTTCTGTTAATTCATCTCACAGAGTTACATCTGTATTTCGTCGATCTCATTGCTAGCTTTATTTCTGTGGAATCGGAGAACAGATATTTCGGATCACTTTGAAGACTATGGGGCCAAAGGAAATATCCTCCGACAACAAAGAGAAAGAAGCTTTCTGAGAAACTTCTTTGTGTTCTGTGAAATCATCTCACAGAGTTACAGCTTTCCCCTCAAGAAGCCTTTCGCTAAGACAGTTCTTGTGGAATTGGCAAAGTGATATTTGGAAGACCATAGAGGGCTATGGTGAAAAAGGAAATATCCTCAGATGATATCTGGAAAGAAGCTTTCTGAGAAACTGGTTAGTGTTCTGTTAATTCATCTCACAGAGTTACATCTGTATTTCGTCGATCTCTTTGCTAGCCTTATTTCTGTGGAATCTGAGAACAGATATTTCGGATCCGTTTGAAGACTATAGGCCCAAAGGAAATATCCTCCGATAACAAAGAGAAAGAACCTTTCTGAGAAAGTTCTTTGTGTTCTGTGAAATCATCTCACAGAGTTACAGCTTTCCCCTCAAGAAGCCTTTCGCTAAGACAGTTCTTGTGGAATTGGCAAAGGGATATTTGGAAGCCCATAGAGGGCTATGGTGAAAAAGGAAATATCCTCAGATGAAATCTGGAAAGAAGCTTTCTGAGAAACTGGTCTGTGATGTGTGACTTCCACTCACAGAGTTACATCTGTATTTCGTGGATCTCTTTGCTAGCCTTATTTCTGTGGAATCAGAGAACAGATAATTCGGATCCCTTTGAAGACTATAGGACCAAAGGGAATATCCTCCGATAACAAAGAGAAAGAAGCTTTCTGAGAAACTTCTTTGTGTTCTGTGAAATCATCTCACAGAGTTACAGCTTTCCCCTCAAGAAGCCTTTCGCTAAGACACTTCTTGTGGAATTGGCAAAGTGATATTTTGAAGCCCATAGAGGGCTAAGGTGAAAAAGGAAATATCCTCAGATGAAATCTGGAAAGAAGCTTTCTGAGAAACTGCTCTGTGATGTGTGACTTCTACTCACAGAGTTACATCTGTATTTCATGGATCTCTTTGCTAGCCTTATTTCTGTGGAATCTGAGAACAGATATTTCAGATCCCTTTGAAAACTATAGGGCCAAAGGAAATATCCTCCGATAACAAAGAGAAAGAAGCTTTCTGAGACACATCTTTGTGCTCTGTGAAATCATATCAGAGAGTTACAGCTTTCCCCTCAAGAAGCCTTTCGCTACGACAGTTCTTGTGGAATTGGCATTGTGATATTTGGAAGCCCATAGAGGGCTACGGTGAAAAAGGAAATATCCTCAGATGTAATCTGGAAAGAAGCTTTCTGAGAAACTACTCTGTGATGTGTGACTTCCACTCACAGAGTTACATCTGTATTTCGTGGATCTCTTTGCTAGCCTTCTTTCTGTGGAATCTGAGAACAGATATTTCGGATCCCTTTGAAGACTATAGGGCCAAAGGAAATATCCTCCGATAACAAAGAGAAAGAAGCTTTCTGAGAAACTTCTTTGTGTTCTGTGAAATCATCTCACAGAGTTACAGCTTTCCCCTCAAGAAGCCTTTCACTAAGACAGTTCTTGAGGAATTGGCAAAGGGATATTTGGAAGCCCCTAGAGGCCTATGGTGAAAAAGGAAAAATCCTCAGATGAAATCTGGAAAGAAGCTTTCTGAGAAACTGCTTAGTGTTCTGTTAATTCATCTCACAGAGTTACATCTGTATTTCGTGGATCTCTTTGCTAGCCTTATTTCTGTGGAATCTGAGAACAGATATTTCGGATCCCTTTGAAGACTATAGGGCCAAAGGAAATATCCTCCGATAACAAAGAGAAAGAAGCTTTCGGAGAAACTTCTTTGTGTTCTGTGAAATCATCTCATAGATTACAGCTTTCCCCTCAAGAAGCCTTTCGCTAAGACAGTTCTTGTGGAATTGGCAAAGCGATATTTGGAAGCCCATAGAGGACTATGATGAAAAAGGAAATATCCTCAGATGAAATCTGGAAAGAAGCTTTCTGAGAAACTGCTCTGTGATGTGTGACTTCCACTCTCAGAGTTACATCTGTATTTCGTGGATCTCTTTGCTAGCCTTATTTCTGTGGAATCTGAGAACAGATATTTCGGATCCCTTTGAAGACTATAGGGCCAAAGGAAATATCCTCCGATAACAAAGAGAAAGAAGCTTTCGGAGAAACTTCTTTGTGTTCTGTGAAATCATCTCACAGAGTTACAGCTTTCCCCTCAAGAAGCCTTTCGCTAAGACAGTTCTTGTGGAATTGGCAAAGGGATATTTGGAAGCCCATAGAGGGCTATGGTAAAAGAGGAAATATCCTCAGATGAAATCTGGAAAGAAGCTTTCTGAGAAACTGCTCTGTAATGTGTGACTTCCACTCTCAGAGTTACATCTGTATTTCGTGGATCTCTTTGCTAGCCTTATTTCTGTGGAATCTGAGAACAGATATTTCGGATCCCTTTGAAGACTATAGGACCAAAGGGAATATCCTCCGATAACAAAGATAAAGAAGCTTTCTGAGAAACTTCTTTGTGTTCTGTGAAATCATCTCACAGAGTTACAGATTTCCCCTCAAGAAGCCTTTCGCTAAGACAGTTCTTGTGGAATTGGCAAAGGGATATTTGGAAGCCCATTGAGGCCTATGGTGAAAAAGGAAATATCCTCAGATGAAATCTGGAAAGAAGCTTTCTGAGAAACTGCTTAGTGTTCTGTTAATTCATCTCACAGAGTTACATCTGTATTTCGTGGATCTCTTTGCTAGCCTTATTTCTGTGGAATCTGAGAACAGATATTTCGGATCCCTTTGAAGACTATAGGGCCCAAGGAAATATCCTCCGATAACAAAGAGAAAGAAGCTTTCGGAGAAACTTCTTTGTGTTCTGTGAAATCATCTCACAGAGTTACACCTTTCCCCTCAAGAAGCCTTTCGCGAAAACAGTTCTTGTGGAATTGGCAAAGTGATATTTGGAAGCCCATAGAAGTCTATAGTGAAAAAGGAAACATCCTCAGATGAAATCTGGAAAGAAGCTTTCTGAGAAACTGCTCTGTGATGTGTGACTTCTACTCACAGAGTTACATCTGTATTTTGTGGATCTCTTTGGTAGCCTTATTTCTGTGGAATCTGAGAGCAGATATTTCGGATCCCTTTGAAGACTATAGGGCCAAAGAAAATATCCTCCGATAACAAAGAGAAAGAAGCTTTCTGAGAAACTTCTTTGTGTACTGTGAAATCATCTCACAGAGTTACAGCTTTCCCCTCAAGAAGCCTTTCGCTAAGACACTTCTTGTGGAATTGGCAACGTGATATTTTGAAGCCCATAGAGGGCTAAGGTGAAAAAGGAAATATCCTCAGATGAAATCTGGAAAGAAGCTTTCTGAGAAACTGCTATGTGATGTGTGACTTTTACTCACAGAGTTACATCTGTATTTCATGGATCTCTTTGCTAGCCTTATTTCTGTGGAATCTGAGAACAGATATTTCAGATCCCTTTGAAAACTATAGGGCCAAAGGAAATATCCTCCGATAAGAAAGAGAAAGAAGCTTTCTGAGACACATCTTTGTGCTCTGTGAAATCATCTCACAGAGTTACAGCTTTCCCCTCAAGAAGCCTTTCGCTACGACAGTTCTTGTGGAATTGGCATTGTGATATTTGGAAGCCCATAGAGGGCTACGGTGAAAAAGGAAATATCCTCAGATGAAATCTGGAAAGAAGCTTTCTGAGAAACTACTCTGTGATGTGTGACTTCCACTCACAGAGTTACATCTGTATTTCGTGGATCTCTTTGCTAGCCTTCTTTCTGTGGAATCTGAGAACAGATATTTCGGATCCCTTTGAAGACTATAGGGCCAAAGGAAATATCCTCCGATAACAAAGAGAAAGAAGCTTTCTGAGAAACTTCTTTGTGTTCTGTGAAATCATCTCACAGAGTTACAGCTTTCCCCTCAAGAAGCCTTTCACTAAGACAGTTCTTGAGGAATTGGCAAAGGGATATTTGGAAGCCCCTAGAGGAATATGGTGAAAAAGGAAAAATCCTCAGATGAAATCTGGAAAGAAGCTTTCTGACAAACTGCTTAGTGTTCTGTTAATTCATCTCACAGAGTTACATCTGTATTTCGTGGATCTCTTTGCTAGCCTTATTTCTGTGGAATCTGAGAACAGATATTTCGGATCCCTTTGAAGACTATAGGGCCAAAGGAAATATCCTCCGATAACAAAGAGAAAGAAGCTTTCGGAGAAACTTCTTTGTGTTCTGTGAAATCATCTCATAGATTACAGCTTTCCCCTCAAGAAGCCTTTCGCTAAGACAGTTCTTGTGGAATTGGCAAAGCGATATTTGGAAGCCCATAGAGGACTATGATGAAAAAGGAAATATCCTCAGATGAAATCTGGAAAGAAGCTTTCTGAGAAACTGCTTAGTGTTCTGTTAATTCATCTCACAGAGTTACATCTGTATTTCGTGGATCTCTTTGCTAGCCTTATTTCTGTGGAATCTGAGAACAGATATTTCAGATCCCTTTGAAGACTATAGGGCCAAAGGAAATATCCTCCGATAACAAAGAGAAAGAAGCTTTCTGAGAAACTTCTTTGTGTACTGTGAAATCATCTCACAGAGTTACAGCTTTCCACTCAAGAAGCCTTTCGCTAAAACAGTTCTTGTGGAATTGGCAAAGTGATATTTTGAAGCCCATAGAGGGCTAAGGTGAAAAAGGAAATATCCTCAGATGAAATCTGGAAAGAAGCTTTCTGAGAAACTGCTCTGTGATGTGTGACTTCTACTCACAGAGTTACATCTGTATTTCGTGGATCTCTTTGCTAGCCTTATTTCTGTGGAATCTGAGAACAGATATTTCCGATCCCTTTGAAGACTATAGGGCCAAAGGAAATATCCTCCGATAACAAAGAGAAAGAAGCTTTCGGAGAAACTTCTTTGTGTTCTGTGAAATCATCTCACAGAGTTACAGCTTTCCCCTCAAGAAGCCATTCGCTAAGACAGTTCTTGTGGAATTGGCAAAGGGATATTTGGAAGCCCATAGAGGGCTATGGTGAAAGAGGAAATATCCTCAGATGAAATCTGGAAAAAGCTTTCTGAGAAACTGCTCTGTGATGTGTGACTTCCACTCTCAGAGTTACATCTGTATTTCGTGGATCTCTTTGCTAGCCTTATTTCTGTGGAATCTGAGAACAGATATTTCGGATCCCTTTGAAGACTATAGGGCCAAAGGAAATATCCTCCGATAACAAAGACAAAGAAGTTTTCTGAGAAACTTCTTTGTATTCTGTGAAATCATCTCACAGAGTTACAGCTTTCCCCTCAAGAAGCCTTTCGCTAAGACAGTTCTTGTGGAATTGGCAAAGGGATATTTGGGAGCCCTTGGAGGCCTATGGTGAAAAAGGAAATATCCTCAGATGAAATCTGGAAAGAAGCTTTCTGAGAAACTGCTTAGTGTTCTGTTAATTCATCTCACAGAGTTACATCTGTATTTCGTGGATCTCTTTGCTAGCCTTATTTCTGTGGAATCTGAGAACAGATATTTCGGATCCCTTTGAAGACTATAGGGCCAAAGGAAATATACTCCGATAACAAAGACAAAGAAGCTTTCTGAGAAACTTCTTTGTTTTCTGTGAAATCATCTCACAGAGTTACAGCTTTCCCCTCAAGAAGCCTTTCGCTAAGACATTTCTTGTGGAATTGGCAAAGGGATATTTGGAAGCCCATAGAGGCCTATGGTGAAAAAGGAAATATCCTCAGATGAAATCTGGAAAGAATCTTTCGGAGAAATTGCTTAGTGTTCTGTTAATTCATCTCACAGAGTTACATCTGTATTTCGTGGATCTCTTTGCTAGCCTTATTTCTGTGGAATCTGAGAACAGATATTTCGGATCCCTTTGAAGACTATAGGACCAAAGGGAATATCCTCCAATAACAAAGAGAAAGAAGCTTTCGGAGAAACTTCTTTGTGTTCTGTGAAATCATCTCACAGAGTTACAGCTTTCCCCTCAAGAAGCCTTTCGCTAAGACAGTTCTTGTGGAATTGGCAAAGGGATATTTCGAAGCCCATTGAGGCCTATGGTGAAAAAGGAAATATCCTCAGATGAAATCTTGAAAGAAGCTTTCTGAGAAACTGCTTAGTGTTCTGTTAATTCATCTCACAGAGTTACATCTGTATTTCGTGGATCTCTTTGCTAGCCTTATTTCTGTGGAATCTGAGAACAGATATTTCGGATCCCTTTGAAGACTATAGGGCCCAAGGAAATATCCTCCGATAACAAAGAGAAAGAAGCTTTCGGAGAAACTTCTTTGTGTTCTGTGAAATCATCTCACAGAGTTACACCTTTCCCCTCAAGAAGCCTTTCGCGAAAACAGTTCTTGTGGAATTGGCAAAGTGATATTTGGAAGCCCATAGAAGGCTATAGTGAAAAAGGAAACATCCTCAGATGAAATCTGGAAAGAAGCTTTCTGAGAAACTGCTCCGTGATGTGTGACTTCTACTCACAGAGTTACATCTGTATTTTGTGGATCTCTTTGGTAGCCTTATTTCTGTGGAATCTGAGAGCAGATATTTCGGATCCCTTTGAAGACTATAGGGCCAAACAAAATATCCTCCGATAACAACGAGAAAGAAGCTTTCTGAGAAACTTCTTTGTGTACTGTGAAATCATCTCACAGAGTTACAGCTTTCCCCTCAAGAAGCCTTTCGCGAAGACAGTTCTTGTGGAATTGGCAAAGTGATATTTTGAAGCCCATAGAGGGCTAAGGTGAAAAAGGAAATATCCTCAGATGAAATCTGGAAAGAAGCTTTCTGAGAAACTGCTCTGTGATGTGTGACTTCCACTCACAGAGTTACATCTGTATTTCGTGGATTTCATTGCTAGCCTTATTTCTGTGGAATCTGAGAACAGATATTTCGGATCCCTTTGAAGACTATAGGGCCAAAGGAAATATCCTCCGATAACAAAGAGAAAGAAGCTCTCTGAGAAACTTCTTTTGTTCTGTGAAATCATCACACAGAGTTACAGCTTTCCCTTCAAGGAGCCTTTCACTAAGACAGTTCTTGTGGATTGGCAAAGGGATATTTGGGAGCCCATAGAGGGCTACGGTGAAAAAGGAAATATCCTCAGATGAAATCTGGAAAGAAGCTTTCTGAGAAACTGCTCTGTGATGTGTGACTTCCACTCACAGAGTGACATCTGTATTTCGTGGATCTCTTTACTAGCCTTATTTCTGTGGAATCTGAGAACAGATATTTCGGATCCCTTTGAAGACTATAGAGCCAAAGGAAATATCCTCCGATAACAAAGAGAGAGAAGCTTTCTGAGAAACTTCTTTGTGTTCTGTGAAATCATCTCACAGAGTTACAGCTTTCCCCTCAAGAAGCCTTTCGCTAAGACAGTTCTTGTGGAATTGGCAAAGTGATATTTGGAAGCCCATAGTGGGCTATGGTGTAAAAGGAAATATTCTCAGATGAAATCTGGAAAGAAGCTTTCTCAGAAACTACTTAGTGTTCTGTTAATTCATCTCACAGAGTTACATCTGTATTTCGTGGATCTCTTTGCTAGTCTTATTTCTGTGGAATCTGAGAACAGATATTTCGGATCCCTTTGAAGACTATAGGGCCAAAGGAAATATCCTCCGATAACAAAGAGAAGGAAGCTTTCTGAGAAACTTCTTTGTGTTCTGTGAAATCATCTCACAGAGTTATAGCTTTCCCCTCAAGAAGCCTTTCGCTAAGACAGTTCTTGTGGAATTGGCAAAGTGATATTTGGAAGCCCATAGAGAGCTATGGAGAAAAGGGAAATATCCTCACATGAAATCTGGAAAGAAGCTTTGTGAGAAACTGCTCTGTGATGTGTGACTTCCACTCACAGAGTTACATCTGTATTTCGTGGATCTCTTTGCTACCCTTATTTCTGTGGAATCTGAGAACAGATATTTCGGATCCCTTTGAAGACTATAGGGCCAAAGGAAATATCCTCCGATAACAAAGAGAAAGAAGCTTTCTGAGAAACTTCTTTGTGTTCTGTGAAATCATCTCACAGAGTTACAGCTTTCCCCTCAAGAAGCCTTTCGCTAAGACAGTTCTTGAGGAATTGGCAAAGGGATATTTGGAAGCCCCTAGGGGCCTATGGTGAAAAAGGAAATATCCTCAGATGAAATCTGGAAAGAAGCTTTCTGAGAAACTGCTTAGTGTTCTGTTAATTCATCTCACAGAGTTACATCTGTATTTCGTGGATCTCTTTGCTAGCCTTATTTCTGTGGAATCTGAGAACAGATATTTCGGATCCTTTGAAGACTATAGGACCAAAGGAAATATCCTCCGTTAACAAAGAGAAAGAAGCTTTCTGAGAAACTTCTTTGGGTTCTGTGAAATCATCTCAGAGAGTTACAGCTTTCCCCTCAAGAAGCCTTTCGCTAAGACAGTTCTTGTGGAATTGGCAAAGTGATATTTGGAAGCCCATAGAGGCCTATGGTGAAAAAGGAAATATCCTCAGATGAAATCTGGAAAGAAGCTTTCTGAGAAATTTCTCTGTCATGTGTGACTTCCACTCACAGAGTTACATCTGTATTTCTTGGATCTCTTTGCTAGACTTAATTCTGTGGAATCTGAAAACAGATAATTCGGATCCCTTTGAAGACTATAGGGCCAAAGGTAATATCCTCCGATAACAAAGAGAAAGAAGCTTTCTGAGAAACTTCTTTGTGTTCTGTGAAATCATCTCACAGAGTTACAGCTTTCCCCTCAAGAAGCCTTTCGCTAAGACAGTTCTTGTGGAATTGGCAAAGTGATATTTGGAATCCCATAGATGGCTATGGTGAAAAAGGAAATATCCTCAGATGAAATCTGGAAAGAAGCTTTCTGAGAAACTGCTTAGTGTTCTGTTAATTCATCTCACAGAGTTATATCTGTATTTCGTGGTTCTCTTTGCTAGCCTTATTTCTGTGGAATCTGAGAATAGATATTTCGGATCACTTTGAAGACTATGGGGCCAAAGGAAATATCCTCCTATAACAAAGAGAAAGAAGCTTTCTGAGAAACTTCTTTGTGTTCTCTGAAATCATCTCACAGAGTTACAGCTTTCCCCTCAAGAAGCCTTTCGCTAAGACAGTTCTTGTGGAATTGGCAATGTGATATTTGGAAGCCCATAGGGGGCTATGGAGAAAAAGGAAATATCTTGCGATGAAATCTGGAAAGAAGCTTTCTGAGAAACTGCTTAGTGTTCTGTTAATTCATCTCACAGAGTTACATCTGTATTTCGTGGATCTCTTTGCCAGCCTTATTTCTGTGGAATGTGAGAACAGATATTTCGGATCCCTTTGAAGACTATAGGGCCAAAGGAAATATCCTCCGATAACAAAGAGAAAGAAGCTTTCTGAGAAACTTCTTTGTGTTCTGTGAAATCATCTCACAGATTTACAGCTTTCCCCTCAAGAAGCCTTTCGCTAAGACAGTTCTTGTGGAATTGGCAAAGTGATATTTGGAAGACCATAGAGGGCTATGGTGAAAAAGGAAATATCCTCAGATGAAATCTGGAAAGAAGCTTTCTGAGAAACTGGTTAGTGTTCTGTTAATTCATCTCACAGAGTTACATCTGTATTTCGTCGATCTCTTTGCTGGCTTTATTTCTGTGGAATCGGAGAACAGATATTTCGGATCACTTTGAAGACTATGGGGCCAAAGGAAATATCCTCCGATAACAAAGAGAAAGAAGCTTTCTGAGAAACTTCTTTGTGTTCTGTGAAATCATCTCACAGAGTTACAGCTTTCCCCTCAAGAAGCCTTTCGCTAAGACAGTTCTTGTGGAATTGGCAAAGGGATATTTGGAAGCCCATTGAGGCCTATGGTGAAAAAGGAAATATCCTCACATGAAATCTGGAAAGAAGCTTTCTGAGAAACTGCTTAGTGTTCTGTTAATTCATCTCACAGAGTTACATCTGTATTTCGTGGATCTCTTTGCTAGCCTTATTTCTGTGGAATCTGAGAACAAATATTTCGGATCCCTTTGAAGACTATAGGGCCCAAGGAAATATCCTCCGATAACAAAGAGAAAGAAGCTTTCGGAGAAACTTCTTTGTGTTCTGTGAAATCATCTCACAGAGTTACACCTTTCCCCTCAAGAAGCCTTTCGCGAAAACAGTTCTTGTGGAATTGGCAAAGTGATATTTGGAAGCCCATAGAAGGCTATAGTGAAAAAGGAAACATCCTCAGATGAAATCTGGAAAGAAGCTTTCTGAGAAACTGCTCCGTGATGTGTGACTTCTACTCACAGAGTTACATCTGTATTTTGTGGATCTCTTTGGTAGCCTTATTTCTGTGGAATCTGAGAACAGATATTTCGGATCCCTTTGAAGACTATAGGGCCAAACAAAATATCCTCCGATAACAACGAGAAAGAAGCTTTCTGAGAAACTTCTTTGTGTACTGTGAAATCATCTCACAGAGTTACAGCTTTCCCCTCAAGAAGCCTTTTGCGAAGACAGTTCTTGTGGAATTGGCAAAGTGATATTTTGAAGCCCATAGAGGGCTAAGGTGAAAAAGGAAATATCCTCAGATGAAATCTGGAAAGAAGCTTTCTGAGAAACTGCTCTGTGATGTGTGACTTCTACTCACAGAGTTACATCTGTATTTCGTGGATTTCATTGCTAGCCTTATTTCTGTGGAATCTGAGAACAGATATTTCGGATCCCTTTGAAGACTATAGGGCCAAAGGAAATATCCTCCGATAACAAAGAGAAAGAAGCTCTCTGAGAAACTTCTTTTGTTCTGTGAAATCATCACACAGAGTTACAGCTTTCCCCTAAAGAAGCCTTTCACTAAGACAGTTCTTGTGGATTGGCAAAGGGATATTTGGGAGCCCATAGAGGGCTACGGTGAAAAAGGAAATATCCTCAGATGAAATCTGGAAAGAAGCTTTCTGAGAAACTGCTCTGTGATGTGTGACTTCCACTCACAGAGTGACATCTGTATTTCGTGGATCTCTTTACTAGCCTTATTTCTGTGGAATCTGAGAACAGATATTTCGGATCCCTTTGAAGACTATAGAGCCAAAGGAAATATCCTCCGATAACAAAGAGAGAGAAGCTTTCTGAGAAACTTCTTTGTGTTCTGTGAAATCATCTCACAGAGTTACAGCTTTCCCCTCAAGAAGCCTTTCGCTAAGACAGTTCTTGTGGAATTGGCAAAGTGATATTTGGAAGCCCATAGTGGGCTATGGTGTAAAAGGAAATATTCTCAGATGAAATCTGGAAAGAAGCTTTCTCAGAAACTACTTAGTGTTCTGTTAATTCATGTCACAGAGTTACATCTGTATTTCGTGGATCTCTTTGCTAGTCTTATTTCTGTGGAATCTGAGAACAGATATTTCGGATCCCTTTGAAGACTATAGGGCCAAAGGAAATATCCTCCGATAACAAAGAGAAGGAAGCTTTCTGAGAAACTTCTTTGTGTTCTGTGAAATCATCTCACAGAGTTATAGCTTTCCCCTCAAGAAGCCTTTCGCTAAGACAGTTCTTGTGGAATTGGCAAAGTGATATTTGGAAGCCCATAGAGAGCTATGGAGAAAAGGGAAATATCCTCACATGAAATCTGGAAAGAAGCTTTGTGAGAAACTGCTCTGTGATGTGTGACTTCCACTCACAGAGTTACATCTGTATTTCGTGGATCTCTTTGCTAGCCTTATTTCTGTGGAATCTGAGAACAGATATTTCGGATCCCTTTGAAGACTATAGGGCCAAAGGAAATATCCTCCGATAACAAAGAGAAAGAAGCTTTCTGAGAAACTTCTTTGTGTTCTGTGAAATCATCTCACAGAGTTACAGCTTTCCCCTCAAGAAGCCTTTCGCTAAGACAGTTCTTGAGGAATTTGCAAAGGGATATTTGGAAGCCCCTAGGGGCCTATGGTGAAAAAGGAAATATCCTCAGATGAAATCTGGAAAGAAGCTTTCTGAGAAACTGCTTAGTGTTCTGTTAATTCATCTCACAGAGTTACATCTGTATTTCGTGGATCTCTTTGCTAGCCTTATTTCTGTGGAATCTGAGAACAGATATTTCGGATCCTTTGAAGACTATAGGACCAAAGGAAATATCCTCCGATAACAAAGAGAAAGAAGCTTTCTGAGAAACTTCTTTGGGTTCTGTGAAATCATCTCAGAGAGTTACAGCTTTCCCCTCAAGAAGCCTTTCGCTAAGACAGTTCTTGTGGAATTGGCAAAGTGATATTTGGAAGCCCATAGAGGCCTATGGTGAAAAAGGAAATATCCTCAGATGAAATCTGGAAAGAAGCTTTCTGAGAAATTTCTCTGTCATGTGTGACTTCCACTCACAGAGTTACATCTGTATTTCTTGGATCTCTTTGCTAGACTTAATTCTGTGGAATCTGAAAACAGATAATTCGGATCCCTTTGAAGACTATAGGGCCAAAGGTAATATCCTCCGATAACAAAGAGAAAGAAGCTTTCTGAGAAACTTCTTTGTGTTCTGTGAAATCATCTCACAGAGTTACAGCTTTCCCCTCAAGAAGCCTTTCGCTAAGACAGTTCTTGTGGAATTGGCAAAGTGATATTTGGAATCCCATAGATGGCTATGGTGAAAAAGGAAATATCCTCAGATGAAATCTGGAAAGAAGCTTTCTGAGAAACTGCTTAGTGTTCTGTTAATTCATCTCACAGAGTTATATCTGTATTTCGTGGTTCTCTTTGCTAGCCTTATTTCTGTGGAATCTGAGAATAGATATTTCGGATCACTTTGAAGACTATGGGGCCAAAGGAAATATCCTCCTATAACAAAGAGAAAGAAGCTTTCTGAGAAACTTCTTTGTGTTCTCTGAAATCATCTCACAGAGTTACAGCTTTCCCCTCAAGAAGCCTTTCGCTAAGACAGTTCTTGTGGAATTGGCAAAGTGATATTTGGAAGCCCATAGGGGGCTATGGAGAAAAAGGAAATATCTTGCGACGAAATCTGGAAAGAAGCTTTCTGAGAAACTGCTTAGTGTTCTGTTAATTCATCTCACAGAGTTACATCTGTATTTCGTGGATCTCTTTGCCAGCCTTATTTCTGTGGAATGTGAGAACAGATATTTCGGATCCCTTTGAAGACTATAGGGCCAAAGGAAATATCCTCCGATAACAAAGAGAAAGAAGCTTTCTGAGAAACTTCTTTGTGTTCTGTGAAATCATCTCACAGATTTACAGCTTTCCCCTCAAGAAGCCTTTCGCTAAGACAGTTCTTGTGGAATTGGCAAAGTGATATTTGGAAGACCATAGAGGGCTATGGTGAAAAAGGAAATATCCTCAGATGAAATCTGGAAAGAAGCTTTCTGAGAAACTGGTTAGTGTTCTGTTAATTCATCTCACAGAGTTACATCTGTATTTCGTCGATCTCTTTGCTGGCTTTATTTCTGTGGAATCGGAGAACAGATATTTCGGATCACTTTGAAGACTATGGGGCCAAAGGAAATATCCTCCGATAACAAAGAGAAAGAAGCTTTCTGAGAAACTTCTTTGTGTTCTGTGAAATCATCTCACAGAGTTACAGCTTTCCCCTCAAGAAGCCTTTCGCTAAGACAGTTCTTGTGGAATTGGCAAAGGGATATTTGGAAGCCCATTGAGGCCTATGGTGAAAAAGGAAATATCCTCACATGAAATCTGGAAAGAAGCTTTCTGAGAAACTGCTTAGTGTTCTGTTAATTCATCTCACAGAGTTACATCTGTATTTCGTGGATCTCTTTGCTAGCCTTATTTCTGTGGAATCTGAGAACAGATATTTCGGATCCCTTTGAAGACTATAGGGCCCAAGGAAATATCCTCCGATAACAAAGAGAAAGAAGCTTTCGGAGAAACTTCTTTGTGTTCTGTGAAATCATCTCACAGAGTTACACCTTTCCCCTCAAGAAGCCTTTCGCGAAAACAGTTCTTGTGGAATTGGCAAAGTGATATTTGGAAGCCCATACAGGGATATAGTGAAAAAGGAAACATCCTCAATTGAAATCTGGAAAGAAGCTTTCTGAGAAACTGCTCTGTGATGTGTGACTTCTACTCACAGAGTTACATCTGTATTTTGTGGATCTCTTTGGTAGCCTTATTTCTGTGGAATCTGAGAGCAGATATTTCGGATCCCTTTGAAGACTTTAGGGCCAAAGAAAATATCCTCCGATAACAAAGAGAAAGAAGCTTTCTGAGAAACTTCTTTGTGTACTGTGAAATCATCTCACAGAGTTACAGCTTTACACTAAAGAAGCCTTTCGCTAAGACAGTTCTTGTGGAATTGGCAAAGTGATATTTTGAAGCCCATAGAGGGCTAAGGTGAAAAAGGAAATATCCTCAGATGAAATCTGGAAAGAAGCTTTCTGAGAAACTGCTCTGTGATGTGTGACTTCCACTCACAGAGTTACATCTGTATTTCGTGGATCTCTTTGCTAGCCTTATTTCTGTGGAATCTGAGAACAGATATTTCCGATCCCTTTGAAGACTATAGGGCCAAAGGAAATATCCTCCGATAACAAAGAGAAAGAAGCTTTCGGAGAAACTTCTTTGTGTTCTGTGAACTCATCTCACAGAGTTACAGCTTTCCCCTCAAGAAGCCTTTCGCTAAGACAGTTCTTGTGGAATTGGCAAAGGGATATTTGGAAGCCCATAGAGGGCTATGGTGAAAGAGGAAATATCCTCAGATGAAATCTGGAAAGAAGCTTTCTGAGAAACTGCTCTGTGATGTGTGACTTCCACTCTCAGAGTTACATCTGTATTTCGTGGATCTCTTTGCTAGCCTTATTTCTGTGGAATCTGAGAAGAGATATTTCGGATCCCTTTGAAGACTATAGGGCCAAAGGAAATATCCTCCGATAACAAAGACAAAGAACCTTTCTGAGAAACTTCTTTGTATTCTGTGAAATCATCTCACAGAGTTACAGCTTTCCCCTCAAGAAGCCTTTCGCTAAGACAGTTCTTGTGGAATTGGCAATGGGATATTTGGGAGCCCTTGGAGGCCTATGGTGAAAAAGGAAATATCCTCAGAGGAAATCTGGAAAGAAGCTTTATGAGAAACTGCTTAGTGTTCTGTTAATTCATCTCACAGAGTTACATCTGTATTTCGTGGATCTCTTTGCTAGCCTTATTTCTGTGGAATCTGAGAACAGATATTTCGGATCCCTTTGAAGACTATAGGGCCAAAGGAAATATCCTCCGATAACAAAGAGAAAGAAGCTTTCTGAGAAACTTCTTTGTGTTCTGTGAAATCATCTCACAGAGTTACAGCTTTCCCCTCAAGAAGCCTTTCGCTAAGACAGTTCTTGTGGAATTGGCAAAGGGATATTTGGAAGCCCATTGAGGCCTATGGTGAAAAAGGAAATATCCTCAGATGAAATCTTGAAAGAAGCTTTCTGAGAAACTGCTTAGTGTTCTGTTAATTCATCTCACAGAGTTACATCTGTATTTCGTGGATCTCTTTGCTAGCCTTATTTCTGTGGAATCTGAGAACAGATATTTCGGATCCCTTTGAAGACTATAGGGCCCAAGGAAATATCCTCCGATAACAAAGAGAAAGAAGCTTTCGGAGAAACTTCTTTGTGTTCTGTGAAATCATCTCACAGAGTTACACCTTTCCCCTCAAGAAGCCTTTCGCGAAAACAGTTCTTGTGGAATTGGCAAAGTGATATTTGGAAGCCCATACAGGGCTATAGTGAAAAAGGAAACATCCTCAGATGAAATCTGGAAAGAAGCTTTCTGAGAAACTGCTCTGTGATGTGTGACTTCTACTCACAGAGTTACATCTGTATTTTGTGGATCTCTTTGGTAGCATTATTTCTGTGGAATCTGAGAGCAGATATTTCGGATCCCTTTGAAGACTATAGGGCCAAAGAAAATATCCTCCGATAACAACGAGAAAGAAGCTTTCTGAGAAACTTCTTTGTGTACTGTGAAATCATCTCACAGAGTTACAGCTTTCCCCTCAAGAAGCCTTTCGCTAAGACAGTTCTTGTGGAATTGGCAAAGTGATATTTTGAAGCCCATAGAGGGCTAAGGTGAAAAAGGAAATATCCTCAGATGAAATCTGGAAAGAAGCTTTCTGAGAAACTGCTCTGTGATGTGTGACTTCCACTCACAGAGTTACATCTGTATTTCGTGGATTTCATTGCTAGCCTTATTTCTGTGGAATCTGAGAACAGATATTTCGGATCCCTTTGAAGACTATAGGGCCAAAGGAAATATCCTCCGATAACAAAGAGAAAGAAGCTCTCTGAGAAACTTCTTTTGTTCTGTGAAATCATCACACAGAGTTACAGCTTTCCCTTCAAGAAGCCTTTCACTAAGACAGTTCTTGTGGATTGGCAAAGGGATATTTGGGAGCCCATAGAGGGCTATGGTGAAAGAGGAAATATCTTCAGATGAAATCTGGAAAGAAGCTTTCTCAGAAACTACTTAGTGTTCTGTTAATTCATCTCACAGAGTTACATCTGTATTTCGTGGATCTCTTTGCTAGTCTTATTTCTGTGGAATCTGAGAACAGATATTTCGGATCCCTTTGAAGACTATAGGGCCAAAGGAAATATCCTCCGATAACAAAGAGAAAGAAGCTTTCTGAGAAACTTCTTTGTGTTCTGTGAAATCATCTCACAGAGTTATAGCTTTCCCCTCAAGAAGCCTTTCGCTAAGACAGTTCTTGTGGAATTGGCAAAGTGATATTTGGAAGCCCATAGAGAGCTATGGAGAAAAGGGAAATATCCTCAAATGAAATCTGGAAAGAAGCTTTGTGAGAAACTGCTCTGTGATGTGTGACTTCCACTCACAGTGTTACATCTGTATTTCGTGGATCTCTTTGCTAGCCTTATTTCTGTGGAATCTGAGAACAGATATTTCGGATCCCTTTGAAGACTATAGGGCCAAAGGAAATATCCTCCGATAACAAAGAGAAAGAAGCTTTCTGAGAAACTTCTTTGTGTTCTGTGAAATCATCTCACAGAGTTACAGCTTTCCCCTCAAGAAGCCTTTCGCTAAGACAGTTCTTGAGGAATTGGCAAAGGGATATTTGGAAGCCCCTAAGGGCCTATGGTGAAAAAGGAAATATCCTCAGATGAAATCTGGAAAGAAGCTTTCTGAGAAACTGCTTAGTGTTCTGTTAATTCATCTCACAGAGTTACATTTGTATTTCGTGGATCTCTTTGCTAGCCTTATTTCTGTGGAATCTGAGAACAGATATTTCGGAT
Organism: Macaca mulatta; assembly: GCF_049350105.2. Classification (NCBI taxonomy): domain Eukaryota; kingdom Metazoa; phylum Chordata; class Mammalia; order Primates; family Cercopithecidae; genus Macaca; species Macaca mulatta. Next base: position 48,712,131 of record NC_133422.1, on the reverse strand, counting down.
CCCTTTGAAGACTATAGGACCAAATGGAATATCCTCCGATAACAAAGAGAAAGAAGCTTTCTGAGAAACTTCTTTGTGTTCTGTGAAATCATCTCAGAGAGTTACAGCTTTCCCCTCAAGAAGCCTTTCGCTAAGACAGTTCTTGTGGAATTGGCAAAGTGATATTTGGAAGCCCTTAGAGGCCTATGGTGAAAAAGGAAATATCCTCAGATGAAATATGGAAAGAAGCTTTCTGAGAAACTTCTCTGTCATGTGTGACTTCCACTCACAGAGTTACATCTGTATTTCTTGGATCTCTTTGCTAGACTTAATTCTGTGGAATCTGAAAACAGATAATTCGGATCCCTTTGAAGACTATAGGGCCAAAGGTAATATCCTCCGATAACAAAGAGAAAGAAGCTTTCTGAGAAACTTCTTTGTGTTCTGTGAAATCATCTCACAGAGTTACAGCTTTCCCCTCAAGAAGCCTTTCGCTAAGACAGTTCTTGTGGAATTGGCAAAGTGATATTTGGAAGCCCATAGATGGCTATGGTGAAAAAGGAAATATCCTCAGATGAAATCTGGAAAGAAGCTTTCTGAGAAACTGCTTAGTGTTCTGTTAATTCATCTCACAGAGTTATATGTGTATTTCGTGGTTCTCTTTGCTAGCCTTATTTCTGTGGAATCTGAGAATAGATATTTCGGATCACTTTGAAGACTATGGGGCCAAAGGAAATATCCTCCTATAACAAAGAGAAAGAAGCTTTCTGAGAAACTTCTTTGTGTTCTGTGAAATCATCTCACAGAGTTACAGCTTTCCCCTCAAGAAGCCTTTCGCTAAGACAGTTCTTGTGGAATTGGCAAAGTGATATTTGGAAGCCCATAGGGGGCTATGGAGAAAAAGGAAATATCCTGCGATGAAATCTGGAAAGAAGCTTTCTGAGAAACTGCTCAGTTTTCTGTTAATTCATCTCACAGAGTTACATCTGTATTTCGTGGATCTCTTTGCCAGCCTTATTTCTGTGGAATCTGAGAACAGATATTTCGGATCCCTTTGAAGACTATAGGGCCAAAGGAAATATCCTCCGATAACAAAGAGAAAGAAGCTTTCTGAGAAACTTCTTTGTGTTCTGTGAAATCATCTCACAGATTTACAGCTTTCCCCTCAAGAAGCCTTTCGCTAAGACAGTTCTTGTGGAATTGGCAAAGTGATATTTGGAAGAACATAGAGGGCTATGGTGAAAAAGGAAATATCCTCAGATGAAATCTGGAAAGAAGCTTTCTGAGAAACTGCTTAGTGTTCTGTTAATTCATCTCACAGAGTTACATCTGTATTTCGTCGATCTCTTTGCTAGCTTTATTTCTGTGGAATCGGAGAACAGATATTTCGGATCACTTTGAAGTCTATGGGGCCAAAGGAAATATCCTCCGACAACAAAGAGAAAGAAGCTTTCTGAGAAACTTCTTTGTGTTCTGTGAAATCATCTCACAGAGTTACAGCTTTCCCCTCAAGAAGCCTTTCGTTAAGACAGTTCTTGTGGAATTGGCAAAGTGATATTTGGAAGACCATAGAGGGCTATGGTGAAAAAGGAAATATCCTCAGATGATATCTGGAAAGAAGCTTTCTGAGAAACTGGTTAGTGTTCTGTTAATTCATCTCACAGAGTTACATCTGTATTTCGTAGATCTCTTTGCTAGCCTTATTTCTGTGGAATCTGAGAACAGATATTTCGGATCCCTTTGAAGACTATAGGCCCAAAGGAAATATCCTCCGATAACAAAGAGAAAGAAGCTTTCTGAGAAAGTTCTTTGTGTTCTGTGAAATCATCTCACAGAGTTACAGCTTTCCCCTCAAGAAGCCTTTCGCTAAGACAGTTCTTGTGGAATTGGCAAAGGGATATTTGGAAGCCCATAGAGGGCTATGGTGAAAAAGGAAATATCCTCAGATGAAATCTGGAAAGAAGCTTTCTGAGAAACTGGTCTGTGATGTGTGACTTCCTCTCACAGAGTTACATCTGTATTTCGTGGATCTCTTTGCTAGCCTTATTTCTGTGGAATCAGAGAACAGATAATTCGGATCCCTTTGAAGACTATAGGACCAAAGGGAATATCCTCCGATAACAAAGAGAAAGAAGCTTTCTGAGAAACTTCTTTGTGTTCTGTGAAATCATCTCACAGAGTTACAGCTTTCCCCTCAAGAAGCCTTTCGCTAAGACAGTTCTTGAGGAATTTGCAAAGGGATATTTGGAAGCCCCTAGGGGCCTATGGTGAAAAAGGAAATATCCTCAGATGAAATCTGGAAAGAAGCTTTCTGAGAAACTGCTTAGTGTTCTGTTAATTCATCTCACAGAGTTACATCTGTATTTCGTGGATCTCTTTGCTAGCCTTATTTCTGTGGAATCTGAGAACAGATATTTCGGATCCTTTGAAGACTATAGGACCAAAGGAAATATCCTCCGATAACAAAGAGAAAGAAGCTTTCTGAGAAACTTCTTTGGGTTCTGTGAAATCATCTCAGAGAGTTACAGCTTTCCCCTCAAGAAGCCTTTCGCTAAGACAGTTCTTGTGGAATTGGCAAAGTGATATTTGGAAGCCCATAGAGGCCTATGGTGAAAAAGGAAATATCCTCAGATGAAATCTGGAAAGAAGCTTTCTGAGAAATTTCTCTGTCATGTGTGACTTCCACTCACAGAGTTACATCTGTATTTCTTGGATCTCTTTGCTAGACTTAATTCTGTGGAATCTGAAAACAGATAATTCGGATCCCTTTGAAGACTATAGGGCCAAAGGTAATATCCTCCGATAACAAAGAGAAAGAAGCTTTCTGAGAAACTTCTTTGTGTTCTGTGAAATCATCTCACAGAGTTACAGCTTTCCCCTCAAGAAGCCTTTCGCTAAGACAGTTCTTGTGGAATTGGCAAAGTGATATTTGGAATCCCATAGACGGCTATGGTGAAAAAGGAAATATCCTCAGATGAAATCTGGAAAGAAGCTTTCTGAGAAACTGCTTAGTGTTCTGTTAATTCATCTCACAGAGTTATATCTGTATTTCGTGGTTCTCTTTGCTAGCCTTATTTCTGTGGAATCTGAGAGTAGATATTTCGGATCACTTTGAAGACTATGGGGCCAAAGGAAATATCCTCCTATAACAAAGAGAAAGAAGCTTTCTGAGAAACTTCTTTGTGTTCTCTGAAATCATCTCACAGAGTTACAGCTTTCCCCTCAAGAAGCCTTTCGCTAAGACAGTTCTTGTGGAATTGGCAAAGTGATATTTGGAAGCCCATAGGGGGCTATGGAGAAAAAGGAAATATCTTGCGACGAAATCTGGAAAGAAGCTTTCTGAGAAACTGCTTAGTGTTCTGTTAATTCATCTCACAGAGTTACATCTGTATTTCGTGGATCTCTTTGCCAGCCTTATTTCTGTGGAATGTGAGAACAGATATTTCGGATCCCTTTGAAGACTATAGGGCCAAAGGAAATATCCTCCGATAACAAAGAGAAAGAAGCTTTCTGAGAAACTTCTTTGTGTTCTGTGAAATCATCTCACAGATTTACAGCTTTCCCCTCAAGAAGCCTTTCGCTAAGACAGTTCTTGTGGAATTGGCAAAGTGATATTTGGAAGACCATAGAGGGCTATGGTGAAAAAGGAAATATCCTCAGATGAAATCTGGAAAGAAGCTTTCTGAGAAACTGGTTAGTGTTCTGTTAATTCATCTCACAGAGTTACATCTGTATTTCGTCGATCTCTTTGCTGGCTTTATTTCTGTGGAATCGGAGAACAGATATTTCGGATCACTTTGAAGACTATGGGGCCAAAGGAAATATCCTCCGATAACAAAGAGAAAGAAGCTTTCTGAGAAACTTCTTTGTGTTCTGTGAAATCATCTCACAGAGTTACAGCTTTCCCCTCAAGAAGCCTTTCGCTAAGACAGTTCTTGTGGAATTGGCAAAGGGATATTTGGAAGCCCATTGAGGCCTATGGTGAAAAAGGAAATATCCTCACATGAAATCTGGAAAGAAGCTTTCTGAGAAACTGCTTAGTGTTCTGTTAATTCATCTCACAGAGTTACATCTGTATTTCGTGGATCTCTTTGCTAGCCTTATTTCTGTGGAATCTGAGAACAGATATTTCGGATCCCTTTGAAGACTATAGGGCCCAAGGAAATATCCTCCGATAACAAAGAGAAAGAAGCTTTCGGAGAAACTTCTTTGTGTTCTGTGAAATCATCTCACAGAGTTACACCTTTCCCCTCAAGAAGCCTTTCGCGAAAACAGTTCTTGTGGAATTGGCAAAGTGATATTTGGAAGCCCATACAGGGATATAGTGAAAAAGGAAACATCCTCAGATGAAATCTGGAAAGAAGCTTTCTGAGAAACTGCTCTGTGATGTGTGACTTCTACTCACAGAGTTACATCTGTATTTTGTGGATCTCTTTGGTAGCCTTATTTCTGTGGAATCTGAGAGCAGATATTTCGGATCCCTTTGAAGACTTTAGGGCCAAAGAAAATATCCTCCGATAACAAAGAGAAAGAAGCTTTCTGAGAAACTTCTTTGTGTACTGTGAAATCATCTCACAGAGTTACAGCTTTACACTAAAGAAGCCTTTCGCTAAGACAGTTCTTGTGGAATTGGCAAAGTGATATTTTGAAGCCCATAGAGGGCTAAGGTGAAAAAGGAAATATCCTCAGATGAAATCTGGAAAGAAGCTTTCTGAGAAACTGCTCTGTGATGTGTGACTTCCACTCTCAGAGTTACATCTGTATTTCGTGGATCTCTTTGCTAGCCTTATTTCTGTGGAATCTGAGAAGAGATATTTCGGATCCCTTTGAAGACTATAGGGCCAAAGGAAATATCCTCCGATAACAAAGACAAAGAACCTTTCTGAGAAACTTCTTTGTATTCTGTGAAATCATCTCACAGAGTTACAGCTTTCCCCTCAAGAAGCCTTTCGCTAAGACAGTTCTTGTGGAATTGGCAATGGGATATTTGGGAGCCCTTGGAGGCCTATGGTGAAAAAGGAAATATCCTCAGAGGAAATCTGGAAAGAAGCTTTATGAGAAACTGCTTAGTGTTCTGTTAATTCATCTCACAGAGTTACATCTGTATTTCGTGGATCTCTTTGCTAGCCTTATTTCTGTGGAATCTGAGAACAGATATTTCGGATCCCTTTGAAGACTATAGGGCCAAAGGAAATATCCTCCGATAACAAAGAGAAAGAAGCTTTCTGAGAAACTTCTTTGTGTTCTGTGAAATCATCTCACAGAGTTACAGCTTTCCGCTCAAGAAGCCTTTCGCTAAGACAGTTCTTGTGGAATTGGCAAAGGGATATTTGGAAGCCCATTGAGGCCTATGGTGAAAAAGGAAATATCCTCAGATGAAATCTTGAAAGAAGCTTTCTGAGAAACTGCTTAGTGTTCTGTTAATTCATCTCACAGAGTTACATCTGTATTTCGTGGATCTCTTTGCTAGCCTTATTTCTGTGGAATCTGAGAACAGATATTTCGGATCCCTTTGAAGACTATAGGGCCCAAGGAAATATCCTCCGATAACAAAGAGAAAGAAGCTTTCGGAGAAACTTCTTTGTGTTCTGTGAAATCATCTCACAGAGTTACACCTTTCCCCTCAAGAAGCCTTTCGCGAAAACAGTTCTTGTGGAATTGGCAAAGTGATATTTGGAAGCCCATACAGGGCTATAGTGAAAAAGGAAACATCCTCAGATGAAATCTGGAAAGAAGCTTTCTGAGAAACTGCTCTGTGATGTGTGACTTCTACTCACAGAGTTACATCTGTATTTTGTGGATCTCTTTGGTAGCATTATTTCTGTGGAATCTGAGAGCAGATATTTCGGATCCCTTTGAAGACTATAGGGCCAAAGAAAATATCCTCCGATAACAACGAGAAAGAAGCTTTCTGAGAAACTTCTTTGTGTACTGTGAAATCATCTCACAGAGTTACAGCTTTCCCCTCAAGAAGCCTTTCGCTAAGACAGTTCTTGTGGAATTGGCAAAGTGATATTTTGAAGCCCATAGAGGGCTAAGGTGAAAAAGGAAATATCCTCAGATGAAATCTGGAAAGAAGCTTTCTGAGAAACTGCTCTGTGATGTGTGACTTCCACTCACAGAGTTACATCTGTATTTCGTGGATTTCATTGCTAGCCTTATTTCTGTGGAATCTGAGAACAGATATTTCGGATCCCTTTGAAGACTATAGGGCCAAAGGAAATATCCTCCGATAACAAAGAGAAAGAAGCTCTCTGAGAAACTTCTTTTGTTCTGTGAAATCATCACACAGAGTTACAGCTTTCCCTTCAAGAAGCCTTTCACTAAGACAGTTCTTGTGGATTGGCAAAGGGATATTTGGGAGCCCATAGAGGGCTATGGTGAAAAAGGAAATATCTTCAGATGAAATCTGGAAAGAAGCTTTCTCAGAAACTACTTAGTGTTCTGTTAATTCATCTCACAGAGTTACATCTGTATTTCGTGGATCTCTTTGCTAGTCTTATTTCTGTGGAATCTGAGAACAGATATTTCGGATCCCTTTGAAGACTATAGGGCCAAAGGAAATATCCTCCGATAACAAAGAGAAAGAAGCTTTCTGAGAAACTTCTTTGTGTTCTGTGAAATCATCTCACAGAGTTATAGCTTTCCCCTCAAGAAGCCTTTCGCTAAGACAGTTCTTGTGGAATTGGCAAAGTGATATTTGGAAGCCCATAGAGAGCTATGGAGAAAAGGGAAATATCCTCAAATGAAATCTGGAAAGAAGCTTTGTGAGAAACTGCTCTGTGATGTGTGACTTCCACTCACAGTGTTACATCTGTATTTCGTGGATCTCTTTGCTAGCCTTATTTCTGTGGAATCTGAGAACAGATATTTCGGATCCCTTTGAAGACTATAGGGCCAAAGGAAATATCCTCCGATAACAAAGAGAAAGAAGCTTTCTGAGAAACTTCTTTGTGTTCTGTGAAATCATCTCACAGAGTTACAGCTTTCCCCTCAAGAAGCCTTTCGCTAAGACAGTTCTTGAGGAATTGGCAAAGGGATATTTGGAAGCCCCTAAGGGCCTATGGTGAAAAAGGAAATATCCTCAGATGAAATCTGGAAAGAAGCTTTCTGAGAAACTGCTTAGTGTTCTGTTAATTCATCTCACAGAGTTACATTTGTATTTCGTGGATCTCTTTGCTAGCCTTATTTCTGTGGAATCTGAGAACAGATATTTCGGATCCCTTTGAAGACTATAGGACCAAATGGAATATCCTCCGATAACAAAGAGAAAGAAGCTTTCTGAGAAACTTCTTTGTGTTCTGTGAAATCATCTCAGAGAGTTACAGCTTTCCCCTCAAGAAGCCTTTCGCTAAGACAGTTCTTGTGGAATTGGCAAAGTGATATTTGGAAGCCCTTAGAGGCCTATGGTGAAAAAGGAAATATCCTCAGATGAAATATGGAAAGAAGCTTTCTGAGAAACTTCTCTGTCATGTGTGACTTCCACTCACAGAGTTACATCTGTATTTCTTGGATCTCTTTGCTAGACTTAATTCTGTGGAATCTGAAAACAGATAATTCGGATCCCTTTGAAGACTATAGGGCCAAAGGTAATATCCTCCGATAACAAAGAGAAAGAAGCTTTCTGAGAAACTTCTTTGTGTTCTGTGAAATCATCTCACAGAGTTACAGCTTTCCCCTCAAGAAGCCTTTCGCTAAGACAGTTCTTGTGGAATTGGCAAAGTGATATTTGGAAGCCCATAGATGGCTATGGTGAAAAAGGAAATATCCTCAGATGAAATCTGGAAAGAAGCTTTCTGAGAAACTGCTTAGTGTTCTGTTAATTCATCTCACAGAGTTATATGTGTATTTCGTGGTTCTCTTTGCTAGCCTTATTTCTGTGGAATCTGAGAATAGATATTTCGGATCACTTTGAAGACTATGGGGCCAAAGGAAATATCCTCCTATAACAAAGAGAAAGAAGCTTTCTGAGAAACTTCTTTGTGTTCTGTGAAATCATCTCACAGAGTTACAGCTTTCCCCTCAAGAAGCCTTTCGCTAAGACAGTTCTTGTGGAATTGGCAAAGTGATATTTGGAAGCCCATAGGGGGCTATGGAGAAAAAGGAAATATCCTGCGATGAAATCTGGAAAGAAGCTTTCTGAGAAACTGCTCAGTTTTCTGTTAATTCATCTCACAGAGTTACATCTGTATTTCGTGGATCTCTTTGCCAGCCTTATTTCTGTGGAATCTGAGAACAGATATTTCGGATCCCTTTGAAGACTATAGGGCCAAAGGAAATATCCTCCGATAACAAAGAGAAAGAAGCTTTCTGAGAAACTTCTTTGTGTTCTGTGAAATCATCTCACAGATTTACAGCTTTCCCCTCAAGAAGCCTTTCGCTAAGACAGTTCTTGTGGAATTGGCAAAGTGATATTTGGAAGAACATAGAGGGCTATGGTGAAAAAGGAAATATCCTCAGATGAAATCTGGAAAGAAGCTTTCTGAGAAACTGCTTAGTGTTCTGTTAATTCATCTCACAGAGTTACATCTGTATTTCGTCGATCTCTTTGCTAGCTTTATTTCTGTGGAATCGGAGAACAGATATTTCGGATCACTTTGAAGTCTATGGGGCCAAAGGAAATATCCTCCGACAACAAAGAGAAAGAAGCTTTCTGAGAAACTTCTTTGTGTTCTGTGAAATCATCTCACAGAGTTACAGCTTTCCCCTCAAGAAGCCTTTCGTTAAGACAGTTCTTGTGGAATTGGCAAAGTGATATTTGGAAGACCATAGAGGGCTATGGTGAAAAAGGAAATATCCTCAGATGATATCTGGAAAGAAGCTTTCTGAGAAACTGGTTAGTGTTCTGTTAATTCATCTCACAGAGTTACATCTGTATTTCGTAGATCTCTTTGCTAGCCTTATTTCTGTGGAATCTGAGAACAGATATTTCGGATCCCTTTGAAGACTATAGGCCCAAAGGAAATATCCTCCGATAACAAAGAGAAAGAAGCTTTCTGAGAAAGTTCTTTGTGTTCTGTGAAATCATCTCACAGAGTTACAGCTTTCCCCTCAAGAAGCCTTTCGCTAAGACAGTTCTTGTGGAATTGGCAAAGGGATATTTGGAAGCCCATAGAGGGCTATGGTGAAAAAGGAAATATCCTCAGATGAAATCTGGAAAGAAGCTTTCTGAGAAACTGGTCTGTGATGTGTGACTTCCTCTCACAGAGTTACATCTGTATTTCGTGGATCTCTTTGCTAGCCTTATTTCTGTGGAATCAGAGAACAGATAATTCGGATCCCTTTGAAGACTATAGGACCAAAGGGAATATCCTCCGATAACAAAGAGAAAGAAGCTTTCTGAGAAACTTCTTTGTGTTCTGTGAAATCATCTCACAGAGTTACAGCTTTCCCCTCAAGAAGCCTTTCGCTAAGACAGTTCTTGAGGAATTGGCAAAGGGATATTTGGAAGCCCCTAAGGGCCTATGGTGAAAAAGGAAATATCCTCAGATGAAATCTGGAAAGAAGCTTTCTGAGAAACTGCTTAGTGTTCTGTTAATTCATCTCACAGAGTTACATTTGTATTTCGTGGATCTCTTTGCTAGCCTTATTTCTGTGGAATCTGAGAACAGATATTTCGGATTCCTTTGAAGACTATAGGACCAAATGGAATATCCTCCGATAACAAAGAGAAAGAAGCTTTCTGAGAAACTTCTTTGTGTTCTGTGAAATCATCTCAGAGAGTTACAGCTTTCCCCTCAAGAAGCCTTTCGCTAAGACAGTTCTTGTGGAATTGGCAAAGTGATATTTGGAAGCCCTTAGAGGCCTATGGTGAAAAAGGAAATATCCTCAGATGAAATATGGAAAGAAGCTTTCTGAGAAACTTCTCTGTCATGTGTGACTTCCACTCACAGAGTTACATCTGTATTTCTTGGATCTCTTTGCTAGACTTAATTCTGTGGAATCTGAAAACAGATAATTCGGATCCCTTTGAAGACTATAGGGCCAAAGGTAATATCCTCCGATAACAAAGAGAAAGAAGCTTTCTGAGAAACTTCTTTGTGTTCTGTGAAATCATCTCACAGAGTTACAGCTTTCCCCTCAAGAAGCCTTTCGCTAAGACAGTTCTTGTGGAATTGGCAAAGTGATATTTGGAAGCCCATAGATGGCTATGGTGAAAAAGGAAATATCCTCAGATGAAATCTGGAAAGAAGCTTTCTGAGAAACTGCTTAGTGTTCTGTTAATTCATCTCACAGAGTTATATGTGTATTTCGTGGTTCTCTTTGCTAGCCTTATTTCTGTGGAATCTGAGAATAGATATTTCGGATCACTTTGAAGACTATGGGGCCAAAGGAAATATCCTCCTATAACAAAGAGAAAGAAGCTTTCTGAGAAACTTCTTTGTGTTCTGTGAAATCATCTCACAGAGTTACAGCTTTCCCCTCAAGAAGCCTTTCGCTAAGACAGTTCTTGTGGAATTGGCAAAGTGATATTTGGAAGCCCATAGGGGGCTATGGAGAAAAAGGAAATATCCTGCGATGAAATCTGGAAAGAAGCTTTCTGAGAAACTGCTCAGTTTTCTGTTAATTCATCTCACAGAGTTACATCTGTATTTCGTGGATCTCTTTGCCAGCCTTATTTCTGTGGAATCTGAGAACAGATATTTCGGATCCCTTTGAAGACTATAGGGCCAAAGGAAATATCCTCCGATAACAAAGAGAAAGAAGCTTTCTGAGAAACTTCTTTGTGTTCTGTGAAATCATCTCACAGATTTACAGCTTTCCCCTCAAGAAGCCTTTCGCTAAGACAGTTCTTGTGGAATTGGCAAAGTGATATTTGGAAGAACATAGAGGGCTATGGTGAAAAAGGAAATATCCTCAGATGAAATCTGGAAAGAAGCTTTCTGAGAAACTGCTTAGTGTTCTGTTAATTCATCTCACAGAGTTACATCTGTATTTCGTCGATCTCTTTGCTAGCTTTATTTCTGTGGAATCGGAGAACAGATATTTCGGATCACTTTGAAGTCTATGGGGCCAAAGGAAATATCCTCCGACAACAAAGAGAAAGAAGCTTTCTGAGAAACTTCTTTGTGTTCTGTGAAATCATCTCACAGAGTTACAGCTTTCCCCTCAAGAAGCCTTTCGTTAAGACAGTTCTTGTGGAATTGGCAAAGTGATATTTGGAAGACCATAGAGGGCTATGGTGAAAAAGGAAATATCCTCAGATGATATCTGGAAAGAAGCTTTCTGAGAAACTGGTTAGTGTTCTGTTAATTCATCTCACAGAGTTACATCTGTATTTCGTAGATCTCTTTGCTAGCCTTATTTCTGTGGAATCTGAGAACAGATATTTCGGATCCCTTTGAAGACTATAGGCCCAAAGGAAATATCCTCCGATAACAAAGAGAAAGAAGCTTTCTGAGAAAGTTCTTTGTGTTCTGTGAAATCATCTCACAGAGTTACAGCTTTCCCCTCAAGAAGCCTTTCGCTAAGACAGTTCTTGTGGAATTGGCAAAGGGATATTTGGAAGCCCATAGAGGGCTATGGTGAAAAAGGAAATATCCTCAGATGAAATCTGGAAAGAAGCTTTCTGAGAAACTGGTCTGTGATGTGTGACTTCCTCTCACAGAGTTACATCTGTATTTCGTGGATCTCTTTGCTAGCCTTATTTCTGTGGAATCAGAGAACAGATAATTCGGATCCCTTTGAAGACTATAGGACCAAAGGGAATATCCTCCGATAACAAAGAGAAAGAAGCTTTCTGAGAAACTTCTTTGTGTTCTGTGAAATCATCTCACAGAGTTACAGCTTTCCCCTCAAGAAGCCTTTCGCTAAGACACTTCTTGTGGAATTGGCAAAGTGATATTTTGAAGCCCATAGAGGGCTAAGGTGAAAAAGGAAATATCCTCAGATGAAATCTGGAAAGAAGCTTTCTGAGAAACTGCTCTGTGATGTGTGACTTCTACTCACAGAGTTACATCTGTATTTCATGGATCTCTTTGCTAGCCTTATTTCTGTGGAATCTGAGAACAGATATTTCAGATCCCTTTGAAAACTATAGGGCCAAAGGAAATATCCTCCGATAACAAAGAGAAAGAAGCTTTCTGAGACACATCTTTGAGCTCTGTGAAATCATCTCACAGAGTTACAGCTTTCCCCTCAAGAAGCCTTTCGCTACGACAGTTCTTGTGGAATTGGCATTGTGATATTTGGAAGCCCATAGAGGCCTATGGTGAAAAAGGAAATATCCTCAGATGAAATCTGGAAAGAAGCTTTCTGAGAAACTACTCTGTGATGTGTGACTTCCACTCACAGAGTTACATCTGTATTTCGTGGATCTCTTTGCTAGCCTTCTTTCTGTGGAATCTGAGAACAGATATTTCGGATCCCTTTGAAGACTATAGGGCCAAAGGAAATATCCTCCGATAACAAAGAGAAAGAAGCTTTCTGAGAAACTTCTTTGTGTTCTGTGAAATCATCTCACAGAGTTACTGCTTTCCCCTCAAGAAGCCTTTCACTAAGACAGTTCTTGAGGAATTGGCAAAGGGATATTTGGAAGCCCCTAGAGGCCTATGGTGAAAAAGGAAAAATCCTCAGATGAAATCTGGAAAGAAGCTTTCTGAGAAACTGCTTAGTGTTCTGTTAATTCATCTCACAGAGTTACATCTGTATTTCGTGGATCTCTTTGCTAGCCTTATTTCTGTGGAATCTGAGAACAGATATTTCGGATCCCTTTGAAGACTATAGGGCCAAAGGAAATATCCTCCGATAACAAAGAGAAAGAAGCTTTCGGAGAAACTTCTTTGTGTTCTGTGAAATCATCTCATAGATTACAGCTTTCCCCTCAAGAAGCCTTTCGCTAAGACAGTTCTTGTGGAATTGGCAAAGCGATATTTGGAAGCCCATAGAGTACTATGATGAAAAAGGAAATTTCCTCAGATGAAATCTGGAAAGAAGCTTTCTGAGAAACTGCTTAGTGTTCTGTTAATTCATCTCACAGAGTTACATCTGTATTTCGTGGATCTCTTTGCTAGCCTTGTTTCTGTGGAATCTGAGAACAGATATTTCAGATCCCTTTGAAGACTATAGGGCCAAAGGAAATATCCTCCGGTAACAAAGAGAAAGAAGCTTTCGGAGAAACTTCTTTGTGTTCTGTGAAATCATCTCACAGAGTTACAGCTTTCCCCTCAAGAAGCCTTTCGCTAAGACAGTTCTTGTGGAATTGGCAAAGGGATATTTGGAAGCCCATAGAGGGCTATGGTAAAAGAGGAAATATCCTCAGATGAAATCTGGAAAGAAGCTTTCTGAGAAACTGCTCTGTAATGTGTGACTTCCACTCTCAGAGTTACATCTGTATTTCGTGGATCTCTTTGCTAGCCTTATTTCTTTGGAATCTGAGAACAGATATTTCGGATCCCTTTGAAGACTATAGGACCAAAGGGAATATCCTCCGATAACAAAGATAAAGAAGCTTTCTGAGAAACTTCTTTGTGTTCTGTGAAATCATCTCACAGAGTTACAGCTTTCCCCTCAAGAAGCCTTTCGCTAAGACAGTTCTTGTGGAATTGGCAAAGGGATATTTGGAAGCCCATTGAGGCCTATCGTGAAAAAGGAAATATCCTCAGATGAAATCTGGAAAGAAGCTTTCTGAGAAACTGCTTAGTGTTCTGTTAATTCATCTCACAGAGTTACATCTGTATTTCGTGGATCTCTTTGCTAGCCTTATTTCTGTGGAATCTGAGAACAGATATTTCGGATCCCTTTGAAGACTATAGGGCCCAAGGAAATATCCTCCGATAACAAAGAGAAAGAAGCTTTCGGAGAAACTTCTTTGTGTTCTGTGAAATCATCTCACAGAGTTACACCTTTCCCCTCAAGAAGCCTTTCGCGAAAACAGTTCTTGTGGAATTGGCAAAGTGATATTTGGAAGCCCATAGAAGGCTATAGTGAAAAAGGAAACATCCTCAGATGAAATCTGGAAAGAAGCTTTCTGAGAAACTGCTCTGTGATGTGTGACTTCTACTCACAGAGTTACATCTGTATTTTGTGGATCTCTTTGGTAGCCTTATTTCTGTGGAATCTGAGAGCAGATATTTCGGATCCCTTTGAAGACTATAGGGCCAAAGAAAATATCCTCCGATAACAAAGAGAAAGAAGCTTTCTGAGAAACTTCTTTGTGTACTGTGAAATCATCTCACAGAGTTACAGCTTTCCCCTCAAGAAGCCTTTCGCTAAGACACTTCTTGTGGAATTGGCAAAGTGATATTTTGAAGCCCATAGAGGGCTAAGGTGAAAAAGGAAATATCCTCAGATGAAATCTGGAAAGAAGCTTTCTGAGAAACTGCTCTGTGATGTGTGACTTCTACTCACAGAGTTACATCTGTATTTCATGGATCTCTTTGCTAGCCTTATTTCTGTGGAATCTGAGAACAGATATTTCAGATCCCTTTGAAAACTATAGGGCCAAAGGAAATATCCTCCGATAACAAAGAGAAAGAAGCTTTCTGAGACACATCTTTGTGCTCTGTGAAATCATCTCACAGAGTTACAGCTTTCCCCTCAAGAAGCCTTTCGCTACGACAGTTCTTGTGGAATTGGCATTGTGATATTTGGAAGCCCATAGAGGGCTACGGTGAAAAAGGAAATATCCTCAGATGAAATCTGGAAAGAAGCTTTCTGAGAAACTACTCTGTGATGTGTGACTTCCACTCACAGAGTTACATCTGTATTTCGTGGATCTCTTTGCTAGCCTTCTTTCTGTGGAATCTGAGAACAGATATTTCGGATCCCTTTGAAGACTATAGGGCCAAAGGAAATATCCTCCGATAACAAAGAGAAAGAAGCTCTCTGAGAAACTTCTTTGTGTTCTGTGAAATCATCTCACAGAGTTACAGCTTTCCCCTCAAGAAGCCTTTCACTAAGACAGTTCTTGAGGAATTGGCAAAGGGATATTTGGAAGCCCCTAGAGGCCTATGGTGAAAAAGGAAAAATCCTCAGATGAAATCTGGAAAGAAGCTTTCTGACAAACTGCTTAGTGTTCTGTTAATTCATCTCACAGAGTTACATCTGTATTTCGTGGATCTCTTTGCTAGCCTTATTTCTGTGGAATCTGAGAACAGATATTTCGGATCCCTTAGAAGACTATAGGGCCAAAGGAAATATCCTCCGATAACAAAGAGAAAGAAGCTTTCGGAGAAACTTCTTTGTGTTCTGTGAAATCATCTCATAGATTACAGCTTTCCCCTCAAGAAGCCTTTCGCTAAGACAGTTCTTGTGGAATTGGCAAAGCGATATTTGGAAGCCCATAGAGGACTATGATGAAAAAGGAAATATCCTCAGATGAAATCTGGAAAGAAGCTTTCTGAGAAACTGCTTAGTGTTCTGTTAATTCATCTCACAGAGTTACATCTTTATTTTGTGGATCTCTTTGCTAGCCTTATTTCTGTGGAATCTGAGAACAGATATTTCAGATCCCTTTGAAGACTATAGGGCCAAAGGAAATATCCTCCGATAACAAAGAGAAAGAAGCTTTCGGAGAAACTTCTTTGTGTTCTGTGAAATCATCTCACAGAGTTACAGCTTTCCCCTCAAGAAGCCTTTCGCTAAGACAGTTCTTGTGGAATTGGCAAAGGGATATTTGGAAGCCCATAGAGGGCTATGGTAAAAGAGGAAATATCCTCAGATGAAATCTGGAAAGAAGCTTTCTGAGAAACTGCTCTGTAATGTGTGACTTCCACTCTCAGAGTTACATCTGTATTTCGTGGATCTCTTTGCTAGCCTTATTTCTGTGGAATCTGAGAACAGATATTTCGGATCCCTTTGAAGACTATAGGGCCAAAGGAAATATCCTCCGATAACAAAGACAAAGGAGCTTTCTGAGAAACTTCTTTGTATTCTGTGAAATCATCTCACAGAGTTACAGCTTTCCCCTCAAGAAGCCTTTCGCTAAGACGGTTCTTGTGGAATTGGCAAAGGGATATTTGGGAGCCCTTGGAGGCCTATGGTGAAAAAGGAAATATCCTCAGATGAAATCTGGAAAGAAGCTTTCTGAGAAACTGCTTAGAGTTCTGTTAATTCATCTCACAGAGTTACATCTGTATTTCGTGGATCTCTTTGCTAGCCTTATTTCTGTGGAATCTGAGAACAGATATTTCGGATCCCTTTGGAGACTATAGGGCCAAAGGAAATATCCTCCGATAACAAAGACAAAGAAGCTTTCTGAGAAACTTCTTTGTGTTCTGTGAAATCATCTCACAGAGTTACAGCTTTCCCCTCAAGAAGCCTTTCGCTAAGACAGTTCTTGTGGAATTGGCAAAGGGATATTTGGAAGCCCATAGAGCCCTATGGTGAAAAAGGAAATATCCTCAGATGAAATCTGGAAAGAATCTTTCGGAGAAACTGCTTAGTGTTCTGTTAACTCATCTCACAGAGTTAAATCTGTATTTCGTGGATCTCTTTGCTAGCCTTATTTCTGTGGAATCTGAGAACAGATATTTCGGATCCCTTTGAAGACTATAGGACCAAAGGGAATATCCTCCGATAACAAAGAGAAAGAAGCTTTCTGAGAAACTTCTTTGTGTTCTGTGAAATCATCTCACAGAGTTACAGCTTTCCCCTCAAGAAGCCTTTCGCTAAGACAGTTCTTGTGGAATTGGCAAAGGGATATTTGGAAGCCCATTGAGGCCTATGGTGAAAAGGAAATATCCTCAGATGAAATCTGGAAAGAAGCTTTCTGAGAAACTGCTTAGTGTTCTGTAAATTCATCTCACAGAGTTACATCTGTATTTCGTGGATCTCTTTGCTAGCCTTATTTCTGTGGAATCTGAGAACAGATATTTCGGATCCCTTTGAAGACTATAGGGCCCAAGGAAATATCCTCCGATAACAAAGAGAAAGAAGCTTTCGGAGAAACTTCTTTGTGTTCTGTGAAATCATCTCACAGAGTTACACCTTTCCCCTCAAGAAGTCTTTCGCGAAAACAGTTCTTGTGGAATTGGCAAAGTGATATTTGGAAGCCCATACAGGGCTATAGTGAAAAAGGAAACATCCTCAGATGAAATCTGGAAAGAAGCTTTCTGAGAAACTGCTCTGTGATGTGTGACTTCTACTCACAGAGTTACATCTGTATTTTGTGGATCTCTTTGGTAGCCTTATTTCTGTGGAATCTGAGAGCAGATATTTTGGATCCCTTTGAAGACTATAGGGCCAAAGAAAATATCCTCCGATAACAAAGAGAAAGAAGCTTTCTGAGAAACTTCTTTGTGTACTGTGAAATCATCTCACAGAGTTACAGCTTTCCACTCAAGAAGCCTTTCGCTAAAACAGTTCTTGTGGAATTGGCAAAGTGATATTTTGAAGCCCATAGAGGGCTAAGGTGAAAAGGAAATATCCTCAGATGAAATCTGGAAAGAAGCTTTCTGAGAAACTGCTCTGTGATGTGTGACTTCTACTCACAGAGTTACATCTGTATTTCGTGGATCTCTTTGCTAGCCTTATTTCTGTGGAATCTGAGAACAGATATTTCCGATCCCTTTGAAGACTATAGGGCCATAGGAAATATCCTCCGATAACAAAGAGAAAGAAGCTTTCGGAGAAACTTCTTTGTGTTCTGTGAAATCATCTCACAGAGTTACAGCTTCCCCTCAAGAAGCCTTTCGCTAAGATAGTTCTTGTGGAATTGGTAAAGGGATATTTGGAAGCCCATAGAGGGCTATGGTGAAAGAGGAAATATCCTCAGATGAAATCTGGAAAGAAGCTTTCTGAGAAACTGCTCTGTGATGTGTGACTTCCACTCTCAGAGTTACATCTGTATTTCGTGGATCTCTTTGCTAGCCTTTTTTCTGTGGAATCTGAGAACAGATATTTCGGATACCTTTGAAGACTATAGGGCCAAAGGAAATATCCTCCGATAACAAAGACAAAGAAGCTTTCTGAGAAACTTCTTTGTATTCTGTGAAATCATCTCACAGAGTTACAGCTTTCCCCTCAAGAAGCCTTTCGCTAAGACAGTTCTTGTGGAATTGGCAAAGGGATATTTGGGAGCCCTTGGAGGCCTATGGTGAAAAAGGAAATATCCTCAGATGAAATCTGGAAAGAAGCTTTCTGAGAAACTGCTTAGTGTTCTGTTAATTCATCTCACAGAGTTACATCTGTATTTCGTGGATCTCTTTGCTAGCCTTATTTCTGTGGAATCTGAGAACAGATATTTCGGATCCCTTTGAAGACTATAGGGCCAAAGGAAATATCCTCCGATAACAAAGACAAAGAAGCTTTCTGAGAAACTTCTTTGTGTTCTGTGAAATCATCTCACAGAGTTACAGCTTTCCCCTCAAGAAGCCTTTCGCTAAGACAGTTCTTGTGGAATTGGCAAAGGGATATTTGGAAGCCCATGGAGGCCTATGGTGAAAAAGGAAATATCCTCAGATGAAATCTGGAAAGAATCTTTCGGAGAAATTGCTTAGTGTTCTGTTAATTCATCTCACAGAGTTACATCTGTATTTCGTGGATCTCTTTGCTAGCCTTATTTCTGTGGAATCTGAGAACAGATATTTCGGATCCCTTTGAAGACTATAGGACCAAAGGGAATATCCTCCGATAACAAAGAGAAAGAAGCTTTCGGAGAAACTTCTTTGTGTTCTGTGAAATCATCTCACAGAGTTACAGCTTTCCCCTCAAGAAGCCTTTCGCTAAGACAGTTCTTGTGGAATTGGCAAAGGGATATTTCGTAGCCCATTGAGGCCTACGGTGAAAAAGGAAATATCCTCAGATGAAATCTTGAAAGAAGCTTTCTGAGAAACTGCTTAGTGTTCTGTTAATTCATCTCACAGAGTTACATCTGTATTTCGTGGATCTCTTTGCTAGCCTTATTTCTGTGGAATCTGAGAACAGATATTTCGGATCCCTTTGAAGACTATAGGGCCCAAGGAAATATCCTCCGATAACAAAGAGAAAGAAGCTTTCGGAGAAACTTCTTTGTGTTCTGTGAAATCATCTCACTGAGTTACACCTTTCCCCTCAAGAAGCCTTTCACGAAAACAGTTCTTGTGGAATTGGCAAAGTGATATTTGGAAGCCCATAGAGGGCTATAGTGAAAAAGGAAACATCCTCAGATGAAATCTGGAAAGAAGCTTTCTGAGAAACTGCTCTGTGATGTGTGACTTCTACTCACAGAGTTACATCTGTATTTTGTGGATCTCTTTGGTAGCCTTATTTCTGTGGAATCTGAGAGCAGATATTTCGGATCCCTTTGAAGACTATAGGGCCAAAGAAAATATCCTCCGATAACAACGAGAAAGAAGCTTTCTGAGAAACTTCTTTGTGTACTGTGAAATCATCTCACAGAGTTACAGCTTTCCCCTCAAGAAGCCTTTCGCGAAGACAGTTCTTGTGGAATTGGCAAAGTGATATTTTGAAGCCCATAGAGGGCTAAGGTGAAAAAGGAAATATCCTCAGATGAAATCTGGAAAGAAGCTTTCTGAGAAACTGCTCTGTGATGTGTGACTTCTACTCACAGAGTTACATCTGTATTTCATGGATCTCTTTGCTAGCCTTATTTCTGTGGAATCTGAGAACAGATATTTCAGATCCCTTTGAAAACTATAGGGCCAAAGGAAATATCCTCCGATAACAAAGAGAAAGAAGCTTTCTGAGACACATCTTTGTGCTCTGTGAAATCATCTCACAGAGTTACAGCTTTCCCCTCAAGAAGCCTTTCGCTACGACAGTTCTTGTGGAATTGGCATTGTGATATTTGGAAGCCCATAGAGGGCTACGGTGAAAAAGGAAATATCCTCAGATGAAATCTGGAAAGAAGCTTTCTGAGAAACTACTCTGTGATGTGTGACTTCCACTCACAGAGTTACATCTGTATTTCGTGGATCTCTTTGCTAGCCTTCTTTCTGTGGAATCTGAGAACAGATATTTCGGATCCCTTTGAAGACTATAGGGCCAAAGGAAATATCCTCCGATAACAAAGAGAAAGAAGCTCTCTGAGAAACTTCTTTGTGTTCTGTGAAATCATCTCACAGAGTTACAGCTTTCCCCTCAAGAAGCCTTTCACTAAGACAGTTCTTGAGGAATTGGCAAAGGGATATTTGGAAGCCCCTAGAGGCCTATGGTGAAAAAGGAAAAATCCTCAGATGAAATCTGGAAAGAAGCTCTCTGACAAACTGCTTAGTGTTCTGTTAATTCATCTCACAGAGTTACATCTGTATTTCGTGGATCTCTTTGCTAGCCTTATTTCTGTGGAATCTGAGAACAGATATTTCGGATCCCTTAGAAGACTATAGGGCCAAAGGAAATATCCTCCGATAACAAAGAGAAAGAAGCTTTCGGAGAAACTTCTTTGTGTTCTGTGAAATCATCTCATAGATTACAGCTTTCCCCTCAAGAAGCCTTTCGCTAAGACAGTTCTTGTGGAATTGGCAAAGCGATATTTGGAAGCCCATAGAGGACTATGATGAAAAAGGAAATATCCTCAGATGAAATCTGGAAAGAAGCTTTCTGAGAAACTGCTTAGTGTTCTGTTAATTCATCTCACAGAGTTACATCTTTATTTTGTGGATCTCTTTGCTAGCCTTATTTCTGTGGAATCTGAGAACAGATATTTCAGATCCCTTTGAAGACTATAGGGCCAAAGGAAATATCCTCCGATAACAAACAGAAAGAAGCTTTCGGAGAAACTTCTTTGTGTTCTGTGAAATCATCTCACAGAGTTACAGCTTTCCCCTCAAGAAGCCTTTCGCTAAGACAGTTCTTGTGGAATTGGCAAAGGGATATTTGGAAGCCCATAGAGGGCTATGGTAAAAGAGGAAATATCCTCAGATGAAATCTGGAAAGAAGCTTTCTGAGAAACTGCTCTGTAATGTGTGACTTCCACTCTCAGAGTTACATCTGTATTTCGTGGATCTCTTTGCTAGCCTTATTTCTGTGGAATCTGAGAACAGATATTTCGGATCCCTTTGAAGACTATAGGGCCAAAGGAAATATCCTCCGATAACAAAGACAAAGGAGCTTTCTGAGAAACTTCTTTGTATTCCGTGAAATCATCTCACAGAGTTACAGCTTTCCCCTCAAGAAGCCTTTCGCTAAGACGGTTCTTGTGGAATTGGCAAAGGGATATTTGGGAGCCCTTGGAGGCCTATGGTGAAAAAGGAAATATCCTCAGATGAAATCTGGAAAGAAGCTTTCTGAGAAACTGCTTAGTGTTCTGTTAATTCATCTCACAGAGTTACATCTGTATTTCGTGGATCTCTTTGCTAGCCTTATTTCTGTGGAATCTGAGAACAGATATTTCGGATCCCTTTGGAGACTATAGGGCCAAAGGAAATATCCTCCGATAACAAAGACAAAGAAGCTTTCTGAGAAACTTCTTTGTGTTCTGTGAAATCATCTCACAGAGTTACAGCTTTCCCCTCAAGAAGCCTTTCGCTAAGACAGTTCTTGTGGAATTGGCAAAGGGATATTTGGAAGCCCATAGAGCCCTATGGTGAAAAAGGAAATATCCTCAGATGAAATCTGGAAAGAATCTTTCGGAGAAACTGCTTAGTGTTCTGTTAATTCATCTCACAGAGTTAAATCTGTATTTCGTGGATCTCTTTGCTAGCCTTATTTCTGTGGAATCTGAGAACAGATATTTCGGATCCCTTTGAAGACTATAGGACCAAAGGGAATATCCTCCGATAACAAAGAGAAAGAAGCTTTCTGAGAAACTTCTTTGTGTTCTGTGAAATCATCTCACAGAGTTACAGCTTTCCCCTCAAGAAGCCTTTCGCTAAGACAGTTCTTGTGGAATTGGCAAAGGGATATTTGGAAGCCCATTGAGGCCTATGGTGAAAAGGAAATATCCTCAGATGAAATCTGGAAAGAAGCTTTCTGAGAAACTGCTTAGTGTTCTGTAAATTCATCTCACAGAGTTACATCTGTATTTCGTGGATCTCTTTGCTAGCCTTATTTCTGTGGAATCTGAGAACAGATATTTCGGATCCCTTTGAAGACTATAGGGCCCAAGGAAATATCCTCCGATAACAAAGAGAAAGAAGCTTTCGGAGAAACTTCTTTGTGTTCTGTGAAATCATCTCACAGAGTTACACCTTTCCCCTCAAGAAGTCTTTCGCGAAAACAGTTCTTGTGGAATTGGCAAAGTGATATTTGGAAGCCCATACAGGGCTATAGTGAAAAAGGAAACATCCTCAGATGAAATCTGGAAAGAAGCTTTCTGAGAAACTGCTCTGTGATGTGTGACTTCTACTCACAGAGTTACATCTGTATTTTGTGGATCTCTTTGGTAGCCTTATTTCTGTGGAATCTGAGAGCAGATATTTTGGATCCCTTTGAAGACTATAGGGCCAAAGAAAATATCCTCCGATAACAAAGAGAAAGAAGCTTTCTGAGAAACTTCTTTGTGTACTGTGAAATCATCTCACAGAGTTACAGCTTTCCACTCAAGAAGCCTTTCGCTAAAACAGTTCTTGTGGAATTGGCAAAGTGATATTTTGAAGCCCATAGAGGGCTAAGGTGAAAAGGAAATATCCTCAGATGAAATCTGGAAAGAAGCTTTCTGAGAAACTGCTCTGTGATGTGTGACTTCTACTCACAGAGTTACATCTGTATTTCGTGGATCTCTTTGCTAGCCTTATTTCTGTGGAATCCGAGAACAGATATTTCCGATCCCTTTGAAGACTATAGGGCCAAAGGAAATATCCTCCGATAACAAAGAGAAAGAAGCTTTCGGAGAAACTTCTTTGTGTTCTGTGAAATCATCTCACAGAGTTACAGCTTCCCCTCAAGAAGCCTTTCGCTAAGATAGTTCTTGTGGAATTGGCAAAGGGATATTTGGAAGCCCATAGAGGGCTATGGTGAAAGAGGAAATATCCTCAGATGAAATCTGGAAAGAAGCTTTCTGAGAAACTGCTCTGTGATGTGTGACTTCCACTCTCAGAGTTACATCTGTATTTCGTGGATCTCTTTGCTAGCCTTATTTCTGTGGAATCTGAGAACAGATATTTCGGATACCTTTGAAGACTATAGGGCCAAAGGAAATATCCTCCGATAACAAAGACAAAGAAGCTTTCTGAGAAACTTCTTTGTATTCTGTGAAATCATCTCACAGAGTTACAGCTTTCCCCTCAAGAAGCCTTTCGCTAAGACAGTTCTTGTGGAATTGGCAAAGGGATATTTGGGAGCCCTTGGAGGCCTATGGTGAAAAAGGAAATATCCTCAGATGAAATCTGGAAAGAAGCTTTCTGAGAAACTGCTTAGTGTTCTGTTAATTCATCTCACAGAGTTACATCTGTATTTCGTGGATCTCTTTGCTAGCCTTATTTCTGTGGAATCTGAGAACAGATATTTCGGATCCCTTTGAAGACTATAGGGCCAAAGGAAATATCCTCCGATAACAAAGACAAAGAAGCTTTCTGAGAAACTTCTTTGTGTTCTGTGAAATCATCTCACAGAGTTACAGCTTTCCCCTCAAGAAGCCTTTCGCTAAGACAGTTCTTGTGGAATTGGCAAAGGGATATTTGGAAGCCCATGGAGGCCTATGGTGAAAAAGGAAATATCCTCAGATGAAATCTGGAAAGAATCTTTCGGAGAAATTGCTTAGTGTTCTGTTAATTCATCTCACAGAGTTACATCTGTATTTCGTGGATCTCTTTGCTAGCCTTATTTCTGTGGAATCTGAGAACAGATATTTCGGATCCCTTTGAAGACTATAGGACCAAAGGGAATATCCTCCGATAACAAAGAGAAAGAAGCTTTCGGAGAAACTTCTTTGTGTTCTGTGAAATCATCTCACAGAGTTACAGCTTTCCCCTCAAGAAGCCTTTCGCTAAGACAGTTCTTGTGGAATTGGCAAAGGGATATTTCGTAGCCCATTGAGGCCTACGGTGAAAAAGGAAATATCCTCAGATGAAATCTTGAAAGAAGCTTTCTGAGAAACTGCTTAGTGTTCTGTTAATTCATCTCACAGAGTTACATCTGTATTTCGTGGATCTCTTTGCTAGCCTTATTTCTGTGGAATCTGAGAACAGATATTTCGGATCCCTTTGAAGACTATAGGGCCCAAGGAAATATCCTCCGATAACAAAGAGAAAGAAGCTTTCGGAGAAACTTCTTTGTGTTCTGTGAAATCATCTCACTGAGTTACACCTTTCCCCTCAAGAAGCCTTTCGCTAAGACAGTTCTTGTGGAATTGGCAAAGTGATATTTGGAAGCCCATAGAGGGCTATAGTGAAAAAGGAAACATCCTCAGATGAAATCTGGAAAGAAGCTTTCTGAGAAACTGCTCTGTGATGTGTGACTTCTACTCACAGAGTTACATCTGTATTTTGTGGATCTCTTTGGTAGCCTTATTTCTGTGGAATCTGACAGCAGATATTTCGGATCCCTTTGAAGACTATAGGGCCAAAGAAAATATCCTCCGATAACAACGAGAAAGAAGCTTTCTGAGAAACTTCTTTGTGTACTGTGAAATCATCTCACAGAGTTACAGCTTTCCCCTCAAGAAGCCTTTCGCGAAGACAGTTCTTGTGGAATTGGCAAAGTGATATTTTGAAGCCCATAGAGGGCTAAGGTGAAAAAGGAAATATCCTCAGATGAAATCTGGAAAGAAGCTTTCTGAGAAACTGCTCTGTGATGTGTGACTTCCACTCACAGAGTTACATCTGTATTTCGTGGATTTCATTGCTAGCCTTATTTCTGTGGAATCTGAGAACAGATATTTCGGATCCCTTTGAAGACTATAGGGCCAAAGGAAATATCCTCCGATAACAAAGAGAAAGAAGCTCTCTGAGAAACTTCTTTTGTTCTGTGAAATCATCACACAGAGTTAGAGCTTTCCCTTCAAGAAGCCTTTCACTAAGACAGTTCTTGTGGATTGGCAAAGGGATATTTGGGAGCCCAAAGAGGGCTACGGTGAAAAAGGAAATATCCTCAGATGAAATCTGGAAAGAAGCTTTCTGAGAAACTGCTCTGTGATGTGTGACTTCCACTCACAGAGTGACATCTGTATTTCGTGGATCTCTTTACTAGCCTTATTTCTGTGGAATCTGAGAACAGATATTTCGCATCCCTTTGAAGACTATAGAGCCAAAGGAAATATCCTCCGATAACAAAGAGAGAGAAGCTTTCTGAGAAACTTCTTTGTGTTCTGTGAAATCATCTCACAGAGTTACAGCTTTCCCCTCAAGAAGCCTTTCGCTAAGACAGTTCTTGTGGAATTGGCAAAGTGATATTTGGAAGCCCATAGTGGGCTATGGTGTAAAAGGAAATATTCTCAGATGAAATCTGGAAAGAATCTTTCGGAGAAACTGCTTAGTGTTCTGTTAATTCATCTCACAGAGTTACATCTGTATTTCGTGGATCTCTTTGCTAGCCTTATTTATGTGGAATCTGAGAACAGATATTTCGGATCCCTTTGAAGACTATAGGGCCAAAGGAAATATCCTCCGATAACAAAGAGAAGGAAGCTTTCTGAGAAACTTCTTTGTGTTCTGTGAAATCATCTCACAGAGTTATAGCTTTCCCCTCAAGAAGCCTTTCGCTAAGACAGTTCTTGTGGAATTGGCAAAGTGATATTTGGAAGCCCACAGAGAGCTATGGAGAAAAGGGAAATATCCTCACATGAAATCTGGAAAGAAGCTTTGTGAGAAACTGCTCTGTGATGTGTGACTTCCACTCACAGAGTTACATCTGTATTTCGTGGATCTTTTTGCTAGCCTTATTTCTGTGGAATCTGAGAACAGATATTTCGGATCCCTTTGAAGACTATAGGGCCAAAGGAAATATCCTCCGATAACAAAGAGAAAGAAGCTTTCTGAGAAACTTCTTTGTGTTCTGTGAAATCATCTCACAGAGTTACAGCTTTCCCCTCAAGAAGCCTTTCGCTAAGACAGTTCTTGAGGAATTGGCAAAGGGATATTTGGAAGCCCCTAGGGGCCTATGGTGAAAAAGGAAATATCCTCAGATGAAATCTGGAAAGAAGCTTTCTGAGAAACTGCTTAGTGTTCTGTTAATTCATCTCACAGAGTTACATCTGTATTTCGTGGATCTCTTTGCTAGCCTTATTTCTGTGGAATCTGAGAACAGATATTTCGGATCCCTTTGAAGACTATAGGACCAAAGGAAATATCCTCCGATAACAAAGAGAAAGAAGCTTTCTGAGAAACTTCTTTGGGTTCTGTGAAATCATCTCAGAGAGTTACAGCTTTCCCCTCAAGAAGCCTTTCGCTAAGACAGTTCTTGTGGAATTGGCAAAGGGATATTTGGAAGCCCATAGAGGCCTATGGTGAAAA
The DNA here is from genome assembly GCF_049350105.2 of Macaca mulatta. Classification (NCBI taxonomy): domain Eukaryota; kingdom Metazoa; phylum Chordata; class Mammalia; order Primates; family Cercopithecidae; genus Macaca; species Macaca mulatta. Next base: position 48,685,882 of record NC_133422.1, on the reverse strand, counting down.
AGGAAATATCCTCAGATGAAATCTGGAAAGAAGCTTTCTGAGAAATTTCTCTGTCATGTGTGACTTCCACTCACAGAGTTACATCTGTATTTCTTGGATCTCTTTGCTAGACTTAATTCTGTGGAATCTGAAAACAGATAATTCGGATCCCTTTGAAGACTATAGGGCCAAAGGTAATATCCTCCGATAACAAAGAGAAAGAAGCTTTCTGAGAAACTTCTTTGTGTTCTGTGAAATCATCTCACAGAGTTACAGCTTTCCCCTCAAGAAGCCTTTCGCTAAGACAGTTCTTGTGGAATTGGCAAAGTGATATTTGGAATCCCATAGATGGCTATGGTGAAAAAGGAAATATCCTCAGATGAAATCTGGAAAGAAGCTTTCTGAGAAACTGCTTAGTGTTCTGTTAATTCATCTCACAGAGTTATATCTGTATTTCGTGGTTCTCTTTGCTAGCCTTATTTCTGTGGAATCTGAGAATAGATATTTCGGATCACTTTGAAGACTATGGGGCCAAAGGAAATATCCTCCTATAACAAAGAGAAAGAAGCTTTCTGAGAAACTTCTTTGTGTTCTCTGAAATCATCTCACAGAGTTACAGCTTTCCCCTCAAGAAGCCTTTCGCTAAGACAGTTCTTGTGGAATTGGCAAAGTGATATTTGGAAGCCCATAGGGGGCTATGGAGAAAAAGGAAATATCTTGCGGTGAAATCTGGAAAGAAGCTTTCTGAGAAACTGCTTAGTGTTCTGTTAATTCATCTCACAGAGTTACATCTGTATTTCGTGGATCTCTTTGCCAGCCTTATTTCTGTGGAATGTGAGAACAGATATTTCGGATCCCTTTGAAGACTATAGGGCCAAAGGAAATATCCTCCGATAACAAAGAGAAAGAAGCTTTCTGAGAAACTTCTTTGTGTTCTGTGAAATCATCTCACAGATTTACAGCTTTCCCCTCAAGAAGCCTTTCGCTAAGACAGTTCTTGTGGAATTGGCAAAGTGATATTTGGAAGACCATAGAGGGCTATGGTGAAAAAGGAAATATCCTCAGATGAAATCTGGAAAGAAGCTTTCTGAGAAACTGGTTAGTGTTCTGTTAATTCATCTCACAGAGTTACATCTGTATTTCGTCGATCTCTTTGCTGGCTTTATTTCTGTGGAATCGGAGAACAGATATTTCGGATCACTTTGAAGACTATGGGGCCAAAGGAAATATCCTCCGAGAACAAAGAGAAAGAAGCTTTCTGAGAAACTTCTTTGTGTTCTGTGAAATCATCTCACAGAGTTACAGCTTTCCCCTCAAGAAGCCTTTCGCTAAGACAGTTCTTGTGGAATTGGCAAAGGGATATTTGGAAGCCCATTGAGGCCTATGGTGAAAAAGGAAATATCCTCACATGAAATCTGGAAAGAAGCTTTCTGAGAAACTGCTTAGTGTTCTGTTAATTCATCTCACAGAGTTACATCTGTATTTCGTGGATCTCTTTGCTAGCCTTATTTCTGTGGAATCTGAGAACAGATATTTCGGATCCCTTTGAAGACTATAGGGCCCAAGGAAATATCCTCCGATAACAAAGAGAAAGAAGCTTTCGGAGAAACTTCTTTGTGTTCTGTGAAATCATCTCACAGAGTTACACCTTTCCCCTCAAGAAGCCTTTCGCGAAAACAGTTCTTGTGGAATTGGCAAAGTGATATTTGGAAGCCCATACAGGGATATAGTGAAAAAGGAAACATCCTCAGATGAAATCTGGAAAGAAGCTTTCTGAGAAACTGCTCTGTGATGTGTGACTTCTACTCACAGAGTTACATCTGTATTTTGTGGATCTCTTTGGTAGCCTTATTTCTGTGGAATCTGAGAGCAGATATTTCGGATCCCTTTGAAGACTATAGGGCCAAAGAAAATATCCTCCGATAACAAAGAGAAAGAAGCTTTCTGAGAAACTTCTTTGTGTACTGTGAAATCATCTCACAGAGTTACAGCTTTACACTAAAGAAGCCTTTCGCTAAGACAGTTCTTGTGGAATTGGCAAAGTGATATTTTGAAGCCCATAGAGGGCTAAGGTGAAAAAGGAAATATCCTCAGATGAAATCTGGAAAGAAGCTTTCTGAGAAACTGCTCTGTGATGTGTGACTTCTACTCACAGAGTTACATCTGTATTTCGTGGATCTCTTTGCTAGCCTTATTTCTGTGGAATCTGAGAACAGATATTTCCGATCCCTTTGAAGACTATAGGGCCAAAGGAAATATCCTCCGATAACAAAGAGAAAGAAGCTTTCGGAGAAACTTCTTTGTGTTCTGTGAAATCATCTCACAGAGTTACAGCTTTCCCCTCAAGAAGCCTTTCGCTAAGACAGTTCTTGTGGAATTGGCAAAGGGATATTTGGAAGCCCATAGAGGGCTATGGTGAAAGAGGAAATATCCTCAGATGAAATCTGGAAAGAAGCTTTCTGAGAAACTGCTCTGTGATGTGTGACTTCCACTCTCAGAGTTACATCTGTATTTCGTGGATCTCTTTGCTAGCCTTATTTCTGTGGAATCTGAGAACAGATATTTCGGATCCCTTTGAAGACTATAGGGCCAAAGGAAATATCCTCCGATAACAAAGACAAAGAACCTTTCTGAGAAACTTCTTTGTGTTCTGTGAAATCATCTCACAGAGTTACAGCTTTCCCCTCAAGAAGCCTTTCGCTAAGACAGTTCTTGTGGAATTGGCAAAGGGATATTTGGAAGCCCATTGAGGCCTATGGTGAAAAAGGAAATATCCTCAGATGAAATCTTGAAAGAAGCTTTCTGAGAAACTGCTTAGTGTTCTGTTAATTCACCTCACAGAGTTACATCTGTATTTCGTGGATCTCTTTGCTAGCCTTATTTCTGTGGAATCTGAGAACAGATATTTCGGATCCCTTTGAAGACTATAGGGCCCAAGGAAATATCCTCCGATAACAAAGAGAAAGAAGCTTTCGGAGAAACTTCTTTGTGTTCTGTGAAATCATCTCACAGAGTTACACCTTTCCCCTCAAGAAGCCTTTCACGAAAACAGTTCTTGTGGAATTGGCAAAGTGATATTTGGAAGCCCATACAGGGCTATAGTGAAAAAGGAAACATCCTCAGATGAAATCTGGAAAGAAGCTTTCTGAGAAACTGCTCTGTGATGTGTGACTTCTACTCACAGAGTTACATCTGTATTTTGTGGATCTCTTTGGTAGCATTATTTCTGTGGAATCTGAGAGCAGATATTTCGGATCCCTTTGAAGACTATAGGGCCAAAGAAAATATCCTCCGATAACAACGAGAAAGAAGCTTTCTGAGAAACTTCTTTGTGTACTGTGAAATCATCTCACAGAGTTACAGCTTTCCCCTCAAGAAGCCTTTCGCTAAGACAGTTCTTGTGGAATTGGCAAACTGATATTTTGAAGCCCATAGAGGGCTAAGGTGAAAAAGGAAATATCCTCAGATGAAATCTGGAAAGAAGCTTTCTGAGAAACTGCTCTGTGATGTGTGACTTCCACTCACAGAGTTACATCTGTATTTCGTGGATTTCATTGCTAGCCTTATTTCTGTGGAATCTGAGAACAGATATTTCGGATCCCTTTGAAGACTATAGGGCCAAAGGAAATATCCTCCGATAACAAAGAGAAAGAAGCTCTCTGAGAAACTTCTTTTGTTCTGTGAAATCATCACACAGAGTTACAGCTTTCCCTTCAAGAAGCCTTTCACTAAGACAGTTCTTGTGGATTGGCAAAGGGATATTTGGGAGCCCATAGAGGGCTATGGTGAAAAAGGAAATATCCTCAGATGAAATCTGGAAAGAAGCTTTCTCAGAAACTACTTAGTGTTCTGTTAATTCATCTCACAGAGTTACATCTGTATTTCGTGGATCTCTTTGCTAGTCTTATTTCTGTGGAATCTGAGAACAGATATTTCGGATCCCTTTGAAGACTATAGGGCCAAAGGAAATATCCTCCGATAACAAAGAGAAAGAAGCTTTCTGAGAAACTTCTTTGTGTTCTGTGAAATCATCTCACAGAGTTATAGCTTTCCCCTCAAGAAGCCTTTCGCTAAGACAGTTCTTGTGGAATTGGCAAAGTGATATTTGGAAGCCCATAGAGAGCTATGGAGAAAAGGGAAATATCCTCAAATGAAATCTGGAAAGAAGCTTTGTGAGAAACTGCTCTGTGATGTGTGACTTCCACTCACAGTGTTACATCTGTATTTCGTGGATCTCTTTGCTAGCCTTATTTCTGTGGAATCTGAGAACAGATATTTCGGATCCCTTTGAAGACTATAGGGCCAAAGGAAATATCCTCCGATAACAAAGAGAAAGAAGCTTTCTGAGAAACTTCTTTGTGTTCTGTGAAATCATCTCACAGAGTTACAGCTTTCCCCTCAAGAAGCCTTTCGCTAAGACAGTTCTTGAGGAATTGGCAAAGGGATATTTGGAAGCCCCTAAGGGCCTATGGTGAAAAAGGAAATATCCTCAGATGAAATCTGGAAAGAAGCTTTCTGAGAAACTGCTTAGTGTTCTGTTAATTCATCTCACAGAGTTACATTTGTATTTCGTGGATCTCTTTGCTAGCCTTATTTCTGTGGAATCTGAGAACAGATATTTCGGATCCCTTTGAAGACTATAGGACCAAATGGAATATCCTCCGATAACAAAGAGAAAGAAGCTTTCTGAGAAACTTCTTTGTGTTCTGTGAAATCATCTCAGAGAGTTACAGCTTTCCCCTCAAGAAGCCTTTCGCTAAGACAGTTCTTGTGGAATTGGCAAAGTGATATTTGGAAGAACATAGAGGGCTATGGTGAAAAAGGAAATATCCTCAGATGAAATCTGGAAAGAAGCTTTCTGAGAAACTGCTTAGTGTTCTGTTAATTCATCTCACAGAGTTACATCTGTATTTCGTCGATCTCTTTGCTAGCTTTATTTCTGTGGAATCGGAGAACAGATATTTCGGATCACTTTGAAGTCTATGGGGCCAAAGGAAATATCCTCCGACAACAAAGAGAAAGAAGCTTTCTGAGAAACTTCTTTGTGTTCTGTGAAATCATCTCACAGAGTTACAGCTTTCCCCTCAAGAAGCCTTTCGCTAAGACAGTTCTTGTGGAATTGGCAAAGTGATATTTGGAAGACCATAGAGGGCTATGGTGAAAAAGGAAATATCCTCAGATGATATCTGGAAAGAAGCTTTCTGAGAAACTGGTTAGTGTTCTGTTAATTCATCTCACAGAGTTACATCTGTATTTCGTAGATCTCTTTGCTAGCCTTATTTCTGTGGAATCTGAGAACAGATATTTCGGATCCCTTTGAAGACTATAGGCCCAAAGGAAATATCCTCCGATAACAAAGAGAAAGAAGCTTTCTGAGAAAGTTCTTTGTGTTCTGTGAAATCATCTCACAGAGTTACAGCTTTCCCCTCAAGAAGCCTTTCGCTAAGACAGTTCTTGTGGAATTGGCAAAGGGATATTTGGAAGCCCATAGAGGCCTATGGTGAACAAGGAAATATCCTCAGATGAAATCTGGAAAGAAGCTTTCTGAGAAACTGGTCTGTGATGTGTGACTTCCTCTCACAGAGTTACATCTGTATTTCGTGGATCTCTTTGCTAGCCTTATTTCTGTGGAATCAGAGAACAGATAATTCGGATCCCTTTGAAGACTATAGGACCAAAGGGAATATCCTCCGATAACAAAGAGAAAGAAGCTTTCTGAGAAACTTCTTTGTGTTCTGTGAAATCATCTCACAGAGTTACAGCTTTCCCCTCAAGAAGCCTTTCGCTAAGACACTTCTTGTGGAATTGGCAAAGTGATATTTTGAAGCCCATAGAGGGCTAAGGTGAAAAAGGAAATATCCTCAGATGAAATCTGGAAAGAAGCTTTCTGAGAAACTGCTCTGTGATGTGTGACTTCTACTCACAGAGTTACATCTGTATTTCGTGGATCTCTTTGCTAGCCTTATTTCTGTGGAATCTGAGAACAGATATTTCAGATCCCTTTGAAGACTATAGGGCCAAAGGAAATATCCTCCGGTAACAAAGAGAAAGAAGCTTTCGGAGAAACTTCTTTGTGTTCTGTGAAATCATCTCACAGAGTTACAGCTTTCCCCTCAAGAAGCCTTTCGCTAAGACAGTTCTTGTGGAATTGGCAAAGGGATATTTGGAAGCCCATAGAGGGCTATGGTAAAAGAGGAAATATCCTCAGATGAAATCTGGAAAGAAGCTTTCTGAGAAACTGCTCTGTAATGTGTGACTTCCACTCTCAGAGTTACATCTGTATTTCGTGGATCTCTTTGCTAGCCTTATTTCTTTGGAATCTGAGAACAGATATTTCGGATCCCTTTGAAGACTATAGGACCAAAGGGAATATCCTCCGATAACAAAGATAAAGAAGCTTTCTGAGAAACTTCTTTGTGTTCTGTGAAATCATCTCACAGAGTTACAGCTTTCCCCTCAAGAAGCCTTTCGCTAAGACAGTTCTTGTGGAATTGGCAAAGGGATATTTGGAAGCCCATTGAGGCCTATCGTGAAAAAGGAAATATCCTCAGATGAAATCTGGAAAGAAGCTTTCTGAGAAACTGCTTAGTGTTCTGTTAATTCATCTCACAGAGTTACATCTGTATTTCGTGGATCTCTTTGCTAGCCTTATTTCTGTGGAATCTGAGAACAGATATTTCGGATCCCTTTGAAGACTATAGGGCCCAAGGAAATATCCTCCGATAACAAAGAGAAAGAAGCTTTCGGAGAAACTTCTTTGTGTTCTGTGAAATCATCTCACAGAGTTACACCTTTCCCCTCAAGAAGCCTTTCGCGAAAACAGTTCTTGTGGAATTGGCAAAGTGATATTTGGAAGCCCATAGAAGGCTATAGTGAAAAAGGAAACATCCTCAGATGAAATCTGGAAAGAAGCTTTCTGAGAAACTGCTCTGTGATGTGTGACTTCTACTCACAGAGTTACATCTGTATTTTGTGGATCTCTTTGGTAGCCTTATTTCTGTGGAATCTGAGAGCAGATATTTCGGATCCCTTTGAAGACTATAGGGCCAAAGAAAATATCCTCCGATAACAAAGAGAAAGAAGCTTTCTGAGAAACTTCTTTGTGTACTGTGAAATCATCTCACAGAGTTACAGCTTTCCCCTCAAGAAGCCTTTCGCTAAGACACTTCTTGTGGAATTGGCAAAGTGATATTTTGAAGCCCATAGAGGGCTAAGGTGAAAAAGGAAATATCCTCAGATGAAATCTGGAAAGAAGCTTTCTGAGAAACTGCTCTGTGATGTGTGACTTCTACTCACAGAGTTACATCTGTATTTCATGGATCTCTTTGCTAGCCTTATTTCTGTGGAATCTGAGAACAGATATTTCAGATCCCTTTGAAAACTATAGGGCCAAAGGAAATATCCTCCGATAACAAAGAGAAAGAAGCTTTCTGAGACACATCTTTGTGCTCTGTGAAATCATCTCACAGAGTTACAGCTTTCCCCTCAAGAAGCCTTTCGCTACGACAGTTCTTGTGGAATTGGCATTGTGATATTTGGAAGCCCATAGAGGGCTACGGTGAAAAAGGAAATATCCTCAGATGAAATCTGGAAAGAAGCTTTCTGAGAAACTACTCTGTGATGTGTGACTTCCACTCACAGAGTTACATCTGTATTTCGTGGATCTCTTTGCTAGCCTTCTTTCTGTGGAATCTGAGAACTGATATTTCGGATCCCTTTGAAGACTATAGGGCCAAAGGAAATATCCTCCGATAACAAAGAGAAAGAAGCTCTCTGAGAAACTTCTTTGTGTTCTGTGAAATCATCTCACAGAGTTACAGCTTTCCCCTCAAGAAGCCTTTCACTAAGACAGTTCTTGAGGAATTGGCAAAGGGATATTTGGAAGCCCCTAGAGGCCTATGGTGAAAAAGGAAAAATCCTCAGATGAAATCTGGAAAGAAGCTTTCTGACAAACTGCTTAGTGTTCTGTTAATTCATCTCACAGAGTTACATCTGTATTTCGTGGATCTCTTTGCTAGCCTTATTTCTGTGGAATCTGAGAACAGATATTTCGGATCCCTTAGAAGACTATAGGGCCAAAGGAAATATCCTCCGATAACAAAGAGAAAGAAGCTTTCGGAGAAACTTCTTTGTGTTCTGTGAAATCATCTCATAGATTACAGCTTTCCCCTCAAGAAGCCTTTCGCTAAGACAGTTCTTGTGGAATTGGCAAAGCGATATTTGGAAGCCCATAGAGGACTATGATGAAAAAGGAAATATCCTCAGATGAAATCTGGAAAGAAGCTTTCTGAGAAACTGCTTAGTGTTCTGTTAATTCATCTCACAGAGTTACATCTTTATTTTGTGGATCTCTTTGCTAGCCTTATTTCTGTGGAATCTCAGAACAGATATTTCAGATCCCTTTGAAGACTATAGGGCCAAAGGAAATATCCTCCGATAACAAAGAGAAAGAAGCTTTCGGAGAAACTTCTTTGTGTTCTGTGAAATCATCTCACAGAGTTACAGCTTTCCCCTCAAGAAGCCTTTCGCTAAGACAGTTCTTGTGGAATTGGCAAAGGGATATTTGGAAGCCCATAGAGGGCTATGGTAAAAGAGGAAATATCCTCAGATGAAATCTGGAAAGAAGCTTTCTGAGAAACTGCTCTGTAATGTGTGACTTCCACTCTCAGAGTTACATCTGTATTTCGTGGATCTCTTTGCTAGCCTTATTTCTGTGGAATCTGAGAACAGATATTTCGGATCCCTTTGAAGACTATAGGGCCAAAGGAAATATCCTCCGATAACAAAGACAAAGGAGCTTTCTGAGAAACTTCTTTGTATTCTGTGAAATCATCTCACAGAGTTACAGCTTTCCCCTCAAGAAGCCTTTCGCTAAGACGGTTCTTGTGGAATTGGCAAAGGGATATTTGGGAGCCCTTGGAGGCCTATGGTGAAAAAGGAAATATCCTCAGATGAAATCTGGAAAGAAGCTTTCTGAGAAACTGCTTAGTGTTCTGTTAATTCATCTCACAGAGTTACATCTGTATTTCGTGGATCTCTTTGCTAGCCTTATTTCTGTGGAATCTGAGAACAGATATTTCGGATCCCTTTGGAGACTATAGGGCCAAAGGAAATATCCTCCGATAACAAAGACAAAGAAGCTTTCTGAGAAACTTCTTTGTGTTCTGTGAAATCATCTCACAGAGTTACAGCTTTCCCCTCAAGAAGCCTTTCGCTAAGACAGTTCTTGTGGAATTGGCAAAGGGATATTTGGAAGCCCATAGAGCCCTATGGTGAAAAAGGAAATATCCTCAGATGAAATCTGGAAAGAATCTTTCGGAGAAACTGCTTAGTGTTCTGTTAATTCATCTCACAGAGTTAAATCTGTATTTCGTGGATCTCTTTGCTAGCCTTATTTCTGTGGAATCTGAGAACAGATATTTCGGATCCCTTTGAAGACTATAGGACCAAAGGGAATATCCTCCGATAACAAAGAGAAAGAAGCTTTCTGAGAAACTTCTTTGTGTTCTGTGAAATCATCTCACAGAGTTACAGCTTTCCCCTCAAGAAGCCTTTCGCTAAGACAGTTCTTGTGGAATTGGCAAAGGGATATTTGGAAGCCCATTGAGGCCTATGGTGAAAAGGAAATATCCTCAGATGAAATCTGGAAAGAAGCTTTCTGAGAAACTGCTTAGTGTTCTGTAAATTCATCTCACAGAGTTACATCTGTATTTCGTGGATCTCTTTGCTAGCCTTATTTCTGTGGAATCTGAGAACAGATATTTCGGATCCCTTTGAAGACTATAGGGCCCAAGGAAATATCCTCCGATAACAAAGAGAAAGAAGCTTTCGGAGAAACTTCTTTGTGTTCTGTGAAATCATCTCACAGAGTTACACCTTTCCCCTCAAGAAGTCTTTCGCGAAAACAGTTCTTGTGGAATTGGCAAAGTGATATTTGGAAGCCCATACAGGGCTATAGTGAAAAAGGAAACATCCTCAGATGAAATCTGGAAAGAAGCTTTCTGAGAAACTGCTCTGTGATGTGTGACTTCTACTCACAGAGTTACATCTGTATTTTGTGGATCTCTTTGGTAGCCTTATTTCTGTGGAATCTGAGAGCAGATATTTTGGATCCCTTTGAAGACTATAGGGCCAAAGAAAATATCCTCCGATAACAAAGAGAAAGAAGCTTTCTGAGAAACTTCTTTGTGTACTGTGAAATCATCTCACAGAGTTACAGCTTTCCACTCAAGAAGCCTTTCGCTAAAACAGTTCTTGTGGAATTGGCAAAGTGATATTTTGAAGCCCATAGAGGGCTAAGGTGAAAAGGAAATATCCTCAGATGAAATCTGGAAAGAAGCTTTCTGAGAAACTGCTCTGTGATGTGTGACTTCTACTCACAGAGTTACATCTGTATTTCGTGGATCTCTTTGCTAGCCTTATTTCTGTGGAATCTGAGAACAGATATTTCCGATCCCTTTGAAGACTATAGTGCCATAGGAAATATCCTCCGATAACAAAGAGAAAGAAGCTTTCGGAGAAACTTCTTTGTGTTCTGTGAAATCATCTCACAGAGTTACAGCTTCCCCTCAAGAAGCCTTTCGCTAAGATAGTTCTTGTGGAATTGGCAAAGGGATATTTGGAAGCCCATAGAGGGCTATGGTGAAAGAGGAAATATCCTCAGATGAAATCTGGAAAGAAGCTTTCTGAGAAACTGCTCTGTGATGTGTGACTTAGACTCTCAGAGTTACATCTGTATTTCGTGGATCTCTTTGCTAGCCTTATTTCTGTGGAATCTGAGAACAGATATTTCGGATACCTTTGAAGACTATAGGGCCAAAGGAAATATCCTCCGATAACAAAGACAAAGAAGCTTTCTGAGAAACTTCTTTGTATTCTGTGAAATCATCTCACAGAGTTACAGCTTTCCCCTCAAGAAGCCTTTCGCTAAGACAGTTCTTGTGGAATTGGCAAAGGGATATTTGGGAGCCCTTGGAGGCCTATGGTGAAAAAGGAAATATCCTCAGATGAAATCTGGAAAGAAGCTTTCTGAGAAACTGCTTAGTGTTCTGTTAATTCATCTCACAGAGTTACATCTGTATTTCGTGGATCTCTTTGCTAGCCTTATTTCTGTGGAATCTGAGAACAGATATTTCGGATCCCTTTGAAGACTATAGGGCCAAAGGAAATATCCTCCGATAACAAAGACAAAGAAGCTTTCTGAGAAACTTCTTTGTGTTCTGTGAAATCATCTCACAGAGTTACAGCTTTCCCCTCAAGAAGCCTTTCGCTAAGACAGTTCTTGTGGAATTGGCAAAGGGATATTTGGAAGCCCATGGAGGCCTATGGTGAAAAAGGAAATATCCTCAGATGAAATCTGGAAAGAATCTTTCGGAGAAATTGCTTAGTGTTCTGTTAATTCATCTCACAGAGTTACATCTGTATTTCGTGGATCTCTTTGCTAGCCTTATTTCTGTGGAATCTGAGAACAGATATTTCGGATCCCTTTGAAGACTATAGGACCAAAGGGAATATCCTCCGATAACAAAGAGAAAGAAGCTTTCGGAGAAACTTCTTTGTGTTCTGTGAAATCATCTCACAGAGTTACAGCTTTCCCCTCAAGAAGCCTTTCGCTAAGACAGTTCTTGTGGAATTGGCAAAGGGATATTTCGTAGCCCATTGAGGCCTACGGTGAAAAAGGAAATATCCTCAGAAGAAATCTTGAAAGAAGCTTTCTGAGAAACTGCTTAGTGTTCTGTTAATTCATCTCACAGAGTTACATCTGTATTTCGTGGATCTCTTTGCTAGCCTTATTTCTGTGGAATCTGAGAACAGATATTTCGGATCCCTTTGAAGACTATAGGGCCCAAGGAAATATCCTCCGATAACAAAGAGAAAGAAGCTTTCGGAGAAACTTCTTTGTGTTCTGTGAAATCATCTCACTGAGTTACACCTTTCCCCTCAAGAAGCCTTTCACGAAAACAGTTCTTGTGGAATTGGCAAAGTGATATTTGGAAGCCCATAGAGGGCTATAGTGAAAAAGGAAACATCCTCAGATGAAATCTGGAAAGAAGCTTTCTGAGAAACTGCTCTGTGATGTGTGACTTCTACTCACAGAGTTACATCTGTATTTTGTGGATCTCTTTGGTAGCCTTATTTCTGTGGAATCTGAGAGCAGATATTTCGGATCCCTTTGAAGACTATAGGGCCAAAGAAAATATCCTCCGATAACAACGAGAAAGAAGCTTTCTGAGAAACTTCTTTGTGTACTGTGAAATCATCTCACAGAGTTACAGCTTTCCCCTCAAGAAGCCTTTCGCGAAGACAGTTCTTGTGGAATTGGCAAAGTGATATTTTGAAGCCCATAGAGGGCTAAGGTGAAAAAGGAAATATCCTCAGATGAAATCTGGAAAGAAGCTTTCTGAGAAACTGCTCTGTGATGTGTGACTTCTACTCACAGAGTTACATCTGTATTTCATGGATCTCTTTGCTAGCCTTATTTCTGTGGAATCTGAGAACAGATATTTCAGATCCCTTTGAAAACTATAGGGCCAAAGGAAATATCCACCGATAACAAAGAGAAAGAAGCTTTCTGAGACACATCTTTGTGCTCTGTGAAATCATCTCACAGAGTTACAGCTTTCCCCTCAAGAAGCCTTTCGCTACGACAGTTCTTGTGGAATTGGCATTGTGATATTTGGAAGCCCATAGAGGGCTACGGTGAAAAAGGAAATATCCTCAGATGAAATCTGGAAAGAAGCTTTCTGAGAAACTACTCTGTGATGTGTGACTTCCACTCACAGAGTTACATCTGTATTTCGTGGATCTCTTTGCTAGCCTTCTTTCTGTGGAATCTGAGAACAGATATTTCGGATCCCTTTGAAGACTATAGGGCCAAAGGAAATATCCTCCGATAACAAAGAGAAAGAAGCTCTCTGAGAAACTTCTTTGTGTTCTGTGAAATCATCTCACAGAGTTACAGCTTTCCCCTCAAGAAGCCTTTCACTAAGACAGTTCTTGAGGAATTGGCAAAGGGATATTTGGAAGCCCCTAGAGGCCTATGGTGAAAAAGGAAAAATCCTCAGATGAAATCTGGAAAGAAGCTTTCTGACAAACTGCTTAGTGTTCTGTTAATTCATCTCACAGAGTTACATCTGTATTTCGTGGATCTCTTTGCTAGCCTTATTTCTGTGGAATCTGAGAACAGATATTTCGGATCCCTTTGAAGACTATAGGGCCAAAGGAAATATCCTCCGATAACAAAGAGAAAGAAGCTTTCGGAGAAACTTCTTTGTGTTCTGTGAAATCATCTCATAGATTACAGCTTTCCCCTCAAGAAGCCTTTCGCTAAGACAGTTCTTGTGGAATTGGCAAAGCGATATTTGGAAGCCCATAGAGGACTATGATGAAAAAGGAAATATCCTCAGATGAAATCTGGAAAGAAGCTTTCTGAGAAACTGCTTAGTGTTCTGTTAATTCATCTCACAGAGTTACATCTTTATTTTGTGGATCTCTTTGCTAGCCTTATTTCTGTGGAATCTGAGAACAGATATTTCAGATCCCTTTGAAGACTATAGGGCCAAAGGAAATATCCTCCGATAACAAAGAGAAAGAAGCTTTCGGAGAAACTTCTTTGTGTTCTGTGAAATCATCTCACAGAGTTACAGCTTTCCCCTCAAGAAGCCTTTCGCTAAGACAGTTCTTGTGGAATTGGCAAAGGGATATTTGGAAGCCCATAGAGGGCTATGGTAAAAGAGGAAATATCCTCAGATGAAATCTGGAAAGAAGGTTTCTGAGAAACTGCTCTGTAATGTGTGACTTCCACTCTCAGAGTTACATCTGTATTTCGTGGATCTCTTTGCTAGCCTTATTTCTGTGGAATCTGAGAACAGATATTTCGGATCCCTTTGAAGACTATAGGGCCAAAGGAAATATCCTCCGATAACAAAGACAAAGGAGCTTTCTGAGAAACTTCTTTGTATTCTGTGAAATCATCTCACAGAGTTACAGCTTTCCCCTCAAGAAGCCTTTCGCTAAGACGGTTCTTGTGGAATTGGCAAAGGGATATTTGGGAGCCCTTGGAGGCCTATGGTGAAAAAGGAAATATCCTCAGATGAAATCTGGAAAGAAGCTTTCTGAGAAACTGCTTAGTGTTCTGTTAATTCATCTCACAGAGTTACATCTGTATTTCGTGGATCTCTTTGCTAGCCTTATTTCTGTGGAATCTGAGAACAGATATTTCGGATCCCTTTGGAGACTATAGGGCCAAAGGAAATATCCTCCGATAACAAAGACAAAGAAGCTTTCTGAGAAACTTCTTTGTGTTCTGTGAAATCATCTCACAGAGTTACAGCTTTCCCCTCAAGAAGCCTTTCGCTAAGACAGTTCTTGTGGAATTGGCAAAGGGATATTTGGAAGCCCATAGAGCCCTATGGTGAAAAAGGAAATATCCTCAGATGAAATCTGGAAAGAATCTTTCGGAGAAACTGCTTAGTGTTCTGTTAATTCATCTCACAGAGTTAAATCTGTATTTCGTGGATCTCTTTGCTAGCCTTATTTCTGTGGAATCTGAGAACAGATATTTCGGATCCCTTTGAAGACTATAGGACCAAAGGGAATATCCTCCGATAACAAAGAGAAAGAAGCTTTCTGAGAAACTTCTTTGTGTTCTGTGAAATCATCTCACAGAGTTACAGCTTTCCCCTCAAGAAGCCTTTCGCTAAGACAGTTCTTGTGGAATTGGCAAAGGGATATTTGGAAGCCCATTGAGGCCTATGGTGAAAAGGAAATATCCTCAGATGAAATCTGGAAAGAAGCTTTCTGAGAAACTGCTTAGTGTTCTGTAAATTCATCTCACAGAGATACATCTGTATTTCGTGGATCTCTTTGCTAGCCTTATTTCTGTGGAATCTGAGAACAGATATTTCGGATCCCTTTGAAGACTATAGGGCCCAAGGAAATATCCTCCGATAACAAAGAGAAAGAAGCTTTCGGAGAAACTTCTTTGTGTTCTGTGAAATCATCTCACAGAGTTACACCTTTCCCCTCAAGAAGTCTTTCGCGAAAACAGTTCTTGTGGAATTGGCAAAGTGATATTTGGAAGCCCATACAGGGCTATAGTGAAAAAGGAAACATCCTCAGATGAAATCTGGAAAGAAGCTTTCTGAGAAACTGCTGTGTGATGTGTGACTTCTACTCACAGAGTTACATCTGTATTTTGTGGATCTCTTTGGTAGCCTTATTTCTGTGGAATCTGAGAGCAGATATTTTGGATCCCTTTGAAGACTATAGGGCCAAAGAAAATATCCTCCGATAACAAAGAGAAAGAAGCTTTCTGAGAAACTTCTTTGTGTACTGTGAAATCATCTCACAGAGTTACAGCTTTCCACTCAAGAAGCCTTTCGCTAAAACAGTTCTTGTGGAATTGGCAAAGTGATATTTTGAAGCCCATAGAGGGCTAAGGTGAAAAGGAAATATCCTCAGATGAAATCTGGAAAGAAGCTTTCTGAGAAACTGCTCTGTGATGTGTGACTTCTACTCACAGAGTTACATCTGTATTTCGTGGATCTCTTTGCTAGCCTTATTTCTGTGGAATCTGAGAACAGATATTTCCGATCCCTTTGAAGACTATAGGGCCAAAGGAAATATCCTCCGATAACAAAGAGAAAGAAGCTTTCGGAGAAACTTCTTTGTGTTCTGTGAAATCATCTCACAGAGTTACAGCTTCCCCTCAAGAAGCCTTTCGCTAAGATAGTTCTTGTGGAATTGGCAAAGTGATATTTGGAAGCCCATAGAGGGCTATGGTGAAAGAGGAAATATCCTCAGATGAAATCTGGAAAGAAGCTTTCTGAGAAACTGCTCTGTGATGTGTGACTTCCACTCTCAGAGTTACATCTGTATTTCGTGGATCTCTTTGCTAGCCTTATTTCTGTGGAATCTGAGAACAGATATTTCGGATACCTTTGAAGACTATAGGGCCAAAGGAAATATCCTCCGATAACAAAGACAAAGAAGCTTTCTGAGAAACTTCTTTGTATTCTGTGAAATCATCTCACAGAGTTACAGCTTTCCCCTCAAGAAGCCTTTCGCTAAGACAGTTCTTGTGGAATTGACAAAGGGATATTTGGGAGCCCTTGGAGGCCTATGGTGAAAAAGGAAATATCCTCAGATGAAATCTGGAAAGAAGCTTTCTGAGAAACTGCTTAGTGTTCTGTTAATTCATCTCACAGAGTTACATCTGTATTTCGTGGATCTCTTTGCTAGCCTTATTTCTGTGGAATCTGAGAACAGATATTTCGGATCCCTTTGAAGACTATAGGGCCAAAGGAAATATCCTCCGATAACAAAGACAAAGAAGCTTTCTGAGAAACTTCTTTGTGTTCTGTGAAATCATCTCACAGAGTTACAGCTTTCCCCTCAAGAAGCCTTTCGCTAAGACAGTTCTTGTGGAATTGGCAAAGGGATATTTGGAAGCCCATGGAGGCCTATGGTGAAAAAGGAAATATCCTCAGATGAAAACTGGAAAGAATCTTTCGGAGAAATTGCTTAGTGTTCTGTTAATTCATCTCACAGAGTTACATCTGTATTTCGTGGATCTCTTTGCTAGCCTTATTTCTGTGGAATCTGAGAACAGATATTTCGGATCCCTTTGAAGACTATAGGACCAAAGGGAATATCCTCCGATAACAAAGAGAAAGAAGCTTTCGGAGAAACTTCTTTGTGTTCTGTGAAATCATCTCACAGAGTTACAGCTTTCCCCTCAAGAAGCCTTTCGCTAAGACAGTTCTTGTGGAATTGGCAAAGGGATATTTCGTAGCCCATTGAGGCCTACGGTGAAAAAGGAAATATCCTCAGATGAAATCTTGAAAGAAGCTTTCTGAGAAACTGCTTAGTGTTCTGTTAATTCATCTCACAGAGTTACATCTGTATTTCGTGGATCTCTTTGCTAGCCTTATTTCTGTGGAATATGAGAACAGATATTTCGGATCCCTTTGAAGACTATAGGGCCCAAGGAAATATCCTCCGATAACAAAGAGAAAGAAGCTTTCGGAGAAACTTCTTTGTGTTCTGTGAAATCATCTCACTGAGTTACACCTTTCCCCTCAAGAAGCCTTTCGCTAAGACAGTTCTTGTGGAATTGGCAAAGTGATATTTGGAAGCCCATAGAGGGCTATAGTGAAAAAGGAAACATCCTCAGATGAAATCTGGAAAGAAGCTTTCTGAGAAACTGCTCTGTGATGTGTGACTTCTACTCACAGAGTTACATCTGTATTTTGTGGATCTCTTTGGTAGCCTTATTTCTGTGGAATCTGAGAGCAGATATTTCGGATCCCTTTGAAGACTATAGGGCCAAAGAAAATATCCTCCGATAACAACGAGAAAGAAGCTTTCTGAGAAACTTCTTTGTGTACTGGGAAATCATCTCACAGAGTTACAGCTTTCCCCTCAAGAAGCCTTTCGCGAAGACAGTTCTTGTGGAATTGGCAAAGTGATATTTTGAAGCCCATAGAGGGCTAAGGTGAAAAAGGAAATATCCTCAGATGAAATCTGGAAAGAAGCTTTCTGAGAAACTGCTCTGTGATGTGTGACTTCCACTCACAGAGTTACATCTGTATTTCGTGGATTTCATTGCTAGCCTTATTTCTGTGGAATCTGAGAACAGATATTTCGGATCCCTTTGAAGACTATAGGGCCAAAGGAAATATCCTCCGATAACAAAGAGAAAGAAGCTCTCTGAGAAACTTCTTTTGTTCTGTGAAATCATCACACAGAGTTACAGCTTTCCCTTCAAGAAGCCTTTCACTAAGACAGTTCTTGTGGATTGGCAAAGGGATATTTGGGAGCCCATAGAGGGCTACGGTGAAAAAGGAAATATCCTCAGATGAAATCTGGAAAGAAGCTTTCTGAGAAACTGCTCTGTGATGTGTGACTTCCACTCACAGAGTGACATCTGTATTTCGTGGATCTCTTTACTAGCCTTATTTCTGTGGAATCTGAGAACAGATATTTCGCATCCCTTTGAAGACTATAGAGCCAAAGGAAATATCCTCCGATAACAAAGAGAGAGAAGCTTTCTGAGAAACTTCTTTGTGTTCTGTGAAATCATCTCACAGAGTTACAGCTTTCCCCTCAAGAAGCCTTTCGCTAAGACAGTTCTTGTGGAATTGGCAAAGTGATATTTGGAAGCCCATAGTGGGCTATGGTGTAAAAGGAAATATTCTCAGATGAAATCTGGAAAGAATCTTTCGGAGAAACTGCTTAGTGTTCTGTTAATTCATCTCACAGAGTTACATCTGTATTTCGTGGATCTCTTTGCTAGTCTTATTTCTGTGGAATCTGAGAACAGATATTTCGGATCCCTTTGAAGACTATAGGGCCAAAGGAAATATCCTCCGATAACAAAGAGAAGGAAGCTTTCTGAGAAACTTCTTTGTGTTCTGTGAAATCATCTCACAGAGTTATAGCTTTCCCCTCAAGAAGCCTTTCGCTAAGACAGTTCTTGTGGAATTGGCAAAGTGATATTTGGAAGCCCATAGAGAGCTATGGAGAAAAGGGAAATATCCTCACATGAAATCTGGAAAGAAGCTTTGTGAGAAACTGCTCTGTGATGTGTGACTTCCACTCACAGAGTTACATCTGTATTTCGTGGATCTTTTTGCTAGCCTTATTTCTGTGGAATCTGAGAACAGATATTTCGGATCCCTTTGAAGACTATAGGGCCAAAGGAAATATCCTCCGATAACAAAGAGAAAGAAGCTTTCTGAGAAACTTCTTTGTGTTCTGTGAAATCATCTCACAGAGTTACAGCTTTCCCCTCAAGAAGCCTTTCGCTAAGACAGTTCTTGAGGAATTGGCAAAGGGATATTTGGAAGCCCCTAGGGGCCTATGGTGAAAAAGGAAATATCCTCAGATGAAATCTGGAAAGAAGCTTTCTGAGAAACTGCTTAGTGTTCTGTTAATTCATCTCACAGAGTTACATCTGTATTTCGTGGATCTCTTTGCTAGCCTTATTTCTGTGGAATCTGAGAACAGATATTTCGGATCCCTTTGAAGACTATAGGACCAAAGGAAATATCCTCCGATAACAAAGAGAAAGAAGCTTTCTGAGAAACTTCTTTGGGTTCTGTGAAATCATCTCAGAGAGTTACAGCTTTCCCCTCAAGAAGCCTTTCGCTAAGACAGTTCTTGTGGAATTGGCAAAGGGATATTTGGAAGCCCATAGAGGCCTATGGTGAAAAAGGAAATATCCTCAGATGAAATCTGGAAAGAAGCTTTCTGAGAAATTTCTCTGTCATGTGTGAGTTCCACTCACAGAGTTACATCTGTATTTCTTGGATCTCTTTGCTAGACTTAATTCTGTGGAATCTGAAAACAGATAATTCGGATCCCTTTGAAGACTATAGGGCCAAAGGTAATATCCTCCGATAACAAAGAGAAAGAAGCTTTCTGAGAAACTTCTTTGTGTTCTGTGAAATCATCTCACAGAGTTACAGCTTTCCCCTCAAGAAGCCTTTCGCTAAGACAGTTCTTGTGGAATTGGCAAAGTGATATTTGGAAGCCCATAGAGGGCTATGCTGAAAAAGGAAATATCCTCAGATGAAATCTGGAAAGAAGCTTTCTGAGAAACTGCTTAGTGTTCTGTTAATTCATCTCACAGAGTTATATCTGTATTTCGTGGTTCTCTTTGCTAGCCTTATTTCTGTGGAATCTGAGAATAGATATTTCGGATCACTTTGAAGACTATGGGGCCAAAGGAAATATCCTCCTATAACAAAGAGAAAGAAGCTTTCTGAGAAACTTCTTTGTGTTCTCTGAAATCATCTCACAGAGTTACAGCTTTCCCCTCAAGAAGCCTTTCGCTAAGACAGTTCTTGTGGAATTGGCAAAGTGATATTTGGAAGCCCATAGGGGGCTATGGAGAAAAAGGAAATATCTTGCGGTGAAATCTGGAAAGAAGCTTTCTGAGAAACTGCTTAGTGTTCTGTTAATTCATCTCACAGAGTTACATCTGTATTTCGTGGATCTCTTTGCCAGCCTTATTTCTGTGGAATCTGAGAACAGATATTTCGGATCCCTTTGAAGACTATAGGGCCAAAGGAAATATCCTCCGATAACAAAGAGAAAGAAGCTTTCTGAGAAACTTCTTTGTGTTCTGTGAAATCATCTCACAGAGTTACAGCTTTCCCCTCAAGAAGCCTTTCACTAAGACAGTTCTTGTGGAATTGGCAAAGTGATATTTGGAAGACCATAGAGGGCTATGGTGAAAAAGGAAATATCCTCAGATGAAATCTGGAAAGAAGCTTTCTGAGAAACTGGTTAGTGTTCTGTTAATTCATCTCACAGAGTTACATCTGTATTTCGTCGATCTTTTGCTGGCTTTATTTCTGTGGAATCGGAGAACAGATATTTCGGATCACTTTGAAGACAATGGGGCCAAAGGAAATATCCTCCGATAACAAAGAGAAAGAAGATTTCGGAGAAACTTCTTTGTGTTCTGTGAAATCATCTCACAGAGTTACAGCTTTCCCCTCAAGAAGCCTTTCGCTAAGACAGTTCTTGTGGAATTGGCAAAGTGATATTTGGAAGACCATAGAGGGCTATGGTGAAAAAGGAAATATCCTCAGATGAAATCTGGAAAGAAGCTTTCTGAGAAACTGGTTAGTGTTCTGTTAATTCATCTCACAGAGTTACATCTGTATTTCGTCGATCTCTTTGCTAGCCTTATTTCTGTGGAATCTGAGAACAGATATTTCGGATCCCTTTGAAGACTATAGGCCCAAAGGAAATATCCTCTGATAACAAAGAGAAAGAAGCTTTCTGAGAAAGTTCTTTGTGTTCTGTGAAATAATCTCACAGAGTTACAGCTTTCCCCTCAAGAAGCCTTTCGCTAAGACAGTTCTTGTGGAATTGGCAAAGGGATATTTGGAAGACCATAGAGGGCTATGGTGAAAAAGGAAATATACTCAGATGAAATCTGGAAAGAAGCTTTCTGAGAAACTGGTCTGTGATGTGTGACTTCCACTCACAGAGTTACATCTGTATTTCGTGGATCTCTTTGCTAGCCTTATTTCTGTGGAATCAGAGAACAGATACTTCGGATCCCTTTGAAGACTATAGGGCCAAAGGAAATATCCTCCGATAACAAAGAGAAAGAAGCTTTCTGAGAAATTTCTTTGTGTTCTGTGAAATCATCTCACAGAGTTATAGCTTTCCCCTCAAGGAGCCTTTCGCTAAGACAGTTCTTGTGGCATTGGCAAAGGGATATTTGGCAGCCCATGGAGGCCTATGTTCAAAAAGGAAATATCCTCAGATGAAATCTGGAAAGAAGCTTTCTGAGAAATTGCTTAGTGTTCTGTTAATTCATCTCAAGAGTTACATCTGTATTTCGTGGATCTCTTTGCTAGCCTTATTTCTGTGGAATCTGAGAACAGATATTTCGGATCCCTTTGAAGACTATAGGGCCAAAGGAAATATCCTCCGATAACAACGAGAAAGAAGCTTTCTGAGAAACTTCTTTGTGTACTGTGAAATCATCTCACAGAGTTACAGCTTTCCCCTCAAGAAGCCTTTCGCTAAGACAGTTCTTGTGGAATTGGCAAAGTGATATTTTGAAGCCCATAGAGGGCTAAGGTGAAAAAGGAAATATCCTCAGATGAAATCTGGAAAGAAGCTTTCTGAGAAACTGCTCTGTGATGTGTGACTTCCACTCACAGAGTTGCTTCTGTATTTCGTGGATTTCATTGCTAGCCTTATTTCTGTGGAATCTGAGAACAGATATTTCGGATCCCTTTGAAGACTATAGGGCCAAAGGAAATATCCTCCGATAACAAAGAGAAAGAAGCTCTCTGAGAAACTTCTTTTGTTCTGTGAAATCATCACACAGAGTTACAGCTTTCCCTTCAAGAAGCCTCTCACTAAGACAGTTCTTGTGGATTGGCAAAGGGATATTTGGGAGCCCATAGAGGGCTATGGTGAAAAAGGAAATATCCTCAGATGAAATCTGGAAAGAAGCTTTCTGAGAAACTGCTCTGTGATGTGTGACTTCCACTCACAGAGTGACATCTGTATTTCGTGGATCTCTTTACTAGCCTTATTTCTGTGGAATCTGAGAACAGATATTTCGGATCCCTTTGAAGACTATAGAGCCAAAGGAAATATCCTCCGATAACAAAGAGAGAGAAGCTTTCTGAGAAACTTCTTTGTGTTCTGTGAAATCATCTCACAGAGTTACAGCTTTCCCCTCAAGAAGCCTTTCGCTAAGACAGTTCTTGTGGAATTGGCAAAGTGATATTTGGAAGCCCATAGTGGGCTATGGTGTAAAAGGAAATATTCTCAGATGAAATCTGGAAAGAAGCTTTCTCAGAAACTACTTAGTGTTCTGTTAATTCATCTCACAGAGTTACATCTGTATTTCGTGGATCTCTTTGCTAGTCTTATTTCTGTGGAATCTGAGAACAGATATTTCGGATCCCTTTGAAGACTATAGGGCCAAAGGAAATATCCTCCGATAACAAAGAGAAAGAAGCTTTCTGAGAAACTTCTTTGTGTTCTGTGAAATCATCTCACAGAGTTATAGCTTTCCCCTCAAGAAGCCTTTCGCTAAGACAGTTCTTGTGGAATTGGCAAAGTGATATTTGGAAGCCCATAGAGAGCTATGGAGAAAAGGGAAATATCCTCACATGAAATCTGGAAAGAAGCTTTGTGAGAAACTGCTCTGTGATGTGTGACTTCCACTCACAGAGTTACATCTGTATTTCGTGGATATATTTGCTAGCCTTATTTCTGTGGAATCTGAGAACAGATATTTCGGATCCCTTTGAAGACTATAGGGCCAAAGGAAATATCCTCCGATAACAAAGAGAAAGAAGCTTTCTGAGAAACTTCTTTGTGTTCTCTGAAATCATCTCACAGAGTTACAGCTTTCCCCTCAAGAAGCCTTTCGCTAAGACAGTTCTTGAGGAATTGGTAAAGGGATATTTGGAAGACCCTAGGGGCCTATGGTGAAAAAGGAAATATCCTCAGTTGAAATCTGGAAAGAAGCTTTCTGAGAAACTGCTTAGTGTTCTGTTAATTCATCTCACAGAGTTACATCTGTATTTCGTGGATCTCTTTGCTAGCCTTATTTCTGTGGAATCTGAGAACAGATATTTCGGATCCCTTTGAAGACTATAGGACCAAAGGAAATATCCTCCGATAACAAAGAGAAAGAAGCTTTCTGAGAAACTTCTTTGTGTTCTGTGAAATCATCTCAGAGAGTTACAGCTTTCCCCTCAAGAAGCCTTTCGCTAAGACAGTTCTTGTGGAATTGGCAAAGTGATATTTGGAAGCCCATAGAGGCCTATGGTGAAAAAGGAAATATCCTCAGATGAAATCTGGAAAGAAGCTTTCTGAGAAACTTCTCTGTCATGTGTGACTTCCACTCACAGAGTTACATCAGTATTTCTTGGATCTCTTTGCTAGACTTAATTCTGTGGAATCTGAAAACAGATATTTCGGATCCCTTTGAAGACTATAGGGCCAAAGGTAATATCCTCCGATAACAAAGAGAAAGAAGCTTTCTGAGAAACTTCTTTGTGTTCTGTGAAATCACCTCCAGAGTTACAGCTTTCCCTTCAAGAAGCCTTTCGCTAAGACAGTTCTTGTGGAATTGGCAAACTGATATTTGGAAGCTCATAGGGGGCTAGGGAGAAAAAGGAAATATCCTGCGATGAAATCTGGAAAGAAGCTTTCTGAGAAACTGCTTAGTGTTCTGTTAATTCATCTCACAGAGTTACATCTCTATTTCGTGGATCTCTTTGCCAGCCTTATTTCTGTGGAATCTGAGAACAGATGTTTCGGATCCCTTTGAAGACTATAGGGCCAAAGGAAATATCCTCCGATAACAAAGAGAAAGAAGCTTTCTGAGAAACTTCTTTGTGTTCTGTGAAATCATCTCACAGATTTACAGCTTTCCCCTCAAGAAGCCTTTCGCTAAGACAGTGCTTGTGGAATTGGCAAAGTGATATTTGGAAGACCATAGAGGGCTATGGTGAAAAAGGAAATATCCTCAGATGAAATCTGGAAAGAAGCTTTCTGAGAAACTGGTTAGTGTTCTGTTAATTCATCTCACAGAGTTACATCTGTATTTCGTCGATCTCTTTGCTAGCTTTATTTCTGTGGAATCGGAGAACAGATATTTCGGATCCCTTTGAAGACTATAGGCCCAAAGGAAATATCCTCCGATAACAAAGAGAAAGAAGCTTTCTGAGAAAGTTCTTTGTGTTCTATGAAATC
The DNA here is from genome assembly GCF_049350105.2 of Macaca mulatta. Classification (NCBI taxonomy): domain Eukaryota; kingdom Metazoa; phylum Chordata; class Mammalia; order Primates; family Cercopithecidae; genus Macaca; species Macaca mulatta. The sequence continues at coordinate 48,661,651 of NC_133422.1, read as the reverse complement.
ATCTCACAGAGTTACAGCTTTCCCCTCAAGAAGCCTTTCGCTAAGACAGTTCTTGTGGAATTGGCAAAGGGATATTTGGAAGACCATAGAGGGCTATGGTGAAAAAGGAAATATCCTCAGATGAAATCTGGAAAGAAGCTTTCTGAGAAACTGCTCTGTGATGTGTGACTTCCACTCACAGAGTTACATCTGTATTTCGTGGATCTCTTTGCTAGCCTTATTTCTGTGGAATCAGAGAACAGATACTTCGGATCCCTTTGAAGACTATAGGGCCAAAGGAAATATCCTCCGATAACAAAGAGAAAGAAGCTTTCTGAGAAATTTCTTTGTGTTCTGTGAAATCATCTCACAGAGTTACAGCTTTCCCCTCAAGGAGCCTTTCGCTAAGACAGTTCTTGTGGCATTGGCAAAGGGATATTTGGCAGCCCATGGAGGCCTATGTTCAAAAAGGAAATATCCTCAGATGAAATCTGGAAAGAAGCTTTCTGAGAAATTGCTTAGTGTTCTGTTAATTCATCTCAAGAGTTACATCTGTATTTCGTGGATCTCTTTGCTAGCCTTATTTCTGTGGAATCTGAGAACAGATATTTCGGATCCCTTTGAAGACTATAGGGCCAAAGCAAGTATCCTCCGATAACAAAGAGAAAGAAGCTTTCTGAGAAACTTCTTTGTGTTCTGTGAAATCATCTCACAGAGTTACAGCTTTCCCCTCAAGAAGCCTTTCGCTAAGACAGTTCTTGTGGAATTGGCAAAGTGATATTTGGAAGCCCATAGAGGGCTATGGTGAAAAAGGAAACATCCTCAGATGAAATCTGGAAAGAAGCTTTCTGAGAAACTGCTCTGTGATGTGTGACTTCCACTCCCAGAGTTACATCTGTATTTCGTGGATCTCTTTGCTAGCCTTATTTCTGTGGAATCTTAGAACAGATCTTTCGGATCCCTTTGAAGACTATAGGGCCAAAGGAAATATACTCCGATAACAAAGAGAAAGAAGCTTTCGGAGAAACTTCTTTGTGTTCTGTGAAATCATCTCACAGAGTTACACCTTTCCCCTCAAGAAGCCTTTCGCTAAGACAGTTTTAGGGAATTGGCAAAGGGATATTTGGAAGCCCCTAGGGGCCTATGGTGAAAAAGGAAATATCCTCAGATGAAATCTGGAAAGAAGCTTTCTGAGAAACTGCTTAGTGTTCTGTTAATTCATCTCACAGAGTTACATCTGTATTTCGTGGATCTCTTTGCTAGCCTTTTTTCTGTGGAATCTGAGAACAGATATTTCAGATCCCTTTGAAGACTATAGGGCCAAAGGAAATATCCTCCGATAACAAAGAGAAAGAAGCTTTCTGAGAAACTTCTTTGTGTTCTGTGAAATCATCTCACAGAGTTACAGCTTTCCCCTCAAGAAGCCTTTCGCTAAGACAGTTCTTGTGGAATTGGCAAAGTGATATTTGGAAGCCCATAGAGGGCTATGGTGAAAAAGGAAATATCCTCAGATGAAATCTGGAAAGAAGCTTTCTGAGAAACTGCTCTGTGATGTGTGACTTCCACTCACAGAGTTACATCTGTATTTCGTGGATCTCTTTGCTAGCCTTATTTCTGTGGAATCTGATTACAGATATTTCGGATCCCTTTGAAGACTATAGGGCCAAAGGAAATATCCTCCGATAACAAAGACAAAGAAGCTTTCTGAGAAACTTCTTTGTGTTCTGTGAAATCATCTCACAGAGTTACAGCTTTCCCCTCAAGAAGCCTTTCGCTAAGACAGTTCTTGTGGAATTGGCAAAGGGATATTTGGAAGCCCATAGAGGCCTATGGTGAAAAAGGAAATATCCTCAGATGAAATGTATAAAGAAGCTTTCTGAGAAAGTGCTTAGTGTTCTGTTAATTCATCTCACAGAGTTACATCTGTATTTAGTGGATCTCTTTGCTAGCCTTATTTCTGTGGAATCTGAGATGAGATATTTCGGATCCCTTTGAAGACTATAGGGCCAAAGGAAATATCCTCCGATAGCAAAGAGAAAGAAGCTTTCTGAGAAACTTCTTTGTATTCTGTGAAATCATCTCACAGAGTTACACCTTTCCCTTCAAGAAGCCTTTCGCTAAGACAGTTCTTCTGGAATTGGCAAAGTGATATTTGGAAGCCCCTAGAGGGCTATGGTGAAAAAGGAAATATCCTCAGATGAAATCTGGAAAGAAGCTTTCTGAGAAACTGCTCTGTGATGTGTGACTTCCACTCAAAGAGTTACATCTGTTTTTCGTGGATCTCTTTGCTAGCCTTATTTCTGTGGAATATGAGAACAGATATTTCGGATCTCTTTGAAGACTATGGGGCCAAAGGAAATATCCTCCGATAACAAAGAGAAAGAAGCTTTCTGAGAAACTTCTTTGTGTTATGTGAAATCATCTCACAGAGTTACAGCTTTCCCCTCAAGAAGCCTTTCGCTAAGAGAGTTTTTGTGGAATTGGCAAAGTGATATCTGGAAGCCCATAGAGGGCTATGGTGAAAAAGGAAATATCCTCAGATGAAATCTGGAAAGAAGCTTTCTGAGAAACTGGTTAGTGTTCTGTTAATTCATCTCACAGAGTTACATCTGTATTTCGTGGATCTCTTTGCTAGCCTTATTTCTGTGGAATCTGAGAACAGATATTTCCGGTCCCTTTGAAGACTATAGGGCCAAAGGAAATATCCTCCGATAACAAAGAGAAAGAAGATTTCTGAGAAACTTCTTTGTGTTCTGTGAAATCATCTCACAGAGTTAGAGCTTTCCCCTCAAGAAGCCTTTCGCTAAGACAGTTCTTGTGGAATTTGCAAAGTGATATTTGGAAGCCCATAGAGGGCTATGGTGAAAAAGGAAATATCCTCAGATGAAATCTGGAAAGAAGCTTTCTGAGAAACTGCTCTGTGATGTGTAACTTCCACTCACAGAGTTACATCTGTATTTCGTGGATCTCTTTGCTAGCCTTATTTCTGTGGAATCTGAGAACAGATATTTCGGATCCCTTTGAAGACTATAGGGCCAAAGGAAATATCCTCCGATAACAAAGAGAAAGAAGATTTCTGAGAAACTTCTTTGTGTTCTGTGAAATCATCTCACAGAGTTACAGCTTTCCCCTCAAGAAGCCTTTCGCTAAGACAGTTCTTGTGGAATTGGCAAAGTGATATTTGGAAGCCCATAGAGCCCTATGGTGAAAAAGGAAATATCCTCAGATGAAATCTGGAAAGAAGCTTTCTGAGAAACTGCTTAGTGTTCTGTTAATTCATCTCACAGAGTTACATTTGTATTTCGTGGATCCCTTTGCTAGCCTTATTTCTGTGGAATCTGAGAAGAGATATTTCGGATACCTTTGAAGACTATAGGGCCAAAGGAAATATCCTCCGATAACAAAGAGAAAGAAGCTTTCTGAGAAACTTGTTTGTGTTCTGTGAAATCATCTCACAGAGTTACAGCTTTCCCCTCAAGAAGCCTTTCGCTAAGACAGTTCTTGTGGAATTGGCATAGTGATATTTGGAAGCCCATAGAGGGCTATGTTGAAAAAGGAAATATCCTCAGATGAAATCTGGAAAGAAGCTTTCTGAGAAACTGCTCTGTGATGTGTGACTTCCACTCACAGAGTTACATCTGTATTTCGTGGAACTCTTTGCTAGCCTTATTTCTGCAGAAGGGGAGAACAGATATTTCGGAACACTTTGAAGACTATGGGGCCAAAGGAAATATCCTCCGATAACAAAGAGAAAGAAGCTTTCTGAGAAACTTCTTTGTGTTCTGTGAAATCATCTCACAGAGTTACAGCTCTCCCATCAAGAAGCCTTTCGCTAAGACAGTTCTTGTGGAATTGGCAAAGTGATATTTGGAAGCCCATAGAGGGCTATGCTGAAAAAGGAAATATCCTCAGATGAAATCTGGAAAGAAGCTTTCTGAGAAACTGCTTAGTGTTCTGTTAATTCATCTCACAGAGTTACATCTGTATTTCGTGGATCTCTTTGCTAGCCTTATTTCTGTGGAATCTGAGAACAGATATTTCCGATCCCTTTGAAGACTATAGGGCCAAAGGAAATATCCTCCGATAACCAAGAGAAAGAAGATTTCTGAGAAACTTCTTTGTGTTCTGTGAAATCATCTCACAGAGTTAGAGCTTTCCCCTCAAGAAGCCTTTCGCTAAGACAGTTCTTGTGGAATTTGCAAAGTGATATTTGGAAGCCCATAGAGGGCTCAGGTGAAAAAGGAAATATCCTCAGATGAAATCTGGAAAGAAGCTTTCTGAGAAACTGCTCTGTGATGTGTAACTTCCACTCACAGAGTTACATCTGTATTTCATGGATCTCTTTGCTAGCCTTATTTCTGTGGAATCTGAGAACAGATATTTCGGATCCCTTTGAAGACTATAGGGCCAAAGGAAATATCCTCCGATAACAAAGAGAAAGAAGCTTTCTGAGAAACTTCTTTGTGTTCTGTGAAATCATCTCACAGAGTTACAGCTTTCCCCTCAAGAAGCCTTTCGCTAAGACAGTTCTTGTGGAATTGGCAAAGGGATATTTGGAAGCCCATAGAGGCCTATGGTGAACAAGGAAATATCCTCAGATGAAATCTGGAAAGAAGCTTTCTGAGACACTGCTTAGTGTTCTGTTAATTCATCTCACAGAGTTACATCTGTATTTCGTGAATCTCTTTGCTAGCCTTATTTCTGTGGAATCTGAGAACAGATATTTCGGATCCCTTTGAAGACTATAGGGCCAAAGGAAATATCCTCCGATAACAAAGAGAAAGAAGCTTTCTGAGAAACTTCTTTGTGTTCTGTGAAATCATCTCACAGAGTTACAGCTTTCCTCTCAAGAAGCCTTTCGCTAAGACAGTTCTTGTGGATTTGGCAAAGTGATATTTGGAAGCCCATAGAGGGCTATGTTGAAAAAGGAAATATCCTCAGATGAAATCTGGAAAGAAGCTTTCTGAGAAACTGCTCTGTGATGTGTGACTTCCACTCATAGAGTTACATCAGTATTTCGTTGGATCTCTTTGCTACCCTTATTTCTGTGGAATCTGAGAACAGATATTTTGGATCCCTTTGAAGACTATAGGGCCAAAGGAAATATCCTCCGATAACAAAGAGAAAGAATCTTTCTGAGAAACTTCTTTGTGTTCTGTGAAATCATCTCACAGAGTTACAGCTTTCCCCTCAAGAAGCCTTTCGCTAAGACAGTTCTTGTGGAATTGGCAAAGTGATATTTGGAGGCCCATAGAGGGCTATGGTGAAAAAGGAAATATCCTCAGATGAAATCTGGAAAGAAGCTTTCTGAGAAACTGCTTAGTGTTCTGTTAATTCATCTCACAAAGTTACATCTGTATTTCGTGGATCTCTTTGCTAGCCTTATTTCTGTGGAATCTGAGAACAGATATTTCGGATCCCTTTGAAGACTATAGGGCCAAAGGAAATATCCTCCGATAACAAAGAGAAAGAAGCTTTCGGAGAAACTTCTTTGTGTTCTGTGAAATCATCTCACAGAATTACAGCTTTCCCCTCAAGAATCCTTTCGCTAAGACAGTTCTTGTGGAATTGGCAAAGTGATATTTGGAAGCCCATAAAGGGCTAGGTTGAAAAATGAAATATCCTCAGATGAAATCTGGAAAGAAGCTTTCTGAGAAACTGCTCTGTCATGTGTGACTTCCACTCACAGAGTTACATCTGTATTTGGTTGGATCTCTTTGCTAGCCTTATTTCTGTGGAATCTGAGAACAGATATTTCGGATCCCTTTGAAGTCTATAAGGCCAAAGGAAATATCCTCCGATAACAAAGAGAAAGAAGCTTTCTGAGAAACTTCTTTGTGTTCTGTGAAATCATCTCACAGAGTTACAGCTTTCCCCTCAAGAAGCCTTTCGCTAAGACAGTTCTTGTGGAATTGGCAAAGTGATATTTGGAAGCCCATAGAGGGCTATGATGAAAAAGGAAATATCCTCAGATGAAATCTGGAAAGAAGCTTTCTGAGAAACTGCTCTGTGATGTGTGACTTCTACTCACAGAGTTACATCTGTTTTTTGTGGATCTCTTTGGTAGCCTTATTTCTGTGGAATCTGAGAGCAGATATTTCGGATCCCTTTGAAGACTATAGGGCCAAAGAAAATATCCTCCGATAACAAAGAGAAAGAAGCTTTCTGAGAAACTTCTTTGTGTACTGTGAAATCATCTCACAGAGTTAGAGCTTTCCCCTCAAGAAGCCTTTCGCTAAGACAGTTCTTGTGGAATTGGCAAAGTGATATTCTGAAGCCCATAGAGTGCTAAGGAGAAAAAGGAAATATCCTCAGATGAAATCTGGAAAGAAGCTTTCTGAGAAACTGCTCTGTGATGTGTGACTTCTACTCACAGAGTTACATCTGTGTTTCGTGGATCTCTTTGCTAGCCTTATTTCTGTGGAATCTGAGAACAGATATTTCAGATCCCTTTGAAAACTATAGGGCCAAAGGAAATATCCTCCGATAACAAAGAGAAAGAAGCTTTCTGAGACACATCTTTGTGTTCTGTGAAATCATCTCACAGAGTTACAGCTTTCCCCTCAAGAAGCCTTTCGCTACGACAGTTCTTGTGGAATTGGCATTGTGATATTTGGAAGCCCATAGAGGGCTACGGTGAAAAAGGAAATATCCTCAGATGAAATCTGGAAAGAAGCTTTCTGAGAAACTACTCTGTGATGTGTGACTTCCACTCACAGAGTTACATCTGTATTTCGTGAATCTCTTTGCTAGCCTTCTTTCTGTGGAATCTGAGAACAGATATTTCGGATCCCTTTGAAGACTATAGGGCCAAAGGAAATATCCTCCGATAACAAAGACAAAGAAGCTTTCTGAGAAACTTCCTTGTATTCTGTGAAATCATCTCACAGAGTTACAGCTTTCCCCTCAAGAAGCCTTTCGCTAAGACAGTTCTTGTGGAATTGGCAAAGGGATATTTGGGAGCCCTTGGAGGCCTATGGTGAAAAAGGAAATATCCTCAGATGAAATCTGGAAAGAAGCTTTCTGAGAAACTGCTCTGTGATGTGTGACTTCCACTCACAGAGTTACATCTGTATTTCTTGGATTTCTTTGCTAGCCTTATTTCTGTGGAATCTGAGAACAGATATTTCGGATCCCTTTGAAGACAATAGGGCCAAAGGAAATATCCTCCGATAACAAAGAGAAAGAAGCTCTCTGAGAAACTTCTTTTGTTCTGTGAAATCATCACACAGAGTTACAGCTTTCCCTTCAAGAAGCCTTTCACTAAGACAGTTCTTGTGGATTGGCAAAGGGATATTTGGGAGCCCTTAGAGGGCTATGGTGAAAAAGGAAATATCCTCAGATGAAATCTGGAAAGAAGCTTTCTGAGAAACTGCTCTGTGATGTGTGAATTCCACTCACAGAGTGACATCTGTATTTCGTGGATCTCTTTGCTAGCCTTATTTCTGTGGAATCTGAGAACAGATATTTCGGATCCCTTTGAAGACTATAGGGCCAAAGGAAATATCCTCCGATAACAAAGAGAAAGAAGCTTTCTGAGAAACTTCTTTGTGTTCTGTGAAATAATCTCACAGAGTTACAGCTTTCCCCTCAAGAAGCCTTTCGCTAAGACAGTTCTTGTGGAATTGGCAAAGTGATATCTGGAAGCCCATAGTGGGCTATGGTGTAAAAGGAAATATTCACAGATGAAATCTGGAAAGAAGCTTTCTCAGAAACTACTTAGTGTTCTGTTAATTCATCTCACAGAGTTACATCTGTATTTCGTTGATCTCTTTGCTAGCCTTATTTCTGTGGAATCTGAGAACAGATATTTCGGATCCCTTTGAAGACTATAGGGCCAAAGGAAATATCCTCCGATAACAAAGAGAAGGAAGCTTTCTGAGAAACTTCTTTGTGTTCTGTGAAATCATCTCACAGAGTTATAGCTTTCCCCTCAAGAAGCCTTTCGCTAAGACAGTTCTTGTGGAATTGGCAAAGTGATATTTGGAAGCCCATAGAGAGCTATGGAGAAAAGGGAAATATCCTCACATGAAATCTGGAAAGAAGCTTTGTGAGAAACTGCTCTGTGATGTGTGACTTCCACTCACAGAGTTACATCTGTATTTCGTGGATCTCTTTGCTAGCCTTATTTCTGTGGAATCTCAGAACAGATATTTCGGATCCCTTTGAAGTCTATAGGGCCAAAGGAAATATCCTCCGATAACAAAGAGAAAGAAGCTTTCTGAGAAACTTCTTTGTGTTCTGTGAAATCATCTCACAGAGTTACAGCTTTCCCCTCAAGAAGCCTTTCGCTAAGACAGTTCTTGAGGAATTGGCAAAGGGATATTTGGAAGCCCCTAGGGGCCTATGGTGAAAAAGGAAATATCCTCAGATGAAATCTGGAAAGAAGCTTTCTGAGAAACTGCTTAGTGTTCTGTTAATTCATCTCACAGAGTTACATCTGTATTTCGTGGATCTCTTTGCTAGCCTTATTTCTGTGGAATCTGAGAACAGATATTTCGGATCCCTTTGAAGACTATAGGGCCAAAGGAAATATCCTCCGATAACAAAGAGAAAGAAGCTTTCTGAGAAACTTCTTTGTGTTCTGTAAAATCGTCTCACAGAGTTACAGCTTTCCCCTCAAGAAGCCTTTCGTTAAGACAGTTCTTGTGGAATTGGCAAAGTGATATTTGGAAGCCCATAGAGGGCTACGGTGAAAAAGGAAATATCCTCAGATGAAATCTGGGAGGAAGCTTTCTGAGAAACTGCTCTGTGATGTGTGACTTCTACTCACAGAGTAACATCTGTATTTCGTGGATCTCTTTGCTAGCCTTATTTCTGTGGAATCTGAGAACAGATATTTCGGATCCCTTTGAAGACTATAGGGCCAAAGGAAATATCCTCCGATAACAAAGAGAAAGAAGCTTTCTGAGAAACTTCTTTGTGTTCTGTGAAATCATCTCACAGAGTTACAGCTTTCCCCTCAAGAAGCCTTTCGCTAAGACAGTTCTTGTGGAATTGGAAAAGTGATATTTGGAAGCCCATAGAGGGCTATGGTGAAAAAGGAAATATCCTCAGATGAAATCTGGAAAGAAGCTTTCTGAGAAACTGCTCTGTGATGTGTGACTTACACTCACAGTGTTACATCTGTATATCGTGGATCTCTTTGCTAGCCTTATTTCTGTGGAATCTGAGAACAGATATTTCGGATCCCTTTGATGACTATAGGGCCAAAGGAAATATCCTCCGATAACAAAGAGAAAGAAGCTTTCTGAGAAACTTCTTTGTGTTCTGTGAAATCATCTCACAGAGTTACAGCTTTCCCCTCAAGAAGCCATTCGCTCAGACAGTTCTTGAGGTATTGGCAAAGGGATATTTGGAAGCCCCTAGAGGCCTATGGGGAAAAAGGAAAAATCCTCAGATGAAATCTGGAAAGAAGCTTTCTGAGAAACTGCTTAGTGTTCTGTTAATTCATCTCACAGAGTTACATCTGTATATCGTGGATCTCTTTGCTAGCCTTATTTCTGTGGAATCTGAGAACAGATATTTCGGATCCCTTTGAAGACTATAGCGCCAAAGGAAATATCCTCCGATAACAAAGAGAAAGAAGCTTTCGGAAAAACTTCTTTGTGTTCTGTGAAATCATCTCATAGATTACAGCTTTCTCCACAAGAATCCTTTCGCTAAGACAGTTCTTGTGGAATTGGCAAAGGGATATTTGGGAGCCCTTGGAGGCCTATGTTGAAAAAGGAAATATCCTCAGATGAAATCTGGAAAGAAGCTTTCTGAGAAACTGCTTAGTGTTCTGTTAATTCATCTCACAGAGTTACATCTGTATTTCGTGGATCCCTTTGCTAGCCTTATTTCTGTGGAATCTGAGAACAGATATTTCGGATCCCTTTGAAGACTATAGGGCCAAAGGAAATATCCTCCGATAACAAAGAGAAAGAAGCTTTCGGAGAAACTTCTTTGTGTTCTGTGAAATCATCTCACAGAATTACAGCTTTCCCCTAAAGAAGCCTTTCGCTAAGACAGTTCTTGTGGAATTGGCAAAGTGATATTTGGAAGCCCATAGAGGGCTAGGTTGAAAAATGAAATATCCTCAGATGAAATCTGGAAAGAAGCTTTCTGAGAAACTGCTCTGTCATGTGTGACTTCCACTCACAGAGTTACATCTGTATTTGGTTGGATCTCTTTGCTAGCCTTATTTCTGTGGAATCTGAGAACAGATATTTCGGATCCCTTTGAAGTCTATAGGGCCAAAGGAAATATCCTCCGATAACAAAGAGAAAGAAGCTTTCTGAGAAACTTCTTTGTGTTCTGTGAAATCATCTCACAGAGTTACAGCTTTCCCCTCAAGAAGCCTTTCGCTAAGACAGTTCTTGTGGAATTGGCAAAGGGATATTTGGGAGCCCATAGAGGCCTATGGTGAAAAAGGAAATATCCTCAGATGAAATCTGGAAAGAAGCTTTCTGAGAAACTGGTTAGTGTTCTGTTAATTCATCTGACAAAGTTACATCTGTATTTCGTGGATCTCTTTGCTAGCCTTATTTCTGTGGAATCTGAGAACAGATATTTCGGATCCCTTTGAAGACTATAGGGCCAAAGGAAATATCCTCCGATAACAAAGAGAAAGAAGCTTTCTGAGAAACTTCTTTGTGTTCTGTGAAATCATCTCACAGAGTTACAGCTTTCCCCTCAAGAAGCCTTTCGCTAAGACAGTTCTTGTGGAATTGGCAAAGGGATATTTGGAAGCCCATAGAGGCCTATGGTGAAAAAGGAAATATCCTCAGATGAAATCTGGAAAGAATCTTTCGGAGAAACTGCTTAGTGTTCTGTTAATTCATCTCACAGAGTTAAATCTGTATTTCGTGGATCTCTTTGCTAGCCTTTTTTCTGTGGAATCTGAGAACAGATATTTCGGATCCCTTTGAAGTCTATAGGGCCAAAGGAAATATCCTCCGATAACAAAGAGAAAGAAGCTTTCGGAGAAACTTCTTTGTGTTCTGTGAAATCATCTCACAGAGTTACACCTTTCCCCTCAAGAAGCCTTTCGCGAAAACAGTTCTTGTGGAATTGGCAAAGTGATATTTGGAAGCCCATAGAGGGCTATAGTAAAAAAGGAAACATCCTCAGATGAAACATGGAAAGAAGCTTTCTGAGAAACTGCTCTGTGATGTGCGACTTCTACTCACAGAGTTACATCTGTATTTTGTGGATCTCTTTGGTAGCCTTATTTCTGTGGAATCTGAGAGCAGATATTTCGGATCCCTTTGAAGACTATAGGGCCAAAGAAAATATCCTCCGATAACAAAGAGAAAGAAGCTTTCTGAGAAACTTCTTTGTGTACTGTGAAATCATCTCACAGAGTTAGAGCTTTCCCCTCAAGAAGCCTTTCGCTAAGACAGTTCTTGTGGAATTGGCAAAGTGATATTTTGAAGCCCATAGAGTGCTAAGGTGAAAAAGGAAATATCCTCAGATAAAATCTGGAAAGAAGCTTTCTGAGAAACTGCTCTGTGATGTGTGACTTCTACTCACAGAGTTACATCTGTATTTCGTGGATCTCTTTGCTAGCCTTATTTCTGTGGAATCTGAGAACAGATATTTCAGATCCCTTTGAAAACTATAGGGCCAAAGGAAATATCCTCCGATAACAAAGAGAAAGAAGCTTTCTGAGACACATCTTTGTGTTCTGTGAAATCATCTTACAGAGTTACAGCTTTCCCCTCAAGAAGCCTTTCGCTACGACAATTCTTGTGGAATTGGCATTGTGATATTTGGAAGCCCATAGAGGGCTACGGTGAAAAAGGAAATATCCTCAGATGAAATCTGGAAAGAAGCTTTCTGAGAAACTACTCTATGATGTGTGACTTCCACTCACAGAGTTACATCTGTATTTCGTGAATCTCTTTGCTAGCCTTCTTTCTGTGGAATCTGAGAACAGATATTTCGGATCCCTTTGAAGACTATAGGGCCAAAGGAAATATCCTCCGATAACAAAGACAAAGAAGCTTTCTGAGAAACTTCTTTGTATTCTGTGAAATCATCTCACAGAGTTACAGCTTTCCCCTCAAGAAGCCTTTCGCTAAGACAGTTCTTGTGGAATTGGCAAAGGGATATTTGGGAGCCCTTGGAGGCCTATGGTGAAAAAGGAAATATCCTCAGATGAAATCTGGAAAGAAGCTTTCTGAGAAACTGCTCTGTGATGTGTGACTTCCACTCACAGAGTTACATCTGTATTTCTTGGATTTCTTTGCTAGCCTTATTTCTGTGGAATCTGAGAACAGATATTTCGGATCCCTTTGAAGACTATAGGGCCAAAGGAAATATCCTCCGATAACAAAGAGAAAGAAGCTCTCTGAGAAACTTCTTTTGTTCTGTGAAATCATCACACAGAGTTACAGCTTTCCCTTCAAGAAGCCTTTCACTAAGACAGTTCTTGTGGATTGGCAAAGGGATATTTGGGAGCCCTTAGAGGGCTATGGTGAAAAAGGAAATATCCTCAGATGAAATCTGGAAAGAAGCTTTCTGAGAAACTGCTCTGTGATGTGTGAATTCCACTCACAGAGTGACATCTGTATTTCGTGGATCTCTTTGCTAGCCTTATTTCTGTGGAATCTGAGAACAGATATTTCGGATCCCTTTGAAGACTATAGGGCCAAAGGAAATATCCTCCGATAACAAAGAGAAAGAAGCTTTCTGAGAAACTTCTTTGTGTTCTGTGAAATCATCTCACAGAGTTACAGCTTTCCCCTCAAGAAGCCTTTCGCTAAGACAGTTCTTGTGGAATTGGCAAAGTGATATCTGGAAGCCCATAGTGGGCTATGCTGTAAAAGGAAATATTCACAGATGAAATCTGGAAAGAAGCTTTCTCAGAAACTACTTAGTGTTCTGTTAATTCATCTCACAGTGTTACATCTGTATTTCGTGGATCTCTTTGCTAGCCTTATTTCTGTGGAATCTGAGAACAGATATTTCGGATCCCTTTGAAGACTATAGGGCCAAAGGAAATATCCTCCGATAACAAAGAGAAGGAAGCTTTCTGAGAAACTTCTTTGTGTTCTGTGAAATCATCTCACAGACTTATAGCTTTCCCCTCAAGAAGCCTTTCGCTAAGACAGTTCTTGTGGAATTGGCAAAGTGATATTTGGAAGCCCATAGAGAGCTATGGAGAAAAGGGAAATATCCTCACATGAAATCTGGAAAGAAGCTTTGTGAGAAACTGCTCTGTGATGTGTGACTTCCACTCACAGAGTTACATCTGTATTTCGTGGATCTCTTTGCTAGCCTTATTTCTGTGGAATCTCAGAACAGATATTTCGGATCCCTTTGAAGACTATAGGGCCAAAGGAAATATCCTCCGATAACAAAGAGAAAGAAGCTTTCTGAGAAACTTCTTTGTGTTCTGTGAAATCATCTCACAGAGTTACAGCTTTCCCCTCAAGAAGCCTTTCGCTAAGACAGTTCTTGAGGAATTGGCAAAGGCATATTTGGAAGCCCCTAGGGGCCTATGGTGAAAAAGGAAATATCCTCAGATGAAATCTGGAAAGAAGCTTTCTGAGAAACTGCTTAGTGTTCTGTTAATTCATCTCACAGAGTTACATCTGTATTTCTTGGATCTCTTTGCTAGCCTTATTTCTGTGGAATCTGAGAACAGATATTTCGGATCCCTTTGAAGACTATAGGGCCAAAGGAAATATCCTCCGATAACAAAGAGAAAGAAGCTTTCTGAGAAACTTCTTTGTGTTCTGTAAAATCGTCTCACAGAGTTACAGCTTTCCCCTCAAGAAGCCTTTCGTTAAGACAGTTCTTGTGGAATTGGCAAAGTGATATTTGGAAGCCCATAGAGGGCTACGGTGAAAAAGGAAATATCCTCAGATGAAATCTGGGAGGAAGCTTTCTGAGAAACTGCTCTGTGATGTGTGACTTCTACTCACAGAGTAACATCTGTATTTCGTGGATCTCTTTGCTAGCCTTATTTCTGTGGAATCTGAGAACAGATATTTCGGATCCCTTTGAAGACTATAGGGCCAAAGGAAATATCCTCCGATAACAAAGAGAAAGAAGCTTTCTGAGAAACTTCTTTGTGTTCTGTGAAATCATCTCACAGAGTTACAGCTTTCCCCTCAAGAAGACTTTAGCTAAGACAGTTCTTGTGGAATTGGCAAAGTGATATTTGGAAGCCCATAGAGGGCTATGGTGAAAAAGGAAATATCCTCAGATGAAATCTGGAAAGAAGCTTTCTGAGAAACTGCTCCGTGATGTGTGACTTCCACTCACAGTGTTACATCTGTATATCGTGGATCTCTTTGCTAGCCTTATTTCTGTGGAATCTGAGAACAGATATTTCGGATCCCTTTGATGACTATAGGGCCAAAGGAAATATCCTCCGATAACAAAGAGAAAGAAGCTTTCTGAGAAACTTCTTTGTGTTCTGTGAAATCATCTCACAGAGTTACAGCTTTCCCCTCAAGAAGCCATTCGCTAAGACAGTTCTTGAGGAATTGGCAAAGGGATATTTGGAAGCCCCTAGAGGCCTATGGGGAAAAAGGAAAAATCCTCAGATGAAATCTGGAAAGAAGCTTTCTGAGAAACTGCTTAGTGTTCTGTTAATTCATCTCACAGAGTTACATCTGTATATCGTGGATCTCTTTGCTAGCCTTATTTCTGTGGAATCTGAGAACAGATATTTCGGATCCCTTTGAAGACTATAGGGCCAAAGGAAATATCCTCCGATAACAAAGAGAAAGAAGCTTTCGGAAAAACTTCTTTGTGTTCTGTGAAATCATCTCATAGATTACAGCTTTCCCCACAAGAATCCTTTCGCTAAGACAGTTCTTGTGGAATTGGCAAAGGGATATTTGGGAGCCCTTGGAGGCCTATGGTGAAAAAGGAAATATCCTCAGATGAAATCTGGAAAGAAGCTTTCTGAGAAACTGCTTAGTGTTCTGTTAATTCATCTCACAGAGTTACATCTGTATTTCGTGGATCCCTTTGCTAGCCTTATTTCTGTGGAATCTGAGAACAGATATTTCGGATCCCTTTGAAGACTATAGAGCCAAAGGAAATATCCTCCGATAACAAAGACAAAGAAGCTTTCTGAGAAACTTCTTTGTGTTCTGTGAAATCATCTCACAGAGTTACAGCTTTCCCCTCAAGAAGCCTTTCGCTAAGACAGTTCTTGTGGAATTGGCAAAGGGATATTTGGAAGCCCATAGAGGCCTATGGTGAAAAAGGAAATATCCTCAGATGAAATCTGGAAAGAATCTTTCGGAGAAACTGCTTAGTGTTCTGTTAATTCATCTCACAGAGTTACATCTGTATTTCGTGGATCTCTTTGCTAGCCTTATTTCTGTGGAATCTGAGAACAGATATTTCGGATCCCTTTGAAGACTATAGGACAAAAGGGAATATCCTCCGATAACAAAGAGAAAGAAGCTTTCTGAGAAACTTCTTTGTGTTCTGTGAAATCATCTCACAGAGTTACAGCTTTCCCCTCAAGAAGCCTTTCGCTAAGACAGTTCTTGAGGAATTGGCAAAGGGATATTTGGAAGCCCATTGAGGCCTATGGTGAAAAAGGAAATATCCTCAGATGAAATCTGGAAAGAAGCTTTCTGAGAAACTGCTCTGTGATGTGTGACTTCCACTCTCAGAGTTACATCTGTATTTCGTGGATCTCTTTGCTAGCCTTATTTCTGTGGAATCTGAGAACAGATATTTCGGATCCCTTTGAAGACTATAGGGCCAAAGGAAATATCCTCCGATAACAAAGACAAAGAAGCTTTCTGAGAAACTTCTTTGTATTCTGTGAAATCATCTCACAGAGTTACAGCTTTCCCCTCAAGAAGCCTTTCGCTAAGACAGTTCTTGTGGAATTGGCAAAGGGATATTTGGGAGCCCTTGGTGGCCTATGGTGAAAAAGGAAATATCCTCAGATGAAATCTAGAAAGAAGCTTTCTGAGAAACTGCTTAGTGTTCTGTTAATTCAACTCACAGAGTTACATCTGTATTTCGTGGATCTCTTTGCTAGCCTTATTTCTGTGGAATCTGAGAACAGATATTTCGGATCCCTTTGAAGACTATAGGGCCAAAGGAAATATCCTCTGATAACAAAGACAAAGAAGCTTTCTGAGAAACTTCTTTGTATTCTGTGAAATCATCTCACAGAGTTACAGCTTTCCCCTCAAGAAGCCTTTCGCTAAGACAGTTCTTGTGGAATTGGCAAAGGGATATTTGGGAGCCCTTGGAGGCCTATGGTGAAAAAGGAAATATCCTCAGATGAAATCTGGAAAGAAGCTTTCTGAGAAACTGCTTAGTGTTCTGTTAATTCATCTCACAGAGTTACATCTGTATTTCGTGGATCTCTTTGCTAGCCTTTTTTCTGTGGAATCTGAGAACAGATATTTCGGATGCCTTTGAAGACTATATTGCCAAAGGAAATATCCTCCGATAACAAAGACAAAGAAGCTTTCTGAGAAACTTCTTTGTGTTCTCTGAAATCATCTCACAGAGGTACAGCTTTCCCCTCAAGAAGCCTTTCGCTAAGACAGTTCTTGTGGAATTGGCAAAGGGATATTTGGAAGCCCATAGAGGCCTATGGTGAAAAAGGAACTATCCTCAGATGAAATCTGGAAAGAATCTTTCGGAGAAACTGCTTAGTGTTCTGTTAATTCATCTCACAGCGTTACATCTGTATTTCGTGGATCTCTTTGCTAGCCTTATTTCTGTGGAATCTGAGAACAGATATTTCGGATCCCTTTGAAGACTATAGGACCAAAGGGAATATCCTCCGATAACAAAGAGAAAGAAGCTTTCTGAGAAACTTCTTTGTGTTCTGTGAAATCATCTCACAGAGTTACAGCTTTCCCTTCAAGAAGCTTTTCGCTAACACAGTTCTTATGGAATTGGCATAGTGATATTTGGAAGCCCATAGAGGGCTATGGTGAAAAACGAAATATCCTCAGATAAAATCTGGAAAGAAGATTTCTGAGAAACTCCTCTGTGATGTGTGACTTCCACTCACAGAGTTACATCTGTATTTCGTGGATCTCTTTGCTAGTCTTATTACTGTGGAATCTGAGAACAGATATTTCGGATCCCTTTGAAGACTATAGGGCCAAAGGAAATATCCTCCGATAACAAAGAGAAAGAAGCTTTCTGAGAAACTTCTTTGTGTTCTGTGAAATCATCTCACAGAGTTACAGCATTCCCCTCAAGAAGCCTTTCGCTAAGACAGTTCTTGTTAAATTGGCAAAGGGATATTTGGAAGCCCATAGAGGCCTATGGTGAAAAAGGAAATATCCTCAGATGAAATCTGGAAAGAAGCTTTCGGAGAAAATGCTCTGTGATGTGTGACTTACACTCACAGGGATACATCTGTATTTCATGGATCTCTTTGCTAACCTTATTTCTGTGGAATCTGAGAACAGATAGTTCGAATCCCCTTGAAGACTATTGGGCCAAAGGATATATCCTCCTATAACAAAGACAAAGAAGCTTTCTGAGAACCTTCTTTGGGTTCTGTGAAATCATCTCACAGAGTTACAGATTTCCCCTGAAGAAGCTTTTCGCTAAGACAGTTCTTGTGGAATTGGCAAAGTGATATTTGGAAGCCCACAGAGGGCTATGGTGAAGAAGGAAATATACTCAGATGAAATCTGGAAAGAAGTTTTCTGAGAATCTGCTCAGTGTTCTGTTAATTCATCTCAGAGAGTTACATCTGTATTTCGTGGATCTCTTTGCTAGCCTTATTTCTGTGGAATCTGAGAACAGATATTTCGGATCCCTTTGAAGACTATAGGGCCAAAGGAAATATCCCCCGATAACAAAGACAAAGAAGCTTTCTGAGAAACTTCTTTGTGTTCTGTGAAACCATCTCACAGAGTTACAGCTTTCCCCTCAAGAAGCCTTTCGCTAAGACAGTTCTTGTGGAATTGGCAAAGGGATATATGGAAGCCCATAGAGGGCTATGGTGAAAAAGGAAATATACTCAGATGAAATCTGGAAAGAAGCTTTCTGAGAAACTGCTTAGTGTTCTGTTAATTCATCTCACAGAGTTACATCTGTATTTCGTGGATCTCTTTGCTAGCCTTATTTCTGTGGAATCTGAGAACAGATATTTCCGATCCCTTTTCAGACTATAGGGCCAAAGGAAATATCCTCCGATAACAAAGAGAAAGAAGCTTTCTGAGAAACTTCTTTGTGTTCTGTGAAATCATCTCACAGAGTTACAGATTTCCCCTCAAGAAGCCTTTCGCTAAGACAGTTCTTGTGGAATTGGCAAAGTGATATTTGGGAGCCCTTAGAGGGCTATGGTGAAAAAGGAAATATCCTCAGATAAAATCTGGAAAGAAGCTTTCTGAGAAACTGCTCTGTGATGTGTGACTTCCACTCACAGAGGTACATCTGTATTTCGTGGTTCTCTTTGCTAGCCTTATTTCTGAGGAATCTGAGAACAGATATTTCGGATCCCTTTGATGACTATAGGGCCAAAGGAAATATCCACCTATAACAAAGAGAAAGAAGCTTTCTGAGAAACTTCTTTGTGTTCTGTGAAATCATCTCACAGAGTTACAGCTTTCCCCTCAAGAAGCCTTTCGCTAAGACAGTTCTTGTGGAATTTGCAAAGTGATATTTGGAAGCCCATAGACGGCTGTGGTGAAAAAGGAAATATCCTCAGATGAAATCTGAAAAGAAGCTTTCTGAGAAACTGCTCTGTGATGTGTGACTTCCACTCACAGAGTTTCATCTGTATTTCGTGGATCTCTTTGCTAGCCTTATTTCTGTGGATTCTGAGAATAGATATTTCGGATCCCTTTGAAGATAATAGGGCCAAAGTAAATATCCTCCGATAACAAAGAGAAAGAAGCTTTCTGAGAAACTTCTTTGTGTTCTGTGAAATCATCTCACAGAGTTACAGCTTTCCTCTCAAGAAGCCTTTCGCTAAGACAGTTCTTGAGGAATTGGCAAAGGGATATTTGGAAGCCCCTAGAGGCCTATGGTGAAAAAGGAATTATCCTCAGATGAAATCTGGAAAGAAGCTTTCTGAGAAACTGCTTAGTGTTCTGTTAATTCATCTCACAGAGTTACATCTGTATTTCGTGGATCTCTTTGCCAGCCTTGTTTCTGTGGAATCTGAGAACAGATATTTCGGATCCCTTTGAAGACTATAGGCCAAAAGAAATATCCTCCGATAACAAAGAGAAAGAAGCTTTCGGAGAAACTTCTTTGTGTTCTGCGAAATCATCTCACAGTGTTACAGCTTTCCCCTCAAGAAGCCTTTCGCTAAGACAGTTCTTGTGGAATTGGCAAAGGGATATTTGGAAGCCCATAGAGGGCTACGGTGAAAGAGGAAATATCCTCAGATGAAATCTGGAAAGAAGCTTTCTGAGAAACTGCTCTGTGATGTGTGACTTCCACTCTCAGAGTTACATCTGTATTTCGTGGATCTCTTTGCTAGCCTTATTTCTGTGGAATCAGAGAACAGATATTTCGGATCCCTTTGAAGACTATAGGGCCAAAGGAAATATCCTCCGATAACAAAGACAAAGAAGCTTTCTGAGAAACTTCTTTGTATTCTGTGAAATCATCTCACAGAGTTACAGCTTTCCCCTCAAGAAGCCTTTCGCTAAGACAGTTCTTGTGGAATTGGCAAAGGGATATTTGGGAGCCCTTGGAGGCCTATGGTGAAAAAGGAAATATCCTCAGATGAAATCTGGAAAGAAGCTTTCTGAGAAACTGCTTAGTGTTCTGTTAATTCATCTCACAGTGTTACATCTGTATTTCGTGGATCTCTTTGCTAGCCTTCTTTCTGTGGAATCTGAGAACAGATATTTCGGATCCCTTTGAAGACTATAGGGCCAAAGGAAATATCCTCCGATAACAAAGACAAAGAAGCTTTCTGAGAAACTTCTTTGTGTTCTCTGAAATCATCTCACAGAGTTACAGCTTTCCCCTCAAGAAGCCTTTCGCTAAGACAGTTCTTGTGGAATTGGCACAGGGATATTTGGAAGCCCATAGAGGCCTATGGTGAAAAAGGAAATATCCTCAGATGAAATCTGGAAAGAATCTTTCGGAGAAACTGCTTAGTGTTCTGTTAATTCATCTCACAGCGTTACATCTGTATTTCGTGGATCTCTTTGCTAGCCTTATTTCTGTGGAATCTGAGAACAGATATTTCGGATCCCTTTGAAGACTATAGGACCAAAGGGAATATCCTCCGATAACAAAGAGAAAGAAGCTTTCTGAGAAACTTCTTTGTGTTCTGTGAAATCATCTCACAGAGTTACAGCTTTCCCTTCAAGAAGCTTTTCGCTAACACAGTTCTTATGGAATTGGCATAGTGATATTTGGAAGCCCATAGAGGGCTATGGTGAAAAACGAAATATCCTCAGATAAAATCTGGAAAGAAGATTTCTGAGAAACTCCTCTGTGATGTGTGACTTCCACTCACAGAGTTACATCTGTATTTCGTGGATCTCTTTGCTAGTCTTATTACTGTGGAATCTGAGAACAGATATTTCGGATCCCTTTGAAGACTATAGGGCCAAAGGAAATATCCTCCGATAACAAAGAGAAAGAAGCTTTCTGAGAAACTTCTTTGTGTTCTGTGAAATCATCTCACAGAGTTACAGCATTCCCCTCAAGAAGCCTTTCGCTAAGACAGTTCTTGTTAAATTGGCAAAGGGATATTTGGAAGCCCATAGAGGGCTATGGTGAAAAAGGAAATATCCTCAGATGAAATCTGGAAAGAAGCTTTCGGAGAAAATGCTCTGTGATGTGTGACTTACACTCACAGGGATACATCTGTATTTCGTGGATCTCTTTGCTAACCTTATTTCTGTGGAATCTGAGAACAGATAGTTCGGATCCCCTTGAAGACTATAGGGCCAAAGGATATATCCTCCTATAACAAAGACAAAGAAGCTTTCTGAGAACCTTCTTTGTGTTCTGTGAAATCATCTCACAGAGTTACAGATTTCCCCTGAAGAAGCTTTTCGCTAAGACAGTTCTTGTGGAATTGGCAAAGTGATATTTGGAAGCCCACAGAGGGCTATGGTGAAGAAGGAAATATACTCAGATGAAATCTGGAAAGAAGTTTTCTGAGAATCTGCTCAGTGTTCTGTTAATTCATCTCAGAGAGTTACATCTGTATTTCGTGGATCTCTTTGCTAGCCTTATTTCTGTGGAATCTGAGAACAGATATTTCGGATCCCTTTGAAGACTATAGGGCCAAAGGAAATATCCTCCGATAACAAAGAGAAAGAAGCTTTCTTAGAAACTTCTTTGTGTTCTGTGAAATCCTCTCACAGAGTTACAGCTTTCCCCTCAAGAAGCCTTTCGCTAAGACAGTTCTTCTGGAATTGGCAGAGTGATACTAGGAAGCCCATAGAGGGCTATGTTGAAAAAGGAAATATCCTCAGATGAAATCTGGAAAGAAGCTATCTGAGAAACTGCTGTGTGATGTGTGACATCCATTCACAGAGTTACATCTGTATTTCGTGGATCTCTTTGCTAGCCTTATTTCTGTGGATTCTGAGAACAGATATTTCGGATCCCTTTGAAGACTATAGACCCAAAGGAAATATCCTCCGATAACAAAGAGAAAGAAGCTTTCTGAGAAACTTCTTTGTGTTCTGTGAAATCATCTCACAGAGTTACAGCTTTCCCCTCAAGAAGCCTTTCCTATTACAGTTTTTGTGGAATTGGCAAAGTGGTATATGGAAGCCTTAGAGGGCTATGGTGAAAAAGGAAGTATCCTCAGATGAAATCTGGAAAGAAGCTTTCTGAGAAACTGCGTAGTGTTCTGTTCATTCATCTCAGAGAGTTACATCTGTATTTCGTGAATCTCTTTGCTAGTCTTGTTTCTGTGGAATCTGAGAAGAGATATTTCGGATCCCTTTGAAGACTATAGGGCCAAAGGAAATATTCTCCGATAACAAAGAGAAAGAAGCTTTCTGAGAAACTTCTTTGTGTTTTGTGAAATCATCTCACAGAGTTACAGCTTTCCCCTCAAGAAGCCTTTTGCAAAGACAGTTCTTGTGGAATTGGTAAAGTGATATTTGGAAGCCCAAAGAGGGCTATGTTGAAGAAGGAATATCCTCAGATGAAATCTGGAAAGAAGGTTTCTGAGAATCTGCTCAGTGTTCTGTTAATTCATCTCAGAGAGTTACATATGTATTTCGTGGATCTCTTTGCTAGCATTATTTCTGTGGATTCTTAGAACAGATATTTCAGATCCCTTTGAAGACTATAGGGCCAAAGGAAATATCCTCCGATAACAAAGAGAAAGAAGCTTTCTCAGAAACTTCTTTGTGTTCTGTGAAATCATCTCACAGAGTTACAGCTTTCCCCTCAAGAAGCCTTTCGCTAAGACAGTTCTTGTGGAATTGGCAAAGTGATATTTGGAATCCCATAGAGGGCTATGGTGAAAAAGGAAATATCCTCAGATGAAATCTGAAAGAAGCTTTCGGAGAAACTGCTCTGTGATGTGTGACTTCCACTCACAGAGTTACATCTGTATTTCATGAATCTGTTTGCAAGCCTTATTTCTGTGGAATCTGAGAACAGATATTTCGCATCCCTTTGAAGACTATACGGCCAAAGGAAATATCCTCAGATAACAAAGAGAAAGAAGCCTTCTGAGAAAATTCTTTGTGTTCTGTGAAATCTTCTCACAGAGTTACAGCTTTCCCCTCAAGAGGCCTTTGGCTAAGACAGTTCTTGTGGAATTGGCAAAGTGATATTTGGAAGCCCCTAGAGGGCTGTCATGAAAAAGGAAATATTCTCAGATGAAATCTGGAAAGAAGCTTTCTGAGAAACTGCTCTGTGAAGTGTGACTTCCACTCACAGAGTTACATCTGTATTTCGTGGATCTCTTTGCTAGCCTTATTTCTGTGGAATCTGAGAACAGATATTTCGGATCCCTTTGAACACTATAGGGCCAAAGGAAATATCCTCCGATATCAAAGAGAAGGAAGCTTTCTGAGAAACTTCTTTGTGTTCTGTGAAATCATCTCACAGAGTTACAGCTTTCCCCTCAAGAAGCCTTTCGCTAAGACAGTTCTTGTGGAATTGGCAAAGTGATATTTGGAAGCCCTTAGAGGGCTATAGTGAAAAAGGAAATATCCTCAGATGAAATCTGGAAAGAAGCTTTCTGAGAAACTGCTTAGTGTTCTCTTAATTCACCTCACAGAGGTACATCTGTATTTCGTGGATCTCTTTGCTAGCCTTATTTCTGTGGAATCTGAGAACAGATATTTCCGATCCCTTTGAAGACTATAGGGCCAAAGGAAATATCCTCCGATAACAAAGAGAAAGAAGATTTCTGAGAAACTTCTTTGTGTTCTGTGAAATCATCTCACAGAGTTACAGATTTCCCCTTAAGAAGCCATTCGCTAAGACAGTTCTTGTGGAATTGGCAAAGTGATATTTGGGAGCCCATAGAGGGCTATGGTGAAAAAGGAAATATCCTCAGATGAAATCTGGAAAGAAGCTTTCTGAGAAACTGCTCTGTGATGTGTGACTTCCACTCACAGAGGTACATCTGTATTTCGTGGATCTCTTTGCTAGCCTTATTTCTGTGGAATCTGAGAATAGATATTTCGGATCCCTTTGATGACTATACGGCCAAAGGAAATATCCTCCGATAACAAAGAGAAAGAAGCTTTCTGAGAAACTTCTTTGTGTTCTGTGAAATCATCTCACAGAGTTACAGCTTTCCCCTCAAGAAGCCTTTCGCTAAGGCAGTTCTTGTGGAATTGGCAAAGGGATATTTGGAAGACCATAGAGGCCTATGGTGAAAAAGGAAATATCCTCAGATGAAATCTGGAAAAAAGCTTTCTGAGAAACTGCTCTGTGAAGTGTGACTTCCAATCACAGAGTTACATCTGTAATTCGTGGATCTCTTTGCTAGCCTTATTTCTGTGGAATCTGAGAACAGATATTTCGGATCCCTTTGAAGACTATAGGGCCAAAGGAAATATCCTCCGATAACAAAGAGAAAGAAGCTTTCGGAAAAAGTACTTTGTGTTCTGTGAAATCATCTCACAGAGTTACAGCTTTCCCCTCAAGAAGCCTTTCGCTAAGACAGTTCTTGTGGAATTGGCAAAGTGATATTTGGAAACCCATAGAGGGCTATGGTGAAAAAGGAAACATCCTCAGATGAAATCTGGAAATAAGCTTTCTGAGAAACTGCTCTGTGATGTGTGACTTCTACTCACAGAGTTACATCTGTATATCGTGGATCTCTTTGCTAGCCTTATTTCTGTGATATCTGAGAACAGATATTTCAGATCCCTTTGAAAACTATAGGGCCAAAGGAAATATCCTCCGATAACAAAGAGAAAGAAGCTTTCTGAGAAACATCTTTGTGTTCTGTGAAATCATCTCACAGAGTTACAGCTTTCCCCTCCAGAAGCCTTTCGTTAAGACAGTTCTTGTGGAATTGGCAAAGGGATATTTAGAAGCCCATAGAGGGCTATGGTGAAAAAGGAAATATCCTCAGATGAAATCTGGAAAGAAGCTTTCTGACAAACTGCTCTGTGATGTGTGACTTCCACTCAAAGAGTTACATCTGTATTTCGTGGATCTCTTTGCTAGCCTTATTTCTGTGGAATCTGAGAACAGATATTTCGGATCCCTTTGAAGACTGTAGGGCCAAAGGAAATATCCTCCGATAACAAAGAGAAAGAAGCTTTCTGAGAAACTTCTTTTTTTCTGTGAAATCATCACACAAAGGTACAGCTTTCCCCTCAAGAAGCGTTTCACTAAGACAGTTCTTGTGGATTGGCAAAGGGATATTTCGGAGCCCATAGAGGCCTATGGTGAAAAAGGAAATATCCTCAGATGAAATCTGGAAAGAAGCTTTCTGAGAAACTGCTCTGTGATGTGTGACTTCCACTCACAGAGTTACATCTGTATTTCGTGGATCTCTTTGTTAGCCTTATTTCTGTGGAATCTGAGAACAGATATTTCGGATCCCTTTGAAGACTATAGGGCCAAAGGAAATATCCCCCGATAACAAAGACAAAGAAGCTTTCTGAGAAACTTCTTTGTGTTCTGTGAAACCATCTCACAGAGTTACAGCTTTCCCCTCAAGAAGCCTTTCGCTAAGACAGTTCTTGTGGAATTGGCAAAGGGATATATGGAAGCCCATAGAGGGCTATGGTGAAAAAGGAAATATACTCAGATGAAATCTGGAAAGAAGCTTTCTGAGAAACTGCTTAGTGTTCTGTTAATTCATCTCACAGAGTTACATCTGTATTTCGTGGATCTCTTTGCTAGCCTTATTTCTGTGGAATCTGAGAACAGATATTTCCGATCCCTTTTCAGACTATAGGGCCAAAGGAAATATCCTCCGATAACAAAGAGAAAGAAGCTTTCTGAGAAACTTCTTTGTGTTCTGTGAAATCATCTCACAGAGTTACAGATTTCCCCTCAAGAAGCCTTTCGCTAAGACAGTTCTTGTGGAATTGGCAAAGTGATATTTGGGAGCCCTTAGAGGGCTATGGTGAAAAAGGAAATATCCTCAGATAAAATCTGGAAAGAAGCTTTCTGAGAAACTGCTCTGTGATGTGTGACTTCCACTCACAGAGGTACATCTGTATTTCGTGGTTCTCTTTGCTAGCCTTATTTCTGAGGAATCTGAGAACAGATATTTCGGATCCCTTTGATGACTATAGGGCCAAAGGAAATATCCACCTATAACAAAGAGAAAGAAGCTTTCTGAGAAACTTCTTTGTGTTCTGTGAAATCATCTCACAGAGTTACAGCTTTCCCCTCAAGAAGCCTTTCGCTAAGACAGTTCTTGTGGAATTTGCAAAGTGATATTTGGAAGCCCATAGACGGCTGTGGTGAAAAAGGAAATATCCTCAGATGAAATCTGGAAAGAAGCTTTCTGAGAAACTGCTCTGTGATGTGTGACTTCCACTCACAGAGTTTCATCTGTATTTCGTGGATCTCTTTGCTAGCCTTATTTCTGTGGATTCTGAGAATAGATATTTCGGATCCCTTTGAAGATAATAGGGCCAAAGTAAATATCCTCCGATAACAAAGAGAAAGAAGCTTTCTGAGAAACTTCTTTGTGTTCTGTGAAATCATCTCACAGTGTTACAGCTTTCCTCTCAAGAAGCCTTTCGCTAAGACAGTTCTTGAGGAATTGGCAAAGGGATATTTGGAAGCCCCTAGAGGCCTATGGTGAAAAAGGAATTATCCTCAGATGAAATCTGGAAAGAAGCTTTCTGAGAAACTGCTTAGTGTTCTGTTAATTCATCTCACAGAGTTACATCTGTATTTCGTGGATCTCTTTGCCAGCCTTGTTTCTGTGGAATCTGAGAACAGATATTTCGGATCCCTTTGAAGACTATAGGCCAAAAGAAATATCCTCCGATAACAAAGAGAAAGAAGCTTTCTGAGAAACTTCTTTGTGTTCTGTGAAATCATCTCATAGAATTACAGCTTTCCCCTCAAGAAGCCTTTCGCGAAGACAGTTCTTGTGGAACTGGCAAAGTGATATTTGGAAGCCCATAGAGGGCTATGATGAAAAATTAAATATCCTCAGATGAAATCTGGAAAGAAGCTTTCTGAGAAACTGCTTAGTGTTCTGTTAATTCATCTCACAGAGTTACATCTGTATTTCGTGGATCTCTTTGCTAGTCTTATTTCTGTGGAATCTGAGAACAGATATTTCGGATCTCTTTAAAGACTATAGGGCCAAAGGAAATATCCTCCGATAACAAAGAGAAAGAAGCTTTCTGAGAAACTTCTTTGTGTTCTGTGAAATCATCTCACAGAGTTACAGCTTTCCCCTCAAGAAGCCTTTCGCTAAGGCTGTTCTTGTGGAATTGGCAAAGTGATATTTGGAAGCCCATAGAGGGCTATGGTGAAAAAGGAAATATCCTCAGATGAAATCTGGAAAGAAGCTTTCTGAGAAACTGCTCTGTGATGTGTGACTTCCACTCACAGAGTTACATCTGTATTTCGTGGATCTCTTTGCTAGCCTTATTTCTGTGGAATCTGAGAACAGATATTTCGGATCCCTTTGAAGACTATAGGGCCAAAGGAAATATCCTCCGATAACAAAGACAAAGAAGCTTTCGGAGAAACTTCTTTGTGTTCTGTGAAATCATCTCACAGAGTTACAGCTTTCCCCTCAAGAAGCCTTTCGCTAAGACAGTTCTTGTGGAATTGGCAAAGTGATATTTGGAGGTCCATAGAGGGCTATCGTGTAAAAGGAAATATCCTCAGATGAAATCTGGAAAGAAGCTTTCTGAGAAACTGCTTAGTGTTCTGTTAATTCATCTCACAGAGTTACATCTGTATTTCGTGGATCTCTTTGCTAGCCTTATTTCTGTGGAATCTGAGAACAGATATTTCGGATCCCTTTGAAGACTATAGGACAAAAGGGAATATCCTCCGATAACAAAGAGAAAGAAGCTTTCTGAGAAACTTCTTTGTGTTCTGTGAAATCATCTCACAGAGTTACAGCTTTCCCCTCAAGAAGCCTTTCGCTAAGACAGTTCTTGTGGAATTGGCAAAGGGATATTTGGAAGACCATTGAGGCCTATGGTGAAAAAGGAAATATCCTCAAATGAAATCTGGAAAGAAGCTTTCTGAGAAACTGCTTAGTGTTCTGTTAATTCATCTCACAGAGTTACATCTGTATTTCGTGGATCTCTTTGCTAGCCTTATTTCTGTGGAATCTGAGAACAGATATTTCCGATCCCTTTGAAGACTATAGGGCCAAAGGAAATATCCTGCGATAACAAAGAGAAAGAAGCTTTCGGAGAAACTTCTTTGTGTTCTGTGAAATCATCTCACAGTGTTACAGCTTTCCCCTCAAGAAGCCTTTCGCTAAGACAGTTCTTGTGGAATTGGCAAAGGGATATTTGGAAGCCCATAGAGGGCTATGGTGAAAGAGGAAATATCCTCAGATGAAATCTGGAAAGAAGCTTTCTGAGAAACTGCTCTGTGATGTGTGACTTCCACTCTGAGAGTTACATCTGTATTTCGTGGATCTCTTTGCTAGCCTTATTTCTGTGGAATCTGAGAACAGATATTTCGGATCCCTTTGAAGACTATAGGGCCAAAGGAAATATCCTCCGATAACAAAGACAAAGAAGCTTTCTGAGAAACTACTTTGTATTCTGTGAAATCATCTCACAGAGTTACAGCTTTCCCCTCAAGAAGCCTTTCGCTAAGACAGTTCTTGTGGAATTGGCAAAGGGATATTTGGGAGCCCTTGGAGGCCTATGGTGAAAAAGGAAATATCCTCAGATGAAATCTGGAAAGAAGCTTTCTGAGAAACTGCTTAGTGTTCTGTTAATTCATCTCACAGAGTTACATCTGTATTTCGTGGATCTCTTTGCTAGCCTTCTTTCTGTGGAATCTGAGAACAGATATTTCGGATCCCTTTGAAGACTATAGGGCCAAAGGAAATATCCTCCGATAACAAAGACAAAGAAGCTTTCTGAGAAACTTCTTTGTGTTCTCTGAAATCATCTCACAGAGTTACAGCTTTCCCCTCAAGAAGCCTTTCGCTAAGACAGTTCTTGTGGAATTGGCAAAGGGATATTTGGAAGCCCATAGAGGTCTATGGTGAAAAAGGAAATATCCTCAGATGAAATCTGGAAAGAATCTTTCGGAGAAACTGCTTAGTGTTCTGTTAATTCATCTCACAGCGTTACATCTGTATTTCGTGGATCTCTTTGCTAGCCTTATTTCTGTGGAATCTGAGAACAGATATTTCGGATCCCTTTGAAGACTATAGGACCAAAGGGAATATCCTCCGATAACAAAGAGAAAGAAGCTTTCTGAGAAACTTCTTTGTGTTCTGTGAAATCATCTCACAGAGTTACAGCTTTCCCTTCAAGAAGCTTTTCGCTAACACAGTTCTTATGGAATTGGCATAGTGATATTTGGAAGCCCATAGAGGGCTATGGTGAAAAACGAAATATCCTCAGATAAAATCTGGAAAGAAGATTTCTGAGAAACTCCTCTGTGATGTGTGACTTCCACTCATAGAGTTACATCTGTATTTCGTGGATCTCTTTGCTAGTCTTATTACTGTGGAATCTGAGAACAGATATTTCGGATCCCTTTGAAGACTATAGGGCCAAAGGAAATATCCTCCGATAACAAAGAGAAAGAAGCTTTCTGAGAAACTTCTTTGTGTTCTGTGAAATCATCTCACAGAGTTACAGCATTCCCCTCAAGAAGCCTTTCGCTAAGACAGTTCTTGTTAAATTGGCAAAGGGATATTTGGAAGCCCATAGAGGGCTATGGTGAAAAAGGAAATATCCTCAGATGAAATCTGGAAAGAAGCTTTCGGAGAAAATGCTCTGTGATGTGTGACTTACACTCACAGGGATACATCTGTATTTCGTGGATCTCTTTGCTAACCTTATTTCTGTGGAATCTGAGAACAGATAGTTCGGATCCCCTTGAAGACTATAGGGCCAAAGGATATATCCTCCTATAACAAAGACAAAGAAGCTTTCTGAGAACCTTCTTTGTGTTCTGTGAAATCATCTCACAGAGTTACAGATTTCCCCTGAAGAAGCTTTTCGCTAAGACAGTTCTTGTGGAATTGGCAAAGTGATATTTGGAAGCCCACAGAGGGCTATGGTGAAGAAGGAAATATACTCAGATGAAATCTGGAAAGAAGTTTTCTGAGAATCTGCTCAGTGTTCTGTTAATTCATCTCAGAGAGTTACATCTGTATTTCGTGGATCTCTTTGCTAGCCTTATTTCTGTGGAATCTGAGAACAGATATTTCGGATCCCTTTGAAGACTATAGGGCCAAAGGAAATATCCTCCGATAACAAAGAGAAAGAAGCTTTCTTAGAAACTTCTTTGTGTTCTGTGAAATCCTCTCACAGAGTTACAGCTTTCCCCTCAAGAAGCCTTTCGCTAAGACAGTTCTTCTGGAATTGGCAAAGTGATATTTGGAAGCCCATAGAAGGCTATAGTGAAAAAGGAAACATCCTCAGATGAAATCTGGAAAGAAGCTATCTGAGAAACTGCTGTGTGATGTGTGACATCCATTCACAGAGTTACATCTGTATTTCGTGGATCTCTTTGCTAGCCTTATTTCTGTGGATTCTGAGAACAGATATTTCGGATCCCTTTGAAGACTATAGACCCAAAGGAAATATCCTCCGATAACAAAGAGAAAGAAGCTTTCTGAGAAACTTCTTTGTGTTCTGTGAAATCATCTCACAGAGTTACAGCTTTCCCCTCAAGAAGCCTTTCCTATTACAGTTTTTGTGGAATTGGCAAAGTGGTATATGGAAGCCTTAGAGGGCTATGGTGAAAAAGGAAGTATCCTCAGATGAAATCTGGAAAGAAGCTTTCTGAGAAACTGCGTAGTGTTCTGTTCATTCATCTCAGAGAGTTACATCTGTATTTCGTGAATCTCTTTGCTAGTCTTCTTTCTGTGGAATCTGAGAAGAGATATTTCGGATCCCTTTGAAGACTATAGGGCCAAAGGAAATATTCTCCGATAACAAAGAGAAAGAAGCTTTCTGAGAAACTTCTTTGTGTTCTGTGAAATCATCTCACAGAGTTACAGCTTTCCCCTCAAGAAGCCTTTCGCAAAGACAGTTCTTGTGGAATTGGTAAAGTGATATTTGGAAGCCCAAAGAGGGCTATGTTGAAGAAGGAAATATCCTCAGATGAAATCTGGAAAGAAGGTTTCTGAGAATCTGCTCAGTGTTCTGTTAATTCATCTCAGAGAGTTACATATGTATTTCGTGGATCTCTTTGCTAGCATTATTTCTGTGGATTCTTAGAACAGATATTTCGGATCCCTTTGAAGACTATAGGGCCAAAGTAAATATCCTCCGATAACAAAGAGAAAGAAGCTTTCTCAGAAACTTCTTTGTGTTCTGTGAAATCATCTCACAGAGTTACAGCTTTCCCCTCAAGAAGCCTTTCGCTAAGACAGTTCTTGTGGAATTGGCAAAGTGATATTTGGAATCCCATAGAGGGCTATGGTGAAAAAGGAAATATCCTCAGATGAAATCTGAAAGAAGCTTTCGGAGAAACTGCTCTGTGATGTGTGACTTCCACTCACAGAGTTACATCTGTGTTTCATGAATCTGTTTGCAAGCCTTATTTCTGTGGAATCTGAGAACAGATATTTCGCATCCCTTTGAAGACTATACGGCCAAAGGAAATATCCTCAGATAACAAAGAGAAAGAAGCCTTCTGAGAAAATTCTTTGTGTTCTGTGAAATCTTCTCACAGAGTTACAGCTTTCCCCTCAAGAAGCCTTTGGCTAAGACAGTTCTTGTGGAATTGGCAAAGTGATATTTGGAAGCCCCTAGAGGGCTGTCATGAAAAAGGAAATATTCTCAGATGAAATCTGGAAAGAAGCTTTCTGAGAAACTGCTCTGTGAAGTGTGACTTCCACTCACAGAGTTACATCTGTATTTCGTGGATCTCTTTGCTAGCCTTATTTCTGTGGAATCTGAGAACAGATATTTCGGATCCCTTTGAACACTATAGGGCCAAAGGAAATATCCTCCGATATCAAAGAGAAGGAAGCTTTCTGAGAAACTTCTTTGTGTTCTGTGAAATCATCTCACAGAGTTACAGCTTTCCCCTCAAGAAGCCTTTCGCTAAGACAGTTCTTGTGGAATTGGCAAAGTGATATTTGGAAGCCCTTAGAGGGCTATAGTGAAAAAGGAAATATCCTCAGATGAAATCTGGAAAGAAGCTTTCTGAGAAACTGCTTAGTGTTCTCTTAATTCATCTCACAGAGGTACATCTGTATTTCGTGGATCTCTTTGCTAGCCTTATTTCTGTGGAATCTGAGAACAGATATTTCCGATCCCTTTGAAGACTATAGGGCCAAAGGAAATATCCTCCGATAACAAAGAGAAAGAAGATTTCTGAGAAACTTCTTTGTGTTCTGTGAAATCATCTCACAGAGTTACAGATTTCCCCTCAAGAAGCCATTCGCTAAGACAGTTCTTGTGGAATTGGCAAAGTGATATTTGGGAGCCCATAGAGGGCTATGGTGAAAAAGGAAATATCCTCAGATGAAATCTGGAAAGAAGCTTTCTGAGAAACTGCTCTGTGATGTGTGACTTCCACTCACAGAGGTACATCTGTATTTCGTGGATCTCTTTGCTAGCCTTATTTCTGTGGAATCTGAGAATAGATATTTCGGATCCCTTTGATGACTATACGGCCAAAGGAAATATCCTCCGATAACAAAGAGAAAGAAGCTTTCTGAGAAACTTCTTTGTGTTCTGTGAAATCATCTCACAGAGTTACAGCTTTCCCCTCAAGAAGCCTTTCGCTAAGGCAGTTCTTGTGGAATTGGCAAAGGGATATTTGGAAGACCATAGAGGCCTATGGTGAAAAAGGAAATATCCTCAGATGAAATCTGGAAAAAAGCTTTCTGAGAAACTGCTCTGTGATGTGTGACTTCCACTCACAGAGTTACATCTGTAATTCGTGGATCTCTTTGCTAGCCTTATTTCTGTGGAATCTGAGAACAGATATTTCGGATCCCTTTGAAGACTATAGGGCCAAAGGAAATATCCTCCGATAACAAAGAGAAAGAAGCTTTCGGAAAAAGTACTTTGTGTTCTGTGAAATCATCTCACAGAGTTACAGCTTTCCCCTCAAGAAGCCTTTCGCTAAGACAGTTCTTGTGGAATTGGCAAAGTGATATTTGGAAACCCATAGAGGGCTATGGTGAAAAAGGAAACATCCTCAGATGAAATCTGGAAATAAGCTTTCTGAGAAACTGCTCTGTGATGTGTGACTTCTACTCACAGAGTTACATCTGTATATCGTGGATCTCTTTGCTAGCCTTATTTCTGTGGTATCTGAGAACAGATATTTCAGATCCCTTTGAAAACTATAGGGCCAAAGGAAATATCCTCCGATAACAAAGAGAAAGAAGCTTTCTGAGAAACATCTTTGTGTTCTGTGAAATCATCTCACAGAGTTACAGCTTTCCCCTCCAGAAGCCTTTCGTTAAGACAGTTCTTGTGGAATTGGCAAAGGGATATTTAGAAGCCCATAGAGGGCTATGGTGAAAAAGGAAATATCCTCAGATGAAATCTGGAAAGAAGCTTTCTGAGAAACTGCTCTGTGATGTGTGACTTCCACTCAAAGAGTTACATCTGTATTTCGTGGATCTCTTTGCTAGCCTTATTTCTGTGGAATCTGAGAACAGATATTTCGGATCCCTTTGAAGACTATAGGGCCAAAGGAAATATCCTCCGATAACAAAGAGAAAGAAGCTTTCTGAGAAACTTCTTTTTTTCTGTGAAATCATCACACAAAGGTACAGCTTTCCCCTCAAGAAGCGTTTCACTAAGACAGTTCTTGTGGATTGGCAAAGGGATATTTCGGAGCCCATAGAGGCCTATGGTGAAAAAGGAAATATCCTCAGATGAAATCTGGAAAGAAGCTTTGTGAGAAACTGCTCTGTGATGTGTGACTTCCACTCACAGAGTTACATCTGTATTTCGTGGATCTCTTTGTTAGCCTTATTTCTGTGGAATCTGAGAACAGATATTTCGGATCCCTTTGAAGACTATAGGGCCAAAGGAAATATCCCCCGATAACAAAGACAAAGAAGCTTTCTGAGAAACTTCTTTGTGTTCTGTGAAACCATCTCACAGAGTTACAGCTTTCCCCTCAAGAAGCCTTTCGCTAAGACAGTTCTTGTGGAATTGGCAAAGGGATATATGGAAGCCCATAGAGGGCTATGGTGAAAAAGGAAATATACTCAGATGAAATCTGGAAAGAAGCTTTCTGAGAAACTGCTTAGTGTTCTGTTAATTCATCTCACAGAGTTACATCTGTATTTCGTGGATCTCTTTGCTAGCCTTATTTCTGTGGAATCTGAGAACAGATATTTCCGATCCCTTTTCAGACTATAGGGCCAAAGGAAATATCCTCCGATAACAAAGAGAAAGAAGCTTTCTGAGAAACTTCTTTGTGTTCTGTGAAATCATCTCACAGAGTTACAGATTTCCCCTCAAGAAGCCTTTCGCTAAGACAGTTCTTGTGGAATTGGCAAAGTGATATTTGGGAGCCCTTAGAGGGCTATGGTGAAAAAGGAAATATCCTCAGATAAAATCTGGAAAGAAGCTTTCTGAGAAACTGCTCTGTGATGTGTGACTTCCACTCACAGAGGTACATCTGTATTTCGTGGTTCTCTTTGCTAGCCTTATTTCTGAGGAATCTGAGAACAGATATTTCGGATCCCTTTGATGACTATAGGGCCAAAGGAAATATCCACCTATAACAAAGAGAAAGAAGCTTTCTGAGAAACTTCTTTGTGTTCTGTGAAATCATCTCACAGAGTTACATCTTTCCCCTCAAGAAGCCTTTCGCTAAGACAGTTCTTGTGGAATTTGCAAAGTGATATTTGGAAGCCCATAGACGGCTGTGGTGAAAAAGGAAATATCCTCAGATGAAATCTGGAAAGAAGCTTTCTGAGAAACTGCTCTGTGATGTGTGACTTCCACTCACAGAGTTTCATCTGTATTTCGTGGATCTCTTTGCTAGCCTTATTTCTGTGGATTCTGAGAATAGATATTTCGGATCCCTTTGAAGATAATAGGGCCAAAGTAAATATCCTCCGATAACAAAGAGAAAGAAGCTTTCTGAGAAACTTCTTTGTGTTCTGTGAAATCATCTCACAGAGTTACAGCTTTCCTCTCAAGAAGCCTTTCGCTAAGACAGTTCTTGAGGAATTGGCAAAGGGATATTTGGAAGCCCCTAGAGGCCTATGGTGAAAAAGGAATTATCCTCAGATGAAATCTGGAAAGAAGCTTTCTGAGAAACTGCTTAGTGTTCTGTTAATTCATCTCACAGAGTTACATCTGTATTTCGTGGATCTCTTTGCCAGCCTTGTTTCTGTGGAATCTGAGAACAGATATTTCGGATCCCTTTGAAGACTATAGGCCAAAAGAAATATCCTCCGATAACAAAGAGAAAGAAGCTTTCTGAGAAACTTCTTTGTGTTCTGTGAAATCATCTCATAGAATTACAGCTTTCCCCTCAAGAAGCCTTTCGCGAAGACAGTTCTTGTGGAACTGGCAAAGTGATATTTGGAAGCCCATAGAGGGCTATGATGAAAAATTAAATATCCTCAGATGAAATCTGGAAAGAAGCTTTCTGAGAAACTGCTTAGTGTTCTGTTAATTCATCTCACAGAGTTACATCTGTATTTCGTGGATCTCTTTGCTAGTCTTATTTCTGTGGAATCTGAGAACAGATATTTCGGATCTCTTTGAAGACTATAGGGCCAAAGGAAATATCCTCCGATAACAAAGAGAAGGAAGCTTTCTGAGAAACTTCTTTGTGTTCTGTGAAATCATCTCACAGAGTTACAGCTTTCCCCTCAAGAAGCCTTTCGCTAAGGCTGTTCTTGTGGAATTGGCAAAGTGATATTTGGAAGCCCATAGAGGGCTATGGTGAAAAAGGAAATATCCTCAGATGAAATCTTGAAAGAAGCTTTCTGAGAAACTGCTCTGTGATGTGTGACTTCCACTCACAGAGTTACATCTGTATTTCGTGGATCTCTTTGCTAGCCTTCTTTCTGTGGAATCTGAGAACAGATATTTCGGATCCCTTTGAAGACTATAGGGCCAAAGGAAATATCCTCCGATAACAAAGACAAAGAAGCTTTCGGAGAAACTTCTTTGTGTTCTGTGAAATCATCTCACAGAGTTACAGCTTTCCCCTCAAGAAGCCTTTCGCTAAGACAGTTCTTGTGGAATTGGCAAAGTGATATTTGGAGGTCCTTAGAGGGCTATGGTGTAAAAGGAAATATCCTCAGATGAAATCTGGAAAGAAGCTTTCTGAGAAACTGCTTAGTGTTCTGTTAATTCATCTCACCGAGTTACAGCTGTACTTCTTGGATCTCTTTGCTAGCCTTATTTCTGTGGAATCTCAGAACAGATATTTCGGATCCCTTTGAAGACTATAGGGCCAAAGGAAATATCCTCCGATAACAAAGAGAAAGAAGCTTTCTGAGAAACTTCTTTGTGTTCTGTGAAATCATCTCACAGAGTTACAGCTTTCCCCTCAAGAAGCCTTTCGCTAAGACAGTTCTTGTGGAATTGGCAAAGTGATATTTGGCAGCCCATAGAGGGCTATGGAGAAAAGGGAAATATCCTCACATGAAATCTGGAAAGAAGCTTTCTGAGAAACTGCTCTGTGATGTGTGAATTCCACTCTCAGAGTTACATCTGTATTTCGTGGATCTCTTTGCTAGCCTTATTTCTGTGGAATCTGAGAACAGATATTTCGGATCCCTTTGAAGAGTATAGGACCAAAGGGAATATCCTCCGATAACAAAGAGAAAGAAGCTTTCTGAGAAACATCTTTGTGTTCTGTGAAATCATCTCACAGAGTTACAGCTTTCCCCTCAAGAAGCCTTTCGCTAAGACAGTTCCTGTGGAATTGGGAAAGGGATATATGGAAGCCCATAGAGCCCTATGGTGAAAAGGGAAATATCCTGAGATGAAATCTGGAAAGAAGCTGTCTGAGAAACTGCTTAGTGTTCTGTTAATTCATCTCACAGAGTTACATCTGTATTTCGTGGATCTCTTTGCTAGCCTTATTTCTGTGGAATCTGAGAACAGATATTTCGGATCCCTTTGAAGACTATAGGGCCAACGGAAATATCCTCCAATAACAAAGAGAAAGAAGCTTTCTGAGAAACTTCTTTGGGTTCTGTGAAATCATCTCACAGAGTTACAGCTTTCCCCTCAAGAAGCCTTTCGCTAAGACAGTTCTTGTGGAATTGGCAAAGTGATATTTGGAAGCCCATAGAGGGCTGTGGTGAAAAAGGAAATATCCTCAGATGAAATCTGGAAAGAAGCTTTCTGAGAAACTGCTCTGTGATGTGTGACTTCCACTCACAGAGTGTCATCTGTATTTCGTGGATCTCTTTGCTAACCTTATTTCTGTGGATTCTGAGAATAGATATTTCGGATCCCTTTGAAGACAATAGGGCCAAAGTAAATATCCTCCGATAACAAAGAGAAAGAAGCTTTCTGAGAAACTTCTTTGTGTTCTGTGAAATCATCTCACAGAGTTACAGCTTTCCTCTCAAGAAGCCTTTCGCTAAGACAGTTCTTGAGGAATTGGCAAAGGGATATTTGGAAGCCCCTAGAGGCCTATGGTGAAAAAGGAATTATCCTCAGATGAAATCTGGAAAGAAGCTTTCTGAGAAACTGGTTAGTGTTCTGTTAATTCATCTCACAGAGTTACATCTGTATTTCGTGGATCTCTTTGCCAGCCTTATTTCTGTGGAATCTGAGAACAGATATTTCGGATCCCTTTGAAGACTATAGGCCAAAAGAAATATCCTCCGATAACAAAGAGAAAGAAGCTTTCTGAGAAACTTCTTTGTGTTCTGTGAAATCATCTCATAGAATTACAGCTTTCCCCTCAAGAAGCCTTTCGCGAAGACAGTTCTTGTGGAACTGGCAAAGTGATATTTGGAAGCCCATAGAGGGCTATGATGAAAAAGGAAATATCCTCAGATGAAATCTGGAAAGAAGCTTTCTGAGAAACTGCTTAGTGTTCTGTTAATTCATCTCACAGAGTTACATCTGTATTTCGTGGATCTCTTTGCTAGTCTTATTTCTGTGGAATCTGAGAACAGATATTTCGGATCTCTTTGAAGACTATAGGGCCAAAGGAAATATCCTCCGATAACAAAGAGAAAGAAGCTTTCTGAGAAACTTCTTTGTGTTCTGTGAAATCATCTCACAGAGTTACAGCTTTCCCCTCAAGAAGCCTTTCGCTAAGGCTGTTCTTGTGGAATTGGCAAAGTGATATTTGGAAGCCCATAGAGGGCTATGGTGAAAAAGGAAATATCCTCAGATGAAATCTGGAAAGAAGCTTTCTGAGAAACTGCTCTGTGATGTGTGACTTCCACTCACAGAGTTACATCTGCATTTCGTGGATCTCTTTGCTAGCCTTATTTCTGTGGAATCTGAGAACAGACATTTCGGATCCCTTTGAAGACTATAGGGCCAAAGGAAATATCCTCCGATAACAAAGACAAAGAAGCTTTCAGAGAAACTTCTTTGTGTTCTGTGAAATCATCTCACAGAGTTACAGCTTTCCCCTCAAGAAGCCTTTCGCTAAGACAGTTCTTGTGGAATTGGCAAAGTGACATTTGGAGGCCCATATAGGGCTATGGTGTAAAAGGCAATATCCTCAGATGAAATCTGGAAAGAAGCTTTCTGAGAAACTGCTTAGTGTTCTGTTAATTCATCTCACCGAGTTACAGCTGTACTTCTTGGATCTCTTTGCTAGCCTTATTTCTGTGGAATCTGAGAACAGATATTTCGGATCCCTTTGAAGACTATAGGGCCAACGGAAATATCCTCCGATAAAAAAGAGAAAGAAGCTTTCTGAGAAACTTCTTTGTGTTCTGTGAAATCATCTCACAGAGTTACAGCTTTCCCCTCAAGAAACCTTTCACTAAGACAGTTCTTGTGGAATTGGCAAAGTATTTGGAAGCCCATAGAGGCCTATGGTGAAAAAGGAAATATCCTCAGATGAAATCTGGAAAGAAGCTTTCTGAGACACTGCTTAGTGTTCTGTTAATTCATCTCACAGAGTTACATCTG
This sequence comes from Macaca mulatta, assembly GCF_049350105.2. Taxonomy (NCBI): domain Eukaryota; kingdom Metazoa; phylum Chordata; class Mammalia; order Primates; family Cercopithecidae; genus Macaca; species Macaca mulatta. The sequence continues at coordinate 48,623,066 of NC_133422.1, read as the reverse complement.
TATTTCGTGGATCTCTTTGCTAGCCTTATTTCTGTGGAATCTGAGAACAGATAATTCGGATCCCTTTGAAGACTATAGGGCCAAAGGAAATATCCTCCGATAACAAAGAGAAAGAAGCTTTCTGAGAAACTTCTTTGTGTTCTGTGAAATCATCTCACAGAGTTACAGCTTTCACCTCAAGAAGCCTTTCGCTAAGACAGTTCTTGTGGAATTGGCAAAGTGATATTTGGAAGCCCATAGAGGGCTATGGTGAAAAAGGAAATATCCTCAGATGAAATCTGGAAAGAAGCTTTCTGAGAAACTGCTTAGTGTTCTGTTAATTCATCTCACAAAGTTACATCTGTATTTCGTGGATCTCTTTGCTAGCCTTATTTCTGTGGAATCTGAGAACAGATATTTCGGATCCCTTTGAAGACTATAGGGCCAAAGGGAAGATCCTCCGATAACAAAGAGAAAGAAGCTTTCTGAGAAACTTCTTTGTGTTCTGTGAAATCATCTCACAGAGTTACAGCTTTCTCCTCAAGAAGCCTTTCGCTAAGACAGTTCTTGTGGAATTGGCAAAGGGATATATGGAAGCCCATAGAGCACTATGGTGAAAAAGGAAATATCCTCAGATGAAATCTGGAAAGAAGCTCTCTGAGAAACTGCTTCGTGTTCTGTTAATTCATCTCACAGAGTTACAGCTGTACTTCGTGGATCTCTTTGCCACCCTTATTTCTGTGGAATCTGAGAACAGATATTTCGGATCCCTTTGAAGACTATAGGGCCAAAGGAAATATCCTCCGATAACAAAGACAAAGAAGCTTTCTGAGAAACTTCTTTGTGTTCTGTGAAATCATCTCAGAGAGTTACAGCTTTCCCCTCAAGAAGCCTTTCGCTAAGACAGTTCTTGTGGAATTGGCAAAGTGATATTTGGAAGCCCTTAGAGGGGTATGGTGTAAAAGGAAATATCCTCAGATGAAATCTGGAAAGAAGCTTTCTGAGAAACTGCTTAGTGTTCTGTAAATTTATCTCACAGAGTTACATCTGTATTTCGTGGATCTCTTTGCTAGCCTTATTTCTGTGGAATCTGATAACAGATATTTCGGATCCCTTTGAAGACTATAGGGCCAAAGGAAATATCCTCCGATAACAAAGAGAAAGAAGCTTTCTGAGAAACTTCTTTGTGTTCTGTGAAATCATCACACAGAGTTACAGCTTTCCCCTCAAGAAGCCTTTCGCTAAGACAGTTCTTGAGGAATTGGCAAAGGGATATTTGGAAGCCCCTAGAGGCCTATGGTGAAAAAGGAAATATCCTTAGATGAAATCCGGAAAGAAGCTTTCTGAGAAACTGCTCTGTGATGTGTGACTTCCACTCACCGAGTTACATCTGTATTTCGTGGATCTCTTTGCTAGCCTTATTTCTGTGGAAGCTGAGAACAGATATTTCGGATCCCTTTGAACATTATAGGGCCAAAGGAAATATCCTCCGATAACAAAGACAAAAAAGCTTTCTGAGAAACTTCTTTGTTTTCTGTGAAATCATCTCACAGAGTTACAGCTTTCCCCTCAAGAAGCCTTTCGCTAAGACAGTTCTTGTGGAATTGGCAAAGTGATATTTGAAAGCCCTTAGAGGGCTATGTTGAAAAAGCAAATATCCTCAGATGAAATCTGGAAAGAAGCTTTCTGAGAAACTGCTTAGTGTTCTGTTAATTCATCTCACAGAGTTACAGCGGTACTTCGTGGATCTCTTTGCTAGCCTTATTTCTGTGGAATCTGAGAACAGATATTTCGGATCCCTTTGAAGACTATAGGGCCAAAGAAATATCCTCCGATAACAAAGACAAAGAAGGTTTCTGAGAAACTTCTTTGTGTTCTGTGAAATCATCTCACAGAGTTACAGCTTTCCCCTCAAGAAGCCTTTCGCTAAGACAGTTCTTGTGGAATTGGCAAAGTGATATTTGGAAGCCCTTAGAGGGCTATGTTGAAAAAGGAAATATCCTGAGATGAAATCTGGAAAGAAGCTTTCTGAGAAACTGCTTAGTGTTCTGTTAATTCATCTCACAGAGTTAGAGCTGTACTTCGTGGATCTCTTTGCCAGCCTTATTTCTGTGGAATCTGAGAACAGATATTTCGGATCCCTTTGAAGACTATAGGGCCAAAGGAAATATCCTCCGATAACAAAGAGAAAGAAGCTTTCTGAGATACTTCTTTGTGTTCTGTGAAATCATCTCACAGAATTACAGCTTTCCCCTCAAGAAGCCTTTCGCTAAGACAGTTCTTGTGGAATTGGCAAAGGGATATTTGGAAGACCATAGAGGCCTATGGTGAAAAAGGAAATATCCTCAGATGAAATCTGGAAAAAAGCTTTCTGAGAAACTGCTCTGTGATGTGTGACTTCCACTCACAGAGTTACATCTGTAATTCGTGGATCTCTTTCCTAGCCTTATTTCTGTGGAATCTGAGAACAGATATTTCGGATCCCTTTGAAGACTATAGGGCCAAAGGAAATATCCTCCGATAACAAAGAGAAAGAAGCTTTCTGAGAAACTTCTTTGTGTTCTGTGAAATCATCTCACAGAGTTACAGCTTTCCCCTCAAGAAGCCTTTCGCTAAGACAGTTCTTGTGGAATTGGCAAAGTGATATTTGGCAGCCCATAGAGGGCTATGGAGAAAAGGGAAATATCCTCACATGAAATCTGGAAAGAAGCTTTCTGAGAAACTGCTCTGTGATGTGTGAATTCCACTCTCAGAGTTACATCTGTATTTCGTGGATCTCTTTGCTAGCCTTATTTCTGTGGAATCTGAGAACAGATATTTCGGATCCCTTTGAAGACTATAGGACCAAAGGGAATATCCTCCGATAACAAAGAGAAAGAAGCTTTCTGAGAAACTTCTTTGTGTTCTGTGAAATCATCTCACAGAGTTACAGCTTTCCCCTCAAGAAGCCTTTCGCAAAGACAGTTCCTGTGGAATTGGCAAAGGGATATATGGAAGCCCATAGAGCCCTATGGTGAAAAGGGAAATATCCTGAGATGAAATCTGGAAAGAAGCTGTCTGAGAAACTGCTTAGTGTTCTGTTAATTCATCTCACAGAGTTACATCTGTATTTCGTGGATCTCTTTGCTAGCCTTATTTCTGTGGAATCTGAGAACAGATATTTCGGATCCCTTTGAAGACTATAGGGCCAACGGAAATATCCTCCGATAACAAAGAGAAAGAAGCTTTCTGAGAAACTTCTTTGGGTTCTGTGAAATCATCTCACAGAGTTACAGCTTTCCCCTCGAGAAGCCTTTCGCTAAGACAGTTCTTGTGGAATTGGCAAAGTGATATTTGGAAGCCCATAGAGGGCTGTGGTGAAAAAGGAAATATCCTCAGATGAAATCTGGAAAGAAGCTTTCTGAGAAACTGCTCTGTGATGTGTGACTTCCACTCACAGAGTTTCATCTGTATTTCGTGGATCTCTTTGCTAACCTTATTTCTGTGGATTCTGAGAATAGATATTTCGGATCCCTTTGAAGACAATAGGGCCAAAGTAAATATCCTCCGATAACAAAGAGAAAGAAGCTTTCTGAGAAACTTCTTTGTGTTCTGTGAAATCATCTCACAGAGTTACAGCTTTCCTCTCAAGAAGCCTTTCGCTAAGACAGTTCTTGAGGAATTGGCAAAGGGATATTTGGAAGCCCCTAGAGGCCTATGGTGAAAAAGGAATTATCCTCAGATGAAATCTGGAAAGAAGCTTTCTGAGAAACTGGTTAGTGTTCTGTTAATTCATCTCACAGAGTTACATCTGTATTTCGTGGATCTCTTTGCCAGCCTTATTTCTGTGGAATCTGAGAACAGATATTTCGGATCCCTTTGAAGACTATAGGCCAAAACAAATATCCTCCGATAACAAAGAGAAAGAAGCTTTCTGAGAAACTTCTTTGTGTTCTGTGAAATCATCTCATAGAATTACAGCTTTCCCCTCAAGAAGCCTTTCGCGAAGACAGTTCTTGTGGAACTGGCAAAGTGATATTTGGAAGCCCATAGAGGGCTATGATGAAAAAGGAAATATCCTCAGATGAAATCTGGAAAGAAGCTTTCTGAGAAACTGCTTAGTGTTCTGTTAATTCATCTCACAGATTTACATCTGTATTTCGTGGATCTCTTTGCTAGTCTTATTTCTGTGGAATCTGAGAACAGATATTTCGGATCTCTTTGAAGACTATAGGGCCAAAGGAAATATCCTCCGATAACAAAGAGAAAGAAGCTTTCTGAGAAACTTCTTTGTGTTCTGTGAAATCATCTCACAGAGTTACAGCTTTCCCCTCAAGAAGCCTTTCGCTAAGGCTGTTCTTGTGGAATTGGCAAAGTGATATTTGGAAGCCCATAGAGGGCTATGGTGAAAAAGGAAATATCCTCAGATGAAATCTGGAAAGAAGCTTTCTGAGAAACTGCTCTGTGATGTGTGACTTCCACTCACAGAGTTACATCTGTATTTCGTGGATCTCTTTGCTAGCCTTATTTCTGTGGAATCTGAGAACAGATATTTCGGATCCCTTTGAAGACTATAGGGCCAAAGGAAATATCCTCCGATAACAAAGACAAAGAAGCTTTCGGAGAAACTTCTTTGTATTCTGTGAAATCATCTCACAGAGTTACAGCTTTCCCCTCAAGAAGCCTTTCGCTAAGACAGTTCTTGTGGAATTGGCAAAGTGATATTTGGAGGCCCATATAGGGCTATGGTGTAAAAGGCAATATCCTCAGATGAAATCTGGAAAGAAGCTTTCTGAGAAACTGCTTAGTGTTCTGTTAATTCATCTCACAGAGTTACAGCTGTACTTCTTGGATCTCTTTGCTAGCCTTATTTCTGTGGAATCTGAGAACAGATATTTCGGATCCCTTTGAAGACTATAGGGCCAAAGGAAATATCCTCCGATAACAAAGAGAAAGAAGCTTTCTGAGAAACTTCTTTGTGTTCTGTGAAATCATCTCACAGAGTTACAGCTTTCCCCTCAAGAAGCCTTTCGCTAAGACAGTTCTTGTGGAATTGGCAAAGTGATATTTGGCAGCCCATAGAGGGCTATGGAGAAAAGGGAAATATCCTCACATGAAATCTGGAAAGAAGCTTTCTGAGAAACTGCTCTGTGATCTGTGAATTCCACTCTCAGAGTTACATCTGTATTTCGTGGATCTCTTTGCTAGCCTTATTTCTGTGGAATCTGAGAACAGATATTTCGGATCCCTTTGAAGACTATAGGACCAAAGGGAATATCCTCCGATAACAAAGAGAAAGAAGCTTTCTGAGAAACATCTTTGTGTTCTGTGAAATCATCTCACAGAGTTACAGCTTTCCCCTCCAGAAGCCTTTCGTTAAGACAGTTCTTGTGGAATTGGCAAAGGGATATTTGGAAGCCCATAGAGGGCTATGGTGAAAAAGGAAATATCCTCAGATGAAATCTGGAAAGAAGCTTTCTGAGAAACTGCTCTGTGATGTGTGACTTCCACTCAAAGAGTTACATCTGTATTTCGTGGATCTCTTTGCTAGCCTTATTTCTGTGGAATCTGAGAACAGATATTTCGGATCCCTTTGAAGACTATAGGGCCAAAGGAAATATCCTCCGATAACAAAGAGAAAGAAGCTTTCTGAGAAACTTCTTTTTTTCTGTGAAATCATCACACAAAGTTACAGCTTTCCCCTCAAGAAGCGTTTCACTAAGACAGTTCTTATGGATTGGCAAAGGGATATTTCGGAGCCCATGGAGGCCTATGGTGAAAAAGGAAATATCCTCAGATGAAATCTGGAAAGAAGCTTTCTGGGAAACTGCTCTGTGATGTGTGACTTCCACTCACAGAGTTACATCTGTATTTTGTGGATCTCTTTGTTAGCCTTATTTCTGTGGAATCTGAGAACAGATATTTCGGATCCCTTTGAAGACTATAGGGCCAAAGGAAATATCCCCCGATAACAAAGACAAAGAAGCTTTCTGAGAAACTTCTTTGTGTTCTGTGAAACCATCTCACAGAGTTACAGCTTTCCCCTCAAGAAGCCTTTCGCTAAGACAGTTCTTGTGGAATTGGCAAAGGGATATATGGAAGCCCATAGAGGGCTATGGTGAAAAAGGAAATATCCTCAGATGAAATCTGGAAAGAAGCTTTCTGAGAAACTGCTTAGTGTTCTCTTAATTCATCTCACAGAGTTACATCTGTATTTCGTGGATCTCTTTGCTAGCCTTATTTCTGTGGAATCTGAGAACAGATATTTCCGATCCCTTTTCAGACTATAGGGCCAAAGGAAATATCCTCCGATAACAAAGAGAAAGAAGCTTTCTGAGAAACTTCTTTGTGTTCTGTGAAATCATCTCACAGAGTTACAGATTTCTCCTCAAGAAGCTTTTCGCTAAGACAGTTCTTGTGGAATTGGCAAAGTGATATTTGGGAGCCCTTAGAGGGCTATGGTGAAAAAGGAAATATCCTCAGATAAAATCTGGAAAGAAGCTTTCTGAGAAACTGCTCTGTGATGTGTGACTTCCACTCACAGAGGTACATCTGTATTTCGTGGTTCTCTTTGCTAGCCTTATTTCTGAGGAATCTGAGAACAGATATTTCGGATCCCTTTGATGACTATAGGGCCAAAGGAAATATCCACCTATAACAAAGAGAAAGAAGCTTTCTGAGAAACTTCTTTGTGTTCTGTGAAATCATCTCACAGAGTTACAGCTTTCCCCTCAAGAAGCCTTTCGCTAAGACAGTTCTTGTGGAATTGGCAAAGTGATATTTGGAAGCCCATAGAGGGCTGTGGTGAAAAAGGAAATATCCTCAGATGAAATCTGGAAAGAAGCTTTCTGAGAAACTGCTCTGTGATGTGTGACTTCCACTCACAGAGTTTCATCTGTATTTCGTGGATCTCTTTGCTAGCCTTATTTCTGTGGATTCTGAGAATAGATATTTCGGATCCCTTTGAAGACAATAGGGCCAAAGTAAATATCCTCCGATAACAAAGAGAAAGAAGCTTTCTGAGAAACTTCTTTGTGTTCTGTGAAATCATCTCACAGAGTTACAGCTTTCCTCTCAAGAAGCCTTTCGCTAAGACAGTTCTTGAGGAATTGGCAAAGGGATATTTGGAAGCCCCTAGAGGCCTATGGTGAAAAAGGAATTATCCTCAGATGAAATCTGGAAAGAAGCTTTCTGAGAAACTGGTTAGTGTTCTGTTAATTCATCTCACAGAGTTACATCTGTATTTCGTGGATCTCTTTGCCAGCCTTATTTCTGTGGAATCTGAGAACAGATATTTCGGATCCCTTTGAAGACTATAGGCCAAAAGAAATATCCTCCGATAACAAAGAGAAAGAAGCTTTCTGAGAAACTTCTTTGTGTTCTGTGAAATCATCTCATAGAATTACAGCTTTCCCCTCAAGAAGCCTTTCGCGAAGACAGTTCTTGTGGAACTGGCAAAGTGATATTTGGAAGCCCATAGAGGGCTATGATGAAAAAGGAAATATCCTCAGATGAAATCTGGAAAGAAGCTTTCTGAGAAACTGCTTAGTGTTCTGTTAATTCATCTCACAGAGTTACATCTGTATTTCGTGGATCTCTTTGCTAGTCTTATTTCTGTGGAATCTGAGAACAGATATTTCGGATCTCTTTGAAGACTATAGGGCCAAAGGAAATATCCTCCGATAACAAAGAGAAAGAAGCTTTCTGAGAAACTTCTTTGTGTTCTGTGAAATCATCTCACAGAGTTACAGCTTTCCCCTCAAGAAGCCTTTCGCTAAGGCTGTTCTTGTGGAATTGGCAAAGTGATATTTGGAAGCCCATAGAGGGCTATGGTGAAAAAGGAATTATCCTCAGATGAAATCTGGAAAGAAGCTTTCTGAGAAACTGCTCTGTGATGTGTGACTTCCACTCACAGAGTTACATCTGCATTTCGTGGATCTCTTTGCTAGCCTTATTTCTGTGGAATCTGAGAACAGACATTTCGGATCCCTTTGAAGACTATAGGGCCAAAGGAAATATCCTCCGATAACAAAGACAAAGAAGCTTTCAGAGAAACTTCTTTGTGTTCTGTGAAATCATCTCACAGAGTTACAGCTTTCCCCTCAAGAAGCCTTTCGCTAAGACAGTTCTTGTGGAATTGGCAAAGTGATATTTGGAGGCCCATATAGGGCTATGGTGTAAAAGGCAATATCCTCAGATGAAATCTGGAAAGAAGCTTTCTGAGAAACTGCTTAGTGTTCTGTTAATTCATCTCACCGAGTTACAGCTGTACTTCTTGGATCTCTTTGCTAGCCTTATTTCTGTGGAATCTGAGAACAGATATTTCGGATCCCTTTGAAGACTATAGGGCCAACGGAAATATCCTCCGATAAAAAAGAGAAAGAAGCTTTCTGAGAAACTTCTTTGTGTTCTGTGAAATCATCTCACAGAGTTACAGCTTTCCCCTCAAGAAGCCTTTCACTAAGACAGTTCTTGTGGAATTGGCAAAGTATTTGGAAGCCCATAGAGGCCTATGGTGAAAAAGGAAATATCCTCAGATGAAATCTGGAAAGAAGCTTTCTGAGACACTGCTTAGTGTTCTGTTAATTCATCTCACAGAGTTACATCTGTATTTCGTGGATCTCTTTGCTAGCCTTATTTCTGTGGAATCTGAGAACAGATAATTCGGATCCCTTTGAAGACTATAGGGCCAAAGGAAATATCCTCCGATAACAAAGAGAAAGAAGCTTTCTGAGAAACTTCTTTGTGTTCTGTGAAATCATCTCACAGAGTTACAGCTTTCACCTCAAGGAGCCTTTCGCTAAGACAGTTCTTGTGGAATTGGCAAAGTGATATTTGGAAGCCCATAGAGGGCTATGGTGAAAAAGGAAATATCCTCAGATGAAATCTGGAAAGAAGCTTTCTGAGAAACTGCTTAGTGTTCTGTTAATTCATCTCACAAAGTTACATCTGTATTTCGTGGATCTCTTTGCTAGCCTTATTTCTGTGGAATCTGAGAACAGATATTTCGGATCCCTTTGAAGACTATAGGGCCAAAGGGAAGATCCTCCGATAACAAAGAGAAAGAAGCTTTCTGAGAAACTTCTTTGTGTTCTGTGAAATCATCTCACAGAGTTACAGCTTTCCCCTCAAGAAGCCTTTCGCTAAGACAGTTCTTGTGGAATTGGCAAAGGGATATATGGAAGCCCATAGAGCACTATGGTGAAAAAGGAAATATCCTCAGATGAAATCTGGAAAGAAGCTTTCTGAGAAACTGCTTCGTGTTCTGTTAATTCATCTCACAGAGTTACAGCTGTACTTCGTGGATCTCTTTGCCACCCTTATTTCTGTGGAATCTGAGAACAGATATTTCGGATCCCTTTGAAGACTATAGGGCCAAAGGAAATATCCTCCGATAACAAAGACAAAGAAGCTTTCTGAGAAACTTCTTTGTGTTCTGTGAAATCATCTCAGAGAGTTACAGCTTTCCCCTCAAGAAGCCTTTCGCTAAGACAGTTCTTGTGGAATTGGCAAAGTGATATTTGGAAGCCCTTAGAGGGGTATGGTGTAAAAGGAAATATCCTCAGATGAAATCTGGAAAGAAGCTTTCTGAGAAACTGCTTAGTGTTCTGTAAATTTATCTCACAGAGTTACATCTGTATTTCGTGGATCTCTTTGCTAGCCTTATTTCTGTGGAATCTGATAACAGATATTTCGGATCCCTTTGAAGACTATAGGGCCAAAGGAAATATCCTCCGATAACAAAGAGAAAGAAGCTTTCTGAGAAACTTCTTTGTGTTCTGTGAAATCATCACACAGAGTTACAGCTTTCCCCTCAAGAAGCCTTTCGCTAAGACAGTTCTTGAGGAATTGGCAAAGGGATATTTGGAAGCCCCTAGAGGCCTATGGTGAAAAAGGAAATATCCTTAGATGAAATCCGGAAAGAAGCTTTCTGAGAAACTGCTCTGTGATGTGTGACTTCCACTCACCGAGTTACATCTGTATTTCGTGGATCTCTTTGCTAGCCTTATTTCTGTGGAAGCTGAGAACAGATATTTCGGATCCCTTTGAAGATTATAGGGCCAAAGGAAATATCCTCCGATAACAAAGACAAAAAAGCTTTCTGAGAAACTTCTTTGTTTTCTGTGAAATCATCTCACAGAGTTACAGCTTTCCCCTCAAGAAGCCTTTCGCTAAGACAGTTCTTGTGGAATTGGCAAAGTGATATTTGAAAGCCCATAGAGGGCTATGTTGAAAAAGCAAATATCCTCAGATGAAATCTGGAAAGAAGCTTTCTGAGAAACTGCTTAGTGTTCTGTTAATTCATCTCACAGAGTTACAGCGGTACTTCGTGGATCTCTTTGCTAGCCTTATTTCTGTGGAATCTGAGAACAGATATTTCGGATCCCTTTGAAGACTATAGGGCCAAAGAAATATCCTCCGATAACAAAGACAAAGAAGGTTTCTGAGAAACTTCTTTGTGTTCTGTGAAATCATCTCACAGAGTTACAGCTTTCCCCTCAAGAAGCCTTTCGCTAAGACAGTTCTTGTGGAATTGGCAAAGTGATATTTGGAAGCCCTTAGAGGGCTATGTTGAAAAAGGAAATATCCTGAGATGAAATCTGGAAAGAAGCTTTCTGAGAAACTGCTTAGTGTTCTGTTAATTCATCTCACAGAGTTAGAGCTGTACTTCGTGGATCTCTTTGCCAGCCTTATTTCTGTGGAATCTGAGAACAGATATTTCGGATCCCTTTGAAGACTATAGGGCCAAAGGAAATATCCTCCGATAACAAAGAGAAAGAAGCTTTCTGAGAAACTTCTTTGTGTTCTGTGAAATCATCTCACAGAATTACAGCTTTCCCCTCAAGAAGCCTTTCGCTAAGACAGTTCTTGTGGAATTGGCAAAGGGATATTTGGAAGACCATAGAGGCCTATGGTGAAAAAGGAAATATCCTCAGATGAAATCTGGAAAAAAGCTTTCTGAGAAACTGCTCTGTGATGTGTGACTTCCACTCACAGAGTTACATCTGTAATTCGTGGATCTCTTTCCTAGCCTTATTTCTGTGGAATCTGAGAACAGATATTTCGGATCCCTTTGAAGACTATAGGGCCAAAGGAAATATCCTCCGATAACAAAGAGAAAGAAGCTTTCTGAGAAACTTCTTTGTGTTCTGTGAAATCATCTCACAGAGTTACAGCTTTCCCCTCAAGAAGCCTTTCGCTAAGACAGTTCTTGTGGAATTGGCAAAGTGATATTTGGCAGCCCATAGAGGGCTATGGAGAAAAGGGAAATATCCTCACATGAAATCTGGAAAGAAGCTTTCTGAGAAACTGCTCTGTGATGTGTGAATTCCACTCTCAGAGTTACATCTGTATTTCGTGGATCTCTTTGCTAGCCTTATTTCTGTGGAATCTGAGAACAGATATTTCGGATCCCTTTGAAGACTATAGGACCAAAGGGAATATCCTCCGATAACAAAGAGAAAGAAGCTTTCTGAGAAACTTCTTTGTGTTCTGTGAAATCATCTCACAGAGTTACAGCTTTCCCCTCAAGAAGCCTTTCGCAAAGACAGTTCCTGTGGAATTGGCAAAGGGATATATGGAAGCCCATAGAGCCCTATGGTGAAAAGGGAAATATCCTGAGATGAAATCTGGAAAGAAGCTGTCTGAGAAACTGCTTAGTGTTCTGTTAATTCATCTCACAGAGTTACATCTGTATTTCGTGGATCTCTTTGCTAGCCTTATTTCTGTGGAATCTGAGAACAGATATTTCGGATCCCTTTGAAGACTATAGGGCCAACGGAAATATCCTCCGATAACAAAGAGAAAGAAGCTTTCTGAGAAACTTCTTTGGGTTCTGTGAAATCATCTCACAGAGTTACAGCTTTCCCCTCGAGAAGCCTTTCGCTAAGACAGTTCTTGTGGAATTGGCAAAGTGATATTTGGAAGCCCATAGAGGGCTGTGGTGAAAAAGGAAATATCCTCAGATGAAATCTGGAAAGAAGCTTTCTGAGAAACTGCTCTGTGATGTGTGACTTCCACTCACAGAGTTTCATCTGTATTTCGTGGATCTCTTTGCTAACCTTATTTCTGTGGATTCTGAGAATAGATATTTCGGATCCCTTTGAAGACAATAGGGCCAAAGTAAATATCCTCCGATAACAAAGAGAAAGAAGCTTTCTGAGAAACTTCTTTGTGTTCTGTGAAATCATCTCACAGAGTTACAGCTTTCCTCTCAAGAAGCCTTTCGCTAAGACAGTTCTTGAGGAATTGGCAAAGGGATATTTGGAAGCCCCTAGAGGCCTATGGTGAAAAAGGAATTATCCTCAGATGAAATCTGGAAAGAAGCTTTCTGAGAAACTGGTTAGTGTTCTGTTAATTCATCTCACAGAGTTACATCTGTATTTCGTGGATCTCTTTGCCAGCCTTATTTCTGTGGAATCTGAGAACAGATATTTCGGATCCCTTTGAAGACTATAGGCCAAAACAAATATCCTCCGATAACAAAGAGAAAGAAGCTTTCTGAGAAACTTCTTTGTGTTCTGTGAAATCATCTCATAGAATTACAGCTTTCCCCTCAAGAAGCCTTTCGCGAAGACAGTTCTTGTGGAACTGGCAAAGTGATATTTGGAAGCCCATAGAGGGCTATGATGAAAAAGGAAATATCCTCAGATGAAATCTGGAAAGAAGCTTTCTGAGAAACTGCTTAGTGTTCTGTTAATTCATCTCACAGATTTACATCTGTATTTCGTGGATCTCTTTGCTAGTCTTATTTCTGTGGAATCTGAGAACAGATATTTCGGATCTCTTTGAAGACTATAGGGCCAAAGGAAATATCCTCCGATAACAAAGAGAAAGAAGCTTTCTGAGAAACTTCTTTGTGTTCTGTGAAATCATCTCACAGAGTTACAGCTTTCCCCTCAAGAAGCCTTTCGCTAAGGCTGTTCTTGTGGAATTGGCAAAGTGATATTTGGAAGCCCATAGAGGGCTATGGTGAAAAAGGAAATATCCTCAGATGAAATCTGGAAAGAAGCTTTCTGAGAAACTGCTCTGTGATGTGTGACTTCCACTCACAGAGTTACATCTGTATTTCGTGGATCTCTTTGCTAGCCTTATTTCTGTGGAATCTGAGAACAGATATTTCGGATCCCTTTGAAGACTATAGGGCCAAAGGAAATATCCTCCGATAACAAGGACAAAGAAGCTTTCGGAGAAACTTCTTTGTATTCTGTGAAATCATCTCACAGAGTTACAGCTTTCCCCTCAAGAAGCCTTTCGCTAAGACAGTTCTTGTGGAATTGGCAAAGTGATATTTGGAGGCCCATATAGGGCTATGGTGTAAAAGGCAATATCCTCAGATGAAATCTGGAAAGAAGCTTTTTGAGAAACTGCTAGGTGTTCTGTTAATTCATCTCACAGAGTTACAGCTGTACTTCTTGGATCTCTTTGCTAGCCTTATTTCTGTGGAATCTGAGAACAGATATTTCGGATCCCTTTGAAGACTATAGGGCCAAAGGAAATATCCTCCGATAACAAAGAGAAAGAAGCTTTCTGAGAAACTTCTTTGTGTTCTGTGAAATCATCTCACAGAGTTACAGCTTTCCCCTCAAGAAGCCTTTCGCTAAGACAGTTCTTGTGGAATTGGCAAAGTGATATTTGGCAGCCCATAGAGGGCTATGGAGAAAAGGGAAATATCCTCACATGAAATCTGGAAAGAAGCTTTCTGAGAAACTGCTCTGTGATCTGTGAATTCCACTCTCAGAGTTACATCTGTATTTCGTGGATCTCTTTGCTAGCCTTATTTCTGTGGAATCTGAGAACAGATATTTCGGATCCCTTTGAAGACTATAGGACCAAAGGGAATATCCTCCGATAACAAAGAGAAAGAAGCTTTCTGAGAAACATCTTTGTGTTCTGTGAAATCATCTCACAGAGTTACAGCTTTCCCCTCCAGAAGCCTTTCGTTAAGACAGTTCTTGTGGAATTGGCAAAGGGATATTTGGAAGCCCATAGAGGGCTATGGTGAAAAAGGAAATATCCTCAGATGAAATCTGGAAAGAAGCTTTCTGAGAAACTGCTCTGTGATGTGTGACTTCCACTCAAAGAGTTACATCTGTATTTCGTGGATCTCTTTGCTAGCCTTATTTCTGTGGAATCTCAGAACAGATATTTCGGATCCCTTTGAAGACTATAGGGCCAAAGGAAATATCCTCCGATAACAAAGAGAAAGAAGCTTTCTGAGAAACTTCTTTTTTTCTGTGAAATCATCACACAAAGTTACAGCTTTCCCCTCAAGAAGCGTTTCACTAAGACAGTTCTTATGGATTGGCAAAGGGATATTTCGGAGCCCATGGAGGCCTATGGTGAAAAAGGAAATATCCTCAGATGAAATCTGGAAAGAAGCTTTCTGGGAAACTGCTCTGTGATGTGTGACTTCCACTCACAGAGTTACATCTGTATTTTGTGGATCTCTTTGTTAGCCTTATTTCTGTGGAATCTGAGAACAGATATTTCGGATCCCTTTGAAGACTATAGGGCCAAAGGAAATATCCCCCGATAACAAAGACAAAGAAGCTTTCTGAGAAACTTCTTTGTGTTCTGTGAAACCATCTCACAGAGTTACAGCTTTCCCCTCAAGAAGCCTTTCGCTAAGACAGTTCTTGTGGAATTGGCAAAGGGATATATGGAAGCCCATAGAGGGCTATGGTGAAAAAGGAAATATCCTCAGATGAAATCTGGAAAGAAGCTTTCTGAGAAACTGCTTAGTGTTCTCTTAATTCATCTCACAGAGTTACATCTGTATTTCGTGGATCTCTTTGCTAGCCTTATTTCTGTGGAATCTGAGAACAGATATTTCCGATCCCTTTTCAGACTATAGGGCCAAAGGAAATATCCTCCGATAACAAAGAGAAAGAAGCTTTCTGAGAAACTTCTTTGTGTTCTGTGAAATCATCTCACAGAGTTACAGATTTCTCCTCAAGAAGCTTTTCGCTAAGACAGTTCTTGTGGAATTGGCAAAGTGATATTTGGGAGCCCTTAGAGGGCTATGGTGAAAAAGGAAATATCCTCAGATAAAATCTGGAAAGAAGCTTTCTGAGAAACTGCTCTGTGATGTGTGACTTCCACTCACAGAGGTACATCTGTATTTCGTGGTTCTCTTTGCTAGCCTTATTTCTGAGGAATCTGAGAACAGATATTTCGGATCCCTTTGATGACTATAGGGCCAAAGGAAATATCCACCTATAACAAAGAGAAAGAAGCTTTCTGAGAAACTTCTTTGTGTTCTGTGAAATCATCTCACAGAGTTACAGCTTTCCCCTCAAGAAGCCTTTCGCTAAGACAGTTCTTGTGGAATTGGCAAAGTGATATTTGGAAGCCCATAGAGGGCTGTGGTGAAAAAGGAAATATCCTCAGATGAAATCTGGAAAGAAGCTTTCTGAGAAACTGCTCTGTGATGTGTGACTTCCACTCACAGAGTTTCATCTGTATTTCGTGGATCTCTTTGCTAGCCTTATTTCTGTGGATTCTGAGAATAGATATTTCGGATCCCTTTGAAGACAATAGGGCCAAAGTAAATATCCTCCGATAACAAAGAGAAAGAAGCTTTCTGAGAAACTTCTTTGTGTTCTGTGAAATCATCTCACAGAGTTACAGCTTTCCTCTCAAGAAGCCTTTCGCTAAGACAGTTCTTGAGGAATTGGCAAAGGGATATTTGGAAGCCCCTAGAGGCCTATGGTGAAAAAGGAATTATCCTCAGATGAAATCTGGAAAGAAGCTTTCTGAGAAACTGCTTAGTGTTCTGTTAATTCATCTCACAGAGTTACAGCGGTACTTCGTGGATCTCTTTGCTAGCCTTATTTCTGTGGAATCTGAGAACAGATATTTCGGATCCCTTTGAAGACTATAGGGCCAAAGGAAATATCCTCCGATAACAAAGACAAAGAAGCTTTCTGAGAAACTTCTTTGTGTTCTTTGAAATCATCTCAGAGAGTTACAGCTTTCCCCTCAAGAAGCCTTTCGCTAAGACAGTTCTTGTGGAATTGGCAAAGTGATATTTGGAAGCCCATAGAGGGCTATGGTGTAAAAGGAAATATCCTCAGATGAAATCTGGAAAGAAGCTTTCTGAGAAACTGCTTAGTGTTCTGTAAATTTATCTCACAGAGTTACATCTGTATTTCGTGGATCTCTTTGCTAGCCTTATTTCTGTGGAATCTGATAACAGATATTTCGGATCCCTTTGAAGACTATAGGGCCAAAGGAAATATCCTCCGATAACAAAGAGAAAGAAGCTTTCTGAGAAACTTCTTTGTGTTCTGTGAAATCATCACACAGAGTTACAGCTTTCCCCTCAAGAAGCCTTTCGCTAAGACAGTTCTTGAGGAAATGGCAAAGGGATATTTGGAAGCCCCTAGAGGCCTATGGTGAAAAAGGAAATATCCTTAGATGAAATCCGGAAAGAAGCTTTCTGAGAAACTGCTCTGTGATGTGTGACTTCCACTCACAGAGTTACATCTGTATTTCGTGGATCTCTTTGCTAGCCTTATTTCTGTGGAAGCTGAGAACAGATATTTCGGATCCCTTTGAAGATTATAGGGCCAAAGGAAATATCCTCCGATAACAAAGACAAAGAAGCTTTCTGAGAAACTTCTTTGTGTTCTGTGAAATCATCTCACAGAGTTACAGCTTTCCCCTCAAGAAGCCTTTCGCTAAGACAGTTCTTGTGGAATTGGCAAAGGGATATTTGAAAGCCCATAGAAGGCTATGTTGAAAAAGCAAATATCCTCAGATGAAATCTGGAAAGAAGCTTTCTGAGAAACTGCTTAGTGTTCTGTTAATTCATCTCACAGAGTTACAGCGGTACTTCGTGGATCTCTTTGCTTGCCTTATTTCTGTGGAATCTGAGAACAGATATTTCGGATCCCTTTGAAGACTATAGGGCCAAAGAAATATCCTCCGATAACAAAGACAAAGAAGGTTTCTGAGAAACTTCTTTGTGTTCTCTGAAATCATCTCACAGAGTTACAGCTTTCCCCTCAAGAAGCCTTTCGCTAAGACAGTTCTTGTGGAATTGGCAAAGTGATATTTGGAAGCCCTTAGAGGGCTATTTTGAAAAAGGAAATATCCTGAGATGAAATCTGGAAAGAAGCTTTCTGAGAAACTGCTTAGTGTTCTGTTAATTCATCTCACAGAGTTAGAGCTGTACTTCGTGGATCTCTTTGCCAGCCTTATTTCTGTGGAATCTGAGAACAGATATTTCGGATCCCTTTGAAGACTATAGGGCCAAAGGAAATATCCTCCGATAACAAAGAGAAAGAAGCTTTCTGAGAAACTTCTTTGTGTTCTGTGAAATCATCTCACAGAATTACAGCTTTCCCCTCAAGAAGCCTTTCGCTAAGACAGTTCTTGTGGAATTGGCAAAGGGATATTTGGAAGACCATAGAGGCCTATGGTGAAAAAGGAAATATCCTCAGATGAAATCTGGAAAAAAGCTTTCTGAGAAACTGCTCTGTGATGTGTGACTTCCACTCACAGAGTTACATCTGTAATTCGTGGATCTCTTTGCTAGCCTTATTTCTGTGGAATCTGAGAACAGATATTTCGGATCCCTTTGAAGACTATAGGGCCAAAGGAAATATCCCCCGATAACAAAGACAAAGAAGCTTTCTGAGAAACTTCTTTGTGTTCTGTGAAACCATCTCACAGAGTTACAGCTTTCCCCTCAAGAAGCCTTTCGCTAAGACAGTTCTTGTGGAATTGGCAAAGGGATATATGGAAGCCCATAGAGGGCTATGGTGAAAAAGGAAATATCCTCAGATGAAATCTGGAAAGAAGCTTTCTGAGAAACTGCTTAGTGTTCTGTTAATTCATCTCACAGAGTTACATCTGTATTTCGTGGATCTCTTTGCTAGCCTTATTTCTGTGGAATCTGAGAACAGATATTTCCGATCCCTTTTCAGACTATAGGGCCAAAGGAAATATCCTCCGATAACAAAGAGAAAGAAGCTTTCTGAGAAACTTCTTTGTGTTCTGTGAAATCATCTCACAGAGTTACAGATTTCCCCTCAAGAAGCCTTTCGCTAAGACAGTTCTTGTGGAATTGGCAAAGTGATATTTGGGAGCCCTTAGAGGGCTATGGTGAAAAAGGAAATATCCTCAGATAAAATCTGGAAAGAAGCTTTCTGAGAAACTGCTCTGTGATGTGTGACTTCCACTCACAGAGGTACATCTGTATTTCGTGGTTCTCTTTGCTAGCCTTATTTCTGAGGAATCTGAGAACAGATATTTCGGATCCCTTTGATGACTATAGGGCCAAAGGAAATATCCACCTATAACAAAGAGAAAGAAGCTTTCTGAGAAACTTCTTTGTGTTCTGTGAAATCATCTCACAGAGTTACAGCTTTCCCCTCAAGAAGCCTTTCGCTAAGACAGTTCTTGTGGAATTGGCAAAGTGATATTTGGAAGCCCATAGAGGGCTGTGGTGAAAAAGGAAATATCCTCAGATGAAATCTGGAAAGAAGCTTTCTGAGAAACTGCTCTGTGATGTGTGACTTCCACTCACAGAGTTTCATCTGTATTTCGTGGATCTCTTTGCTAGCCTTATTTCTGTGGATTCTGAGAATAGATATTTCGGATCCCTTTGAAGACAATAGGGCCAAAGTAAATATCCTCCGATAACAAAGAGAAAGAAGCTTTCTGAGAAACTTCTTTGTGTTCTGTGAAATCATCTCACAGAGTTACAGCTTTCTTCTCAAGAAGCCTTTCGCTAAGACAGTTCTTGAGGAATTGGCAAAGGGATATTTGGAAGCCCCTAGAGGCCTATGGTGAAAAAGGAATTATCCTCAGATGAAATCTGGAAAGAAGCTTTCTGAGAAACTGCTTAGTGTTCTGTTAATTCATCTCACAGAGTTACATCTGTATTTCGTGGATCTCTTTGCCAGCCTTATTTCTGTGGAATCTGAGAACAGATATTTCGGATCCCTTTGAAGACTATAGGGCCAAAGGAAATATCCTCCCATAACAAAGAGAAAGAAGCTTTCTGAGAAACTTCTTTGTGTTCTGTGAAATCATCTCACAGAGTTACAGCTTTCCCCTCAAGAAGCCTTTCGCTAAGACAGTTCCTGTGGAATTGGCAAAGGGATATATGGAAGCCCATAGAGCCCTATGGTGAAAAGGGAAATATCCTGAGATGAAATCTGGAAAGAAGCTGTCTGAGAAACGGCTTAGTGTTCTGTTAATTCATCTCACAGAGTTACATCTGTATTTCGTGGATCTCTTTGCTAGCCTTATTTCTGTGGAATCTGAGAACAGATATTTCGGATCCCTTTGAAGACTATAGGGCCAACGGAAATATCCTCCGATAACAAAGAGAAAGAAGCTTTCTGAGAAACTTCTTTGGGTTCTGTGAAATCATCTCACAGAGTTACAGCTTTCCCCTCAAGAAGCCTTTCGCTAAGACAGTTCTTGTGGAATTGGCAAAGTGATATTTGGAAGCCCATAGAGGGCTGTGGTGAAAAAGGAAATATCCTCAGATGAAATTTGGAAAGAAGCTTTCTGAGAAACTGCTCTGTGATGTGTGACTTCCACTCACAGAGTTTCATCTGTATTTCGTGGATCTCTTTGCTAACCTTATTTCTGTGGATTCTGAGAATAGATATTTCGGATCCCTTTGAAGACAATAGGGCCAAAGTAAATATCCTCCGATAACAAAGTGAAAGAAGCTTTCTGAGAAACTTCTTTGTGTTCTGTGAAATCATCTCACAGAGGTACAGCTTTCCTCTCAAGAAGCCTTTCGCTAAGACAGTTCTTGAGGAATTGGCAAAGGGATATTTGGAAGCCCCTAGAGGCCTATGGTGAAAAAGGAATTATCCTCAGATGAAATCTGGAAAGAAGCTTTCTGAGAAACTGGTTAGTGTTCTGTTAATTCATCTCACAGAGTTACATCTGTATTTCGTGGATCTCTTTGCCAGCCTTATTTCTGTGGAATCTGAGAACAGATATTTCGGATCCCTTTGAAGACTATAGGCCAAAAGAAATATCCTCCGATAACAAAGAGAAAGAAGCTTTCTGAGAAACTTCTTTGTGTTCTGTGAAATCATCTCATAGAATTACAGCTTTCCCCTCAAGAAGCCTTTCGCGAAGACAGTTCTTGTGGAACTGGCAAAGGGATATTTGGAAGCCCATAGAGGGCTATGATGAAAAAGGAAATATCCTCAGATGAAATCTGGAAAGAAGCTTTCTGAGAAACTGCTTAGTGTTCTGTTAATTCATCTCACAGAGTTACATCTGTATTTCGTGGATCTCTTTGCTAGTCTTATTTCTGTGGAATCTGAGAACAGATATTTCGGATCTCTTTGAAGACTATAGGGCCAAAGGAAATATCCTCCGATAACAAAGAGAAAGAAGCTTTCTGAGAAACTTCTTTGTGTTCTGTGAAATCATCTCACAGAGTTACAGCTTTCCCCTCAAGAAGCCTTTCGCTAAGACAGTTCTTGTGGAATTGTCAAAGTGAAATTTGGAAGCCCATAGAGGGCTATGGTGAAAAAGGAAATATCCTCAGATGAAATCTTGAAAGAAGCTTTCTGAGAAACTGCTCTGTGATGTGTGACTTCCACTCACAGAGTTACATCTGTATTTCGTGGATCTCTTTGCTAGCCTTATTTCTGTGGAATCTGAGAACAGATATTTCGGATCCCTTTGAAGACTATAGGGCCAAAGGAAATATCCTCCGATAACAAAGACAAAGAAGCTTTCGGAGAAACTTCTTTGTGTTCTGTGAAATCATCTCACAGAGTTACAGCTTTCCCCTCAAGAAGCCTTTCGCTAAGACAGTTCTTGTGGAATTGGCAAAGTGATATTTGGAGGCGCATATAGGGCTATGGTGTAAAAGGCAATATCCTCAGATGAAATCTGGAAAGAAGCTTTCTGAGAAACTGCTTAGTGTTCTGTTAATTCATCTCACCGAGTTACAGCTGTACTTCTTGGATCTCTTTGCTAGCCTTATTTCTGTGGAATCTGAGAACAGATATTTCGGATCCCTTTGAAGACTATAGGGCCAAAGGAAATATCCTCCGATAACAAAGAGAAAGAAGCTTTCTGAGAAACTTCTTTGTGTTCTGTGAAATCATCTCACAGAGTTACAGCTTTCCCCTCAAGAAGCCTTTCGCTAAGACAGTTCTTGTGGAATTGGCAAAGTGATATTTGGCAGCCCATAGAGGGCTATGGAGAAAAGGGAAATATCCTCACATGAAATCTGGAAAGAAGCTTTCTGAGAAACTGCTCTGTGATGTGTGAATTCCACTCTCAGACTTACATCTGTATTTCGTGGATGTCTTTGCTAGCCTTATTTCTGTGGAATCTGAGAACAGATATTTCGGATCCCTTTGAAGACTATAGGACCAAAGGGAATATCCTCCGATAACAAAGAGAAAGAAGCTTTCTGAGAAACTTCTTTGTGTTCTGTGAAATCATCTCACAGAGTTACAGCTTTCCCCTCAAGAAGCCTTTCGCTAAGACAGTTCCTGTGGAATTGGCAAAGGGATATATGGAAGCCCATAGAGCCCTATGGTGAAAAGGGAAATATCCTGAGATGAAATCTGGAAAGAAGCTTTCTGAGAAACTGCTTAGTGTTCTGTTAATTCATCTCACAGAGTTACATCTGTATTTCGTGGATCTCCTTGCTAGCCTTATTTCTGTGGAATCTGAGAACAGATATTTCGGATCCCTTTGAAGACTATAGGGCCAACGGAAATATCCTCCGATAACAAAGAGAAAGAAGCTTTCTGAGAAACTTCTTTGTGTTCTGTGAAATCATCTCACAGAGTTACAGCTTTCCCCTCAAGAAGCCTTTCGCTAAGACAGTTTTTGTGGAATTGGCAAAGTATTTGGAAGCCCATAGAGGCCTATGGTGAAAAAGGAAATATCCTCAGATGAAATCTGGAAAGAAGCTTTCTGAGACACTGCTTAGTGTTCTGTTAATTCATCTCACAGAGTTACATCTGTATTCCGTGGATCTCTTTGCTAGCCTTATTTCTGTGGAATCTGAGAACAGATATTTCGGATCCCTTTGAAGACTATAGGGCCAAAGGAAATATCCTCCGATAACAAAGAGAAAGAAGCTTTCTGAGAAACTTCTTTGGGTTCTGTGAAATCATCTCACAGAGTTACAGCTTTCCCCTCAAGAAGCCTTTCGCTAAGACAGTTCTTGTGGAATTGGCAAAGTGATATTTGGAAGCCCATAGAGGGCTGTGGTGAAAAAGGAAATATCCTCAGATGAAATCTGGAAAGAAGCTTTCTGAGAAACTGCTCTGTGATGTGTGACTTCAACTCACAGAGTTTCATCTGTATTTCGTGGATCTCTTTGCTAACCTTATTTCTGTGGATTCTGAGAATAGATATTTCGGATCCCTTTGAAGACAATAGGGCCAAAGTAAATATCCTCCGATAACAAAGAGAAAGAAGCTTTCTGAGAAACTTCTTTGTGTTCTGTGAAATCATCTCACAGAGTTACAGCTTTCCTCTCAAGAAGCCTTTCGCTAAGACGGTTCTTGAGGAATTGGCAAAGGGATATTTGGAAGCCCCTAGAGGCCTATGGTGAAAAAGGAATTATCCTCAGATGAAATCTGGAAAGAAGCTTTCTGAGAAACTGGTTAGTGTTCTGTTAATTCATCTCACAGAGTTACATCTGTATTTCGTGGATCTCTTTGCCAGCCTTATTTCTGTGGAATCTGAGAACAGATATTTCGGATCCCTTTGAAGACTATAGGCCAAAAGAAATATCCTCCGATAACAAAGAGAAAGAAGCTTTCTGAGAAACTTCTTTGTGTTCTGTGAAATCATCTCATAGAATTACAGCTTTCCCCTCAAGAAGCCTTTCGCGAAGACAGTTCTTGTGGAACTGGCAAAGTGATATTAGGAAGCCCATAGAGGGCTATGATGAAAAAGGAAATATCCTCAGATGAAATCTGGAAAGAAGCTTTCTGAGAAACTGCTTAGTGTTCTGTTAATTCATCTCACAGAGTTACATCTGTATTTCGTGGATCTCTTTGCTAGTCTTATTTCTGTGGAATCTGAGAACAGATATTTCGGATCTCTTTGAAGACTATAGGGCCAAAGGAAATATCCTCCGATAACAAAGAGAAAGAAGCTTTCTGAGAAACTTCTTTGTGTTCTGTGAAATCATCTCACAGAGTTACAGCTTTCCCCTCAAGAAGCCTTTCGCTAAGGCTGTTCTTGTGGAATTGGCAAAGTGATATTTGGAAGCCCATAGAGGGCTATGGTGAAAAAGGAAATATCCTCAGATGAAATCTTGAAAGAAGCTTTCTGAGAAACTGCTCTGTGATGTGTGACTTCCACTCACAGAGTTACATCTGTATTTCGTGGATCTCTTTGCTAGCCTTATTTCTGTGGAATCTGAGAACAGATATTTCGGATCCCTTTGAAGACTATAGGGCCAAAGGAAATATCCTCCGATAACAAAGACAAAGAAGCTTTCGGAGAAACTTCTTTGTGTTCTGTGAAATCATCTCACAGAGTTACAGCTTTCCCCTCAAGAAGCCTTTCGCTAAGACAGTTCTTGTGGAATTGGCAAAGTGATATATGGAGGCCCATATAGGGCTATGTTGTAAAAGGCAATATCCTCAGATGAAATCTGGAAAGAAGCTTTCTGAGAAACTGCTTAGTGTTCTGTTAATTCATCTCACCGAGTTACAGCTGTACTTCTTGGATCTCTTTGCTAGCCTTATTTCTGTGGAATCTGAGAACAGATATTTCGGATCCCTTTGAAGACTATAGGGCCAAAGGAAATATCCTCCGATAACAAAGAGAAAGAAGCTTTCTGAGAAACTTCTTTGTGTTCTGTGAAATCATCTCACAGAGTTACAGCTTTCCCCTCAAGAAGCCTTTCGCTAAGACAGTTCTTGTGGAATTGGCAAAGTGATATTTGGCAGCCCATAGAGGGCTATTGAGAAAAGGGAAATATCCTCACATGAAATCTGGAAAGAAGCTTTCTGAGAAACTGCTCTGTGATGTGTGAATTCCACTCTCAGAGTTACATCTGTATTTCGTGGATCTCTTTGCTAGCCTTATTTCTGTGGAATCTGAGAACAGATATTTCGGATCCCTTTGAAGACTATAGGACCAAAGGGAATATCCTCCGATAACAAAGAGAAAGAAGCTTTCTGAGAAACTTCTTTGTGTTCTGTGAAATCATCTCACAGAGTTACAGCTTTCCCCTCAAGAAGCCTTTCGCTAAGACAGTTCCTGTGGAATTGGCAAAGGGATATATGGAAGCCCATAGAGCCCTATGGTGAAAAGGGAAATATCCTGAGATGAAATCTGGAAAGAAGCTTTCTGAGAAACTGCTTAGTGTTCTGTTAATTCATCTCACAGAGTTACATCTGTATTTCGTGGATCTCTTTGCTAGCCTTATTTCTGTGGAATCTGAGAACAGATATTTCGGATCCCTTTGAAGACTATAGGGCCAACGGAAATATCCTCCGATAACAAAGAGAAAGAAGCTTTCTGAGAAACTTCTTTGTGTTCTGTGAAATCATCTCACAGAGTTACAGCTTTCCCCTCCAGAAGCCTTTCGTTAAGACAGTTCTTGTGGAATTGGCAAAGTATTTGGAAGCCCATAGAGGCCTATGGTGAAAAAGGAAATATCCTCAGATGAAATCTGGAAAGAAGCTTTCTGAGACACTGCTTAGTGTTCTGTTAATTCATCTCACAGAGTTACATCTGTATTTCATCGATCTCTTTGCTAGCCTTATTTCTGTGGAATCTGAGAACAGATATTTCGGATCCCTTTGAAGACTATAGGGCCAAAGGAAATATCCTCCGATAACAAAGAGAAAGAAGCTTTCTGAGAAACTTCTTTGTGTTCTGTGAAATCATCTCACAGAGTTACAGCTTTCCCCTCAAGAAGCCTTTCGCTAAGACAGTTCTTGTGGAATTGGCAAAGTGATATTTGGAAGCCCATAGAGGGCTATGGTGAAAAAGGAAATATCCTCAGATGAAATCTGGAAAGAAGCTTTCTGAGAAACTGCTTAGTGTTCTGTTAATTCATCTCACAAAGTTACATCTGTATTTCGTGGATCTCTTTGCTAGCCTTATTTCTGTGGAATCTGAGAACAGATATTTCGGATCCCTTTGAAGACTACAGGGCCAAAGGGAATATCCTCCGATAACAAAGAGAAAGAAGCTTTCTGAGAAACTTCTTTGTGTTCTGTGAAATCATCTCACAGAGTTACAGCTTTCCCCTCAAGAAGCCTTTCGCTAAGACAGTTCTTGTGGAATTGGCAAAGGGATATATGGAAGCCCATAGAGCCCTATGGTGAAAAAGGAAATATCCTCAGATGAAATCTGGAAAGAAGCTTTCTGAGAAACTGCTTCGTGTTCTGTTAATTCATCTCACAGAGTTAAATCTGTATTTCGTGGATCTCTTTGCTAGCCTTATTTCTGTGGAATCTGAGAACAGATATTTCGGATCCCTTTGAAGACTATAGGGCCAAAGGAAATATCCTCCGATAACAAAGACAAAGAAGCTTTCGGAGAAACTTCTTTGTGTTCTGTGAAATCATCTCACAGAGTTACAGCTTTCCCCTCAAGAAGCCTTTCTCTAAGACAGTTCTTGTGGAATTGGCAAAGTGATATTTGGAGGCCCATAGAGGGCTATGGTGTAAAAGGCAATATCCTCAGATGAAATCTGGAAAGAAGCTTTCTGAGAAACTGCTTAGTGTTCTGTTAATTCATCTCACCGAGTTACAGCTGTACTTCTTGGATCTCTTTGCTAGCCTTATTTCTGTGGAATCTGAGAACAGATATTTCGGATCCCTTTGAAGACTATAGGGCCAAAGGAAATATCCTCCGATAACAAAGAGAAAGAAGCTTTCTGAGAAACTTCTTTGTGTTCTGTGAAATCATCTCACAGAGTTACAGCTTTCCCCTCAAGAAGCCTTTCGCTAAGACAGTTCTTGTGGAATTGGCAAAGTGATATTTGGCAGCCCATAGAGGGCTATGGAGAAAAGGGAAATATCCTCACATGAAATCTGGAAAGAAGCTTTCTGAGAAACTGCTCTATGATGTGTGAATTCCACTCTCAGAGTTACATCTGTATTTCGTGGATCTCTTTGCTAGCCTTATTTCTGTGGAATCTGAGAACAGATATTTCGGATCCCTTTGAAGACTATAGGACCAAAGGGAATATCCTCCGATAACAAAGAGAAAGAAGCTTTCTGAGAAACTTCTTTGTGTTCTGTGAAATCATCTCACAAAGTTACAGCTTTCCCCTCAAGAAGCCTTTCGCTAAGACAGTTCCTGTGGAATTGGCAAAGGGATATATGGAAGCCCATAGAGCCCTATGGTGAAAAGGGAAATATCCTGAGATGAAATCTGGAAAGAAGATTTCTGAGAAACTGCTTAGTGTTCTGTTAATTCATCTCACAGAGTTACATCTGTATTTCGTGGATCTCTTTGCTAGCCTTATTTCTGTGGAATCTGAGAACAGATATTTCGGATCCCTTTGAAGACTATAGGGCCAACGGAAATATCCTCCGATAACAAAGAGAAAGAAGCTTTCTGAGAAACTTCTTTGTGTTCTGTGAAATCATCTCACAGAGTTACAGCTTTCCCCTCAAGAAGCCTTTCGCTAAGACAGTTCTTGTGGAATTGGCAAAGTATTTGGAAGCCCATAGAGGCCTATGGTGAAAAAGGAAATATCCTCAGATGAAATCTGGAAAGAAGCTTTCTGAGACACTGCTTAGTGTTCTGTTAATTCATCTCACAGAGTTACATCTGTATTTCGTGGATCTCTTTGCTAGCCTTATTTCTGTGGAATCTGAGAACAGATATTTCGGATCCCTTTGAAGACTATAGGGCCAAAGGAAATATCCTCCGATAACAAAGAGAAAGAAGCTTTCTGAGAAACATCTTTGGGTTCTGTGAAATCATCTCACAGAGTTACAGCTTTCCCCTCAAGAAGCCTTTCGCTAAGACAGTTCTTGTGGAATTGGCAAAGTGATATTTGGAAGCCCATAGAGGGCTGTGGTGAAAAAGGAAATATCCTCAGATGAAATCTGGAAAGAAGCTTTCTGAGAAACTGCTCTGTGATGTGTGACTTCCACTCACAGAGTTTCATCTGTATTTCGTGGATCTCTTTGCTAACCTAATTTCTGTGGATTCTGAGAATAGATATTTCGGATCCCTTTGAAGACAATAGGGCCAAAGTAAATATCCTCCGATAACAAAGAGAAAGAAGCTTTCTGAGAAACTTCTTTGTGTTCTGTGAAATCATCTCACAGAGTTACAGCTTTCCTCTCAAGAAGCCTTTCGCTAAGACAGTTCTTGAGGAATTGGCAAAGGGATATTTGGAAGCCCCTAGAGGCCTATGGTGAAAAAGGAATTATCCTCAGATGAAATCTGGAAAGAAGCTTTCTGAGAAACTGGTTAGTGTTCTGTTAATTCATCTCACAGAGTTACATCTGTATTTCGTGGATCTCTTTGCCAGCCTTATTTCTGTGGAATCTGAGAACAGATATTTCGGATCCCTTTGAAGACTATAGGCCAAAAGAAATATCCTCCGATAACAAAGAGAAAGAAGCTTTCTGAGAAACTTCTTTGTGTTCTGTGAAATCATCTCATAGAATTACAGCTTTCCCCTCAAGAAGCCTTTCGCGAAGACAGTTCTTGTGGAACTGGCAAAGTGATATTTGGAAGCCCATAGAGGGCTATGATGAAAAAGGAAATATCCTCAGATGAAATCTGGAAAGAAGCTTTCTGAGAAACTGCTTAGTGTTCTGTTAATTCATCTCACAGAGTTACATCTGTATTTCGTGGATCTCTTTGCTAGTCTTATTTCTGTGGAATCTGAGAACAGATATTTCGGATCTCTTTGAAGACTATAGGGCCAAAGGAAATATCCTCCGATAACAAAGAGAAAGAAGCTTTCTGAGAAACTTCTTTGTGTTCTGTGAAATCATCTCACAGAGTTACAGCTTTCCCCTCAAGAAGCCTTTCGCTAAGGCTGTTCTTGTGGAATTGGCAAAGTGATATTTGGAAGCCCATAGAGGGCTATGGTGAAAAAGGAAATATCCTCAGATGAAATCTGGAAAGAAGCTTTCTGAGAAACTGCTCTGTGATGTGTGACTTCCACTCACAGAGTTACATCTGTATTTCGTGGATCTCTTTGCTAGCCTTATTTCTGTGGAATCTGAGAACAGATATTTCGGATCCCTTTGAAGACTATAGGGCCAAAGGAAATATCCTCCGATAACAAAGCAAAGAAGCTTTCGGAGAAACTTCTTTGTGTTCTGTGAAATCATCTCACAGAGTTACAGCTTTCCCCTCAAGAAGCCTTTCGCTAAGACAGTTCTTGTGGAATTGGCAAAGTGATATTTGGAGGCCCATATAGGGCTATGGTGTAAAAGGCAATATCCTCAGATGAAATCTGGAAAGAAGCTTTCTGAGAAACTGCTTAGTGTTCTGTTAATTCATCTCACCGAGTTACAGCTGTACTTCTTGGATCTCTTTGCTAGCCTTATTTCTGTGGAATCTGAGAACAGATATTTCGGATCCCTTTGAAGACTATAGGGCCAAAGGAAATATCCTCCGATAACAAAGAGAAAGAAGCTTTCTGAGAAACTTCTTTGTGTTCTGTGAAATCATCTCACAGAGTTACAGCTTTCCCCTCAAGAAGCCTTTCGCTAAGACAGTTCTTGTGGAATTGGCAAAGTGATATTTGGCAGCCCATAGAGGGCTATGGAGAAAAGGGAAATATCCTCACATGAAATCTGGAAAGAAGCTTTCTGAGAAACTGCTCTGTGATGTGTGAATTCCACTCTCAGAGTTACATCTGTATTTCGTGGATCTCTTTGCTAGCCTTATTTCTGTGGAATCTGAGAACAGATATTTCGGATCCCTTTGAAGACTATAGGACCAAAGGGAATATCCTCCGATAACAAAGAGAAAGAAGCTTTCTGAGAAACTTCTTTGTGTTCTGTGAAATCATCTCACAGAGTTACAGCTTTCCCCTCAAGAAGCCTTTCGCTAAGACAGTTCCTGTGGAATTGGCAAAGGGATATATGGAAGCCCATAGAGCCCTATGGTGAAAAGGGAAATATCCTGAGATGAAATCTGGAAAGAAGCTTTCTGAGAAACTGCTTAGTGTTCTGTTAATTCATCTCACAGAGTTACATCTGTATTTCGTGGATCTCTTTGCTAGCCTTATTTCTGTGGAATCTGAGAACAGATATTTCGGATCCCTTTGAAGACTATAGGGCCAACGGAAATATCCTCCGATAACAAAGAGAAAGAAGCTTTCTGAGAAACTTCTTTGTGTTCTGTGAAATCATCTCACAGAGTTACAGCTTTCCCCTCAAGAAGCCTTTCGCTAAGACAGTTCTTGTGGAATTGGCAAAGTATTTGGAAGCCCATAGAGGCCTATGGTGAAAAAGGAAATATCCTCAGATGAAATCTGGAAAGAAGCTTTCTGAGACACTGCTTAGTGTTCTGTTAATTCATCTCACAGAGTTACATCTGTATTTCGTGGATGTCTTTGCTAGCCTTATTTCTGTGGAATCTGAGAACAGATATTTCGGATCCCTTTGAAGACTATAGGGCCAAAGGAAATATCCTCCGATAACAAAGAGAAAGAAGCTTTCTGAGAAACTTCTTTGTGTTCTGTGAAATCATCTCACAGAGTTACAGCTTTCCCCTCAAGAAGCCTTTCGCTAAGACAGTTCTTGTGGAATTGGCAAAGTGATATTTGGCAGCCCATAGAGGGCTATGGAGAAAAGGGAAATATCCTCACATGAAATCTGGAAAGAAGCTTTCTGAGAAACTGCTCTGTGATGTGTGAATTCCACTCTCAGAGTTACATCTGTATTTCGTGGATCTCTTTGCTAGCCTTATTTCTGTGGAATCTGAGAACAGATATTTCGGATCCCTTTGAAGACTATAGGACCAAAGGGAATATCCTCCGATAACAAAGAGAAAGAAGCTTTCTGAGAAACTTCTCTGTGTTCTGTGAAATCATCTCACAGAGTTACAGCTTTCCCCTCAAGAAGCATTTCGCTAAGACAGTTCCTGTGGAATTGGCAAAGGGATATTTGGAAGCCCATAGAGCCCTAAGGTGAAAAGGGAAATATCCTGAGATGAAATCTGGAAAGAAGCTTTCTGAGAAACTGCTTAGTGTTCTGTTAATTCATCTCACAGAGTTACAGCTGTACTTCGTGGATCTCTTTGCCACCCTTATTTCTGTGGAATCTGAGAACAGATATTTCGGATCCCTTTGAAGACTATAGGGCCAAAGGAAATATCCTCCGATAAAAAAGAGAAAGAAGCTTTCTGAGAAACTTATTTGTGTTCTGTGAAATCATCTCACAGAATTACAGCTTTCTCGTCAAAAAGCCTTTCGCTAAGACAGTTCTTGTGGAATTGGCAAAGTGATATTTGGAAGCCCATAGACGGCTATGGAGAAAAGGGAAATATCCTCAGATGAAATCTGGAAAGAAGCTTTCTGAGAAACTGCTCTGTGATGTGTGACTTCCACTCACAGAGTTACATGTGTATTTCGTGGAACTCTTTGCTAGCCTTATTTCTGTGGAATCTGAGAACAGATATTTCGGATCCCTTTGAAGACTATAAAGCCAAAGGAAATATCCTCCGATAACAAAGAGAAAGAAGCTTTCTGAGAAACTTCTTTGTGTTCTGTGAAATCATCTCACAGAGTTTCATCTTTCCCCTCAAGAAGCCTTTCGCTAAGACAGTTCTTGTGGAATTGGCAAAGTGATATTTGGAAGCCCATAGAGGGCTATGCTGAAAAAGGAAATATCCTCAGATGAAATCTGGAAAGAAGTTTTCTGAGAAACTGCTCTGTTATGTGTGACTTCCACTCACAGAGGTACGTCTGTATATCGTGGATCTCTTTGCTAGCCTTATTTCTGTGGAATCTTAGAACAGATATTTCGGATCCCTTTGAAGACTATAGGGCCAAAGGAAATATCCTCCGATAACAAAGAGAAAGAAGCTTTCTGAGAAACATCTTTGTGTTCTCTGAAATCATCACACAGAGTAACAGCTTTCCCCTCAAGAAGCCTTTCACTAAGACAGTTCTTGAGGAATTGGCAAAGGGTTATTTGGAAGCCCCTAGAGGCCTATGGTGAAAAAGGAAATATCCTCAGATGAAATCTGGAAAGAAGCTTTCTGAGAAACTGCTCTATGGTGTGTGACTTCCACTCACAGAGTTACATCTGTATTTCGTGGATCTCTTTGCTAGCCTTATTTCTGTGGAATCTGAGAACAGATATTTCGGATCCCTTTGAAGACTATAGGCCAAAAGAAATATCCTCCGATAACAAAGAGAAAGAATCTTTCTGAGAAACTTCTTTGTGTTCTGTGATATCATCTCATAGAATTACAGCTTTCCCCTCAAGAAGCCTTTCGCGAAGACAGTTCTTGTGGAACTGGCAAAGTGATATTTGGAAGCCCATAGAGGGCTATGATGAAAAAGGAAATATCCTCAGTTGAAATCTGGAAAGAAGCTTTCTGAGAAACTGCTTAGTGTTCTGTTAATTCATCTCACAGAGTTACATCTGTATTTCGTGGATCTCTTTGCTAGTCTTATTTCTGTGGAATCTGAGAACAGATATTTCGGATCTCTTTGAAGACTATAGGGCCAAAGGAAATATCCTCCGATAACAAAGAGAAAGAAGCTTTCTGAGAAACTTCTTTGTGTTCTGTGAAATCATCTCACAGAGTTACAGCTTTCCCCTCAAGAAGCCTTTCGCTAAGGCTGTTCTTGTGGAATTTGCAAAGTGATATTTGGAAGCCCAAAGAGGGCTATGGTGAAAAAGGAAATATCCTCAGATGAAATCTGGAAAGAAGCTTTCTGAGAAACTGCTCTGTGATGTGTGACTTCCACTCACAGAGTTACATCTGTATTTCGTGTATCTCTTTGCTAGTCTTATTTCTGTGGAATCTGAGAACAGATATTTCGGATCTCTTTGAAGACTATAGGGCCAAAGGAAATATCCTCCGATAACAAAGAGAAAGAAGCTTTCTGAGAAACTTCTTTGTGTTCTGTGAAATCATCTCACAGAGTTACAGCTTTCCTCTCAAGAAGCCTTTCGCTAAGACAGTTCTTGAGGAATTGGCAAAGGGATATTTGGAAGCCCCTAGAGGCCTATGGTGAAAAAGGAATTATCCTCAGATGAAATCTGGAAAGAAGCTTTCTGAGAAACTGGTTAGTGTTCTGTTAATTCATCTCACAGAGTTACATCTGTATTTCGTGGATCTCTTTGCCAGCCTTATTTCTGTGGAATCTGAGAACAGATATTTCGGATCCCTTTGAAGACTATAGGCCAAAAGAAATATCCTCCGATAACAAAGAGAAAGAAGCTTTCTGAGAAACTTCTTTGTGTTCTGTGAAATCATCTCATAGAATTACAGCTTTCCCCTCAAGAAGCCTTTCGCGAAGACAGTTCTTGTGGAACTGGCAAAGTGATATTTGGAAGCCCATAGAGGGCTATGATGAAAAAGGAAATATCCTCAGATGAAATCTGGAAAGAAGCTTTCTGAGAAACTGCTTAGTGTTCTGTTAATTCATCTCACAGAGTTACATCTGTATTTCGTGGATCTCTTTGCTAGTCTTATTTCTGTGGAATCTGAGAACAGATATTTCGGATCTCTTTGAAGACTATAGGGCCAAAGGAAATATCCTCCGATAACAAAGAGAAAGAAGCTTTCTGAGAAACTTCTTTGTGTTCTGTGAAATCATCTCACAGAGTTACAGCTTTCCCCTCAAGAAGCCTTTCGCTAAGGCTGTTCTTGTGGAATTGGCAAAGTGATATTTGGAAGCCCATAGAGGGCTATGGTGAAAAAGGAAATATCCTCAGATGAAATCTGGAAAGAAGCTTTCTGAGAAACTGCTCTGTGATGTGTGACTTCCACTCACAGAGTTACATCTGTATTTCGTGGATCTCTTTGCTAGCCTTATTTCTGTGGAATCTGAGAACAGATATTTCGGATCCCTTTGAAGACTATAGGGCCAAAGGAAATATCCTCCGATAACAAAGCAAAGAAGCTTTCGGAGAAACTTCTTTGTGTTCTGTGAAATCATCTCACAGAGTTACAGCTTTCCCCTCAAGAAGCCTTTCGCTAAGACAGTTCTTGTGGAATTGGCAAAGTGATATTTGGAGGCCCATATAGGGCTATGGTGTAAAAGGCAATATCCTCAGATGAAATCTGGAAAGAAGCTTTCTGAGAAACTGCTTAGTGTTCTGTTAATTCATCTCACCGAGTTACAGCTGTACTTCTTGGATCTCTTTGCTAGCCTTATTTCTGTGGAATCTGAGAACAGATATTTCGGATCCCTTTGAAGACTATAGGGCCAAAGGAAATATCCTCCGATAACAAAGAGAAAGAAGCTTTCTGAGAAACTTCTTTGTGTTCTGTGAAATCATCTCACAGAGTTACAGCTTTCCCCTCAAGAAGCCTTTCGCTAAGACAGTTCTTGTGGAATTGGCAAAGTGATATTTGGCAGCCCATAGAGGGCTATGGAGAAAAGGGAAATATCCTCACATGAAATCTGGAAAGAAGCTTTCTGAGAAACTGCTCTGTGATGTGTGAATTCCACTCTCAGAGTTACATCTGTATTTCGTGGATCTCTTTGCTAGCCTTATTTCTGTGGAATCTGAGAACAGATATTTCGGATCCCTTTGAAGACTATAGGACCAAAGGGAATATCCTCCGATAACAAAGAGAAAGAAGCTTTCTGAGAAACTTCTTTGTGTTCTGTGAAATCATCTCACAGAGTTACAGCTTTCCCCTCAAGAAGCCTTTCGCTAAGACAGTTCCTGTGGAATTGGCAAAGGGATATATGGAAGCCCATAGAGCCCTATGGTGAAAAGGGAAATATCCTGAGATGAAATCTGGAAAGAAGCTTTCTGAGAAACTGCTTAGTGTTCTGTTAATTCATCTCACAGAGTTACATCTGTATTTCGTGGATCTCTTTGCTAGCCTTATTTCTGTGGAATCTGAGAACAGATATTTCGGATCCCTTTGAAGACTATAGGGCCAACGGAAATATCCTCCGATAACAAAGAGAAAGAAGCTTTCTGAGAAACTTCTTTGGGTTCTGTGAAATCATCTCACAGAGTTACAGCTTTCCCCTCAAGAAGCCTTTCGCTAAGACAGTTCTTGTGGAATTGGCAAAGTATTTGGAAGCCCATAGAGGCCTATGGTGAAAAAGGAAATATCCTCAGATGAAATCTGGAAAGAAGCTTTCTGAGACACCGCTTAGTGTTCTGTTAATTCATCTCACAGAGTTACATCTGTATTTCGTGGATCTCTTTGCTAGCCTTATTTCTGTGGAATCTGAGAACAGATATTTCGGATCCCTTTGAAGACTATAGGGCCAAAGGAAATATCCTCCGATAACAAAGAGAAAGAAGCTTTCTGAGAAACTTCTTTGTGTTCTGTGAAATCATCTCACAGAGTTACAGCTTTCCCCTCAAGAAGCCTTTCGCTAAGACAGTTCTTGTGGAATTGGCAAAGTGATATTTGGAAGCCCATAGAGGGCTATGGTGAAAAAGGAAATATCCTCAGATGAAATCTGGAAAGAAGCTTTCTGAGAAACTGCTTAGTGTTCTGTTAATTCATCTCACAAAGTTACATCTGTATTTCGTGGATCTCTTTGCTAGCCTTATTTCTGTGGAATCTGAGAACAGATATTTCGGATCCCTTTGAAGACTATAGGGCCAAAGGGAATATCCTCCGATAACAAAGAGAAAGAAGCTTTCTGAGAAACTTCTTTGTGTTCTGTGAAATCATCTCACAGAGTTACAGCTTTCCCCTCAAGAAGCCTTTCGCTAAGACAGTTCTTGTGGAATTGGCAAAGGGATATATGGAAGCCCATAGAGCCCTATGGTGAAAAAGGAAATATCCTCAGATGAAATCTGGAAAGAAGCTTTCTGAGAAACTGCTTCGTGTTCTGTTAATTCATCTCACAGAGTTACATCTGTATTTCGTGGATCTCTTTGCTAGCCTTATTTCTGTGGAATCTGAGAACAGATATTTCGGATCCCTTTGAAGACTATAGGGCCAAAGGAAATATCCTCCGATAACAAAGACAAAGAAGCTTTCGGAGAAACTTCTTTGTGTTCTGTGAAATCATCTCACAGAGTTACAGCTTTCCCCTCAAGAAGCCTTTCGCTAAGACAGTTCTTGTGGAATTGGCAAAGTGATATTTGGAGGCCCTTAGAGGGCTATGGTGTAAAAGGCAATATCCTCAGATGAAATCTGGAAAGAAGCTTTCTGAGAAACTGCTTAGTGTTCTGTTAATTCATCTCACCGAGTTACAGCTGTACTTCTTGGATCTCTTTGCTAGCCTTATTTCTGTGGAATCTGAGAACAGATATTTCGGATCCCTTTGAAGACTATAGGGCCAAAGGAAATATCCCCCGATAACAAAGAGAAAGAAGCTTTCTGAGAAACTTCTTTGTGTTCTGTGAAATCATCTCACAGAGTTACAGCTTTCCCCTCAAGAAGCCTTTCGCTAAGACAGTTCTTGTGGAATTGGCAAAGTGATATTTGGCAGCCCATAGAGGGCTATGGAGAAAAGGGAAATATCCTCACATGAAAT
This sequence comes from Macaca mulatta, assembly GCF_049350105.2. NCBI lineage: Eukaryota > Metazoa > Chordata > Mammalia > Primates > Cercopithecidae > Macaca > Macaca mulatta. Next base: position 48,587,494 of record NC_133422.1, on the reverse strand, counting down.
CTGGAAAGAAGCTTTCTGAGAAACTGCTCTGTGATGTGTGAATTCCACTCTCAGAGTTACATCTGTATTTCGTGGATCTCTTTGCTAGCCTTATTTCTGTGGAATCTGAGAACAGATATTTCGGATCCCTTTGAAGACTATAGGACCAAAGGGAATATCCTCCGATAACAAAGAGAAAGAAGCTTTCTGAGAAACTTCTCTGTGTTCTGTGAAATCATCTCACAGAGTTACAGCTTTCCCCTCAAGAAGCATTTCGCTAAGACAGTTCCTGTGGAATTGGCAAAGGGATATTTGGAAGCCCATAGAGCCCTAAGGTGAAAAGGGAAATATCCTGAGATGAAATCTGGAAAGAAGCTTTCTGAGAAACTGCTTAGTGTTCTGTTAATTCATCTCACAGAGTTACAGCTGTACTTCGTGGATCTCTTTGCCACCCTTATTTCTGTGGAATCTGAGAACAGATATTTCGGATCCCTTTGAAGACTATAGGGCCAAAGGAAATATCCTCCGATAAAAAAGAGAAAGAAGCTTTCTGAGAAACTTATTTGTGTTCTGTGAAATCATCTCACAGAATTACAGCTTTCTCGTCAAAAAGCCTTTCGCTAAGACAGTTCTTGTGGAATTGGCAAAGTGATATTTGGAAGCCCATAGACGGCTATGGAGAAAAGGGAAATATCCTCAGATGAAATCTGGAAAGAAGCTTTCTGAGAAACTGCTCTGTGATGTGTGACTTCCACTCACAGAGTTACATGTGTATTTCGTGGAACTCTTTGCTAGCCTTATTTCTGTGGAATCTGAGAACAGATATTTCGGATCCCTTTGAAGACTATAAAGCCAAAGGAAATATCCTCCGATAACAAAGAGAAAGAAGCTTTCTGAGAAACTTCTTTGTGTTCTGTGAAATCATCTCACAGAGTTTCATCTTTCCCCTCAAGAAGCCTTTCGCTAAGACAGTTCTTGTGGAATTGGCAAAGTGATATTTGGAAGCCCATAGAGGGCTATGCTGAAAAAGGAAATATCCTCAGATGAAATCTGGAAAGAAGTTTTCTGAGAAACTGCTCTGTTATGTGTGACTTCCACTCACAGAGGTACGTCTGTATATCGTGGATCTCTTTGCTAGCCTTATTTCTGTGGAATCTTAGAACAGATATTTCGGATCCCTTTGAAGACTATAGGGCCAAAGGAAATATCCTCCGATAACAAAGAGAAAGAAGCTTTCTGAGAAACATCTTTGTGTTCTCTGAAATCATCACACAGAGTAACAGCTTTCCCCTCAAGAAGCCTTTCACTAAGACAGTTCTTGAGGAATTGGCAAAGGGTTATTTGGAAGCCCCTAGAGGCCTATGGTGAAAAAGGAAATATCCTCAGATGAAATCTGGAAAGAAGCTTTCTGAGAAACTGCTCTATGGTGTGTGACTTCCACTCACAGAGTTACATCTGTATTTCGTGGATCTCTTTGCTAGCCTTATTTCTGTGGAATCTGAGAACAGATATTTCGGATCCCTTTGAAGACTATAGGCCAAAAGAAATATCCTCCGATAACAAAGAGAAAGAATCTTTCTGAGAAACTTCTTTGTGTTCTGTGATATCATCTCATAGAATTACAGCTTTCCCCTCAAGAAGCCTTTCGCGAAGACAGTTCTTGTGGAACTGGCAAAGTGATATTTGGAAGCCCATAGAGGGCTATGATGAAAAAGGAAATATCCTCAGTTGAAATCTGGAAAGAAGCTTTCTGAGAAACTGCTTAGTGTTCTGTTAATTCATCTCACAGAGTTACATCTGTATTTCGTGGATCTCTTTGCTAGTCTTATTTCTGTGGAATCTGAGAACAGATATTTCGGATCTCTTTGAAGACTATAGGGCCAAAGGAAATATCCTCCGATAACAAAGAGAAAGAAGCTTTCTGAGAAACTTCTTTGTGTTCTGTGAAATCATCTCACAGAGTTACAGCTTTCCCCTCAAGAAGCCTTTCGCTAAGGCTGTTCTTGTGGAATTTGCAAAGTGATATTTGGAAGCCCAAAGAGGGCTATGGTGAAAAAGGAAATATCCTCAGATGAAATCTGGAAAGAAGCTTTCTGAGAAACTGCTCTGTGATGTGTGACTTCCACTCACAGAGTTACATCTGTATTTCGTGTATCTCTTTGCTAGTCTTATTTCTGTGGAATCTGAGAACAGATATTTCGGATCTCTTTGAAGACTATAGGGCCAAAGGAAATATCCTCCGATAACAAAGAGAAAGAAGCTTTCTGAGAAACTTCTTTGTGTTCTGTGAAATCATCTCACAGAGTTACAGCTTTCCCCTCAAGAAGCCTTTCGCTAAGGCTGTTCTTGTGGAATTGGCAAAGTGATATTTGGAAGCCCATAGAGGGCTATGGTGAAAAAGGAAATATCCTCAGATGAAATCTGGAAAGAAGCTTTCTGAGAAACTGCTCTGTGATGTGTGACTTCCACTCACAGAGTTACATCTGTATTTCGTGGATCTCTTTGCTAGCCTTATTTCTGTGGAATCTGAGAACAGATATTTCGGATCCCTTTGAAGACTAAAGGGCCAAAGGAAATATCCTCTGATAACAAAGACAAAGAAGCTTTCGGAGAAACTTCTTTGTGTTCTGTGAAATCATCTCACAGAGTTACAGCTTTCCCCTCAAGAAGCCTTTCGCTAAGACAGTTATTGTGGAATTGGCAAAGTGATATTTGGAGGCCCATATAGGGCTATGGTGTAAAAGGCAATATCCTCAGATGAAATCTGGAAAGAAGCTTTCTGAGAAACTGCTTAGTGTTCTGTTAATTCATCTCACCGAGTTACAGCTGTACTTCTTGGATCTCTTTGCTAGCCTTATTTCTGTGGAATCTGAGAACAGATATTTCGGATCCCTTTGAAGACTATAGGGCCAAAGGAAATATCCTCCGATAACAAAGAGAAAGAAGCTTTCTGAGAAACTTCTTAGTGTTCTGTGAAATCATCTCACAGAGTTACAGCTTTCCCCTCAAGAAGCCTTTCGCTAAGACAGTTCTTGTGGAATTGGCAAAGTGATATTTGGCAGCCCATAGAGGGCTATGGAGAAAAGGGAAATATCCTCACATGAAATCTGGAAAGAAGCTTTCTGAGAAACTGCTCTGTGATGTGTGAATTCCACTCTCAGAGTTACATCTGTATTTCGTGGATCTCTTTGCTAGCCTTATTTCTGTGGAATCTGAGAACAGATATTTCGGATCCCTTTGAAGACTATAGGACCAAAGGGAATATCCTCCGATAACAAAGAGAAAGAAGCTTTCTGAGAAACTTCTTTGTGTTCTGTGAAATCATCTCACAGAGTTACAGCTTTCCCCTCAAGAAGCCTTTCGCTAAGACAGTTCCTGTGGAATTGGCAAAGGGATATATGGAAGCCCAAAGAGCCCTATGGTGAAAAGGGAAATATCCTGAGATGAAATCTGGAAAGAAGCTGTCTGAGAAACTGCTTAGTGTTCTGTTAATTCATCTCACAGAGTTACATCTGTATTTCGTGGATCTCTTTGCTAGCCTTATTTCTGTGGAATCTGAGAACAGATATTTCGGATCCCTTTGAAGACTATAGGGCCAACGGAAATATCCTCCGATAACAAAGAGAAAGAAGCTTTCTGAGAAACTTCTTTGGGTTCTGTGAAATCATCTCACAGAGTTACAGCTTTCCCCTCAAGAAGCCTTTCGCTAAGACAGTTCTTGTGGAATTGGCAAAGTGATATTTGGAAGCCCATAGAGGGCTGTGGTGAAAAAGGAAATATCCTCAGATGAAATTTGGAAAGAAGCTTTCTGAGAAACTGCTCTGTGATGTGTGACTTCCACTCACAGAGTTTCATCTGTATTTCGTGGAACTCTTTGCTAACCTTATTTCTGTGGATTCTCAGAATAGATATTTCGGATCCCTTTGAAGACAATAGGGCCAAAGTAAATATCCTCCGATAACAAAGTGAAAGAAGCTTTCTGAGAAACTTCTTTGTGTTCTGTGAAATCATCTCACAGAGTTACAGCTTTCCTCTCAAGAAGCCTTTCGCTAAGACAGTTTTTGAGGAATTGGCAAAGGGATATTTGGAAGCCCCTAGAGGCCTATGGTGAAAAAGGAATTATCCTCAGATGAAATCTGGAAAGAAGCTTTCTGAGAAACTGGTTAGTGTTCTGTTAATTCATCTCACAGAGTTACATCTGTATTTCGTGGATCTCTTTGCCAGCCTTATTTCTGTGGAATCTGAGAACAGATATTTCGGATCCCTTTGAAGACTATAGGCCAAAAGAAATATCCTCCGATAACAAAGAGAAAGAAGCTTTCTGAGAAACTTCTTTGTGTTCTGTGAAATCATCTCATAGAATTACAGCTTTCCCCTCAAGAAGCCTTTCGCGAAGACAGTTCTTGTGGAACTGGCAAAGGGATATTTGGAAGCCCATAGAGGGCTATGATGAAAAAGGAAATATCCTCAGATGAAATCTGGAAAGAAGCTTTCTGAGAAACTGCTTAGTGTTCTGTTAATTCATCTCACAGAGTTACATCTGTATTTCGTGCATCTCTTTGCTAGTCTTATTTCTGTGGAATCTGAGAACAGATATTTCGGATCTCTTTGAAGACTATAGGGCCAAAGGAAATATCCTCCGATAACAAAGAGAAAGAAGCTTTCTGAGAAACTTCTTTGTGTTCTGTGAAATCATCTCACAGAGTTACAGCTTTCCCCTCAAGAAGCCTTTCGCTAAGGCTGTTCTTGTGGAATTGGCAAAGTGATATTTGGAAGCCCATAGAGGGCTATGGTGAAAAAGGAAATATCCTCAGATGAAATCTTGAAAGAAGCTTTCTGAGAAACTGCTCTGTGATGTGTGACTTCCACTCACAGAGTTACATCTGTATTTCGTGGATCTCTTTGCTAGCCTTATTTCTGTGGAATCTGAGAACAGATATTTCGGATCCCTTTGAAGACTATAGGGCCAAAGGAAATATCCTCCGATAACAAAGACAAAGAAGCTTTCGGAGAAACTTCTTTGTGTTCTGTGAAATCATCTCACAGAGTTACAGCTTTCCCCTCAAGAAGCCTTTCGCTAAGACAGTTCTTGTGGAATTGGCAAAGTGATATTTGGAGGCCCATATAGGGCTATGGTGTAAAAGGCAATATCCTCAGATGAAATCTGGAAAGAAGCTTTCTGAGAAACTGCTTAGTGTTCTGTTAATTCATCTCACAGAGTTACAGCTGTACTTCTTGGATCTCTTTGCTAGCCTTATTTCTGTGGAATCTGAGAACAGATATTTCGGATCCCTTTGAAGACTATAGGGCCAAAGGAAATATCCTCCGATAACAAAGAGAAAGAAGCTTTCTGAGAAACTTCTTTGTGTTCTGTGAAATCATCTCACAGAGTTACAGCTTTCCCCTCAAGAAGCCTTTCGCTAAGACAGTTCTTGTGGAATTGGCAAAGTGATATTTGGCAGCCCATAGAGGGCTATGGAGAAAAGGGAAATATCCTCACATGAAATCTGGAAAGAAGCTTTCTGAGAAACTGCTCTGTGATGTGTGAATTCCACTCTCAGAGTTACATCTGTATTTCGTGGATCTCTTTGCTAGCCTTATTTCTGTGGAATCTGAGAACAGATATTTCGGATCCCTTTGAAGACTATAGGACCAAAGGGAATATCCTCCGATAACAAAGAGAAAGAAGCTTTCTGAGAAACTTCTTTGTGTTCTGTGAAATCATCTCACAGAGTTACAGCTTTCCCCTCAAGTAGCCTTTCGCTAAGACAGTTCTTGTGGAATTGGCAAAGTATTTGGAAGCCCATAGAGGCCTATGGTGAAAAAGGAAATATCCTCAGATGAAATCTGGAAAGAAGCTTTCTGAGACACTGCTTAGTGTTCTGTTAATTCATCTCACAGAGTTACATCTGTATTTCGTGGATCTCTTTGCTAGCCTTATTTCTGTGGAATCTGAGAACAGATATTTCGGATCCCTTTGAAGACTATAGGGCCAAAGGAAATATCCTCCGATAACAAAGAGAAAGAAGCTTTCTGAGAAACTTCTTTGGGTTCTGTGAAATCATCTCACAGAGTTACAGCTTTCCCCTCAAGAAGCCTTTCGCTAAGACAGTTCTTGTGGAATTGGCAAAGTGATATTTGGAAGCCCATAGAGGGCTGTGGTGAAAAAGGAAATATCCTCAGATGAAATCTGGAAAGAAGCTTTCTGAGAAACTGCTCTGTGATGTGTGACTTCCACTCACAGAGTTTCATCTGTATTTCGTGGATCTCTTTGCTAACCTTATTTCTGTGGATTCTGAGAATAGATATTTCGGATCCCTTTGAAGACAATAGGGCCAAAGTAAATATCCTCCGATAACAAAGTGAAAGAAGCTTTCTGAGAAACTTCTTTGTGTTCTGTGAAATCATCTCACAGAGTTACAGCTTTCCTCTCAAGAAGCCTTTCGCTAAGACAGTTTTTGAGGAATTGGCAAAGGGATATTTGGAAGCCCCTAGAGGCCTATGGTGAAAAAGGAATTATCCTCAGATGAAATCTGGAAAGAAGCTTTCTGAGAAACTGGTTAGTGTTCTGTTAATTCATCTCACAGAGTTACATCTGTATTTCGTGGATCTCTTTGCCAGCCTTATTTCTGTGGAATCTGAGAACAGATATTTCGGATCCCTTTGAAGACTATAGGCCAAAAGAAATATCCTCCGATAACAAAGAGAAAGAAGCTTTCTGAGAAACTTCTTTGTGTTCTGTGAAATCATCTCATAGAATTACAGCTTTCCCCTCAAGAAGCCTTTCGCGAAGACAGTTCTTGTGGAACTGGCAAAGGGATATTTGGAAGCCCATAGAGGGCTATGATGAAAAAGGAAATATCCTCAGATGAAATCTGGAAAGAAGCTTTCTGAGAAACTGCTTAGTGTTCTGTTAATTCATCTCACAGAGTTACATCTGTATTTCGTGCATCTCTTTGCTAGTCTTATTTCTGTGGAATCTGAGAACAGATATTTCGGATCTCTTTGAAGACTATAGGGCCAAAGGAAATATCCTCCGATAACAAAGAGAAAGAAGCTTTCTGAGAAACTTCTTTGTGTTCTGTGAAATCATCTCACAGAGTTACAGCTTTCCCCTCATGAAGCCTTTCGCTAAGGCTGTTCTTGTGGAATTGGCAAAGTGATATTTGGAAGCCCATAGAGGGCTATGGTGAAAAAGGAAATATCCTCAGATGAAATCTTGAAAGAAACTTTCTGAGAAACTGCTCTGTGATGTGTGACTTCCACTCACAGAGTTACATCTGTATTTCGTGGATCTCTTTGCTAGCCTTATTTCTGTGGAATCTGAGAACAGATATTTCGGATCCCTTTGAAGACTATAGGGCCAAAGGAAATATCCTCCGATAACAAAGACAAAGAAGCTTTCGGAGAAACTTCTTTGTGTTCTGTGAAATCATCTCACAGAGTTACAGCTTTCCCCTCAAGAAGCCTTTCGCTAAGACAGTTCTTGTGGAATTGGCAAAGTGATATTTGGAGGCCCATATAGGGCTATGGTGTAAAAGGCAATATCCTCAGATGAAATCTGGAAAGAAGCTTTCTGAGAAACTGCTTAGTGTTCTGTTAATTCATCTCACCGAGTTACAGCTGTACTTCTTGGATCTCTTTGCTAGCCTTATTTCTGTGGAATCTGAGAACAGATATTTCGGATCCCTTTGAAGACTATAGGGCCAAAGGAAATATCCTCCGATAACAAAGAGAAAGAAGCTTTCTGAGAAACTTCTTTGTGTTCTGTGAAATCATCTCACAGAGTTACAGCTTTCCCCTCAAGAAGCCTTTCGCTAAGACAGTTCTTGTGGAATTGGCAAAGTGATATTTGGCAGCCCATAGAGGGCTATGGAGAAAAGGGAAATATCCTCACATGAAATCTGGAAAGAAGCTTTCTGAGAAACTGCTCTGTGATGTGTGAATTCCACTCTCAGAGTTACATCTGTATTTCGTGGATCTCTTTGCTAGCCTTATTTCTGTGGAATCTGAGAACAGATATTTCGGATCCCTTTGAAGACTATAGGACCAAAGGGAATATCCTCCGATAACAAAGAGAAAGAAGCTTTCTGAGAAACTTCTTTGTGTTCTGTGAAATCATCTCACAGAGTTACAGCTTTCCCCACAAGAAGCCTTTCGCTAAGACAGTTCCTGTGGAATTGGCAAAGGGATATATGGAAGCCCATAGAGCCCTATGGTGAAAAGGGAAATATCCTGAGATGAAATCTGGAAAGAAGCTTTCTGAGAAACTGCTTAGTGTTCTGTTAATTCATCTCACAGAGTTACATCTGTATTTCGTGGATCTCTTTGCTAGCCTTATTTCTGTGGAATCTGAGAACAGATATTTCGGATCCCTTTGAAGACTATAGGGCCAACGGAAATATCCTCCGATAACAAAGAGAAAGAAGCTTTCTGAGAAACTTCTTTGTGTTCTGTGAAATCATCTCACAGAGTTACAGCTTTCCCCTCAAGAAGCCTTTCGCTAAGACAGTTCTTGTGGAATTGGCAAAGTATTTGGAAGCCCATAGAGGCCTATGGTGAAAAAGGAAATATCCTCAGATGAAATCTGGAAAGAAGTTTTCTGAGAAACTGCTCTGTTATGTGTGACTTCCACTCACAGAGGTACGTCTGTATATCGTGGATCTCTTTGCTAGCCTTATTTCTGTGGAATCTTAGAACAGATATTTCGGATCCCTTTGAAGACTATAGGGCCAAAGGAAATATCCTCCGATAACAAAGACAAAGAAGCTTTCTGAGAAACATCTTTGTGTTCTGTGAAATCATCACACAGAGTAACAGCTTTCCCCTCAAGAAGCCTTTCACTAAGACAGTTCTTGAGGAATTGGCAAAGGGTTATTTGGAAGCCCCTAGAGGCCTATGGTGAAAAAGGAAATATCCTCAGATGAAATCTGGAAAGAAGCTTTCTGAGAAACTGCTCTATGGTGTGTGACTTCCACTCACAGAGTTACATCTGTTTTTCGTGGATCTCTTTGCTAGCCTTATTTCTGTGGAATCTGAGAACAGATATTTCGGATCCCTTTGAAGACTATAGGGCCAAAGGAAATATCGTCCGATAACAAAGACAAAGAAGCTTTCTGAGAAACTTCTTTGTGTTCTGTGAAATCATCTCAGAGAGTTACAGCTTTCCCCTCAAGAAGCCTTTCGCTAAGACAGTTCTTGTGGAATTGGCAAAGTGATATTTGGAAGCCCATAGAGGGCTATGGTGTAAAAGGAAATATCCTCAGATGAAATCTGGAAAGAAGCTTTCTGAGAAACTGCTTAGTGTTCTGTAAATTTGTCTCACAGAGTTACATCTGTATTTCGTGGATCTCTTTGCTAGCCTTATTTCTGTGGAATCTGAGAACAGATATTTCGGATCCCTTTGAAGACTATAGGGCCAAAGGAAATATCCTCCGATAACAAAGACAAAGAAGCTTTCTGAGAAACTTCTTTGTGTTCTGTGAAATCATCTCAGAGAGTTACAGCTTTCCCCTCAAGAAGCCTTTCGCTAAGACAGTTCTTGTGGAATTGGCAAAGTGATATTTGGAAGCCCATAGAGGGCTATGGTGTAAAAGGAAATATCCTCAGATGAAATCTGGAAAGAAGCTTTCTGAGAAACTGCTTAGTGTTCTGTAAATTTATCTCACAGAGTTACATCTGTATTTCGTGGATCTCTTTGCTAGCCTTATTTCTGTGAAATCTGAGAACAGATATTTCGGATCCCTTTGAAGACTATAGGGCCAAAGGAAATATCCTCCGATAACAAAGAGAAAGAAGCTTTCTGAGAAACTTCTTTGTGTTCTGTGAAATCATCACACAGAGTTACAGCTTTCCCCTCAAGAAGCCTTTCGCTAAGACAGTTCTTGAGGAATTGGCAAAAGGATATTTGGAAGCCCCTAGAGGCCTATGGTGAAAAAGGAAATATCCTTAGATGAAATCCGGAAAGAAGCTTTCTGAGAAACTGCTCTGTGATGTGTGACTTCCACTCACAGAGTTACATCTGTATTTCGTGGATCTCTTTGCTAGCCTTATTTCTGTGGAAGCTGAGAACAGATATTTCGGATCCCTTTGAAGATTATAGGGCCAAAGGAAATATCCTCCGATAACAAAGACAAAGAAGCTTTCTGAGAAACTTCTTTGTGTTCTGTGAAATCATCTCACAGAGTTACAGCTTTCCCCTCAAGAAGCCTTTCGCTAAGACAGTTCTTGTGGAATTGGCAAAGGGATATTTGAAAGCCCATAGAGGGCTATGTTGAAAAAGCAAATATCCTCAGATGAAATCTGGAAAGAAGCTTTCTGAGAAACTGCTTAGTGTTCTGTTAATTCATCTCACAGAGTTACAGCGGTACTTCGTGGATCACTTTGCTAGCCTTATTTCTGTGGAATCTGAGAACAGATATTTCGGATCCCTTTGAAGACTATAGGGCCAAAGAAATATCCTCCGATAACAAAGACAAAGAAGGTTTCTGAGAAACTTCTTTGTGTTCTGTGAAATCATCTCACAGAGTTACAGCTTTCCCCTCAAGAAGCCTTTCGCTAAGACAGTTCTTGTGGAATTGGCAAAGTGATATTTGGAAGCCCTTAGAGGGCTATGTTGAAAAAGGAAATATCCTGAGATGAAATCTGGAAAGAAGCTTTCTGAAAAACTGCTTAGTGTTCTGTTAATTCATCTCACAGAGTTACAGCTGTACTTCGTGGATCTCTTTGCCAGCCTTATTTCTGTGGAATCTGAGAACAGATATTTCGGATCCCTTTGAAGACTATAGGGCCAAAGGAAATATCCTCCGATAACAAAGAGAAAGAAGCTTTCTGAGAAACTTCTTTGTGTTCTGTGAAATCATCTCACAGAGTTACAGCTTTCCCCTCAAGAAGCCTTTCGCTAAGACAGTTCTAGTGGAATTGGCAAAGTGATATTTGGAAGCCCATAGAGGGCTATGGAAAAAAAGGAAATATCCTCAGATGATATCTGGAAAGAAGCTTTCTGAGAAACTGCTCTGTGATGTGTGACTTCCACTCACAGAGTTACATCTGTATTTCGTGGATCTCTTTGCTAGCCTTATTTCTGTGGAATCTGAGAACAGATATTTCGGATCCCTTTGAAGATTATAGGGCCAAAGGAAATATCCTCCGATAACAAAGACAAAGAAGCTTTCTGAGAAACTTCTTTGTGTTCTGTGAAATCATCTCACAGAGTTACAGCTTTCCCCTCAAGAAGCCTTTCGCTAAGACAGTTCTTGTGGAATTGGCAAAGTGATATTTGGAAGCCCATAGAGGGCTATGGTGAAAAAGGAAATATCCTCAGATAATCTGGAAAGAAGTTTCTGAGAAACTGCTTAGTGTTCTGTTAATTCATCTCACAGAGTTACAGCGGTACTTCGTGGATCTCTTTGCTAGCCTTATTTCTGTGGAATCTGAGAACAGATATTTCGGATCCCTTTGAAGACTATAGGGCCAAAGGAAATATCCTCCGATAACAAAGAGAAAGAAGCTTTCTGAGAAACTTCTTTGGGTTCTGTGAAATCATCTCACAGAGTTACAGCTTTCCCCTCAAGAAGCGTTTCGCTAAGACAGTTCTTGTGGAATTGGCAAAGTGATATTTGAAAGCCCATAGAGGGCTATGTTGAAAAAGCAAATATCCTCAGATGAAATCTGGAAAGAACCTTTCTGAGAAACTGCTTAGTGTTCTGTTAATTCATCTCACAGAGTTACAGCTGTACTTCGTGGATCTCTTTGCCAGCCTTATTTCTGTAGAATCTGAGAACAGATATTTCGGATCCCTTTGAAGACTACAGGGCCAAAGGAAATATCCTCCGATAACAAAGAGAAAGAAGCTTTCTGAGAAACTTCTTTGTGTTCTGTGAAATCATCTCACAGAATTACAGCTTTCCCCTCAAGAAGCCTTTCGCTAAGACAGTTCTTGTGGAATTGGCAAAGTGATATTTGGAAGCCCATAGAGGGCTATGGAGAAAAAGGAAATATCCTCAGATGATATCTGGAAAGAAGCTTTCTGAGAAACTGCTTAGTGTTCTGTTAATTCATCTCACAGAGTTACATCTGTATTTCGTGGATCTCTTGCTAGCCTTATTTCTGTGGAATCTGAGAACAGGTATTTCGGATCCCTTTGAAGACTATAGGGCCAAAGGAAATATCCTCCGATAACAAAGAGAAAGAAGATTTCGGAGAAACTTCTTTGTGTTCTGTGAAATCATCTCACAGAGTTACAGCTTTCCCCTCAAGAAGCCTTTCGCTAAGACAGTTCTTTTGGAATTTGCAAAGTGATATTTGGAAGCCCATAGAGCGCTATGGTGAAAAAGGAAACATCCTCAGACGAAATCTGGAAAAAAGCTTTCTGAGAAACTGCTACGTGATGTGTGACTTACACTCACAGAGTTACATCTGTATTTCGTGGATCCCTTTGTTAGCCTTATTTCTGTGGAATCTGAGAACAGATATTTCGGATCCCTTTGAAGACTATTGGGCCAAAGGAAATATCCTCCGATAACAAAGAGAAAGAAGCTTTCTGAGAAACTTCTTTGTGTTCTGTGAAATCATCTCACAGAGTTACAGCTTTCCCCTCAAGAAGCCTTTCGCTAAGACAGTTCTTGTGGAATTGGCAAAGTGATATTTGGCAGCCCATAGAAGGCTATGGAGAAAAGGGAAATATCCTCACATGAAATCTGGAAAGAAGCTTTCTGAGAAACTGCTCTGTGATGTGTGAATTCCACTCTCAGAGTTACATCTGTATTTCGTGGATCTCTTTGCTAGCCTTATTTCTGTGGAATCTGAGAACAGATATTTCGGATCCCTTTGAAGACTATAGGACCAAAGGGAATATCCTCCGATAACAAAGAGAAAGAAGCTTTCTGAGAAACTTCTTTGTGTTCTGTGAATTCATCTCACAGACTTACAGCTTTCCCCTCAAGAAGCCTTTCGCTAAGACTGTTCCTGTGGAATTGGCAAAGGGATATACGGAAGCCCATAGAGCCCTATGGTGAAAAGGGAAATATCCTGAGATGAAATCTGGAAAGAAGCTTTCTGAGAAACTGCTTAGTGTTCTGTTAATTCATCTCACAGAGTTACTTCTGTATTTCGGGGATCTCTTTGCTAGCCTTATTTCTGTGGAATCTGAGAACAGATATTTCGGATCCCTTTGAAGACTATAGGGCCAACGGAAATATCCTCCGATAACAAAGAGAAAGAAGCCTTCTGAGAAACTTCTTTGTGTTCTGTGAAATCATCTCACAGAGTTACAGCTTTCCCCTCAAGAAGCCTTCCGCTAAGACAGTTCTTGTGGAATTGGAAAAGTGATATTTGGAAGCCCATAGAGGGCTATGTTGAAAAAGGAAATATCCTCAGATGAAATCTGGAAATAAGCTTTCTGAGAAACTGCTTAGTGTTCTCTTAATTCATCTCACAGAGTTAGAGCTGTACTTCGTGGATCTCTTTGCCAGCCTTATTTCTGTGGAATCTGAGAACAGATATTTCGGATCCCTTTGAAGACTATAGGGCCAAAGGAAATATCCTCCGATAACAAAGAGAAAGAAGGTTTCTGAGAAACTTCTTTGTGTTCTGTGAAATCATCTCACAGAGTTACAGCTTTCCCCTCAAGAAGCCTTTCGCTAAGACAGTTCTTGTGGAATTGGCAAAGGGATATTTGGGAGCCCATAGAGGGCTATGGTGAAAAAGGAAATATCCTCAGATGAAATCTGGAAAGAAGCTTTCTGAGAAACTGCTCTGTGATGTGTGACTTCCACTCACAGAGGTACATCTGTATATCGTGGATCTCTTTGCTAGCCTTATTTCTGTGGAATCTGAGAATAGATATTTCGGATCCCTTTGATGACTATAGGGCCAAAGGAAATATCCTCCGATAACAAAGAGAAAGAAGCTTTCTGAGAAACTTCTTTGTGTTCTGTGAAATCATCTCACAGAGTTACAGCTTTCCCCTCAAGAAGCCTTTCGCTAAGACAGTTCTTGTGGAATTGGCAAAGGGATATTTGGAAGCCCATAGAGGGCTATGGTGAAAAAGGAAATATCCTCAGATGAAATCTGGAAAGAAGCTTTCTGAGACACTGCTTAGTGTTCTGTTAATTCATCTCACAGAGTTACATCTGTATTTCGTGGATCTCTTTGCTAGCCTTATTTCTGTGGAATCTGAGAACAGATATTTCGGATCCCTTTGAAGACTATAGGGCCAAGGAAATATCCTCCGATAACAAAGAGAAAGAAGCTTTCTGAGAAACATCTTTGTGTTCTGTGAAATCATCACACAGAGTAACAGCTTTCCCCTCAAGAAGCCTTTCACTAAGACAGTTCTTGAGGAATTGGCAAAGGGTTATTTGGAAGCCCCTAGAGGACTATGGTGAAAAAGGAAATATCCTCAGATGAAATCTGGAAAGAAGCTTTCTGAGAAACTGCTCTGTGATGTGTGACTTCCACTCACAGAGTTACATCTGTATTTCGTGGATCTCTTTGCTAGCCTTATTTCTGTGGAATCTGAGAACAGATATTTCGGATCCCTTTGAAATCTATAGGGCCAAAGGAAATATCCTCCGATAACAAAGACAAAGAAGCTTTCTGAGAAACTTCTTTGTGTTCTGTGAAATCATCTCAGAGAGTTACAGCTTTCCCCTCAAGAAGCCTTTCGCTAAGACAGTTCTTGTGGAATTGGCAAAGTGATATTTGGAAGCCCATAGAGGGCTATGGTGAAAAAGAAAATATCCTCAGATGAAATCTGGAAAGAAGCTTTCTGAGAAACTGCTTAGTGTTCTGTTAATTCATCTCACAGAGTTACAGCTGTACTTCGTGGATCTCTTTGCCAGCCTTATTTCTGTGGAATCTGAGAACAGATATTTCGGATCCCTTTGAAGACTATGGGGCCAAAGGAAATATCCTCCGATAACAAAGAGAAAGAAGCTTTCTGAGAAACTTCTTTGTGTTCTGTGAAATCATCTCACAGCATTACAGCTTTCCCCTCCAGAAGCCTTTCGCTAACACAGTTCTTGTGGAATTGGCAAAGTGATATTTGGAAGCCCATAGAGGGCTATGGAGAAAAAGGAAATATCCTCAGATGATATCTGGAAAGAAGCTTTCTGAGAAACTGCTTAGTGTTCTGTTAATTCATCTCACAGAGTTACATCTGTATTTCGTGGATCTCTTGCTAGCCTTATTTCTGTGGAATCTGAGAACAGGTATTACGGATCTCTTTGAAGACTATAGGGCCAAAGGAAATATCCTCCGATAACAAAGAGAAAGAAGCTTTCGGAGAAACTTCTTTGTGTTCTGTGAAATCATCTCACAGAGTTACAGCTTTCCCCTCAAGAAGCCTTTCGCTAAGACAGTTCTTGTGGAATTGGCAAAGTGATATTTGGAAGCCCATAGAGGGCTATGGAAAAAAAGGAAATATCCTCAGATGATATCTGGAAAGAAGCTTTCTGAGAAACTGCTCTGTGATGTGTGACTTCCACTCACAGAGTTACATCTGTATTTCGTGGATCTCTTTGCTAGCCTTATTTCTGTGGAATCTGAGAACAGATATTTCGGATCCCTTTGAAGATTATAGGGCCAAAGGAAATATCCTCCGATAACAAAGACAAAGAAGCTTTCTGAGAAACTTCTTTGTGTTCTGTGAAATCATCTCACAGAGTTACAGCTTTCCCCTCAAGAAGCCTTTCGCTAAGACAGTTCTTGTGGAATTGGCAAAGTGATATTTGGAAGCCCATAGAGGGCTATGGTGAAAAAGGAAATATCCTCAGATAATCTGGAAAGAAGCTTTCTGAGAAACTGCTTAGTGTTCTGTTAATTCATCTCACAGAGTTACAGCGGTACTTCGTGGATCTCTTTGCTAGCCTTATTTCTGTGGAATCTGAGAACAGATATTTCGGATCCCTTTGAAGACTATAGGGCCAAAGGAAATATCCTCCGATAACAAAGAGAAAGAAGCTTTCTGAGAAACTTCTTTGGGTTCTGTGAAATCATCTCACAGAGTTACAGCTTTCCCCTCAAGAAGCGTTTCGCTAAGACAGTTCTTGTGGAATTGGCAAAGTGTTTTTTGAAAGCCCATAGAGGGCTATGTTGAAAAAGCAAATATCCTCAGATGAAATCTGGAAAGAACCTTTCTGAGAAACTGCTTAGTGTTCTGTTAATTCACCTCACAGAGTTACAGCTGTACTTCGTCGATCTCTTTGCCAGCCTTATTTCTGTAGAATCTGAGAACAGATATTTCGGATCCCTTTGAAGACTACAGGGCCAAAGGAAATATCCTCCGATAACAAAGAGAAAGAAGCTTTCTGAGAAACTTCTTTGTGTTCTGTGAAATCATCTCACAGAATTACAGCTTTCCCCTCAAGAAGCCTTTCGCTAAGACAGTTCTTGTGGAATTGGCAAGGTGATATTTGGAAGCCCATAGAGGGCTATGGAGAAAAAGGAAATATCCTCAGATGATATCTGGAAAGAAGCTTTCTGAGAAACTGCTTAGTGTTCTGTTAATTCATCTCACAGAGTTACATCTGTATTTCGTGGATCTCTTGCTAGCCTTATTTCTGTGGAATCTGAGAACAGGTATTTCGGATCCCTTTGAAGACTATAGGGCCAAAGGAAATATCCTCCGATAACAAAGAGAAAGAAGATTTCGGAGAAACTTCTTTGTGTTCTGTGAAATCATCTCACAGAGTTACAGCTTTCCCCTCAAGTAGCCTTTCGCTAAGACAGTTCTTTTGGAATTGGCAAAGTGATATTTGGAAGCCCATAGAGCGCTATGGTGAAAAAGGAAACATCCTCAGACGAAATCTGGAAAGAAGCTTTCTGAGAAACTGCTACGTGATGTGTGACTTACACTCACAGAGTTACATCTGTATTTCGTGGATCTCTTTGTTAGCCTTATTTCTGTGGAATCTGAGAACAGATATTTCGGATCCCTTTGAAGACTATTGGGCCAAAGGAAATATCCTCCGATAACAAAGAGAAAGAAGCTTTCTGAGAAACTTCTTTGTGTTCTGTGAAATCATCTCACAGAGTTACAGCTTTCCCCTCAAGAAGCCTTTCGCTAAGACAGTTCTTGTGGAATTGGCAAAGTGATATTTGGCAGCCAATAGAAGGCTATGGAGAAAAGGGAAATATCCTCACATGAAATCTGGAAAGAAGCTTTCTGAGAAACTGCTCTGTGATGTGTGAATTCCACTCTCAGAGTTACATCTGTATTTCGTGGATCTCTTTGCTAGCCTTATTTCTGTGGAATCTGAGAACAGATATTTCGGATCCCTTTGAAGACTATAGGACCAAAGGGAATATCCTCCGATAACAAAGAGAAAGAAGCTTTCTGAGAAACTTCTTTGTGTTCTGTGAATTCATCTCACAGACTTACAGCTTTCCCCTCAAGAAGCCTTTCGCTAAGACTGTTCCTGTGGATTTGGCAAAGGGATATACGGAAGCCCATAGAGCCCTATGGTGAAAAGTGAAATATCCTGAGATGAAATCTGGAAAGAAGCTTTCTGAGAAACTGCTTAGTGTTCTGTTAATTCATCTCACAGAGTTACATCTGTATTTCGTGGATCACTTTGCTAGCCTTACTTCTGTGGAATCTGAGAACAGATATTTCGGATCCCTTTGAAGACTATAGGGCCAAAGGAAATATCCTCCGATAACAAAGAGAAAGAAGCTTTCTGAGAAACCTCTTTGTGTTCTGTGAAAACATCTCACAGAGTTACAGCTTTCCCCTCAGGAAGACTTTCGCTAAGACAGTTCTTGTGGAATTGGCAAAGTGATATTTGGAAGCCCATAGAGGGCTATGGAGAAAAGGGAAATATCCTCACATGAAATCTGGAAAGAAGCTTTCTGAGAACCTGCTCTGTGATGTGTGACTTACACTCACAGAGTTACATCTGTATTTCGTGGATCTCTTTGCTAGCCTTATTTCTGTGGAATCTGAGAACAGATATTTCGGATCCCTTTGAAGACTACAGGACCAAAGGGAATATCCTCCGATAACAAAGAGAAAGAGGCTTTCTGAGAAACTTCTTTGTGTTCTGTGAAATCATCTCACAGAGTTACAGCTTTCCCCTCAAGAAGCCTTTCGCTAAGACACTTCTTGTGGAATTGGCAAAGGGATATATGGAAGCCCATAGAGCCCTATGGTGAAAAAGGAAATATCCTGAGATGAAATCTGGAAAGAAGCTTTCTGAGAAACTGCTTAGTGTTCTGTTAATTCATCTCACAGAGTTACATCTGTATTTCGTGGATCACTTTGCTAGCCTTACTTCTGTGGAATCTGAGAACAGATATTTCGGATCCCTTTGAAGACTATAGGGCCAAAGGAAATATCCTCCGATAAAAAAGAGAAAGAAGCTTTCTGAGAAACTTCTTTGTGTTCTGTGAAATCATCTCACAGAGATACAGCTTTCCCCTCAAGAAGCCTTTCGCTAAGACAGTTCTTGTGGAATTGGCAAAGTGATATTTGGAAGCCCATAGAGGGCTATGTTGAAAAAGGAAATATCCTCAGATGAAATCTGGAAAGAAGCTTTCTGAGAAACTGCTCTGTGATGTGTGACTTCCACTCACAGAGGTATATCTGTATATCATGGATCTCTTTGCTAGCCTTATTTCTGTGGAATCTGAGAATAGATATTTCGGATCCCTTTGATGTCTATATGGCCAAAGAAAATATCCTCCGATAACAAAGAGAAAGAAGCTTTCTGAGAAACTTCTTTGTGTTCTGTGAAATCATCTCACAGAGTTACAGCTTTCCCCTCAAGAAGCCTTTAGCTAAGACAGTTCTTGTGGAATTGGCAAAGGGATATTTGGAAGCCCCTAGAGGCCTATGCTGAAAAAGGAAATATCCTTAGATGAAATCTGGAAAGAAGCTTTCTGAGAAACTGCTTAGTGTTCTGTTAATTCATCTCACAAAGCTACATCTGTATTTCGTGGATCTCTTTGCTAGCCTTATTTCTGTGGAATCTGAGAACAGATATTCGGATCCCTTTGAAGACTATAGGGCCAAAGGAAATATCCTCTGATAACAAAGAGAAGGAAGCTTTCTGAGAAACTTCTTTGTGTTCTGTGAAATCATCTCACAGAGTTACAGCTTTCCCCTCAAGAAGCCTTTCGCTAAGACAGTTCTTGTGGGATTGGCAAAGTGATATTTTTAAGCCCATAGAGAGCTATGGAGAAAAGGGAAATATCCTCAGATGAAATCTGGAAAGAAGCTGTCTGAGAAACTGCTCTGTGATGGGTGACTTCCACTCACAGAGTTACATCTGTATTTCGAGGATCTCTTTGCTAGCCTTATTTCTTTGGAATCTGAGAACAGATATTTCGGATCCCTTTGAAGACTATAGGGCCAAAGGATATATCCTCCGATAACAAAGAGAAAGAAGCTTTCTGAGAAACTTCTTTGTGTTCTGTGAAATCATCTCACAGAGTTACAGCTTTCCCTTCAAGAAGCCTTTCGCTAAGACAGTTCTTGAGGAATTGGCAAAGGGATATTTGGAAGCCCCTAGAGGCCTATGGTGAAAAAGGAAATATCCTCAGATGAAATCTGGAAAGAAGCTTTCTGAGAAACTGCTTAGTGTTCTGTTAATTCATCTCACAGAGTTACATCTGTATTTCGTGGATATCTTTGCTAGCCTTATTTCTGTGGAATCTGAGAACAGATATTTCGGATCCCTTTGAAGCCTATAGGGCCAAAGGAAATATCCTCTGATAACAAAGAGAAAGAAGGTTTTTGAGAAACTTCTTTGGTTCTGTGAAATCATCACACAGAGTTACAGTTTTCCCCTCAAGAAGCCTTTCACTAAGACAGTTCTTGTGGATTCGCAAAGGTATATTTGGGAGCCCATAGAGGGCTATGGTGAAAAAGGAAATATCCTCAGATGAAATCTGGAAAGAAGCTTTCTGAGAAACTGCTTAGTGTTCTGTTAATTCATCTCACAGAGTTACATCTGTATTTCGTGGATCTCTTTGCTAGCCTTTTTTCTGTGGAATCTGAGAACAGATATTTCGGATCCCTTTGAAGATTATAGGGCCAAATGAAACATCATCCGATAACAAAGAGAAAGAAGCTTTCTGAGAAACTTCTTTGTGTTCTGTGAAATCATCTCACAGAGTTACAGCTTTCCCCTCAAGAAGCCTTTCGCTAAGACAGTTCTTGTGGAATTGGCAAAGTGATATTTGGGAGCCCATAGAGGACTATGGTGAAAAAGGAAATATCCTCAGATGAAATCTGGAAGGAAGCTTTCTGAGAAACTGCTCTGTGATGTGTGACATCCACTCACAGAGTTACAACCGTATTTCGTGGATCTCTTTGCTAGCCTTATTTCTGAGGAATCTGAGAACAGATATTTCGGATCCCTTTGAAGACTATAGGACCAAAGGGAATATCCTCCGATAACAAAGAGAAAGAATCTTTCTGAGAAACTTCTTTGTGTTCTGTGAAATCATCTCACAGAGTTACAGCTTTCCCCTCAAGAATCCTTTCGCTAAGACAGTTCTTGTGGAATTGGCAAAGTGATATTTGGAAGCCCATAGAGGGCTATGGTGAAAAAGGAAATATCCTAAGATGAAATCTGGAAAGAAGCTTTCTGAGAAACTGCTTAGTGTTCTGTTAATTCATCTCACAGTTTTACATCTGTATTTCGTGGATCTCTTTGCTAGCCTTATTTCTGTGGAATCTGAGAACAGATATTTCGGATCCCTTTGAAGACTATAGGGCCAGAGTAAATATCCTCCGATAACAAAGAGAAAGAAGCTTTCTGAGAAACTTCTTTGTGTTCTGTGAAATCATCACACAGAGTTACCGCTTTCCCCTCAAGAAGCCTTTCGCTAAGACAGTTCTTGTGGATTGGCAAAGAGATATTTGGGAGCCCATAGAGGGCTATGGTGAAAAAGGAAATATCCTCAGATGAAATCTGGAAAGAACCTTTCTGAGAAACTGCTCTGTGATGTGTGACTTCCACTCACAGAGTTACATCTGTATTTCGTGGATCTCTTTGCTAGCCTTATTTCTGGGGAATCTGAGAACAGATATTTCGGATCCCTTTGAAGACTATAGGGCCAGAGGAAATATCCTCGGATAACAAAGAGAAAGAATCTTTCTGAGAAACTTCTTTGTGTTCTGTGAAATCATCTCACAGAGTTACAGCTTTCCCCTCAAGAAGCCTTTAGCTAAGACAGTTCTTGTGGAATTGGCAAAGTGATATTTGGAAGCCCATAGAGGGCTATGGTGAAAAAGGAAATATCCTCAGATGAATTCTGGAAAGAAGCTTTCTGAGAAACTGCTCTGTGATGTGTGACTTCCACTCACAGAGTTACATCTGTATATCGTGGATTCCTTTGCTAGCCTTATTTCTGTGGAATCTGAGAATAGATATTTCGGATCCCTTTGATGACTATAGGGCCAAAGGAAATATCCTCCGATAACAAAGAGAAAGAAGCTTTCTGAGAAACTTCTTTGTGTTCTATGAAATCATCTCACAGAGTTACAGCTTTCCCTTCAAGAAGCCTTTCCTTAAGACAGTTATTGTGGAATTGGCAAAGGGATATTTGGAAGCCCATAGAGGCCTATGGTGAAAAAGGAAATATCCTCAGATGAAATCTGGAAAGAAGCTTTCTGAGAAACTGCTTAGTGTTCTGTTAATTCATCTCACAGAGTTACATCTGTATTTCGTGGATCTCTTTGCTAGCCTTATTTCTGGGGAATCTGAGAAGAGACATTTCGGATCCCTTTGAAGACTATAGGGCCAGAGGAAATATCCTCGGATAACAAAGAGAAAGAAGCTTTCTGAGAAAATTCTTTGTGTTCTGTGAAATCATCTCACAGAGTTACACCTTTCCCCTCAAGAAGCCTTTCGCTAAGACAGTTCTTGTGGAATTGGCAAAGTGATATTTGGAAGCCCAAAGAGGGCTATGGTGAAAAAGGAAATATCCTCAGATGAAATCTGGAAAGAAGCTTTCTGAGAAACTGCTCTGTGATGTGTGACTTCCACTCACAGAGTTAATTCTGTATTTCCTGGATCTCTTTGCTAGCCTTATTTCTGTGGAATCTGAGAACAGATATTTCGGATCCCTTTGAAGACTATAGGGCCAGAGGAAATATCCTCCGATAACAAAGGGAAAGAAGCTTTCTGAGAAACTTCTTTGTGTTCTGTGAAATCATCTCACAGAGTTACAGCTTTCCCCTCAAGAAGCCTTTCGCTAAGACAGTTCTTGTGGAATTGGGAAAGGGATATTTGGAAGCCCATAGAGGGCTATGTTGAAAAAGGAAATATCCTCAGATGAAATTTGGAAAGAAGCTTTATGAACAACTGCTTAGTGTTGTGTTAATTCATCTCACAGAGTTACAGTTGTACTTCGTGGATCTCTTTGCCAGCCTTATTTCTGGGGAATCTGAGAACAGATATTTCGGATCCCTTTGAAGACTACAGGGCCAAAGGAAATATCCTCCGATAACAAAGAGAAAGAAACTTTCTTAGAAACTTCTTTGTGTTCTGTGAAATCATCTCACAGAATTACAGCTTTCCCCTCAAGAAGCCTTTCGCTAAGACAGTTCTTGTGGAATTGGCAAAGTGATATTTGGAAGCCCACAGAGGGCTATGGTGAAAAAGGAAATATCCTCAGATGAAATCTGGAAAGAAGCTTTCTGATAAACTGCTCTGTGATGTGTGACTTCCACTCACAGAGTTACATCTGTATTTCGTGGATCTCTTTGCTAGCCTTATTTCTGTGGAATCTGGGAACAGATATTTCGGATCCCTTTGAAGACTATAGGGCCAAAGGAAATATCCTCCGATAACAAAGACAAAGAAGCTTTCTGAGAAACTTCTTTGTGTTCTGTGAAATCTTCTCACAGAGTTACCGCTTTCCCCTCAAGAAGCCTTTCGCTAAGACAGTTCTTGTGGAATTGGCAAAGGGATATTTGGAAGCCCATAGAGGCCTATGGTGTAAAAGGAAATATCCTCAGATGACATCTGGAAAGAAGCTTTCTGAGACACTGCTTAGTGTTCTGTTAATTCATCTCACAGAGTTACATCTGTATTTCGTGGATCTCTTTGCTAGCCTTATTTCTGTGTAATCTCAGAACAGATATTTCGGATCCCTTTGAAGACTATAGGGCCAAAGGAAATATCCTCCGATAACAAAGAGAAAGAAGCTTTCTGAGAAACTTCTTTGTGTTCTGTGAAATCATCTCACAGAGTTACAGCTTTCCCCTCAAGAAGCCTTTCGCTAAGACAGTTCTTGTGGAATTTTGAAAGTGATATTTGGAAGCCCATAGAGGGCTATGTCGAAAAAGGAAATATCCTCAGATGAAATTTGGAAAGAAGCTTTATGAAAAACTGCTTAGTGTTCTGTTAATTCATCTCACAGAGTTACAGCTGTACTTCGTGGATCTCTTTGCCAGCCTTATTTCTGGGGAATCTGAGAACAGATATTTCGGATCCCTTTGAAGACTATAGGGCCAAAGGAAATATCCTCCGATAACAAAGAGAAAGAAGCTTTCTGAGAAACTTCTTTGCGTTCTGTGAAATCATCTCACAGAATTACAGCTTTCCCCTCAAGAAGCGTTTCGCTAAGACAGTTCTTGTGGAATTGGCAAAGTGATATTTGGAAGCCCATAGAGGGCTATGGAGAAAAAGGAAATATCCTCAGATGAAATCTGGAAAGAAGCTTTCTGAGAAACTGCTCTCTGATGTGTGACTTCCACTCATAGAGTTACATCTGTATTTCGTGGATCTCTTTGCTAGCCTTATTTCTGTGGAATCTGAGAACAGCTATTTCGGATCCCTTTGAAGACTATAGGGCCAAAGGAAATATCCTCCGATAACAAAGAGAAAGAAGCTTTCTTAGAAACTTCTTTGTGTTCTATGAAATCATCTCACAGAATTACAGCTTTCCCCGCAAGAAGCCTTTCGCTAAGACAGTTCTTGTGGAATTGGCAAATTGATATTTGGAAGCCCATAGAGGGCTATGGAGAAAAAGGAAATATCCTCAGATGAAATCTGGAAAGAAGCTTTCTGAGAAACTGCTCTGTGATGTGTGACTTCCACTCACAGAGTTACATCTGTATATCGTGGATCTCTTTGCTAGCCTTAATTCTGTGGAATCTGAGAACAGCTATTTCGGATCCCTTTGAAGACTATAGGGCCAAAGGAAATATCCTCCGATAACAAAGAGAAAGAAGCTTTCTGAGAAACTTCTTTGTGTTCTGTGAAATCATCTCACAGAGTTACAGCTTTCCCCTCAAGAAGCCTTTCGCTAAGACAGTTCTTGTGGAATTGGCAAAGTGATATTTGGAAGCCCATAGAGGGCTATGGTGAAAAAGAAAATATCCTCAGATGAAATCTGGAAAGAAGCTTTCTGAGAAACTGCTTAGTGTTCTGTTAATTCATCTCACAGAGTTACATCTGTATTTCGTGGATCTCTTTGCTAGCCTTATTTCTGTGCAATCTGAGAACAGATATTTCGGATCCCTTTGAAGACTATAGGACCAAAGGTAATATCCTCCGATAACAAAGAGAAAGAAGCTTTCTGAGAAACTTCTTTGTGTTCTGTGAAATCATCTCACAGAGTTACACCTTTCCCCTCAAGAAGCCTTTCGCTAAGACAGTTCTTGTGGAATTGGCAAAGGATATTTGGAAGCCCATAGAGCCCTACGGTGAAAAAGGAAATATCCTCAGATGAAATCTGGAAAGAAGCTTTCTGAGAAACTGCTTAGTGTTCTGTTAATTCATCTCACAGAGTTACATCTGTATTTCGTGGATCTCTTTGCTAGCCTTATTTCTGTGGAATCTGAGAACAGATATTTCGGATCCCTTTGAAGACTATAGGGCCAAAGGAAATATCCTCCGATAACAAAGAGAAAGAAGCTTTCGGAGAAACTTCTTTGTGTTCTGTGAAATCATCTCACAGAATTACAGCTTTCCCCTCAAGAAGCCTTTCGCTAAGACAGTTCTTGTGGAATTGGCAAAGTGATATTTGGAAGCCCATAGAGGGCTATGGAGAAAAAGGAAATATCCTCAGATGAAATCTGGAAAGAAGCTTTCTGAGAAACTGCTCTCTGATGTGTGACTTCCACTCACAGAGTTAC
The DNA here is from genome assembly GCF_049350105.2 of Macaca mulatta. Classification (NCBI taxonomy): domain Eukaryota; kingdom Metazoa; phylum Chordata; class Mammalia; order Primates; family Cercopithecidae; genus Macaca; species Macaca mulatta. The sequence continues at coordinate 48,562,419 of NC_133422.1, read as the reverse complement.
ATCTGTATTTCGTTGATCTCTTTGCTAGCCTTAATTCTGTGGAATCTGAGAACAGATATTTCGGATCCCTTTGAAGACTATAGGGCCAAAGGAAATATCCTCCGATAACAAAGAGAAAGAAGCTTTCTGAGAAACTTCTTTGTGTTCTGTGAAATCATCTCACAGAGTTACAGCTTTCCCCTCAGGAAGCCTTTCGTTAAGACAGTTCTTGTGGAATTGGCAAAGTGATATTTGGAATCCCCTAGAGGGCTATGGTGAAAAAGGAAATATCCTCAGATGAAATCTGGAAAGAAGCTTTCTGAAAAACTGCTCTGTGATGTGTGACTTCCACGCACAGAGTTACATCGCTATATCGTGGATCTCTTTGCTAGCCTTATTTCTGTGGAATCTGAGAATAGATATTTCGGATCCCTTTGAAGACTATAGGGCCAAAGGAAATATCCTCCGATAACAAAGAGAAAGAAGCTTTCTGAGAAACTTCTTTGTGTTCTGTGAAATCCTCTCACAGATTTACAGCTTTCCCCTCAAGAAGCCTTTCGCTAAGACAGTTCTTGTGGAATTGGCAAAGTGATATTTTGAAGCCCATAGAGGGCTATGGTGAAAAAGGAAATATCCTCAGATGAAATCTGGAAAGAAGCTTTCTGAGAAACTGGTCTGTTATGTGTGACTTCCACTCAGAGAGTTACATCTGTATTTCGTGGATCTCTTTGCTAGCCTTATTTCTGTGGAATCTGAGAACAGATATTTCGGATCCCTTTGAAGACTATAGGGCCAAAGGAAATATCCTCCGATAACAAAGAGAAAGAAGCTTTCTGAGAAACTTTTTTGTGTTCTGTGAAATCCTCTCACAGAGTTACAGCTTTCCCATCAAGAAGCCTTTCGCTAAGACAGTTCTTGTGGAATTGGCAAAGTGATATTTGGAAGCCCATAGAGGCCTATGGTGAAAAAGGAAATATCCTCAGATGAAATCTGGAAAGAAGCTTTCTGAGAAACTGCTTAGTGTTCTGTTAATTCACCTCCCAGAGTTACATCTGTATTTCGTGGATCTCTTTGCTAGCCTTATTTCTGTGGAATCTGAGAACAGATATTTCGGATCCCTTTGAAGATTATAGAGCCAAAGGAAATATCCTCCAATAACAAAGAGATAGAAACTTTCTGAGAAACTTCTTTGTGTTCTGTGAAATCATCTCACAGAGTTACACCTTTCCCCTCCAGAAGCCTTTCGCTAACACAGTTCTTGTGGAATTGGCAAAGGGATATTTGGAAGCCCATAGAGGGCTATGGTGAAAAAGGAAATATCCTCAGATGAAATCTGGAAAGAAGCTTTCTGAGAAACTGCTCTGTGATGTGTGACTTCCACTCACAGAGTTACATCTGTATTTCGTGGATCTCTTTGCTAGCCTTATTTCTGTGGAATCTGAGAACAGATATTTCGGATCCCTTTGAAGACTATAGGGCCAAAGGAAATATCCTCCGATAACAAAGAGAAAGAAGCTTTCTGAGAAACTTCTTTGTGTTCTGTGAAATCATCTCAGAGAGTTACAGCTTTCCCCTCAAGAAGCCTTTCGCTAAGACAGTTCTTGTGGAATTGGCAAAGGGATATTTGGAAGACCATAGAGGGCTATGGTGAAAAAGGAAATATCCTCAAATGAAATCTGGAAAGAAGCTTTCTGAGAAACTGCTCTGTGATGTGTGACTTCCACTCACAGAGTTACATCTGTATTTCGTGGATCTCTTTGCTAGCCTTATTTCTGTGGAATCTGGGAACAGATATTTCGGATCCCTTTGAAGAGTATAGGGCCAAAGGAAATATCCTCCGATAACAAAGAGAAAGAAGTTTTCTGAGAAACTTCTTTGTGTTCTGTGAAATCATCTCACAGAGTTACAGCTTTCCCCTCAAGAAGCCTTTCGCTAAGACAGTTGTTGTGGAATTGGCAAAGGGATATTTGGCAGCCCATGGAGGCCTATGGTCAAAAAGGAAATATCCTCAGATGAAATCTGGAAAGAAGCTTTCTGAGAAACTGCTTAGTGTTCTGTTAATTCATCTCACAGAGTTACATCTGTATTTTGTAGATCTCTTTGCTAGCCTTATTTCTGTGGAATTTGAGAACAGATATTTCGGATCCCTTTGAAGACTATAGGGCCAAAGGTAATGTCCTCTGATAACAAAGAGAAAGAAGCTTTCTGAGAAACTTCTTTGTGTTCTGTGAAATCATCTCACAGAGTTACAGCTTTCCCCACAAGAAGCCTTTCGCTAAGACAGTTCTTGTGGAATTGGCTAAGTGATATTTGGAAGCCCTTAGAGGGCTATGGTGAAAAAGGAAATATCCTCAGATGAAATCTGGAAAGAAGCTTTCTGAGAAACTGGTTAGTGTTCTGTTAATTCATCTCACAGAGTTACATTTGTATTTCGTGGATCTCTTTGCTAGCCTTATTTCTGTGGAATCTGAGAACAGATATTTCGGATCCCTTTGAAGACTATAGGGCCAAAGGAAATATCCTCCGATAACAAAGAGAAAGAAACTTTCTGAGAAACTTCTTTGTGTTCTGTGAAATCATCTCACAGAGTTACAGCTTTCCCCTCAAGAAGCCTTTCGCTAAGACAGTTCTTGTGGAATTGGCAAAGTGATATTTGGAAGGCCATAGAGGGCTATGGTGAAAAAGGATATATCCTCAGATGAAATCTGGAAAGAAGCTTTCTGAGAAACTGCTTAGTGTTCTGTTAATTCATCTCACAGAGTTACATCTGTATTTCGTGGATCTCTTTGCTAGCCTTATTTCTGTGGAATCTGAGAACAGATATTTCGGATCACTTTGAAGACTATGGGGCCAAAGGAAATATCCTCCGATAACAAAGAGAAAGAAGCTTTCTGAGAAACTTCTTTGTGTTCTGTGAAATCATCTCACAGAGTTACAGCTCTCACCTCAAGAAGCCTTACGCTAAGACAGTTCTTGTGGAATTGGCAAAGTGATATATGGAAGCCCATAGAGGGCTATGGTGAAAAAGGAAATATCCTCAGATGAAATCCGGAAAGAAGCTTTCTGAGAAACTGGTTAGTGTTCTGTTAATTCATCTCACAGAGTTACATCTGTATTTCTTGGATCTCTTTGCTAGCCTTATTTCTGTGGAATCTGAGAACAGATATTTCGGATCCCTTTGAGGACTATAGGGCCAAAGGAAATATCCTCCGATAACAAAGAGAAAGAAGCTTTCTGACAAACTTCTTTGTGTTCTGTGAAATCATCTCACAGAGTTACAGCTTTCCCCTCAAGAAGCCTTTCGCTAAGACAGTTCTTGTGGAATTGGCAAAGGGATATTTGGCAGCCCTTGGAAGCCTATGGTGAAAAAGGAAATATCCTCAGATGAAATCTGGAGAGAAGCTTTCTGAGAAACTGCTTAGTGTTCTGTTAATTCATCTCAGAGTTACATCTGTATTTCGTGGATCTCTTTGCTAGCCTTATTTCTGTGGAATCTGAGAACAGATATTTCGGATCCCTTTGAAGACTATAGGTCCAAAGGAAATATCCTCCGATAACAAAGAGAAAGAAGCTTTCTGAGAAACTTCTTTGTTTTCTGTGAAATCATCTCACCGAGTTACAGCTTTCCCCTCAAGAAGCCTTTCGCTAAGACAGTTCTTGTGGAATTGGCAAAGTGATATTTGGAAGCCCATAGTGGGCTACGGTGAAAAAGGAAACATCCTCAGATGAAATCTGGAAAGAAGGTTTCTGAGAAACTGCTCTGTGATGTGTGACTTCCACTCAGAGAGTTACATCTGTATTTCGGGATGTCTTTGCTAGCCTTATTTCTGTGGAATCTGAGAACAGATATTTCGGATCCCTTTGAAGACTATAGGGCCAAAGGAAATATCCTTTGATAACAAAGAGAAAGAAACTTTCTGAGAAACTTCTTTGTGTTCTGTGAAATCATCTCACAGAGTTACAGCTTTCCCCTCAAGAAGCCTTTCGCTAAGACAGTTCTTGTGGAATTGGCAAAGCGATATTTGGAAGCCCATAGAGGGCTATGGTGAAAAAGGAAATATCCTCAGATGAAATCTGGAAAGAAGCTTTCTGAGAAACTGGTTAGTGTTCTGTTAATTCATCTCACAGGGTTTCATCTGTATTTCGTGGATCTCTTTGCTAGCCTTATTTCTGTGCAATCTGAGAACAGATATTTCGGATCCCTTTGAAGACGATAGGACCAAAGGGAATATCTCCGATAACAAAGAGAAAGAATGTTTCTGAGAAACTTCTTTGTGTTCTGTGAAATCATCTCACAGAGTTACAGCTTTCCCATCAAGAAGCCTTTCCCTAAGACAGTTCTTGTGGAATTGGCAAAGGGATATTTGGAAGCCCATTGGGCCCATGGTGAAAAAGGAAATATCGTTAGATGAAATCTGGAAAGAAGCTTTCTGAGAAACTCCTTAGTGTTCTGTTAATTCATCTCACAGAGTTACATCTGTATTTCGTGGATCTCTTTGCTAGCCTTATTTCTCTGGAATCTGAGAACAGATATTTCGGATCCCTTTGAAGACTACAGGGCCAAAGGAAATATCCTCTGATAACAAAGAGAAAGAAGCTTTCTGAGAAACTTCTTTGTGTTCTGTGAAATCATCTCACAGAGTTACCGCTTTCCCCTCAAGAAGCCTTTCGCTAAGACAGTTCTTGTGGAATTGGCAAAGTGATATTTGGAAGCCCATAGAGGGCTATGGTGAAAAAGGAAATATCCTCAGATGAAATCTGGAAAGAAGCTTTCTGAGAAACTAGTCAGTGACGTGTGACTTCCACTCACAGAGTTACATCTGTATGTCGTGGATCTCATTGCTAGCCTTATTTCTGTGGAATCTGAGAACAGATATTTCGGATCCCTTTGAAGAGTATAGGGCAAAAGGAAACATCCTCCGATAACAAAGAGAAAGAAGCTTTCTGAGAAACTTCTTTGTGTTCTGTGAAATCATCTCACAGAGTTACAGCTTTCCCCTCAAGAAGCCTTTCGCTAAGCCAGTCCTTGTGGAATTGGCAAAGGGATATTTGGCATCCCATGGAGGCCTATGGTCAAAAAGGAAATACCCTCAGATGAAATCTGGAAAGAAGCTTTCTGAGAAAGTGCTTAGAGTTCTGTAAATTCATCTCACAGAGTTACATCTGTATTTCGTGGATCTCTTTGCTAGCCTTATTTCTGTGGAATCTGAGAACAGATATTTCGGATACCTTTGAAGACTATAGGGCCAAAGGAAATATCCTCCGATAACAAAGAGAAAGAAGCTTTCTGAGAAACTTCTTTGTGTTCTGTGAGATCATCTCACTTCCCCTCAAGAAGCCTTTCGCTATGACAGTTCTTGTGGAATTGGCAAAGTGATATTTGCAAGCTCATAGAGGGCTATGCTAAAAAAGGAAATATCCTCAGATGAAATCTGGAAAGAAGCTTTCTGAGAAACTGCTTAGTGTTCTGTTAATTCATCTCACAGAGTTACATCTGTATTTCGTGGATCTCTTTGCTAGCCTTATTTCTGTGGAATCTGAGAACAGATATTTCGGATCCCTTTGAAGACTATAGGGCCAAAGGAAATATCCTCTGATCACAAAGAGAAAGAAGCTTTCTGAGAAACTTCTTTGTGTTCTGTGAAATCATCTCACAGAGTTACAGCTTTACCCTCAAGAAGCCTTTCGCTAAGACAGTTCTTGTGGAATTTGCAAAGTGATATTTGGAAGCCCATAGTGGGCTATGGTGAAAAAGGAAATATCCTCAGATGAAATCTGGAAAGAAGCTTTCGGAGAAACTGCTCTGTGATGTGTGACTTCCAATCAGAGAGTTACATGTGTATTTCGTCGATCTCTTTGCTAGCCTTATTTCTGTGGAATCTGAGAACAGTTATTTCGGATCCCTTTGAAGACTATAGGGCCAAAGGAAATATCCTCTGATCACAAAGAGAAAGAAGCTTTCTGAGAAACTTCTTTGTGTTCTGTGAAATCATCTCACAGAGTTACAGCTTTCCCCTCAAGAAGCCTTTCGCTAAGACAGTTCTTGTGGAATTGGCAAAGGGATATTTGGAAGCCCATTGGGCCTATGGTGAAAAAGGAAATATCGTGAGGTGAAATCTGGAAAGAAGCTTTCTGAGAAAATGCTTAGTGTTCTGTTAATTCATCTCACAGAGTTACATCTGTATTTCGTGGATCTCTTTGCTAGCCTTATATCTGTGGAATCTGAGAACAGATATTTCAGATCCCTTTGAAGACTATAGGGCCAAAGGAAATATCCTCTGATAACAAAGAGAAAGAAGCTTTCTGAGAAACTTCTTTGTGTTCTGTGAAATCATCTCACAGAGTTACAGCTTTCTCCTCAAGAAGCCTTTCGCTAAGACAGTTCTTGTGGAATTGGCAAAGCGATATTTGGAAGCCCATAGAGGGCTATGGTGAAAAAGGAAATATCCTCAGATGAAATCTGGAAAGAAGCTTTCTGAGAAACTGGTTAGTGTTCTGTTAATTCATCTCACAGAGTTACATCTGTATTTCGTGGTTCTCCTTGCCAGCCTTATTTCTGTGGAATCTGAGAACAGATATTTCGGATCCCTTTGAAGACTATAGGGCCAAAGGAAATATCCTCCGATAACAAAGAGAAAGAAGCTTTCTGAGAAACTTCTTTGTGTTCTGTGAAATCATCTCACAGAGTTACAGCTTTCCCCTCAAGAAGCCTTTCGCTAAGACAGTTCTTGTGGAATTGGCAAAGTGATATTTGGAAGCCCATAGAGGGCTCTGGTGAAAAAGGAAATATCCTCAGATGAAATCTGGAAAGAAGCTTTCTGAGAAACTGCTCTGTGATGTGTGATATCTACTCACAGAGTTACATCTGTATTTCGCGGATCGCTTTGCTAGCCTTATTTCTGTGGAATCTGAGAACAGATATTTCGGATCACTTTGAAGAATATGGGGCCAAAGGAAATATCCTCAGATAACAAAGAGAAAGAAGCTTTCTGAGAAAGTTCTTTGTGTTCTGTGAAATCATCTCACAGAGTTACAACTTTCCCTTCAAGAAGCCTTTCGGTAAGACAGTTCTTGCGGAATTGGCAAAGGGATATTTGGAAGCCCATAGAGCCCTACGGTGAAAAAGGAAATATCCTCAGATGAAATCTGGAAAGAAGCTTTCTGAGAAACTGTTTAGTGTTCTGTTAATTCATCTCACAGAGTTACATCTGTATTTCGAGGATCTCTTTGCTAGCCTTAATTCTGTGGAATCCGAGAACACATATTTCGGATCCCTTTGAAGACTATAGGGCCAAAGGAAATATCCTCCGATAACAAAGAGAAAGAAGCTTTCTGAGAAACTTCTTTGTGTTCAGTGAGATCATCTCACTTCCCCTCAAGAAGCCTTTCGCTAAGACAGTTCTTGTTTAATTGGCAAAGTGATATTTGCAAGCTCATAGAGGGCTATGCTAAAAATGGAAATATCCTCAGATGAAACCTGGAAAGAAGCTTTCTGAGAAACTGCTTAGTGTTCTGTTAATTCATCCCACAGAGTTACATCTTTATTTCGTGGATCACTTTGCTAGCGTTATTTCTGTGGAATCTGAGAACAGATATTTCAGATCCCTTTGAAGACTATAGGGCCAAAGGAAATATTCTCCGATAACAAAGAGAAAGAAGCTTTCTGAGAAACTTCTTTGTGTTCTGTGAAATCATCTCACAGAGTTACAGCTTTCCCCTCAAGAAGCCTTTCGCTAAGACAGTTCTTGTGGAATTGGCAAAGTGATATTTGGAAGCCCTTAGTGGGCTATGGTGAAAAAGGAAATATCCTCAGATGAAATCTGGAAAGAAGCTTTCGGAGAAACTGCTCTGTGATGGGTGACTTCCACTCAGAGAGTTACATCTGTATTTCGTGGATCTCTTTGCTAGCCTTATTTCTGTGGAATCTGAGAACAGATATTACGGATCCCTTTGAAGACTATAGGGCCAAAGGAAATATCCTCTGATCACAAAGAGAAAGAAGATTTCTGAGAAACTTCTTTGTGTTCTGTGAAATCATCTCACAGAGTTACAGCTTTACCCTCAAGAAGCCTTTCGCTAAGACACTTCTTGTGGAATTGGGATAGGGATATTTGGAAGCCCATTGGGCCTATGGTGAAAAAGGAAATATCGTCAGGTGAAATCTGGAAAGAAGCTTTCTGAGAAACTGCTTAGTGTCTTGTTAATTCATCTGACAGAGTTACATCTGTATTTCGTGGATCTCTTTGCTAGCCTTATATCTGTAGAATCTGAGAACAGATATTTCGGATCCCTTTGAAGACTATAGGGCCAAAAGAAATATCCTCTGATAACAAAGAGAAAGAATCTTTCTGAGAAACTTCTTTGTGTTCTGTGAAATCATCTCACAGAGTTACAGCTTTCCCTTCAAGAAGCCTTTCGCTAAGACAGTTCTAGTGGAATTGGCAAAGTGATATTTGGAAGCCCATAGAGGGCTATGGTGAAAAAGGAAATATCCTCAGATGAAATCTGGAAAGAAGCTTTCTGAGAAACAGCTCTGTGATGTGTGACTTCCACTCACAGAATTACATCTGTATTTCGTGGATCTCTTTGCTAGCCTTATATCTGTGGAATCTGAGAACAGATATTTCGGATCACTTTGAAGACTATGGGGCCAAAGGAAATATCCTCCGATAACAAAGAGAAAGAAGCTTTCTGAGAAACTTCTTTGTGTTCTGTGAACTCATCTCACAGAGTTACAGCTTTCCCCTCAAGAAGCCTTTCGCTAAGACAGTTCTTGTGGAATTGGCAAAGTGATATTTGGAAGGCCATAGAGGTCAATGGTGAAAAAGGAAATATCCTCAGATGAAATCTGGAACGAAGCTTTCTGAGAAACTGCTCTGTGATGTGTGACTTCCACTCACAGAGTTACATCTGTATTTCGTGGATCTCTTTGCTAGCCTTATTTCTGTGGAATCTGAGAACAGATATTTCGGATCCCTTTGAAGACTATAGGGCCAAAGGAAATATCCTCCGATAACAAAGAGAAAGAAGCTTTCTGAGAAACTTCTTTGTGTTTTGTGAAATCATCTCACAGAGTTACAGCTTTCCCCTCAAGAAGCCTTTACTCAGACAGTTCTTGTGGAATTGGCAAAGGGATATTTGGGAGCCCAAGGAGGCCTATGGTGAAAAAGGAAATATCCTCAGATGAAATCTGGAAAGAAGCTTTCTGAGAAACTGCTTAGTGTTCTGTTAATTCATCTCACAGAGTTACATCTGTATTTCGTGGATCTCTTTGCTAGCCTTATTTCTGTGGAATCCGAGAACAGATATTTCGGATCCCTTTGAAGACTATAGGGCCAAAGGAAATATCCTCCGATAACAAAGAGAAAGAAGCTTTCTGAGAAACTTCTTTGTGTTCTGTGAAATCATCTCACAGAGTTACAGCTTTTCCCAAAGAAGCCTTTCGCAAAGACAGTTCTTGTGGAATTGGCAAAGTGATATTTGGAAGTCCATAGAGGGCTATGGTGAAAAAGGAAATATCCTCAGATGAAATCTGGAAAGAAGCTTTCTGAGTAACTGGTTAGTCTTCTGTTAATTCATCTCACAGAGTTACATCTGTATTTCGTGGATCTCTTCGCTAGCCTTATTTCTGTGCAATCTGAGAACAGATATTTCGGATCCCTTTGAAGACTATAGGGCCAAAGGAAATATCCTCCGATAACAAAGAGAAAGAAGCTTTCTGAGAAACTTCTTTGTGTTCTGTGAAATCATCTCACAGAGTAACAGCTTTCCCCTCAAGAAGCCTTTCGCTAAGACAGTTCTTGTGGAATTGGCAAAGTGATATTTGGAAGCCCATAGAGGGCTCTGGTGAAAAAGGAAATATCCTCAGATGAAATCTGGAAAGAAGCTTTTTGAGAAACTGCTCTGTGATGTGTGATTTCTACTCACAGAGTTACATCTGTATTTCGCGGATCTCTTTGCTAGCCTTATTTCTGTGGAATCTGAGAACAGATATTTCGGATCACTTTGAAGACTATGGGGCCAAAGGAAATATCCTCAGATAACAAAGAGAAAGAAGATTTCTGAGAAAGTTCTTTGTGTTCTGTGAAATCATTTCACAGAGTTACAACTTTCCCTTCAAGAAGCCTTTCGGTAAGACAGTTCTTGTGGAATTGGCAAAGGGATATTTGGAAGCCCATAGAGCCCTACGGTGAAAAAGGAAATATCCTCAGATGAAATCTGGAAAGAAGCTTTCTGAGAAACTGGTTAGTGTTCTGTTAATTCATCTCACAGAGTTACATCTGTATTTCGTGGATCTCTTTGCTAGACTTATTTCTGTGGAATCCGAGAACAGATATTTCGGATCCCTTTGAAGACTATAGGGCCAAAGGAAATATCCTCCGATAACAAAGAGAAAGAAGCTTTCTGAGAAACTTCTTTGTGTTCAGTGAGATCATCTCACTTCCCCTCAAGAAGCCTTTCGCTAAGACAGTTCTTGTTTAATTGGCAAAGTGATATTTGCAAGCTCATAGAGGGCTATGCTAAAAATGGAAATATCCTCAGATGAAATCTGGAAAGAAGCTTTCTGAGAAACTGCTTAGTGTTCTGTTAATTCATCCCACAGAGTTACATCTTTATTTCGTGGATCACTTTGCTAGTGTTATTTCTGTGGAATCTGAGAACAGATATTTCGGATCCCTTTGAAGACTATAGGGCCAAAGGAAATATCCTCCGATAACAAAGAGAAAGAAGCTTTCTGAGAAACTTCTTTGTGTTCTGTGAAATCATCTCACAGAGTTACAGCTTTCCCCTCAAGAAGCCTTTCGCTAAGACTGTTCTTGTGGAATTGGCAAAGTGATATTTGGAAGCCCTTAGTGGGCTATGGTGAAAAAGGAAATATCCTCAGATGAAATCTGGAAAGAAGCTTTCGGAGAAACTGCTCTGTGATGTGTGACTTCCACTCAGAGAGTTACATCTGTATTTCGTGGATCTCTTTGCTAGCCTTATTTCTGTGGAATCTGAGAACAGATATTTCGGATCCCTTTGAAGACTATAGGGCCAAAGGAAATATCCTCTGATCACAAAGAGAAAGAAGATTTCTGAGAAACTTCTTTGTGTTCTGTGAAATCATCTCACAGAGTTACAGCTTTACCCTCAAGAAGCCTTTCGCTGAGACACTTCTTGTGTAATTGGGATAGGGATATTTGGAAGCCCATAAAGGGCTATGCTGAAAAAGGAAATATCCTCAGATGAAATCTGGAAAGAAGCTTTCTGAGAAACTGGTTAGTGTTCTGTTAATTCATCTCACAGAGTTACATCTGTATTTCGTGGATCTCTTTGCTAGCCTTATTTCTGTGGAATCCGAGAACAGATATTTCGGATCCCTTTGAAGACTATAGGGCCAAAGGAAATATCCTCCGATAACAAAGAGAAAGAAGCTTTCTGAGAAACTTCTTTGTGTTCTGTGAAATCATCTCACAGAGTTACAGCTTTTCCCAAAGAAGCCTTTCGCTAAGACAATTCTTGTGGAATTGGCAAAGGGATATTTGGAAGCCCATAGTGGGCTACGGTGAAAAAGGAAATATCCTCAAATGAAATCTGGAAGGAAGCTTTCTGAGAAACTGGTCTGTGATGTGTGACTTCCATTCACAGAGTTAGTTCTGTATTTCGTGGATCTCTTTGCTAGCCTTATTTCTGTGGAATCTGAGAATAGATATTTCGGATCCCTTTGAAGGCTATAGGGCCAAAGGAAATATCCTCCGATAACAAAGAGAAAGAAGCTTTCGGAGAAACTTCTTAGTGTTCTGTGAAATCATCTCACAGAGTTACAGCTTTCCCCTCAAGAAGCCTTTCGCTAAGACAGTTCTAGTGGAATTGGCAAAGTGATATTTGGAAGCCCATAGAGGGCTATGGAGAAAAAGGAAATATCCTCAGATGAAATCTGGAAAGAAGCTTTCTGAGAAACTGCTTAGTGTTCTGTTAATTCATCTCACAGAGTTACATCTGTATTTCCTGGATCTCTTTGCTAGCCCTATTTCTGTGGAATCTGAGAACAGATATTTCGGATCCCTTTGAAGACTATAGGGCCAAAGGAAATATCCTCCGATAACAAAGAGAAAGAAGCTTTCTGAGAAACTTCTTTGTGTTCTGTGAAATCATCTCAAAGAGTTACAGCTTTCCCCTCAAGAAGCCTTTCGCTAAGACAGTTCTTGTGGAATTGGCAAAGGGATATTTGGGAGCCCTTAGAGGCCTAAGGTGAAAAAGGAAATATCCTCAGATGAAATCTGGAAAGAAGCTTTCTGAGAAACTGCTTAGTGTTCTGTTAATTCATCTGACAGAGTTACATCTGTATTTCTTGGATCTCCTTGCTAGCCTTATTTCTGTGGAATCTGAGAACAGATATTTCGGATCCCTTTGAAGACTATAGGGCCAAAGATAATATCCTCCGATAACAAAGAGAAAGAAGCTTACTGAGAAACTTCTTTGTGTTCTGTGAAATCATCTCACAGAGTTACAGCTTTCCCCTCAAGAAGCCTTTCGCTAAGACAGTTCTTGTGGAATTGGCAAAGGGATATTTGGAAGCCCAAAGAGGGCTATGGGGAAAAGGAAATATCCTCAGATGAAATCTGGAAAGAAGCCTTCTGAGAAACTGCTTAGTGTTCTGTTAATTCATCTCAGAGAGTTACATCTGTATTTCGTGGATCTCTTTGCTAGCCTTATTTCTGTGGAATCTGAGAACAGATATTTCGGATCCCTTTGAAGACTATAGGGCCAAAGGAAATATCCTCCGATAACAAAGAGAAAGAAGCTTTCTGAGAAACTCCTTTGTGTTCTGTGAAATCATCTCACAGAGTTACACCTTTCCCCTCAAGAAGCCTTTCGCTAAGACAGTTCTTGTGGAATTGGCAAAGTGATATTTGGAAGCCCATAGAGGGCTATGGTGAAAAAGGAAATATCCTCAGATAAAATCTGGAAAGAAGCTTTCTGAGAAACTGCTCTGTGATGTGTGACTTCCACTCACAGAGTTACATCTGTATTTCGTGGATCTCTTTGCTAGCCTTATTTCTGTGGAATCTGAGAACAGATATTTCGGATCCCTTTGAAGACTATAGGGCCAAAGGAAATATCCTCCGATAACAAAGAGAAAGAAGCTTTCTGAGAAACTTCTTTGTGTTCTGTGAAATCATCTCACGGAGTTACAGCTTTCCCCTCAAGAAGCCTTTCGCTAAGACAGTTCTTGTGGAATTGGCAAAGGGATATTTGGAAGCCCATAGAGGGCTATGGTGAAAAAGGAAATATCCTCAGATGAAATCTGGAAAGAAGCTTTCTGAGAAACTGATCTGTGATGTGTGACTTCCACCCACAGAGTTATATCTGTATTTCGTGGATCTCTTTGCTAGCCTTATTTCTGTGGAATCTGAGAACAGATATTTCGGATCCCTTTGAAGACTATAGGGCCAAAGGAAATATCCTCCGATAACAAAGAGAAAGAAGCTTTCTGAGAAACTTCTTTGTGTTCTGTGAAATCATCTCACAGAGTTACAGCTTTCCCCTCAAGAAGCCTATCGCTAAGACAGTTCTTGTGGAATTGGCAAAGGGATACTTGGAAGCCCATAGAGCCCTATGGTGAAAAAGGAAATATCCTCAGATGATCTGGAAAGAAGCTTTCTGAGACACTGATTAGTGTTCTGTTAATTCATCTCACAAGGTTACATCTGTATTTCGTGGATCTCTTTGCTAGCCTTATTTCTGTGGAATCTGAGAACAGATATTTCGGATCCCTTTGAAGACTATAGGGCCAAAGGTAATATCCTCCGATAACAAAGAGAAAGAAGCTTTCTGAGAAACTTCTTTGTGTTCTGTGAAATCATCTCACAGAGTTACAGCGTTCCCCTCAAGAAGCCTTTCGCTAAGACAGTTCTTGTGGATTTGGCAAAGTGATATTTGGAAGCCCATAGAGGGCTATGCTGAAAAAGGAAATATCCTCAGATGAAATCTGGAAAGAAGCTTTCTGAGAAACTGGTTAGTGTTCTGTTAATTCATCTCACAGAGTTACATCTGTATTTCGTGGATCTCTTTCCTAGCTTTATTTCTGTGGAATCCGAGAACAGATATTTCGGATCCCTTTGAAGACTATAGGGCCAAAGGAAATATCCTCCGATAACAAAGAGAAAGAAGCTTTCTGAGAAACTTCTTTGTGTTCTGTGAAATCATCTCACAGAGTTACAGCTTTTCCCAAAGAAGCCTTTCGCTAAGACAATTCTTGTGGAATTGGCAAAGGGATATTTGGAAGCCCATAGTGGGCTACGATGAAAAAGGAAATATCCTCAAATGAAATCTGGAAGGAAGCTTTCTGAGAAACTGGTCTGCGATGTGTGACTTCCATTCACAGAGTTACTTCTGTATTTCGTGGATCTCTTTGCTAGCCTTATTTCTGTGGAATCTGAGAATAGATATTTCGGATCCCTTTGAAGACTATAGGGCCAAAGGAAATATCCTCCGATAACAAAGAGAAAGAAGCTTTCGGAGAAACTTCTTAGTGTTCTGTGAAATCATCTCACAGAGTTACAACTTTCCCCTCAAGAAGCCTTTCGCTAAGACAGTTCTAGTGGAATTGGCAAAGTGATATTTGGAAGCCCATAGAGGGCTATGGAGAAAAAGGAAATATCCTCAGATGAAATCTGGAAAGAAGCTTTCTGAGAAACTGCTTAGTGTTCTGTTAATTCATTTCACAGAGTTACATCTGTATTTCCTGGATCTCTTTGCTAGCCCTATTTCTGTGGAATCTGAGAACAGATATTTCGGATCCCTTTGAAGACTATAGGGCCAAAGGAAATATCCTCCGATAACAAAGAGAAAGAAGCTTTCTGAGAAACTTCTTTGTGTTCTGTGAAATCATCTCAAAGAGTTACAACTTTCCCCTCAAGAAGCCTTTCGCTAAGACAGTTCTTGTGGAATTGGCAAAGGGATATTTGGGAGCCCTTAGAGGCCTAAGGTGAAAAAGGAAATATCCTCAGATGAAATCTGGAAAGAAGCTTTCTGAGAAACTGCTTAGTGTTCTGTTAATTCATTTCACAGAGTTACATCTGTATTTCTTGGATCTCCTTGCTAGCCTTATTTCTGTGGAATCTGAGAACAGATATTTCGGATCCCTTTGAAGATTATAGGGCCAAAGGAAATATCCTCCGATAACAAAGAGAAAGAAGCTTTCTGAGAAACTTCTTTGTGTTCTGTGAAATCATCTCACAGAGTTACAGCTTTCCCCTCAAGAAGCCTTTCGCTAAGACAGTTCTTGTGGAACTGGCAAAGTGATATTTGGAAGCCCATAGAGGGCTATGGTGAAAAAGGAAATATCCTCAGATGAAATCTGGAAAGAAGCTTTCTGAGAAACTGCTCTGTGGTGTGTGACTTCCACTTACAGAGTTACATCTGTATTTCGTGTATCTCTTTGCTAGCCTTATTTCTGTGGAATCTGAGAACAGATATTTCGGATCCCTTTGAAGACTATACGGCCAAAGGTAATATCCTCCGATAACAAAGAGAAAGAAGCTTTCTGAGAAACTTCTTTGTGTTCTGTGAAATCATCTCACAGAGTTACAGCTTTCCCCTCAAGAAGCCTTTCGCTAAGCCAGTTCTTGTGGAATTGGCAAAGTGATATTTGGAAGCCCATAGAGGGCTATGGTGAAAAAGGAAATATCCTCAGATGAAATCTGGAAAGAAGCTTTCTGAGAAACTGCTCTGTCATGTGTGACTTCCACTCACAGAGTTACATCTGTATTTCGTGGATCTCTTTGCTAGCCTTATTTCTGTGGAATCTGAGAACAGATATTTCGGATCCCTTTGAAGACTATAGGGCCAAAGATAATATCCTCCGATAACAAAGAGAAAGATGCTTACTGAGAAACTTCTTTGTGTTCTGTGAAATCATCTCACAGAGTTACAGCTTTCCCCTCAAGAAGCCTTTCGCTAAGACAGTTCTTGTGGAATTGGCAAAGTGATATTTGGAAGCCCAAAGAGGGCTATGGGGAAAAGGAAATATCCTCAGATGAAATCTGGAAAGAAGCCTTCTGAGAAACTGCTTAGTGTTCTGTTAATTCATCTCAGAGAGTTACATCTGTATTTCGTGGATCTCTTTGCTAGCCTTATTTCTGTGGAATCTGAGAACAGATATTTCGGATCCCTTTGAAGACTATAGGGCCAAAGGAAATATCCTCCGATAACAAAGAGAAAGAAGCTTTCTGAGAAACTCCTTTGTGTTCTGTGAAATCATCTCACAGAGTTACACCTTTCCCCTCAAGAAGCCTTTCGCTAAGACAGTTCTTGTGGAATTGGCAAAGTGATATTTGGAAGCCCATAGAGGGCTATGGTGAAAAAGGAAATATCCTCAGATAAAATCTGGAAAGAAGCTTTCTGAGAAACTGCTCTGTGATGTGTGACTTCCACTCACAGAGTTACATCTGTATTTCGTGGATCTCTTTGCTAGCCTTATTTCTGTGGAATCTGAGAACAGATATTTCGGATCCCTTTGAAGACTATAGGGCCAAAGGAAATATCCTCCGATAACAAAGAGAAAGAAGCTTTCTGAGAAACTTCTTTGTGTTCTGTGAAATCATCTCACAGAGTTACAGCTTTCCCCTCAAGAAGCCTTTCGCTAAGACAGTTCTTGTGGAATTGGCAAAGGGATATTTGGAAGCCCATAGAGGGCTATGGTGAAAAAGGAAATATCCTCAGATGAAATCTGGAAAGAAGCTTTCTGAGAAACTGCTTAGTGTTCTGTTAATTCATCTCACAGAGTTATATCTGTATTTCGTGGATCTGTTTGCTAGCCATATT
This sequence comes from Macaca mulatta, assembly GCF_049350105.2. NCBI lineage: Eukaryota > Metazoa > Chordata > Mammalia > Primates > Cercopithecidae > Macaca > Macaca mulatta. Next base: position 48,545,628 of record NC_133422.1, on the reverse strand, counting down.
TCTGTGGTATCTGAGAACAGATATTTCGGATCCCTTTGAAGACTATGGGGCCAAAGGAAATATCCTCCGATAACAAAGAGAAAGAAGCTTTCTGAGAAAGTTCTTTGTATTCTGTGAAATCATCTCACAGAGTTACAGCTTTACCCTCAAGAAGCCTTTCGCTAAGACAGTTCTTGTGGAATTGGCAAAGTGATATTTGGAAGCCCATAGAGGGCTATGGTGAAAAAGGAAATATCCTCAGATGAAATCTGGAAAGAAGCTTTCTGAGAAACTGCTCTGTCATGTGTGACTTCCACTCACAGAGTTACATCTGTATTTCGTGGATCTCTTTGCTAGCCTTATTTCTGTGGAATCTGAGAACAGATATTTCGGATCCCTTTGAAGACTATAGGGCCAAAGATAATATCCTCCGATAACAAAGAGAAAGAAGCTTACTGAGAAACTTCTTTGTGTTCTGTGAAATCATCTCACAGAGTTACAGCTTTCCCCTCAAGAAGCCTTTCGCTAAGACAGTTCTTGTGGAATTGGCAAAGGGATATTTGGAAGCCCAAAGAGGGCTATGGGGAAAAGGAAATATCCTCAGATGAAATCTGGAAAGAAGCCTTCTGAGAAACTGCTTAGTGTTCTGTTAATTCATCTCAGAGAGTTACATCTGTATTTCGTGGATCTCTTTGCTAGCCTTATTTCTGTGGAATCTGAGAACAGATATTTCGGATCCCTTTGAAGACTATAGGGCCAAAGGAAATATCCTCCGATAACAAAGAGAAAGAAGCTTTCTGAGAAACTCCTTTGTGTTCTGTGAAATCATCTCACAGAGTTACACCTTTCCCCTCAAGAAGCCTTTCGCTAAGACAGTTCTTGTGGAATTGGCAAAGTGATATTTGGAAGCCCATAGAGGGCTATGGTGAAAAAGGAAATATCCTCAGATAAAATCTGGAAAGAAGCTTTCTGAGAAACTGCTCTGTGATGTGTGACTTCCACTCACAGAGTTACATCTGTATTTCGTGGATCTCTTTGCTAGCCTTATTTCTGTGGAATCTGAGAACAGATATTTCGGATCCCTTTGAAGACTATAGGGCCAAAGGAAATATCCTCCGATAACAAAGAGAAAGAAGCTTTCTGAGAAACTTCTTTGTGTTCTGTGAAATCATCTCACGGAGTTACAGCTTTCCCCTCAAGAAGCCTTTCGCTAAGACAGTTCTTGTGGAATTGGCAAAGGGATATTTGGAAGCCCATAGAGGGCTATGGTGAAAAAGGAAATATCCTCAGATGAAATCTGGAAAGAAGCTTTCTGAGAAACTGATCTGTGATGTGTGACTTCCACCCACAGAGTTATATCTGTATTTCGTGGATCTCTTTGCTAGCCTTATTTCTGTGGAATCTGAGAACAGATATTTCGGATCCCTTTGAAGACTATAGGGCCAAAGGAAATATCCTCCGATAACAAAGAGAAAGAAGCTTTCTGAGAAACTTCTTTGTGTTCTGTGAAATCATCTCACAGAGTTACAGCTTTCCCCTCAAGAAGCCTATCGCTAAGACAGTTCTTGTGGAATTGGCAAAGGGATACTTGGAAGCCCATAGAGCCCTATGGTGAAAAAGGAAATATCCTCAGATGATCTGGAAAGAAGCTTTCTGAGACACTGATTAGTGTTCTGTTAATTCATCTCACAAGGTTACATCTGTATTTCGTGGATCTCTTTGCTAGCCTTATTTCTGTGGAATCTGAGAACAGATATTTCGGATCCCTTTGAAGACTATAGGGCCAAAGGTAATATCCTCCGATAACAAAGAGAAAGAAGCTTTCTGAGAAACTTCTTTGTGTTCTGTGAAATCATCTCACAGAGTTACAGCGTTCCCCTCAAGAAGCCTTTCGCTAAGACAGTTCTTGTGGATTTGGCAAAGTGATATTTGGAAGCCCATAGAGGGCTATGCTGAAAAAGGAAATATCCTCAGATGAAATCTGGAAAGAAGCTTTCTGAGAAACTGGTTAGTGTTCTGTTAATTCATCTCACAGAGTTACATCTGTATTTCGTGGATCTCTTTCCTAGCTTTATTTCTGTGGAATCCGAGAACAGATATTTCGGATCCCTTTGAAGACTATAGGGCCAAAGGAAATATCCTCCGATAACAAAGAGAAAGAAGCTTTCTGAGAAACTTCTTTGTGTTCTGTGAAATCATCTCACAGAGTTACAGCTTTTCCCAAAGAAGCCTTTCGCTAAGACAATTCTTGTGGAATTGGCAAAGGGATATTTGGAAGCCCATAGTGGGCTACGATGAAAAAGGAAATATCCTCAAATGAAATCTGGAAGGAAGCTTTCTGAGAAACTGGTCTGCGATGTGTGACTTCCATTCACAGAGTTACTTCTGTATTTCGTGGATCTCTTTGCTAGCCTTATTTCTGTGGAATCTGAGAATAGATATTTCGGATCCCTTTGAAGACTATAGGGCCAAAGGAAATATCCTCCGATAACAAAGAGAAAGAAGCTTTCGGAGAAACTTCTTAGTGTTCTGTGAAATCATCTCACAGAGTTACAACTTTCCCCTCAAGAAGCCTTTCGCTAAGACAGTTCTAGTGGAATTGGCAAAGTGATATTTGGAAGCCCATAGAGGGCTATGGAGAAAAAGGAAATATCCTCAGATGAAATCTGGAAAGAAGCTTTCTGAGAAACTGCTTAGTGTTCTGTTAATTCATTTCAGAGAGTTACATCTGTATTTCCTGGATCTCTTTGCTAGCCCTATTTCTGTGGAATCTGAGAACAGATATTTCGGATCCCTTTGAAGACTATAGGGCCAAAGGAAATATCCTCCGATAACAAAGAGAAAGAAGCTTTCTGAGAAACTTCTTTGTGTTCTGTGAAATCATCTCAAAGATTTACAGCTTTCCCCTCAAGAAGCCTTTCGCTAAGACAGTTCTTGTGGAATTGGCAAAGGGATATTTGGGAGCCCTTAGAGGCCTAAGGTGAAAAAGGAAATATCCTCAGATGAAATCTGGAAAGAAGCTTTCTGAGAAACTGCTTAGTGTTCTGTTAATTCATTTCACAGAGTTACATCTGTATTTCTTGGATCTCCTTGCTAGCCTTATTTCTGTGGAATCTGAGAACAGATATTTCGGATCCCTTTGAAGATTATAGGGCCAAAGGAAATATCCTCCGATAACAAAGAGAAAGAAGCTTTCTGAGAAACTTCTTTGTGTTCTGTGAAATCATCTCACAGAGTTACAGCTTTCCCCTCAAGAAGCCTTTCGCTAAGACAGTTCTTGTGGAACTGGCAAAGTGATATTTGGAAGCCCATAGAGGGCTATGGTGAAAAAGGAAATATCCTCAGATGAAATCTGGAAAGAAGCTTTCTGAGAAACTGCTCTGTGGTGTGTGACTTCCACTTACAGAGTTACATCTGTATTTCGTGTATCTCTTTGCTAGCCTTATTTCTGTGGAATCTGAGAACAGATATTTCGGATCCCTTTGAAGACTATAGGGCCAAAGGTAATATCCTCCGATAACAAAGAGAAAGAAGCTTTCTGAGAAACTTCTTTGTGTTCTGTGAAATCATCTCACAGAGTTACAGCTTTCCCCTCAAGAAGCCTTTCGCTAAGCCAGTTCTTGTGGAATTGGCAAAGTGATATTTGGAAGCCCATAGAGGGCTATGGTGAAAAAGGAAATATCCTCAGATGAAATCTGGAAAGAAGCTTTCTGAGAAACTGCTCTGTCATGTGTGACTTCCACTCACAGAGTTACATCTGTATTTCGTGGATCTCTTTGCTAGCCTTATTTCTGTGGAATCTGAGAACAGATATTTCGGATCCCTTTGAAGACTATAGGGCCAAAGATAATATCCTCCGATAACAAAGAGAAAGATGCTTACTGAGAAACTTCTTTGTGTTCTGTGAAATCATCTCACAGAGTTACAGCTTTCCCCTCAAGAAGCCTTTCGCTAAGACAGTTCTTGTGGAATTGGCAAAGTGATATTTGGAAGCCCAAAGAGGGCTATGGGGAAAAGGAAATATCCTCAGATGAAATCTGGAAAGAAGCCTTCTGAGAAACTGCTTAGTGTTCTGTTAATTCATCTCAGAGAGTTACATCTGTATTTCGTGGATCTCTTTGCTAGCCTTATTTCTGTGGAATCTGAGAACAGATATTTCGGATCCCTTTGAAGACTATAGGGCCAAAGGAAATATCCTCCGATAACAAAGAGAAAGAAGCTTTCTGAGAAACTCCTTTGTGTTCTGTGAAATCATCTCACAGAGTTACACCTTTCCCCTCAAGAAGCCTTTCGCTAAGACAGTTCTTGTGGAATTGGCAAAGTGATATTTGGAAGCCCATAGAGGGCTATGGTGAAAAAGGAAATATCCTCAGATAAAATCTGGAAAGAAGCTTTCTGAGAAACTGCTCTGTGATGTGTGACTTCCACTCACAGAGTTACATCTGTATTTCGTGGATCTCTTTGCTAGCCTTATTTCTGTGGAATCTGAGAACAGATATTTCGGATCCCTTTGAAGACTATAGGGCCAAAGGAAATATCCTCCGATAACAAAGAGAAAGAAGCTTTCTGAGAAACTTCTTTGTGTTCTGTGAAATCATCTCACAGAGTTACAGCTTTCCCCTCAAGAAGCCTTTCGCTAAGACAGTTCTTGTGGAATTGGCAAAGGGATATTTGGAAGCCCATAGAGGGCTATGGTGAAAAAGGAAATATCCTCAGATGAAATCTGGAAAGAAGCTTTCTGAGAAACTGCTTAGTGTTCTGTTAATTCATCTCACAGAGTTATATCTGTATTTCGTGGATCTGTTTGCTAGCCATATTTCTGTGGTATCTGAGAACAGATATTTCGGATCCCTTTGAAGACTATGGGGCCAAAGGAAATATCCTCCGATAACAAAGAGAAAGAAGCTTTCTGAGAAAGTTCTTTGTATTCTGTGAAATCATCTCACAGAGTTACAGCTTTACCCTCAAGAAGCCTTTCGCTAAGACAGTTCTTGTGGAATTGGCAAAGTGATATTTGGAAGCCCATAGAGGGCTATGGTGAAAAAGGAAATATCCTCAGATGAAATCTGGAAAGAAGCTTTCTGAGAAACTGCTTAGAGTTCTGTTAATTCATCTCACAGAGTTACATCTGTATTTCGTGGATCTCTTTGCTAGCCTTATTTCTGTGGAATCTGAGAACAGATATTTCGAATCCCTTTGAAGACTATAGGGCCAAAGGAAATATCCTCCGATAACAAAGAGAAAGAAGCTTTCTGAGACACTCCTTTGTGTTCTGTGAAATCATCTCACAGAGTTACACCTTTCCCCTCAAGAAGCCTTTCGCTAAGACAGTTCTTGTGGAATGGGCAAAGTGATATTTGGAAGCCCATAGAGGGCTATGGTGAAAAAGGAAATATCCTCAGATGAAATCTGGAAAGAAGCTTTCTGAGAAACTGCCCTGTGATGTGTGACTTCCACTCACAGAGTTACATCTGTATTTCGTGGATCTCTTTGCTAGCCTTATTTCTGTGGAATCTGAGAACAGATATTTCGGATCACTTTGAAGACTATGGGGCCAAAGGAAATATCCTCCGATAACAAAGAGAAAGAAGCTTTCTGAGAAACTTCTTTGTGTTCTGTGAAATCATCTCACAGAGTTACAGCTTTCCCCTCAAGAAGCCTTTCGCTAAGACAGTTCTTGTGGAATTGGCAAAGTGATATTTGGAAGCCCATAGAGGGCTATGCTGAAAAAGGAAATATCCTCAGATGAAATCTGGAAAGAAGCTTTCTGAGAAACTGCTTAGTGTTCTGTTAATTCATCTCACAGAGTTACATCTGTATTTCGTGGATCTCTTTGCTAGCCTTATTTCTGTGGAATCTGAGAACAGATATTTCGGATCCCTTTGAAGACTATAGGGCCAAAGGGAATATCCTCCGATAAAGAAGAGAAAGAAGCTTTCTGAGAAACTTCTTTGTGTTCTGTGAAATCATCTCACAGAGTTACAGCTTTCCCCTCAAGAAGCCTTTCGCTAAGACAGTTCTTGTGGAATTGGCAAAGGGATATTTGGAAGGCCATAGAGGACTATGGTGAAAAAGGAAATATCCTCAGATGAAATCTGGAAAGAAGCTTTCTGAGAAACTGCTCTGTGATGTGTGACTTCCACCCACTGAGTTATATCTGTATTTCGTGGATCTCTTTGCTAGCCTTATTTCTGTGGAATCTGAGAACAGATATTTCGGATCCCTTTGAAGACTACAGCGCCAAAGTAAATATCCTACGATAACAACGAGAAAGAAGCTTTCTGAGAAACTTCTTTGTGTTCTGTGAAATCATCTCACAGAGTTACAGCTTTCCCCTCAAGAAGCCTATCGCTAAGACAGTTTTTGTGGAATTGGCAAAGGGATACTTGGAAGCCCATAGAGCCCTATGGTGAAAAAGGAAATATCCTCTGATGATCTGGAAAGAAGCTTTCTGAGACACTGATTAGTGTTCTGTTAATTCATCTCACAGAGTTACATCTGTATTTCGTGGATCTCTTTGCTAGCCTTATTTCTGTGGAATCTGAGAACAGATATTTCGGATCCCTTTGAAGACTATAGGGCCAAAGGAAATATCCTCCGATAACAAAGAGAAAGAAGCTTTCGGAGAAACTTCTTTGTGTTTTGTGAAATCATCTCACAGAGTTACACCTTAACCCTCAAGAAGTCTTTCGCTAAGACAGTTCTTGTGGAATTGGCAAAGTGATATTTGGAAGCCCATAGAGGGCTATGGCGAAAAAGGAAATATCCTCTGATGAAATCTGGAAAGAAGCTTTCTGAGAAACTGCTCTGTCATGTGTGACTTCCACTCACAGAGTTACATCTGTATTTCGTGGATCTCTTTGCTAGCCTTATTTCTGTGGAATCTGAGAACAGATATTTCGGATCCCTTTGAAGACTATAGGGCCAAAGGTAATATCCTCCGATAACAAAGAGAAAGAAGCTTTCTGAGAAACTTCTTTGTGTTCTGTGAAATCATCTCACAGAGTTACAGCGTTCCCCTCAAGAAGCCTTTCGCTATGACAGTTCTTGTGGAATTGGCAAAGTGATATTTGGAAGCCCATAGAGGGCTATGCTGAAAAAGGAAATATCCTCAGATGAAATCTGGAAAGAAGCTTTCTGAGAAACTGCTTAGTGTTCTGTTAATTCATCTCACAGAGTTACATCTGTATTTCGTGGATCTCTTTGCTAGCCTTATTTCTGTGGAATCTGAGAACAGATATTTCGGATCCCTTTGAAGACTATAGGGCCAAAGGAAATATCCTCTGATAACAAAGAGAAAGAAGCTTTCTGAGAAACTTCTTTGTGTTCTCTGAAATCATCTCACATAGTTACAGCTTTCCCCTCCAGAAGCCTTTCGCTAAGACAGTTCTTGTGGAATTGGCAAAGTGATATTTGGAAGCCCATAGAGGGCTCTGGTGAAAAAGGAAATATCCTCAGATGAAATCTGGAAAGAAGCTTTCTGAGAAACTGCTCTGTGATGTGTGATATCTACTCACAGAGTTACATCTGTATTTCGCGGATCGCTTTGCTAGCCTTATTTCTGTGGAATCTGAGAACAGATATTTCGGATCACTTTGAAGAATATGGGGCCAAAGGAAATATCCTCAGATAACAAAGAGAAAGAAGCTTTCTGAGAAAGTTCTTTGTGTTCTGTGAAATCATCTCACAGAGTTACAACTTTCCCTTCAAGAAGCCTTTCGGTAAGACAGTTCTTGCGGAATTGGCAAAGGGATATTTGGAAGCCCATAGAGCCCTACGGTGAAAAAGGAAATATCCTCAGATGAAATCTGGAAAGAAGCTTTCTGAGAAACTGTTTAGTGTTCTGTTAATTCATCTCACAGAGTTACATCTGTATTTCGAGGATCTCTTTGCTAGCCTTAATTCTGTGGAATCCGAGAACACATATTTCGGATCCCTTTGAAGACTATAGGGCCAAAGGAAATATCCTCCGATAACAAAGAGAAAGAAGCTTTCTGAGAAACTTCTTTGTGTTCAGTGAGATCATCTCACTTCCCCTCAAGAAGCCTTTCGCTAAGACAGTTCTTGTTTAATTGGCAAAGTGATATTTGCAAGCTCATAGAGGGCTATGCTAAAAATGGAAATATCCTCAGATGAAACCTGGAAAGAAGCTTTCTGAGAAACTGCTTAGTGTTCTGTTAATTCATCCCACAGAGTTACATCTTTATTTCGTGGATCACTTTGCTAGCGTTATTTCTGTGGAATCTGAGAACAGATATTTCAGATCCCTTTGAAGACTATAGGGCCAAAGGAAATATCCTCCGATAACAAAGAGAAAGAAGCTTTCTGAGAAACTTCTTTGTGTTCTGTGAAATCATCTCACAGAGTTACAGCTTTCCCCTCAAGAAGCCTTTCGCTAAGACAGTTCTTGTGGAATTGGCAAAGTGATATTTGGAAGCCCTTAGTGGGCTATGGTGAAAAAGGAAATATCCTCAGATGAAATCTGGAAAGAAGCTTTCGGAGAAACTGCTCTGTGATGTGTGACTTCCACTCAGAGAGTTACATCTGTATTTCGTGGATCTCTTTGCTAGCCTTATTTCTGTGGAATCTGAGAACAGATATTACGGATCCCTTTGAAGACTATAGGGCCAAAGGAAATATCCTCTGATCACAAAGAGAAAGAAGATTTCTGAGAAACTTCTTTGTGTTCTGTGAAATCATCTCACAGAGTTACAGCTTTACCCTCAAGAAGCCTTTCGCTAAGACACTTCTTGTGGAATTGGGATAGGGATATTTGGAAGCCCATTGGGCCTATGGTGAAAAAGGAAATATCGTCAGGTGAAATCTGGAAAGAAGCTTTCTGAGAAACTGCTTAGTGTCTTGTTAATTCATCTGACAGAGTTACATCTGTATTTCGTGGATCTCTTTGCTAGCCTTATATCTGTAGAATCTGAGAACAGATATTTCGGATCCCTTTGAAGACTATAGGGCCAAAAGAAATATCCTCTGATAACAAAGAGAAAGAATCTTTCTGAGAAACTTCTTTGTGTTCTGTGAAATCATCTCACAGAGTTACAGCTTTCCCTTCAAGAAGCCTTTCGCTAAGACAGTTCTAGTGGAATTGGCAAAGTGATATTTGGAAGCCCATAGAGGGCTATGGTGAAAAAGGAAATATCCTCAGATGAAATCTGGAAAGAAGCTTTCTGAGAAACAGCTCTGTGATGTGTGACTTCCACTCACAGAATTACATCTGTATTTCGTGGATCTCTTTGCTAGCCTTATATCTGTGGAATCTGAGAACAGATATTTCGGATCACTTTGAAGACTATGGGGCCAAAGGAAATATCCTCCGATAACAAAGAGAAAGAAGCTTTCTGAGAAACTTCTTTGTGTTCTGTGAACTCATCTCACAGAGTTACAGCTTTCCCCTCAAGAAGCCTTTCGCTAAGACAGTTCTTGTGGAATTGGCAAAGTGATATTTGGAAGGCCATAGAGGTCAATGGTGAAAAAGGAAATATCCTCAGATGAAATCTGGAACGAAGCTTTCTGAGAAACTGCTCTGTGATGTGTGACTTCCACTCACAGAGTTACATCTGTATTTCGTGGATCTCTTTGCTAGCCTTATTTCTGTGGAATCTGAGAACAGATATTTCGGATCCCTTTGAAGACTATAGGGCCAAAGGAAATATCCTCCGATAACAAAGAGAAAGAAGCTTTCTGAGAAACTTCTTTGTGTTTTGTGAAATCATCTCACAGAGTTACAGCTTTCCCCTCAAGAAGCCTTTACTCAGACAGTTCTTGTGGAATTGGCAAAGGGATATTTGGGAGCCCAAGGAGGCCTATGGTGAAAAAGGAAATATCCTCAGATGAAATCTGGAAAGAAGCTTTCTGAGAAACTGCTTAGTGTTCTGTTAATTCATCTCACAGAGTTACATCTGTATTTCGTGGATCTCTTTGCTAGCCTTATTTCTGTGGAATCCGAGAACAGATATTTCGGATCCCTTTGAAGACTATAGGGCCAAAGGAAATATCCTCCGATAACAAAGAGAAAGAAGCTTTCTGAGAAACTTCTTTGTGTTCTGTGAAATCATCTCACAGAGTTACAGCTTTTCCCAAAGAAGCCTTTCGCAAAGACAGTTCTTGTGGAATTGGCAAAGTGATATTTGGAAGTCCATAGAGGGCTATGGTGAAAAAGGAAATATCCTCAGATGAAATCTGGAAAGAAGCTTTCTGAGTAACTGGTTAGTCTTCTGTTAATTCATCTCACAGAGTTACATCTGTATTTCGTGGATCTCTTCGCTAGCCTTATTTCTGTGCAATCTGAGAACAGATATTTCGGATCCCTTTGAAGACTATAGGGCCAAAGGAAATATCCTCCGATAACAAAGAGAAAGAAGCTTTCTGAGAAACTTCTTTGTGTTCTGTGAAATCATCTCACAGAGTAACAGCTTTCCCCTCAAGAAGCCTTTCGCTAAGACAGTTCTTGTGGAATTGGCAAAGTGATATTTGGAAGCCCATAGAGGGCTCTGGTGAAAAAGGAAATATCCTCAGATGAAATCTGGAAAGAAGCTTTTTGAGAAACTGCTCTGTGATGTGTGATTTCTACTCACAGAGTTACATCTGTATTTCGCGGATCTCTTTGCTAGCCTTATTTCTGTGGAATCTGAGAACAGATATTTCGGATCACTTTGAAGACTATGGGGCCAAAGGAAATATCCTCAGATAACAAAGAGAAAGAAGCTTTCTGAGAAAGTTCTTTGTGTTCTGTGAAATCATTTCACAGAGTTACAACTTTCCCTTCAAGAAGCCTTTCGGTAAGACAGTTCTTGTGGAATTGGCAAAGGGATATTTGGAAGCCCATAGAGCCCTACGGTGAAAAAGGAAATATCCTCAGATGAAATCTGGAAAGAAGCTTTCTGAGAAACTGGTTAGTGTTCTGTTAATTCATCTCACAGAGTTACATCTGTATTTCGTGGATCTCTTTGCTAGACTTATTTCTGTGGAATCCGAGAACAGATATTTCGGATCCCTTTGAAGACTATAGGGCCAAAGGAAATATCCTCCGATAACAAAGAGAAAGAAGCTTTCTGAGAAACTTCTTTGTGTTCAGTGAGATCATCTCACTTCCCCTCAAGAAGCCTTTCGCTAAGACAGTTCTTGTTTAATTGGCAAAGTGATATTTGCAAGCTCATAGAGGGCTATGCTAAAAATGGAAATATCCTCAGATGAAATCTGGAAAGAAGCTTTCTGAGAAACTGCTTAGTGTTCTGTTAATTCATCCCACAGAGTTACATCTTTATTTCGTGGATCACTTTGCTAGTGTTATTTCTGTGGAATCTGAGAACAGATATTTCGGATCCCTTTGAAGACTATAGGGCCAAAGGAAATATCCTCCGATAACAAAGAGAAAGAAGCTTTCTGAGAAACTTCTTTGTGTTCTGTGAAATCATCTCACAGAGTTACAGCTTTACCCTCAAGAAGCCTTTCGCTGAGACACTTCTTGTGTAATTGGGATAGGGATATTTGGAAGCCCATAAAGGGCTATGCTGAAAAAGGAAATATCCTCAGATGAAATCTGGAAAGAAGCTTTCTGAGAAACTGGTTAGTGTTCTGTTAATTCATCTCACAGAGTTACATCTGTATTTCGTGGATCTCTTTGCTAGCCTTATTTCTGTGGAATCCGAGAACAGATATTTCGGATCCCTTTGAAGACTATAGGGCCAAAGGAAATATCCTCCGATAACAAAGAGAAAGAAGCTTTCTGAGAAACTTCTTTGTGTTCTGTGAAATCATCTCACAGAGTTACAGCTTTTCCCAAAGAAGCCTTTCGCTAAGACAATTCTTGTGGAATTGGCAAAGGGATATTTGGAAGCCCATAGTGGGCTACGGTGAAAAAGGAAATATCCTCAAATGAAATCTGGAAGGAAGCTTTCTGAGAAACTGGTCTGTGATGTGTGACTTCCATTCACAGAGTTAGTTCTGTATTTCGTGGATCTCTTTGCTAGCCTTATTTCTGTGGAATCTGAGAATAGATATTTCGGATCCCTTTGAAGGCTATAGGGCCAAAGGAAATATCCTCCGATAACAAAGAGAAAGAAGCTTTCGGAGAAACTTCTTAGTGTTCTGTGAAATCATCTCACAGAGTTACAGCTTTCCCCTCAAGAAGCCTTTCGCTAAGACAGTTCTAGTGGAATTGGCAAAGTGATATTTGGAAGCCCATAGAGGGCTATGGAGAAAAAGGAAATATCCTCAGATGAAATCTGGAAAGAAGCTTTCTGAGAAACTGCTTAGTGTTCTGTTAATTCATCTCACAGAGTTACATCTGTATTTCCTGGATCTCTTTGCTAGCCCTATTTCTGTGGAATCTGAGAACAGATATTTCGGATCCCTTTGAAGACTATAGGGCCAAAGGAAATATCCTCCGATAACAAAGAGAAAGAAGCTTTCTGAGAAACTTCTTTGTGTTCTGTGAAATCATCTCAAAGAGTTACAGCTTTCCCCTCAAGAAGCCTTTCGCTAAGACAGTTCTTGTGGAATTGGCAAAGGGATATTTGGGAGCCCTTAGAGGCCTAAGGTGAAAAAGGAAATATCCTCAGATGAAATCTGGAAAGAAGCTTTCTGAGAAACTGCTTAGTGTTCTGTTAATTCATCTGACAGAGTTACATCTGTATTTCTTGGATCTCCTTGCTAGCCTTATTTCTGTGGAATCTGAGAACAGATACTTCGGATCCCTTTGAAGATTATAGGGCCAAAGGAAATATCCTCCGATAACAAAGAGAAAGAAGCTTTCTGAGGAACTTCTTTGTGTTCTGTGAAATCATCTCACAGAGTTACAGCTTTCCCCTCAAGAAGCCTTTCGCTAAGACAGTTCTTGTGGAACTGGCAAAGTGATATTTGGAAGCCCATAGAGGGCTATGGTGAAAAAGGAAATATCCTCAGATGAAATCTGGAAAGAAGCTTTCTGAGAAACTGCTCTGTGGTGTGTGACTTCCACTTACAGAGTTACATCTGTATTTCGTGTATCTCTTTGCTAGCCTTATTTCTGTGGAATCTGAGAACAGATATTTCGGATCCCTTTGAAGACTATACGGCCAAAGGTAATATCCTCCGATAACAAAGAGAAAGAAGCTTTCTGAGAAACTTCTTTGTGTTCTGTGAAATCATCTCACAGAGTTACAGCTTTCCCCTCAAGAAGCCTTTCGCTAAGCCAGTTCTTGTGGAACTGGCAAAGTGATATTTGGAAGCCCATAGAGGGCTATGGTGAAAAAGGAAATATCCTCAGATGAAATCTGGAAAGAAGCTTTCTGAGAAACTGCTCTGTCATGTGTGACTTCCACTCACAGAGTTACATCTGTATTTCGTGGATCTCTTTGCTAGCCTTATTTCTGTGGAATCTGAGAACAGATATTTCGGATCCCTTTGAAGACTATAGGGCCAAAGATAATATCCTCCGATAACAAAGAGAAAGAAGCTTACTGAGAAACTTCTTTGTGTTCTGTGAAATCATCTCACAGAGTTACAGCTTTCCCCTCAAGAAGCCTTTCGCTAAGACAGTTCTTGTGGAATTGGCAAAGGGATATTTGGAAGCCCAAAGAGGGCTATGGGGAAAAGGAAATATCCTCAGATGAAATCTGGAAAGAAGCCTTCTGAGAAACTGCTTAGTGTTCTGTTAATTCATCTCAGAGAGTTACATCTGTATTTCGTGGATCTCTTTGCTAGCCTTATTTCTGTGGAATCTGAGAACAGATATTTCGGATCCCTTTGAAGACTATAGGGCCAAAGGAAATATCCTCCGATAACAAAGAGAAAGAAGCTTTCTGAGAAACTCCTTTGTGTTCTGTGAAATCATCTCACAGAGTTACACCTTTCCCCTCAAGAAGCCTTTCGCTAAGACAGTTCTTGTGGAATTGGCAAAGTGATATTTGGAAGCCCATAGAGGGCTATGGTGAAAAAGGAAATATCCTCAGATAAAATCTGGAAAGAAGCTTTCTGAGAAACTGCTCTGTGATGTGTGACTTCCACTCACAGAGTTACATCTGTATTTCGTGGATCTCTTTGCTAGCCTTATTTCTGTGGAATCTGAGAACAGATATTTCGGATCCCTTTGAAGACTATAGGGCCAAAGGAAATATCCTCCGATAACAAAGAGAAAGAAGCTTTCTGAGAAACTTCTTTGTGTTCTGTGAAATCATCTCACGGAGTTACAGCTTTCCCCTCAAGAAGCCTTTCGCTAAGACAGTTCTTGTGGAATTGGCAAAGGGATATTTGGAAGCCCATAGAGGGCTATGGTGAAAAAGGAAATATCCTCAGATGAAATCTGGAAAGAAGCTTTCTGAGAAACTGATCTGTGATGTGTGACTTCCACCCACAGAGTTATATCTGTATTTCGTGGATCTCTTTGCTAGCCTTATTTCTGTGGAATCTGAGAACAGATATTTCGGATCCCTTTGAAGACTATAGGGCCAAAGGAAATATCCTCCGATAACAAAGAGAAAGAAGCTTTCTGAGAAACTTCTTTGTGTTCTGTGAAATCATCTCACAGAGTTACAGCTTTCCCCTCAAGAAGCCTATCGCTAAGACAGTTCTTGTGGAATTGGCAAAGGGATACTTGGAAGCCCATAGAGCCCTATGGTGAAAAAGGAAATATCCTCAGATGATCTGGAAAGAAGCTTTCTGAGACACTGATTAGTGTTCTGTTAATTCATCTCACAAGGTTACATCTGTATTTCGTGGATCTCTTTGCTAGCCTTATTTCTGTGGAATCTGAGAACAGATATTTCGGATCCCTTTGAAGACTATAGGGCCAAAGGTAATATCCTCCGATAACAAAGAGAAAGAAGCTTTCTGAGAAACTTCTTTGTGTTCTGTGAAATCATCTCACAGAGTTACAGCGTTCCCCTCAAGAAGCCTTTCGCTAAGACAGTTCTTGTGGATTTGGCAAAGTGATATTTGGAAGCCCATAGAGGGCTATGCTGAAAAAGGAAATATCCTCAGATGAAATCTGGAAAGAAGCTTTCTGAGAAACTGCTTAGTGTTCTGTTAATTCATCTCACAGAGTTACATCTGTATTTCGTGGATCTCTTTCCTAGCTTTATTTCTGTGGAATCCGAGAACAGATATTTCGGATCCCTTTGAAGACTATAGGGCCAAAGGAAATATCCTCCGATAACAAAGAGAAAGAAGCTTTCTGAGAAACTTCTTTGTGTTCTGTGAAATCATCTCACAGAGTTACAGCTTTTCCCAAAGAAGCCTTTCGCTAAGACAATTCTTGTGGAATTGGCAAAGGGATATTTGGAAGCCCATAGTGGGCTACGATGAAAAAGGAAATATCCTCAAATGAAATCTGGAAGGAAGCTTTCTGAGAAACTGGTCTGCGATGTGTGACTTCCATTCACAGAGTTACTTCTGTATTTCGTGGATCTCTTTGCTAGCCTTATTTCTGTGGAATCTGAGAATAGATATTTCGGATCCCTTTGAAGACTATAGGGCCAAAGGAAATATCCTCCGATAACAAAGAGAAAGAAGCTTTCGGAGAAACTTCTTAGTGTTCTGTGAAATCATCTCACAGAGTTACAACTTTCCCCTCAAGAAGCCTTTCGCTAAGACAGTTCTAGTGGAATTGGCAAAGTGATATTTGGAAGCCCATAGAGGGCTATGGAGAAAAAGGAAATATCCTCAGATGAAATCTGGAAAGAAGCTTTCTGAGAAACTGCTTAGTGTTCTGTTAATTCATTTCACAGAGTTACATCTGTATTTCCTGGATCTCTTTGCTAGCCCTATTTCTGTGGAATCTGAGAACAGATATTTCGGATCCCTTTGAAGACTATAGGGCCAAAGGAAATATCCTCCGATAACAAAGAGAAAGAAGCTTTCTGAGAAACTTCTTTGTGTTCTGTGAAATCATCTCAAAGAGTTACAGCTTTCCCCTCAAGAAGCCTTTCGCTAAGACAGTTCTTGTGGAATTGGCAAAGGGATATTTGGGAGCCCTTAGAGGCCTAAGGTGAAAAAGGAAATATCCTCAGATGAAATCTGGAAAGAAGCTTTCTGAGAAACTGCTTAGTGTTCTGTTAATTCATTTCACAGAGTTACATCTGTATTTCTTGGATCTCCTTGCTAGCCTTATTTCTGTGGAATCTGAGAACAGATATTTCGGATCCCTTTGAAGATTATAGGGCCAAAGGAAATATCCTCCGATAACAAAGAGAAAGAAGCTTTCTGAGAAACTTCTTTGTGTTCTGTGAAATCATCTCACAGAGTTACAGCTTTCCCCTCAAGAAGCCTTTCGCTAAGACAGTTCTTGTGGAACTGGCAAAGTGATATTTGGAAGCCCATAGAGGGCTATGGTGAAAAAGGAAATATCCTCAGATGAAATCTGGAAAGAAGCTTTCTGAGAAACTGCTCTGTGGTGTGTGACTTCCACTTACAGAGTTACATCTGTATTTCGTGTATCTCTTTGCTAGCCTTATTTCTGTGGAATCTGAGAACAGATATTTCGGATCCCTTTGAAGACTATAGGGCCAAAGGTAATATCCTCCGATAACAAAGAGAAAGAAGCTTTCTGAGAAACTTCTTTGTGTTCTGTGAAATCATCTCACAGAGTTACAGCTTTCCCCTCAAGAAGCCTTTCGCTAAGCCAGTTCTTGTGGAATTGGCAAAGTGATATTTGGAAGCCCATAGAGGGCTATGGTGAAAAAGGAAATATCCTCAGATGAAATCTGGAAAGAAGCTTTCTGAGAAACTGCTCTGTCATGTGTGACTTCCACTCACAGAGTTACATCTGTATTTCGTGGATCTCTTTGCTAGCCTTATTTCTGTGGAATCTGAGAACAGATATTTCGGATCCCTTTGAAGACTATAGGGCCAAAGATAATATCCTCCGATAACAAAGAGAAAGATGCTTACTGAGAAACTTCTTTGTGTTCTGTGAAATCATCTCACAGAGTTACAGCTTTCCCCTCAAGAAGCCTTTCGCTAAGACAGTTCTTGTGGAATTGGCAAAGTGATATTTGGAAGCCCAAAGAGGGCTATGGGGAAAAGGAAATATCCTCAGATGAAATCTGGAAAGAAGCCTTCTGAGAAACTGCTTAGTGTTCTGTTAATTCATCTCAGAGAGTTACATCTGTATTTCGTGGATCTCTTTGCTAGCCTTATTTCTGTGGAATCTGAGAACAGATATTTCGGATCCCTTTGAAGACTATAGGGCCAAAGGAAATATCCTCCGATAACAAAGAGAAAGAAGCTTTCTGAGAAACTCCTTTGTGTTCTGTGAAATCATCTCACAGAGTTACACCTTTCCCCTCAAGAAGCCTTTCGCTAAGACAGTTCTTGTGGAATTGGCAAAGTGATATTTGGAAGCCCATAGAGGGCTATGGTGAAAAAGGAAATATCCTCAGATAAAATCTGGAAAGAAGCTTTCTGAGAAACTGCTCTGTGATGTGTGACTTCCACTCACAGAGTTACATCTGTATTTCGTGGATCTCTTTGCTAGCCTTATTTCTGTGGAATCTGAGAACAGATATTTCGGATCCCTTTGAAGACTATAGGGCCAAAGGAAATATCCTCCGATAACAAAGAGAAAGAAGCTTTCTGAGAAACTTCTTTGTGTTCTGTGAAATCATCTCACAGAGTTACAGCTTTCCCCTCAAGAAGCCTTTCGCTAAGACAGTTCTTGTGGAATTGGCAAAGGGATATTTGGAAGCCCATAGAGGGCTATGGTGAAAAAGGAAATATCCTCAGATGAAATCTGGAAAGAAGCTTTCTGAGAAACTGCTTAGTGTTCTGTTAATTCATCTCACAGAGTTATATCTGTATTTCGTGGATCTGTTTGCTAGCCATATTTCTGTGGTATCTGAGAACAGATATTTCGGATCCCTTTGAAGACTATGGGGCCAAAGGAAATATCCTCCGATAACAAAGAGAAAGAAGCTTTCTGAGAAAGTTCTTTGTATTCTGTGAAATCATCTCACAGAGTTACAGCTTTACCCTCAAGAAGCCTTTCGCTAAGACAGTTCTTGTGGAATTGGCAAAGTGATATTTGGAAGCCCATAGAGGGCTATGGTGAAAAAGGAAATATCCTCAGATGAAATCTGGAAAGAAGCTTTCTGAGAAACTGCTTAGAGTTCTGTTAATTCATCTCACAGAGTTACATCTGTATTTCGTGGATCTCTTTGCTAGCCTTATTTCTGTGGAATCTGAGAACAGATATTTCGAATCCCTTTGAAGACTATAGGGCCAAAGGAAATATCCTCCGATAACAAAGAGAAAGAAGCTTTCTGAGAAACTCCTTTGTGTTCTGTGAAATCATCTCACAGAGTTACACCTTTCCCCTCAAGAAGCCTTTCGCTAAGACAGTTCTTGTGGAATGGGCAAAGTGATATTTGGAAGCCCATAGAGGGCTATGGTGAAAAAGGAAATATCCTCAGATGAAATCTGGAAAGAAGCTTTCTGAGAAACTGCCCTGTGATGTGTGACTTCCACTCACAGAGTTACATCTGTATTTCGTGGATCTCTTTGCTAGCCTTATTTCTGTGGAATCTGAGAACAGATATTTCGGATCACTTTGAAGACTATGGGGCCAAAGGAAATATCCTCCGATAACAAAGAGAAAGAAGCTTTCTGAGAAACTTCTTTGTGTTCTGTGAAATCATCTCACAGAGTTACAGCTTTCCCCTCAAGAAGCCTTTCGCTAAGACAGTTCTTGTGGAATTGGCAAAGTGATATTTGGAAGCCCATAGAGGGCTATGCTGAAAAAGGAAATATCCTCAGATGAAATCTGGAAAGAAGCTTTCTGAGAAACTGCTTAGTGTTCTGTTAATTCATCTCACAGAGTTACATCTGTATTTCGTGGATCTCTTTGCTAGCCTTATTTCTGTGGAATCTGAGAACAGATATTTCGGATCCCTTTGAAGACTATAGGGCCAAAGGGAATATCCTCCGATAAAGAAGAGAAAGAAGCTTTCTGAGAAACTTCTTTGTGTTCTGTGAAATCATCTCACAGAGTTACAGCTTTCCCCTCAAGAAGCCTTTCGCTAAGACAGTTCTTGTGGAATTGGCAAAGGGATATTTGGAAGGCCATAGAGGACTATGGTGAAAAAGGAAATATCCTCAGATGAAATCTGGAAAGAAGCTTTCTGAGAAACTGCTCTGTGATGTGTGACTTCCACCCACTGAGTTATATCTGTATTTCGTGGATCTCTTTGCTAGCCTTATTTCTGTGGAATCTGAGAACAGATATTTCGGATCCCTTTGAAGACTACAGCGCCAAAGTAAATATCCTACGATAACAAAGAGAAAGAAGCTTTCTGAGAAACTTCTTTGTGTTCTGTGAAATCATCTCACAGAGTTACAGCTTTCCCCTCAAGAAGCCTATCGCTAAGACAGTTTTTGTGGAATTGGCAAAGGGATACTTGGAAGCCCATAGAGCCCTATGGTGAAAAAGGAAATATCCTCTGATGATCTGGAAAGAAGCTTTCTGAGACACTGATTAGTGTTCTGTTAATTCATCTCACAGAGTTACATCTGTATTTCGTGGATCTCTTTGCTAGCCTTATTTCTGTGGAATCTGAGAACAGATATTTCGGATCCCTTTGAAGACTATAGGGCCAAAGGAAATATCCTCCGATAACAAAGAGAAAGAAGCTTTCGGAGAAACTTCTTTGTGTTTTGTGAAATCATCTCACAGAGTTACACCTTAACCCTCAAGAAGTCTTTCGCTAAGACAGTTCTTGTGGAATTGGCAAAGTGATATTTGGAAGCCCATAGAGGGCTATGGCGAAAAAGGAAATATCCTCTGATGAAATCTGGAAAGAAGCTTTCTGAGAAACTGCTCTGTCATGTGTGACTTCCACTCACAGAGTTACATCTGTATTTCGTGGATCTCTTTGCTAGCCTTATTTCTGTGGAATCTGAGAACAGATATTTCGGATCCCTTTGAAGACTATAGGGCCAAAGGTAATATCCTCCGATAACAAAGAGAAAGAAGCTTTCTGAGAAACTTCTTTGTGTTCTGTGAAATCATCTCACAGAGTTACAGCGTTCCCCTCAAGAAGCCTTTCGCTATGACAGTTCTTGTGGAATTGGCAAAGTGATATTTGGAAGCCCATAGAGGGCTATGCTGAAAAAGGAAATATCCTCAGATGAAATCTGGAAAGAAGCTTTCTGAGAAACTGCTTAGTGTTCTGTTAATTCATCTCACAGAGTTACATCTGTATTTCGTGGATCTCTTTGCTAGCCTTATTTCTGTGGAATCTGAGAACAGATATTTCGGATCCCTTTGAAGACTATAGGGCCAAAGGAAATATCCTCTGATAACAAAGAGAAAGAAGCTTTCTGAGAAACTTCTTTGTGTTCTCTGAAATCATCTCACATAGTTACAGCTTTCCCCTCCAGAAGCCTTTCGCTAAGACAGTTCTTGTGGAATTGGCAAAGTGATATTTGGAAGCCCATAGAGGGCTATGGTGAAAAAGGAAATATCCTCAGATGAAATCTGGAAAGAAGCTTTCTGAGAAACTGCTTACTGTTCTGTTAATTCATCTCACAGAGTTACATCTGTATTTCGTGGATCTCTTTGCTAGCCTTATTTCTGTGGTATCTGAGAACAGATATTTCGGATCCCTTTGAAGACTTAGGGCCAAAGGAAATATCCTCCGATAACAAAGAGAAAGAAGCTTTCTGAGAAACTTCTTTGTGTTCTGTGAAATCAACTCACAGTGTTACAGCTTTCCCCTCAAGAAGCCTTCCGCTAAGACAGTTCTTGTGGAATTGGCAAAGTGATATTTGGAAGCCCATAGAGCACTATGGTGAAAAAGGAAATATCCTCAGATGAAATCTCTAAAGAAGTTTTCTGAGAATCTGCTTAGTGTTCTGTTAATTCATACCAGATAGTTACATCTGTATATCGTGGATCTCTTTGCTAGCCTTATTTCTGTGGAATCTGAGAACAGATATTTCGGATCCCTTTGAGGACTATAGGGCCAAAGGAAATATCCTCCGATAACAAAGAGAAAGAAGCTTTCTGAGAAACGTCTCTGTGTTCTGTGAAATCATCTCACAGAGTTACAGCTTTCCCCTCAAGAAGCCTTTCGCTAAGACAGTTCTTGTGGAATTGGCAAAGTGATATTTGGAAGCCCATAGAGGGCTATGTTGAAAAAGGAAATATCCTCAGATGAAATCGGGAAAGAAGCTTTCTGAGAAACTGCTGTGTGATGTGTGACTTCCACTCACAGAGTTACATCTGTATTTCGTGGATCTCTTTGCTAGCCTTATTTCTGTGGAATCTGAGAACAGATATTGCGGATCCCTTTGAAGACTACAGACCCAAAGGAAATATCCTCCGATAACAAAGAGAAAGAAGCTTTCAGAGAAACTTCTTTGTGTTCTGTCAAATAATCTCACAGAGTTACAGCTTTCCCCTCAAGAAGCCTTTCGCTAAGACAGTTTTTGTGGAATTGGCAAAGTGATATTTGGAAGCCCATAGAGGGCTATGGTGAAAAAGGAAACATCCTCAGATGAAATCTGAAAAGAAGCTTTCTGAGAAACTGGTTAGTGTTCTGTTCATTCATCTCACAGAGTTACTTCTGTATTTCGTGAATCTCTTTGCTAGCCTTATTTCTGTGGAATCGGAGAACAGATATTTAGGATCCCTTTGAAGACTATACGGCCAAAGGAAATATCCTCCGATAACAAAGAGAAAGAAGCTTTCATAGAAACTTCCTTGTGTTCGGTGAAATCATATCACAGAGTTACAGCTTTCCTCTCAAGAAGCCTTTCGCTAAGACAGTTCTTGTGGAATTGGCAAAGTGATATTTGGAAGCCCCTAGAGGGCTATGGTGAAAAAGGAAATATCCTCAGAAGATATCTGGAAAGAAACTTTCTGAGAAACTGCTCTGTGATATGAGGCTTCCACTCACAGAGTTACATCTGTATTTCGTGGATCTCTTTGCTAGCTTTATTTCTGTGGAATCTGAGAAGAGATATTTCGGATCCCTTTGAAGAGTATATGGCCAAAGGAATTACCCTCCGATAACAAGGAGAAAGAAGCTTTCTGAGAAACTTCTCTGTGTTCTGTGAAATCATCTCACAGAGTTACAGCTTTCCTCTCAAGAAGCCTTTCGCTAAGACAGTTGTTGTGGAATTGGCAAAGTGATATTTGGAAGCCCATAGAGGGCTACGGTGAAAAAGGAAATATCCTCAGATGACATCTGGAAAGAAGATTTCTGAGAAACCGCTCTCTGATGTGTGACTTCCAGTAACAGAGTTACATCTGTATTTCGTGGATCTCTTTGCTAGTCTTATTTCTGTGGAATCTGAGAAGAGATATTTCTGATCCCTTTGAAGACTATAGGGCCAAAGGAAATATTCTCCGATAACAAAGAGAAAGAAGCTTTCTGAGAAACTTCTTTGTGTTCTGTGAAATCATCTCACAGAGTTACAGCTTTCCCCTCAAGAAGCCTTTCGCAAAGACAGTTCTTGTGGAATTTGTAAAGTGATATTTGGAAGCCAAAAGAGGGCTATGTTGAAGAAGGAAATATCCTCAGATGAAATCTGGAAAGAAGGTTTCTGAGAATCTCCTCAGTGTTCTGTTAATTCATTTCAGAGAGTTACATCTGTGTTTCATGTATCTCTTTGCTAGCCTTATTTCTTTGGAATCTGAGAAGAGATATTTCGGATCCCTTTGACGACTATAGGGCCAAAGGAAATATCCTCCGATAACAAAGACAAAGAAGCTTTCTGAGAAACTTCTTTGTGTTCTGTGAAATCATCTCACAGAGTTACCGCTTTCCCCTCAAGAAGCCTTTTGCTCAGACAGTTCTTGTGGAATTGGCAAAGGGATATTGGGAAGCCCTTAGAGGGCTATGGTGAAAAAGGAAATATCCTCAGATGAAATATGGAAAGAAGCTTTCTGAGAAACTGCTCTGTGATGTGTGACTTCCACTCACAGAGTTACATCTGTATTTCGTGGATCTCTTTGGTAGCCTTATTTCTGTTGGATCTGAGAAAAGATATTTCGGTTCCCTTTGAAGACTATAGGGCCAAAGGAAATATCCTCCGATAACAGAGAGAAAGAAGCTCTCTGAGAAACTACTTTGTGTTCAGTGAAATCATCTCACAGAGTTACAGCTTTCCCCTCAAGAAGCGTTTGGCTAAGAGAGTTCTTGTGGAATTGGAAAGTGATATTTGGAAGCCCATAGAGAGCTATGGTGAAAAAGGAAATATCCTCAGATGAAATCTGGAAAGAAGCTTTCTGAGAAACTGCTCTTTGATGTGTGACTTCCACTCACCGAGTTACATCTGTATTTCGTGGATCTCTTTGCTAGCCTTATTTCTGTGGAATCTGAGAAGTGATATTTTGGATCCCTTTGAAGACTATAGGGCCAAAGGAAATATCCTCCGATAACAAAGAGAAAGAAGCTTTCTGGGAAACTTCTTTGTGTTCTGCGAAATCAACTCACAGAGTTACAGCCTTCCCCTCAAGAAGCCTTTCGCTAAGACAGTTCTTGTGGAATTGGCACAGTGATATTTGGAAGCCCCTAGAGGGCTATGGTGAAAAAGGAAATATCCTCAGATGAAATCTGGAAAGAAGCTTTCTGAAAAACTGCTCTGTGATGTGTGACTTCCACTCACAGAGTTACATCTGTATTTCGTGGATCTCTTTGCTAGCCTTATTTCTGTGGAATCTGAGAACAGATATTTCGGATGCCTTTGAAGACTATAGGGCCAAAGGTAATATCCTCCGATATCAAAGAGAAAGAAGCTTTCTGAGTAACTTCTTTGTGTTCTTTGAAATCATCTCACAGAGTTACATCTTTCCCCTCAAGAAGCCTTTCGCTAAGACAGTTCTTGTGGAATTGGCAAAGTGATATTTGGAAGCTCTTTGAGGGCTATGGTGAAAAAGGAAATATCCTCAGATGAAATCTGGAAAGAAGCTTTCTGATAAACTGCTCTGTGGTGTGTGACTTCCACTCACCGAGTTACATCTGTATTTCGTGGATCTCTTTGCTGGCCTTATTTCTGTGGAATCTGAAAAGGGATATTTCCCATCCCTTTGAAGACCATAGGGCCAAAGGAAATATCCTCCGATAACAAAGAGAAAGAAGTTTTCTGAGAAACTTCTTTGTGTTCTATGAAACCATCTCACAGAGTTACAGCTTTCCCCTCAAGAAGACTTTCTCTAAGACAGTTCTTGTGGAATTGGTAAAGTGATATTTTGAAGCCCACAGAGGGCTATGGTGAAGAAGGAAATATCCTCAGATGAAATCTGGAAAGAAGTTTTCTGAGAATCTGCTCAGTGTTCTGTTAATTCATCTCAGAGAGTTACATCTGTATTTCGTGGATCTCTTTGCTAGCCTTATTTCTGTGGAATCTGAGAACAGATATTTCGGATCCCTTTGAACACTATAGGGCCAAAGGAAATATCCTCCGATAACAAAGAGAAAGAAGCTTTCTGAGAAACTTCTTTGTGTTCTGTGAAATCATCTCACAGAGTTACGGCTTTCCCCTCAAGAAGCCTTTCGCTAAGACAGTTCTTGTGGAATTGGCAAAGTGATATTTGGAAGCCCATAGAGGGCTATGGTGAAAAAGGAAATATCCTCAGATGAAATCTGGAAAGAAGCTTTCTGAGAAACTGCTCTGTGATGTGTGACTTCCACTCACAGAGTTACATCTGTATTTCGTGGACCTTTTGCTAACCTTATTTCAGTGGAATCTGAGAACAGATATTTCGGATCCCGTTGACGACTATAGGGCCAAAGGACAGAACACTAAGCACTTTCTCAGAAAGCTTCTTTCCAGATTTCATCTTAGGATATTTCCTTTTTCACCATAGCCCTCTAAGGGCTTCCAAATATCACTTTGCCAATTCCACAAGAACTGTCTTAGCGAAAGGCTTCATGAGGGGAAAGCTGTAACTCTGTGAGGTGATTTCACAGAACACAAAGAAGTTTCTCAGAAGGCTTCTTTCTCTTTGTTACCGGAGGATATTTCCTTTGGCCCAATAGTCTTCAAAGGGATCCGAAATATCTGTTCTCAGATTCCACAGAGAGAAGGCTAGCAAGAGATCCACGAAATACAGATGTAACTCTGTGAGATGAATTAACAGAACACTAAGTAATTTCTCAGAAAACTTCTTTCCTGATATCATCTGAGGATAATCCCTTTTTCACCGTAGCCCTCTATGGGCTTCCAAATATCACTTTGCCAATTCCACAAGAACTGTCTTAACGAAAGGCTTCTTGAGGGGAAAGCTGAATCTCTCTGGGATGATGTCACAGAGCACAAAGAAGTTTCTCAGAAAGCTTCTTTCTCTTTGTTATCGGAGGATATTTCCTTTGGCCCTATAGTCTTCAAAGGGATCCGAAATATCTGTTCTCAGATTCCACAGAAATAAGGCTAGCAAAGAGATACACGAAATACAAATGTAACTCTGTGAGATGAATTAACAGAACACTAAGCAGTTTCTCAGAAAGCTTCTTTCCAGATTTCATCTGAGGGTATTTCCTTTTTCACCATAGCCCTCTATGGGCTTCCAAATATCACTTTGCCAATTCCACAAGAACTGTCTTAGCGAAAGGCTTCTTGAGGGGAAAGCTGAATCTCTCTGGGATGATTTCACAGAACACAAAGAAGTTTCTCAGAAGGCTTCTTTCTCTTTGTTATCGGAGGATATTTCCTTTGGCCCAATAGTCTTAAAGGGATCCGAAATATCTGTTCTCACATTCCACAGAAATAAGGCTAGCAAAGAGATCCACGAAATACAGATGGAACTCTGTGAGATGAATTAACAGAACACTAAGTAGTTTCTCAGAAAGCTTCTTTCCTGATTTCATCTGAGGATAATTCCTTTTTCAGCATAGCCCTCTATGGGCTTCCAAATATCCCTTTGCCAATTCCACAAGAACTGTCTTAGCGAAAGGCTTCTTGAGGGGAAAGCTGTAACTCTGTGAGATGATTTCACAGAACACAAAGAAGTTTCTCAGAAAGCTTCTTTCTCTTTGTTATCGGAGGATATTTCCTTTGGCCCTATAGCCTTCAAAGGGATCCGAAATATCTGTTCTCACATTCCACAGAAATAAGGCTAGCAAAGAGATCCACGAAATACAGATGTAACTCTGTGAGATGAATTAACATAACACTAAGCAGTTTCTCAGAAAGATTCTTTCCAGATTTCATCTGAGGATATTTCCTTTTTCACCGTAGCCCTCTATGGGTTTCCAATATCACTTTGCCAATTCCACAAGAACTGTCTTAGCGAAAGGCTTCTTGAGGGGAAAGCTGAATCTCTCTGGGATGATTTCACAGAACACAAAGAAGTTTCTCAGAAAGCTTCTTTCTCTTTGTTATCGGAGGATATTTCCTTTGGCCCTATAGTCTTCAAAGGGATCCGAAATATCTGTTCTCAGATTCCACAGAAATAAGGCTAGCAAAGAGATCCACGAAATACAAATGCAACTCTGTGAGATGAATTAACATAACACTAAGCAGTTTCTCAGAAAGATTCTTTCCAGATTTCATCTGAGGATATTTCCTTTTTCACCGTAGCCCTCTATGGGCTTCCAAATATCACTTTGCCAATTCCACAAGAACTCTCTTAGCGAAAGTTTTCTTGAGGGGAAAGCTGTAACTCTGTGAGATGATTTCACAGAACACAAAGAAGTTTCTCAGAAAGCTTCTTTCTCTTTGTAATCGGAGGATATTTCCTTTGGCCCTATAGCCTTCAAAGGGATCCGAAATATCTGTTCTCAGATTCCACAGAAATAAGGCTTTCAAAGAGATGCACGAAATACAGATGTAACTCTGTGAGTGGAAGTCACACATCACAGAGCAGTTTCTCAGAAAGCTTCTTTCCAGATTTCATCTGAGGATATTTCCTTTTTCACCATAGCCCTCTAAGGGCTTCCAAATATCACTTTGCCAATTCCACAAGAACTGTCTTAGCGAAAGGCTTCATGAGGGGAAAGCTGTAACTCTGTGAGGTGATTTCACAGAACACAAAGAAGTTTCTCCGAAAGCTTCTTTCTCTTTCTTATCGGAGGATATTTCCTTTGGCCCTATAGATTTCAAAGGGATCCGAAATATCTGTTGTCAGATTCCAAAGAAATAAGGCTAGCAAAGAGATCCACGAAATACAGATGTAACTCTGTGAGATGAATTAACAGAACACTAAGCAGTTTCTCAGAAAGCTTCTTTCCAGATTTCATCTGAGGATATTTCCTTTTTCACCATAGCCCTCTATGGGCTTCCAAATATCACTTTGCCAATTCCACAAGAACTCTCTTAGCGAAAGGCTTCTTGAGAGGAAAGCTGTAACTCTGTGAGATGATTTCACAGAACACAAAGAAGTTTTTCAGAAGGCTTCTTTCTCCTTGTTATCGGAGGATATTTCCTTTGGCCCTATAGTCTTCAAAGGGATCCGAAATATCTGTTCTCAGATTCCACAGAAATAAGGCTAGCAAAGAGATCCACGAAATACAGATGTAAGTCTGTGAGATGAATTAACAGAACACTAAGCAGTTTCTCAGAGAACTTCTTTCCAGATTTCATCTGAGGATATTTCCTTTTTCACCATAGCCCTCTTTGGGCTTCCAAATATCACTTTGCCAATTCCACAAGAACTGTCTTAGCGAAAGGCTTCATGAGGGGAAAGCTGTAACTCTGTGAGATGATTTCACAGAACACAAAGAAGTTTCTCAGAAGGCTTCTTTCTCTTTGTTACCGGAGGATATTTCCTTTGGCCCAATAGTCTTCAAAGGGATCCGAAATATCTGTTCTCAGATTCCACAGAGAGAAGGCTAGCAAGAGATCCACGAAATACAGATGTAACTCTGTGAGATGAATTAACAGAACACTAAGTAATTTCTCAGAAAACTTCTTTCCTGATATCATCTGAGGATAATCCCTTTTTCACCGTAGCCCTCTATGGGCTTCCAAATATCACTTTGCCAATTCCACAAGAACTGTCTTAGCGAAAGGCTTCTTGAGGGGAAAGCTGTAACTCTGTGAGATGATTTCACAGAACACAAAGAAGTTTCTCAGAAAGCTTCTTTCTCTTTGTTATCGGAGGATATTTCCTTTGGCCCTATAGTCTTCAAAGGGATCCGAAATATCTGTTCTCAGATTCCACAAAAATAACGCTAGCAAAGAGATAAACGAAATACAGATGTAAGTCTGTGAGATGAATTAACAGAACACTAAGCAGTTTCTCAGAAAGCTTCTTTCCAGATTTCATCTGAGGGTATTTCCTTTTTCACCATAGCCCTCTATGGGCTTCCAAATATCACTTTGCCAATTCCACAAAAACTGTCTTAGCGAAAGGCTTCTTGAGGGGAAAGCTGAATCTCTCTGGGATGATTTCACAGAACACAAAGAAGTTTCTCAGAAAGCTTCTTTCTCTTTGTTATCGGAGGATATTTCCTTTGGCCCTATAGTCTTCAAAGGGATGCGAAATATCTGTTCTCAGATTCCACAGAAATAAGGCTAGCAAAGAGATTCACGAAATACAAATATAACTTTGTGAGATGAATTAACAGAACACTAAGCACTTTCTCATAAAGCTTCTTTCCAGATTTCATCTAAGGATATTTCCCATTTCACCATAGCCCTCTATGGGCTTCCAAATATCACTTTGCCAATAGCTGCCAATTCCACAAGAACTGTCTTAGCGAAGGGCTTCTTAAGGGGAAAGCTGTTACTCTGTGAGATGATTTCACAGAACACAAAGAAGTTTCTCAGAAAGCTTTTTTCTCTTTGTTATCGGAGGATATTTCCTTTGGCCCTATAGTCTTCAAAGGGATCCGAAATATCTGTTCTCAGATTCCACAGAAATAAGGCTAGCAAAGAGATCCACGAAATACAGATGTAACTCTTTGAGATGAATTAACAGAACACTAAGCAGTTTCTCAGAAAGCTTCTTTCCAGATTTCATCTGAGGATATTTCCTTTTTCACCCTAGCCCTCTATGGTCTTCCAAATATCACTTTGCCAATTCCACAAGAACTGTCTTAGCGAAAGGCTTCTTGAGGCGAAAGCTGTAACTCTGTGAGATGATTTCACAGAACACAAAGAAGTTTCTCAGAAGGCTTCTTTCTCTTTGTTATCGGAGGATATTTCCTTTGGCCCTATAGTCTTCAAAGGGATCCGAAATATCTGTTGTCAGATTCCACAGAAATAAGGCTAGCAAAGAGATCCACGAAATACAGATGTAACTCTGTGAGATGAATTAACAGAACACTAAGTAGTTTCTCAGAAAGCTTCTTTCCTGATATCATCTGAGGATAATTCCTTTTTCACCGTAGCCCTCTATGGGCTTCCAAATATCCCTTTGCCAATTCCACAAGAACTGTCTTAGTGAAAGGCTGCTTGAGGGGAAAGCTGTAACTCTGTGAGATGATTTCACAGAACACAAAGAAGTTTCTCAGAAAGCTTCTTTTTCTTTGTTATCGGAGGATATTTCCTTTGGCCCTATAGTCTTCAAAGGGATCCGAAATATCTGTTCTCAGATTCCAAAGAAATAAGGCTAGCAGAGAGATCCACGAAATACAGATGTAACTCTGTGAGATGAATTAACAGAACACTAAGCAGTTTCTCAGAAAGCTTCTTTCCAGATTTCATCTGAGGATATTTCCTTTTTCACCATAGCCCTCTATGGGCTTCCAAATATTACTTTGCCAATTCCACAAGAACTCTCTTAGCGAAAGGCTTCTTGAGAGGAAAGCTGTAACTCTGTGAGATGATTTCACAGAACACAAAGTAGTTTCTCAGAAGGCTTCTTTCTCCTTCTTATCGGAGGATATTTCCTTTGGCCCTATAGTCTTCAAAGGGATCCGAAATATCTCTTCTCAGATTCCACAGAAATAAGGCTAGCAAAGAGATCCACGAAATACAGATGTAAGTCTGTGAGATGAATTAACAGAACACTAAGCAGTTTCTCAGAAAACTTCTTTCCAGATTTCATCTGAGGATATTTCCTTTTTCACCATAGCCCTCTTTGGGCTTCCAAATATCACTTTGCCAATTCCAAAAGAACTGTCTTAGCGAAAGGCTTCATGAGGGGAAAGCTGTAACTCTGTGAGATGATTTCACAGAACACAAAGAAGTTTCTCAGAAGGCTTCTTTCTCTTTGTTACCGGAGGATATTTCCTTTGGCCCAATAGTCTTCAAAGGGATCCGAAATATCTGTTCTCAGATTCCACAGAAATAAGGCTAGCAAAGAGATCCACGAAATACAGATGTAACTCTGTGAGATGAATTAACAGAACACTAAGTAGTTTCTCAGAGAGCTTCTTTCCTGATATCATCTGAGGATAATTCCTTTTTCACCGTAGCCCTCTATGGGCTTCCAAATATCCCCTTGCCAATTCCACAAGAACTGTCTTAGCGAAAGGCTTCTTGAGGCGAAAGCTGTAACTCAGTGAGATGATTTCACAGAACACAAAAAAGTTTCTCAGAAAGCTTCTTTCTCTTTATTATCACAGGATATTTCCTTTGTTCCTATAGTCTTCAAAGGGATCCGAAATATGTGTTCTCAGATTCCACAGAAATAAGGCTAGCAAAGAGATCCACGAAATACTGATGTAACTCTGTGAGATGAATTAACATAACACTAACCACTTTCTCAGAAAGCTTCTTTCCAGATTTCACCTGAGGATATTTCCTTTTTCACCATAGCCCTCTATGGGCTTCCAAATATCACTTTGCCAATTCCACAAGAACTGTCTTAGCCAAAGGCTTCTTGAAGGGAAAGCTGTAACTCTGTCAGATGATTTCACAGAACACAAAGAAGTTTCTCAGAAAGCTTCTTTATCTTTGTTATCGGAGGATATTTCCTTTGGCCCTATAGTCTTCAAAGGGATCCGAAATATCTGTTCTCAGATTCCACAGAAATAAGGCTAGCAAAGAGATCCACGAAATACAGATGTAACTCTGTGAGATGAATTAACAGAACACTAAGCAGTTTCTCAGAAAGCTTCTTTCCAGATTTCATCTGAGGATATTTCCTTTTTCACCATAGCCCTCTTTGGGCTTCCAAAAATCATTTTGCCAATTCCACAAGAACTGTCTTAGCGAAAGGCTTCTTGAAGGGAAAGCTGTAATTCTGTGAGATGATTTCACAGAACACAAAGAAGTTTCAGAAGGCTTCTTTCCAGAATTCATCTGAGGATATTTCCTTTTTCACCATAGCCCTCTAGGTGTTCCAAATATCACTTTGCCAATTCCACAAGAACTGTCTTAGCGAAAGGTTTCATGAGGAGAAAGATCTAACTCTGTGAGATGATTTCACAGAACACAAAGAAGTTCCTCAGAAAGCTTCTTTCTCTTTGTTATCGGAGGATATTTCCTTTGGCCCTATAGCCTTCAAAGGGATCCGAAATATCTCTTCTCAGATTCCACAGAAATAAGGCTAGCAAAGAGATCCACGAAATACAGATGTAACTCTGTGAGTGGAACTCACACATCACAGAGTAGTTTCTCAGAAAGCTTCTTTACAGATTTCATCTGAGGATATTTCCTTTTTCACCATAGCCCTCTATGGGCTTCCAAATATCACTTTGCCAATTCCTGCCAATTCCACAAGAACTGTCTTAGCGAAGGGCTTCTTAAGGGGAAAGCTGTTACTCCGTGAGATGATTTCACAGAACACAAAGAAGTTTCTCAGAAAGCTTTTTTCTCTTTGTTATCGGAGGATATTTCCTTTGGCCCTATAGTCTTCAAAGGGATCCGAAATATCTGTTCTCAGATTCCACAGAAATAAGGCTAGCAAAGAGATCCACGAAATACAGATGTAACTCTTTGAGATGAATTAACAGAACACTAAGCAGTTTCTCAGAAAGCTTCTTTCCAGATTTCATCTGAGGATATTTCCTTTTTCACCCTAGCCCTCTATGGTCTTCCAAATATCACTTTGCCAATTCCACAAGAACTGTCTTAGCGAAAGGCTTCTTGAGGGGAAAGCTGTAACTCTGTGAGATGATTTCACAGAACACAAAGAAGTTTCTCAGAAGGCTTCTTTCTCTTTGTTATCGGAGGATATTTCCTTTGGCCCTATAGTCTTCAAAGGGATCCGAAATATCTGTTGTCAGATTCCACAGAAATAAGGCTAGCAAAGAGATCCACGAAATACAGATGTAACTCTGTGAGATGAATTAACAGAACACTAAGTAGTTTCTCAGAAAGCTTCTTTCCTGATATCATCTGAGGATAATTCCTTTTTCACCTTAGCCCTCTATGGGCTTCCAAATATCCCTTTGCCAATTCCACAAGAACTGTCTTAGTGAAAGGCTGCTTGAGGGGAAAGCTGTAACTCTGTGAGATGATTTCACAGAACACAAAGAAGTTTCTCAGAAGGCTTCTTTCTCTTTGTTACCGGAGGATATTTCCTTTGGCCCAATAGTCTTCAAAGGGATCCGAATTATCTGTTCTCAGATTCCACAGAAAGAAGGCTAGCAAGAGATCCACGAAATACAGATGTAACTCTGTGAGATGAATTAACAGAACACTAAGTAATTTCTCAGAAAACTTCTTTCCTGATATCATGTGAGGATAATCCCTTTTTCACCGTAGCCCTCTATGGGCTTCCAAATATCACTTTGCCAATTCCACAAGAACTGTCTTACCGAAAGGCTTCTTGAGGGGAAAGCTGAATCTCTCTGGGATGATTTCACAGAACACAAAGAAGTTTCTCAGAAAGCTTCTTTCTCTTTGTTATCGGAGGATATTTCCTTTGGCCCTATAGTCTTCCAAGGGATCCGAAATATCTGTTCTCAGATTCCACAGAAATAAGGCTAGCAAAGAGATCCACGAAATACAAATGCAACTCTGTGAGATGAATTAACATAACACTAAGCAGTTTCTCAGAAAGATTCTTTCCAGATTTCATCTGAGGATATTTCCTTTTTCACCGTAGCCCTCTATGGGCTTCCAAATATCACTTTGCCAATTCCACAAGAACTGTCTTAGCGAAAGTTTTCTTGAGGGGAAAGCTGTAACTCTGTGAGATGATTTCACAGAACACAAAGAAGTTTCTCAGAAAGCTTCTTTCTCTTTGTAATCGGAGGATATTTCCTTTGGCCCTATAGCCTTCAAAGGGATCCGAAATATCTGTTCTCAGATTCCACAGAAATAAGGCTTTCAAAGAGATGCACGAAATACAGATGTAACTCTGTGAGTGGAAGTCACACATCACAGAGCAGTTTCTCAGAAAGCTTCTTTCCAGATTTCATCTGAGGATATTTCCTTTTTCACCATAGCCCTCTAAGGGCTTCCAAATATCACTTTGCCAATTCCACAAGAACTGTCTTAGCGAAAGGCTTCATGAGGGGAAAGCTGTAACTCTGTGAGGTGATTTCACAGAACACAAAGAAGTTTCTCCGAAAGCTTGTTTCTCTTTGTTATCGGAGGATATTTCCTTTGGCTCTATAGACTTCAAAGGGATCCGAAATATCTGTTGTCAGATTCCAAAGAAATAAGGCTAGCAAAGAGATCCACGAAATACAGATGTAACTCTGTGAGATGAATTAACAGAACACTAAGCAGTTTCTCAGAAAGCTTCTTTCCAGATTTCATCTGAGGATATTTCCTTTTTCACCATAGCCCTCTATGGGCTTCCAAATATCACTTTGCCAATTCCACAAGAACTCTCTTAGCGAAAGGCTTCTTGAGAGGAAAGCTGTAACTCTGTGAGATGATTTCACAGAACACAAAGAAGTTTCTCAGAAGGCTTCTTTCTCCTTGTTATTGGAGGATATTTCCTTTGGCCCTATAGTCTTCAAAGGGATCCGAAATATCTGTTCTCAGATTCCACAGAAATAAGGCTAGCAAAGAGATCCACGAAATACAGATGTAAGTCTGTGAGATGAATTAACAGAACACTAAGCAGTTTCTCAGAGAACTTCTTTCCAGATTTCATCTGAGGATATTTCCTTTTTCACCATAGCCCTCTTTGGGCTTCCAAATATCACTTTGCCAATTCCACAAGAACTGTCTTAGCGAAAGGCTTCATGAGGGGAAAGCTGTAACTCTGTGAGATGATTTCACAGAACACAAAGAAGTTTCTCAGAAGGCTTCTTTCTCTTTGTTACCGGAGGATATTTCCTTTGGCCCAATAGTCTTCAAAGGGATCCGAAATATCTGTTCTCAGATTCCACAGAGAG
Organism: Macaca mulatta; assembly: GCF_049350105.2. Lineage (NCBI taxonomy): Eukaryota > Metazoa > Chordata > Mammalia > Primates > Cercopithecidae > Macaca > Macaca mulatta. The sequence goes on along the minus strand of NC_133422.1, from coordinate 48,511,528 downwards.
AAGGCTAGCAAGAGATCCACGAAATACAGATGTAACTCTGTGAGATGAATTAACAGAACACTAAGTAATTTCTCAGAAAACTTCTTTCCTGATATCATCTGAGGATAATCCCTTTTTCACCGTAGCCCTCTATGGGCTTCCAAATATCACTTTGCCAATTCCACAAGAACTGTCTTAACGAAAGGCTTCTTGAGGGGAAAGCTGAATCTCTCTGGGATGATGTCACAGAGCACAAAGAAGTTTCTCAGAAAGCTTCTTTCTCTTTGTTATCGGAGGATATTTCCTTTGGCCCTATAGTCTTCAAAGGGATCCGAAATATCTGTTCTCAGATTCCACAGAAATAAGGCTAGCAAAGAGATACACGAAATACAAATGTAACTCTGTGAGATGAATTAACAGAACACTAAGCAGTTTCTCAGAAAGCTTCTTTCCAGATTTCATCTGAGGGTATTTCCTTTTTCACCATAGCCCTCTATGGGCTTCCAAATATCACTTTGCCAATTCCACAAGAACTGTCTTAGCGAAAGGCTTCTTGAGGGGAAAGCTGAATCTCTCTGGGATGATTTCACAGAACACAAAGAAGTTTCTCAGAAGGCTTCTTTCTCTTTGTTATCGGAGGATATTTCCTTTGGACCAATAGTCTTAAAGGGATCCGAAATATCTGTTCTCACATTCCACAGAAATAAGGCTAGCAAAGAGATCCACGAAATACAGATGGAACTCTGTGAGATGAATTAACAGAACACTAAGTAGTTTCTCAGAAAGCTTCTTTCCTGATTTCATCTGAGGATAATTCCTTTTTCAGCATAGCCCTCTATGGGCTTCCAAATATCCCTTTGCCAATTCCACAAGAACTGTCTTAGCGAAAGGCTTCTTGAGGGGAAAGCTGTAACTCTGTGAGATGATTTCACAGAACACAAAGAAGTTTCTCAGAAAGCTTCTTTCTCTTTGTTATCGGAGGATATTTCCTTTGGCCCTATAGCCTTCAAAGGGATCCGAAATATCTGTTCTCACATTCCACAGAAATAAGGCTAGCAAAGAGATCCACGAAATACAGATGTAACTCTGTGAGATGAATTAACATAACACTAAGCAGTTTCTCAGAAAGATTCTTTCCAGATTTCATCTGAGGATATTTCCTTTTTCACCGTAGCCCTCTATGGGTTTCCAATATCACTTTGCCAATTCCACAAGAACTGTCTTAGCGAAAGGCTTCTTGAGGGGAAAGCTGAATCTCTCTGGGATGATTTCACAGAACACAAAGAAGTTTCTCAGAAAGCTTCTTTCTCTTTGTTATCGGAGGATATTTCCTTTGGCCCTATAGTCTTCAAAGGGATCCGAAATATCTGTTCTCAGATTCCACAGAAATAAGGCTAGCAAAGAGATCCACGAAATACAAATGCAACTCTGTGAGATGAATTAACATAACACTAAGCAGTTTCTCAGAAAGATTCTTTCCAGATTTCATCTGAGGATATTTCCTTTTTCACCGTAGCCCTCTATGGGCTTCCAAATATCACTTTGCCAATTCCACAAGAACTCTCTTAGCGAAAGTTTTCTTGAGGGGAAAGCTGTAACTCTGTGAGATGATTTCACAGAACACAAAGAAGTTTCTCAGAAAGCTTCTTTCTCTTTGTAATCGGAGGATATTTCCTTTGGCCCTATAGCCTTCAAAGGGATCCGAAATATCTGTTCTCAGATTCCACAGAAATAAGGCTTTCAAAGAGATGCACGAAATACAGATGTAACTCTGTGAGTGGAAGTCACACATCACAGAGCAGTTTCTCAGAAAGCTTCTTTCCAGATTTCATCTGAGGATATTTCCTTTTTCACCATAGCCCTCTAAGGGCTTCCAAATATCACTTTGCCAATTCCACAAGAACTGTCTTAGCGAAAGGCTTCATGAGGGGAAAGCTGTAACTCTGTGAGGTGATTTCACAGAACACAAAGAAGTTTCTCCGAAAGCTTCTTTCTCTTTCTTATCGGAGGATATTTCCTTTGGCCCTATAGATTTCAAAGGGATCCGAAATATCTGTTGTCAGATTCCAAAGAAATAAGGCTAGCAAAGAGATCCACGAAATACAGATGTAACTCTGTGAGATGAATTAACAGAACACTAAGCAGTTTCTCAGAAAGCTTCTTTCCAGATTTCATCTGAGGATATTTCCTTTTTCACCATAGCCCTCTATGGGCTTCCAAATATCACTTTGCCAATTCCACAAGAACTCTCTTAGCGAAAGGCTTCTTGAGAGGAAAGCTGTAACTCTGTGAGATGATTTCACAGAACACAAAGAAGTTTTTCAGAAGGCTTCTTTCTCCTTGTTATCGGAGGATATTTCCTTTGGCCCTATAGTCTTCAAAGGGATCCGAAATATCTGTTCTCAGATTCCACAGAAATAAGGCTAGCAAAGAGATCCACGAAATACAGATGTAAGTCTGTGAGATGAATTAACAGAACACTAAGCAGTTTCTCAGAGAACTTCTTTCCAGATTTCATCTGAGGATATTTCCTTTTTCACCATAGCCCTCTTTGGGCTTCCAAATATCACTTTGCCAATTCCACAAGAACTGTCTTAGCGAAAGGCTTCATGAGGGGAAAGCTGTAACTCTGTGAGATGATTTCACAGAACACAAAGAAGTTTCTCAGAAGGCTTCTTTCTCTTTGTTACCGGAGGATATTTCCTTTGGCCCAATAGTCTTCAAAGGGATCCGAAATATCTGTTCTCAGATTCCACAGAGAGAAGGCTAGCAAGAGATCCACGAAATACAGATGTAACTCTGTGAGATGAATTAACAGAACACTAAGTAATTTCTCAGAAAACTTCTTTCCTGATATCATCTGAGGATAATCCCTTTTTCACCGTAGCCCTCTATGGGCTTCCAAATATCACTTTGCCAATTCCACAAGAACTGTCTTAGCGAAAGGCTTCTTGAGGGGAAAGCTGTAACTCTGTGATATGATTTCACAGAACACAAAGAAGTTTCTCAGAAAGCTTCTTTCTCTTTGTTATCGGAGGATATTTCCTTTGGCCCTATAGTCTTCAAAGGGATCCGAAATATCTGTTCTCAGATTCCACAAAAATAACGCTAGCAAAGAGATAAACGAAATACAGATGTAAGTCTGTGAGATAAATTAACAGAACACTAAGCAGTTTCTCAGAAAGCTTCTTTCCAGATTTCATCTGAGGGTATTTCCTTTTTCACCATAGCCCTCTATGGGCTTCCAAATATCACTTTGCCAATTCCACAAAAACTGTCTTAGCGAAAGGCTTCTTGAGGGGAAAGCTGAATCTCTCTGGGATGATTTCACAGAACACAAAGAAGTTTCTCAGAAAGCTTCTTTCTCTTTGTTATCGGAGGATATTTCCTTTGGCCCTATAGTCTTCAAAGGGATGCGAAATATCTGTTCTCAGATTCCACAGAAATAAGGCTAGCAAAGAGATTCACGAAATACAAATATAACTTTGTGAGATGAATTAACAGAACACTAAGCACTTTCTCATAAAGCTTCTTTCCAGATTTCATCTAAGGATATTTCCCATTTCACCATAGCCCTCTATGGGCTTCCAAATATCACTTTGCCAATAGCTGCCAATTCCACAAGAACTGTCTTAGCGAAGGGCTTCTTAAGGGGAAAGCTGTTACTCTGTGAGATGATTTCACAGAACACAAAGAAGTTTCTCAGAAAGCTTTTTTCTCTTTGTTATCGGAGGATATTTCCTTTGGCCCTATAGTCTTCAAAGGGATCCGAAATATCTGTTCTCAGATTCCACAGAAATAAGGCTAGCAAAGAGATCCACGAAATACAGATGTAACTCTTTGAGATGAATTAACAGAACACTAAGCAGTTTCTCAGAAAGCTTCTTTCCAGATTTCATCTGAGGATATTTCCTTTTTCACCCTAGCCCTCTATGGTCTTCCAAATATCACTTTGCCAATTCCACAAGAACTGTCTTAGCGAAAGGCTTCTTGAGGCGAAAGCTGTAACTCTGTGAGATGATTTCACAGAACACAAAGAAGTTTCTCAGAAGGCTTCTTTCTCTTTGTTATCGGAGGATATTTCCTTTGGCCCTATAGTCTTCAAAGGGATCCGAAATATCTGTTGTCAGATTCCACAGAAATAAGGCTAGCAAAGAGATCCACGAAATACAGATGTAACTCTGTGAGATGAATTAACAGAACACTAAGTAGTTTCTCAGAAAGCTTCTTTCCTGATATCATCTGAGGATAATTCCTTTTTCACCGTAGCCCTCTATGGGCTTCCAAATATCCCTTTGCCAATTCCACAAGAACTGTCTTAGTGAAAGGCTGCTTGAGGGGAAAGCTGTAACTCTGTGAGATGATTTCACAGAACACAAAGAAGTTTCTCAGAAAGCTTCTTTTTCTTTGTTATCGGAGGATATTTCCTTTGGCCCTATAGTCTTCAAAGGGATCCGAAATATCTGTTCTCAGATTCCAAAGAAATAAGGCTAGCAGAGAGATCCACGAAATACAGATGTAACTCTGTGAGATGAATTAACAGAACACTAAGCAGTTTCTCAGAAAGCTTCTTTCCAGATTTCATCTGAGGATATTTCCTTTTTCACCATAGCCCTCTATGGGCTTCCAAATATTACTTTGCCAATTCCACAAGAACTCTCTTAGCGAAAGGCTTCTTGAGAGGAAAGCTGTAACTCTGTGAGATGATTTCACAGAACACAAAGTAGTTTCTCAGAAGGCTTCTTTCTCCTTCTTATCGGAGGATATTTCCTTTGGCCCTATAGTCTTCAAAGGGATCCGAAATATCTCTTCTCAGATTCCACAGAAATAAGGCTAGCAAAGAGATCCACGAAATACAGATGTAAGTCTGTGAGATGAATTAACAGAACACTAAGCAGTTTCTCAGAAAACTTCTTTCCAGATTTCATCTGAGGATATTTCCTTTTTCACCATAGCCCTCTTTGGGCTTCCAAATATCACTTTGCCAATTCCAAAAGAACTGTCTTAGCGAAAGGCTTCATGAGGGGAAAGCTGTAACTCTGTGAGATGATTTCACAGAACACAAAGAAGTTTCTCAGAAGGCTTCTTTCTCTTTGTTACCGGAGGATATTTCCTTTGGCCCAATAGTCTTCAAAGGGATCCGAAATATCTGTTCTCAGATTCCACAGAAATAAGGCTAGCAAAGAGATCCACGAAATACAGATGTAACTCTGTGAGATGAATTAACAGAACACTAAGTAGTTTCTCAGAGAGCTTCTTTCCTGATATCATCTGAGGATAATTCCTTTTTCACCGTAGCCCTCTATGGGCTTCCAAATATCCCCTTGCCAATTCCACAAGAACTGTCTTAGCGAAAGGCTTCTTGAGGCGAAAGCTGTAACTCAGTGAGATGGTTTCACAGAACACAAAAAAGTTTCTCAGAAAGCTTCTTTCTCTTTATTATCACAGGATATTTCCTTTGTTCCTATAGTCTTCAAAGGGATCCGAAATATGTGTTCTCAGATTCCACAGAAATAAGGCTAGCAAAGAGATCCACGAAATACTGATGTAACTCTGTGAGATGAATTAACATAACACTAACCACTTTCTCAGAAAGCTTCTTTCCAGATTTCACCTGAGGATATTTCCTTTTTCACCATAGCCCTCTATGGGCTTCCAAATATCACTTTACCAATTCCACAAGAACTCTCTTAGTGAAAGTCTTCTTGAGGGGAAAGTTGTAACTCTGTGAGATGATTTCAAAGAACACAAATAAGTTTCTCAGAAGGCTTCTTTCTCTTTGTTATCGGAGGATATTTCCTTTGACCCTATAGTCTTCAAAGGGATCCGAAATATCTGTTCTCAGATTCCACAGAAATAAGGCTAGCAAAGAGATCCACGAAATGCAGATGTAACTCTGTGAGATGAATTAACAGAACACTAAGTAGTTTCTCAGAAAGCTTCTTTCCAGATTTCATTTGAGGATAATTCCTTTTTCACCATAGCCCTCTATGGGCTTCCAAATATCACTTTGCCAATTCCACAAGAACTGTCTTAGCCAAAGGCTTCTTGAAGGGAAAGTTGTAACTCTGTCAGATGATTTCACAGAACACAAAGAAGTTTCTCAGAAAGCTTCTTTATCTTTGTTATCGGAGGATATTTCCTTTGGCCCTATAGTCTTCAAAGGGATCCGAAATATCTGTTCTCAGATTCCACAGAAATAAGGCTAGCAAAGAGATCCACGAAATACAGATGTAACTCTGTGAGATGAATTAACAGAACACTAAGCAGTTTCTCAGAAAGCTTCTTTCCAGATTTCATCTGAGGATATTTCCTTTTTCACCATAGCCCTCTTTGGGCTTCCAAAAATCATTTTGCCAATTCCACAAGAACTGTCTTAGCGAAAGGCTTCTTGAAGGGAAAGCTGTAATTCTGTGAGATGATTTCACAGAACACAAAGAAGTTTCAGAAGGCTTCTTTCCAGAATTCATCTGAGGATATTTCCTTTTTCACCATAGCCCTCTAGGTGTTCCAAATATCACTTTGCCAATTCCACAAGAACTGTCTTAGCGAAAGGTTTCATGAGGAGAAAGATCTAACTCTGTGAGATGATTTCACAGAACACAAAGAAGTTTCTCAGAAAGCTTCTTTCTCTTTGTTATCGGAGGATATTTCCTTTGGCCCTATAGCCTTCAAAGGGATCCGAAATATCTCTTCTCAGATTCCACAGAAATAAGGCTAGCAAAGAGATCCACGAAATACAGATGTAACTCTGTGAGTGGAAGTCACACATCACAGAGTAGTTTCTCAGAAAGCTTCTTTACAGATTTCATCTGAGGATATTTCCTTTTTCACCGTAGCCCTCTATGGGCTTCCAAATATCACTTTGCCAATTCCTGCCAATTCCACAAGAACTGTCTTAGCGAAGGGCTTCTTAAGGGGAAAGCTGTTACTCCGTGAGATGATTTCACAGAACACAAAGAAGTTTCTCAGAAAGCTTTTTTCTCTTTGTTATCGGAGGATATTTCCTTTGGCCCTATAGTCTTCAAAGGGATCCGAAATATCTGTTCTCAGATTCCACAGAAATAAGGCTAGCAAAGAGATCCACGAAATACAGATGTAACTCTTTGAGATGAATTAACAGAACACTAAGCAGTTTCTCAGAAAGCTTCTTTCCAGATTTCATCTGAGGATATTTCCTTTTTCACCCTAGCCCTCTATGGTCTTCCAAATATCACTTTGCCAATTCCACAAGAACTGTCTTAGCGAAAGGCTTCTTGAGGGGAAAGCTGTAACTCTGTGAGATGATTTCACAGAACACAAAGAAGTTTCTCAGAAGGCTTCTTTCTCTTTGTTATCGGAGGATATTTCCTTTGGCCCTATAGTCTTCAAAGGGATCCGAAATATCTGTTGTCAGATTCCACAGAAATAAGGCTAGCAAAGAGATCCACGAAATACAGATGTAACTCTGTGAGATGAATTAACAGAACACTAAGTAGTTTCTCAGAAAGCTTCTTTCCTGATATCATCTGAGGATAATTCCTTTTTCACCTTAGCCCTCTATGGGCTTCCAAATATCCCTTTGCCAATTCCACAAGAACTGTCTTAGTGAAAGGCTGCTTGAGGGGAAAGCTGTAACTCTGTGAGATGATTTCACAGAACACAAAGAAGTTTCTCAGAAGGCTTCTTTCTCTTTGTTACCGGAGGATATTTCCTTTGGCCCAATAGTCTTCAAAGGGATCCGAATTATCTGTTCTCAGATTCCACAGAAAGAAGGCTAGCAAGAGATCCACGAAATACAGATGTAACTCTGTGAGATGAATTAACAGAACACTAAGTAATTTCTCAGAAAACTTCTTTCCTGATATCATGTGAGGATAATCCCTTTTTCACCGTAGCCCTCTATGGGCTTCCAAATATCACTTTGCCAATTCCACAAGAACTGTCTTACCGAAAGGCTTCTTGAGGGGAAAGCTGAATCTCTCTGGGATGATTTCACAGAACACAAAGAAGTTTCTCAGAAAGCTTCTTTCTCTTTGTTATCGGAGGATATTTCCTTTGGCCCTATAGTCTTCCAAGGGATCCGAAATATCTGTTCTCAGATTCCACAGAAATAAGGCTAGCAAAGAGATCCACGAAATACAAATGCAACTCTGTGAGATGAATTAACATAACACTAATCAGTTTCTCAGAAAGATTCTTTCCAGATTTCATCTGAGGATATTTCCTTTTTAACCGTAGCCCTCTATGGGCTTCCAAATATCACTTTGCCAATTCCACAAGAACTGTCTTAGCGAAAGTTTTCTTGAGGGGAAAGCTGTAACTCTGTGAGATGATTTCACAGAACACAAAGAAGTTTCTAAGAAAGCTTCTTTCTCTTTGTAATCGGAGGATATTTCCTTTGGCCCTATAGCCTTCAAAGGGATCCGAAATATCTGTTCTCAGATTCCACAGAAATAAGGCTTTCAAAGAGATGCACGAAATACAGATGTAACTCTGTGAGTGGAAGTCACACATCACAGAGCAGTTTCTCAGAAAGCTTCTTTCCAGATTTCATCTGAGGATATTTCCTTTTTCACCATAGCCCTCTAAGGGCTTCCAAATATCACTTTGCCAATTCCACAAGAACTGTCTTAGCGAAAGGCTTCATGAGGGGAAAGCTGTAACTCTGTGAGGTGATTTCACAGAACACAAAGAAGTTTCTCCGAAAGCTTCTTTCTCTTTGTTATCGGAGGATATTTCCTTTGGCCCTATAGACTTCAAAGGGATCCGAAATATCTGTTGTCAGATTCCAAAGAAATAAGGCTAGCAAAGAGATCCACGAAATACAGATGTAACTCTGTGAGATGAATTAACAGAACACTAAGCAGTTTCTCAGAAAGCTTCTTTCCAGATTTCATCTGAGGATATTTCCTTTTTCACCATAGCCCTCTATGGGCTTCCAAATATCACTTTGCCAATTCCACAAGAACTCTCTTAGCGAAAGGCTTCTTGAGAGGAAAGCTGTAACTCTGTGAGATGATTTCACAGAACACAAAGAAGTTTCTCAGAAGGCTTCTTTCTCCTTGTTATCGGAGGATATTTCCTTTGGCCCTATAGTCTTCAAAGGGATCCGAAATATCTGTTCTCAGATTCCACAGAAATAAGGCTAGCAAAGAGATCCACGAAATACAGATGTAAGTCTGTGAGATGAATTAACAGAACACTAAGCAGTTTCTCAGAGAACTTCTTTCCAGATTTCATCTGAGGATATTTCCTTTTTCACCATAGCCCTCTTTGGGCTTCCAAATATCACTTTACCAATTCCACAAGAACTGTCTTAGCGAAAGGCTTCATGAGGGGAAAGCTGTAACTCTGTGAGATGATTTCACAGAACACAAAGAAGTTTCTCAGAAGGCTTCTTTCTCTTTGTTACCGGAGGATATTTCCTTTGGCCCAATAGTCTTCAAAGGGATCCGAAATATCTGTTCTCAGATTCCACAGAGAGAAGGCTAGCAAGAGATCCACGAAATCCAGATGTAACTCTGTGAGATGAATTAACAGAACACTAAGTAATTTCTCAGAAAACTTCTTTCCTGATATCATCTGAGGATAATCCCTTTTTCACCGTAGCCCTCTATGGGCTTCCAAATATCACTTTGCCAATTCCACAAGAACTGTCTTAACGAAAGGCTTCTTGAGGGGAAAGCTGAATCTCTCTGGGATGATGTCACAGAACACAAAGAAGTTTCTCAGAAAGCTTCTTTCTCTTTGTTATCGGAGGATATTTCCTTTGGCCCTATAGTCTTCAAAGGGATCCGAAATATCTGTTCTCAGATTCCACAGAAATAAGGCTAGCAAAGAGATACACGAAATACAAATGTAACTCTGTGAGATGAATTAACAGAACACTAAGCAGTTTCTCAGAAAGCTTCTTTCCAGATTTCATCTGAGGGTATTTCCTTTTTCACCATAGCCCTCTATGGGCTTCCAAATATCACTTTGCCAATTCCACAAGAACTGTCTTAGCGAAAGGCTTCTTGAGGGGAAAGCTGAATCTCTCTGGGATGATTTCACAGAACACAAAGAAGTTTCTCAGAAGGCTTCTTTCTCTTTGTTATCGGAGGATATTTCCTTTGGCCCAATAGTCTTAAAGGGATCCGAAATATCTGTTCTCACATTCCACAGAAATAAGGCTAGCAAAGAGATCCACGAAATACAGATGGAACTCTGTGAGATGAATTAACAGAACACTAAGTAGTTTCTCAGAAAGCTTCTTTCCTGATTTCATCTGAGGATAATTCCTTTTTCAGCATAGTCCTCTATGGGCTTCCAAATATCCCTTTGCCAATTCCACAAGAACTGTCTTAGCGAAAGGCTTCTTGAGGGGAAAGCTGTAACTCTGTGAGATGATTTCACAGAACACAAAGAAGTTTCTCAGAAAGCTTCTTTCTCTTTGTTATCGGAGGATATTTCCTTTGGCCCTATAGCCTTCAAAGGGATCCGAAATATCTGTTCTCACATTCCACAGAAATAAGGCTAGCAAAGAGATCCACGAAATACAGATGTAACTCTGTGAGATGAATTAACATAACACTAAGCAGTTTCTCAGAAAGATTCTTTCCAGATTTCATCTGAGGATATTTCCTTTTTCACCGTAGCCCACTATGGGTTTCCAATATCACTTTGCCAATTCCACAAGAAATGTCTTAGCGAAAGGTTTCTTGAGGGGAAAGCTGTAACTCTGTGATATGATTTCACAGAACACAAAGAAGTTTCTCAGAAAGCTTCTTTCTCTTTGTTATCGGAGGATATTTCCTTTGTTCCTATAGTCTTCAAAGGGATCCGAAATATCTGTTCTCAGATTCCACAAAAATAACGCTAGCAAAGAGATAAACGAAATACAGATGTAAGTCTGTGAGATGAATTAACAGAACCCTAAGCAGTTTCTCAGAAAGCTTCTTTCCAGATTTCATCTGAGGGTATTTCCTTTTTCACCATAGCCCTCTATGGGCTTCCAAATATCACTTTGCCAATTCCACAAAAACTGTCTTAGCGAAAGGCTTCTTGAGGGGAAAGCTGAATCTCTCTGGGATGATTTCACAGAACACAAAGAAGTTTCTCAGAAAGCTTCTTTCTCTTTGTTATCGGAGGATTTTTCCTTTGGCCCTATAGTCTTCAAAGGGATGCGAAATATCTCTTCTCAGATTCCACAGAAATAAGGCTAGCAAAGAGATTCACGAAATACAAATATAACTTTGTGAGATGAATTAACAGAACACTAAGCACTTTCTCATAAAGCTTCTTTCCAGATTTCATCTAAGGATATTTCCCATTTCACCATAGCCCTCTATGGGCTTCCAAATATCACTTTGCCAATAGCTGCCAATTCCACAAGAACTGTCTTAGCGAAGGGCTTCTTAAGGGGAAAGCTGTTACTCTGTGAGATGATTTCACAGAACACAAAGAAGTTTCTCAGAAAGCTTTTTTCTCTTTGTTATCGGAGGATATTTCCTTTGGCCCTATAGTCTTCAAAGGGATCCGAAATATCTGTTCTCAGATTCCACAGAAATAAGGCTAGCAAAGAGATCCACGAAATACAGATGTAACTCTTTGAGATGAATTAACAGAACACTAAGCAGTTTCTCAGAAAGCTTCTTTCCAGATTTCATCTGAGGATATTTCCTTTTTCACCCTAGCCCTCTATGGTCTTCCAAATATCACTTTGCCAATTCCACAAGAACTGTCTTAGCGAAAGGCTTCTTTAGGCGAAAGCTGTAACTCTGTGAAATGATTTCACAGAACACAAAGAAGTTTCTCAGAAGGCTTCTTTCTCTTTGTTATCGGAGGATATTTCCTATGGCCCTATAGTCTTCAAAGGGATCCGAAATATCTGTTGTCAGATTCCACAGAAATAAGGCTAGCAAAGAGATCCACGAAATACAGATGTAACTCTGTGAGATGAATTAACAGAACACTAAGTAGTTTCTCAGAAAGCTTCTTTCCTGATATCATCTGAGGATAATTCCTTTTTCACCGAAGCCCTCTATGGGCTTCCAAATATCCCTTTGCCAATTCCACAAGAACTGTCTTAGTGAAAGGCTGCTTGAGGGGAAAGCTGTAACTCTGTGAGATGATTTCACAGAACACAAAGAAGTTTCTCAGAAAGCTTCTTTTTCTTTGTTATCGGAGGATATTTCCTTTGGCCCTATAGTCTTCAAAGGGATCCGAAATATCTGTTCTCAGATTCCAAAGAAATAAGGCTAGCAGAGAGAACCACGAAATACAGATGTAACTCTGTGAGATGAATTAACAGAACACTAAGCAGTTTCTCAGAAAGCTTCTTTCCAGATTTCATCTGAGGATATTTCCTTTTTCACCATAGCCCTCTATGGGCTTCCAAATATTACTTTGCCAATTCCACAAGAACTCTCTTAGCGAAAGGCTTCTTGAGAGGAAAGCTGTAACTCTGTGAGATGATTTCACAGAACACAAAGTAGTTTCTCAGAAGGCTTCTTTCTCCTTCTTATCGGAGGATATTTCCTTTGGCCCTATAGTCTTCAAAGGGATCCGAAATATCTCTTCTCAGATTCCACAGAAATAAGGCTAGCAAAGAGATCCACGAAATACAGATGTAAGTCTGTGAGATGAATTAACAGAACACTAAGCAGTTTCTCAGAAAACTTCTTTCCAGATTTCATCTGAGGATATTTCCTTTTTCACCATAGCCCTCTTTGGGCTTCCAAATATCACTTTGCCAATTCCAAAAGAACTGTCTTAGCGAAAGGCTTCATGAGGGGAAAGCTGTAACTCTGTGAGATGATTTCACAGAACACAAAGAAGTTTCTCAGAAGGCTTCTTTCTCTTTGTTACCGGAGGATATTTCCTTTGGCCCAATAGTCTTCAAAGGGATCCGAAATATCTGTTCTCAGATTCCACAGAAATAAGGCTAGCAAAGAGATCCACGAAATACAGATGTAACTCTGTGAGATGAATTAACAGAACACTAAGTAGTTTCTCAGAGAGCTTCTTTCCTGATATCATCTGAGGATAATTCCTTTTTCACCGTAGCCCTCTATGGGCTTCCAAATATCCCCTTGCCAATTCCACAAGAACTGTCTTAGCGAAAGGCTTCTTGAGGCGAAAGCTGTAACTCAGTGAGATGATTTCACAGAACACAAAAAAGTTTCTCAGAAAGCTTCTTTCTCTTTATTATCACAGGATATTTCCTTTGTTCCTATAGTCTTCAAAGGGATCCGAAATATGTGTTCTCAGATTCCACAGAAATAAGGCTAGCAAAGAGATTCACGAAATACTGATGTAACTCTGTGAGATGAATTAACATAACACTAACCACTTTCTCAGAAAGCTTCTTTCCAGATTTCACCTGAGGATATTTCCTTTTTCACCATAGCCCTCTATGGGCTTCCAAATATCACTTTACCAATTCCACAAGAACTCTCTTAGTGAAAGTCTTCTTGAGGGGAAAGTTGTAACTCTGTGAGATGATTTCAAAGAACACAAATAAGTTTCTCAGAAGGCTTCTTTCTCTTTGTTATCGGAGGATATTTCCTTTGACCCTATAGTCTTCAAAGGGATCCGAAATATCTGTTCTCAGATTCCACAGAAATAAGGCTAGCAAAGAGATCCACGAAATGCAGATGTAACTCTGTGAGATGAATTAACAGAACACTAAGCAGTTTCTCAGAAAGCTTCTTTCCAGATTTCATCTGAGGATATTTCCTTTTTAACCATAGCCCTCTTTGGGCTTCCAAAAATCATTTTGCCAATTCCACAAGAACTGTCTTAGCGAAAGGCTTCTTGAAGGGAAAGCTGTAATTCTGTGAGATGATTTCACAGAACACAAAGAAGTTTCAGAAGGCTTCTTTCCAGAATTCATCTGAGGATATTTCCTTTTTCACCATAGCCCTCTAGGTGTTCCAAATATCACTTTGCCAATTCCACAAGAACTGTCTTAGCGAAAGGTTTCATGAGGAGAAATATCTAACTCTGTGAGATGATTTCACAGAACACAAAGAAGTTTCTCAGAAAGCTTCTTTCTCTTTGTTATCGGAGGATATTTCCTTTGGCCCTATAGCCGTCAAAGGGATCCGAAATATCTCTTCTCTGATTCCACAGAAATAAGGCTAGCAAAGAGATCCACGAAATAAAGATGTAACTCTGTGAGTGGAAGTCACACATCACAGAGTAGTTTCTCAGAAAGCTTCTTTACAGATTTCATCTGAGGATATTTCCTTTTTCACCATAGCCCTCTATGGGCTTCCAAATATCACTTTGCCAATTCCTGCCAATTCCACAAGAACTGTCTTAGCGAAGGGCTTCTTAAGGGGAAAGCTGTTACTCTGTGAGATGATTTCACAGAACACAAAGAAGTTTCTCAGAAAGCTTTTTTCTCTTTGTTATCGGAGGATATTTCCTTTGGCCCTATAGTCTTCAAAGGGATCCGAAATATCTGTTCTCAGATTCCACAGAAATAAGGCTAGCAAAGAGATCCACGAAATACAGATGTAACTCTTTGAGATGAATTAACAGAACACTAAGCAGTTTCTCAGAAAGCTTCTTTCCAGATTTCATCTGAGGATATTTCCTTTTTCACCCTAGCCCTCTATGGTCTTCCAAATATCACTTTGCCAATTCCACAAGAACTGTCTTAGCGAAAGGCTTCTTGAGGGGAAAGCTGTAACTCTGTGAGATGATTTCACAGAACACAAAGAAGTTTCTCAGAAGGCTTCTTTCTCTTTGTTATCGGAGGATATTTCCTTTGGCCCTATAGTCTTCAAAGGGATCCGAAATATCTGTTGTCAGATTCCACAGAAATAAGGCTAGCAAAGAGATCCACGAAATACAGATGTAACTCTGTGAGATGAATTAACAGAACACTAAGTAGTTTCTCAGAAAGCTTCTTTCCTGATATCATCTGAGGATAATTCCTTTTTCACCTTAGCCCTCTATGGGCTTCCAAATATCCCTTTGCCAATTCCACAAGAACTGTCTTAGTGAAAGGCTGCTTGAGGGGAAAGCTGTAACTCTGTGAGATTATTTCACAGAACACAAAGAAGTTTCTCAGAAAGCTTCTTTTTCTTTGTTATCGGAGGATATTTCCTTTGGCCCTATAGTCTTCAAAGGGATCCGAAATATCTGTTCTCAGATTCCACAGAAATAACTCTAGCAAAGAGATCCACGAAATACAGATGTAACTCATTGAGATGAATTAACAGAACACTAAGCAGTTTCTCAGAAAGCTTCTTTCCAGATTTCATCTGAGGGTATTTCCTTTTTCACCATAGCCCTCTATGGGCTTCCAAATATCACTTTGCCAATTCCACAAGAACTGTCTTAGCGAAAGGCTTCATGAGGGGAAAGTTGTAACTCTGTGAGGTGATTTCACAGAACACAAAGATGTTTCTCAGAAAGCTTCTTTCTCTTTGTTATCGGAGGATATTTCCTTTGGCCCTATAGTCCTCAAAGGGATCGGAAATATCTGTTCTCAGATTCCAAAGAAATAAGGCTAGCAGAGAGATCCACGAAATACAGATGTAACTCTGTGAGATGAATTAACAGAACACTAAGCAGTTTCTCAGAAAGCTTCTTTCCAAATTTCATCTGAGGATATTTCCTTTTTCACCATAGCCCTCTATGGGCTTCCAAATATTACTTTGCCAATTCCACAAGAACTCTCTTAGCGAAAGGCTTCTTGAGGGGAAAGCTGTAACTCTGTGAGATGATTTCACAGAACACAAAGTAGTTTCTCAGAAGGCTTCTTTCTCCTTCTTATCGGAGGATATTTCCTTTGGCCCTATAGTCTTCAAAGGGATCCGAAATATCTCTTCTCAGATTCCACAGAAATAAGGCTAGCAAAGAGATCCACGAAATACAGATGTAAGTCTGTGAGATGAATTAACAGAACACTAAGCAGTTTCTCAGAAAACTTCTTTCCAGATTTCATCTGAGGATATTTCCTTTTTCACCATAGCCCTCTTTGGGCTTCCAAATATCACTTTGCCAATTCCAAAAGAACTGTCTTAGCGAAAGGCTTCATGAGGGGAAAGCTGTAACTCTGTGAGATGATTTCACAGAACACAAAGAAGTTTCTCAGAAGGCTTCTTTCTCTTTGTTACCGGAGGATATTTCCTTTGGCCCAATAGTCTTCAAAGGGATCCGAAATATCTGTTCTCAGATTCCACAGAAATAAGGCTAGCAAAGAGATCCACGAAATACAGATGTAACTCTGTGAGATGAATTAACAGAACACTAAGTAGTTTCTCAGAGAGCTTCTTTCCTGATATCATCTGAGGATAATCCCTTTTTCACCGTAGCCCTCTATGGGCTTCCAAATATCCCCTTGCCAATTCCACAAGAACTGTCTTAGCGAAAGGCTTCTTGAGGCGAAAGCTGTAACTCATTGAGATGATTTCACAGAACACAAAAAAGTTTCTCAGAAAGCTTCTTTCTCTTTATTATCACAGGATATTTCCTTTGTTCCTATAGTCTTCAAAGGGATCCGAAATATGTGTTCTCAGATTCCACAGAAATAAGGCTAGCAAAGAGATCCACGAAATATTGATGTAACTCTGTGAGGTGAATTAACATAACACTAACCACTTTCTCAGAAAGCTTCTTTCCAGATTTCACCTGAGGATATTTCCTTTTTCACCATAGCCCTCTATGGGCTTCCAAATATCACTTTACCAATTCCACAAGAACTCTCTTAGTGAAAGTCTTCTTGAGGGGAAAGTTGTAACTCTGTGAGATGATTTCAAAGAACACAAAGAAGTTTCTCAGAAGGCTTCTTTCTCTTTGTTATCGGAGGATATTTCCTTTGACCCTATAGTCTTCAAAGGGATCCGAAATATCTGCTCTCAGATTCCACAGAAATAAGGCTAGCAAAGAGATCCACGAAATGCAGATGTAACTCTGTGAGATGAATTAACAGAACACTAAGTAGTTTCTCAGAAAGCTTCTTTCCAGATTTCATTTGAGGATAATTCCTTTTTCACCATAGCCCTCTATGGGCTTCCAAATATCACTTTGCCAATTCCACAAGAACTGTATTAGCCAAAGGCTTCTTGAAGGGAAAGCTGTAACTCTGTCAGATGATTTCACAGAACACAAAGAAGTTTCTCAGATAGCTTCTTTATCTTTGTTATCGGAGGATATTTCCTTTGGCCCTATAGTCTTCAAAGGGATCCGAAATATCTGTTCTCAGATTCCACAGAAATAAGGCTAGCAAAGAGATCCACGAAATACAGATGTAACTCTGTGAGATGAATTAACAGAACACTAAGCAGTTTCTCAGAAAGCTTCTTTCCAGATTTCATCTGAGGATATTTCCTTTTTCACCATAGCCCTCTTTGGGCTTCCAAAAATCATTTTGCCAATTCCACAAGAACTGTCTTAGCGAAAGGCTTCTTGAAGGGAAAGCTGTAATTCTGTGAGATGATTTCACAGAACACAAAGAAGTTTCAGAAGGCTTCTTTCCAGAATTCATCTGAGGATATTTCCTTTTTCACCATAGCCCTCTAGGTGTTCCAAATATCACTTTGCCAATTCCACAAGAACTGTCTTAGCGAAAGGTTTCATGAGGAGAAAGCTCTAACTCTGTGAGATGATTTCACAGAACACAAAGAAGTTTCTCAGAAAGCTTCTTTCTCTTTGTTATCGGAGGATATTTCCTTTGGCCCTATAGCCTTCAAAGGGATCCGAAATATCTCTTCTCAGATTCCACAGAAATAAGGCTAGCAAAGAGATCCACGAAATACAGATGTAACTCTGTGAGTGGAAGTCACACATCACAGAGCAGTTTCTCAGAAAGCTTCTTTCCAGATTTCATCTGAGGATATTTCCTTTTTCACCATAGCCCTCTATGGGCTTCCAAATATCACTTTGCCAATTCCACAAGAACTCTCTTAGCGAAAGGCTTCTTGAGAGGAAAGCTGTAACTCTGTGAGATGATTTCACAGAACACAAAGAAGTTTCTCAGAAGGCTTCTTTCTCCTTGTTATCGGAGGATATTTCCTTTGGCCCTATAGTCTTCAAAGGGATCCTAAATATCTGTTCTCAGATTCCACAGAAATAAGGCTAGCAAAGAGATCCACGAAATACAGATGTAAGTCTGTGAGATGAATTAACAGAACACTAAGCAGTTTCTCAGAAAACTTCTTTCCAGATTTCATCTGAGGATATTTCCTTTTTCACCATAGCCCTCTTTGGGCTTCCAAATATCACTTTGCCAATTCCACAAGAACTGTCTTAGCGAAATGCTTCATGAGGGGAAAGCTGTAACTCTGAGAGATGATTTCACAGAACACAAAGAAGTTTCTCAGAAGGCTTCTTTCTCTTTGTTACCGGAGGATATGTCCTTTGGCCCAGTAGTCTTCAAAGGGATCCGAAATATCTGTTCTCAGATTCCACAGAAAGAAGGCTAGCAAGAGATCCCCGAAATACAGATGTAACTCTGTGAGATGAATTAACAGAACACTAAGTAATTTCTCAGAAAACTTCTTTCCTGATATCATCTGAGGATAATCCCTTTTTCACCGTAGCCCTCTATGGGCTTCCAAATATCACTTTGCCAATTCCACAAGAACTGTCTTAGCGAAAGGCTTCTTGAGGGGAAAGCTGAATCTCTCTGGGATTATTTCACAGAACACAAAGAAGTTTCTCAGAAAGCTTCTTTCTCTTTGTTATCGGAGGATATTTCCTTTGGCCCTATAGTCTTAAAGGGATCCGAAATATCTGTTCTCAGATTCCACAGAAATAAGGCTAGCAAAGAGATACACGAAATACAAATGTAACTCTGTGAGATGAATTAACAGAACACTAAGCAGTTTCTCAGAAAGCTTCTTTCCAGATTTCATCTGAGGGTATTTCCTTTTTCACCATAGCCCTCTATGGGCTTCCAAATATAACTTTGCCAATTCCACAAGAACTGTCTTAGCGAAAGGCTTCTTGAGGGGAAAGCTGAATCTCTCTGGGATGATTTCACAGAACACAAAGAAGTTTCTCAGAAAGCTTCTTTCTCTTTGTTATCGGAGGATATTTCCTTTGGCCCTATAGTCTTCAAAGGGATCCGAAATATCTGTTCTCAGATTCCACAGAAATAAGGCTAGCAAAGAGATCCAAGAAATACAGATGTAACTCTGTGAGATGAATTAACATAACACTAAGCACTTTCTCAGAAAGCTTCTTTCCAGATTTCATCTGAGGATATTTTCCTTTTTCACCATAGCCCTCTAGGGGTTCCAAATATCACTTTGCCAATTCCACAAGAACTGTCTTAGCGAAAGGCTTCATGAGGAGAAAGCTCTAACTCTGTGAGATGATTTCACAGAACACAAAGAAGTTTCTCAGAAAGCTTCTTTCTCTTTGTTATCGGAGGATATTTCCTTTGGCCCTGTAGCCTTCAAAGGGATCCGAAATATCTCTTCTCAGATTCCACAGAAATAAGGCTAGCAAAGAGATCCACGAAATACAGATGTAACTCTGTGAGTGGAAGTCACACATCACAGAGCAGTTTCTCAGAAAGCTTCTTTCCAGATTTCATCTGAGGATATTTCCTTTTTCACCATAGCCCTCTATGGGCTTCCAAATATCACTTTGCCAATTCCACAAGAACTGTCTTAGCGAAGGGCTTCTTGAGGGGAAAGCTGTTACTCTGTCAGATGATTTCACAGAACACAAAGAAGTTTCTCAGAAAGCTTTTTTCTCTTTGTTATCGGAGGATATTTCCTTTGGCCCTATAGTCTTCAAAGGGATCCGAAATATCTGTTCTCAGATTCCACAGAAATAAGGCTAGCAAAGAGATCCACGAAATACAGATGTAACTCTGTGAGATGAATTAACATAACACTAAGCACTTTCTCAGAAAGCTTCTTTCCAGATTTCATCTGAGGATATTTTCCTTTATCACCATAGCCCTCTAGGGGTTCCAAATATCACTTTGCCAATTACACAAGAACTGTCTTAGCGAAAGGATTCATGAGGAGAAAGCTCTAACTCTGTGAGATGATTTCACAGAACACAAAGAAGTTTCTCAGAAAGCTTCTTTCTCTTTGTTATCGGAGGATATTTCCTTTGGCCCTATAGCCTTCAAAGGGATCCGAAATATCTCTTCTCAGATTCCACAGAAATAAGGCTAGCAAAGAGATCCACGAAATACAGATGTAACTCTGTGAGTGGAAGTCACACATCACAGAGCAGTTTCTCAGAAAGCTTCTTTCCAGATTTCATCTGAGGATATTTCCTTTTTCACCATAGCCCTCTAAGGGCTTCCAAATATCACTTTGCCAATTCCACAAGAACTGTCTTAGCGAAGGGCTTCTTGAGCGGAAAGCTGTTACTCTGTGAGATGATTTCACAGAACACAAAGAAGTTTCTCAGAAAGCTTTTTTCTCTTTGTTATCGGAGGATATTTCCTTTGGCCCTATAGTCTTCAAAGGGATCCGAAATATCTGTTCTCAGATTCCACAGAAATAAGGCTAGCAAAGAGATCCAAGAAATACAGATGTAACTCTGTGAGATGAATTACCATAACACTAAGCACTTTCTCAGAAAGCTTCTTTCCAGTTTTCATCTGAGGATATTTCCTTTTTCACCATAGCCCTCTAGGGTTTCCAAATATCACTTTGCCAATTCCACAAGAACTGTCTTAGGGAAAGGCTTCTTGAGGAGAAAGCTGTAACTCTGTGAGATGATTTCACAGAACACAAAGAAGTTTCTCAGAAAGCTTCTTTCTCTTTGTTATCGGAGGATATTTCCTTTGGCCCTATAGTCTTCAAAGGGATCCGAAATATCTGTTCTCAGATTCCACAGAAATAAGGCTAGCAAAGAGATCCACGAAATACAAATGCAACTCTGTGAGATGAATTAACATAACACTAAGCAGTTTCTCAGAAAGATTCTTTCCAGATTTCATCTGAGGATATTTCCTTTTTCACCATAGCCCTCTTTGGGCTTCCAAATATCACTTTGCCAATTCCACAAGAACTGTCTTAGCGAAAGGCTTCATGAGGGGAAAGCTGTAACTCTGTGAGATGATTTCACAGAACACAAAGAAGTTTCTCAGAAGGCTTCTTTCTCTTTGTTATCGGAGGATATTTGCTTTGGCCCAATAGTCTTAACTAGATCCGAAATATCTGTTCTCACATTCCACAGAAATAAGGCTAGCAAAGAGATCCACGAAATACAGATGGAACTCTGTGAGATGAATTAACATAACACTAAGCAGTTTCTCAGAAAGATTCTTTCCAGATTTCCTCTGAGGATATTTCCTTTTTCACCGTAGCCCTCTATGGGCTTCCAAATATCACTTTGCCAATTCCACAAGAACTATCTTAGCGAAAGGTTTCTTGAGGGGAAAGCTGTTACTCTGTGAGATGATTTCACAGAACACAAAGAAGTTTCTCAGAAAGCTTCTTTCTCTTTGTTATCGGAGGATATTTCCTTTGGCCCTATAGTCTTCAAAGGGATCCGAAATATCTGTTCTCTGATTCCACAGAAATAACGCTAGGAAAGAGATACACGAAGTACAAATGTAACTCTGTGAGATGAATTAACAGAACACTAAGCACTTTCTCACAAAGCTTCTTTCCAGATTTCATCTGAGGATATTTCCTTTTTCACCATAGCCCTCAATGGGCTTCCAAATATCACATTGCCAATTCCACTAGAACTGTCTTAGCGAAGGGCTTCTTGAGGGGAAAGCTGTTACTCTGTGAGATGATTTCACAGAACACAAAGAAGTTTCTCAGAAAGCTTCTTTCTCTTTGTTATCGGAGGATATTTCCTTTGGCCCTATAGTCTTCAAAGGGATCCGAAATATCTGTTCTCAGATTCCACAGAAATAAGGCTAGCAAAGAGATCCACGAAATACAGATGTAACTCTTTGAGATGAATTAACAGAACACTAAGCAGTTTCTCAGAAAGCTTCTTTCCAGATTTCATCTGAGGATATTTCCTTTTTCACCCTAGCCCTCTATGGTCTTCCAAATATCACTTTGCCAATTCCACAAGAACTGTCTTAGCGAAAGGCTTCTTGAGGGGAAAGCTGTAACTCTGTGAGATGATTTCACAGAACACAAAGAAGTTTCTCAGAAGGCTTCTTTCTCTTTGTTATCGGAGGATATTTCCTTTGGCCCAATAGTCTTAAAGGGATCCGAAATATCTGTTCTCACATTCCACAGAAATAAGGCTAGCAAAGAGATCCACGAAATACAGATGGAACTCTGTGAGATGAATTAACAGAACACTAAGTACTTTCTCGGAAAGCTTCTTTCCTGATTTCATCTGAGGATAATTCCTTTTTCAGCATAGCCCTCTATGGGCTTCCAAATATCCCTTTGCCAATTCCACAAGAACTGTCTTAGCGAAAGGCTTCTTGAGGGGAAAGCTGTAACTCTGTGAGATGATTTCACAGAACACAAAGAAGTTTCTCAGAAAGCTTCTTTCTCTTTGTTATCGAAGGATATTTCCTTTGGCCCTATAGTCTTCAAAGGGATCCGAAATATCTGTTCTCAGATTCCACAGAAATAACGCTAGCAAAGAGATACACGAAATACAAATGTAACTCTGTGAGATGAATTAACATAACACTAAGCACTTTCTCAGAAAGCTTCTTTCCAGATTTCATCTGAGGATATTTCTTTTTTCACCATAGCCCTCTAGGGGTTCCAAATATCACTTTGCCAATTCCACAAGACCTGTCTTAGCGAAAAGCTTCATGAGGAGAAAGCTCTAACTCTGTGAGATGATTTCACAGAACACAAAGAAGTTTCTCAGAAAGCTTCTTTCTCTTTGTTATCGGAGGATATTTCCTTTGGCCCTATAGCCTTCAAAGGGATCCGAAATATCTGTTCTCAGATTCAACAGAAATAAGGCTAGCAAAGAGATCCACGAAATACAGATGTAACTCTGTGAGTGGAAGTCACACATCACAGAGCAGTTTCTCAGAAAGCTTCTTTCCAGATTTCATCTGAGGATATTTCCTTTTTCACCATAGCCCTCTAAGGGCTTCCAAATATCACTTTGCCAATTCCACAAGAACTGTCTTAGTGAAAGGCTTCTTGAGGGGAATGCTGTAACTCTGTGAGGTGATTTCACAGAACACAAAGAAGTTTCTCCGAAAGCTTCTTTCTCTTTGTTATCGGAGGATATTTCCTTTGGCCCTATAGACTTCAAAGGGATCCGAAATATATGTTCTCAGATTCCAAAGAAATAAGGCTAGCAAAGAGATCCACGAAATACAGATGTAACTCTGTGAGATGAATTAACAGAACACTAAGCAGTTTCTCAGAAATCTTCTTTCCAGATTTCATCTGAGGATATTTCCTTTTTCACCATAGCCCTCTATGGGCTTCCAAATATCACTTTGCCAATTCCACAAGAACTCTCTTAGCGAAAGGCTTCTTGAGAGGAAAGCTGTAACTCTGTGAGATGATTTCACAGAACACAAAGAAGTTTCTCAGAAGGCTTCTTTCTCCTTGTTATCGGAGGATATTTCCTTTGGCCCTATAGTCTTCAAAGGGATCCGAAATATCTGTTCTCAGATTCCACAGAAATAAGGCTAGCAAAGAGATACACGAAATACAAATGTAACTCTGTGAGATGAATTAACAGAACACTAAGCAGTTTCTCAGAAAGCTTCTTTCCAGATTTCATCTGAGGGTATTTCCTTTTTCACCATAGCCCTCTATGGGCTTCCAAATATCACTTTGACAATTCCACAAGAACTGTCTTAGCGAAAGGCTTCTTGAGGGGAAAGCTGAATCTCTCTGGGATGATTTCACAGAACACAAAGAAGTTTCTCAGAAGGCTTCTTTCTCTTTGTTATCGGAGGATATTTCCTTTGGCCCAATAGTCTTAAAGGGATCCGAAATATCTGTTCTCACATTCCACAGAAATAAGGCTAGCAAAGAGATCCACGAAATACAGATGGAACTCTGTGAGATGAATTAACAGAACACTAAGTAGTTTCTCAGAAAGCTTCTTTCCTGATTTCATCTGAGGATAATTCCTTTTTCAGCATAGCCCTCTATGGGCTTCCAAATATCCCTTTCCCAATTCCACAAGAACTGTCTTAGCGAAAGGCTTCTTGAGGGGAAAGCTGTTACTCTGTGAGATGATTTCACAGAACACAAAGAAGTTTCTCAGAAAGCTTCTTTCTCTTTGTTATCGGAGGATATTTCCTTTGGCCCTATAGTCTTCAAAGGGATCCGAAATATCTGTTCTCAGATTCCACAGAAATAAGGCTAGCAAAGAGATCCACGAAATACAGATGTAAGTCTGTGAGATGAATTAACAGAACACTAAGCAGTTTCTCAGAAAACTTCTTTCCAGATTTTATCTGAGGATATTTCCTTTTTCACCATAGCCCTCTTTGGGCTTCCAAATATCACTTTGCCAATTCCACAAGAACTGTCTTAGCGAAAGGCTTCATGAGGGGAAAGCTGTAACTCTGTGAGATGATTTCACAGAACACAAAGACGTTTGTCAGAAGGCTTCTTTCTCTTTGTTACCGGAGGATATTTCCTTTGGCCCAATAGTCTTCACAGGGATCCGAAATATCTGTTGTCAGATTCCACAGAAATAAGGCTAGCAAAGAGATCCACGAAATACAGATGTAACTCTGTGAGATGAATTAACAGAACACTAAGCATTTTCTCAGAAAGCTTCTTTCCAGATTTCATCTGAGGATATTTCCTTTTTCACCATAGCCCTCTATGGGCTTCCAAATATCACTTTGCCAATTCCACAAGAACTCTCTTAGCGAAAGGCTTCTTGAGAGGAAAGCTGTAACTCTGTGAGATGATTTCACAGAACACAAAGAAGTTTCTCAGAAGGCTTCTTTCTCCTTGTTATCGGAGGATATTTCCTTTGGCCCTATAGTCTTCAAAGGGATCCGAAATATCTGTTCTCAGATTCCACAGAAATAAGGCTAGCAAAGAGATCCACGAAATACAGATGTAAGTCTGTGAGATGAATTAACAGAACACTAAGCAGTTTCTCAGAAAACTTCTTTCCAGATTTCATCTGAGGATATTTCCTTTTTCACCATAGCCCTCTTTGGGCTTCCAAATATCACTTTGCCAATTCCACAAGAACTGTCTTAGCGAAAGGCTTCATGAGGGGAAAGCTGTAACTCTGTGAGATGATTTCACAGAACACAAAGAAGTTTCTCAGAAGGCTTCTTTCTCTTTGTTACCGGAGGATATTTCCTTTGGCCCAATAGTCTTCAAAGGGATCCGAAATATCTGTTCTCAGATTCCACAGAAAGAAGGCTAGCAAGAGATCCACGAAATACAGATGTAACTCTGTGAGATGAATTAACAGAACACTAAGTAATTTCTCAGAAAACTTCTTTCCTGATATCATGTGAGGATAATCCCTTTTTCACCGTAGCCCTCTATGGGCTTCCAAATATCACTTTGCCAATTCCACAAGAACTGTCTTAGCGAAAGTTTTCTTGAGGGGAAAGCTGTAACTCTGTGAGATGATTTCACAGAACACAAAGAAGTTTCTCAGAAAGCTTCTTTCTCTTTGTTATCGGAGGATATTTCCTTTGGCCCTATAGTCTTCAAAGGGATCCGAAATATCTGTTCTCAGATTCCACAGAAATAAGGCTAGCAAAGAGATCCACGAAATACAGATGTAACTCTGTGAGATGAATTAACATAACACTAAGCACTTTCTCAGAAAGCTTCTTTCCAGATTTCATCTGAGGATATTTTCCTTTTTCACCATAGCCCTCTAGGGGTTCCAAATATCACTTTGCCAATTCCACAAGAACTGTCTTAGCGAAAGGATTCATGAGGAGAAAGCTCTAACTCTGTGAGATGATTTCACAGAACACAAAGAAGTTTCTCAGAAAGCTTCTTTCTCTTTGTTATCAGAGGATATTTCCTTTGGCCCTATAGCCTTCAAAGGGATCCGAAATATCTGTTCTCAGATTCCACAGAAATAAGGCTAGCAAAGAGATCCACGAAATACAGATGTAACTCTGTGAGTGGAAGTCACACATCACAGAGCAGTTTCTCAGAAAGCTTCTTTCCAGATTTCATCTGAGGATATTTCCTTTTTCACCATAGCCCTCTAAGGGCTTCCAAATATCACTTTGCCAATTCCACAAGAACTGTCTTAGCGAAGGGCTTCTTGAGCGGAAAGCTGTTACTCTGTGAGATGATTTCACAGAACACAAAGAAGTTTCTCAGAAAGCTTTTTTCTCTTTGTTATCGGAGGATATTTCCTTTGGCCCTATAGTCTTCAAAGGGATCCGAAATATCTGTTCTCAGATTCCACAGAAATAAGGCTAGCAAAGAGATCCAAGAAATACAGATGTAACTCTGTGAGATGAATTACCATAACACTAAGCACTTTCTCAGAAAGCTTCTTTCCAGTTTTCATCTGAGGATATTTCCTTTTTCACCGTAGCCCTCTATGGGCTTCCAAATATCACTTTGCCAATTCCACAAGAACTGTCTTAGCGAAAGGCTTCTTGAGGGGAAAGCTGTAACTCTGTGAGATGATTTCACAGAACACAAAGAAGTTTCTCAGAAGGCTTCTTTGTCTTTGTTATCGGAGGATATTTCCTTTGGCCCAATAGTATTAAAGAGATCCGAAATATCTGTTCTCACATTCCACAGAAATAAGGCTAGCAAAGAGATCCACGAAATACAGATGGAACTCTGTGAGATGAATTAACAGAACACTAAGTAGTTTCTCAGAAAGCTTCTTTCCTGATTTCATCTGAGGATAATTCCTTTTTCAGCATAGCCCTCTATGGGCTTCCAAATATCCCATTGCCAATTCCACAAGAACTGTCTTAGGGAAAGGCTTCTTGAGGAGAAAGCTGTAACTCTGTGAGATGATTTCACAGAACACAAAGAAGTTTCTCAGAAAGCTTCTTTCTCTTTGTTATCGGAGGATATTTCCTTTGGCCCTATAGTCTTCAAAGGGATCCGAAATATCTGTTCTCAGATTCCACAGAAATAAGGCTAGCAAAGAGATCCACGAAATACAAATGCAACTCTGTGAGATGAATTAACATAACACTAAGCAGTTTCTCAGAAAGATTCTTTCCAGATTTCATCTGAGGATATTTCCTTTTTCACCGTAGCCCTCTATGGGCTTCCAAATATCACTTTGCCAATTCCACAAGTACTGTCTTAGCGAAAGTTTTCTTGAGGGGAAAGCTGTAACTCTGTGAGATGATTTCACAGAACACAAAGAAGTTTCTCAGAAGGCTTCTTTCTCTTTGTTATCGGAGGATATTTCCTTTGACCCAATAGTCTTAACGGGATCCGAAATATCTGTTCTCACATTCCACAGAAATAAGGCTAGCAAAGAGATCCACGAAATACAGATGGAACTCTGTGAGATGAATTAACATAACACTAAGCAGTTTCTCAGAAAGATTCTTTCCAGATTTCATCTGAGGATATTTCCTTTTTCACCGTAGCCCTCTATGGGCTTCCAAATATCACTTTGCCAATTCCACAAGAACTATCTTAGCGAAAGGTTTCTTGAGGGGAAAGCTGTTACTCTGTGAGATGATTTCACAGAACACAAAGAAGTTTCTCAGAAAGCTTCTTTCTCTTTGTTATCGGAGGATATTTCCTTTGGCCCTATAGTCTTCAAAGGGATCCGAAATATCTGTTCTCTGATTCCACAGAAATAACGCTAGGAAAGAGATACACGAAATACAAATGTAACTCTGTGAGATGAATTAACAGAACACTAAGCACTTTCTCACAAAGCTTCTTTCCAGATTTCATCTGAGGATATTTCCTTTTTCACCATAGCCCTCAATGGGCTTCCAAATATCACATTGCCAATTCCACTAGAACTGTCTTAGCGAAGGGCTTCTTGAGGGGAAAGCTGTTACTCTGTGAGATGATTTCACAGAACACAAAGAAGTTTCTCAGAAAGCTTCTTTCTCTTTGTTATCGGAGGATATTTCCTTTGGCCCTATAGTCTTCAAAGGAATCCGAAATATCTGTTCTCAGATTCCACAGAAACAAGGCTAGCAAAGAGATCCACGAAATACAGATGTAACTCTTTGAGATGAATTAACAGAACACTAAGCAGTTTCTCAGAAAGCTTCTTTCCAGATTTCATCTGAGGATATTTCCTTTTTCACCCTAGCCCTCTATGGTCTTCCAAATATCACTTTGCCAATTCCACAAGAACTGTCTTAGCGAAAGGCTTCTTGAGGGGAAAGCTGTAACTCTGTGAGATGATTTCACAGAACACAAAGAAGTTTCTCAGAAGGCTTCTTTCTCTTTGTTATCGGAGGATATTTCCTTTGGCCCAATAGTCTTAAAGGGATCCGAAATATCTGTTCTCACATTCCACAGAAATAAGGCTAGCAAAGAGATCCACGAAATACTGATGGAACTCTGTGAGATGAATTAACAGAACACTAAGTAGTTTCTCGGAAAGCTTCTTTCCTGATTTCATCTGAGGATAATTCCTTTTTCAGCATAGCCCTCTATGGGCTTCCAAATATCCCTTTGCCAATTCCACAAGAACTGTCTTAGCGAAAGGCTTCTTGAGGGGAAAGCTGTAACTCTGTGAGATGATTTCACAGAACACAAAGAAGTTTCTCAGAAAGCTTCTTTCTCTTTGTTATCGAAGGATATTTCCTTTGGCCCTATAGTCTTCAAAGGGATGCGAAATATCTGTTCTCAGATTCCACAGAAATAACGCTAGCAAAGAGATACACGAAATACAAATGTAACTCTGTGAGATGAATTAACATAACACTAAGCACTTTCTCAGAAAGCTTCTTTCCAGATTTCATATGAGGATATTTCTTTTTTCACCATAGCCCTCTAGGGGTTCCAAATATCACTTTGCCAATTCCACAAGAACTGTCTTAGCGAAAAGCTTCATGAGGAGAAAGCTCTAACTCTGTGAGATGATTTCACAGAACACAAAGAAGTTTCTCAGAAAGCTTCTTTCTCTTTGTTATCGGAGGATATTTCCTTTGGCCCTATAGCCTTCAAAGGGATCCGAAATATCTGTTCTCAGATTCCACAGAAATAAGGCTAGCAAAGAGATCCACGAAATACAGATGTAACTCTGTGAGTGGAAGTCACACATCACAGAGCAGTTTCTCAGAAAGCTTCTTTCCAGATTTCATCTGAGGATATTTCCTTTTTCACCATAGCCCTCTAAGGGCTTCCAAATATCACTTTGCCAATTCCACAAGAACTGTCTTAGTGAAAGGCTTCATGAGGGGAATGCTGTAACTCTGTGAGGTGATTTCACAGAACACAAAGAAGTTTCTCCGAAAGCTTCTTTCTCTTTGTTATCGGAGGATATTTCCTTTGGCCCTATAGACTTCAAAGGGATCCGAAATATATGTTCTCAGATTCCAAAGAAATAAGGCTAGCAAAGAGATCCACGAAATACAGATGTAACTCTGTGAGATGAATTAACAGAACACTAAGCATTTTCTCAGAAAGCTTCTTTCCAGATTTCATCTGAGGATATTTCCTTTTTCACCATAGCCCTCTATGGGCTTCCAAATATCACTTTGCCAATTCCACAAGAACTCTCTTAGCGAAAGGCTTCTTGAGAGGAAAGCTGTAACTCTGTGAGATGATTTCACAGAACACAAAGAAGTTTCTCAGAAGGCTTCTTTCTCCTTGTTATCGGAGGATATTTCCTTTGGCCCTATAGTCTTCAAAGGGATCCGAAATATCTGTTCTCAGATTCCACAGAAATAAGGCTAGCAAAGAGATCCACGAAATACAGATGTAAGTCTGTGAGATGAATTAACAGAACACTAAGCAGTTTCTCAGAAAACTTCTTTCCAGATTTCATCTGAGGATATTTCCTTTTTCACCATAGCCCTCTTTGGGCTTCCAAATATCACTTTGCCAATTCCACAAGAACTGTCTTAGCGAAAGGCTTCATGAGGGGAAAGCTGTAACTCTGTGAGATGATTTCACAGAACACAAAGAAGTTTCTCAAAAGGCTTCTTTCTCTTTGTTACCGGAGGATATTTCCTTTGGCCCAATAGTCTTCAAAGGGATCCGAAATATCTGTTCTCAGATTCCACAGAAAGAAGGCTAGCAAGAGATCCACGAAATACAGGTGTAACTCTGTGAGATGAATTAACAGAACACTAAGTAATTTCTCAGAAAACTTCTTTCCTGAT
The DNA here is from genome assembly GCF_049350105.2 of Macaca mulatta. Taxonomy (NCBI): domain Eukaryota; kingdom Metazoa; phylum Chordata; class Mammalia; order Primates; family Cercopithecidae; genus Macaca; species Macaca mulatta. Next base: position 48,481,410 of record NC_133422.1, on the reverse strand, counting down.
ATCATGTGAGGATAATCCCTTTTTCACCGTAGCCCTCTATGGGCTTCCAAATATCACTTTGCCAATTCCACAAGAACTGTCTTAGCGAAAGGCTTCTTGAGGGGAAAGCTGAATCTCTCTGGGGTGATTTCACAGAACACAAAGAAGTTTCTCAGAAAGCTTCTTTCTCTTTGTTATCGGAGGATATTTCCTTTGGCCCTATAGTCTTCAAAGGGATCCGAAATATCTGTTCTCAGATTCCACAGAAATAAGGCTAGCAAAGAGATCCACGAAATACAAATGCAACTCTGTGAGATGAATTAACATAACACTAAGCAGTTTCTCAGAAAGATTCTTTCCAGATTTCATCTGAGGATATTTCCTTTTTCACCGTAGCCCTCTATGGGCTTCCAAATATCACTTTGCCAATTCCACAAGAACTGTCTTAGCGAAAGTTTTCTTGAGGGGAAAGCTGTAACTCTGTGAGATGATTTCACAGAACACAAAGAAGTTTCTCAGAAAGCTTCTTTCTCTTTGTTATCGGAGGATATTTCCTTTGGCCCTATAGTCTTCAAAGGGATCCGAAATATCTGTTCTCAGATTCCACAGAAATAAGGCTAGCAAAGAGATCCAAGAAATACAGATGTAACTCTGTGAGATGAATTAACATAACACTAAGCACTTTCTCAGAAAGCTTCTTTCCAGATTTCATCTGAGGATATTTTCCTTTTTCACCATAGCCCTCTAGGGGTTCCAAATATCACTTTGCCAATTCCACAAGAACTGTCTTAGCGAAAGGATTCATGAGGAGAAAGCTCTAACTCTGTGAGATGATTTCACAGAACACAAAGAAGTTTCTCAGAAAGCTTCTTTCTCTTTGTTATCGGAGGATATTTCCTTTGGCCCTATAGCCTTCAAAGGGATCCGAAATATCTCTTCTCAGATTCCACAGAAATAAGGCTAGCAAAGAGATCCACGAAATACAGATGTAACTCTGTGAGTGGAAGTCACACATCACAGAGCAGTTTCTCAGAAAGCTTCTTTCCAGATTTCATCTGAGGATATTTCCTTTTTCACCATAGCCCTCTAAGGGCTTCCAAATATCACTTTGCCAATTCCACAAGAACTGTCTTAGCGAAGGGCTTCTTGAGCGGAAAGCTGTTACTCTGTGAGATGATTTCACAGAACACAAAGAAGTTTCTCAGAAAGCTTTTTTCTCTTTGTTATCGGAGGATATTTCCTTTGGCCCTATAGTCTTCAAAGGGATCCGAAATATCTGTTCTCAGATTCCACAGAAATAAGGCTAGCAAAGAGATCCAAGAAATACAGATGTAACTCTGTGAGATGAATTACCATAACACTAAGCACTTTCTCAGAAAGCTTCTTTCCAGTTTTCATCTGAGGATATTTCCTTTTTCACCATAGCCCTCTAGGGTTTCCAAATATCACTTTGCCAATTCCACAAGAACTGTCTTAGCGAAAGGCTTCATGAGGAGAAAGCTCTAACTCTGTGAGATGATTTCACAGAACACAAAGAAGTTTCTCAGAAAGCTTCTTTCTCTTTGTTATCGGAGGATATTTCCTTTGGCCCTATAGCCTTCAAAGGGATCCGAAATATCTCTTCTCAGATTCCACAGAAATAAGGCTAGCAAAGAGATCCACGAAATACAGCTGTAACTCTGTGAGTGGAAGTCACACATCACAGAGCAGTTTCTCAGAAAGCTTCTTTGCAGATTTCATCTGAGGATATTTCCTTTTTCACCATAGCCCTCTAAGGGCTTCCAAATATCACTTTGCCAATTCCACAAGAACTGTCTTAGCGAAGGGCTTCTTGAGGGGAAAGCTGTTACTCTGTGAGATGATTTCAAAGAATCCAAAGAAGTTTCTCAGAAAGCTTTTTTCTCTTTGTAATCGGAGGATATTTCCTTTGGCCCTATAGTCTTCAAAGGGATCCGAAATATCTGTTGTCAGATTCCACAGAAATAAGGCTAGCAAAGAGATCCACGAAATACAGATGTAACTCTTTGAGATGAATTAACAGAAAACTAAGCAGATTCTCAGAAAGCTTCTTTCCAGATTTCATCTGAGGATATTTCCTTTTTCACCGTAGCCCTCTATGGGCTTCCAAATATCACTTTGCCAATTCCACAAGAACTGTCTTAGCGAAAGGCTTCTTGAGGGGAAAGCTGTAACTCTGTGAGATGATTTCACAGAACACAAAGAAGTTTCTCAGAAGGCTTCTTTGTCTTTGTTATCGGAGGATATTTCCTTTGGCCCAATAGTATTAAAGAGATCCGAAATATCTGTTCTCACATTCCACAGAAATAAGGCTAGCAAAGAGATCCACGAAATACAGATGGAACTCTGTGAGATGAATTAACAGAACACTAAGTAGTTTCTCAGAAAGCTTCTTTCCTGATTTCATCTGAGGATAATTCCTTTTTCAGCATAGCCCTCTATGGGCTTCCAAATATCCCATTGCCAATTCCACAAGAACTGTCTTAGGGAAAGGCTTCTTGAGGAGAAAGCTGTAACTCTGTGAGATGATTTCACAGAACACAAAGAAGTTTCTCAGAAAGCTTCTTTCTCTTTGTTATCGGAGGATATTTCCTTTGGCCCTATAGTCTTCAAAGGGATCCGAAATATCTGTTCTCAGATTCCACAGAAATAAGGCTAGCAAAGAGATCCACGAAATACAAATGCAACTCTGTGAGATGAATTAACATAACACTAAGCAGTTTCTCAGAAAGATTCTTTCCAGATTTCATCTGAGGATATTTCCTTTTTCACCGTAGCCCTCTATGGGCTTCCAAATATCACTTTGCCAATTCCACAAGTACTGTCTTAGCGAAAGTTTTCTTGAGGGGAAAGCTGTAACTCTGTGAGATGATTTCACAGAACACAAAGAAGTTTCTCAGAAGGCTTCTTTCTCTTTGTTATCGGAGGATATTTCCTTTGACCCAATAGTCTTAACGGGATCCGAAATATCTGTTCTCACATTCCACAGAAATAAGGCTAGCAAAGAGATCCACGAAATACAGATGGAACTCTGTGAGATGAATTAACATAACACTAAGCAGTTTCTCAGAAAGATTCTTTCCAGATTTCATCTGAGGATATTTCCTTTTTCACCGTAGCCCTCTAGGGGCTTCCAAATATCACTTTGCCAATTCCACAAGAACTATCTTAGCGAAAGGTTTCTTGAGGGGAAAGCTGTTACTCTGTGAGATGATTTCACAGAACACAAAGAAGTTTCTCAGAAAGCTTCTTTCTCTTTGTTATCGGAGGATATTTCCTTTGGCCCTATAGTCTTCAAAGGGATCCGAAATATCTGTTCTCTGATTCCACAGAAATAACGCTAGGAAAGAGATACACGAAATACAAATGTAACTCTGTGAGATGAATTAACAGAACACTAAGCACTTTCTCACAAAGCTTCTTTCCAGATTTCATCTGAGGATATTTCCTTTTTCACCATAGGCCTCCATGGGCTTCCAAATATCACATTGCCAATTCCACTAGAACTGTCTTAGCGAAGGGCTTCTTGAGGGGAAAGCTGTTACTCTGTGAGATGATTTCACAGAACACAAAGAAGTTTCTCAGAAAGCTTCTTTCTCTTTGTTATCGGAGGATATTTCCTTTGGCCCTATAGTCTTCAAAGGGATCCGAAATATCTGTTCTCAGATTCCACAGAAACAAGGCTAGCAAAGAGATCCACGAAATACAGATGTAACTCTTTGAGATGAATTAACAGAACACTAAGCAGTTTCTCAGAAAGCTTCTTTCCAGATTTCATCTGAGGATATTTCCTTTTTCACCCTAGCCCTCTATGGTCTTCCAAATATCACTTTGCCAATTCCACAAGAACTGTCTTAGCGAAAGGCTTCTTGAGGGGAAAGCTGTAACTCTGTGAGATGATTTCACAGAACACAAAGAAGTTTCTCAGAAGGCTTCTTTCTCTTTGTTATCGGAGGATATTTCCTTTGGCCCAATAGTCTTAAAGGGATCCGAAATATCTGTTCTCACATTCCACAGAAATAAGGCTAGCAAAGAGATCCACGAAATACTGATGGAACTCTGTGAGATGAATTAACAGAACACTAAGTAGTTTCTCGGAAAGCTTCTTTCCTGATTTCATCTGAGGATAATTCCTTTTTCAGCATAGCCCTCTATGGGCTTCCAAATATCCCTTTGCCAATTCCACAAGAACTGTCTTAGCGAAAGGCTTCTTGAGGGGAAAGCTGTAACTCTGTGAGATGATTTCACAGAACACAAAGAAGTTTCTCAGAAAGCTTCTTTCTCTTTGTTATCGAAGGATATTTCCTTTGGCCCTATAGTCTTCAAAGGGATGCGAAATATCTGTTCTCAGATTCCACAGAAATAACGCTAGCAAAGAGATACACGAAATACAAATGTAACTCTGTGAGATGAATTAACATAACACTAAGCACTTTCTCAGAAAGCTTCTTTCCAGATTTCATATGAGGATATTTCTTTTTTCACCATAGCCCTCTAGGGGTTCCAAATATCACTTTGCCAATTCCACAAGAACTGTCTTAGCGAAAAGCTTCATGAGGAGAAAGCTCTAACTCTGTGAGATGATTTCACAGAACACAAAGAAGTTTCTCAGAAAGCTTCTTTCTCTTTGTTATCGGAGGATATTTCCTTTGGCCCTATAGCCTTCAAAGGGATCCGAAATATCTGTTCTCAGATTCCACAGAAATAAGGCTAGCAAAGAGATCCACGAAATACAGATGTAACTCTGTGAGTGGAAGTCACACATCACAGAGCAGTTTCTCAGAAAGCTTCTTTCCAGATTTCATCTGAGGATATTTCCTTTTTCACCATAGCCCTCTAAGGGCTTCCAAATATCACTTTGCCAATTCCACAAGAACTGTCTTAGTGAAAGGCTTCATGAGGGGAATGCTGTAACTCTGTGAGGTGATTTCACAGAACACAAAGAAGTTTCTCCGAAAGCTTCTTTCTCTTTGTTATCGGAGGATATTTCCTTTGGCCCTGTAGACTTCAAAGGGATCCGAAATATATGTTCTCAGATTCCAAAGAAATAAGGCTAGCAAAGAGATCCACGAAATACAGATGTAACTCTGTGAGATGAATTAACAGAACACTAAGCAGTTTCTCAGAAAGCTTCTTTCCAGATTTCATCTGAGGATATTTCCTTTTTCACCATAGCCCTCTATGGGCTTCCAAATATCACTTTGCCAATTCCACAAGAACTCTCTTAGCGAAAGGCTTCTTGAGAGGAAAGCTGTAACTCTGTGAGATGATTTCACAGAACACAAAGAAGTTTCTCAGAAGGCTTCTTTCTCCTTGTTATCGGAGGATATTTCCTTTGGCCCTATAGTCTTCAAAGGGATCCGAAATATCTGTTCTCAGATTCCACAGAAATAAGGCTAGCAAAGAGATACACGAAATACAAATGTAACTCTGTGAGATGAATTAACAGAACACTAAGCAGTTTCTCAGAAAGCTTCTTTCCAGATTTCATCTGAGGGTATTTCCTTTTTCACCATAGCCCTCTATGGGCTTCCAAATATCACTTTGCCAATTCCACAAGAACTGTCTTAGCGAAAGGCTTCTTGAGGGGAAAGCTGAATCTCTCTGGGATGATTTCACAGAACACAAAGAAGTTTCTCAGAAGGCTTCTTTCTCTTTGTTATCGGAGGATATTTCCTTTGGCCCAATAGTCTTAAAGGGATCCGAAATATCTGTTCTCACATTCCACAGAAATAAGGCTAGCAAAGAGATCCACGAAATACAGATGGAACTCTGTGAGATGAATTAACAGAACACTAAGTAGTTTCTCAGAAAGCTTCTTTTCTGATTTCATCTGAGGATAATTCCTTTTTCAGCATAGCCCTCTATGGGCTTCCATATATCCCTTTCCCAATTCCACAAGAAATGTCTTAGCGAAAGGCTTCTTGAGGGGAAAGCTGTTACTCTGTGAGATGATTTCACAGAACACAAAGAAGTTTCTCAGAAAGCTTCTTTCTCTTTGTTATCGGAGGATATTTCCTTTGGCCCTATAGTCTTCAAAGGGATCCGAAATATCTGTTCTCAGATTCCACAGAAATAAGGCTAGCAAAGAGATCCACGAAATACAGATGTAAGTCTGTGAGATGAATTAACAGAACACTAAGCAGTTTCTCAGAAAACTTCTTTCCAGATTTTATCTGAGGATATTTCCTTTTTCACCATAGCCCTCTTTGGGCTTCCAAATATCACTTTGCCAATTCCACAAGAACTGTCTTAGCGAAAGGCTTCATGAGGGGAAAGCTGTAACTCTGTGAGATGATTTCACAGAACACAAAGACGTTTGTCAGAAGGCTTCTTTCTCTTTGTTACCGGAGGATATTTCCTTTGGCCCAATAGTCTTCAAAGGGATCCGAAATATCTGTTGTCAGATTCCACAGAAATAAGGCTAGCAAAGAGATCCACGAAATACAGATGTAACTCTGTGAGATGAATTAACAGAACACTAAGCATTTTCTCAGAAAGCTTCTTTCCAGATTTCATCTGAGGATATTTCCTTTTTCACCATAGCCCTCTATGGGCTTCCAAATATCACTTTGCCAATTCCACAAGAACTCTCTTAGCGAAAGGCTTCTTGAGAGGAAAGCTGTAACTCTGTGAGATGATTTCACAGAACACAAAGAAGTTTCTCAGAAGGCTTCTTTCTCCTTGTTATCGGAGGATATTTCCTTTGGCCCTATAGTCTTCAAAGGGATCCGAAATATCTGTTCTCAGATTCCACAGAAATAAGGCTAGCAAAGAGATCCACGAAATACAGATGTAAGTCTGTGAGATGAATTAACAGAACACTAAGCAGTTTCTCAGAAAACTTCTTTCCAGATTTCATCTGAGGATATTTCCTTTTTCACCATAGCCCTCTTTGGGCTTCCAAATATCACTTTGCCAATTCCACAAGAACTGTCTTAGCGAAAGGCTTCATGAGGGGAAAGCTGTAACTCTGTGAGATGATTTCACAGAACACAAAGAAGTTTCTCAGAAGGCTTCTTTCTCTTTGTTACCGGAGGATATTTCCTTTGGCCCAATAGTCTTCAAAGGGATCCGAGAAATCTGTTCTCAGATTCCACAGAAAGAAGGCTAGCAAGAGATCCACGAAATACAGATGTAACTCTGTGAGATGAATTAACAGAACACTAAGTAATTTCTCAGAAAACTTCTTTCCTGATATCATGTGAGGATAATCCCTTTTTCACCGTAGCCCTCTATGGGCTTCCAAATATCACTTTGCCAATTCCACAAGAACTGTCTTAGCGAAAGGCTTCTTGAGGGGAAAGCTGAATCTCTCTGGGATGATTTCACAGAACACAAAGAAGTTTCTCAGAAAGCTTCTTTCTCTTTGTTATCGGAGGATATTTCCTTTGGCCCTATAGTCTTCAAAGGGATCCGAAATATCTGTTCTCAGATTCCACAGAAATAAGGCTAGCAAAGAGATCCACGAAATACAAATGCAACTCTGTGAGATGAATTAACATAACACTAAGCAGTTTCTCAGAAAGATTCTTTCCAGATTTCATCTGAGGATATTTCCTTTTTCACCGTAGCCCTCTATGGGCTTCCAAATATCACTTTGCCAATTCCACAAGAACTGTCTTAGCGAAAGTTTTCTTGAGGGGAAAGCTGTAACTCTGTGAGATGATTTCACAGAACACAAAGAAGTTTCTCAGAAAGCTTCTTTCTCTTTGTAATCGGAGTATATTTCCTTTGGCCCTATAGCCTTCAAAGGGATCCGAAATATCTGTTCTCAGATTCCACAGAAATAAGGCTTTCAAAGAGATGCACGAAATACAGATGTAACTCTGTGAGTGGAAGTCACACATCACAGAGCAGTTTCTCAGAAAGCTTCTTTCCAGATTTCATCTGAGGATATTTCCTTTTTCACCATAGCCCTCTAAGGGCTTCCAAATATCACTTTGCCAATTCCACAAGAACTTTCTTAGCGAAAGGCTTCATGAGGGGAAAGCTGTAACTCTGTGAGGTGATTTCACAGAACACAAAGAAGTTTCTCCGAAAGCTTCTTTCTCTTTGTTATCGGAGGATATTTCCTTTGGCCCTATAGACTTCAAAGGGATCCGAAATATCTGTTCTCAGATTCCAAAGAAATAAGGCTAGCAAAGAGATCCACGAAATACAGATGTAACTCTGTGAGATGAATTAACAGAACACTAAGCAGTTTCTCAGAAAGCTTCTTTCCAGATTTCATCTGAGGATATTTCCTTTTTCACCATAGCCCTCTATGGGCTTCCAAATATCACTTTGCCAATTCCACAAGAACTCTCTTAGCGAAAGGCTTCTTGAGAGGAAAGGTGTAACTCTGTGAGATGATTTCACAGAACACAAAGAAGTTTCTCAGAAGGCTTCTTTCTCCTTGTTATCGGAGGATATTTCCTTTGGCCCTATAGTCTTCAAAGGGATCCGAAATATCTGTTCTCAGATTCCACAGAAATAAGGCTAGCAAAGAGATCCACGAAATACAGATGTAAGTCTGTGAGATGAATTAACAGAACACTAAGCAGTTTCTCAGAAAACTTCTTTCCAGATTTCATCTGAGGATATTTCCTTTTTCACCATAGCCCTCTTTGGGCTTCCAAATATCACTTTGCCAATTCCACAAGAACTGTCTTAGCGAAAGGCTTCATGAGGGGAAAGCTGTAACTCTGTGAGATGATTTCACAGAACACAAAGAAGTTTCTCAGAAGGCATCTTTCTCTTTGTTCCCGGAGGATATTTCCTTTGGCCCAATAGTCTTCAAAGGGATCCGAAATATCTGTTCTCAGATTCCACAGAAAGAAGGCTAGCAAGAGATCCAAGAAATACAGATGTAACTCTGTGAGATGAATTAACAGAACACTAAGTAATTTCTCAGAAAACTTCTTTCCTGATATCATCTGAGGATAATCCCTTTTTCACCGTAGCCCTCTATGGGCTTCCAAATATCACTTTGCCAATTCCACAAGAACTGTCTTAACGAAAGGCTTCTTGAGGGGAAAGCTGAATCTCTCTGGGATGATTTCACAGAACACAAAGAAGTTTCTCAGAAAGCTTCTTTCTCTTTGTTATCGGAGGATATTTCCTTTGGCCCTATAGTCTTCAAAGGGATCCGAAATATCTGTTCTCAGATTCCACAGAAATAAGGCTAGCAAAGAGATACACGAAATACAAATGTAACTCTGTGAGATGAATTAACAGAACACTAAGCATTTTCTCAGAAAGCTTCTTTCCAGATTTCATCTGAGGGTATTTCCTTTTTCACCATAGCCCTCTATGGGCTTCCAAATATCACTTTGCCAATTCCACAAGAACTGTCTTAGCGAAAGGCTTCTTGAGGGGAAAGCTGAATCTCTCTGGGATGATTTCACAGAACACAAAGAAGTTTCTCAGAAGGCTTCTTTCTCTTTGTTATCGGAGGATATTTCCTTTGGCCCAATAGTCTTAAAGGGATCCGAAATATCTGTTCTCACATTCCACAGAAATAAGGCTAGCAAAGAGATCCACGAAATACAGATGGAACTCTGTGAGATGAATTAACAGAACACTAAGTAGTTTCTCAGAAAGCTTCTTTCCTGATTTCATCTGAGGATAATTCCTTTTTCAGCATAGCCCTCTATGGGCTTCCAAATATCCCTTTGCCAATTCCACAAGAACTGTCTTAGCGAAAGGCTTCTTGAGGGGAAAGCTGTAACTCTGTGAGATGATTTCACAGAACACAAAGAAGTTTCTCAGAAAGCTTCTTTCTCTTTGTTATCGGAGGATATTTCCTTTGGCCCTATAGCCTTCAAAGGGATCCGAAATATCTGTTCTCACATTCCACAGAAATAAGGCTAGCAAAGAGATCCACGAAATACAGATGTAACTCTGTGAGATGAATTAACATAACACTAAGCAGTTTCTCAGAAAGATTCTTTCCAGATTTCATCTGAGGATATTTCCTTTTTCACCGTAGCCCTCTATGGGTTTCCAATATCACTTTGCCAATTCCACAAGAAATATCTTAGCGAAAGGTTTCTTGAGGGGAAAGCTGTAACTCTGTGATATGATTTCACAGAACACAAAGAAGTTTCTCAGAAAGCTTCTTTCTCTTTGTTATCGGAGGATATTTCCTTTGGCCCTATAGTCTTCAAAGGGATCCGAAATATCTGTTCTCAGATTCCACAAAAATAACGCTAGCAAAGAGATAAACGAAATACAGATGTAACTCTGTGAGATGAATTAACAGAACACTAAGCAGTTTCTCAGAAAGCTTCTTTCCAGATTTCATCTGACGGTATTTCCTTTTTCACCATAGCCCTCTATGGGCTTCCAAATACCACTTTGCCAATTCCACAAAAACTGTCTTAGCGAAAGGCTTCTTGAGGGGAAAGCTGAATCTCTCTGGGATGATTTCACAGAACACAAAGAAGTTTCTCAGAAGGCTTCTTTCTCCTTGTTATCGGAGGACATTTCCTTTGGCCCTGTAGTCTTCAAAGGGATCCGAAATATCTGTTCTCAGATTCCACAGAAATAAGGCTAGCAAAGAGATCCACGAAATACAGATGTAACTCTGTGAGATGAATTAACAGAACACTAAGCAGTTTCTCAGAAAGCTTCTTTCCAGATTTCATCTGAGGATATTTCCTTTTTCACCATATCCCTCTATGGGCTTCCAAATATCCCCTTGCCAATTCCACAGGAACTGTCTTAGCGAAAGGCTTCTTGAGGCGAAAGCTGTAACTCAGTGAGATGATTTCACAGAACACAAAAAAGTTTCTCAGAAAGCTTCTTTCTCTTTATTATTACAGGATATTTCCTTTGTTCCTATAGTCTTCAAAGGGATCCGAAATATGTGTTCTCAGATTCCACAGAAATAAGGCTAGCAAAGACATCCACGAAATACTGATGTAACTCTGTGAGATGAATTAACATAACACTAACCACTTTCTCAGAAAGCTTCTTTCCAGATTTCATCTGAGGATATTTCCTTTTTCACCATAGCCCTCTATGGGCTTCCAAATATCACTTTGCCAATTCCACAAGAACCCTCTTAGCGAAAGTCTTCTTGAGGGGAAAGTTGTAACTCTGTGAGATGATTTCAAAGAACACAAAGAAGTTTCTCAGAAGGCTTCTTTCTCTTTGTTATCGGAGGATATTTCCTTTGACCCTATAGTCTTCAAAGGGATCCGAAATATCTGTTCTCAGATTCCACAGAAATAAGGCTAGCAAAGAGATCCACGACATGCAGATGTAACTCTGTGAGATGAATTAACAGAACACTAAGTAGTTTCTCAGAAAGCTTCTTTCCAGATTTCATTTGAGGATAATTCTTTTTTCACCATACCCCTCTATGGTCTTCCAAATATCACTTTGCCAATTCCACAAGAACTGTCTTAGCCAAAGGCTTCTTGAAGGGAAAGCTGTAACTCTGTCAGATGATTTCACAGAACACAAAGAAGTTTCTCAGAAAGCTTCTTTCTCTTTGTTATCGGAGGATATTTCCTTTGGCCCTTTAGTCTTCAAAGGGATCCGAAATATCTGTTCTCAGATTCCACAGAAATAAGGATAGCAAAGAGATCCACGAAATACAAATGTAACTCTGTGAGATGAATTAACATAACACTAAGCACTTTCTCAGAAAGCTTCTTTCCAGATTTCATCTGAGGATATTTCCTTTTTCACCATAGCCCTCTATGGGCTTCCAAATATCACTTTGCCAATTCCACAAGAACTTTCTTAGCGACAGGTTTCTTGAGGGGAAAGCTGTAACTCTGTGAGATGATTTCACAGAACACAAAGAAGTTTCTCAGAAAGCTTCTTTCTCTTTGTTATCGGAGGATGTTTCCTTTGGCCCTATAGTCTTCAAAGGGTTCCGAAATATCTCTTCTCAGATTCCACAGAAATAAGGCTAGCAAAGAGATCCAACAAATACAGATGTAACTCTGTGAGATGAATTAACATAACACTAAGCACTTTCTCAGAAAGCTTCTTTCCAGATTTCATCTGAGGATATTTCCTTTTTCACCATAGCCTTCTAGGGGTTCCAAATATCACTTTGCCAATTCCACAAGAACTGTCTTAGCGAAAGGTTTCATGAGGAGAAAGCTCTAACTCTGTGACATGATTTCACAGAACACAAAGAAGTTTCTCAGAAAGCTTCTTTCTCTTTGTTATCGTAGGATATTTCCTTTGGCCCTATAGCCTTCAAAGGGATCCGAAATATCTCTTCTCAGATTCCACAGAAATAAGGCTAGCAAAGAGATCCACGAAATACAGATGTAACTCTGTGAGTGGAAGTCACACATCACAGAGCAGTTTCTCAGAAAGCTTCTTTCCAGATTTCATCTGAGGATATTTCCTTTTTCAACATAGCCCTCTAAGGGCTTCAAAATATCACTTTGCCAATTCCACAAGAACTGTCTTAGCGAAAGGCTTCATGAGGTGAAAGTTGTAACTCTGTGAGGTGATTTCACAGAATACAAAGAAGTTTCTCAGAAAGCTTCTTTCTCTTTGTTATCGGAGGATATTTCCTTTGGCCCTATAGACTTCAAAGGGATCCGAATTATCTGTTCTCAGATTCCAAAGAAATAAGGCTAGCAAAGAGATCCACGAAATACAGATGTAACTCTGTGAGATGAATTAACAGAACACTAAGCAGTTTCTCAGAAAGCTTCTTTCCAGATTTCATCTGAGGATATTTCCTTTTTCACCGTAGCCGTCTATGGGCTTCCAAATATCACTTTGCCAATTCCACAAGAACTCTCTTAGCGAAAGGCTTCTTGAGAGGAAAGCTGTAAATCTGTGAGATGATTTCACAGAACACAAAGAAGTTTCTCAGAAGGCTTCTTTCTCCTTGTTATCGGAGGATATTTCCTTTGGCCCTATAGTCTTCAAAGGGATCCGAAATATCTTTTCTCAGATTCCACAGAAATAAGGCTAGCAAAGAGATCCACGAAATACAGATGTAAGTCTGTGAGATGAATTAACAGAACACTAAGCAGTTTCTCAGAAAACTTCTTTCCAGATTTCATCTGAGGATATTTCCTTTTTCACCATAGCCCTCTTTGGGCTTCCAAATATCACTTTGCCAATTCCACAAGAACTGTCTTAGCGAAAGGCTTCATGGGGGAAAGCTGAATCTCTCTGGGATGATTTCACAGAACACAAAGAAGTTTCTCAGAAAGCTTCTTTCTCTTTGTTATCGGAGGATATTTCCTTTGGCCCTATAGTCTTCAAAGGGATCCGAAATATCTGTTCTCAGATTCCACAGAAATAAGGCTAGCAAAGAGATCCACGAAATACAAATGTAACTCTGTGAGATGAATTAACAGAACACTAAGCACTTTCTCATAAAGCTTCTTTCCAGATTTCATCTGAGGATATTTCCTTTTTCACCATAGCCCTCTATGGGCTTCCAAATATCACTTTGCCAATTCCACAAGAACTGTCTTAGCGAAGGGCTTCTTGAGGGGAAAGCTGTTACTCTGTGAGATGATTTCACAGAACACAAAGAAGTTTCTCAGAAAGCTTTTTTCTCCTTGTTATCGGAGGATATTTCCTTTGGCCCTATAGTCTTCAAAGGGATCCGAAATATCTGTTCTCAGATTCCACAGAAATAAGGCTAGCAAAGAGATCCACGAAATACAGATGTAAGTCTGTGAGATGAATTAACAGAACACTAAGCAGTTTCTCAGAAAACTTCTTTCCAGATTTCATCTGAGGATATTTCCTTTTTCACCATAGCCCTCTTTGGGCTTCCAAATATCACTTTGCCAATTCCACAAGAACTGTCTTAGCGAAAGGCTTCATGAGGGGAAAGCTGTAACTCTGTGAGATGATTTCACAGAACACAAAGACGTTTCTCAGAAGGCTTCTTTCTCTTTGTTACCGGAGGATATTTCCTTTGGCCCTATAGTCTTCAAAGGGATCCGAAATATCTGTTGTCAGATTCCACAGAAATAAGGCTAGCAAAGAGATCCACGAAATACAGATGTAACTCTGTGAGATGAATTAACAGAACACTAAGTAGTTTCTCTGAAAGCTTCTTTCCTGATATCATCTGAGGATAATTCCTTTTTCACCGTAGCCCTCTATGGGTTTCCAAATATCCCTTTGCCAATTCCACAAGAACTGTCTTAGTGAAAGGCTGCTTGAGGGGGAAGCTGAAACTCTGTGAGATGATTTCACAGAACACAAAGAAGTTTCTCAGAAAGCTTCTTTTTCTTTGTTATCGGAGGATATTTCCTTTGGCCCTATAGTCTTCAAAGGGATCCGAAATATCTGTTCTCAGATTCCACAGAAATAACTCTAGCAAAGAGATCCACGAAATACAGATGTAACTCATTGAGATGAATTAACAGAACACTAAGCAGTTTCTCAGAAAGCTTCTTTCCAGATTTCATCTGAGGGTATTTCCTTTTTCACCATAGCCCTCTATGGGCTTCCAAATATCACTTTGCCAATTCCACAAGAACTGTCTTAGCGAAAGGCTTCTTGAGGGCAAAGTTGTAACTCTCTGAGGTGATTTCACAGAACACAAAGAAGTTTCTCAGAAAGCTTCTTTCTCTTTGTTATCGGAGGATATTTCCTTTGGCCCTATAGTCCTCAAAGGGATCCGAAATATCTGTTCTCAGATTCCAAAGAAATAAGGCTAGCAGAGAGATCCACGAAATACAGATGTAACTCTGTGAGATGAATTAACAGAACACTAAGCAGTTTCTCAGAAAGCTTCTTTCCAGATTTCATCTGAGGATACTTCCTTTTTCACCATAGCCCTCTATGGGCTTCCAAATATCACTTTGCCAATTCCACAAGAACTCTCTTAGCGAAAGGCTTCTTGAGAGGAAAGCTGTAACTCTGTGAGATGATTTCACAGAACACAAAGAAGTTTCTCAGAAGGCTTCTTTCTCCTTGTTATCGGAGGATATTTCCTTTGGCCCTATAGTCTTCAAAGGGATCCGAAATATCTCTTCTCAGATTCCACAGAAATAAGGCTAGCAAAGAGATCCACGAAATACAGATGTAAGTCTGTGAGATGAATTAACAGAACACTAAGCAGTTTCTCAGAAAACTTCTTTCCAGATTTCATCTGAGGATATTTCCTTTTTCACCATAGCCCTCTTTGGGCTTCCAAATATCACTTTGCCAATTCCAAAAGAACTGTCTTTGCGAAAGGCTTCATGAGGGGAAGCTGTAACTCTGTGAGATGATTTCACAGAACACAAAGAAGTTTCTCAGAAGGCTTCCTTCTCTTTGTTACCGGAGGATATTTCCTTTGGCCCAATAGTCTTCAAAGGGATCCGAAAAATCTGTTCTCAGATTCCACAGAAAGAAGGCTAGCAAGAGATCCACGAAATACAGATGTAACTCTGTGAGATGAATTAACAGAACACTAAGTAATTTCTCAGAAAACTTCTTTCCTGATATCATGTGAGGATAATCCCTTTTTCACCGTAGCCCTCTATGGGCTTCCAAATATCACTTTGCCAATTCCACAAGAACTGTCTTAGCGAAAGGCTTCTTGAGGGGAAAGCTGAATCTCTCTGGGAGGATTTCACAGAACACAAAGAAGTTTCTCAGAAAGCTTCTTTCTCTTTGTTATCGGAGGATATTTCCTTTGGCCCTATAGTCTTCAAAGGGATCCGAAATATCTGTTCTCAGATTCCACAGAAATAAGGCTAGCAAAGAGATCCACGAAATACAAATGCAACTCTGTGAGATGAATTAACATAACACTAAGCAGTTTCTCAGAAAGATTCTTTCCAGATTTCATCTGAGGATATTTCCTTTTTCACCGTAGCCCTCTATGGGCTTCCAAATATCACTTTGCCAATTCCACAAGAACTGTCTTAGCGAAAGTTTTCTTGAGGGGAAAGCTGTAACTCTGTGAGATGATTTCACAGAACACAAAGAAGTTTCTCAGAAAGCTTCTTTCTCTTTGTAATCGGAGTATATTTCCTTTGGCCCTATAGCCTTCAAAGGGATCCGAAATATCTGTTCTCAGATTCCACAGAAATAAGGCTTTCAAAGAGATGCACGAAATACAGATGTAACTCTGTGAGTGGAAGTCACACATCACAGAGCAGTTTCTCAGAAAGCTTCTTTCCAGATTTCATCTGAGGATATTTCCTTTTTCACCATAGCCCTCTAAGGGCTTCCAAATATCACTTTGCCAATTCCACAAGAACTTTCTTAGCGAAAGGCTTCATGAGGGGAAAGCTGTAACTCTGTGAGGTGATTTCACAGAACACAAAGAAGTTTCTCCGAAAGCTTCTTTCTCTTTGTTATCGGAGGATATTTCCTTTGGCCCTATAGACTTCAAAGGGATCCGAAATATCTGTTCTCAGATTCCAAAGAAATAAGGCTAGCAAAGAGATCCACGAAATACAGATGTAACTCTGTGAGATGAATTAACAGAACACTAAGCACTTTCTCAGAAAGCTTCTTTCCAGATTTCATCTGAGGATATTTCCTTTTTCACCATAGCCCTCTATGGGCTTCCAAATATCACTTTGCCAATTCCACAAGAACTCTCTTAGCGAAAGGCTTCTTGAGAGGAAAGGTGTAACTCTGTGAGATGATTTCACAGAACACAAAGAAGTTTCTCAGAAGGCTTCTTTCTCCTTGTTATCGGAGGATATTTCCTTTGGCCCTATAGTCTTCAAAGGGATCCGAAATATCTGTTCTCAGATTCCACAGAAAGAAGGCTAGCAAGAGATCCACGAAATACAGATGTAACTCTGTGAGATGAATTAACAGAACACTAAGTAATTTCTCAGAAAACTTCTTTCCTGATATCATCTGAGGATAATCCCTTTTTCACCGTAGCCCTCTATGGGCTTCCAAATATCACTTTGCCAATTCCACAAGAACTGTCTTAACGAAAGGCTTCTTGAGGGGAAAGCTGAATCTCTCTGGGATGATTTCACAGAACACAAAGAAGTTTCTCAGAAAGCTTCTTTCTCTTTGTTATCGGAGGATATTTCCTTTGGCCCTATAGTCTTCAAAGGGATCCGAAATATCTGTTCTCAGATTCCACAGAAATAAGGCTAGCAAAGAGATACACGAAATACAAATGTAACTCTGTGAGATGAATTAACAGAACACTAAGCAGTTTCTCAGAAAGCTTCTTTCCAGATTTCATCTGAGGGTATTTCCTTTTTCACCATAGCCCTCTATGGGCTTCCAAATATCACTTTGCCAATTCCACAAGAACTGTCTTAGCGAAAGGCTTCTTGAGGGGAAAGCTGAATCTCTCTGGGATGATTTCACAGAACACAAAGAAGTTTCTCAGAAGGCTTCTTTCTCTTTGTTATCGGAGGATATTTCCTTTGGCCCAATAGTCTTAAAGGGATCCGAAATATCTGTTCTCACATTCCACAGAAATAAGGCTAGCAAAGAGATCCACGAAATACAGATGGAACTCTGTGAGATGAATTAACAGAACACTAAGTAGTTTCTCAGAAAGCTTCTTTCCTGATTTCATCTGAGGATAATTCCTTTTTCAGCATAGCCCTCTATGGGCTTCCAAATATCCCTTTGCCAATTCCACAAGAACTGTCTTAGCGAAAGGCTTCTTGAGGGGAAAGCTGTAACTCTGTGAGATGATTTCACAGAACACAAAGAAGTTTCTCAGAAAGCTTCTTTCTCTTTGTTATCGGAGGATATTTCCTTTGGCCCTATAGCCTTCAAAGGGATCCGAAATATCTGTTCTCACATTCCACAGAAATAAGGCTAGCAAAGAGATCCACGATATACAGATGTAACTCTGTGAGATGAATTAACATAACACTAAGCAGTTTCTCAGAAAGATTCTTTCCAGATTTCATCTGAGGATATTTCCTTTTTCACCGTAGCCCTCTATGGGTTTCCAATATCACTTTGCCAATTCCACAAGAAATGTCTTAGCGAAAGGTTTCTTGAGGGGAAAGCTGTAACTCTGTGATATGATTTCACAGAACACAAAGAAGTTTCTCAGAAAGCTTCTTTCTCTTTGTTATCGGAGGATATTTCCTTTGGCCCTATAGTCTTCAAAGGGATCCGAAATATCTGTTCTCAGATTCCACAAAAATAACGCTAGCAAAGAGATAAACGAAATACAGATGTAACTCTGTGAGATGAATTAACAGAACACTAAGCAGTTTCTCAGAAAGCTTCTTTCCAGATTTCATCTGACGGTATTTCCTTTTTCACCATAGCCCTCTATGGGCTTCCAAATACCACTTTGCCAATTCCACAAAAACTGTCTTAGCGAAAGGCTTCTTGAGGGGAAAGCTGAATCTCTCTGGGATGATTTCACAGAACACAAAGAAGTTTCTCAGAAGGCTTCTTTCTCCTTGTTATCGGAGGACATTTCCTTTGGCCCTATAGTCTTCAAAGGGATCCGAAATATCTGTTCTCAGATTCCACAGAAATAAGGCTAGCAAAGAGATCCACGAAATACAGATGTAACTCTGTGAGATGAATTAACAGAACACTAAGCAGTTTCTCAGAAAGCTTCTTTCCAGATTTCATCTGAGGATATTTCCTTTTTCACCATATCCCTCTATGGGCTTCCAAATATCCCCTTGCCAATTCCACAGGAACTGTCTTAGCGAAAGGCTTCTTGAGGCGAAAGCTGTAACTCAGTGAGATGATTTCACAGAACACAAAAAAGTTTCTCAGAAAGCTTCTTTCTCTTTATTATTACAGGATATTTCCTTTGTTCCTATAGTCTTCAAAGGGATCCGAAATATGTGTTCTCAGATTCCACAGAAATAAGGCTAGCAAAGAGATCCACGAAATACTGATGTAACTCTGTGAGATGAATTAACATAACACTAACCACTTTCTCAGAAAGCTTCTTTCCAGATTTCATCTGAGGATATTTCCTTTTTCACCATAGCCCTCTATGGGCTTCCAAATATCACTTTGCCAATTCCACAAGAACCCTCTTAGCGAAAGTCTTCTTGAGGGGAAAGTTGTAACTCTGTGAGATGATTTCAAAGAACACAAAGAAGTTTCTCAGAAGGCTTCTTTCTCTTTGTTATCGGAGGATATTTCCTTTGACCCTATAGTCTTCAAAGGGATCCGAAATATCTGTTCTCAGATTCCACAGAAATAAGGCTAGCAAAGAGATCCACGACATGCAGATGTAACTCTGTGAGATGAATTAACAGAACACTAAGTAGTTTCTCAGAAAGCTTCTTTCCAGATTTCATTTGAGGATAATTCTTTTTTCACCATACCCCTCTATGGTCTTCCAAATATCACTTTGCCAATTCCACAAGAACTGTCTTAGCCAAAGGCTTCTTGAAGGGAAAGCTGTAACTCTGTCAGATGATTTCACAGAACACAAAGAAGTTTCTCAGACAGCTTCTTTCTCTTTGTTATCGGAGGATATTTCCTTTGGCCCTTTAGTCTTCAAAGGGATCCGAAATATCTGTTCTCAGATTCCACAGAAATAAGGATAGCAAAGAGATCCACGAAATACAAATGTAACTCTGTGAGATGAATTAACATAACACTAAGCACTTTCTCAGAAAGCTTCTTTCCAGATTTCATCTGAGGATATTTCCTTTTTCACCATAGCCCTCTATGGGCTTCCAAATATCACTTTGCCAATTCCACAAGAACTTTCTTAGCGACAGGTTTCTTGAGGGGAAAGCTGTAACTCTGTGAGATGATTTCACAGAACACAAAGAAGTTTCTCAGAAAGCTTCTTTCTCTTTGTTATCGGAGGATGTTTCCTTTGGCCCTATAGTCTTCAAAGGGTTCCGAAATATCTCTTCTCAGATTCCACAGAAATAAGGCTAGCAAAGAGATCCAAGAAATACAGATGTAACTCTGTGAGATGAATTAACATAACACTAAGCACTTTCTCAGAAAGCTTCTTTCCAGATTTCATCTGAGGATATTTCCTTTTTCACCATAGCCTTCTAGGGGTTCCAAATATCACTTTGCCAATTCCACAAGAACTGTCTTAGCGAAAGGTTTCATGAGGAGAAAGCTCTGACTCTGTGACATGATTTCACAGAACACAAAGAAGTTTCTCAGAAAGCTTCTTTCTCTTTGTTATCGTAGGATATTTCCTTTGGCCCTATAGCCTTCAAAGGGATCCGAAATATCTCTTCTCAGATTCCACAGAAATAAGGCTAGCAAAGAGATCCACGAAATACAGATGTAACTCTGTGAGTGGAAGTCACACATCACAGAGCAGTTTCTCAGAAAGCTTCTTTCCAGATTTCATCTGAGGATATTTCCTTTTTCAACATAGCCCTCTAAGGGCTTCAAAATATCACTTTGCCAATTCCACAAGAACTGTCTTAGCGAAAGGCTTCATGAGGTGAAAGTTGTAACTCTGTGAGGTGATTTCACAGAATACAAAGAAGTTTCTCAGAAAGCTTCTTTCTCTTTGTTATCGGAGGATATTTCCTTTGGCCCTATAGACTTCAAAGGGATCCGAATTATCTGTTCTCAGATTCCAAAGAAATAAGGCTAGCAAAGAGATCCACGAAATACAGATGTAACTCTGTGAGATGAATTAACAGAACACTAAGCAGTTTCTCAGAAAGCTTCTTTCCAGATTTCATCTGAGGATATTTCCTTTTTCACCGTAGCCGTCTATGGGCTTCCAAATATCACTTTGCCAATTCCACAAGAACTCTCTTAGCGAAAGGCTTCTTGAGAGGAAAGCTGTAAATCTGTGAGATGATTTCACAGAACACAAAGAAGTTTCTCAGAAGGCTTCTTTCTCCTTGTTATCGGAGGATATTTCCTTTGGCCCTATAGTCTTCAAAGGGATCCGAAATATCTTTTCTCAGAT
The DNA here is from genome assembly GCF_049350105.2 of Macaca mulatta. Lineage (NCBI taxonomy): Eukaryota > Metazoa > Chordata > Mammalia > Primates > Cercopithecidae > Macaca > Macaca mulatta. The sequence goes on along the minus strand of NC_133422.1, from coordinate 48,460,610 downwards.
TCCACAGAAATAAGGCTAGCAAAGAGATCCACGAAATACAGATGTAAGTCTGTGAGATGAATTAACAGAACACTAAGCAGTTTCTCAGAAAACTTCTTTCCAGATTTCATCTGAGGATATTTCCTTTTTCACCATAGCCCTCTTTGGGCTTCCAAATATCACTTTGCCAATTCCACAAGAACTGTCTTAGCGAAAGGCTTCATGGGGGAAAGCTGAATCTCTCTGGGATGATTTCACAGAACACAAAGAAGTTTCTCAGAAAGCTTCTTTCTCTTTGTTATCGGAGGATATTTCCTTTGGCCCTATAGTCTTCAAAGGGATCCGAAATATCTGTTCTCAGATTCCACAGAAATAAGGCTAGCAAAGAGATCCACGAAATACAAATGTAACTCTGTGAGATGAATTAACAGAACACTAAGCACTTTCTCATAAAGCTTCTTTCCAGATTTCATCTGAGGATATTTCCTTTTTCACCATAGCCCTCTATGGGCTTCCAAATATCACTTTGCCAATTCCACAAGAACTGTCTTAGCGAAGGGCTTCTTGAGGGGAAAGCTGTTACTCTGTGAGATGATTTCACAGAACACAAAGAAGTTTCTCAGAAAGCTTTTTTCTCCTTGTTATCGGAGGATATTTCCTTTGGCCCTATAGTCTTCAAAGGGATCCGAAATATCTGTTCTCAGATTCCACAGAAATAAGGCTAGCAAAGAGTTCCACGAAATACAGATGTAAGTCTGTGAGATGAATTAACAGAACACTAAGCAGTTTCTCAGAAAACTTCTTTCCAGATTTCATCTGAGGATATTTCCTTTTTCACCATAGCCCTCTTTGGGCTTCCAAATATCACTTTGCCAATTCCACAAGAACTGTCTTAGCGAAAGGCTTCATGAGGGGAAAGCTGTAACTCTGTGAGATGATTTCACAGAACACAAAGACGTTTCTCAGAAGGCTTCTTTCTCTTTGTTACCGGAGGATATTTCCTTTGGCCCTATAGTCTTCAAAGGGATCCGAAATATCTGTTGTCAGATTCCACAGAAATAAGGCTAGCAAAGAGATCCACGAAATACAGATGTAACTCTGTGAGATGAATTAACAGAACACTAAGTAGTTTCTCTGAAAGCTTCTTTCCTGATATCATCTGAGGATAATTCCTTTTTCACCGTAGCCCTCTATGGGTTTCCAAATATCCCTTTGCCAATTCCACAAGAACTGTCTTAGTGAAAGGCTGCTTGAGGGGGAAGCTGAAACTCTGTGAGATGATTTCACAGAACACAAAGAAGTTTCTCAGAAAGCTTCTTTTTCTTTGTTATCGGAGGATATTTCCTTTGGCCCTATAGTCTTCAAAGGGATCCGAAATATCTGTTCTCAGATTCCACAGAAATAACTCTAGCAAAGAGATCCACGAAATACAGATGTAACTCATTGAGATGAATTAACAGAACACTAAGCAGTTTCTCAGAAAGCTTCTTTCCAGATTTCATCTGAGGGTATTTCCTTTTTCACCATAGCCCTCTATGGGCTTCCAAATATCACTTTGCCAATTCCACAAGAACTGTCTTAGCGAAAGGCTTCTTGAGGGCAAAGTTGTAACTCTCTGAGGTGATTTCACAGAACACAAAGAAGTTTCTCAGAAAGCTTCTTTCTCTTTGTTATCGGAGGATATTTCCTTTGGCCCTATAGTCCTCAAAGGGATCCGAAATATCTGTTCTCAGATTCCAAAGAAATAAGGCTAGCAGAGAGATCCACGAAATACAGATGTAACTCTGTGAGATGAATTAACAGAACACTAAGCAGTTTCTCAGAAAGCTTCTTTCCAGATTTCATCTGAGGATACTTCCTTTTTCACCATAGCCCTCTATGGGCTTCCAAATATCACTTTGCCAATTCCACAAGAACTCTCTTAGCGAAAGGCTTCTTGAGAGGAAAGCTGTAACTCTGTGAGATGATTTCACAGAACACAAAGAAGTTTCTCAGAAGGCTTCTTTCTCCTTGTTATCGGAGGATATTTCCTTTGGCCCTATAGTCTTCAAAGGGATCCGAAATATCTCTTCTCAGATTCCACAGAAATAAGGCTAGCAAAGAGATCCACGAAATACAGATGTAAGTCTGTGAGATGAATTAACAGAACACTAAGCAGTTTCTCAGAAAACTTCTTTCCAGATTTCATCTGAGGATATTTCCTTTTTCACCATAGCCCTCTTTGGGCTTCCAAATATCACTTTGCCAATTCCAAAAGAACTGTCTTAGCGAAAGGCTTCATGAGGGGAAGCTGTAACTCTGTGAGATGATTTCACAGAACACAAAGAAGTTTCTCAGAAGGCTTCCTTCTCTTTGTTACCGGAGGATATTTCCTTTGGCCCAATAGTCTTCAAAGGGATCCGAAATATCTGTTCTCAGATTCCACAGAAATAAGGCTAGCAAAGAGATCCACGAAATACAGATGTAACTCTGTGAGATGAATTAACAGAACACTAAGTAGTTTCTCAGAAAGCTTCTTTCCTGATATCATCTGAGGATAATTCCTTTTTCACCGTAGCCCTCTATGGGCTTCCAAATATCCCCTTGCCAATTACACAAGAACTGTCTTAGCGAAAGTCTTCTTGAGGCGAAAGCTGTAACTCAGTGAGATGATTTCACAGAACACAAAAAAGTTTCTCAGAAAGCTTCTTTCTCTTTATTATCACAGGATATTTCCTTTGTTCCTATAGTCTTCAAAGGGATCCGAAATATGTGTTCTCAGATTCCACAGAAATAAGGCTAGCAAAGAGATCCACGAAATACTGATGTAACTCTGTGAGATGAATTAACATAACACTAACCACTTTCTCAGAAAGCTTCTTTCCAGATTTCATCTGAGGATATTTCCTTTTTCACCATAGCCCTCTATGGGCTGCCAAATATCACTTTGCCAATTCCACAAGAACTCTCTTAGCGAAAGTCTTCTTGAGGGGAAAGTTGTAACTCTGTGAGATGATTTCAAAGAACACAAAGAAGTTTCTCAGAAGGCTTCTTTCTCTTTGTTATCGGAGGATATTTCCTTTGACCCTATAGTCTTGAAAGGGATCCGAAATATCTGTTCTCAGATTCCACAGAAATAAGGCTAGCAAAGAGATCCACGAAATGCAGATGTAACTCTGTGAGATGAATTAACAGAACACTAAGTAGTTTCTCAGAAAACTTCTTTCCAGATTTCATTTGAGGATAATTCCTTTTTCACCATACCCCTCTATGGGCTTCCAAATATCACTTTGCCAATTCCACAAGAACTGTCTTAGCCAAAGGCTTCTTGAAGGGAAAGCTGTAACTCTGTCAGATGATTTCACAGAACACAAAGAAGTTTCTCAGAAAGCTTCTTTCTCTTTGTTATCGGAGGATATTTCCTTTGGCCCTATAGTCTTCAAAGGGATCCGAAATATCTGTTCTCAGATTCCACAGAAATAAGGCTAGCAAAGAGATCCACGAAACAGATGTAACTCTGTGAGATGAATTAACAGAACACTAAGCAGTTTCTCAGAAAGCTTCTTTCCAGATTTCATCTGAGGATATTTCCTTTTTCACCATAGCCCTCTTTGGGCTTCCAAAAATCATTTTGCCAATTCCACAAGAACTGTCTTAGCGAAAGGCTTCTTGAGGGGAAAGCTGTAATTCTGTGAGATGATTTCACAGAACACAGAAGTTTCAGAAGGCTTCTTTCCAGATTTCATCTGAGGATATTTCCTTTTTCACAATAGCCCTCTAGGGGTTCCAAATATCACTTTGCCAATTCCACAAGAACTGTCTTAGCGAAAGGTTTCATGAGGAGAAAGCTCTAACTTTGTGAGATGATTTCACAGAACACAAAGAAGTTTCTCAGAAAGCTTCTTTCTCTTTGTTATCGGAGGATATTTCCTTTGGCCCTATAGCCTTCAAAGGGATCCGAAATATCTCTTCTCAGATTCCACAGAAATAAGGCTAGCAAAGAGATCCATAAATACAGATGTAACTCTGTGAGTGGAAGTCACACATCACAGAACAGTTTTTCAGAAAGCTTCTTTACAGATTTCATCTGAGGATATTTCCTTTTTCACCATAGCCCTCTATGGGCTTCCAAATATCACTTTGCCAATTCCACAAGAACTCTCTTAGCGAAAGGCTTCTTGAGAGGAAAGCTGTAACTCTGTGAGATGATTTCACAGAACACAAAGAAGTTTCTCAGAAGGCTTCTTTCTCCTTGTTATCGGAGGATATTACCTTTGGCCCTATAGTCTTCAAAGGGATCCGAAATATCTGTTGTCAGATTCCACAGAAATAAGGCTAGCAAAGAGATCCACGAAATACAGATGTAACTCTGTGAGATGAATTAACAGAACACTAAGTAGTTTCTCTGAAAGCTTCTTTCCTGATATCATCTGAGGATAATTCCTTTTTCACCGTAGCCCTCTATGGGTTTCCAAATATCCCTTTGCCAATTCCACAAGAACTGTCTTAGTGAAAGGCTGCTTGAGGGGGAAGCTGAAACTCTGTGAGATGATTTCACAGAACACAAAGAAGTTTCTCAGAAAGCTTCTTTTTCTTTGTTATCGGAGGATATTTCCTTTGGCCCTATAGTCTTCAAAGGGATCCGAAATATCTGTTCTCAGATTCCACAGAAATAACTCTAGCAAAGAGATCCACGAAATACAGATGTAACTCATTGAGATGAATTAACAGAACACTAAGCAGTTTCTCAGAAAGCTTCTTTCCAGATTTCATCTGAGGGTATTTCCTTTTTCACCATAGCCCTCTATGGGCTTCCAAATATCACTTTGCCAATTCCACAAGAACTGTCTTAGCGAAAGGCTTCTTGAGGGCAAAGTTGTAACTCTCTGAGGTGATTTCACAGAACACAAAGAAGTTTCTCAGAAAGCTTCTTTCTCTTTGTTATCGGAGGATATTTCCTTTGGCCCTATAGTCCTCAAAGGGATCCGAAATATCTGTTCTCAGATTCCAAAGAAATAAGGCTAGCAGAGAGATCCACGAAATACAGATGTAACTCTGTGAGATGAATTAACAGAACACTAAGCAGTTTCTCAGAAAGCTTCTTTCCAGATTTCATCTGAGGATACTTCCTTTTTCACCATAGCCCTCTATGGGCTTCCAAATATCACTTTGCCAATTCCACAAGAACTCTCTTAGCGAAAGGCTTCTTGAGAGGAAAGCTGTAACTCTGTGAGATGATTTCACAGAACACAAAGAAGTTTCTCAGAAGGCTTCTTTCTCCTTGTTATCGGAGGATATTTCCTTTGGCCCTATAGTCTTCAAAGGGATCCGAAATATCTCTTCTCAGATTCCACAGAAATAAGGCTAGCAAAGAGATCCACGAAATACAGATGTAAGTCTGTGAGATGAATTAACAGAACACTAAGCAGTTTCTCAGAAAACTTCTTTCCAGATTTCATCTGAGGATATTTCCTTTTTCACCATAGCCCTCTTTGGGCTTCCAAATATCACTTTGCCAATTCCAAAAGAACTGTCTTAGCGAAAGGCTTCATGAGGGGAAGCTGTAACTCTGTGAGATGATTTCACAGAACACAAAGAAGTTTCTCAGAAGGCTTCCTTCTCTTTGTTACCGGAGGATATTTCCTTTGGCCCAATAGTCTTCAAAGGGATCCGAAATATCTGTTCTCAGATTCCACAGAAATAAGGCTAGCAAAGAGATCCACGAAATACAGATGTAACTCTGTGAGATGAATTAACAGAACACTAAGTAGTTTCTCAGAAAGCTTCTTTCCTGATATCATCTGAGGATAATTCCTTTTTCACCGTAGCCCTCTAAGGGCTTCCAAATATCCCCTTGCCAATTACACAAGAACTGTCTTAGCGAAAGGCTTCTTGAGGCGAAAGCTGTAACTCAGTGAGATGATTTCACAGAACACAAAAAAGTTTCTCAGAAAGCTTCTTTCTCTTTATTATCACAGGATATTTCCTTTGTTCCTATAGTCTTCAAAGGGATCCGAAATATGTGTTCTCAGATTCCACAGAAATAAGGCTAGCAAAGAGATCCACGAAATACTGATGTAACTCTGTGAGATGAATTAACATAACACTAACCACTTTCTCAGAAAGCTTCTTTCCAGATTTCATCTGAGGATATTTCCTTTTTCACCATAGCCCTCTATGGGCTGCCAAATATCACTTTGCCAATTCCACAAGAACTCTCTTAGCGAAAGTCTTCTTGAGGGGAAAGTTGTAACTCTGTGAGATGATTTCAAAGAACACAAAGAAGTTTCTCAGAAGGCTTCTTTCTCTTTGTTATCGGAGGATATTTCCTTTGACCCTATAGTCTTCAAAGGGATCCGAAATATCTGTTCTCAGATTCCACAGAAATAAGGCTAGCAAAGAGATCCACGAAATGCAGATGTAACTCTGTGAGATGAATTAACAGAACACTAAGTAGTTTCTCAGAAAACTTCTTTCCAGATTTCATTTGAGGATAATTCCTTTTTCACCATACCCCTCTATGGGCTTCCAAATATCACTTTGCCAATTCCACAAGAACTGTCTTAGCCAAAGGCTTCTTGAAGGGAAAGCTGTAACTCTGTGAGATGATTTCACAGAACACAAAGAAGTTTCTCAGAAAGCTTCTTTCTCTTTGTTATCGGAGGATATTTCCTTTGGCCCTATAGTCTTCAAAGGGATCCGAAATATCTGTTCTCAGATTCCACAGAAATAAGGCTAGCAAAGAGATCCACGAAATACAGATGTAACTCTGTGAGATGAATTAACAGAACACTAAGCAGTTTCTCAGAAAGCTTCTTTCCAGATTTCATCTGAGGATATTTCCTTTTTCACCATAGCCCTCTTTGGGCTTCCAAAAATCATTTTGCCAATTCCACAAGAACTGTCTTAGCGAAAGGCTTCTTGAGGGGAAAGCTGTAATTCTGTGAGATGATTTCACAGAACACAGAAGTTTCAGAAGGCTTCTTTCCAGATTTCATCTGAGGATATTTCCTTTTTCACCATAGCCCTCTAGGGGTTCCAAATATCACTTTGCCAATTCCACAAGAACTGTCTTAGCGAAAGGTTTCATGAGGAGAAAGCTCTAACTTTGTGAGATGATTTCACAGAACACAAAGAAGTTTCTCAGAAAGCTTCTTTCTCTTTGTTATCGGAGGATATTTCCTTTGGCCCTATAGCCTTCAAAGGGATCCGAAATATCTCTTCTCAGATTCCACAGAAATAAGGCTAGCAAAGAGATCCATAAATACAGATGTAATTCTGTGAGTGGAAGTCACACATCACAGAACAGTTTTTCAGAAAGCTTCTTTACAGATTTCATCTGAGGATATTTCCTTTTTCACCATAGCCCTCTATGGGCTTCCAAATATCACTTTGCCAATTCCACAAGAACTCTCTTAGCGAAAGGCTTCTTGAGAGGAAAGCTGTAACTCTGTGAGATGATTTCACAGAACACAAAGAAGTTTCTCAGAAGGCTTCTTTCTCCTTGTTATCGGAGGATATTACCTTTGGCCCTATAGTCTTCAAAGGGATCCGAAATATCTTTTCTCAGATTCCACAGAAATAAGGCTAGCAAAGAGATCCACGAAATACAGATGTAAGTCTGTGAGATGAATTAACAGAACACTAAGCAGTTTCTCAGAAAACTTCTTTCCAGATTTCATCTGAGGATATTTCCTTTTTCACCATAGCCCTCTTTGGGCTTCCAAATATCACTTTGCCAATTCCACAAGAACTGTCTTAGCGAAATGCTTCATGAGGGAAAAGCTGTAACTCTGTGATATGATTTCACAGAACACAAAGAAGTTTCTCAGAAGGCTTCCTTCTCTTTGTTACCGGAGGATATGTCCTTTGGCCCAATAGTCTTCAAAGGGATCCGAAATATCTGTTCTCAGATTCCACAGAAAGAAGGCTAGCAAGAGATCCACGAAATACAGATGTAACTCTGTGAGATGAATTAACAGAACACTAAGTAATTTCTCAGAAAACTTCTTTCCTGATATCATCTGAGGATAATCCCTTTTTCACCGTAGCCCTCTATGGGCTTCCAAATATCACTTTGCCAATTCCACAAGAACTGTCTTAGCGAAAGGCTTCTTGAGGGGAAAGCTGAATCTCTCTGGGATGATTTCACAGAACACAAAGAAGTTTCTCAGAAAGCTTCTTTCTCTTTGTTATCGGACGATATTTCCTTTGGCCCTATAGTCTTCAAAGGGATCCGAAATATCTGTTCTCAGATTCCACAGAAATAAGGCTAGCAAAGTGATACAAGAAATACTAATGTAACTCTGTGAGATGAATTATCAGAACACTAAGCACTTTCTCATAAAGCTTCTTTCCAGATTTCATCTGAGGATATTTCCTTTTTCACCATAGCCCTCTATGGGCTTCCAAATATCACTTTGCCAATTCCACAAGAACTTATTAGCGAAAGGCTTCATGAGGGGAAAGCTGTAACTCTGTGAGATGATTTCACAGAACACAAAGAAGTTTCTCAGAAGGCTTCTTTCTCCTTGTTATCGGAGGATATTTCCTTTGGCCCTATAGTCTTCAAAGGGATCCGAAATATCTCTTCTCAGATTCCACAGAAATAAGGCTAGCAAATGGATCCACGAAATACAGATGTAAGTCTGTGAGATGAATTAACAGAACACTAAGCAGTTTCTCAGAAAACTTCTTTCGAGATTTCATCTGAGGATATTTCCTTTTTCACCATAGCCCTCTATGGGCTTCCAAATATCACTTTGCCAATTCCACAAGAACTGTCTTAGCGAAAGGCTTCTTGAGGGGAAAGCTGAATCTCTCTGGGATGATTTCAGAGAACACAAAGAAGTTTCTCAGAAAGCTTCTTTCTCTTTGTTATCGGAGGATATTTCCTTTGGCCCTATAGTCTTCAAAGGGATCCGAAATATCTGTTCTCAGATTCCACAGAAATAAGGCTAGCAAAGAGATACACGAAATACAAATGTAACTCTGTGAGATGAATTAACAGAACACTAAGCACTTTTTCATAAAGCTTCTTTCCAGATTTCATCTGAGGATATTTCCTTTTTCATCATAGCCCTCTATGGGCTTCCAAATATCACTTTGCAAATTCCACGAGAACTGTCTTAGCGAAGGGCTTCTTCAGGGGAAAGCTGTTACTCTGTGAAATGATTTCACAGAACACAAAGAAGTTTCTCAGAAAGCTTCTTTCTCTTTGTTATCGGAGGATATTTCCTTTGGCCCTATAGTCTTCAAAGGGATCCGAAATATCTGTTCTCAGATTCCACAGAAATAAGGCTAGCAAAGAGATACACGAAATACAAATGTAACTCTGTGAGATGAATTAACAGAACACTAAGCACTTTCTCATAAAGCTTCTTTCCAGATTTCATCTGAGGATATTTCCTTTTTCACCATAGCCCTCTATGGGCTTCCAAATATAACTTTGCCAATTCCACAAGAACTGTCTTAGCGAAGGGCTTCTTGAGGGGAAAGCTGTTACTCTGTGAGATGATTTCACAGAACACAAAGAAGTTTCTCAGAAAGCTTCTTTCTCTTTTTTATCGGAGGATATTTCCTTTGGCCCTATAGTCTTCAAAGGGATCCGAAATATCTGTTCTCAGATTCCACAGAAATAAGGCTAGCAAAGAGATCCACGAAATACAGATGTAAGTCTGTGAGATGAATTAACAGAACACTAAGCAGTTTCTCAGAAAACTTCTTTCCAGATTTCATCTGAGGATATTTCCTTTTTCACCATAGCCCTCTTTGGGCTTCCAAATATCACTTTGCCAATTCCACAAGTACTGTCTTAGCGAAAGGCTTCATGAGGGGAAAGCTGTAACTCTGTGAGATGATTTCACAGAAAACAAAGACGTTTCTCAGAAGGCTTCTTTCTCTTTGTTACCGGAGGATATTTCCTTTGGCCCAATAGTCTTCAAAGGGATCCGAAATATCTGTTGTCAGATTCCACAGAAATAAGGCTAGCAAAGAGATCCACGAAATACAGATGTAACTCTGTGAGATGAATTAACAGAACACTAAGTAGTTTCTCAGAAAGCTTCTTTCCTGATATCATCTGAGGATAATTCCTTTTTCACCGTAGCCCTCTATGGGCTTCCAAATATCCCTTTGCCAATTCCACAAGAACTGTCTTAGCGAAAGGCTTCTTGAGGGGAAAGCTGTAACTCTGTGAGATGATTTCACAGAACACAAAGAAGTTTCTCAGAAAGCTTCTTTCTCTTTGTTATCGGAGGATATTTCCTTTGGCCCTATAGTCTTCAAAGGGATCCGAAATATCTGTTCTCAGATTCCACAGAAATAAGGCTAGCAAAGAGATCCACGAAATACAGATGTAACTCTGTGAGATGAATTAACAGAACACTAAGCAGTTTCTCAGAAAGCTTCTTTCCAGATTTCATCTGAGGATATTTCCTTTTTCACCATAGCCCTCTTTGGGCTTCCAAAAATCATTTTGCCAATTCCACAAGAACTGTCTTAGCGAAAGGCTTCTTGAGGGGAAAGCTGTAATTCTGTGAGATGATTTCACAGAACACAGAAGTTTCAGAAGGCTTCTTTCCAGATTTCATCTGAGGATATTTCCTTTTTCACCATAGCCCTCTAGGGGTTCCAAATATCACTTTGCCAATTCCACAAGAACTGTCTTAGCGAAAGGTTTCATGAGGAGAAAGCTCTAACTTTGTGAGATGATTTCACAGAACACAAAGAAGTTTCTCAGAAAGCTTCTTTCTCTTTGTTATCGGAGGATATTTCCTTTGGCCCTATAGCCTTCAAAGGGATCCGAAATATCTCTTCTCAGATTCCACAGAAATAAGGCTAGCAAAGAGATCCATAAATACAGATGTAACTCTGTGAGTGGAAGTCACACATCACAGAACAGTTTTTCAGAAAGCTTCTTTACAGATTTCATCTGAGGATATTTCCTTTTTCACCATAGCCCTCTATGGGCTTCCAAATATCACTTTGCCAATTCCACAAGAACTCTCTTAGCGAAAGGCTTCTTGAGAGGAAAGCTGTAACTCTGTGAGATGATTTCACAGAACACAAAGAAGTTTCTCAGAAGGCTTCTTTCTCCTTGTTATCGGAGGATATTACCTTTGGCCCTATAGTCTTCAAAGGGATCCGAAATATCTTTTCTCAGATTCCACAGAAATAAGGCTAGCAAAGAGATCCACGAAATACAGATGTAAGTCTGTGAGATGAATTAACAGAACACTAAGCAGTTTCTCAGAAAACTTCTTTCCAGATTTCATCTGAGGATATTTCCTTTTTCACCATAGCCCTCTTTGGGCTTCCAAATATCACTTTGCCAATTCCACAAGAGCTGTCTTAGCGAAATGCTTCATGAGGGGAAAGCTGTAACTCTGTGATATGATTTCACAGAACACAAAGAAGTTTCTCAGAAGGCTTCTTTCTCTTTGTTACCGGAGGATATGTCCTTTGGCCCAATAGTCTTCAAAGGGATCCGAAATATCTGTTCTCAGATTCCACAGAAAGAAGGCTAGCAAGAGATCCACGAAATACAGATGTAACTCTGTGAGATGAATTAACAGAACACTAAGTAATTTCTCAGAAAACTTCTTTCCTGATATCATCTGAAGATAATCCCTTTTTCACCGTAGCCCTCTATGGGCTTCCAAATATCACTTTGCCAATTCCACAAGAACTGTCTTAGCGAAAGGCTTCTTGAGGGGAAAGCTGAATCTCTCTGGGATGATTTCACAGAACACAAAGAAGTTTCTCAGAAAGCTTCTTTCTCTTTGTTATCGGACGATATTTCCTTTGGCCCTATAGTCTTCAAAGGGATCCGAAATATCTGTTCTCAGATTCCACAGAAATAAGGCTAGCAAAGTGATACAAGAAATACTAATGTAACTCTGTGAGATGAATTATCAGAACACTAAGCACTTTCTCATAAAGCTTCTTTCCAGATTTCATCTGAGGATATTTCCTTTTTCACCATAGCCCTCTATGGGCTTCCAAATATCACTTTGCCAATTCCACAAGAACTTATTAGCGAAAGGCTTCATGAGGGGAAAGCTGTAACTCTGTGAGATGATTTCACAGAACACAAAGAAGTTTCTCAGAAGGCTTCTTTCTCCTTGTTATCGGAGGATATTTCCTTTGGCCCTATAGTCTTCAAAGGGATCCGAAATATCTCTTCTCAGATTCCACAGAAATAAGGCTAGCAAATGGATCCACGAAATACAGATGTAAGTCTGTGAGATGAATTAACAGAACACTAAGCAGTTTCTCAGAAAACTTCTTTCGAGATTTCATCTGAGGATATTTCCTTTTTCACCATAGCCCTCTATGGGCTTCCAAATATCACTTTGCCAATTCCACAAGAACTGTCTTAGCGAAAGGCTTCTTGAGGGGAAAGCTGAATCTCTCTGGGATGATTTCAGAGAACACAAAGAAGTTTCTCAGAAAGCTTCTTTCTCTTTGTTATCGGAGGATATTTCCTTTGGCCCTATAGTCTTCAAAGGGATCCGAAATATCTGTTCTCAGATTCCACAGAAATAAGGCTAGCAAAGAGATACACGAAATACAAATGTAACTCTGTGAGATGAATTAACAGAACACTAAGCACTTTTTCATAAAGCTTCTTTCCAGATTTCATCTGAGGATATTTCCTTTTTCATCATAGCCCTCTATGGGCTTCCAAATATCACTTTGCAAATTCCACAAGAACTGTCTTAGCGAAGGGCTTCTTCAGGGGAAAGCTGTTACTCTGTGAAGTGATTTCACAGAACACAAAGAAGTTTCTCAGAAAGCTTTTTTCTCTTTGTCATCGGAGGATATTTCCTTTGGCCTTATAGTCTTCAAAGGGATCCGAAATATCTGTTCTCAGATTCCACAGAAATAAGGCTAGCAAAGAGATCCACGAAATACAGATGTAAGTCTGTGAGATGAATTAACAGAACACTAAGCAGTTTCTCAGAAAACTTCTTTCCAGATTTCATCTGAGGATATTTCCTTTTTCACCATAGCCCTCTTTGGGCTTCCAAATATCACTTGCCAATTCCACAAGAACTGTCTTAGCGAAGGGCTTCATGAGGGGAAAGCTGTAACTCTGTGAGATGATTTCACAGAACACAAAGAAGTTTCTCAGAAGGCTTCTTTCTCTTTGTTACCGGAGGATATTTCCTTTGGCCCAATAGTCTTCAAAGGGATCCGAAATATCTGTTTTCAGATTCCACAGAAAGAAGGCCTGCAAGAGATCCACGAAATACAGATGTAACACTGTGAGATGAATTAACAGAACACTAAGTAATTTCTCAGAAAACTTCTTTCCTGATATCATGTGAGGATAATCCCTTTTTCACCGTAGCCCTCTATGGGCTTCCAAATATCACTTTGCCAATTCCACAAGAACTCTCTTAGCGAAAGGCTTCTTGAGAGGAAAGCTGTAACTCTGTGAGATGATTTCACAGAACACAAAGAAGTTTCTCTGAAGGCTTCTTTCTCCTTGTTATCGGAGGATATTTCCTTTGGCCCTATAGTCTTCAAAGGGATCCGAAATATCTGTTCTCAGATTCCACAGAAATAAGGCTAGCAAAGAGATCCACGAAATACAGATGTAAGTCTGTGAGATGAATTAACAGAACACTAAGCAGTTTCTCAGAAAACTTCTTTCCAGATTTCATCTGAGGATATTTCCTTTTTCACCATAGCCCTCTTTGGGCTTCCAAATATCACTTGCCAATTCCACAAGAACTGTCTTAGCGAAAGGCTTCATGAGGGGAAAGCTGTAACTCTGTGAGATGATTTCACAGAACACAAAGAAGTTTCTCAGAAGGCTTCTTTCTCTTTGTTACCGGAGGATATTTCCTTTGGCCCAATAGTCTTCAAAGGGATCCGAAATATCTGTTCTCAGATTCCACAGAAAGAAGGCTAGCAAGAGATCCACGAAATACAGATGTAACTCTGTGAGATGAATTAACAGAACACTAAGTAATTTCTCAGAAAACTTCTTTCCTGATATCATGTGAGGATAATCCCTTTTTCACCGTAGCCCTCTATGGGCTTCCAAATATCACTTTGCCAATTCCACAAGAACTGTCTTAGCGAAAGGCTTCTTGAGGGGAAAGGTGTAACTCTGTGAGATGATTTCACAGAACACAAAGAAGTTTCTCAGAAAGCTTCTTTCTCTTTGTTATCGGAGGATATTTCCTTTGGCCCTATAGTCTTCAAAGGGATCCGAAATATCTGTTCTCAGATTCCACAGAAATAAGGCTAGCAAAGAGATACACGAAATACAAATGTAACTCTGTGAGATGAATTAACAGAACACTAAGCACTTTCTCATAAAGCTTCTTTCCAGATTTCATCTGAGGATATTTCCTTTTTCACCATAGCCCTCTATGGGCTTCCAAATATAACTTTGCCAATTCCACAAGAACTGTCTTAGCGAAGGGCTTCTTGAGGGGAAAGCTGTTACTCTGTGAGATGATTTCACAGAACACAAAGAAGTTTCTCAGAAAGCTTCTTTCTCTTTTTTATCGGAGGATATTTCCTTTGGCCATATAGTCTTCAAAGGGATCCGAAATATCTGTTCTCAGATTCCACAGAAATAAGGCTAGCAAAGAGATCCACGAAATACAGATGTAAGTCTGTGAGATGAATTAACAGAACACTAAGCAGTTTCTCAGAAAACTTCTTTCCAGATTTCATCTGAGGATATTTCCTTTTTCACCATAGCCCTCTTTGGGCTTCCAAATATCACTTTGCCAATTCCACAAGTACTGTCTTAGCGAAAGGCTTCATGAGGGGAAAGCTGTAACTCTGTGAGATGATTTCACAGAAAACAAAGACGTTTCTCAGAAGGCTTCTTTCTCTTTGTTACCGGAGGATATTTCCTTTGGCCCAATAGTCTTCAAAGGGATCCGAAATATCTGTTGTCAGATTCCACAGAAATAAGGCTAGCAAAGAGATCCACGAAATACAGATGTAACTCTGTGAGATGAATTAACAGAACACTAAGTAGTTTCTCAGAAAGCTTCTTTCCTGATATCATCTGAGGATAATTCCTTTTTCACCGTAGCCCTCTATGGGCTTCCAAATATCCCTTTGCCAATTCCACAAGAACTGTCTTAGCGAAAGGCTTCTTGAGGGGAAAGCTGTAACTCTGTGAGATGATTTCACAGAACACAAAGAAGTTTCTCAGAAAGCTTCTTTCTCTTTGTTATCGGAGGATATTTCCTTTGGCCCTATAGTCTTCAAAGGGATCCGAAATATCTGTTCTCAGATTCCACAGAAATAACTCTAGCAAAGAGATCCACGAAATAGAGATGTAACTCTTTGAGATGAATTAACAGAACACTAAGCAGTTTCTCAGAAATCTTCTTTCCAGATTTCATCTGAGGATATTTCCTTTTTCACCATAGCCCTTTATGGGCTTCCAAATATCACTTTGCCAATTCCACAAGAACTGTCTTAGCGAAAGGCTTCATGAGGGGAAAGTTGTAACTCTGTGAGGTGATTTCACAGAACACAAAGAAGTTTCTCAGAAAGCTTCTTTCTCTTTGTTATCGGAGGATATTTCCTTTGGCCCTATAGTCTTCAAAGGGATCCGAAATATCTGTTCTCAGATTCCAAAGAAATAAGGCTAGCAAAGAGATCCACGAAATACAGATGTAACTCTGTGAGATGAATTAACATAACACTAACCACTTTCTCAGAAAGCTTCTTTCCAGATTTCATCTGAGGATATTTCCTTTTTCACCATAGCCCTCTATGGGCTTCCAAATATCACTTTGCCAATTCCACAAGAACCCTCTTAGCGAGAGTCTTCTTGAGGGGAAAGTTGTAACTCTGTGAGATGATTTCAAAGAACACAAAGAAGTTTCTCAGAAGGCTTCTTTCTCTTTGTTATCGGAGGATATTTCCTTTGACCCTATAGTCTTCATAGGGATCCGAAATATCTGTTCTCAGATTCCACAGAAATAAGGCTAGCAAAGAGATCCACGAAATGCAGATGTAACTCTGTGAGATGAATTAACAGAACACTAAGTAGTTTCTCAGAAAGCTTCTTTCCAGATTTCATTTGAGGATAATTCTTTTTTCACCATACCCTTCTATGGGCTTCCAAATATCACATTGCCAATTCCACAAGAACTGTCTTAGCTAAAGGTTTCTTGAGGGGAAAGCTGTAACTCTGTGAGATGATTTCACAGAACACAAAGAAGTTTCTCAGAAAGCTTCTTTCTCTTTGTTATCGGAGGATATTTCCTTTGGCCCTGTAGTCTTCAAAGGGTTCCGAAATATCTCTTCTCAGATTCCACAGAAATAAGGCTAGCAAAGAGATCCAAGAAATACAGATGTAACTCTGTGAGATGAATTAACATAACACTAAGCACTTTCTCAGAAAGCTTCTTTCCAGATTTCCTCTGAGGATATTTCCTTTTTCACCTTAGCCCTCTAAGGGCTTCAAAATATCACTTTGCCAATTCCACAAGAACTGTCTTAGCGAAAGGCTTCATGAGGTGAAAGTTGTAACTCTGTGAGGTGATTTCACAGAATACAAAGAAGTTTCTCAGAAAGCTTCTTTCTCTTTGTTATCGGAGGATATTTCCTTTGGCCCTATAGACTTCAAGGGGATCCGAAATATCTGTTCTCAGATTCCAAAGAAATAAGGCTTGCAAAGAGATCCACGAAATACAGATGTAACTCTGTGAGATGAATTAACAGAACACTAAGCAGTTTCTCAGAAAGCTTCTTTCCAGATTTCATCTGAGGATATTTCCTTTTTCACCATAGCCCTCTATGGGCTTCCAAATATCACTTTGCCAATTCCACAAGAACTCTCTTAGTGAAAGGCTTCTTGAGAGAAAAGCTGTAACTCTGTGAGATGATTTCACAGAACACAAAGAAGTTTCTCAGAAGGCTTCTTTCTCCTTGTTATCGGAGGATATTTCCTTTGGCCCTATAGTCTTCAAAGGGATCCGAAATATCTGTTCTCAGATTCCACAGAAATAAGGCTAGCAAAGAGATCCACGAAATACAGATGTAAGTCTGTGAGATGAATTAACAGAACACTAAGCAGTTTCTCAGAAAACTTCTTTCCAGATTTCATCTGAGGATATTTCCTTTTTCACCATAGCCCACGTTGGGCTTCCAAATATCACTTTGCCAATTCCACAAGAACTGTCTTAGCGAAAGGCTTCATGGGGGAAAGCTGTAACTCTGTGAGATGATTTCACAGAACACAAAGAAGTTTCTCAGAAGGCTTCTTTCTCTTTGTTACCGGAGGATATTTCCTTTGGCCCAATAGTCTTCAAAGGGATCCGAAATATCTGTTCTCAGATTCCACAGAAAGAGGGCTAGCAAGAGATCCACGAAATACAGATGTAACTCTGTGAGATGAATTAACAGAACACTAAGAAATTTCTCAGAAAACTTCTTTCCTGATATCATCTGAGGATAATCCCTTTTTCACCGTAGCCCTCTATGGGCTTCCAAATATCACTTTGCCAATTCCACAAGAACTGTCTTAGCAAAAGGCTTCTTGAGGGGAAAGCTGAATCTCTCTGGGATGATTTCACAGAACACAAAGTAGTTTCTCAGAAAACTTCTTTCTCTTTGTTATCGGAGGATATTTCCTTTAGCCCTATAGTCTTCAAAGGGATCCGAAATATCTGTTCTCAGATTCCACAGAAATAAGGCTAGCAAAGAGATACACGAAATACAAGTGTAACTCTGTGAGATGAATTAACAGAACACTAAGCACTTTCTCATAAAGCTTCTTTCCAGATTTCATCTGAGGATATTTCCTTTTTCACCATAGCCCTCTATGGGCTTCCAAATATCCCTTTGCCAATTCCACAAGAACTGTCTTAGTGAAAGGCTTCTTGAGGGGAAAGCTGTAACTCTGTGAGATGATTTCACAGAACACAAAGAAGTTTCTCAGAAAGCTTCTTTCTCTTTGTTATCGGAGGATATTTCCTTTGGCCCGATAGTCTTCAAAGGGATCCGAAATATCTCTTCTCAGATTCCACAGAAATAAGGCTAGCAAAGAGATCCACGAAATACAGATGTAAGTCTGTGAGATGAATTAACAGAACACTAAGCAGTTTCTCAGAAAACTTCTTTCCAGATTTCATCTGAGGATATTTCCTTTTTCACCATAGCCCTCTTTGGGCTTCCAAATATCACTTTGCCAATTCCACAAGAACTGTTTTAGCGAAAGGCTTCATGAGGGGAATGCTGTAATCTGTGAGATGATTTCACAGAACACAAAGAAGTTTCTCAGAAGGCTTCTTTCTCTTTGTTACCGGAGGATATTTCCTTTGGCCCAATAGTCTTCAAAGGGATCCGAAATATCTGTTCTCAGATTCCACAGAAATAAGGCTAGCAAAGAGATCCACGAAATACAGATGTAACTCTGTGAGATGAATTAACAGACAACTAGGTAGTTTCTCAGAGAGCTTCTTTCCTGATATCATCTGAGGATAATTCCTTTTTCACCGTAGCCCTCTATGGGCTTCCAAATATCCCCTTGCCAATTCCACAAGAACTGTCTTAGCGAAAGGCTTCTTGAGGCGAAAGCTGTAACTCAGTGAGATGATTTCACAGAACACAAAGAAGTTTCTCAGAAAGCTTCTTCTCTTTGTTTTCGGAGGATATTTCCTTTGGCCCTATAGTCTTCAAAGGGATCCGAAATATGTGTTCTCAGATTCCACAGAAATAAGGCTAGCAAAGAGATCCACGAAATACTGATGTAACTCTGTGAGATGAATTAACATAATACTAACCACTTTCTCAGAAAGCTTCTTTGCAGATTTCATCTGAGGATATTTCCTTTTTCACCATAGCCCTCTATGGGCTTCCAAATATCACTTTGCCAATTCCACAAGAACTCTCTTAGCGAAAGTCTTCTTGAGGGGAAAGTTGTAACTCTGTGAGATGATTTCAAAGAACACAAAGAAATTTCTCAGAAGGCTTCTTTCTCTTTGTTATCGGAGGATATTTCCTTTGACCCTATAGTCTTCAAAGGGATCCGAAATATCTGTTCTCAGATTCCACAGAAATAAGGCTAGCAAAGAGATCCACGAAATGCAGATGTAACTCTGTGAGATGAATTAACAGAACACTAAGTAGTTTCTCAGAAAGCTTCTCTCCAGATTTCATTTGAGGATAATTCCTTTTTCACCATAGCCCTCTATGGGCTTCCAAATATCACTTTGCCAATTCCACAAGAACTGTCTTAGCCAAAGGCTACTTGAAGGGAAAGCTGTAACTCTGTCAGATGATTTCACAGAACACAAATAAGTTTCTCAGAAAGCTTCTTTCTCTTTCTTATCAGAGGATATTTCCTTTGGCCCTATAGTCTTCAAAGGGATCCGAAATATCTGTTCTCTGATTCCACAGAAATAAGGCTAGCAAAGAGATCCACGAAATACAGATGTAACTCTGTGAGATGAATTAACAGAACACTAAGCAGTTTCTCAGAAAGCTTCTTTCCAGATTTCATCTGAGGATATTTCCTTTTTCACCATAGCCCTCTAGGTGTTCCAAATATCACTTTGCCAATTCCACAAGAACTGTCTTAACGAAAGGTTTCATGAGGAGAAAGCTCTAACTCTGTGAGATGATTTCACAGAACACAAAGAAGTTTCTCAGAAAGCTTCTTTCTCTTTGTTATCGGAGGATATTTCCTTTGGCCCTATAGCCTTCAAAGGGATCCGAAATATCTCTTCTCAGATTCCACAGAAATAAGGCTAGCAAAGAGATCCACGAAATACAGATGTAACTCTGTGAGTGGAAGTCACACATCACAGAGCAGTTTCTCAGAAAGCTTCTTTACAGATTTCATCTGAGGATATTTCCTTTTTCACCATAGCCCTCTATGGGCTTCCAAATATCACTTTGCCAATTCCACAAGAACTCTCTTAGCGAAAGGCTTCTTGAGAGGAAAGCTGTAACTCTGTGAGATGATTTCACAGAACACAAAGAAGTTTCTCAGAAGGCTTCTTTCTCCTTGTTATCGGAGGATATTTCCTTTGGCCCTATAGTCTTCAAAGGGATCCGAAATATCTGTTCTCAGATTCCACAGAAATAAGGCTAGCAAAGAGATCCACGAAATACAAATGCAACTCTGTGAGATGAATTAACATAACACTAAGCAGTTTCTCAGAAAGATTCTTTCCAGATTTCATCTGAGGATATTTCCTTTTTCACCGTAGCCCTCTATTGGCTTCCAAATATCACTTTGCCAATTCCACAAGAACTGTCTTAGCGAAAGTTTTCTTGAGGGGAAAGCTGTAACTCTGTGAGATGATTTCACAGAACACAAAGAAGTTTCTCAGAAGGCTTCTTTCTCTTTGTTATCGGAGGATATTTCCTTTGGCCCAATAGTCTTAAAGGGATCCGAAATATCTGTTCTCACATTCCACAGAAATAAGGCTAGCAAAGAGATCCACGAAATACAGATGGAACTCTGTGAGGTGAATTAACAGAACACTAAGTAGTTTCTCGGAAAGCTTCTTTCCTGATTTCATCTGAGGATAATTCCTTTTTCAGCATAGACCTCTATGGGCTTCCAAATATCCCTTTGCCAATTCCACAAGTACTGTCTTAGCGAAAGGCTTCTTGAGGGGAAAGCTGTAACTCTGTGAGATGATTTCACAGAACACAAAGAAGTTTCTCAGAAAGCTTCTTTCTCTTTGTTATCGAAGGATATTTCCTTTGGCCCTATAGTCTTCAAAGGGATCCGAAATATCTGTTCTCAGATTCCACAGAAATAAGGCTAGCAAAGAGATCCACGAAATACAAATGTAACTCTGTGAGATGAATTAACATAACACTAAGCAGTTTCTCAGAAAGATTCTTTCCAGATTTCATCTGAGGGTATTTTCTTTTTCACCGTAGCCCTCTATGGGCTTCCAAATATCACTTTGCCAATTCCACAAGAACTATCTTAGCGAAAGGTTTCTTGAGGGGAAAGCTGTAACTCTGTGAGATGATTTCACAGAACACAAAGAAGTTTCTCAGAAAGCTTCTTTCTCTTTGTTATCGGAGGATATTTCCTTTGCCCTATAGTCTTCAAAGGGATCCGAAATATCTGTTCTCAGATTCCACAGAAATAACGCTAGCAAAGAGATACACGAAATACAAATGTAACTCTGTGAGATGAATTAACAGAACACTAAGCACTTTCTCAGAAAGCTTCTTTCCAGATTTCATCTGAGGATATTTCTTTTTTCACCATAGCCCTCTAGGGGTTCCAAATATCACTTTGCCAATTCCACAAGAACTGTCTTAGCGAAAAGCTTCATGAGGAGAAAGCTCTAACTCTGTGAGATGATTTCACAGAACACAAAGAAGTTTCTCAGAAAGCTTCTTTCTCTTTGTTATCGGAGAATATTTCCTTTGGCCCTATAGCCTTCAAAGGGATCCGAAATATCTGTTCTCAGATTCCACAGAAATAAGGCTAGCAAAGAGATCCACGAAATACAGATGTAACTCTGTGAGTGGAAGTCACACATCACAGAGCAGTTTCTCAGAAAGCTTCTTTCCAGATTTCATCTGAGGATATTTCCTTTTTCACCATAGCCCTCTAAGGGCTTCCAAATATCACTTTGCCAATTCCACAAGAACTGTCTTAGCGAAAGGCTTCATGAGGGGAAAGCTGTAACTCTGTGAGGTGATTTCACAGAACACAAAGAAGTTTCTCCGAAAGCTTCTTTCTCTTTGTTATCGGAGGATATTTCCTTTGGCCCTATAGTCTTCAAAGGGATCCGAAATATCTGTTCTCAGATTCCACAGAAATAAGGCTAGCAAAGAGATCCACGAAATACAGATGTAAGTCTGTGAGATGAATTAACAGAACACTAAGCAGTTTCTCAGAAAACATCTTTCCAGATTTCATCTGAGGATATTTCCTTTTTCAACATAGCCCTCTTTGGGCTTCCAAATATCACTTTGCCAATTCCACAAGAACTGTCTTAGCGAAAGGCTTCATGAGGGGAAAGCTGTAACTCTGTGAGATGATTTCACAGAACACAAAGAAGTTTCTCAGAAGGCTTCTTTCTCTTTGTTACCGGAGGATATTTCCTTTGGCCCAATAATCTTCAAAGGGATCCGAAATATCTGTTCTCAGATTCCACAGAAACAATGCTAGCAAGAGATCCACGAAATACAGATGTAACTCTGTGAGATGAATTAACAGAACACTAAGTAATTTCTCAGAAAACTTCTTTCCTGATATCATGTGAGGATAATCCCTTTTTCACCGTAGCCCTCTATGGGCTTCCAAATATCACTTTGCCAATTCCTGCCAATTCCACAAGAACTGTCTTAGCGAAGGGCTTCTTAAGGGGAAAGCTGTTACTCTGTGAGATGATTTCACAGAACACAAAGAAGTTTCTCAGAAAGCTTTTTTCTCTTTGTTATCGGAGGATATTTCCTTTGGCCCTGTAGTCTTCAAAGGGATCCGAAATATCTGTTCTCAGATTCCACAGAAATAAGGCTAGCAAGGAGATCCACGAAATACAGATGTAACTCTTTGAGATGAATTAACAGAACACTAAGCAGTTTCTCAGAAAGCTTCTTTCCAGATTTCATCTGAGGATATTTCCTTTTTCACTCTAGCCCTCTATGGTCTTCCAAATATCACTTTGCCAATTCCACAAGAACTGTCTTAGCGAAAGCCTTCTTGAGGGGAAAGCTGTAACTCTGTGAGATGATTTCACAGAACACAAAGAAGTTTCTCAGAAGGCTTCTTTCTCTTTGTTATCGGAGGATATTTCCTTTGGCCCAATAGTCTTAAAGGGATCCGAAATATCTGTTCTCACATTCCACAGAAATAAGGCTAGCAAAGAGATCCACGAAATACAGATGGAACTCTGTGAGATGAATTAACAGAACACTAAGTAGTTTCTCGGAAAGCTTCTTTCCTGATTTCATCTGAGGATAATTCCTTTTTCAGCATAGCCCTCTAGGGGCTTCCAAATATCCCTTTGCCAATTCCACAAGAACTGTCTTAGCGAAAGGCTTCTTGAGGGGAAAGCTGTAACTCTGTGAGATGATTTCACAGAACACAAAGAAGTTTCTCAGAAAGCTTCTTTCTCTTTGTTATCGAAGGATATTTCCTTTGGCCCTATAGTCTTCAAAGGGATCCGAAATATCTGTTCTCAGATTCCACAGAAATAAGGCTAGCAAAGAGATCCACGAAATACAAATGTAACTCTGTGAGATGAATTAACATAACACTAAGCAGTTTCTCAGAAAGATTCTTTCCAGATTTCATCTGAGGATATTTCCTTTTTCACCGTACCCCTCTATGGGCTTCCAAATATCACTTTGTCAATTCCACAAGAACTATCTTAGCGAAAGGTTTCTTGAGGGGAAAGCTGTAACTCTGTGAGATGATTTCACAGAACACAAAGAAGTTTCTCAGAAAGCTTCTTTCTCTTTGTTATCGGAGGATATTTCCTTTTGCCCTGTAGTCTTCAAAGGGATCCGAAATATCTGTTCTCAGATTCCACAGAAATAACGCTAGCAAAGAGATACACGAAATACAAATGTAACTCTGTGAGATGAATTAACAGAACACTAAGCACTTTCTCATAAAGCTTCTTTCCAGATTTCATCTGAGGATATTTCCTTTTTCACCATAGCCATCTATGGGCTTCCAAATATCACATTGCCAATTCCACTAGAACTGTCTTAGCGAAGGGCTTCTTGAGGGGAAAGCTGTTACTCTGTGAGATGATTTCACAGAACACAAAGAAGTTTCTCAGAAAGCTTTTTTCTCTTTGTTATCGGAGGATATTTCCTTTGGCCCTATAGTCTTCAAAGGGATCAGAAATATTTGTTCTCAGATTCCACAGAAATAAGGCTAGCAAAGAGATCCAAGAAATACAGATGTAACTCTGTGAGATGAATTAACATAACACTAAGCACTTTCTCAGAAAGCTTCTTTCCAGATTTCATCTGAGGATATTTCTTTTTTCACCATAGCCCTCTAGGGGTTCCAAATATCACTTTGCCAATTCCACAAGAACTGTCTTAGCGAAAAGCTTCATGAGGAGAAAGCTCTAACTCTGTGAGATGACTTCACAGAACACAAAGAAGTTTCTCAGAAAGCTTCTTTCTCTTTGTTATCGGAGGATATTTCCTTTGGCCCTATAGCCTTCAAAGGGATCCGAAATATCTCTTCTCAGATTCCACAGAAATAAGGCTAGCAAAGAGATCCACGAAATACAGATGTAACTCTGTGAGTGGAAGTCACACATCACAGAGCAGTTTCTCAGAAAGCTTCTTTCCAGATTTCATCTGAGGATATTTCCTTTTTCACCATAGCCCTCTAAGGGCTTCCAAATATCACTTTGCCAATTCCACAAGAACTGTCTTAGCGAAAGGCTTCATGAGGGGAATGCTGTAACTCTGTGACGTGATTTCACAGAACACAAAGAAGTTTCTCCTAAAGCTTCTTTCTCTTTGTTATCGGAGGATATTTCCTTTGTCCCTATAGACTTCAAAGGGATCCGAAATATCTGTTCTCAGATTCCAAAGAAATAAGGCTAGCAAAGGGATCCACGAAATACAGATGTAACTCTGTGAGATGAATTAACAGAACACTAAGCAGTTTCTCAGAAAGCTTCTTTCCAGATTTCATCTGAGGATATTTCCTTTTTCACCATAGCCCTCTATGGGCTTCCAAATATCACTTTGCCAATTCCACAAGAACTCTCTTAGCGAAAGGCTTCTTGAGAGGAAAGCTGTAACTCTGTGAAATGATTTCACAGAACACAAAGAAGTTTCTCAGAAGGCTTCTTTCTCCTTGTTATCGGAGGATATTTCCTTTGGCCCTATAGTCTTCAAAGGGATCCGAAATATCCGTTCTCAGATTCCACAGAAATAAGGCTAGCAAAGAGATCCACGAAATACAGATGTAAGTCTGTGAGATGAATTAACAGAACACTAAGCAGTTTCTCAGAAAACTTCTTTCCAGATTTCATCTGAGGATATTTCCTTTTTCAACATAGCCCTCTTTGGGCTTCCAAATATCACTTTGCCAATTCCACAAGAACTGTCTTAGCGAAAGGCTTCATGAGGGGAAAGCTGTAACTCTGTGAGATGATTTCACAGAACACAAAGAAGTTTCTCAGAAGGCTTCTTTCTCTTTGTTACCGGAGGATATTTCCTTTGGCCCAATAGTCTTCAAAGGGATCCGAAATATCTGTTCTCAGATTCCACAGAAAGAAGGCTAGCAAGAGATCCACGAAATACAGATGTAACTCTGTGAGATGAATTAACAGAACACTAAGTAATTTCTCAGAAAACTTCTTTCCTGATATCATCTGAGGATAATCCCTTTTTCACCGTAGCCCTCTATGGGCTTCCAAATATCACTTTGCCAATTCCACAAGAACTGTCTTAACGAAAGGCTTCTTGAGGGGAAAGCTGAATCTCTCTGGGATGATTTCACAGAACACAAAGAAGTTTCTCAGAAAGCTTCTTTCTCTTTGTTATCGGAGGATATTTCCTTTGGCCCTATAGTCTTCAAAGGGATCCGAAATATCTGTTCTCAGATTCCACAGAAATAAGGCTAGCAAAGAGATACACGAAATACAAATGTAACTCTGTGAGATGAATTAACAGAACACTAAGCAGTTTCTCAGAAAGCTTCTTTCCAGATTTCATCTGAGGGTATTTCCTTTTTCACCATAGCCCTCTATGGGCTTCCAAATATCACTTTGCCAATTCCACAAGAACTGTCTTAGCGAAAGGCTTCTTGAGGGGAAAGCTGAATCTCTCTGGGATGATTTCACAGAACACAAAGAAGTTTCTCAGAAGGCTTCTTTCTCCTTGTTATCGGAGGATATTTACTTTGGCCCTATAGTCTTCAAAGGGATCCGAAATATCTGTTCTCAGATTCCACAGAAATAAGGCTAGCAAAGAGATCCACGAAATACAGATGTAAGTCTGTGAGATGAATTAACAGAACACTAAGCAGTTTCTCAGAAAACTTCTTTCCAGATTTCATCTGAGGATATTTCCTTTTTCACCAGAGCCCTCTTTGGGCTTCCAAATATCACTTTGCCAATTCCACAAGTACTGTCTCAGCGAAAGGCTTCATGAGGGGAAAGCTGTAACTCTGTGAGATGATTTCACAGAAAACAAAGACGTTTCTCAGAAGGCTTCTTTCTCTTTGTTACCGGAGGATATTTCCTTTGGCCCAATAGTCTTCAAAGGGATCCGAAATATCTGTTGTCAGATTCCACAGAAATAAGGCTAGCAAAGAGATCCACGAAATACAGATGTAACTCTGTGAGATGAATTAACAGAACACTAAGTAGTTTCTCAGAAAGCTTCTTTCCTGATATCATCTGAGGATAATTCCTTTTTCACCGTAGCCCTCTATGGGCTTCCAAATATCCCTTTGCCAATTCCACAAGAACTGTCTTAGCGAAAGGCTTCTTGAGGGGAAAGCTGTAACTCTGTGATATGATTTCACAGAACACAAAGAAGTTTCTCAGAAAGCTTCTTTCTCTTTGTTATCGGAGGATATTTCCTTTCGCCCTATAGTCTTCAAAGGGATCCGAAATATCTGTTCTCAGATTCCACAGAAATAACTCTAGCAAAGAGATCCACGAAATACAGATGTAACTCTTTGAGATGAATTAACAGAACACTAAGCAGTTTCTCAGAAAGCTTCTTTCCAGATTTCATCTGAGGATATTTCCTTTTTCACCATAGCCCTCTATGGGCTTCCAAATATCACTTTGCCAATTCCACAAGAACTGTCTTAGCGATAGGCTTCATGAGGGGAAAGTTGTAACTCTGTGAGGTGATTTCACAGAACACAAGGAAGTTTCTCAGAAAGCTTCTTTCTCTTTGTTATCGGAGGATATATCCTTTGGCCCTATAGTCTTCAAAGGGATCCGAAATATCTGTTCTCAGATTCCAAAGAAATAAGGCTAGCAAAGAGATCCACGAAATACAGATGTAACTCTGTGAGATGAATTAACAGAACACTAAGCAGTTTCTCAGAAAGCTTCTTTCCAGATTTCATCTGAGGATATTTCCTTTTTCACCATATCCCTCTATGGGCTTCCAAATATCCCCTTGCCAATTCCACAAGAACTGTCTTAGCGAAAGGCTTCTTGAGGCGAAAGCTGTAACTCAGTGAGATGATTTCACAGAACACAAAAAAGTTTCTCAGAAAGCTTCTTTCTCTTTATTATCACAGGATATTTCCTTTGTTCCTATAGTCTTCAAAGGGATCCGAAATATGTGTTCTCAGATTCCACAGAAATAAGGCTAGCAAAGAGATCCACGAAATACTGATGTAACTCTGTGAGATGAATTAACATAACACTAACCACTTTCTCAGAAAGCTTCTTTCCAGATTTCATCTGAGGATATTTCCTTTTTCACCATAGCCCTCTATGGGCTTCCAAATATCACTTTGCCAATTCCACAAGAACCGTCTTAGCGAAAGTCTTCTTGAGGGGAAAGTTGTAACTCTGTGAGATGATTTCAAAGAACACAAAGAAGTTTCTCAGAAGGCTTCTTTCTCTTTGTTATCGGAGGATATTTCCTTTGACCCTATAGTCTTCAAAGGGATCCGAAATATCTGTTCTCAGATTCCACAGAAATAAGGCTAGCAAAGAGATCCACGAAATGCAGATGTAACTCTGTGAGATGAATTAACAGAACACTAAGTAGTTTCTCAGAAAGCTTCTTTCCAGATTTCATTTGAGGATAATTCTTTTTTCAACATACCCCTCTATGGTCTTCCAAATATCACTTTGCCAATTCCACAAGAACTGTCTTAGCCAAAGGCTTCTTGAAGGGAAAGCTGAAACTCTGTCAGATGATTTCACAGAACACAAAGAAGTTTCTCAGAAAGCTTCTTTCTCTTTGTTATCGGAGGATATTTCCTTTGGCCCTTTAGTCTTCAAAGGGATCCGAAATATCTCTTCTCAGATTCCACAGAAATAAGGCTAGCAAAGAGATACACGAAATACAAATGTAACTCTGTGAGATGAATTAACAGAACACTAAGCACTTTCTCATAAAGCTTCTTTCCAGATTTCATCTGAGGATATTTCCTTTTTCACCATAGCCCTCTATGGGCTTCCAAATATCACTTTGCCAATTCCACAAGAACTGTCTTAGCGAAGGGCTTCTTGAGGGGAAAGCTGTTACTCTGTGAGATGATTTCACAGAACACAAAGAAGTTTCTCAGAAAGCTTTTTTCTCCTTATTATCGGAGGATATTTCCTTTGGCCCTATAGTCTTCAAAGGGATCCGAAATATCTGTACTCAGATTCCACAGAAATAAGGCTAGCAAAGAGATCCACGAAATACAGATGTAAGTCTGTGAGATGAATTAACAGAACACTAAGCAGTTTCTCAGAAAACTTCTTTCCAGATTTCATCTGAGGATATTTCCTTTTTCACCATAGCCCTCTTTGGGCTTCCAAATATCACTTTGCCAATTCCACAAGAACTGTCTTAGCGAAAGGCTTCATGAGGGGAAAGCTGTAACTCTGTGAGATGATTTCACAGAACACAAAGACGTTTCTCAGAAGGCTTCTTTCTCTTTGTTACCGGAGGATATTTCCTTTGGCCCTATAGTCTTCAAAGGGATCCGAAATATCTGTTGTCAGATTCCACAGAAATAAGGCTAGCAAAGAGATCCACGAAATACAGATGTAACTCTGTGAGATGAATTAACAGAACACTAAGTAGTTTCTCAGAAAGCTTCTTTCCTGATATCATCTGAGGATAATTCCTTTTTCACCGTAGCCCTCTATGGGCTTCCAAATATACCTTTGCCAATTCCACAAGAACTGTCTTAGTGAAAGGCTGCTTGAGGGGGAAGATGTAACTCTGTGAGATGATTTCACAGAACACAAAGAAGTTTCTCAGAAAGCTTCTTTTTCTTTGTTATCGGAGGATATTTCCTTTGGCCCTATAGTCTTCAAAGGGATCCGAAATATCTGTTCTCAGATTCCACAGAAATAACTCTAGCAAAGAGATCCACGAAATACAGATGTAACTCATTGAGATGAATTAACAGAACACTAAGCAGTTTCTCAGAAAGTTTCTTTCCAGATTTCATCTGAGGGTATTTCCTTTTTCACCATAGCCCTCTATGGGCTTCCAAATATCCTCTTGCCAATTACACAAGAACTGTCTTAGCGAAAGGCTTCTTGAGGGGAAAGCTGTAATTCTGTGAGATGATTTCACAGAACACAAAGAAGTTTCAGAAGGCTTCTTTCCAGATTTCATCTGAGGATATTTCCTTTTTCACCATAGCCCTCTAGGGGTTCCAAATATCACTTTGCCAATTCCACAAGAACTGTCTTAGCGAAAGGTTTCATGAGGAGAAAGCTCTAACTTTGTGAGATGATTTCACAGAACACAAAGAAGTTTCTCAGAAAGCTTCTTTCTCTTTGTTATCGGAGGATATTTCCTTTGGCCCTATAGCCTTCAAAGGGATCCGAAATATCTCTTCTCAGATTCCACAGAAATAAGGCTAGCAAAGAGATCCATAAATACAGATGTAACTCTGTGAGTGGAAGTCACACATCACAGAACAGTTTCTCAGAAAGCTTCTTTACAGATTTCATCTGAGGATATTTCCTTTTTCACCATAGCCCTCTATGGGCTTCCAAATATCACTTTGCCAATTCCACAAGAACTCTCTTAGCGAAAGGCTTCTTGAGAGGAAAGCTGTAACTCTGTGAGATGATTTCACAGAACACAAAGAAGTTTCTCAGAAGGCTTCTTTCTCCTTGTTATCGGAGGATATTTCCTTTGGCCCTATAGTCTTCAAAGGGATCCGAAATATCTGTTCTCAGATTCCACAGAAATAAGGCTAGCAAAGAGATCCACGAAATACAGATGTAAGTCTGTGAGATGAATTAACAGAACACTAAGCAGTTTCTCAGAAAACTTCTTTCCAGATTTCATCTGAGGATATTTCCTTTTTCACCATAGCCCTCTTTGGGCTTCCAAATATCACTTTGCCAATTCCACAAGAACTGTCTTAGCGAAATGCTTCATGAGGGGAAAGCTATAACTCTGTGATATGATTTCACAGAACACAAAGAAGTTTCTCAGAAGGCTTCTTTCTCTTTGTTACCGGAGGATATGTCCTTTGGCCCAATAGTCTTCAAAGGGATCCGAAATATCTGTTCTCAGATTCCACAGAAAGAAGGCTAGCAAGAGATCCACGAAATACAGATGTAACTCTGTGAGATGAATTAACAGAACACTAAGTAATTTCTCAGAAAACTTCTTTCCTGATATCATCTGAGGATAATCCCTTTTTCACCGTAGCCCTCTATGGGCTTCCAAATATCACTTTGCCAATTCCACAAGAACTGTCTTAGCGAAAGGCTTCTTGAGGGGAAAGCTGAATCTCTCTGGGATGATTTCACAGAACACAAAGAAGTTTCTCAGAAAGCTTCTTTCTCTTTGTTATCGGACGATATTTCCTTTGGCCCTATAGTCTTCAAAGGGATCCGAAATATCTCTTCTCAGATTCCACAGAAATAAGGCTAGCAAAGAGATACAAGAAATACTAATGTAACTCTGTGAGATGAATTATCAGAACACTAAGCACTTTCTCATAAAGCTTCTTTCCAGATTTCATCTGAGGATATTTCCTTTTTCACCATAGCCCTCTATGGGCTTCCAAATATCACTTTGCCAATTCCACAAGAACTGTCTTAGCGAAAGGCTTCATGAGGGGAAAGTTGTAACTCTGTGAGGTGATTTCACAGAACACAAAGAAGTTTCTCAGAAAGCTTCTTTCTCTTTGTTATCGGAGGATATTTCCTTTGGCCCTATAGTCTTCAAAGGGATCCGAAATATCTGTTCTCAGATTCCAAAGAAATGAGGATAGCAAAGAGATCCACGAAACGCAGATGTAACGCTGTGAGATGAATTAACAGAACACTAAGCAGTTTCTCAGAAAGCTTCTTTCCAGATTTCATCTGAGGATATTTCCTTTTTCACCATAGCCCTCTATGGGCTTCCAAATATCACTTTGTCAATTACACAAGAACTCTCTTAGCGAAAGGCTTCTTGAGAGGAAAGCTGTAACTCTGTGAGATGATTTCACAGAACACAAAGAAGTTTCTCAGAAGGCTTCTTTCTCCTTGTTATCGGAGGATATTTCCTTTGGCCCTATAGTCTTCAAAGGGATCCGAAATATCTCTTCTCAGATTCCACAGAAATAAGGCTAGCAAAGAGATCCACGAAATACAGATGTAAGTCTGTGAGATGAATTAACAGAACACTAAGCAGTTTCTCAGAAAACTTCTTTCCAGATTTCATCTGAGGATATTTCCTTTTTCACCATAGCCCTCTATGGGCTTCCAAATATCACTTTGCCAATTCCACAAGAACTGTCTTAGCGAAAGGCTTCTTGAGGGGAAAGCTGAATCTCTCTGGGATGATTTCACAGAACACAAAGAAGTTTCTCAGAAAGCTTCTTTCTCTTTGTTATCGGAGGATATTTCCTTTGGCCCTATAGTCTTCAAAGGGATCCGAAATATCTGTTCTCAGATTCCACAGAAATAAGACTAGCAAAGAGATACACGAAATACAAATGTAACTCTGTGAGATGAATTAACAGAACACTAAGCACTTTTTCATAAAGCTTCTTTCCAGATTTCATCTAAGGATATATCCTTTTTCATCATAGCCCTCTATGGGCTTCCAAATATCACTTTGCAAATTCCACAAGAACTGTCTTAGCGAAGGGCTTCTTGAGGGGAAAGCTGTTACTCTGTGAAATGATTTCACAGAACACAAAAAAGTTTCTCAGAAAGCTTTTTTCTCTTTGTCATCGGAGGATATTTCCTTTGGCCCTATAGTCTTCAAAGTGATCCGAAATATCTGTACTCAGATTCCACAGAAATAAGGCTAGCAAAGAGATCCAAGAAATACAGATGTAACTCTGTGAGATGAATTAACATAACACTAAGCACTTTCTCAGAAAGCTTCTTTCCAGATTTCATCTGAGGATATTTCCTTTTTCACCATAGCCCTCTAGGGGTTCCAAATATCACTTTGCCAATTCCACAAGAACTCTCTTAGCGAAAGGTTTCATGAGGAGAAAGCTCTAACTCTGTGAGATGATTTCACAGAACACAAAGAAGTTTCTCAGAAAGCTTCTTTCTCTTTGTTATCGGAGGATATTTCCTTTGGCCCTATAGCCTTCAAAGGGATCCGAAATATCTCTTCTCAGATTCCACAGAAATAAGGCTAGCAAAGAGATCCACGAAATACAGATGTAACTCTGTGAGTGGAAGTCACACATCACAGAGCAGTTTCTCAGAAAGCTTCTTTCCAGATTTCATCTGAGGATATTTCCTTTTTCACCATAGCCGTCTATGGGCTTCCAAATATCACTTTGCCAATTCCACAAGAACTCTCTTAGCGAAAGGCTTCTTGAGAGGAAAGCTGTAACTCTGTGAGATGATTTCACAGAACACAAAGAGGTTTCTCAGAAGGCTTCTTTCTCCTTGTTATCGGAGGATATTTCCTTTGGCCCTATAGTCTTCAAAGGGATCCGAAATATCTCTTCTCAGATTCCACAGAAATAAGGCTAGCAAAGAGATCCACGAAATACAGATGTAAGTCTGTGAGATGAATTAACAGAACACTAAGCAGTTTCTCAGAAAACTTCTTTCAGGATTTCATCTGAGGATATTTCCTTTTTCACCATAGCCCTCTTTGGGCTTCCAAATATCACTTTGCCAATTCCACAAGAACTGTCTTAGCGAAAGGCTTCATGGGGGAAAGCTGAATCTCTCTGGGATGATTTCACAGAACACAAAGAAGTTTCTCAGAAAGCTTCTTTCTCTTTGTTATCGGAGGATATTTCCTTTGGCCCTATAGTCTTCAAAGGGATCCGAAATATCTGTTCTCAGATTCCACAGAAATAAGGCTAGCAAAGAGATACACGAAATACAAATGTAACTCTGTGAGATGAATTAACAGAACACTAAGCACTTTCTCATAAAGCTTCTTTCCAGATTTCATCTGAGGATATTTCCTTTTTCACCATAGCCCTCTATGGGCTTCCAAATATCACTTTGCCAATTCCACAAGAACTGTCTTAGCGAAGGGCTTCTTGAGGGGAAAGCTGTTACTCTGTGAGATGATTTCACAGAACACAAAGAAGTTTCTCAGAAAGCTTTTTTCTCCTTATTATCGGAGGATATTTCCTTTGGCCCTATAGTCTTCAAAGGGATCCGAAATATCTGTCCTCAGATTCCACAGAAATAAGGCTAGCAAAGAGATCCACGAAATACAGATGTAAGTCTGTGAGATGAATTAACAGAACACTAAGCAGTTTCTCAGAAAGCTTCTTTCCAGATTTCATCTGAGGGTATTTCCTTTTTCACCATAGCCCTCTATGGGCTTCCAAATATCCTCTTGCCAATTACACAAGAACTGTCTTAGCGAAAGGCTTCTTGAGGGGAAAGCTGTAATTCTGTGAGATGATTTCACAGAACACAAAGAAGTTTCATAAGGCTTCTTTCCAGATTTCATCTGAGGATATTTCCTTTTTCACCATAGCCCTCTAGGGGTTCCAAATATCACTTTGCCAATTCCACAAGAACTGTCTTAGCGAAAGGTTTCATGAGGAGAAAGCTCTAACTTTGTGAGATGATTTCACAGAACACAAAGAAGTTTCTCAGAAAGCTTCTTTCTCTTTGTTATCGGAGGATATTTCCTTTGGCCCTATAGCCTTCAAAGGGATCCGAAATATCTCTTCTCAGATTCCACAGAAATAAGGCTAGCAAAGAGATCCATAAATACAGATGTAACTCTGTGAGTGGAAGTCACACATCACAGAACAGTTTCTCAGAAAGCTTCTTTACAGATTTCATCTGAGGATATTTCCTTTTTCACCATAGCCCTCTATGGGCTTCCAAATATCACTTTGCCAATTCCACAAGAACTCTCTTAGCGAAAGGCTTCTTGAGAGGAAAGCTATAACTCTGTGATATGATTTCACAGAACACAAAGAAGTTTCTCAGAAGGCTTCTTTCTCTTTGTTACCGGAGGATATGTCCTTTGGCCCAATAGTCTTCAAAGGGATCCGAAATATCTGTTCTCAGATTCCACAGAAAGAAGGCTAGCAAGAGATCCACGAAATACAGATGTAACTCTGTGAGATGAATTAACAGAACACTAAGTAATTTCTCAGAAAACTTCTTTCCTGATATCATCTGAGGATAATCCCTTTTTCACCGTAGCCCTCTATGGGCTTCCAAATATCACTTTGCCAATTCCACAAGAACTGTCTTAGCGAAAGGCTTCTTGAGGGGAAAGCTGAATCTCTCTGGGATGATTTCACAGAACACAAAGAAGTTTCTCAGAAAGCTTCTTTCTCTTTGTTATCGGACGATATTTCCTTTGGCCCTATAGTCTTCAAAGGGATCCGAAATATCTCTTCTCAGATTCCACAGAAATAAGGCTAGCAAAGAGATACAAGAAATACTAATGTAACTCTGTGAGATGAATTATCAGAACACTAAGCACTTTCTCATAAAGCTTCTTTCCAGATTTCATCTGAGGATATTTCCTTTTTCACCATAGCCCTCTATGGGCTTCCAAATATCACTTTGCCAATTCCACAAGAACTGTCTTAGCGAAAGGCTTCATGAGGGGAAAGTTGTAACTCTGTGAGGTGATTTCAGAGAACACAAAGAAGTTTCTCAGAAAGCTTCTTTCTCTTTGTTATCGGAGGATATTTCCTTTGGCCCTATAGTCTTCAAAGGGATCCGAAATATCTGTTCTCAGATTCCAAAGAAATGAGGATAGCAAAGAGATCCACGAAACGCAGATGTAACGCTGTGAGATGAATTAACAGAACACTAAGCAGTTTCTCAGAAAGCTTCTTTCCAGATTTCATCTGAGGATATTTCCTTTTTCACCATAGCCCTCTATGGGCTTCCAAATATCACTTTGTCAATTACACAAGAACTCTCTTAGCGAAAGGCTTCTTGAGAGGAAAGCTGTAACTCTGTGAGATGATTTCACAGAACACAAAGAAGTTTCTCAGAAGGCTTCTTTCTCCTTGTTATCGGAGGATATTTCCTTTGGCCCTATAGTCTTCAAAGGGATCCGAAATATCTCTTCTCAGATTCCACAGAAATAAGGCTAGCAAAGAGATCCACGAAATACAGATGTAAGTCTGTGAGATGAATTAACAGAACACTAAGCAGTTTCTCAGAAAACTTCTTTCCAGATTTCATCTGAGGATATTTCCTTTTTCACCATAGCCCTCTATGGGCTTCCAAATATCACTTTGCCAATTCCACAAGAACTGTCTTAGCGAAAGGCTTCTTGAGGGGAAAGCTGAATCTCTCTGGGATGATTTCACAGAACACAAAGAAGTTTCTCAGAAAGCTTCTTTCTCTTTGTTATCGGAGGATATTTCCTTGGCCCTATAGTCTTCAAAGGGATCCGAAATATCTGTTCTCAGATTCCACAGAAATAAGACTAGCAAAGAGATACACGAAATACAAATGTAACTCTGTGAGATGAATTAACAGAACACTAAGCACTTTTTCATAAAGCTTCTTTCCAGATTTCATCTGAGGATATATCCTTTTTCATCATAGCCCTCTATGGGCTTCCAAATATCACTTTGCAAATTCCACAAGAACTGTCTTAGCGAAGGGCTTCTTGAGGGGAAAGCTGTTACTCTGTGAAATGATTTCACAGAACACAAAAAAGTTTCTCAGAAAGCTTTTTTCTCTTTGTCATCGGAGGATATTTCCTTTGGCCCTATAGTCTTCAAAGTGATCCGAAATATCTGTACTCAGATTCCACAGAAATAAGGCTAGCAAAGAGATCCAAGAAATACAGATGTAACTCTGTGAGATGAATTAACATAACACTAAGCACTTTCTCAGAAAGCTTCTTTCCAGATTTCATCTGAGGATATTTCCTTTTTCACCATAGCCCTCTAGGGGTTCCAAATATCACTTTGCCAATTCCACAAGAACTCTCTTAGCGAAAGGTTTCATGAGGAGAAAGCTCTAACTCTGTGAGATGATTTCACAGAACACAAAGAAGTTTCTCAGAAAGCTTCTTTCTCTTTGTTATCGGAGGATATTTCCTTTGGCCCTATAGCCTTCAAAGGGATCCGAATATCTCTTCTCAGATTCCACAGAAATAAGGCTAGCAAAGAGATCCACGAAATACAGATGTAACTCTGTGAGTGGAAGTCACACATCACAGAGCAGTTTCTCAGAAAGCTTCTTTCCAGATTTCATCTGAGGATATTTCCTTTTTCACCATAGCCCTCTAAGGGCTTCCAAATATCACTTTGCCAATTCCACAAGAACTGTCTTAGCGAAAGGCTTCATGAGGGGAAAGTTGTAACTCTGTGAGGTGATTTCACAGAATACAAAGAAGTTTCTCAGAAAGCTTCTTTCTCTTTGTTATCGGAGGATATTTCCTTTGGCCCTATAGACTTCAAAGGGATCCGAAATATCTGTTCTCAGATTCCAAAGAAATAAGGCTAGCAAAGAGATCCACGAAATACAGATGTAACTCTGTGAGATGAATTAACAGAACACTAAGCAGTTTCTCAGAAAGCTTCTTTCCAGATTTCATCTGAGGATATTTCCTTTTTCACCATAGCCCTCTATGGGCTTCCAAATATCACTTTGCCAATTCCACAAGAACTCTCTTAGCGAAAGGCTTCTTGAGAGGAAAGCTGTAACTCTGTGAGATGATTTCACAGAACACAAAGAAGTTTCTCAGAAGGCTTCTTTCTCCTTGTTATCGGAGGATATTTCCTTTGGCCCTATAGTCTTCAAAGGGATCCGAAATATCTGTTCTCAGATTCCACAGAAATAAGGCTAGCAAAGAGATCCACGAAATACAGATGTAAGTCTGTGAGATGAATTAACAGAACACTAAGCAGTTTCTCAGAAAACTTCTTTCCAGATTTCATCTGAGGATATTTCCTTTTTCACCATAGCCCTCTTTGGGCTTCCAAATATCACTTGCCAATTCCACAAGAACTGTCTTAGCGAAAGGCTTCATGAGGGGAAAGCTGTAACTCTGTGAGATGATTTCACAGAACACAAAGAAGTTTCTCAGAAGGCTTCTTTCTCTTTGTTACCGGAGGATATTTCCTTTGGCCCAAAAGTCTTCAAAGGGATCCGAAATATCTGTTCTCAGATTCCACAGAAAGAAGGCTAGCAAGAGATCCACGAAATACAGATGTAACACTGTGAGATGAATTAACAGAACACTAAGTAATTTCTCAGAAAACTTCTTTCCTGATATCATGTGAGGATAATCCCTTTTTCACCGTAGCCCTCTATGGGCTTCCAAATATCACTTTTCCAATTCCACAAGAACTCTCTTAGCGAAAGGCTTCTTGAGGGGAAAGCTGAATCTCTCTGGGATGATTTCACAGAACACAAAGAAGTTTCTCAGAAAGCTTCTTTCTCTTTGTTATCGGAGGATAATTCCTTTGGCCCTATAGTCTTCAAAGGGATCCGAAATATGTGTTCTCAGATTCCACAGAAATAAGGCTAGCAAAGAGA
This sequence comes from Macaca mulatta, assembly GCF_049350105.2. Lineage (NCBI taxonomy): Eukaryota > Metazoa > Chordata > Mammalia > Primates > Cercopithecidae > Macaca > Macaca mulatta. Next base: position 48,423,072 of record NC_133422.1, on the reverse strand, counting down.
TCCACGAAATACAAATGTAACTCTGTGAGATGAATTAACAGAACACTAAGCAGTTTCTCAGAAAGCTTCTTTCCAGATTTCATCTGAGGATATTTCCTTTTTCACCATAGCCCTCTATGGGCTTCCAAATATCACTTTGCCAATTCCACAAGAACCCTCTTAGCGAGAGTCTTCTTGAGGGGAAAGTTGTAACTCTGTGAGATGATTTCAAAGAACACAAAGAAGTTTCTCAGAAGGCTTCTTTCTCTTTGTTATCGGAGGATATTTCCTTTGACCCTATAGTCTTCAAAGGGATCCGAAATATCTGTTCTCAGATTCCACAGAAATAAGGCTAGCAAAGAGATCCACGAAATGCAGATGTAACTCTGTGAGATGAATTAACAGAACACTAAGTAGTTTCTCAGAAAGCTTCTTTCCAGATTTCATTTGAGGATAATTTTTTTTTCACCATACCCTTCTATGGGCTTCCAAATATCACTTTGCCAATTCCACAAGAACTGTCTTAGCGAAAGGTTTCTTGAGGGGAAAGCTGTAACTCTGTGAGATGATTTCACAGAACACAAAGAAGTTTCTCAGAAAGCTTCTTTCTCTTTGTTATCGGAGGATATTTCCTTTGGCCCTATAGTCTTCAAAGGGTTCCGAAATATCTCTTCTCAGATTCCACAGAAATAAGGCTAGCAAAGAGATCCAAGAAATACAGATGTAACTCTGTGAGATGAATTAACATAACACTAAGCACTTTCTCAGAAAGCTTCTTTCCAGATTTTCTCTGAGGATATTTCCTTTTTCACCTTAGCCCTCTAAGGGCTTCAAAATATCACTTTGCCAATTCCACAAGAACTGTCTTAGCGAAAGGCTTCATGAGGTGAAAATTGTAACTCTGTGAGGTGATTTCACAGAATACAAAGAAGTTTCTCAGAAAGCTTCTTTCTCTTTGTTATCGGAGTATATTTCCTTTGGCCCTATAGACTTCAAAGGGATCCGAAATATCTGTTCTCAGATTCCAAAGAAATAAGGCTAGCAAAGAGATCCACGAAATACAGATGTAACTCTGTGAGATGAATTAACAGAACACTAAGCAGTTTCTCAGAAAGCTTCTTTCCAGATTTCATCTGAGGATATTTCCTTTTTCACCATAGCCCTCTATGGGCTTCCAAATATCACTTTGCCAATTCCACAAGAACTCTCTTAGCGAAAGGCTTCTTGAGAGGAAAGCTGTAACTCTGTGAGATGATTTCACAGAACACAAAGAAGTTTCTCAGAAGGCTTCTTTCTCCTTGTTATCGGAGGATATTTCCTTTGGCCCTATAGTCTTCAAAGGGATCCGAAATATCTCTTCTCAGATTCCACAGAAATAAGGCTAGCAAAGAGATCCACGAAATACAGATGTAAGTCTGTGAGATGAATTAACAGAACACTAAGCAGTTTCTCAGAAAACTTCTTTCTAGATTTCATCTGAGGATATTTCCTTTTTCACCATAGCCCTCTTTGGGCTTCCAAATATCACTTTGCCAATTCCAGAAGAACTGTCTTAGCGAAAGGCTTCATGGGGGAAAGCTGTAACTCTGTGAGATGATTTCACAGAACACAAAGAAGTTTCTCAGAAGGCTTCTTTCTCTTTGTTACCGGAGGATAATTCCTTTGGCCCAATAGTCTTCAAAGGGATCCGAAATATCTGTTCTCAGATTCCACAGAAAGAAGGCTAGCAAGAGATCCACGAAATACAGATGTAACTCTGTGAGATGAATTAACAGAACACTAAGAAATTTCTCAGAAAACTTCTTTCCTGATATCATCTGAGGATAATCCCTTTTTCACCGTAGCCCTCTATGGGCTTCCAAATATCACTTTGCCAATTCCACAAGAACTGTCTTAGCAAAAGGCTTCTTGAGGGGAAAGCTGAATCTCTCTGGGATGATTTCACAGAACACAAAGAAGTTTCTCAGAAAACTTCTTTCTCTTTGTTATCGGAGGATATTTCCTTTGGCCCTATAGTCTTCAAAGGGATCCGAAATATCTGTTCTCAGATTCCACAGAAATAAGGCTAGCAAAGAGATACACGAAATACAAATGTAACTCTGTGAGATGAATTAACAGAACACTAAGCACTTTCTCATAAAGCTTCTTTCCGGATTTCATCTGAGGATATTTCCTTTTTCACCATAGCCCTCTATGGGCTTCCCAATATCCCTTTGCCAATTCCACAAGAACTGTCTTAGTGAAAGGCTTCTTGAGGGGAAAGCTGTAACTCTGTGAGATGATTTCACAGAACACAAAGAAGTTTCTCAGAAAGCTTCTTTCTCTTTGTTATCGGAGGATATTTTCTTTGGCCCTATAGTCTTCTAAGGGATCCGAAATATCTCTTCTCAGATTCCACAGAAATAAGGCTAGCAAAGACATCCACGAAATACAGATGTAAGTCTGTGAGATGAATTAACAGAACACTAAGCAGTTTCTCAGAAAACTTCTTTCCAGATTTCATCTGAGGATATTTCCTTTTTCACCATAGCCCTCTTTGGGCTTCCAAATATCACTTTGCCAATTCCACAAGAACTGTCTTAGCGAAAGGCTTCTTGAGTGGAAAGCTGTAACTCTGTGAGATGATTTCACAGAACACAAAGAAGTTTCTCACAAAGCTTCTTTCTCTTTGTTATCGGAGGATATTTCCTTTGGCCCTATAGTCTTCAAAGGGATCCGAAATATCTGTTCTCAGATTCCATAGAAATAAGGCTAGCAAAGAGATCCACGAAATACAGATGTAACTCTGTGAGATGAATTAACAGAACACTAAGCAGTTTCTCAGAAAGCTTCTTTCCAGATTTCATCTGAGGATATTTCCTTTTTCACCATAGCCCTCTTTGGGCTTCCAAAAATCATTTTGCCAATTCCACAAGAACTGTCTTAGCGAAAGGCTTCTTGAGGGGAAAGCTGTAATTCTGTGAGATGATTTCACAGAACACAAAGAAGTTTCAGAAGTCTTCTTTCCAGATTTCATCTGAGGATATTTCCTTTTTCACCATAGCCCTCTAGGTGTTCCAAATATCACTTTGCCAATTCCACAAGAACTGTCTTAGCGAAAGGTTTCATGAGGAGAAAGCTCTAACTCTGTGAGATGATTTCACAGAACACAAAGAAGTTTCTCAGAAAGCTTCTTTCTCTTTGTTATCGGAGGATATTTCCTTTGGCCCTATAGCCTTCAAAGGGATCCGAAATATCTCTTCTCAGATTCCACAGAAATAAGGCTAGCAAAGAGATCCACGAAATACAGATGTAACTCTGTGAGTGGAAGTCACACATCACAGAGCAGTTTCTCAGAATGCTTCTTTACAGATTTCATCTGAGGATATTTCCTTTTTCACCATAGCCCTCTTTGGGCTTCCAAATATCACTTTGCCAATTCCACAAGAACTGTCTTAGCGAAAGGCTTCTTGAGGGGAAAGCTGTAACTCTGTGAGATGATTTCACAGAACACAAAGAAGTTTCTCAGAAAGCTTCTTTCTCTTTGTTATCGGAGGATATTTCCTTTGGCCCTATAGTCTTCAAAGGGATCCGAAATATCTGTTCTCAGATTCCACAGAAATAACTGTAGCAAAGAGATCCACGAAATACAGATGTAACTCTTTGAGATGAATTAACAGAACACTAAGCAGTTTCTCAGAAAGCTTCTTTCCAGATTTCATCTGAGGATATTTCCTTTTTCACCATAGCCCTCTATGGGCTTCCAAATATCACTTTGCCAATTCCACAAGAACTGTCTTCGCGAAAGGCTTCTTGAGGGGAGAGTTGTAACTCTGTGAGATGATTTCACAGAACACAAAGAAGTTTCTCAGAAAGCTTCTTTCTCTTTGTTATCGGAGGATATTTCCTTTGGCCCAATAGTCTTCAAAGGGATCCGAAATATCTATTCTCGGATTCCACAGAAATAAGGCTAGCAAAGAGATCCACGAAATACAGATGGAACTCTGTGAGATGAATTAACAGAACACTAAGTAGTTTCTCAGAAAGCTTCTTTCTTTATTTCATCTGAGATTAATTCCATTTTCACCATAGCCCTCTAAGACTTCCAAATATCCCTTTGCCAATTCCACAAGAACTGTCTTAGCGAAAGGCTTCTTGAGGGGAAAGCTGTAACTCTGTGAGATGATTTCACAGAACACAAAGAAGTTTCTCAGAAAGCTTTCTCTTTGTTATCAGAGGATATTTCCTTTGGTCCTATAGTCTTCAATGGGATCCGAAATATCTGTTCTCAGATTCCACAGAAATAAGGCTAGCAAAGAGATCCACGAAATACGGATGTAACTCTGTGAGATGAATTAACAGAACACTAAGTAGTTTCTCAGAAAGCTTCTTTCCAGATTTCATCTGAGGATATTTCCTTTTTCACCATAGCCCTCTATGGGCTTTTAAATATCCCTTTGCCAATTCCACAATAACTGTCTTAGCGAAAGTCTTCTTGAGGGGAAAGCTGTAACTCTGTGAGATGATTTCACAGAACACAAAGAAGTTTCTCAGAAAGCATCTTTCTCTTTGTTATCGGAGGATGTTTCCTTTGGCACTATAGTCTTCAAAGAGATCCAAAATATCTGTTCTCAGATTCCACAGAAATAAGGCTAGCAAAGAGATCCACGAAATACAGATGTAACCCTGTGAGATGAATTAACAGAACACTAAGCAGTGTCTCAGAAAGCTTCTTTCCAGATTTCATCTGAGGATATTTCCTTTTTCACCATAGCCCTCTATGGGCTTCCAAATATCACTTTGCCAATTCCACAAGAACCCTCTTAGCGAGAGTCTTCTTGAGGGGAAAGTTGTAACTCTGTGAGATGATTTCAAAGAACACAAAGAAGTTTCTCAGAAGGCTTCTTTCTCTTTGTTATCGGAGGATATTTCCTTTGACCCTATAGTCTTCAAAGGGATCCGAAATATCTGTTCTCAGATTCCACAGAAATAAGGCTAGCAAAGAGATCCACGAAATGCAGATGTAACTCTGTGAGATGAATTAACAGAACACTAAGTAGTTTCTCAGAAAGCTTCTTTCCAGATTTCATTTGAGGATAATTCTTTTTTCACCATACCCTTCTATGGGCTTCCAAATATCACTTTGCCAATTCCACAAGAACTGTCTTAGCGAAAGGTTTCTTGAGGGGAAAGCTGTAACTCTGTGAGATGATTTCACAGAACACAAAGAAGTTTCTCAGAAAGCTTCTTTCTCTTTGATATCGGAGGATATTTCCTTTGGCCCTATAGTCTTCAAAGGGTTCCGAAATATCTCTTCTCAGATTCCACAGAAATAAGGCTAGCAAAGAGATCCAAGAAATACAGATGTAACTCTGTGAGATGAATTAACATAACACTAAGCACTTTCTCAGAAAGCTTCTTTCCAGATTTTCTCTGAGGATATTTCCTTTTTCACCTTAGCCCTTTAAGGGCTTCAAAATATCACTTTGCCAATTCCACAAGAACTGTCTTAGCGAAAGGCTTCATGAGGTGAAAGTTGTAACTCTGTGAGGTGATTTCACAGAATACAAAGAAGTTTCTCAGAAAGCTTCTTTCTCTTTGTTATCGGAGGATATTTCCTTTGGCCCTATAGACTTCAAAGGGATCCGAAATATCTGTTCTCAGATTCCAAAGAAATAAGGCTAGCAAAGAGATCCACGAAATACAGATGTAACTCTGTGAGATGAATTAACAGAACACTAAGCAGTTTCTCAGAAAGCTTCTTTCCAGATTTCATCTGAGGATATTTCCTTTTTCACCATAGCCCTCTATGGGCTTCCAAATATCACTTTGCCAATTCCACAAGAACTCTCTTAGCGAAAGGCTTCTTGAGAGGAAAGCTGTAACTCTGTGAGATGATTTCACAGAACACAAAGAAGTTTCTCAGAAGGCTTCTTTCTCCTTGTTATCGGAGGATATTTCCTTTGGCCCTATAGTCTTCAAAGGGATCCGAAATATCTCTTCTCAGATTCCACAGAAATAAGGCTAGCAAAGAGATCCACGAAATACAGATGTAAGTCTGTGAGATGAATTCACAGAACACTAAGCAGTTTCTCAGAAAACTTCTTTCCAGATTTCATCTGAGGATATTTCCTTTTTCACCATAGCCCTCTATGGGCTTCCAAATATCACTTTGCCAATTCCACAAGAACTGTCTTAGCGAAAGGCTTCTTGAGGGGAAAGCTGAATCTCTCTGGGATGATTTCACAGAACACAAAGAAGTTTCTCAGAAAGCTTCTTTCTCTTTGTTATCGGAGGATATTTCCTTTGGCCCTATAGTCTTCAAAGGGATCCGAAATATCTGTTCTCAGATTCCACAGAAATAAGGCTAGCAAAGAGATACACGAAATACAAATGTAACTCTGTGAGATGAATTAACACAACACTAAGCACTTTTTCATAAAGCTTCTTTCCAGATTTCATCTGAGGATATATCCTTTTTCATCATAGCCATCTATGGGCTTCCAAATATCACTTTGCAAATTCCACAAGAACTGTCTTAGCGAAGGGCTTCTTGAGGGGAAAGCTGTTACTCTGTGAAATGATTTCACAGAACACAAAGAAGTTTCTCAGAAAGCTTTTTTCTCTTTGTCATCGGAGGATATTTCCTTTGGCCCTATAGTCTTCAAAGTGATCCGAAATATCTGTTCTCAGATTCCACAGAAATAAGGCTAGCAAAGAGATCCAAGAAATACAGATGTAACTCTGTGAGATGAATTAACATAACACTAAGCACTTTCTCAGAAAGCTTCTTTCCAGATTTCATCTGAGGATATTTCCTTTTTCACCATAGCCCTCTAGGGGTTCCAAATATCACTTTGCCAATTCCACAAGAACTCTCTTAGCGAAAGGTTTCATGAGGAGAAAGCTCTAACTCGGTGAGATGATTTCACAGAACACAAAGAAGTTTCTCAGAAAGCTTCTTTCTCTTTGTTATCGGAGGATATTTCCTTTGGCCCTATAGCCTTCAAAGGGATCCGAAATATCTCTTCTCAGATTCCACAGAAATAAGGCTAGCAAAGAGATCCACGAAATACAGATGTAACTCTGTGAGTGGAAGTCACACATCACAGAGCAGTTTCTCAGAAAGCTTCTTTCCAGATTTCATCTGAGGATATTTCCTTTTTCACCATAGCCCTCTAAGGGCTTCCAAATATCACTTTGCCAATTCCACAAGAACTGTCTTAGCGAAAGGCTTCATGAGGGGAAAGTTGTAACTCTGTGAGGTGATTTCACAGAATACAAAGAAGTTTCTCAGAAAGCTTCTTTCTCTTTGTTATCGGAGGATATTTCCTTTGGCCCTATAGACTTCAAAGGGATCCGAAATATCTGTTCTCAGATTCCAAAGAAATAAGGCTAGCAAAGAGATCCACGAAATACAGATGTAACTCTGTGAGATGAATTAACAGAACACTAAGCAGTTTCTCAGAAAGCTTCTTTCCAGATTTCATCTGAGGATATTTCCTTTTTCACCATAGCCCTCTATGGGCTTCCAAATATCACTTTGCCAATTCCACAAGAACTCTCTTAGCGAAAGGCTTCTTGAGAGGAAAGCTGTAACTCTGTGAGATGATTTCACAGAACACAAAGAAGTTTCTCAGAAGGCTTCTTTCTCCTTGTTATCGGAGGATATTTCCTTTGGCCCTATAGTCTTCAAAGGGATCCGAAATATCTGTTCTCAGATTCCACAGAAATAAGGCTAGCAAAGAGATCCACGAAATACAGATGTAAGTCTGTGAGATGAATTAACAGAACACTAAGCAGTTTCTCAGAAAACTTCTTTCCAGATTTCATCTGAGGATATTTCCTTTTTCACCATAGCCCTCTTTGGGCTTCCAAATATCACTTGCCAATTCCACAAGAACTGTCTTAGCGAAAGGCTTCATGAGGGGAAAGCTGTAACTCTGTGAGATGATTTCACAGAACACAAAGAAGTTTCTCAGAAGGCTTCTTTCTCTTTGTTACCGGAGGATATTTCCTTTGGCCCAATAGTCTTCAAAGGGATCCGAAATATCTGTTCTCAGATTCCACAGAAAGAAGGCTAGCAAGAGATCCACGAAATACAGATGTAACACTGTGAGATGAATTAACAGAACACTAAGTAATTTCTCAGAAAACTTCTTTCCTGATATCATGTGAGGATAATCCCTTTTTCACTGTAGCCCTCTATGGGCTTCCAAATATCACTTTGCCAATTCCACAAGAACTCTCTTAGCGAAAGGCTTCTTGAGAGGAAAGCTGTAACTCTGTGAGATGATTTCACAGAACACAAAGAAGTTTCTCAGAAGGATTCTTTCTCCTTGTTATCGGAGGATATTTCCTTTGGCCCTATAGTCTTCAAAGGGATCCGAAATATCTGTTCTCAGATTCCACAGAAATAAGGCTAGCAAAGAGATCCACGAAATACAGATGTAAGTCTGTGAGATGAATTAACAGAACACTAAGCAGTTTCTCAGAAAACTTCTTTCCAGATTTCATCTGAGGATATTTCCTTTTTCACCATAGCCCTCTTTGGGCTTCCAAATATCACTTGCCAATTCCACAAGAACTGTCTTAGCGAAAGGCTTCATGAGGGGAAAGCTGTAACTCTGTGAGATGATTTCACAGAACACAAAGAAGTTTCTCAGAAGGCTTCTTTCTCTTTGTTACCGGAGGATATTTCCTTTGGCCCAATAGTCTTCAAAGGGATCCGAAATATCTGTTCTCAGATTCCACAGAAATAAGGCTAGCAAGAGATCCACGAAATACAGATGTAACTCTGTGAGATGAATTAACAGAACACTAAGTAATTTCTCAGAAAACTTCTTTCCTGATATCATGTGAGGATAATCCCTTTTTCACCGTAGCCCTCTATGGGCTTCCAAATATCACTTTGCCAATTCCACAAGAACTGTCTTAGCGAAAGGCTTCTTGAGGGGAAAGCTGAATCTCTCTGGGATGATTTCACAGAACACAAAGAAGTTTCTCAGAAAGCTTCTTTCTCTTTGTTATCGGAGGATATTTCCTTTGGCCCTATAGTCTTCAAAGGGATCCGAAATATCTGTTCTCAGATTCCACAGAAATAAGGCTAGCAAAGAGATACACGAAATACAAATGTAACTCTGTGAGATGAATTAACAGAACACTAAGCACTTTCTCATAAAGCTTCTTTCCAGATTTCATCTGAGGATATTTCCTTTTTCACCATAGCCCTCTATGGGCTTCCAAATATAACTTTGCCAATTCCACAAGAACTGTCTTAGCGAAGGGCTTCTTGAGGGGAAAGCTGTTGCTCTGTGAGATGATTTCACAGAACACAAAGAAGTTTCTCAGAAAGCTTTTTTCTCTTTGTTATCGGAGGATATTTCCTTTGGCCCTATAGTCTTCAAAGGGATCCGAAATATCTGTTCTCAGATTCCACAGAAATAAGGCTAGCAAAGAGATCCACGAAATACAGATGTAAGTCTGTGAGATGAATTAACAGAACACTAAGCAGTTTCTCAGAAATCTTCTTTCCAGATTTCATCTGAGGATATTTCCTTTTTCACCATAGCCCTCTATGGGCTTCCAAATATCACTTTGCCAATTCCACAAGAACCCTCTTAGCGAGAGTCTTCTTGAGGGGAAAGTTGTAACTCTGTGAGATGATTTCAAAGAACACAAAGAAGTTTCTCAGAAGGCTTCTTTCTCTTTGTTATCGGAGGATATTTCCTTTGACCCTATAGTCTTCAAAGGGATCCGAAATATCTGTTCTCAGATTCCACAGAAATAAGGCTAGCAAAGAGATCCACGAAATGCAGATGTAACTCTGTGAGATGAATTAACAGAACACTAAGTAGTTTCTCAGAAAGCTTCTTTCCAGATTTCATTTGAGGATAATTCTTTTTTCACCATACCCTTCTATGGGCTTCCAAATATCACTTTGCCAATTCCACAAGAACTGTCTTAGCGAAAGGTTTCTTGAGGGGAAAGCTGTAACTCTGTGAGATGATTTCACAGAACACAAAGAAGTTTCTCAGAAAGCTTCTTTCTCTTTGTTATCGGAGGATATTTCCTTTGGCCCTATAGTCTTCAAAGGGTTCCGAAATATCTCTTCTCAGATTCCACAGAAATAAGGCTAGCAAAGAGATCCAAGAAATACAGATGTAACTCTGTGAGATGAATTAACATAACACTAAGCACTTTCTCAGAAAGCTTCTTTCCAGATTTTCTCTGAGGATATTTCCTTTTTCACCTTAGCCCTCTAAGGGCTTCAAAATATCACTTTGCCAATTCCACAAGAACTGTCTTAGCGAAAGGCTTCATGAGGTGAAAGTTGTAACTCTGTGAGGTGATTTCACAGAATACAAAGAAGTTTCTCAGAAAGCTTCTTTCTCTTTGTTATCGGAGGATATTTCATTTGGCCCTATAGACTTCAAAGGGATCCGAAATATCTGTTCTCAGATTCCAAAGAAATAAGGCTAGCAAAGAGATCCACGAAATACAGATGTAACTCTGTGAGATGAATTAACAGAACACTAAGCAGTTTCTCAGAAAGCTTCTTTCCAGATTTCATCTGAGGATATTTCCTTTTTCACCATAGCCCTCTATGGGCTTCCAAATATCACTTTGCCAATTCCACAAGAACTCTCTTAGCGAAAGGCTTCTTGAGAGGAAAGCTGTAACTCTGTGAGATGATTTCACAGAACACAAAGAAGTTTCTCATAAGGCTTCTTTCTCCTTGTTATCGGAGGATATTTCCTTTGGCCCTATAGTCTTCAAAGGGATCCGAAATATCTCTTCTCAGATTCCACAGAAATAAGGCTAGCAAAGAGATCCACGAAATACAGATGTAAGTCTGTGAGATGAATTAACAGAACACTAAGCAGTTTCTCAGAAAACTTCTTTCTAGATTTCATCTGAGGATATTTCCTTTTTCACCATAGCCCTCTTTGGGCTTCCAAATATCACTTTGCCAATTCCAGAAGAACTGTCTTAGCGAAAGGCTTCATGGGGGAAAGCTGTAACTCTGTGAGATGATTTCACAGAACACAAAGAAGTTTCTCAGAAGGCTTCTTTCTCTTTGTTACCGGAGGATAATTCCTTTGGCCCAATAGTCTTCAAAGGGATCCGAAATATCTGTTCTCAGATTCCACAGAAAGAAGGCTAGCAAGAGATCCACGAAATACAGATGTAACTCTGTGAGATGAATTAACAGAACACTAAGAAATTTCTCAGAAAACTTCTTTCCTGATATCATCTGAGGATAATCCCTTTTTCACCGTAGCCCTCTATGGGCTTCCAAATATCACTTTGCCAATTCCACAAGAACTGTCTTAGCAAAAGGCTTCTTGAGGGGAAAGCTGAATCTCTCTGGGATGATTTCACAGAACACAAAGAAGTTTCTCAGAAAACTTCTTTCTCTTTGTTATCGGAGGATATTTCCTTTGGCCCTATAGTCTTCAAAGGGATCCGAAATATCTGTTCTCAGATTCCACAGAAATAAGGCTAGCAAAGAGATACACGAAATACAAATGTAACTCTGTGAGATGAATTAACAGAACACTAAGCACTTTCTCATAAAGCTTCTTTCCGGATTTCATCTGAGGATATTTCCTTTTTCACCATAGCCCTCTATGGGCTTCCAAATATCCCTTTGCCAATTCCACAAGAACTGTCTTAGTGAAAGGCTTCTTGAGGGGAAAGCTGTAACTCTGTGAGATGATTTCACAGAACACAAAGAAGTTTCTCAGAAAGCTTCTTTCTCTTTGTTATCGGAGGATATTTTCTTTGGCCCTATAGTCTTCTAAGGGATCCGAAATATCTCTTCTCAGATTCCACAGAAATAAGGCTAGCAAAGAGATCCACGAAATACAGATGTAAGTCTGTGAGATGAATTAACAGAACACTAAGCAGTTTCTCAGAAAACTTCTTTCCAGATTTCATCTGAGGATATTTCCTTTTTCACCATAGCCCTCTTTGGGCTTCCAAATATCACTTTGCCAATTCCACAAGAACTGTCTTAGCGAAAGGCTTCTTGAGTGGAAAGCTGTAACTCTGTGAGATGATTTCACAGAACACAAAGAAGTTTCTCAGAAAGCTTCTTTCTCTTTGTTATCGGAGGATATTTCCTTTGGCCCTATAGTCTTCAAAGGGATCCGAAATATCTGTTCTCAGATTCCATAGAAATAAGGCTAGCAAAGAGATCCACGAAATACAGATGTAACTCTGTGAGATGAATTAACAGAACACTAAGCAGTTTCTCAGAAAGCTTCTCTCCAGATTTCATCTGAGGATATTTCCTTTTTCATCATAGCCCTCTATGGGCTTCCAAATATCACTTTGCCAATTCCACAAGAACTGTCTTAGCGAAAGGCTTCTTGAGGGGAAAGCTGTAACTCTGTGAGATGATTTCACAGAACACAAAGAAGTTTCTCAGAAAGCTTCTTTCTCTTTGTTATCGGAGGATATTTCCATTGGCCCCATAGTCTTCAAAGGGATCCGAAATATCTGTTCTCAGATTCCACAGAAATAAGGCTAGCAAAGAGATCCACGAAATACAGATGTAACTCTGTGAGTGGAAATCACACATCACAGAGCAGATTCTCAGAAACCTTCTTTCCAGATTTCATCTGAGGATATTTCCTTTTTCATCATAGCCCTCTATGGGCTTCCAAATATCACTTTGCCAATTCCACAAGAACTGTCTTAGCGAAAGGCTTCTTGAGGGGAAAGCTGTAACTCTGTGAGATGATTTCACAGAACACAAAGAAGTTTCTCAGAAGGCTTCTTTCTCTTTGTTATCGGAGGATATTTCCTTTGGCCCTATAGTCTTCAATGGGATCCGAAATATCTGTTCTCAGATTCCACAGAAATAAGGCTAGCAAAGAGATCCACGAAATACAGATGTAACTCTGTGAGATGAATTAACAGAACACTAAGTAGTTTCTCAGAGAGCTTCTTTCCTGATATCATCTGAGGATAATTCCTTTTTCACCGTAGCCCTCTATGGGCTTCCAAATATCCCCTTGCCAATTCCACAAGAACTGTCTTAGCGAAAGGCTTCTTGAGGCGAAAGCTGTAACTCAGTGAGATGATTTCACAGAACACAAAGAAGTTTCTCAGAAAGCTTCTTCTCTTTGTTATCGGAGGATATTTCCTTTGGCCCTATAGTCTTCAAAGGGATCCGAAATATGTGTTCTCAGATTCCACAGAAATAAGGCTAGCAAAGAGATCCACGAAATACGGATGTAACTCTGTGAGATGAATTAACATAACACTAACCACTTTCTCAGAAAGCTTCTTTGCAGATTTCATCTGAGGATATTTCCTTTTTCACCATAGCCCTCTATGGGCTTCCAAATATCACTTTGCCAATTCCACAAGAACTCTCTTAGCGAAAGTCTTCTTGAGGGGAAAGTTGTAACTCTGTGAGATGATTTCAAAGAACACAAAGAAGTTTCTCAGAAGGCTTCTTTCTCTTTGTTATCGGAGGATATTTCCTTTGACCCTATAGTCTTCAAAGGGATCAGAAATATCTGTTCTCAGATTCCACAGAAATAAGGCTAGCAAAGAGATCCACGAAATGCAGATGTAACTCTGTGAGATGAATTAACAGAACACTAAGTAGTTTCTCAGAAAGCTTCTCTCCAGATTTCATTTGAGGATAATTCCTTTTTCACCATAGCCCTCTATGGGCTTCCAAATATCACTTTGCCAATTCCACAAGAACTGTCTTAGCCAAAGGCTACTTGAAGGGAAAGCTGTAACTCTATCAGATGATTTCACAGAACACAAATAGGTTTCTCAGAAAGCTTCTTTCTCTTTGTTATCAGAGGATATTTCCTTTGGCCCTATAGTCTTCAAAGGGATCCGAAATATCTGTTCTCAGATTCCACAGAAATAAGGCTAGCAAAGAGATCCACGAAATACAGATGTAACTCTGTGAGATGAATTAACACAACACTAAGCAGTTTCTCAGAAAGCTTCTTTCCAGATTTCATCTGAGGATATTTCCTTTTTCACCATAGCCCTCTTTGGGCTTCCAAAAATCATTTTGCCAATTCCACAAGAACTGTCTTAGCGAAAGGCTTCTTGAGGGGAAAGCTGTAATTCTGTGAGATGATTTCACAGAACACAAAGAAGTTTCAGAAGGCTTCTTTCCAGATTTCATCTGAGGATATTTCCTTTTTCACCATAGCCCTCTAGGTGTTCCAAATATCACTTTGCCAATTCCACAAGAACTGTCTTAGCGAAAGGTTTCATGAGGAGAAAGCTCTAACTCTGTGAGATGATTTCACAGAACACAAAGAAGTTTCTCAGAAAGCTTCTTTCTCTTTGTTATCGGAGGATATTTCTTTTGGCCCTATAGCCTTCAAAGGGATCCGAAATATCTCTTCTCGGATTCCACAGAAATAAGGCTAGCAAAGAGATCCACGAAATACAGATGTAACTCTGTGAGTGGAAGTCACACATTACAGAGCAGTTTCTCAGAAAGCTTCTTTACAGATTTCATCTGAGGATATTTCCTTTTTCACCATAGCCCTCTATGGGCTTCCAAATATCACTTTGCCAATTCCACAAGAACTGTCTTCGCGAAAGGCTTCTTGAGGGGAGAGCTGTAACTCTGTGAGATGATTTCACAGAACACAAAGAAGTTTCTCAGAAAGCTTCTTTCTCTTTGTTATCGGAGGATATTTCCTTTGGCCCAATAGTCTTCAAAGGGATCCGAAATATCTATTCTCGGATTCCACAGAAATAAGGCTAGCAAAGAGATCCACGAAATACAGATGGAACTCTGTGAGATGAATTAACAGAACACTAAGTAGTTTCTCAGAAAGCTTCTTTCTTTATTTCATCTGAGATTAATTCCATTTTCACCATAGCCCTCTAAGGCTTCCAAATATCCCTTTGCCAATTCCACAAGAACTGTCTTAGCGAAAGGCTTCTTGAGGGGAAAGCTGTAACTCTGTGAGATGATTTCACAGAACACAAAGAAGTTTCTCAGAAAGCTTTCTCTTTGTTATCAGAGGATATTTCCTTTGGTCCTATAGTCTTCAAAGGGATCCGAAATATCTGTTCTCAGATTCCACAGAAATAAGGCTAGCAAAGAGATCGACGAAATACGGATGTAACTCTGTGAGATGAATTAACAGAACACTAAGTAGTTTCTCAGAAAGCTTCTTTCCAGATTTCATCTGAGGATATTTCCTTTTTCACCATAGCCCTCTATGGGCTTTTAAATATCCCTTTGCCAATTCCACAATAACTGTCTTAGCGAAAGTCTTCTTGAGGGGAAAGCTGTAACTCTGTGAGATGATTTCACAGAACACAAAGAAGTTTCTCAGAAAGCATCTTTCTCTTTGTTATCGGAGGATGTTTCCTTTGGCACTATAGTCTTCAAAGAGATCCAAAATATCTGTTCTCAGATTCCACAGAAATAAGGCTAGCAAAGAGATCCACGAAATACAGATGTAACCCTGTGAGATGAATTAACAGAACACTAAGCAGTTTCTCAGAAAGCTTCTTTCCAGATTTCATCTGAGGATATTTCCTTTTTCACCATAGCCCTCTATGGGCTTCCAAATATCACTTTGCCAATTCCACAAGAACCCTCTTAGCGAGAGTCTTCTTGAGGGGAAAGTTGTAACTCTGTGAGATGATTTCAAAGAACACAAAGAAGTTTCTCAGAAGGCTTCTTTCTCTTTGTTATCGGAGGATATTTCCTTTGACCCTATAGTCTTCAAAGGGATCCGAAATATCTGTTCTCAGATTCCACAGAAATAAGGCTAGCAAAGAGATCCACGAAATGCAGATGTAACTCTGTGAGGTGAATTAACAGAACACTAAGTAGTTTCTCAGAAAGCTTCTTTCCAGATTTCATTTGAGGATAATTCTTTTTTCACCATACCCTTCTATGGGCTTCCAAATATCACTTTGCCAATTCCACAAGAACTGTCTTAGCGAAAGGTTTCTTGAGGGGAAAGCTGTAACTCTGTGAGATGTTTTCACAGAACACAAAGAAGTTTCTCAGAAAGCTTCTTTCTCTTTGTTATCGGAGGATATTTCCTTTGGCCCTATAGTCTTCAAAGGGATCCGAAATATCTGTTCTCAGATTCCACAGAAATAAGGCTAGCAAAGAGATCCACGAAATACAGATGTAACTCTGTGAGATGAATTAACACAACACTAAGCAGTTTCTCAGAAAGCTTCTTTCCAGATTTCATCTGAGGATATTTCCTTTTTCACCATAGCCCTCTTTGGGCTTCCAAAAATCATTTTGCCAATTCCACAAGAACTGTCTTAGCGAAAGGCTTCTTCAGGGGAAAGCTGTAATTCTGTGAGATGATTTCACAGAACACAAAGAAGTTTCAGAAGACTTCTTTCCAGATTTCATCTGAGGATATTTCCTTTTTCACCATAGCCCTCTAGGTGTTCCAAATATCACTTTGCCAATTCCACAAGAACTGTCTTAGCGAAAGGTTTCATGAGGAGAAAGCTCTAACTCTGTGAGATGATTTCACAGAACACAAAGAAGTTTCTCAGAAAGCTTCTTTCTCTTTGTTATCGGAGGATATTTCCTTTGGCCCTATAGCCTTCAAAGGGATCCGAAATATCTCTTCTCAGATTCCACAGAAATAAGGCTAGCAAAGAGATCCACGAAATACAGATGTAACTCTGTGAGTGGAAGTCACACATCACAGAGCAGTTTCTCAGAAAGCTTCTTTACAGATTTCATCTGAGGATATTTCCTTTTTCACCATAGCCCTCTATGGGCTTCCAAATATCACTTTGCCAATTCCACAAGAACTGTTAGCGAAAGGCTTCTTGAGGGGAAAGCTGTAACTCTGTGAGATGATTTCACAGAACACAAAGAAGTTTCTCAGAAAGCTTCTTTCTCTTTGTTATCGGAGGATATTTCCTTTGGCCCTATAGTCTTCAAAGGGATCCGAAATATCTGTTCTCAGATTCCACAGAAATAACTGTAGCAAAGAGATCCACGAAATACAGATGTAACTCTTTGAGATGAATTAACAGAACACTAAGCAGTTTCTCAGAAAGCTTCTTTCCAGATTTCATCTGAGGATATTTCCTTTTTCACCATAGCCCTCTATGGGCTTCCAAATATCACTTTGCCAATTCCACAAGAACTGTCTTCGCGAAAGGCTTCTTGAGGGGAAAGCTGTAACTCTGTGAGATGATTTCACAGAACACAAAGAAGTTTCTCAGAAAGCTTCTTTCTCTTTGTTATCGGAGGATATTTCCTTTGGCCCAATAGTCTTCAAAGGGATCCGAAATATCTATTCTCGGATTCCACAGAAATAAGGCTAGCAAAGAGATCCACGAAATACAGATGGAACTCTGTGAGATGAATTAACAGAACACTAAGTAGTTTCTCAGAAAGCTTCTTTCTTTATTTCATCTGAGATTAATTCCTTTTTCACCATAGCCCTGTAAGGCTTCCAAATATCCCTTTGCCAATTCCACAAGAACTGTCTTAGCGAAAGGCTTCTTGAGGGGAAAGCTGTAACTCTGTGAGATGATTTCACAGAACACAAAGAAGTTTCTCAGAAAGCTTTCTCTTTGTTATCAGAGGATATTTCCTTTGGTCCTATAGTCTTCAAAGGGATCCGAAATATCTGTTCTCAGATTCCACAGAAATAAGGCTAGCAAAGAGATCCACGAAATACGGATGTAACTCTGTGAGATGAATTAACAGAACACTAAGTAGTTTCTCAGAAAGCTTCTTTCCAGATTTCATCTGAGGATATTTCCTTTTTCACCATAGCCCTCTATGGGCTTTTAAATATCCCTTTGCCAATTCCACAATAACTGTCTTAGCGAAAGTCTTCTTGAGGGGAATGCTGTAACTCTGTGAGATGATTTCACAGAACACAAAGAAGTTTCTCAGAAAGCTTCTTTCTCTTTGTTATCGGAGGATGTTTCCTTTGGCACTATTGTCTTCAAAGAGATCCAAAATATCTGTTCTCAGATTCCACAGAAATAAGGCTAGCAAAGAGATCCACGAAATACAGATGTAACCCTGTGAGATGAATTAACAGAACACTAAGCAGTTTCTCAGAAAGCTTCTTTCCAGATTTCATATGAGGATATTTCCTTTTTCACCATAGCCCTCTATGGGCTTCCAAATATCACTTTGCCTATTTCAGAAGAAGTGTCTTAGCGAAAGGCTTCTTGAGGGGAAAGCTGTAACTCTGTGAGATGATATCACAGAACACAAAGAAGTTTCTCAGAAAGCTTCTTTCTCTTTGTTATCGGAGGATATTTCCTTTGGCTTAATAGTCTTCAGAGGGATCCGAAATGTCTGTTCTCAGATTCCGCAGAAATAAGGCTAGCAAAGAGATCCAGGAAACACAGATGTAACTCTGTGAGTGGAAGTCACACATCACAGAGCAGTGTCTCAGAAAGCTTCTTTCCAGATTTCATCTGAGGATATTTCCTTTTTCACCATAGCCCTCTATGGGCTTCCAAATATCACTTTGCCTATTTCAGAAGAACTGTCTTAGCGAAAGGCTTCTTGAGGGGAAAGCTGTAACTCTGTGAGATGATTTCACAGAACACAAAGAAGTTTCTCAGAAAGCTTCTTTCTCTTTGTTATCGGAGGATATTTCCTTTGGCCCTATTGTCTTCATAGGGATCCGAAATATCTGTTCTCAGATTCCACAGAAATAAGGCTAGCAAAGAGATCCACGAAATACAGATGTAACTCTCTGAGATGAATTAACAGAACACTAAGCAGTTTCTCAGAAAGCTTCTTTCCAGATTTCATCTGAGGATATTTCCTTTTTCACCATAGCCCTCTATGGGCTTCCAAATATCACTTTGCCAATTCCACAAGAACTGTGTTAGCGAAACGCCTCTTGAGGGGAAAGCTGTTACTCTGTGGGATGATTTCACAGAACACAAAGAAGTTTCTCAGAAAGCTTCTTTCTCTTTGTTATCGGAGGATATTTCCTTTGTCCCTATAGTCTTCAAAGGGATCCGAAATATCTGTTCTCAGATTCCGCAGAAATAAGGCTAGCAAAGAGATACACGAAATACAAATGTAACTCTGTGACATGATTTAACAGAACACTAAGCACTTTCTCAGAAAGCTTCTTTCCAGATTTCATCTGAGGATATTTCCTTTTTCACCATAGCCCTCTATGGGCTTCCAAATATCACTTTGCCTATTCCAGAAGAACTGTCTTAGCGAAAGGCTTCTTGAGCGGAAAGCTGTAACTCTGTGAGATGATTTCACAGAACACAAAGAAGTTTCTCAGAAAGCTTCTTTCTCTTTGTTATCGGAGGATGTTTCCTTTGGCCCTATAGTCTTCAAAGAAATCCGAAATATCTGTTCTCAGATTCCCCAGAAATATGGCTAGCAAAGAGATCCACGAAATACAGATGGAACTCTGTGAGATGAATTAACAGAACACTAAGCAGTTTCTCAGAAAGCTTCTTTCCAGTTTTCATCTGAGGATATTTCCTTTTTCACCATAGGCCTCTATGGGCTCACAAATATCCCCTTGCCAATTCCACAAGAACTGACTTAGCGAAAGGCTTCTTGAGGGGAAAGCTGTAACTCTGTGAGACGATTTCACAGAACACAAAGAAGTTTCTCAGAAAGCTTCTTTCTCTTTGTTATCGGAGGATATATCCTTTGGCCCTATAGTCTTCAAAGGGATCCGAAATATCTGTTCTCAGATTCCACAGAAATAAGGCTACCAAAGAGATCCAGGAAATGCAGATGTAACTCTGTGAGTGTAAGTCACACATCACAGAGCAGTTTCTCAGAAAGCTTCTTTCCAGATTTCATCTGAGGATATTTCCTTTTACACCATAGCCCTCTATGGGCTTCCAAATATCACTTTGCCAATTCCACAAGAACTGTCTTAGCGAAAGGCTTCTTGAGGGGAAAGCTGTAACTCTGTGAGATGATTTCACAGAACACAACGAAATTTCTCAGAAAGCTTCTTTCTCTTTTTTATTGGAGGATGTTTGCTTTGGCCCTATAGTCTTCAAAGGGATCCGAAATATGTGTTCTCAGATTCCACAGAAATAAGGCTAGCAAAGAGATCCACGAAATACAGATGTAACTCTGTGAGATGAATTAACAGAACACTAAGCAGTTTCTCAGAAAGCTTCTTTCCAGATTTCATCTGAGGATATTTCCTTTTTCACCGTAGCCCTCTATGGGCTTCCAAATATCACTTTGCCAATTCCACAAGAACTTTCTTAGCGAAAGGCTTCTTGAAGGGAAAGGTGTAACTCTGTGAGATGATTTCACAGAACACAAAGAAGTTTCTCAGAAAGCTTCTTTCTCTTTGTTATCGGAGGATATTTCCTTCGGCCCTATAGTCTTCAAAGGGATCCGAAATATCTGTTCTCAGATTCCACAGAAATAAGGCTAGCAAAGAGATCCACGAAATACAGATGTAACTCTGTGAGATGAATTAACAGAACACTAAGCAGTTTCTCAGAAAGCTTCTTTCCAGATTTCATCAAAGGATATTTCCTTTTTCACCCTAGGCCTCTATGGGCTCCCAAATATCCCTTTGCCAATTCCACAAGAACTGTCTTAGCGAAAGGCTTCCTGAGGGGAAAGCTGTAACTCTGTGAGATGATTTCACAGAACACAAAGAAGTTTCTCAGAAAGCTTCTTTCTCTTTGTTATCGGAGGATATTTCCTTTGGCCATATAGTCTTCAAAGGGATCCGAAATATCTGTTCTCAGAATCCACAGAAATAAGGCTAGCAAAGAGATCCAGGAAACACACATGTAACTCTGTGAGTGGAAGTCACACATCACAGAGCAGTTTCTCAGAAAGCTTCTTTCCAGATTTTATCTGAGGATATTTCCTTTTTCACCATAGCCCTCTATGGCCTTCCAAATATCACTTTGCCAATTCCACAAGAACTGTCTTAGCGAAAGGTTTCTTGAAGGGAAAGTTGTTACTCTGTGAGATGATTTCACAGAACACAAAGAAGTTTCTCAGAAAGCTTCTTTCTCTTTGTTATCGGAGGATATTTTCTTTGGCCCTATAGTCTTCAAAGGGATCCGAAATATCTGTTCTCAGATTCCACAGAAATAAGGCTAGCAAAGAGATCCACGAAACACAGATGTAACTCTGTGAGAGGAAGTCACACATCACAGAACAGTTTCTCAGAAAGCTTCTTTCCAGATTTCATCTGAGGATATTTCCTTTTTCACCATAGCCCTCTATGGGCTTCCATATATCCCTTTGCCAATTCCACAATAACTGTCTTAGCGAAAGGCTTCTTGAGTGGAAAGCTGTAACTCTGTGAGATGATTTCACGGAACACAAAGAAGTTTCCCAGAAAGCTTCTATCTCTTTGTTATCGGAGGATATTTCCTTTGGCCCTATAGTCTTCAAAGGGATCCGAAATATCTGTTCTCAGATTCCACAGAAAAAAGGCTAGCAAAGAGATCCACGAAATACAGATGTAACTCTGTGAGTGGAAGTCACACATCACAGAGCAGTTTCTCAGAAAGATTCTTTCCAGATTTCATCTGAGTATATTTCCTTTTTCACAGTAGCCCTCTATGGGATTCCAAATATCCCTTTGCCAATTCCACAAGAACTGTCTTAGCGAAAGGCTTCTTGAGGGGAAAGCTGTAACTCTGTGAGATGATTTCACAGAACACAAAGAAGTTTCTCAGAAAGCTTCTTTCTCTTTTTTATCGGAGGATATTTCCTTTGGCCCTATAGTCTTCAAAGGGATCCGAAATATCTGTTCTCAGATTCCACAGAAATAAGGCTAGCAAAGAGATCCACGAAATAGAGATGTAACTCTGTGAGATGAATTAACAGAACACTAAGCAGTGTCTCAGAAAGCTTCTTTCCAGATTTCATCTGAGGATATTTCCTTTTTCACCATAGTCCTCTATGGGCTCCCAAATATCACTTTGCCAATTCCACAAGAACTGTCTTAGCGAAAGGCTTCTTGAGGGGAAAGCTGTAACTCTATGAGATGATTTCACAGAACACAAAGAAGTTTCTCAGAAAGCTTCTTTCTCTTTGTTATCGGAGGATATTTCCTTTGGCCCTATAGTCTTCAAAGGGATCCCAAATATCTGTTCTCAGATTCCACAGAAATAAGGCTAGCAAAGAGATCCACGAAATACAGATGTAACGCTGTGAGTGGAAGTCACACATCACAGAGCAGTTTCTCAGAAAGCTTCTTGCCAGATTTCATCTGAGGATATTTCCGTTTACACCACAGCCCTCTTTGGGCTTCCAAATATCCCTTTGCCAATTCCAAAAGAACTGTCTTAGCGAAAAGCTTCTTGAGGGGAAAGCTGTAACTCTGTGAGATGATTTCACAGAACACAAAGAAGTTTCTCAGAAAGCTTCTTTCTCTTTGTTATCGGAGGATGATTCCTTTGGCACTATAGTCTTCAAAGAGATCCGAAATATCTGTTCTCAGATTCCACAGAAATAAGGCTAGCAAAGAGATCCACGAAATACAAATGTAACCCTGTGAGATGAATTAACAGAACACTAAGCAGTTTCTCTGAAAGCTTCTTTCCAGATTTCATCTGAGGATATTTCCTTTTTCACAATAGCCCTCTATGGGCTTCCAAATATCACTTTGCCTATTTCAGAGGAAGTGTCTTAGCGAAAGGTTTCTTGAGGGGAAAGCTGAAACTCTGTGAGGTGATTTCACAGAACACAAAGAAGTTTCTCAGAAAGCTTCTTTCTCTTTATTATCGGAGGATATTTCCTTTGGCCCTATAGTCTTCAAAGGGATCCGAAATATCTGTTCTCAGATTCCGCAGAAATAAGGCTAGCAAGGAGGTCCACGAAATACAGATGTAACTCTGTGAGTGGAAGTCACACATCACAGAGCAGTTTCTCAGAAAGCTTCTTTCCAGATTTCATCTGAGGATATTTCCTTTTTTACCATAGCCCTCTATGGGCTTCCAAATATCACTTTGCCTATTCCAGAAGAACTGTCTTAGCGAAAGGCTTCTTGAGGGGAAAGCTGTAACTCTGTGAGATGATTTCACGGAACACAAAGAAGTTTCTCAGAAAGCTTCTTTCTCTTTGTTATCGGAGGATATATCCTTTGGCCCTATAGTCTTCAAAGGGATCCGAAATATCTGTTCTCAGATTCCACATAAATAAGGCTAGCAAAGAGATACACGAAATACACATGTAACTCTGTGAGATGAATTAACAGAACACTAAGCACTTTCTCAGAAAGCCTCTTTCCAGATTTCATCTGAGGATATTTCCTTTTTCACCATAGCCCTCTATGGGCTTCCAAATATATCTTTGCCAATTCCACAAGAACTGTCTTAGCGAAAGGCTTCTTGAGGGGAAAGCTGTAACTCTGTGAGATGATTTCACAGAACACAAAGAAGTTTCTCAGAAAGCTTCTTTCTCTTTGTTATCGGAGGATATTTCCTTTGCCCTATAGTCTTCAAAGGGATCCGAAATATCTGTTCTCAGATTCCGAAGAAATAAGGCTAACAAACAGGTTCACGAAATACAGATGTAACTCTGTGAGTGGAAGTCACACATCACGGAGCAGTTTCTCAGAAAACTTCTTTCCAGATTTCATCTGAGGATATTTCCTTTTTCACCATAGCCCTCTATGGGCTTCCAAATATCACTTTGCCAATTCCACAAGAACTGTCTTACCGAAAGGCTTCATGAGGGGAAAGCTGTAACTCTGTGAGATGATTTCACAGAACACAAAGAAGTATCTCAGAAAGCTTCTTTCTCTTTGTTATCGGAGGATATTTCCTTTGGTCCTATAGTCTACAAAGGGATCTGAAATATCTGTTCTCAGAATCCACAGAAATAAGGCTAGCAGAGAGATCCACGAAATACAGATGTAACTCTGTGAGATGAATTAACAGAACACTAAGCAGTTTCTCAGAAAGCGTCTTTCCAGATTTCATCTGAGGATATTTCCTTTTTCACCATAGCCCTCTATGGGCTTCCAAATATCACTTTGCCAATTCCACAATAACTGTCTTAGCGAAAGGCTTCTTGAGGGGAAAGCAGTAACTCTGTGAGATGATTTCACAGAACACAAAGAAGTTTCTCAGAAGGTTTCTTTCTCTTTGTTATCGGAGAATATTTCCTTTGGCCCTATAGTCTTCAAAGGGATCCGAAATATCTGTTCTCAGATTCCGCAGAAATAAGGCTAGCAAAGAGATCCACGAAATACAGATGTAACTCTGTGAGATGAATTAACAGAACACTAAGCAGTTTCTCAGAAAGCTTCTTTCCATATTTCATCTGAGGATATTTCCTTTTTCACCATAGCCCTCCATGGGCTTCCAAATATCCCTTTGCCAATTCCACAAAAACTGTCTTAGCGAAAGGCTTCTTGAGGGGAAAGCTGTAACTCTGTGAGATGATTTCACAGAACACAAAGAAGTTTCTCAGAAAGCTTCTTTCTCTTTGTTTTCGGAGGATATTTCCTTTGGCCCTACAGTCTTCAAAGGGATCCGAAATATCTGTTCTCAGATTCCGCAGAAATAAGGCTAGCAAACAGGTTCACGAAATACAGATGTAACTCTGTGAGTGCAAGTCACACATCACAGAGCATTTTCTCAGAAAGCTTCTTTCCAGATTTCATCTGAGGATATTTCCTTTTTCACCATAGCCCTCTATGGGCTTCCAAATATCACTTTGCCTATTCCAGAAGAACTGTCTTAGTGAAAGGCTTCTTGAGCGGAAAGGTGTAAATCTGTGAGATGATTTCACAGAACACAAAGAAGTTTCTCAGAAAGCTTCTTTCTCTTTGTTATCGGAGGATATTTCCTTTGGCCCTATAGTCTTCAAAGAGATCCGAAATATCTGTTCTCAGATTCCACAGAAATATGGCTAGCAAAGACATCCACGAAATACAGATGTAACTCTGTGAGATTAATTAACAGAACACTAAGCAGTTTCTCAGAAAGCTTCTTTCCAGTTTTCATCTGAGGGTATTTCCTTTTTCACCATAGGCCTCTATGGGCTCACAAATATCCCTTTGCCAATTCCACAAGAACTGTCTTAGCGAAAGGCTTCTTGAGGGGAAAGCTGTAACTCTGTGAGATGATTTCACAGAACACAAAGAAGTTTCTCAGAAAGCTTCTTTCTCTTTGTTATCGGAGGATATTTCCTTTGGCCCTATAGTCTTCAAAGGGATCCGAAATATCTGTTCTCAGATTCCGCAGAAATAAGGCTAGCAAACAGGTTCACGAAATACAGATGTAACTCTGTGAGTGGAAGTCACACATCACAAAGCAGTTTCTCCGAAAGCTTCTTTCCAGATTTCATCTGAGGATATTTCCTTTTTCACCATAGCCCTTTATGGGCTTCCAAATATCACTTTGCCTATTCCAGAAGAACTGTCTTAGCGAAAGGCTTCTTGAGCGGAAAGCTGTAACTCTGTGAGATGATTTCACAGAACACAAAGAAGTTTCTCAGAAAGCTTCTTTCTCTTTGTTATCGGAGGATGTTTCCTTTGGCCCTATAGTCTTCAAAGAGAACCGAAATATCTGTTCTCAGATTCCACAGAAATAAGGCTAGCAAAGAGATCCACGAAATACAGATGTAACTCTGTGAGTGGAAGTCACACATCACAGAGCAGTTTCTCAGAAAGATTCTTTCCAGATTTCATCTGAGGATATTTCCTTTTTCACAGTAGCCCTCTATGGGATTCCAAATATCCCTTTGCCAATTCCACAAGAACTGTCTTAGCGAAAGGCTTCTTGAGGGGAAAGCTGTAACTCTGTGAGATGATTTCACAGAACACAAAGAAGTTTCTCAGAAAGCTTCTTTCTCTTTGTTATCGGAGGATATTTCCTTAGGCCCTATAGTCTTCAAAGGGATCCGAAATATCTGTTCTCAGATTCCACAGAAATAAGGCTAGCAAAGAGATCCACGAAATAGAGATGTAACTCTGTGAGATGAATTAACAGAACACTAAGCAGTGTCTCAGAAAGCTTCTTTCCAGATTTCATCTGAGGATATTTCCTTTTTCACCATAGTCCTCTATGGGCTCCCAAATATCACTTTGCCAATTCCACAAGAACAGTCTTAGCGAAAGGCTTCTTGAGGGGATAGCTGTAACTCTATGAGATGATTTCACAGAACACAAAGAAGTTTCTCAGAAAGCTTCTTTCTCTTTGTTATCCGAGGATATTTCCTTTGGCCCTATAGTCTTCAATGGGATACGAAATATCTGTTCTCAGATTCCACAGAAATAAGGCTAGCAAAGAGATCCACGAAATACAGATGTAACTCTGTGAGTGGAAATCACACATCACAGAGCAGTTTCTCAGAAAGCTTCTTTCCAGATTTCATCTGTGGATATTTCCTTTTTCACCATAGCCCTCTATGGGCTCCAAATATCACTTTGCCAATTCCACAAGAACTTTCTTAGCGAAAGGCTTCTTGAAGGGAAAGGTGTAACTCTGTGAGATGATTTCACAGAACAGAAAGAAGTTTCTCAGAAAGCTTCTTTCTCTTTGTTATCGGAGGATATTTCCTTTGGCCCTATAGTCTTCAAAGGGATCCGAAATATCTGTTCTCAGATTCCACAGAAATAAGGCTAGCAAACAGATCTACGAAACACAGATGTAACTCTGTGAGATGAATTCACAGAACACTAAGCAGTTTCTCAGAAAGCTTCTTTCCAGATTTCATCTGAGGATATTTCCTTTTTCAACATAGGCCTCTACGGGCTCCCAAATATCCCTTTGCCAATTCCTGAAGAACTGTCTTAGCGAAAGGCTTCTTGAGTGGCAAGCTGTAACTCTGTGAGATGATTTCACAGAACACAAAGAAGTTTCTCAAAAAGCTTCTTTCTCTTTGTTATCGGAGGATATTTCCTTTGGCCCTATAGTCTTCAAAAGGATCCGAAATATCTGTTCTCAGAATTCACAGAAATAAGGCTACCAAAGAGATCCAGGAAACACAGATGTAACTCTGTGAGTGGAAGTCACACATCACAGAGCAGTTTCTCAGAAAGCTTCTTTCCAGATTTCATCTGAGGATATTTCCTTTTTCACCATAGCCCTCTATGGCATTCCAAATATCACTTTGCCAATTCCACAAGAACTGTCTAAGGGAAAGGCTTCTTGAAGGGAAAGCTGTAACTCTGTGAGATGATTTCACGGAACACAAAGAAGTTTCTCAGAAAGCTTCTTTCTCTTTGTTATCGGAGGATATTTCCTTTGGCCCTATAGTCTACAAAGGGATCCGAAAAATCTGTTCTCAGATTCCTCAGAAATAAGGCTAGCAAAGAGATCCACGAAATACAGATGTAACTCTGTGCGATGAATTAACAGAACACTAAGCAGTTTCACAGAAAACTTCTTTTCAGATTTCATCTGAGGATATTTCCTTTTTCACCATAGCCCTCTAAGGGCTTCCAAATATCACTATGCCAATTCCACAAGAACTGTCTTAGCGAAAGGCTTCTTGAGGGGAAAGCTGTAACTCTGTGAGATGATTTCACAGAACACAAAGAAGTTTCTCAGAAAGCTTCTTTCTCTTTGTTATCGGAGGATATTTCCTTTGGCCCTATAGTCTTCAAAGGGATCCGAAATATCTGTTCTCAGATTGCACAGAAATAAGGCTAGCAAAGAGATCCACGAAATACACATGAAACTCTGTGAGATGAATTAACAGAACACTAAGCAGTTTCTCAGAAAGCTTCTTTCCAGATTTCATCTCAGGATATTTCCTTTTTCACCATAGTCCTCTATGGGCTCCCAAATATCACTTTGCCAATTCCACAAGAACTGTCTTAGCGAAAGGCTTCTTGAGGGGAAAGCTGTAACTCTGTGAGATGATTTCACAGAACACAAAGAAGTTTCTCAGAAAGCTTCTTTCTCTTTGTTATCGGAGGATATTTCCTTTGGCCCTATAGTCTTCAAAGGGATCCCAAATATCTGTTCTCAGATTCCACAGAAATAAGGCTAGCAAAGAGATCCACGAAATACAGATGTAACGCTGTGAGTGGAAGTCACACATCACAGAGCAGTTTCTCAGAAAGCTTCTTTCCAGATTTCATCTGAGGATATTTCCGTTTACATCACAGCCCTCTTTGGGCTTCCAAATATCCCTTTGCCAATTCCAAAAGAACTGTCTTAGCGAAAGGCTTCTTGAGGGGAAAGCTGTAACTCTGTGAGATGATTTCACAGAACACAAAGAAGTTTCTCAGAAAGCTTCTTTCTCTTTGTTATCGGAGGATAATTCCTTTTTCCCTATAGTCTTCAAAAGGATCCGAAATATCTGTTCTCAGATTCCACAGAAATAAGGCTAGCAAAGAGATCCACGAAATACAGATGTAACTCTGTGAGATGAATTAACAGATCACTAAGTAGTTTCTCAGAAAGCTTCTTTCCAGATTTCTTCTGAGGATAATTCCTTTTTCACCATAGCCCTCTATTGGCTTACAAATATCCCTTTGCCAATTCCACAAGAACTGTCTTAGCGAAAGGCTTCATGAGGGGAAACTGTAACTCTGTGAGATGATTTCACAGAACACAAAGAAGTTTCTCAGAAAGCTTCTTTCTCTTTGTTATCGGAGGATGATTCCTTTGGCACTATAGTCTTCAAAGAGATCCGAAATATCTGTTCTCAGATTCCACAGAAATAAGGCTAGCAAAGAGATCCACGAAATACAAATGTAACCCTGTGAGATGAATTAACAGAACACTAAGCAGTTTCTCAGAAAGCTTCTTTCCAGATTTCATACGAGGATATTTCCTTTTTCACCATAGCCCTCTATGGGCTTCCAAATATCACTTTGCCTGTTTCAGAAGAAGTGTCTTAGCAAAAGGCTTCTTGAGGGGAAAGCTGTAACTCTGTGAGATGATTTCACAGAACACAAAGAAGTTTCTCAGAAAGTTTCTTTCTCTTTGTTATCGGAGGATATTTCCTTTGGCCCTATTGTCTTCAAAGGGATCCGAAATATCTGTTCTCAGATTCCACAGAAATAAGGCTAGCAAAGAGATCCACGAAATACAGATGTAACTCTGTCAGTGGAAGTCACACATCACAGAGCAGTTTCTCAGAAAGCTTCTTTCCAGATTTCATCTGAGGATATTTCCTTTTTCACCATAGCCCTCTATGGGATTCCAAATATCACTTTGCCTATTCCAGTAGAACTGTCTTAGCGAAAGGCTTCTTGAGGGGAAAGCTGTAACTCTGTGAGATGATTTCACAGAACACAAAGAAGTTTCTCAGAAAGCTTCTTTCTCTTTGTTATCGGAGGATATTTCCTTTGGCCCAATAGTTTTCAAAGGGATCCGAAATATCTGTTCTCAGATTCCACAGAAATAAGGCTAGCAAAGAGATCCACGAAATACAGATGGAACTCTGTGAGATGAATTAACAGAACACTAAGTAGTTTCTCAGAAAGCTTCTTTCCTGATTTCATCTGAGGATAATTCCTTTTTCACCATAGCCCTCTATGGGCTTCCAAATATCCCTTTGCCAATTCCACAAGAACTGTCTTAGCGAAAGGCTTCTTGAGGGGAAAGCTGTAACTCTGTGAGATGATTTCACAGAACACAAAGAAGTTTCTAAGAAACCTTCTTTCTCTTTGTTATCGGAGGATGTTTCCTTTGGCCCTATATTCTTCAAAGAGATCCGAAATATCTGTTCTCAGATTCCGCAAAAATAAGGCTAGCAAAGAGATCCACGAAATACAGATGTAACCCTGTGAGATGAATTAACAGAACACTAAGCAGTTTCTCTGAAAGCTTCTTTCCAGATTTCATCTGAGGATATTTCCTTTTTCACCATAGCCCTCTATGGGCTTCCAAATATCACTTTGCCTATTTCAGAATAGTGTCTTAGCGAAAGGTTTCTTGAGGGGAAAGCTGAAACTCTGTGAGATGATTTCACAGAACACAAAGAAGTTTCTCAGAAAGCTTCTTTCTCTTTATTATCGGAGGATATTTCCTTTGGCCCTATAGTCTTCAAAGGGATCCGAAATATCTGTTCTCATATTCCGCAGAAATAAGGCTAGCAAAGAGGTCCACGAAATACAGATGTAACTCTGTGAGTGGAAGTCACACATCACAGAGCAGTTTCTCAGAAAGCTTCTTTCCAGATTTCATCTGAGGATATTTCCTTTTTTACCATAGCCCTCTATGGGCTTCCAAATATCACTTTGCCTATTCCAGAAGAACTGTCTTAGCGAAAGGCTTCTTGAGGGGAAAGCTGTAACTCTGTGAGATGATTTCACGGAACACAAAGAAGTTTCTCAGAAAGCTTCTTTCTCTTTGTTATCGGAGGATATATCCTTTGGCCCTATAGTCTTCAAAGGGATCCGAAATATCTGTTCTCAGATTCCACATAAATAAGGCTAGCAAAGAGATACACGAAATACACATGTAACTCTGTGAGATGAATTAACAGAACACTAAGCACTTTCTCAGAAAGCCTCTTTCCAGATTTCATCTGAGGATATTTCCTTTTTCACCATAGCCCTCTATGGGCTTCCAAATATCACTTTGCCAATTCCACAAGAACTGTCTTACCGAAAGGCCTCTTGAGGGGAAAGTTGTTACTCTGTGAGATGATTTCACAGAACACAAAGAAGTTTCTCAGAAAGCTTCTTTCTCTTTGTTATCGGAGGATATTTCCTTTGTCCCTATAGTCTTCAAAGGGATCCGAAATATCTGTTCTCAGATTCCACAGAAATAAGGCTAGCAAAGAGATCCACGAAATACAGATGTAACTCTGTGAGATGAATTAACAGAACACTAAGCAGTTTCTCAGAAAGCTTCTTTCCAGATTTCATCTGAGGATATTTCCTTTTTCACCTTACCCCTGTATGAGCTTCCAAATATCCCTTTGCCAATTCCACAAGAACTGTCTTCGCGAAAGGCTTCTTGAGGGGAATGCTGTAACTCTGTGAGATGATTTCACAGAACACAAAGAAGTTTCTCAGAAGGCTTCTTTCTCTTTGTTATCGGAGGATATTTCCTTTGGCCCTACAGTCATCAAAGGGATCCGAAATATCTATTCTCAGATTCCACAGAAATAAGGGTAGCAAAGAGATCCACGAAATACAGATGTAACCCTGTGAGATGAATTAACAGAACACTAAGCAGTTTCTCAGAAAGCTTCTTTCCAGATTTCATCAGAGGATATTTCCTTTTTCAACATAGCCCTCTATGGGCTTCCAAATATCCCTTTGCCAATTCCACAAGAACTGTCTTAGCGAAAGGCTTCTTGAGGGGAAAGCTGTAACTCTGTGAGATGATTTCACAGAACACAAAGAAGTTTCTCAGAAAGCTTCTTTCTCTTTGTTATCGGAGGATATTTCCTTTGCCCTATAGTCTTCAAAGGGATCCGAAATATCTGTTCTCAGATTCCGCAGAAATAAGGCTAACAAACAGGTTCACGAAATACAGATGTAACTCTGTGAGTGGAAGTCACACATCACGGAGCAGTTTCTCAGAAAACTTCTTTCCAGATTTCATCTGAGGATATTTCCTTTTTCACCATAGCCCTCTTTGGGCTTCCAAATATCACTTTGCAAATTCCACAAGAACTGTCTTACCGAAAGGCTTCATGAGGGGAAAGCTGTAACTCTGTGAGATGATTTCACAGAACACAAAGAAGTATCTCAGAAAGCTTCTTTCTCTTTGTTATCGGAGGATATTTCCTTTGGTCCTATAGTCTACAAAGGGATCTGAAATATCTGTTCTCAGACTCCACAGAAATAAGGCTAGCAAAGAGATCCACGAAATACAGATGTAACTCTGTGAGATGAATTAACAGAACACTAAGCAGTTTCTCAGAAAGCGTCTTTCCAGATTTCATCTGAGGATATTTCCTTTTTCACCATAGCCCTCTATGGGCTTCCAAATATCACTTTGCCAATTCCACAATAACTGTCTTAGCGAAAGGCTTCTTGAGGGGAAAGCTGTAACTCTGTGAGATGATTTCACAGAACACAAAGAAGTTTCTCAGAAGGTTTCTTTCTCTTTGTTATCGGAGAATATTTCCTTTGGCCCTATAGTCTTCAAAGGGATCCGAAATATCTGTTCTCAGATTCTGCAGAAATAAGGCTAGCAAAGAGATCCACGAAATACAGATGTAACTCTGTGAGTGGAAGTCACACATCACAGAGCAGTTTCTCAGAAAGCTTCTTTCCAGATTTCATCTGAGGATATTTCCTTTTTCACCATAGCCCTCTATGGGCTTCCAAATATCACTTTGCCTATTCCAGAAGAACTGTCTTAGTGAAAGGCTTCTTGAGTGGAAAGGTGTAAATCTGTGAGATGATTTCACAGAACACAAAGAAGTTTCTCAGAAAGCTTCTTTCTCTTTGTTATCGGAGGATATTTCCTTTGGCCCTATAGTCTTCAAAGAGATCCGAAATATCTGTTCTCAGATTCCACAGAAATATGGCTAGCAAAGACATCCACGAAATACAGATGTAACTCTGTGAGATGAATTAACAGAACACTAAGCAGTTTCTCAGAAAGCTTCTTTCCAGTTTTCATCTGAGGATATTTCCTTTTTCACCATAGGCCTCTATGGGCTCACAAATATCCCTTTGCCAATTCCACAAGAACTGTCTTAGCGAAAGGCTTCTTGAGGGGAAAGCTGTAACTCTGTGAGATGATTTCACAGAACACAGAGAAGTTTCTCAGAAAGCTTCTTTCTCTTTGTTATCGGAGGATATTTCCTTTGGCCCTATAGTCTTCAAAGGGATCCGAAATATCTGTTCTCAGATTCCGCAGAAATAAGGCTAGCAAACAGGTTCACGAAATACAGATGTAACTCTGTGAGTGGAAGTCACACATCACAGAGCAGTTTCTCAGAAAGCTTCTTTCCAGATTTCATCTGAGGATATTTCCTTTTTCACCATAGCCCTTTATGGGCTTCCAAATATCACTTTGCCTATTCCAGAAGAACTGTCTTAGCGAAAGGCTTCTTGAGCGGAAAGCTGTAACTGTGTGAGATGATTTCACAGAACACAAAGAAGTTTCTCAGAAAGCTTCTTTCTCTTTGTTATCGGAGGATGTTTCCTTTGGCCCTATAGTCTTCAAAGAGAACCGAAATATCTGTTCTCAGATTCCACAGAAATATGGCTAGCAAAGACATCCACGAAATACAGATGTAACTCTGTGAGATGAATTAACAGAACACTAAGCAGTTTCTCAGAAAACTTCTTTCCAGTTTTCATCTGAGGATATTTCCTTTTTCACCATAGGCCTCTATGGGCTCACAAATATCCCCTTGCAAATTCCACAGAACTGTCTTAGCGAAAGGCTTCTTGAGGGGAAAGCTGTAACTCTGTGAGATGATTTCACAGAACACAAAGAAGTTTCTCAGAAAGCTTCTTTCACTTTGTTATCGGAGGATATTTCCTTTGGCCATATAGTCTTCAAAGGGATCCGAAATATCTGTTCTCAGAATCCACAGAAATAAGGCTAGCAAAGAGATCCAGGAAACACACATGTAACTCTGTGAGAGGAAGTCACACATCACAGAGCAGTTTCTCAGAAAGCTTCTTTCCAGATTTTATCTGAGGATATTTCCTTTTTCACCGTAGCCCTCTGTGGGATTCCAAATATCCCTTTGCCAATTCCACAAGAACTGTCTTAGCGAAAGGCTTCTTGAGGGGAAAGCTGTAACTCTGTGAGATGATTTCACAGAACACAAAGAAGTTTCTCAGAAAGCTTCTTTCTCTTTTTTATCGGAGGATATTTCCTTTGGCCCTATAGTCTTCAAAGGGATCCGAAATATCTGTTCTCAGATTCCACAGAAATAAGGCTAGCAAAGAGATCCACGAAATAGAGATGTAACTCTGTGAGATGAATTAACAGACAACTAAGCAGTGTCTCAGAAAGCTTCTTTCCAGATTTCATCTGAGAATATTTCCTTTTTCCCCATAGTCCTCTATGGGCTCCCAAATATCACTTTGCCAATTCCACAAGAACTGTCTTAGCGAAAGGCTTCTTGAGGGGAAAGCTGTAACTCTATGAGATGATTTCACAGAACACAAAGAGGTTTCTCAGAAAGCTTCTTTCTCTTTGTTATCGGAGGATATTTCCTTTGGCCCTATAGTCTTCAAAGGGATACGAAATATCTGTTCTCAGATTCCACAGAAATAAGGCTAGCAAAGAGATCCACGAAATACAGATGTAACTCTGTGAGTGGAAATCACACATCACAGAGCAGTTTCTGAGAAAGCTTCTTTCCAGATTTCATCTGAGGATATTTCCTTTTTCAGCATAGCCCTCTATGGGCTTCCAAATATCACTTTGCCAATTCCACAAGAACTTTCTTAGCGAAAGGCTTCTTGAAGGGAAAGGTGTAACTCTGTGAGATGATTTCACAGAACAGAAAGAAGTTTCTCAGAAAGCTTCTTTCTCTTTGTTATCGGAGGATATTTCCTTTGGCCCTATAGTCTTCAAAGGGATCCGAAATATCTGTTCTCAGATTCCACAGAAATAAGGCTAGCAAAGAGATCCACGAAATACAGATGTAACTCTGTGAGTGGAAATCACACATCACAGAAGAGTTTCTCAGAAAGCTTCTTTCCATATTTCATCTGAGGATATTTCCTTTTTCACCATAGGCCTCTATGGGCTCCCAAATATCCCTTTGCCAATTCCACAAGAACTGTCTTAGCGAAAGGCTTCTTGAGGGGAAACCTGAAGCTCTGTGAGATAATTTCACAGAACAGAAAGAAGTTTCTCAGAAAGCTTCTTTCTCTTTGTTATCGGAGGATATTTCCTTTGGCCCTATAGTCTTCAAAGGGATCTGAAATATCTGTTCTCAGATTCCACAGAAATAAGGCTAGCAAAGAGATCCACGAAATACAGATGTAACTCTGTGAGATGAATTAAGAGAACACTAAGCAGTTTCTCAGAAAGCTTCTTTCCAGATTTCATCTGAGGATATTTCCTTTTTCACCATAGCCCTCTATGGGCTTCCAAATATCACTTTGCCAATTCCACAAGAACTGTCTTAGCGAAAGGCTTCTTGAGGGGAAAGCTGTAACTCTGTGAGATGATTTCACAGAACACAAAGAAGTTTCTCAGAAAGCTTCTTTCTCTTTTTTATCGGAGGATATTTCCTTTGGCCCTATAGTCTTCAAAGGGATCCGAAATATCTGTTCTCAGATTCCACAGAAATAAGGCTAGAAAAGAGATCCACGAAATACAGATGTAACTGTGAGTGGAAGTCACAAATCACAGAGCAGTTTCTCAGAAAGCTTCTATCCAGATTTCATCTGACGATATTTCCTTTTTCACCTTAGCCCTCTATGGGCTTCGAAATATCACTTTGCGAATTCCACAAGAACTGTCTTAGCTAAAGGCTTCTTGAGGGGAAAGCTGTAACTCTGTGAGATGATTTCACAGAACACAAAGAAGTTTCTCAGAACGCTTCTTTCTCTTTGTTATCGGAGGATATTTCCCTTGGCCCTTTAGTCTTCAAAGGGATCCGAAATATCTGTTCTCAGATTCCACAGAAATAAGGCTAGCAAAGAGATCCACGAAATACAGATGTAACTCTGTGAGTGGAAGTCACACATCACAGAGCAGTTTCTCAGAAAGCTTCTTTCCAGATTTCATCTGAGGATATTTCCTTTTACACCATAGCCCTCTATGGGCTTCCAAATATCACTTTGCCAATTCCACAAGAACTGTCTTAGCGAAAGGCTTCTTGAGGGGAAAGCTGTAACTCTGTGAGATGATTTCACAGAACACAACGAAATTTCTCAGAAAGCTTCTTTCTCTTTTTTATCGGAGGATGTTTGCTGTGGCCCTATAGTCTTCAAAGAAATCCGAAATATCTGTTCTCAGATTCCACAGAAATAAGGCTAGCAAAGAGATCCACGAAATACAGATGTAACTCTGTGAGATGAATTAACAGAACACTAAGCAGTTTCTCAGAAAGCTTCTTTCCAGATTTCATCTGAGGATATTTCCTTTTTCACCATAGCCCTCTATGGGCTTCCAAATATCACTTTGCCAATTCCACAAGAACGTTCTTAGCGAAAGGCTTCTTGAAGGGAAAGGTGTAACTCTGTGAGATGTTTTCACAGAACACAAAGAAGTTTCTCAGAAAGCTTCTTTCTCTTTGTTATCGGAGGATATTTCCTTTGGCCCTATAGTCTTCAAAAGGGATCCGAAATATCTGTTCTCAGATTCCACAGAAATAAGGCTAGCAAAGAGATCCACGAAATACAGATGTAACTCTGTGAGATGAATTAACAGAACACTAAGCAGTTTCTCAGAAAGCTTCTTTCCAGATTTCATCTGAGGATATTTCCTTTTTCACACTAGGCCTCTATGGGCTCCCAAATATCCCTTTGCCAATTCCACAAGAACTGTCTTAGCGAAAGGCTTCTTGAGGGGAAAGCTGTAACTCTGTGAGATGATTTCACAGAACACAAAGAAGTTTCTCAGAAAGCTTCTTTCACTTTGTTATCGGAGGATATTTCCTTTGGCCATATAGTCTTCAAAGGGATCCGAAATATCTGTTCTCAGAATCCACAGAAATAAGGCTAGCAAAGAGATCCAGGAAACACACATGTAACTCTGTGAGAGGAAGTCACACATCACAGAGCAGTTTCTCAGAAAGCTTCTTTCCAGATTTTATCTGAGGATATTTCCTTTTTCACCGTAGCCCTCTGTGGGATTCCAAATATCCCTTTGCCAATTCCACAAGAACTGTCTTAGCGAAAGGCTTCTTGAGGGGAAAGCTGTAACTCTGTGAGATGATTTCACAGAACACAAAGAAGTTTCTCAGAAAGCTTCTTTCTCTTTTTTATCGGAGGATATTTCCTTTGGCCCTATAGTCTTCAAAGGGATCCGAAATATCTGTTCTCAGATTCCACAGAAATAAGGCTAGCAAAGAGATCCACGAAATAGAGATGTAACTCTGTGAGATGAATTAAGAGAACACTAAGCAGTTTCTCAGAAAGCTTCTTTCCAGATTTCATCTGAGGATATTTCCTTTTTCACCACAGGCCTCTACGGACTCCCAAATATCCCTTTGCCAATTCCACAAGAACTGTCTTAGCGAAAGGCTTCTTGAGTGGAAAGCTGTAACTCTGTGAGATGATTTCACAGAACACAAAGAAGTTTCTCAGAAAGCTTCTTTGTCTTTGTTATCGGAGGATATTTCCTTTGGCCCCATAGTCTTCAAAGGGATCCGAAATATCTGTTCTCAGAATCCACAGAAATAAGGCTAGCAAAGAGATCCAGGAAACACAGATGTAACTCTGTGAGGGGAAGTCACACATCACAGAGCAGTTTCTCAGAAAGCTTCTTTCCAGATTTCATCTGAGGATATTTCCTTTTTCACCATAGCCCTCTATGGCCTTCCAAATATCACTTTGCCAATTCCACAAGAACTGTCTTAGCGAAAGGCTTCTTGAGCGGAAAGCTGTAACACTGTGAGA
Organism: Macaca mulatta; assembly: GCF_049350105.2. Taxonomy (NCBI): domain Eukaryota; kingdom Metazoa; phylum Chordata; class Mammalia; order Primates; family Cercopithecidae; genus Macaca; species Macaca mulatta. The sequence continues at coordinate 48,385,693 of NC_133422.1, read as the reverse complement.
TGATTTCACAGAACACAAAGAAGTTTCTCAGAAAGCTTCTTTCTCTTTGTTATCGGAGGATATTTCCCTTGGCCCTTTAGTCTTCAAAGGGATCCGAAATATCTGTTCTCAGATTCCACAGAAATAAGGCTAGAAAAGAGATCCACGAAATACAGATGTAACTGTGAGTGGAAGTCACAAATCACAGAGCAGTTTCTCAGAAAGCTTCTATCCAGATTTCATCTGAGGATATTTCCTTTTTCACCATAGCCCTCTGTGGGCTTCGAAATATCACTTTGCGAATTCCACAAGAACTGTCTTAGCTAAAGGCTTCTTGAGGGGAAAGCTGTAACTCTGTGAGATGATTTCACAGAACACAAAGAAGTTTCTCAGAACGCTTCTTTCTCTTTGTTATCGGAGGATATTTCCCTTGGCCCTTTAGTCTTCAAAGGGATCCGAAATATCTGTTCTCAGATTCCACAGAAATAAGGCTAGCAAAGAGATCCACGAAATACAGATGTAACTCTGTGAGTGGAAGTCACACATCACAGAGCAGTTTCTCAGAAAGCTTCTTTCCAGATTTCATCTGAGGATATTTCCTTTTACACCATAGCCCTCTATGGGCTTCCAAATATCACTTTGCCAATTCCACAAGAACTGTCTTAGCGAATGGCTTCTTGAGGGGAAAGCTGTAACTCTGTGAGATGATTTCACAGAACACAACGAAATTTCTCAGAAAGCTTCTTTCTCTTTTTTATCGGAGGATGTTTGCTGTGGCCCTATAGTCTTCAAAGAAATCCGAAATATCTGTTCTCAGATTCCACAGAAATAAGGCTAGCAAAGAGATCCACGAAATACAGATGTAACTCTCTGAGATGAATTAACAGAACACTAAGCAGTTTCTCAGAAAGCTTCTTTCCAGATTTCATCTGAGGATATTTCCTTTTTCACCCTAGGCCTCTATGGGCTCCCAAATATCCCTTTGTCAATTCCACAAGAACTGTCTTAGCGAAAGGCTTCTTGAGGGGAAAGCTGTAACTCTGTGAGATGATTTCACAGAACACAAAGAAGTTTCTCAGAAAGCTTCTTTCACTTTGTTATCGGAGGATATTTCCTTTGGCCATATAGTTTTCAAAGGGATCCGAAATATCTGTTCTCAGAATCCACAGAAATAAGGCTAGCAAAGAGATCCAGGAAACACACATGTAACTCTGTGAGAGGAAGTCACACATCACAGAGCAGTTTCTCAGAAAGCTTCTTTCCAGATTTTATCTGAGGATATTTCTTTTTCACCGTAGCCCTCTATGGCCTTCCAAATATCACTTTGCCAATTCCAGAAGAACTGTCTTAGCGAAAGGTTTCTTGAAGGGAAAGTTGTTACTCTGTGAGATGATTTCACAGAACACAAAGAAGTTTCTCAGAAAGCTTCTTTCTCTTTGTTATCGGAGGATATTTCCTTTGGCCCTATAGTCTTCAAAGGGATCCGAAATATCTGTTCTCAGATTCCACAGAAATAAGGCTAGCAAAGAGATCCACGAAATACAGATGTAACTCTGTGAGTGGAAGTCACACATCACAGAGCAGTTTCTCAGAAAGCTTCTTTCCAGATTTCATCTGAGGATATTTCCTTTTTCACCGTAGCCCTCTGTGGGATTCCAAATATCCCTTTGCCAATTCCACAAGAACTGTCTTAGCGAAAGGCTTCTTGAGGGGAAAGCTGTAACTCTGTGAGATGATTTCACAGAACACAAAGAAGTTTCTCAGAAAGCTTCTTTCTCTTTTTTATCGGAGGATATTTCCTTTGGCCCTATAGTCTTCAAAGGGATCCGAAATATCTGTTCTCAGATTCCACAGAAATAAGGCTAGCAAAGAGATCCACGAAATAGAGATGTAACTCTGTGAGATGAATTAACAGACAACTAAGCAGTGTCTCAGAAAGCTTCTTTCCAGATTTCATCTGAGAATATTTCCTTTTTCACCATAGTCCTCTATGGGCTCCCAAATATCACTTTGCCAATTCCACAAGAACTGTCTTAGCGAAAGGCTTCTTGAGGGGAAAGCAGTAACTCTATGGGATGATTTCACAGAACACAAAGAAGTTCCTCAGAAAGCTTCTTTCTCTTTGTTATCGGAGGATATTTCCTTTGGCCCTATAGTCTTCAATGGGATACGAAATATCTGTTCTCAGATTCCACAGAAATAAGGCTAGCAAAGAGATCCACGAAATACAGATGTAACTCTGTGAGTGGAAATCACACATCACAGAGCAGTTTCTCAGAAAGCTTCTTTCCAGATTTCATCTGAGGATATTTCCTTTTTCAGCATAGCCCTCTATGGGCTTCCAAATATCACTTTGCCAATTCCACAAGAACTTTCTTAGCGAAAGGCTTCTTGAAGGGAAAGGTGTAACTCTGTGAGATGATTTCACAGAACAGAAAGAAGTTTCTCAGAAAGCTTCTTTCTCTTTGTTATCGGAGGATATTTCCTTTGGCCCTATAGTCTTCAAAGGGATCCGAAATATCTGTTCTCAGATTCCACAGAAATAAGGCTAGCAAAGAGATCCACGAAATACAGATGTAACTCTGTGAGTGGAAATCACACATCACAGAAGAGTTTCTCAGAAAGCTTCTTTCCATATTTCATCTGAGGATATTTCCTTTTTCACCATAGGCCTCTATGGGCTCCCAAATATCCCTTTGCCAATTCCACAAGTACTGTCTTAGCGAAAGGCTTCTTGAGGGGAAAGCTGTAGCTCTGTGAGATAATTTCACAGAACAGAAAGAAGTTTCTCAGAAAGCTTCTTTTTCTTTGTTATCGGAGGATATTTCCTTTGGCCCTATAGTCTTCAAAGGGATCTGAAACATCTGTTCTCAGATTCCACAGAAATAAGGCTAGCAAAGAGATCCACGAAATACAGATGTAACTCTGTGAGATGAATTAAGAGAACACTAAGCAGTTTCTCAGAAAGCTTCTTTCCAGATTTCATCTGAGGATATTTCCTTTTTCACCACAGGCCTCTACGGGCTCCCAAATATCCCTTTGCCAATTCCACAAGAACTGTCTTAGCGAAAGGCTTCTTGAGTGGAAAGCTGTAACTCTGTGAGATGATTTCACAGAACACAAAGAAGTTTCTCAGAAAGCTTCTTTCTCTTTGTTATCGGAGGATATTTCCTTTGGCCCCATAGTCTTCAAAGGGATCCGAAATATCTGTTCTCAGAATCCACAGAAATAAGGCTAGCAAAGAGATCCAGGAAACACAGATGTAACTCTGTGAGTGGAAGTCACACATCACAGAGCAGTTTCTCAGAAAGCTTCTTTCCAGATTTCATCTGAGGATATTTCCTTTTTCACCATAGCCCTCTATGGCCTTCCAAATATCACTTTGCCAATTCCACAAGAACTGTCTTAGCGAAAGGCTTCTTGAGGGGAAAGCTGTAACTCTGTGAGATGATTTCACAGAACACAAAGAAGTTTCTCAGAAAGCTTCTTTCTCTTTGTTATCGGAGGATATTTCCCTTGGCCCTTTAGTCTTCAAAGGGATCCGAAATATCTGTTCTCAGATTCCACAGAAATAAGGCTAGAAAAGAGATCCACGAAATACAGATGTAACTGTGAGTGGAAGTCACAAATCACAGAGCAGTTTCTCAGAAAGCTTCTATCCAGATTTCATCTGAGGATATTTCCTTTTTCACCATAGCCCTCTATGGGCTTCGAAATATCACTTTGCCAATTCCACAAGAACTGTCTTAGCGAAAGGCGTCTTGAGGGGAAAGCTGTAACTCTGTGAGATGATTTCAAAGAACACAAAGAAGTTTCTCAGAAAGCTTCTTTCTCTTTGTTATCGGATGATATATCCTTTGGCCCTATAGTCTTCAAAGGGATCCGAAATATCTGTTCTCAGATTCGACAGAAATAAGGCTAGCAAAGAGATCCACGAAATACAGATGTAACTCTGTGAGTGGAAGTCACACATCACAGAGCAGTATCTCAGAAAGCTTCTTTCCAGATTTCATCTGAGGATATTTCCTTTTTCACCATAGCCCTCTAGGGGCTTCCAAATATCACTTTGCCAATTCCACAAGAACTGTCTTAGCGAAAGGCTTCTTGAAGGGAAAGCTGTAACTCTGTGAGATGATTTCAAAGAACACAAAGAGGTTTCTCAGAAAGCTTCTTTCTCTTTGTTATCGGAGGATATTTCCTTTGGCCCTATAGTCTTCAAAGGGATCCGAAATATCTGTTCTCAGATTCCACAGAAATAAGGCTAGCCAAGAGATTCACGAAATACAAATGAAACTCTGTGAGATGAATTAACAGAACACTAAGCAGTTTCTCAGAAAGCTTCTTTCCAGGTTTCATCTGAGGATATTTCCTTTTTCAACATAGGCCTCTATGGGCTCCAATATATCCCTTTGCCAATTACACAAGAACTGTCTTAGCGAAAGGCTTCTTGAGGGGAAAGCTGTAACTCGGTGAGATAATTTCACAGAACACAAAGAAGTTTCTCAGAAAGCTTCTTTCTCTTTGTTATCGGAGGATATTTCCTTTGGCCCTATAATCTTCAAAGGGATCCGAAATATCTGTTCTCAGATTCCACAGAAATAAGGCTAGCAAAGAGATCCACGAAATACAGTTGTAACTCTGTGAGTGGAAGTCACACATCACAGAGCAGTTTCTCAGAAAGCTTCTTTCCAGATTTCATCTGAAGATATTTCCTTTTACACCATAGCCCTCTATGGGCTTCCAAATATCCCTTTGCCAATTCCACAAGAACTGTCTTAGCGAAAGGCTTCTTGAGGGGAAAGCTGTAACTCTGTGAGATGATTTCACAGAACACAAAGAAGTTTCTCAGAAAGCTTCTTTCTCTTTGTTATCGGAGGATATTTCCTTTGGCCCTATAGTCTTCAAAGGGATCCGAAATATCTGTTCTCAGATTCCACAGAAATAAGGCTAGCAAAGAGATCCACGAAATACAGATGTAACTCTGTGAGTGGAAATCACACATCACAGAGCAGTTTCTCAGAAAGCTTCTTTAGAGATTTCATCTGAGGATATTTCCTTTTTCACCATAGCCCTCTATGGGCTTCCAAATATCACTTTGCCAATTCCACAAGAACTTTCTTAGCGAAAGGCTTCTTGAAGGGAAAGGTGTAACTCTGTGAGATGATTTCACAGAACAGAAAGAAGTTTCTCAGAAAGCTTCTTTCTCTTTGTTATCGGAAGATATTTCCTTTGGCCCTATAGTCTTCAAAGGGATCCGAAATATCTGTTCTCAGATTCCACAGAAATAAGGCTAGCAAAGAGATCCACGAAATACAGATGTAACTCTGTGAGATGAATTAACAGAACACTAAGCAGATTCTCAGAAAGCTTCTTTCCAGATTTCATCTGAGGATATTTCCTTTTTCACCATAGGCCTCTATGGGCTCCCAAATATCCCTTTGCCAATTCCACAAGAACTGTCTTAGCGAAAGGTTTCTTGAGTGGAAAGCTGTAACTCTGTGAGATGATTTCACAGAACACAAAGAAGTTTCTCAGAAAGCTTCTTTCTCTTTGTTATCGGAGGATATTTCCTTTGGCCCTATAGTCTTCAAAGGGATCCGAAATATCTGTTCTCAGATTCCACAGAAATAAGGCTAGCAAAGAGATCCACGAAATACAGATGTAACTCTGTGAGTGGAAGTCACACATCACAGAGCAGTATCTCAGAAAGCTTCTTTCCAGATTTCATCTGAGGATATTTCCTTTTTCACGATAGCCCTCTATGGGCTTCCAAATATCACTTTGCCAATTCCACAAGAACTATCTTAGCGAAAGGCTTCCTGAAGCGAAAGCTGTAACTCTGTGAGATGATTTCAAAGAACACAAAGAAGTTTCTCAGAAAGCTTCTTTCTCTTTGTTATCGGAGGATATTTCCTTTGGCCCTATAGTCTTCAAAGGTATCCGAAATATCTGTTCTCAGATTCCACAGAAATAAGGCTAGCAAAGAGATCCACGAAATACAAATGTAACTCTGTGAGATGAATTAACAGAACACTAAGCAATTTCTCAGAAAGCTTCTTTCCAGATTTCATCTGAGGATATTTCCTTTTTCACCATAGGCCTCTATGGGCTCCCAAATATCCCTTTGCCAATTCCACAAGAACTGTCTTAGCCAAAGGCTTCTTGAGGGGAAAGCTGTAACTCTGTGAGATGATTTCACAGAACACAAAGAAGTTTCTCAGAAAGCTTCTTTCTCTTTGTTATCGGAGGATACTTCCTTTGGCCCTATAGTCTTCATAGGGATCCGAAATATCTGTTCTCAGATTCCACAGAAATAAGGCTAGCAAAGAGATCCACGAAATACAGATGTAACTCTGTGAGTGGAAGTCACACATCACAGAGCAGTTTCTCAGAAAGCTTCTTTCCAGATTTCATCTGAGGATATTTCCTTTTTCACCATAGCCCTCTATGAGCTTCCAAACATCACTTTGCCAATTCCACAAGAACTGTCTTAGGGAAAGGCTTCTTGAGTGGAAAGCTGTAACTCTGTGAGGTGATTTCACAGAACACAACGAAGTTTCTCAGAAAGCTTCTTTCTCTTTGTTATCGGAGGATATTTCCTTTGGCCCTATAGTCTTCAATGGGATCCGAAATATCTGTTCTCAGAATCCACAGAAATAAGGCTAGCAAAGAGATCCAGGAAACACAGATGTAACTCTGTGAGTGGAAGTCACACATCACAGAGCAGTTTCTCAGAAAGCTTCTTTCCAGATTTCATCTGAGGATATTTCCTTTTTAACCATAGCCCTCTATGGGCTCCGAAATATCCCTTTGCCAATTCCACAAGAACTGTCTTAGCGAAAGGCTTCTTGAGTGGAAAGCTGTATCTCTGTGACATGATTTCACAGAACACAAAGAAGTTTCTCAGAAAGCTTCTTTCTCTTTGTTATCGGAGGATATTTCCTTTGGCCCTATAGTCTTCAAAGGGATCCGAAATATCTGTTCTCAGATTCCACAGAAATAAGGCTAGCAAAGAGATCCACGAAATACAGATGTAACTCTGTGAGTGGAAGTCACACATCACAGAGCAGTTTCTCAGAAAGCTTCTTTCCAGATTTCATCTGAGGATAATTCCTTTTACATCATAGCCCTCTATGGGCTTCCAAATATCCCTTTGCCAATTCCACAAGAACTGTCTTAGCGAAAGGCTTCTTGAGGGGAAAGCTGTAACTCTGTGAGATGATTTCACAGAACACAAAGAAGTTTCTCAGAAAGCTTCTTTCTCTTTGTTATCGGAGGATATTTCCTTTGGCCCTATAGTCTACAAAGGGATCCGAAAAATCTGTTCTCAGATTCCTCAGAAATAAGGCTAGCAAGGAGACCCACGAAATACAGATGTAATTCTGTGAGATGAATTAACAGAACACTAAGCAGTTTCTGAGAAAGCTTCTTTCCAGATTTCATCTGAGGATATTTCCTTTTTCACCATAGTCCTCTATGGGCTCCCAAATATCCCTTTGCCAATTCCACAAGAACTGTCTTAGCGAAAGGCTTCTTGAGGGGAAAGCTGTAACTCTGTGAGATGATTTCACAGAACACAAAGAAGTTTCTCAGAAAGCTTCTTTCTCTTTGTTATCGGAGGATATTTCCTTTGGCCCTATAGTTTTCAAAGGGATCCGAAATATCTGTTCTCAGATTCCACAGAAATAAGGCTAGCAAAGAGATCCACGAAATACAGATGTAACTCTGTGAGTGGAAGTCACACATCACAGAGCAGTTTCTCAGAAAGCTTCTTTCCAGATTTCATCTGAGGATATTTCCTTTTACACCATAGCCCTCTATGGGCTTCCAAATATCCCTTTGCCAATTCCACAAGAACTGTCTTAGCGAAAGGCTTCTTGAGGGGAAAGCTGTAACTCTGTGAGATGATTTCACAGAACACAAAGAAGTTTCTCAGAAAGCTTCTTTCTCTTTTTTATCGGAGGATATTTCCTTTGGCCCTATATTCTTCAAAGGGATCCGAAATATCTGTTCTCAGATTCCACAGAAATAAGGCTAGCAAAGAGATCCACGAAATACAGATGTAACTCTGTGAGATGAATTAACAGAACACTAAGCAGTTTCTCAGAAAGCTTCTTTCCCGATTTCATCTGAGGATATTTCCTTTTTCAACATAGCCCTCTATGGGCTTCCAAATATCACTTTGCCAATTCCACAAGAACTTTCTTAGTGAAAGGCTTCTTGAAGGGAAAGGTGTAACTCTGTGAGATGATTTCACAGAACACAAAGAAGTTTCTCAGAAAGCTTCTTTCTCTTTGTTATCGGAGGATATTTCCTTTGTCCCTATAGTCTTCAAAAGGATCCGAAATATCTGTTCTCAGATTCCACAGAAATAAGGCTAGCAAAGACATCCACGAAATACAGATGTAACTCTGTGAGATGAATTAACAGAACACTAAGCAGTTTCTCAGAAAGCTTCTTTCCAGATTTCATCTGAGGATATTTCCTTTTTCACCATAGGCTTCTATGGGCTCCCTAATATCCCTTTGCCAATTCCACAAGAACTGTCTTAGTGAAAGGCTTCTTGAGTGGAAAGCTGTAACTCTGTGAGGTGATTTCACAGAACACAAAGAAGTTTCTCAGAAAGCTTCTTTCTCTTTGTTATCGGAGGATATTTCCTTTGGCCCTATAGTCTTCAAAGGGATCCGAAATATCTGTTCTCAGAATCCACAGAAATAAGGCTAGCAAAGAGATCCAGGAAACACAGATGTAACTCTGTGAGTGGAAGTCACACATCACAGAGCAGTTTCTCAGAAAGCTTCTTTCCAGATTTCATCTGAGGATATTTCCTTTTTCACCATAGCCCTCTATGGGCTTTCAAATATCACTTTGCCAATTCCACAAGAACTGTCTTAGCGAAAGGCTTCTTGAGGGGAAAGCTGTAACTCTGTGAGATGATTTCAAAGAACACAAAGAAGTTTCTCAGAAAGCTTCTTTCTCTTTGTTATCGGAGGATATTTCCTTTGGCCCTATAGTCTTCAAAGGGATCCGAAATATCTGTTCTCAGATTCCACAGAAATAAGGCGAGCAAAGAGATCCACGAAATACAGATGTAACTCTGTGAGATGAATTAACAGAACACTAAGCAGTTTCTCAGAAAGCTTCTTTCCAGATTTCATCTGAGGATATTTCCTTTTTCACCATAGGCCTCTATGGGCTTCCAAATATCCCTTTGCCAATTCCACAAGAACTGTCTTAGCGAAAGGCTTCTTGAGGAGAAAGCTGTAACTCTGTGAGATGATTTCACAGAACACAAAGAAGTTTCTCAGAAATCTTCTTTCTTTTTGTTATCGGAGGATATTTCCTTTGGCCCTATAGTCTTCAAAGGGATCCGAAATATCTGTTCTCAGATTCCACAGAAATAAGGCTAGCAAAGAGATCCAGGAAATACAGATGTAACTCTGTGAGTGGAAGTCACACATCACAGAGCAGTTTCTCAGAAAGCTTCTTTCCAGATTTCATCTGAGGATATTTCCTTTTTCACCATAGGCCTCTAAGGGCTTCCAAATATCCCTTTGCCAATTCCACAAGAACTGTCTTAGCGAAAGGCTTCTTGAGTGGAAGGCTGTAACTCTGTGAGATGATTTCACAGAACACAAAGAAGTTTCCCAGAAAGCTTCTTTCTCCTTGTTATCGGAGGATATTTCCTTTGGCCCTATAGTCTTCAAAGGGATCCGAAATATCTGTTCTCAGATTCCACAGAAATAAGGCTAGCAAAGAGATCCACAAAATACAGATGTAACTCTGTGAGTGGAAGTCACACATCACCTAGCAGTTTCTCAGAAAGCTTCTTTCCAGATTTCATCTGAGGATATTTCCTTTTTCACCATAGCCCTCTAGGGGCTTCCAAATATCACTTTGCCAATTCCACAAGAACTGTCTTAGCGAAAGGCTTCTTGAGGGGAAAGCTGTAACTCTGTGACATGATTGCACAGACCACAAAGAAGTTTCTCAGAAAGCTTCTTTCTCTTTGTTATCGGAGGATATTTCCTTTGGCCCTATAGTCTTCAAAGGGATCCGAAATATCTGTTCTCAGATTGCACAGAAATAAGGCTAGCAAAGAGATCCAGGAAATACAGATGTAACTCTGTGAGTGGAAGTCACACATCACAGAGCAGTTTCTCAGAAAGTTTCTTTCCAGATTTCATCTGAGGATATTTCCTTTTAAAACATACCCTCTATAGGCTTCCAAATATCCCTTTGCAAATTCCACAAGAACTGTCTTAGCGAAAGGCTTCTTGAGGGGAAAGCTGTAACTCTGTGAGATGATTTCACAGAACACAAAGAAGTTTCTCAGAAAGCTTCTTTCCAGATTTCATCTGAGGATATTTCCTTTTTCACCATAGTCCTCTATGTGCTCCCCAAATATCCCTTTGCCAATTCCACAAGAACTGTCTTAGCGAAAGGCTTCTTGAGGGGAAAGCTGTAACTCTGTGAGATGATTTCACAGAACATAAAGAAGTTTCTCAGAAAGCTTCTTTCTCTTTGTTATCGGAGGATATTTCCTTTGACCCTATAGTCTTCAAAGGGATCCGAAATATCTGTTCTCAGATTCCACAGAAATAAGGCTAGCAAAGAGATCCTGGAAACACAGATGTGACTCTGTGAATGGAAGTCACACATCAAAGAGCAGTTTCTCAGAAAGCTTCTTTCCAGATTTCATCTGAGGATATTTCCTTTTTCACCATAGCCCTCTATGGCCTTCCAAATATCACTTTGCCAATTCCACAAGAACTGTCTTAGCGAAAGGCTTCTTGAAGGGAAAGCTCTTACTCTGTGAGATGATTTCACAGAACACAAAGAAGTTTCTCAGAAAGCTTCTTTCTCTTTGTTATCGGAGGATATTTCCTTTGGCCCTATAGTCTTCAAAGGGAACCGAAATATCTGTTCTCAGATTCCACAGAAATAAGGCTAGCAAAGATATCCACGAAATACAGATGTAACTCTGTGAGATGAATTAACAGAACACTAAGCAGTTTCTCAGAAAGCTTCCTTCCAGATTTCATCTGAGGATATTTCCTTTTTCACCATAGGCCTCTATGGGTTCCCAAATATCCCTTGGCCAATTCCACAAGAACTGTCTTACCGAAAGGCCTCTTGAGTGGAAAGCTGTAACTCTGTGAGATGATTTCACAGAATACAAAGAAGTTTCTCAGAAAGCTTCTTTCTCTTTGTTATGGGAGGATATTTCCTTTGGCCCTGTAGTCTTCAAAGGGATCCGAAATATCTGTTCTCAGATTCCACAGAAATAAGGCGAGCAAAGAGATCCACGAAATACAGATGTAACTGTGAGTGGAAGTCACAAATCACAGAGCAGTTTCTCAGAAAGCTTCTTTCCAGATTTCATCTGAGGATATTTCCTTTTTCACCGTAGCCCTCTATGGGCTTTCAAATATCACTTTGCCAATTCCACAAGAACTGTCTTAGCGAAAGGCTTCTTGAGGGGAAAGCTGTAACTCTGTGAGATGATTTCACAGAACACAAAGAAGTTTCTCAGAAAGCTTCTTTCTCTTTGTTATCGGAGGATATTTCCTTTGGCCCTATAGTCTTCAAAGGGATCCGAAATATCTGTTCTCAGATTCCACAGAAATAAGGCTAGCAAAGAGATCCACGAAATACAGATGTAACTCTGTGAGTGGAAATCACACATCACAGAGCAGTTTCTCAGAAAGCTTCTTTAGAGATTTCATCTGAGGATATTTCCTTTTTCACCATAGCCCTCTATGGGCTTCCAAATATCACTTTGCCAATTCCACAAGAACTTTCTTAGCGAAAGGCTTCTTGAAGGGAAAGGTGTAACTCTGTGAGATGATTTCACAGAACAGAAAGAAGTTTCTCAGAAAGCTTCTTTCTCTTTGTTATCGGAAGATATTTCCTTTGGCCCTATAGTCTTCAAAGGGATCCGAAATATCTGTTCTCAGATTCCACAGAAATAAGGCTAGCAAAGAGATCCACGAAATACAGATGTAACTCTGTGAGATAAATTAACAGAACACTAAGCAGATTCTCAGAAAGCTTCTTTCCAGATTTCATCTGAGGATATTTCCTTTTTCACCATAGGCCTCTACGGGCTCCCAAATATCCCTTTGCCAATTCCACAAGAACTGTCTTAGCGAAAGGTTTCTTGAGTGGAAAGCTGTAACTCTGTGAGATGATTTCACAGAACACAAAGAAGTTTCTCAGAAAGCTTCTTTCTCTTTGTTATCGGAGGATATTTCCTTTGGCCCTATAGTCTTCAAAGGGATCCGAAATATCTGTTCTCAGATTCCACAGAAATAAGGCTAGCAAAGAGATCCACGAAATACAGATGTAACTCTGTGAGTGGAAGTCACACATCACAGAGCAGTATCTCAGAAAGCTTCTTTCCAGATTTCATCTGAGGATATTTCCTTTTTCACGATAGCCCTCTATGGGCTTCCAAATATCACTTTGCCAATTCCACAAGAACTATCTTAGCGAAAGGCTTCCTGAAGGGAAAGCTGTAACTCTGTGAGATGATTTCAAAGAACACAAAGAAGTTTCTCAGAAAGCTTCTTTCTCTTTGTTATCGGAGGATATTTCCTTTGGCCCTATAGTCTTCAAAGGTATCCGAAATATCTGTTCTCAGATTCCACAGAAATAAGGCTAGCAAAGAGATCCACGAAATACAAATGTAACTCTGTGAGATGAATTAACAGAACACTAAGCAATTTCTCAGAAAGCTTCTTTCCAGATTTCATCTGAGGATATTTCCTTTTTCACCATAGGCCTCTATGGGCTCCCAAATATCCCTTTGCCAATTCCACAAGAACTGTCTTAGCCAAAGGCTTCTTGAGGGGAAAGCTGTAACTCTGTGAGATGATTTCACAGAACACAAAGAAGTTTCTCAGAATGCTTCTTTCTCTTTGTTATCGGAGGATATTTCCTTTGGCCCTATAGTCTTCAATGGGATCCGAAATATCTGTTCTCAGAATCCACAGAAATAAGGCTAGCAAAGAGATCCAGGAAACACAGATGTAACTCTGTGAGTGGAAGTCACACATCACAGAGCAGTTTCTCAGAAAGCTTCTTTCCAGATTTCATCTGAGGATATTTCCTTTTTAACCATAGCCCTCTATGGGCTCCGAAATATCCCTTTGCCAATTCCACAAGAACTGTCTTAGCGAAAGGCTTCTTGAGTGGAAAGCTGTATCTCTGTGACATGATTTCACAGAACACAAAGAAGTTTCTCAGAAAGCTTCTTTCTCTTTGTTATCGGAGGATATTTCCTTTGGCCCTATAGTCTTCAAAGGGATCCGAAATATCTGTTCTCAGATTCCACAGAAATAAGGCTAGCAAAGAGATCCACGAAATACAGATGTAACTCTGTGAGTGGAAGTCACACATCACAGAGCAGTTTCTCAGAAAGCTTCTTTCCAGATTTCATCTGAGGATAATTCCTTTTACATCATAGCCCTCTATGGGCTTCCAAATATCCCTTTGCCAATTCCACAAGAACTGTCTTAGCGAAAGGCTTCTTGAGGGGAAAGCTGTAACTCTGTGAGATGATTTCACAGAACACAAAGAAGTTTCTCAGAAAGCTTCTTTCTCTTTGTTATCGGAGGATATTTCCTTTGGCCCTATAGTCTACAAAGGGATCCGAAAAATCTGTTCTCAGATTCCTCAGAAATAAGGCTAGCAAGGAGACCCACGAAATACAGATGTAATTCTGTGAGATGAATTAACAGAACACTAAGCAGTTTCTGAGAAAGCTTCTTTCCAGATTTCATCTGAGGATATTTCCTTTTTCACCATAGTCCTCTATGGGCTCCCAAATATCCCTTTGCCAATTCCACAAGAACTGTCTTAGCGAAAGGCTTCTTGAGGGGAAAGCTGTAACTCTGTGAGATGATTTCACAGAACACAAAGAAGTTTCTCAGAAAGCTTCTTTCTCTTTGTTATCGGAGGATATTTCCTTTGGCCCTATAGTCTTCAAAGGGATCCGAAATATCTGTTCTCAGATTCCACAGAAATAAGGCTAGCAAAGAGATCCACGAAATACAGATGTAACTCTGTGAGTGGAAGTCACACATCACAGAGCAGTTTCTCAGAAAGATTCTTTCCAGATTTCATCTGAGGATATTTCCTTTTACACCATAGCCCTCTATGGGCTTCCAAATATCCCTTTGCCAATTCCACAAGAACTATCTTAGCGAAAGGCTTCTTGAGGGGAAAGCTGTAACTCTGTGAGATGATTTCACAGAACACAAAGAAGTTTCTCAGAAAGCTTCTTTCTCTTTTTTATCGGAGGATATTTCCTTTGGCCCTATATTCTTCAAAGGGATCCGAAATATCTGTTCTCAGATTCCACAGAAATAAGGCTAGCAAAGAGATCCACGAAATACAGATGTAACTCTGTGAGATGAATTAACAGAACACTAAGCAGTTTCTCAGAAAGCTTCTTTCCCGATTTCATCTGAGGATATTTCCTTTTTCAACATAGCCCTCTATGGGCTTCCAAATATCACTTTGCCAATTCCACAAGAACTTTCTTAGTGAAAGGCTTCTTGAAGGGAAAGTTGTAACTCTGTGAGATGATTTCAGAGAACACAAAGAAGTTTCTCAGAAAGCTTCTTTCTCTTTGTTATTGGAGGATATTTCCTTTGTCCCTATAGTCTTCAAAAGGATCCGAAATATCTGTTCTCAGATTCCACAGAAATAAGGCTAGCAAAGACATCCACGAAATACAGATGTAACTCTGTGAGATGAATTAACAGAACACTAAGCAGTTTCTCAGAAAGCTTCTTTCCAGATTTCATCTGAGGATATTTCCTTTTTCACCATAGGCTTCTATGGGCTCCCAAATATCCCTTTGCCAATTCCACAAGAACTGTCTTAGTGAAAGGCTTCTTGAGTGGAAAGCTGTAACTCTGTGAGGTGATTTCACAGAACACAAAGAAGTTTCTCAGAAAGCTTCTTTCTCTTTGTTATCGGAGGATATTTCCTTTGGCCCTATAGTCTTCAAAGGGATCCGAAATATCTGTTCTCAGAATCCACAGAAATAAGGCTAGCAAAGAGATCCAGGAAACACAGATGTAACTCTGTGAGTGGAAGTCACACATCACAGAGCAGTTTCTCAGAAAGCTTCTTTCCAGATTTCATCTGAGGATATTTCCTTTTTCACCATAGCCCTCTATGGGCTTTCAAATATCACTTTGCCAATTCCACAAGAACTGTCTTAGCGAAAGGCTTCTTGAGGGGAAAGCTGTAACTCTGTGAGATGATTTCAAAGAACACAAAGAAGTTTCTCAGAAAGCTTCTTTCTCTTTGTTATCGGAGGATATTTCCTTTGGCCCTATAGTCTTCAAAGGGATCCGAAATATCTGTTCTCAGATTCCACAGAAATAAGGCGAGCAAAGAGATCCACGAAATACAGATGTAACTCTGTGAGATGAATTAACAGAACACTAAGCAGTTTCTCAGAAAGCTTCTTTCCAGATTTCATCTGAGGATATTTCCTTTTTCACCATAGGCCTCTATGGGCTTCCAAATATCCCTTTGCCAATTCCACAAGAACTGTCTTAGCGAAAGGCTTCTTGAGGAGAAAGCTGTAACTCTGTGAGATGATTTCACAGAACACAAAGAAGTTTCTCAGAAAGCTTCTTTCTTTTTGTTATCGGAGGATATTTCCTTTGGCCCTATAGTCTTCAAAGGGATCCGAAATATCTGTTCTCAGATTCCACAGAAATAAGGCTAGCAAAGAGATCCAGGAAATACAGATGTAACTCTGTGAGTGGAAGTCACACATCACAGAGCAGTTTCTCAGAAAGCTTCTTTCCAGATTTCATCTGAGGATATTTCCTTTTTCACCATAGGCCTCTAAGGGCTTCCAAATATAACTTTGCCAATTCCACAAGAACTGTCTTAGCGAAAGGCTTCTGGAGTGGAAAGCTGTAACTCTGTGAGATGATTTCACAGAACACAAAGAAGTTTCTCAGAAAGCTTCTTTCTTTTTGTTATCGGAGGATATTTCCTTTGGCCCTATAGTCTTCAAAGGGATCCGAAATATCTGTTCTCAGATTCCACAGAAATAAGGCTAGCAAAGAGATCCAGGAAATACAGATGTAACTCTGTGAGTGGAAGTCACACATCACAGAGCAGTTTCTCAGAAAGCTTCTTTCCAGATTTCATCTGAGGATATTTCCTTTTTCACCATAGGCCTCTAAGGGCTTCCAAATATAACTTTGCCAATTCCACAAGAACTGTCTTAGCGAAAGGCTTCTTGAAGGGAAAGCTCTTACTCTGTGAGATGATTTCACAGAACACAAAGAAGTTTCTCAGAAAGCTTCTTTCTCTTTGTTATCGGAGGATATTCCTTTGGCCCTATAGTCTTCAAAGGGAACCGAAATATCTGTTCTCAGATTCCACAGAAATAAGGCTAGCAAAGATATCCACGAAATACAGATGTAACTCTGTGAGATGAATTAACAGAACACTAAGCAGTTTCTCAGAAAGCTTCCTTCCAGATTTCATCTGAGGATATTTCCTTTTTCACCATAGGCCTCTATGGGCTCCCAAATATCCCTTGGCCAATTCCACAAGAACTGTCTTACCGAAAGGCCTCTTGAGTGGAAAGCTGTAACTCTGTGAGATGATTTTACAGAATACAAAGAAGTTTCTCAGAAAGCTTCTTTCTCTTTGTTATGGGAGGATATTTCCTTTGGCCCTGTAGTCTTCAAAGGGATCCGAAATATCTGTTCTCAGATTCCACAGAAATAAGGCGAGCAAAGAGATCCACGAAATACAGATGTAACTGTGAATGGAAGTCACAAATCACAGAGCAGTTTCTCAGAAAGCTTCTTTCCAGATTTCATCTGAGGATATTTCCTTTTTCACCGTAGCCCTCTATGGGCTTTCAAATATCACTTTGCCAATTCCACAAGAACTGTCTTAGCGAAAGGCTTCTTGAGGGGAAAGCTGTAACTCTGTGAGATGATTTCACAGAACACAAAGAAGTTTCTCAGAAAGCTTCTTTCTCTTTGTTATCGGAGGATATTTCCTTTGGCCCTATAGTCTTCAAAGGGTTCCGAAATATCTGTTCTCAGATTCCACAGAAATAAGGCGAGCAAAGAGATCCACGAAATACAGATGTAACTCTGTGAGATGAATTAACAGAACACTAAGCAGTTTCTCAGAAAGCTTCTTTCCAGATTTCATCTGAGGATATTTCCTTTTTCACCATAGGCCTCTATGGGCTTCCAAATATCCCTTTTCCAATTCCACAAGAACTGTCTTAGCGAAAGGCTTCTTGAGGGGAAAGCTGTAACTCTGTGAGATGATTTCACAGAACACAAAGAAGTTTCTCAGAAAGCTTCTTTCTCTTTGTTATCGGAGGATATTTCCTTTGGCCCTAAAGTCTTCAAAGGGATCCGAAATATCTGTTCTCAGATTCCACAGAAATAAGGCTAGCAAAGAGATCCACGAAATACAGATGTAACTCTGTGAGTGGAAGTCACACATCACAGAGCAGTTTCTCAGAAAGCTTCTTTCCAGATTTCATCTGAGGATATTTCCTTTTTCACCATAGCCCTCTATGGGCTTCCAAATATCACTTTGCCAATTCAACAAGAACTGTCTTAGCGAAAGGCTTCTTGAGTGGAAAGCTGTAACTCTGTGAGATGATTTCACAGAACACAAAGAAGTTTCTCAGAAAGCTTCTTTCTCTTTGTTATCGGAGGATATTTCCTTTGGCCCTATAGTCTTCAAAAGGATCCGAGATATCTGTTCTCAGATTCCACAGAAATAAGGCTAGCAAAGAGATCCACAAAATACAGATGTAACTCTGTGAGTGGAAGTCACACATCACCTAGCAGTTTCTCAGAAAGCTTCTTTCCAGATTTCATCTGAGGATATTTCCTTTTTCACCATAGCCCTCTAAGGGATTCCAAATATCACTTTCCCAATTCCACAAGAACTGTCTTAGCGAAAGGCTTCTTGAGGGGAAAGCTGTAACTCTGTGACATGATTTCCCAGAACACAAAGAAGTTTCTCAGAAAGCTTCTTTCTCTTTGTTATCGGAGGATATTTCCTTTGGCCCTATAGTCTTCAAAGGGTTCCGAAATATCTGTTCTCAGATTCCACAGAAATATGGCTATCAAAGACATCCACGAAATACAGATGTAACTCTGTGAGATGAATTAACAGAACACAAAGCAGTTTCTCAGAAAGCTTCTTTCCAGTTTTCATCTGAGGATATTTCCTTTTTCACCATAGGCCTCTATGGGCTCCCAAATATCCCTTTGCCAATTCCACAAGAACTGTCTTAGTGAAAGGCTTCTTGAGGGGAAAGCTGTAACTCTGTGAGATGATTTCACAGAACACAAAGAAGTTTCTCAGAAAGCTTCTTTCTCTTTGTTATCGGAGGATATTTCCTTTGGCCCTATAGTCTTCAAACGGATCCGAAATATCTGTTCTCAGATTGCACAGAAATAAGGCTAGCAAAGAGATCCAAGAAATACAGATGTAACTCTGTGAGTGGAAGTCACACATCACAGAGCAGTTTCTCAGAAAGCTTCTTTCCAGATTTCATCTGAGGATATTTCCTTTTTCACCATAGCCCTTTATGGGCTTCCAAATATCCCTTTGCAAATTTCACAAGAACTGTCTCAGCGAAAGGCTTCTTGAGGGGAAAGCTGTAACTCTGTGAGATGATTTCAAAGAACACAAAGAAGTTTCTCAGAAAGCTTCTTTCTCTTGGTTATCGGAGGATATTTCCTTTGGCCCTATAGTCTTCTAAGGGATCCGAAATATCTGTTCTCAGATTCCTCAGAAATAAGGCTAGCAAGGAGATCCACGAAATACAGATGTAATTCTGTGAGATGAATTAACAGAACACTAAGCAGTTTCTCAGAAAGCTTCTTTCCAGATTTCATCTGAGGATATTTCCTTTTTCACCTTAGTCCTCTATGTGCTCCCCAAATATCCCTTTGCCAATTCCACAAGAACTGTCTTAGCGAAAGGCTTCTTGAGGGGAAAGCTGTAACTCTGTGAGATGATTTCACAGAACACAAAGAAGTTTCTCAGAAAGCTTCTTTCTCTTTGTTATCGGAGGATATTTCCTTTGACCCTATAGTCTTCAAAGGGATCCGAAATATCTGTTCTCAGATTCCACAGAAATAAGGCTAGCAAAGAGATCCACGAAATACAGATGTAACTCTGTGAGTGGAAATCACACATCACAGAGCAGATTCTCAGAAAACTTCTTTCCAGATTTCATCTGAGGATATTTCCTTTTTCACCGTAGCCCTCTATGGGCTTCCAAATATCACTTTGCCAATTCCACAAGAACTGTCTTAGCGAAAGGCTTCTTGAGGGGAAAGCTGTAACTCTGTGAGATGATTTCAAAGAACACAAAGAAGTTTCTCAGAAAGCTTCTTTCTCTTTGTTATCGGAGGATATTTCCTTTGACCCTCTAGTCTTCAAAGGGATCCGAAATATCTGTTCTCAGATTCCACAGAAATAAGGCTAGCAAAGAGATCCACGAAATACAGATGTAACTCTGTGAGATGAATTAACAGAACACTAAGCAGTTTCTCAGAAAGCTTCTTTCCAGATTTCATCTGAGGATATTTCCTTTTTCACCATAGCCCTCTATGGGCTTCCCAATATCACTTTGCCAATTCCACAAGAACTGTCTTAGCAAAAGGCTTCTTGAGGGGAAAGCTGTAACTCTGTGAGATGATTTCAAAGAACACAAAGAAGTTTCTCAGAAAGCTTCTTTCTCTTTGTTATCGGAGGATATTTCCCTTGGCCCTATAGTCTTCAAAGGGATCCGAAATATCTGTTCTCAGATTCCACAGAAATAAGGCTAGCAAAGAGATCCACGAAATACAGATGTAACTGTGAGTGGAAGTCACAAATCACAGAGCAGTTTCTCAGAAAGCTTCTTTCCAGATTTCATCTGAGGTTATTTCCTTTTTCACCATAGCCCTCTTTGGGCTTCGAAATATCAATTTGCCAATTCCACAAGAACTGTCTTAGCGAAAGGCTTCTTGAGGGGAAAGCTGTAACTCTGTGAGATGATTTCAAAGAACACAAAGAAGTTTCTCAGAAATCTTCTTTCTCTTTGTTATCGGAGGATATTTCCTTTGGCTCTATAGTCTTCAAAGGGATCCGAAATATCTGTTCTCAGATTCCACAGAAATAAGGCTAGCAAAGAGATCCACGGAATACAAATGAAACTCTGTGAGATGAATTAACAGAACACTAAGCAGTTTCTCAGAAAGCTTCTTTCCAGGTATCATCTGAGGATATTTCCTTTTTCAACATAGGCCTCTATGAGCTCCCAAATATCCCTTTGCCAATTCCACAAGAACTGTCTTAGCGAAAGGCTTCTTGAGGGGAAAGCTGTAACTCGGTGAGATGATTTCACAGAACACAAAGAAGTTTCTCAGAAAGCTTCTTTCTCTTTGTTATCGGAGGATATTACCTTTGGCCCTATAATCTTCAAAGGGATCCGAAATATCTGTTCTCAGATTCCACAGAAATAAGGCTAGCAAAGAGATCCAGGAAATACAGTTGTAACTCTGTGAGTGGAAGTCACACATCACAGAGCAGTTTCTCAGAAAGCTTCTTTCCAGATTTCATCTGTGGATATTTCCTTTTACACCATAGCCCTCTATGGGCTTCCAAATATCCCTTTGCCAATTCCACAAGAACTGTCTTAGCGAAAGGCTTCTTCAGGGGAAAACTGTAACTCTGTGAGATGATTTCACAGAACACAAAGAAGTTTCTCAGAAAGCTTCTTTCTCTTTGTTATCGGAGGATATTTCCTTTGGCCCTATAGTCTTCAAAGGGATCCGAAATATCTGTTCTCAGATTCCTCAGAAATAACGCTAGCAAGGAGATACACGAAATACAGATGTAATTCTGTGAGATGAATTAATAGAACACTAAGCAGTTTCTCAGAAAGCTTCTTTCCAGATTTCATCTGAGGATATTTCCTTTTTCACCATAGTCCTCTATGGTCTCCCAAATATCACTTTAACAATTCCACAAGAACTGTCTTAGCGAAAGGCTTCTTGAGGGGAAAGCTGTAACTCTGTGAGATGATTTCACAGAACACAAAGAAGTTTCTCAGAAAGCTTCTTTCTCTTTTTTATCGGAGGATATTTCCTTGGGCCCTATAGTCTTCAAAGGGATCCGAAATATCTGTTCTCAGATTCCACAGAAATAAGGCTAGCAAAGAGATCCACGAAATACAGGTGTAACTCTGTGAGATGAATTAACAGAACCCTAAGCAGTTTCTCAGAAAGCTTCTTTCCAGATTTCATCTGAGGATATTTCCTTTTTCACCATAGCCCTCTATGGGCTTCCAAATATCACTTTGCCAATTCCACAAGAACTTTCTTAGCGAAAGGCTTCTTGAAGGGAAAGGTGTAACTCTGTGAGATGATTTCACAGAACAGAAAGAAGTTTCTCAGAAAGCTTCTTTCTCTTTGTTATCGGAGGATATTTCCTTTGGCCCTATAGTCTTCAAAGGGATCCGAAATATCTGTTCTCAGATTCCACAGAAATAAGGCTAGCAAAGAGATCCACGAAATACACATGTAACTCTGTGAGTGGAAATCACACATCACAGAGCAGTTTCTCAGAAAGCTTCTTTACAGATTTCATCTGAGGATATTTCCTTTTTCACCATAGCCCTCTATGGGCTTCCAAATATCACTTTGCCAAATCCACAAGAACTTTCTTAGCGAAAGGCTTCTTGAAGGGAAAGGTGTAACTCTGTGAGATGATTTCACAGAATACAAAGAAGTTTCTCAGAAAGCTTCTTTCTCTTTGTTATCGGAGGATATTTCCTTTGGCCCTATAGTCTTCAAAGAGATCCGAAATATCTGTTCTCAGATTCCACAGAAATAAGGCTAGCAAAGAGATCCACGAAATACAGATGTAACTCTGTGAGATGAATTAACAGAACACTAAGCAGTTTCTCAGAAAGCTTCTTTCCAGATTTCATCTGAGGATATTTCCTTTTTCACCATAGGCCTCTTCGGGCTCCCAAATATCCCTTTGCCAATTCCACAAGAACTGTCTTAGCGAAAGGCTTCTTGAGTGGAAAGCTGTAACTCTGTGAGATGATTTCACAGAACACAAAGAAGTTTCTCAGAAAGCTTCTTTCACTTTGTTAACGGAGGATATTTCCTTTGGCCCTATAGTCTTCAAAGGGATCCGAAATATCTGTTCTCAGAATCCACAGAAATAAGGCTAGCAAAGAGATCCAGGAAACACAGATGTAACTCTGTGAGTGGAAGTCACACATCACAGAGCAGTTTCTCAGAAAGCTTCTTTCCACATTTCATCTGAGGATATTTCCTTTTTCACCATAGCCCTCTATGGCCTTCCAAATATCACTTTGCCAATTCCACAAGAACTATCTTAGCGAAAGGTTTCTTGAAGGGAAAACTGTTACTCTGTGAGATGATTACACAGAACACAAAGAAGTTTCTCAGAAAGCTTCTTTCTCTTTGTTATCGGAGGATATTTCCTTTGGCCCTATAGTCTTCAACGGGAACCGAAATATCTGTTCTCAGATTCCACAGAAATAAGGCTAGCAAAGACATCCACGAAATACCGATGTAACTCTGTGAGATGAATTAACAGAACACTAAGCAGTTTCTCAGAAAGCTTCTTTCCAGATTTCATCTGAGGATATTTCCTTTTTCACCATAGGCCTCTATGGGCTCCCAAATATCCCTTTGCCAATTCCACAAGAACTGTCTTAGCGAAAGGCTTCTTGAGTGGAAAGCTGTAACTCTGTGACATGATTTCACAGAACACAAAGAAGTTTCTCAGAAAGCTTCCTTCTCTTTGTTATCGGAGGATATTTCCCTTGGCCCTATAGTCTTCAAAGGGTTCCGAAATGTCTGTTCTCAGATTCCACAGAAATAAGGCTAGCAAAGAGATCCACGAAATACAGATGTAACTCTGTGAGTGGAAGTCACACATCACAGAGCAGTTTCTCAGAAAGATTCTTTCCAGATTTCATCTGAGGATATTTCCTTTTTCACCGTAGCCCTCTATGGGCTTCCAAATATCACTTTGCCAATTCCACAAGAACTGTCTTAGCGAAAGGCTTCTTGAGGGGAAAGCTGTAACTCTTTGAGATGATTTCACAGAACACAAAGAAGTTTCTCAGAAAGCTTCTTTCTCTTTGTTATCGGAGGATATTTCCTTTGACCCTATAGTCTTCAAAGGGATCCGAAATATCTGTTCTCAGATTCCACAGAAATAAGGCTAGCAAGGAGATCCACGAAATACAGATGTAACGGTGAGTGGAAGTCACAAATCACAGAGCAGTTTCTCAGAAAGCTTCTTTCCAGATTTCATCTGAGGATATATCCTTTTTCACCATAGCCCTCTATGGGCTTCCAAATATCACTTTGCCAATTCCACAAGAACTGTCTGAGCGAAAGGCTTCTTGAGGGGAAAGCTGTAACTCTGTGAGATGATTTCAAAGAACACAAAGAAGTTTCTCAGAAAGCTTCTTTCTCTTTGTTATCGGAGGATATTTCCTTTGGCCCTAGAGTCTTCAAAGGGATCCGAAATATCTGTTCTCTGATTCCACAGAAATAAGGCTAGCAAAGAGATCCACGAAATACAGATGTAACTCTGTGAGATGAATTAACAGAACACTAAGCAGTTTCTCAGAAAGCTTCTTTCCATATTTCATCTGAGGATATTTCCTTTTTCACCGTAGGCCTCTATGGGCTCCCAAATATCCCTTTGCCAATTCCACAAGAACTGTCTTAACGAAAGGCTTCTTGAGGGGAAAGCTGTAACTCTGTGAGATGATTTCACAGAACACAAAGAAGTTTCTCAGAAAGCTTCTCTTTGTTATCGGAGGATATTTCCTTTGGCCCTATAGTCTTCAAAGGGATCCGAATTATCTGTTCTCAGATTCCACAGAAATAAGGCTAGCAAAGAGATCCAGGAAATACAGATGTACCTCTGTGAGTGGAAGTCACACATCACAGAGCAGTTTCTCAGAAAGCTTCTTTCCAGATTTCATCTGAGGATATTTCCTTTTTCACCAATAGCCCTCTACGGGCTTCCAAATATCACTTTGCCAATTCCACAAGAACTGTCTTAGCGAAAGGCTTCTTGAGTGGAAAGCTGTAACTCTGTGAGATGATTTCACGGAACACAAAGAAGTTTCTCCGAAAGCTTCTTTCTCTTTGTTATCGGAGGATATTTCCTTTGGCCCTATAGTCTTCAAAGGGATCCGAAATATCTGTTCTCAGATTCCACAGAAATAAGGCTAGCAAAGAGATCCACGAAATACAGATGTAACTCTGTGAGTGGAAGTCACACATCACAGAGCAGTTTCTCAGAAAGCTTCTTTCCAGATTTCATCTGAGGATATTTCCTTTTTCACCATAGCCCTCTATGGCCTTCCAAATATCCCTTTGCCAATTCCACAAGAACTGTCTTAGCGAAAGGCTTCTTGAGGGGAAAGCTGTAACTCTGTGAGATGATTTCACAGAACACAAAGAAGTTTCTCAGAAAGCTTCTTTCTCTTTGTTGTCGGAGGATATTTCCTTTGGCCCTATAGTCTTCAAAGGGATCCGAAATATCTATTCTCAGATTCCACAGAAATATGGCTAGCAAAGACATCCACGAAATACAGATGTAACTCTGTGAGATGAATTAAGAGAACACTAAGCAGTTTCTCAGAAAGCTTCTTTCCAGATTTCATCTGAGGATATTTCCTTTTTCACCATAGGCCTCTATTGGCTCACAAATATCCCTTTGCCAATTCCACAAGAACTGTCTTAGCGAAAGGCTTCTTGAGGGGAAAGCTGTAACTCTGTGAGATGATTTCACAGAACACAAAGAAGTTTCTCAGAAAGCTTCTTTCTCTTTGTTATTGGAGGATATTTCCTTTGGCCCTATAGTCTTCAAAGGGATCCGAAATATCTGTTCTCAGATTCCACAGAAATAAGGCTAGCAAAGAGATCCACGAAATACAGGTGTGACTCTGTGAATGGAAGTCACACATCACAGAGCAGTTTCTCAGAAAGCTTCTTTCCAGATTTCATCTGAGGATATTTCCTTTTTCACCATAGCCCTCTACGGCCTTCCAAATATCACTTTGCCAATTCCACAAGAACTGTCTTAGCGAAAGGCTTCTTGAAGGGAAAGCTCTTACTCTGTGAGATGATTTCACAGAACACAAAGAAGTTTCTCAGAAAGCTTTTTTCTCTTTGTTATCGGAGCATATTTCCTTTGGCCCCATAGTCTTCAAAGGGGACCGAAATATCTGTTCTCAGATTCCACAGAAATAAAGCTAGCAAAGACATCCACGAAATACAGATATAACTCTGTGAGATGAATTAACAGAACCCTAAGCAGTTTCTCAGAAAGCTTCCTTCCAGATTTCATCTGAGGATATTTCCTTTTTCACCATAGCCCTCTATGGGCTTCCAAATATCCCTTTGCCAATTCCACAAGAACTGTCTTAGCGAAAGGCTTCTTGAGTGGAAAGCTGTAACTCTGTGAGATGATTTCACAGAACACAAAGAAGGTTCTCAGAAAGCTTCTTTCTCTTTGTTATCGGAGGATATTTCCTTTGGCCCTGTAGTCTTCAAAGGGATCCGAAATATCTGTTCTCAGATTCCACAGAAATAAGGCTAGCAAAGAGATAAACAAAATACAGATGTAACTCTGTGAGTGGAAGTCACACACCACCTAGCAGTTTCTCAGAAAGCTTCTTTCCAGATTTCATCTGAGGATATTTCCTTTTTCACCATAGCCCTCTAAGGGCTTCCAAATATCACTTTGCGAATTCCACAAGAACTGTCTTAGCGAGAGGCTTCTTGAGGGGACAGCTGTAACTCTGTGAGATGATTTCACAGAACACAAAGAAGTTTCTCAGAAAGCTTCTTTCTCTTTGTTATCGGAGGATATTTCCTTAGGCCCTATAGTCTTCAAAGGGTTCCGAAATATCTGTTCTCAGATTCCACAGAAATAGGGCTAGCAAAGACATCCACGAAATACAGATGTAACTCTGTGAGATGAATTAACAGAACACAAAGCAGTTTCTCAGAAAGCTTCTTTCCAGTTTTCATCTGAGGATATTTCCTTTTTCACCATAGGCCTCTATGGGCTCCCAAATATCCCTTTGCCAATTCCACAAGAACTGTCTTAGCGAAAGGCTTCTTGAGGGGAAAGCTGTAACTCTGTGAGATGATTTCACAGAACACAAAGAAGTTTCTCAGAAAGCTTCCTTCTCTTTGTTATCGGAGGATATTTCCTTTAGCCCTATAGTCTTCAAAGGGATCCGAAATATCTGTTCTCAGATTGCACAGAAATAAGGCTAGCAAAGAGATCCAGGAAATACAGATGTAACTCTGTGAGTGGAAGTCACACATCACAGAGCAGTTTCTCAGAAAGCTTCTTTCCAGATTTCATCTGAGGATATTTCCTTTTAAAACATAGCCCTCTATGGGCTTCCAAATATCCCTTTGCAAATTCCACAAGAACTGTCTTAGCAAAAGGCTTCTTGAGGGGAAAGCTGTAACTCTGTGAGATGATTTCACAGAACACAAAGAAGTTTCTCAGAAAGCTTCTTTCTCTTTGTTATCGGAGGATATTTCCTTTGGCCCTATAGTCTTCTAAGGGATCCGAAATATCTGTTCTCAGATTCCACAGAAATAAGGCTAGCAAGGAGATCCACGAAATACAGATGTAATTCTGTGAGATGAATTAACAGAACACTAAGCAGTTTCTCAGAAAGCTTCTTTCCAGATTTCATCTGAGGATATTTCCTTTTTCACCATAGTCTTCTATGTGCTCCCCTAATATCCCTTTGCCAATTCCACAAGAACTGTCTTAGCGAAAGGCTTCTTGAGGGGAAAGCTGTAACTCTGTGAGATGATTTCACAGAACACAAAGAAGTTTCTCAGAAAGCTTCCTTCTCTTTGTTATCGGAGGATATTTCCTTTGACCCTATAGTCTTCAAAGGGATCCGAAATATCTGTTCTCAGATTCCACAGAAATAAGGCTAGCAAAGAGATCCACGAAATACAGATGTAACTCTGTGAGTGGAAATTACACATCACAGAGCTGATTCTCAGAAAGCTTCTTTCCAGATTTCATCTGAGGATATTTCCTTTTTCACCATAGCCCTCTATGGGCTTCCAAATATCACTTTGCCAATTCCACAAGAATTGTCTTAGCGAAAGGCTTCTTGAGGGGAAAGCTGTAACTCTGTGAGATGATTTCACAGAACACAAAGAAGTTTCTCAGAAAGCTTCTTTCTCTTTGTTATCGGAGGATAATTCCTTTGACCCTATAATCTTCAAAGGGATCCGAAATATCTGTTCTCAGATTCCACAGAAATAAGGCTAGCAAAGAGATCCACGAAATACAGATGTAACTCTGTGAGATGAATTAACAGAACACTAAGCAGTTTCTCAGAAAGCTTCTTTCCAGATTTCATCTGTGGATATTTCCTTTTTCACCATAGGCCTCTATGGGCTCCCAAACATCGCTTTGCCAATTCCACAAGAACTGTCTTAGCGAAAGGCTTCTTGATGGGAAATCTGTAACTCTGTGAGATGATTTCACAGAACACAAAGAAGTTTCTCAGAAAGCTTCTTTCTCTTTGTTATCGGAGGATATTTCCTTTGGCCCTATAGTCTTCAAAGGGATCCGAAATATCTGTTCTCAGATTCCACAGAAATAAGGCTAGCAAAGAGATCCACGAAATACAGATGTAACTGTGAGTGGAAGTCACACATCACAGAGCAGTTTCTCAGAAAGCTTCTTTCCAGATTTCATCTGAGGATATTTCCTTTTACACCATAGCCCTCTATGGGCTTCCAAATATCCCTTTGCCAATTCCACAAGAACTGTCTTAGCGAAAGGCTTCTTGAGGGGAAAGCTGTAACTCTTTGAGATGATTTCACAGAACACAAAGAAGTTTCTCAGAAAGCTTCTTTCTCTTTGTTATCGGAGGATGTTTCCTTTGACCCTATAGTCTTCAAAGGGATCGGAAATATCTGTTCTCAGATTCCACAGAAATAAGGCTAGCAAATAGATCCACGAAATACAGATGTAACTCTGTGAGTGCAAATCACACATCACAGGGCAGATTCTCAGAAAGCTTCTTTCCTGATTTCATCTGAGGATATTTCCTTTTTCACCATAGCCCTCTATGGGCTTCCAAATATCACTTTGCCAATTCCACAAGAACTGTCTTAGCGAAAGGCTCCTTGAGGGGAAAGCTGTAACTCTGTGAGATGATTTCACAGAACACAAAGAAGTTTCTCAGAAAGCTTCTTTCTCTTTGTTATCGGAGGATATTTCCTTTGGCCCTATATTCTTCAAAGGGATCCGAAATATCTGTTCTCAGATTGCACAGAAATAAGGCTAGCAAAGAGATCCACGAAATACAGATGTAACACTGTGAGTGGAAGTCACACATCACAGAGTAGTTTCTCAGAAAGCTTCTTTCCAGATTTCATCTGCGGATATTTCCTTTTACAGCAGAGCCCTCTATGGGCTTCCAAATATCCCTTTGCCAATTCCACAAGAACTGTCTTAGCGAAAGGCTTCTTGAGGGGAAAGCTGTAATTCTGTGAGATGATTTCAAAGAACACAAAGAAGTTTCTCAGAAAGCTTCTTTCTCTTTGTTATCGGAAGATATTTCCTTTGGCCCTATAGTCTTCAAAGGGATCCGAAATATCTGTTCTCAGATTCCACAGAAATAAGGCTAGCAAAGAGATCCACGAAATACAGATGTAACTCTGTGCGATGAATTAACAGAACACTAAGCAGTTTCTCAGAAAGCTTCTTTCCATATTTCATGTGAGGATATTTCCTTTTTCACCATAGGCCTCTATGGGCTCCCAAATATCCCTTTGCCAATTCCACAAGAACTGTCTTAGCGAAAGGCTTCTTGAGTGGAAAGCTGTAACTCTGTGAGATGATTTCACAGAACACAAAGAAGTTTCTCAGAAAGCTTCTTTCTCTTTGTTATCGGAGGATATTTCCTTTGGCCCTATAGTCTTCAAAGGGATTCGAAATATCTGTTCTCAGGTTCCACAGAAATAAGGCTAGCAAAGAGATCCAGGAAATACAGATGTAACTCTGTGAGTGGAAGTCACACATCACAGAGCAGTTTCTCAGAAAGCTTCTTTCCAGATTTCATCTGAGGATATTTTCTTTTTCACCATAGCCCTCTATGGGCTTCCAAATATCACTTTGCCAATTCCACAAGAACTGTCTTAGCGAAAGGTTTCTTGAGGGGAAAGCTGTAACTCTGTGAGATGATTTCAAAGAACACAAAGAAGTTTCTCAGAAAGCTTCTTTCTCTTTGTTATCGGAGGATATTTCCTTTGGCCCTATAGTCTTCAAAGGGATCCGAAATATCTGTTCTCAGATTCCACAGAAATAAGGCTAGCAAAGAGATCCACGAAATACAGATGTAACTCTGTGAGATGAATTAACAGAACACTAAGCAGTTTCTCAGAAAGCTTCTTTCCAGATTTCATCTGAGGATATTTCCTTTTTCACCATAGGCCTCTACGGGCTCCCAAATATCCCTTTGCCAATTCCACAAGAACTGTCTTAGCGAACGGCTTCTTGAGTGGAAAGCTGTAACTCTGTGAGATGATTTCACAGAACACAAAGAAGTTTCTCAGAAAGCTTCTTTCTCTTTGTTATCGGAGGATATTTCCTTTGGCCCTATAGTCTTCAAAGGGATCCGAAATATCTTTTCTCAGATTCCACAGAAATAAGGCTAGCAAAGAGATCCAGGAAATACAGATGTAACTCTGTGAGTGGAAGTCACACATCACAGAGCAGTTTCTCAGAAAGCTTCTTTCCAGATTTCATCTGAGGATAATTCCTTTTACACCATAGCCCTCTATGGGCTTCCAAATATCCCTTTGCCAATTCCACAAGAACTGTCTTAGCGAAAGGCTTCTTGAGGGGAAAGCTGTAACTCTGTGAGATGATTTCACAGAACACAAAGAAGTTTCTCAGAAAGCTTCTTTCTCTTTTTTATCGGAGGATATTTCATTTGGCCCTATAGTCTACAAAGGGATCCGAAATATCTGTTCTCAGATTCCTCAGAAATAAGGCTAGCAAGGAGATCCACGAAATACAGATGTAATTCTGTGAGATGAATTAACAGAACACTAAGCAGTTTCTCAGAAAGCTTCTTTCCAAATTTCATCTGAGGATATTTCCTTTTTCACCATAGTCCTCTATGGGCTCCCAAATATCACTTTGCCAATTCCACAAGAACTGTCTTAGCGAAAGGCTTCTTGAAGGGAAAGCTGTAACTCTGTGAGACGATTTCACAGAACACAAAGAAGTTTCTCAGAAAGCTTCTTTCTCTTTGTTATCGGAGGATATTTCCTTTGGCCCTATAGACTTCAAAGGGATCCGAAATATCTGTTCTCAGATTCCACAGAAATAAGGCTAGCAAAGAGATTCACGAAATACAGATGTAACTCTGTGAGTGGAAGTCACACATCACAGAGCAGTTTCTCAGAAAGCTTCTTTCCAGATTTCATCTGAGGATATTTCCTTTTACACCATAGCCCTCTATGGGCTTCCAAATATCCCTTTGCCAATTCCACAAGAACTGTCTTAGCGAAAGGCTTCTTGAGGGGAAAGCTGTAACTCTGTGAGATGATTTCACAGAACACAAAGAAGTTTCTCAGAAAGCTTCTTTCTCTTTTTTATCGGAGGATATTTCCTTTGGCCCTATATTCTTCAAAGGGATCCGAAATATCTGTTCTCAGATGCCACAGAAATAAGGTAGCAAAGAGATCCACGAAATACAGATGTAACTCTGTGAGATGAATTAACAGAACACTAAGCAGTTTCTCAGAAAGCTTCTTTCCAGATTTCATCTGAGGATATTTCCTTTTTCATCATAGCCCTCTATGGGCTTCCAAATATCACTTTGCCAATTCCACAAGAACTTTCTTAGTGAAAGGCTTCTTGAAGGGAAAGGTGTAACTCTGTGAGATGATTTCACAGAACAGAAAGAAGTTTCTCAGAAAGCTTCTTTCTCTTTGTTATCGGAGGATATTTCCTTTGGCCCTATAGTCTTCAAAGGGATCCGAAATAACTGTTCTCAGATTCCACAGAAATAAGGCTAGCAAAGACATCCACGAAATACAGATGTAACTCTGTGAGATGAATTAACAGAACACTAAGCAGTTTCTCAGAAAGCTTCTTTCCAGATTTCATCTGAGGATATTTCCTTTTTCACCATAGGCCTCTATGGGCTCCCAAATATCCCTTTGCCAATTCCACAAGAACTGTCTTAGTGAAAGGCTTCTTGAGTGGAAAGCTGTAACTCTGTGAGGTGATTTCACAGAACAAAAAGGAGTTTCTCAGAAAGCTTCTTTCTCTTTGTTATCGGAGGATATTTCCTTTGGCCCTATAGTCTTCAAAGGGATCCGAAATATCTGTTCTCAGAATCCACAGAAATAAGGCTAGCAAAGAGATCCAGGAAACACAGATGTAACTCTGTGAGTGGAAGTCACACATCACAGAGCAGTTTCTCAGAAAGCTTCTTTCCAGATTTCATCTGAGGATATTTCCTTTTTCACCATAGCCCTCTATGGCCTTCCAAATATCACTTTGCCAATTCCACAAGAACTGTCTTAGCGAAAGGTTTCTTGAAGGGAAAACTGTTACTCTGTGAGATGATTTCACAGAACACAAAGAAGTTTCTCAGAAAGCTTCTTTCTCTTTGTTATCGGAGGATATTTCCTTTGGCCCTATAGTCTTCAACGGGAACCGAAATATCTGTTCTCAGATTCCACAGAAATAAGGCTAGCAAAGAGATCCACGAAATACAGATGTAACTCTGTGAGATGAATTAACAGAACACTAAGCAGTTTCTCAGAAAGCTTCTTTCCAGATTTCATCTGAGGATATTTCCTTTTTCATCATAGCCCTCTATGGGCTTCCAAATATCACTTTGCCAATTCCACAAGAACTTTCTTAGTGAAAGGCTTCTTGAAGGGAAAGGTGTAACTCTGTGAGATGATTTCACAGAACAGAAAGAAGTTTCTCAGAAAGCTTCTTTCTCTTTGTTATCGGAGGATATTTCCTTTGGCCCTATAGTCTTCAAAGGGATCCGAAATAACTGTTCTCAGATTCCACAGAAATAAGGCTAGCAAAGACATCCACGAAATACAGATGTAACTCTGTGAGATGAATTAACAGAACACTAAGCAGTTTCTCAGAAAGCTTCTTTCCAGATTTCATCTGAGGATATTTCCTTTTTCACCATAGGCCTCTATGGGCTCCCAAATATCCCTTTGCCAATTCCACAAGAACTGTCTTAGTGAAAGGCTTCTTGAGTGGAAAGCTGTAACTCTGTGAGGTGATTTCACAGAAAAAAAGAAGTTTCTCAGAAAGCTTCTTTCTCTTTGTTATCGGAGGATATTTTCCTTTGGCCCTATAGTCTTCAAAGGGATCCGAAATATCTGTTCTCAGAATCCACAGAAATAAGGCTAGCAAAGAGATCCAGGAAACACAGATGTAACTCTGTGAGTGGAAGTCACACATCACAGAGCAGTTTCTCAGAAAGCTTCTTTCCAGATTTCATCTGAGGATATTTCCTTTTTCACCATAGCCCTCTATGGCCTTCCAAATATCACTTTGCCAATTCCACAAGAACTGTCTTAGCGAAAGGTTTCTTGAAGGGAAAACTGTTACTCTGTGAGATGATTTCACAGAACACAAAGAAGTTTCTCAGAAAGCTTCTTTCTCTTTGTTATCGGAGGATATTTCCTTTGGCCCTATAGTCTTCAACGGGAACCGAAATATCTGTTCTCAGATTCCACAGAAATAAGGCTAGCAAAGAGATCCACGAAATACAGATGTAACTCTGTGAGATGAATTAACAGAACACTAAGCAGTTTCTCAGAAAGCTTCTTTCCAGATTTCATCTGAGGATATTTCCTTTTTCACCATAGGCCTCTAAGGGCTCCGAAATATCCCTTTGCCATTTCCACAAGAACTGTCTTAGCGAAAGGCTTCTTGAGTGGAAAGCTGTAACTCTGTGACATGATTTCACAGAACACAAAGAAGTTTCTCAGAAAGCTTCTTTCTCTTTGTTATCGGAGGATATTTCCTTTGGCCCTATAGTCTTCAAAGGGATCCGAAATATCTGTTCTCAGATTCCACAGAAATAAGGCTAGCAAAGAGATCCACGAAATACAGATGTAACTCTGTGAGTGGAAGTCACACATCACAGAGCAGTTTCTCAGAAAGCTTCTTTCCAGATTTCATCTGAGGATATTTCCTTTTTCACCGTAGCCCTCTACGGGCTTCCAAATATCACTTTGCCAATTCCACAAGAACTGTCTTAGCGAAAGGCTTTCTGAGGGGAAAGCTGCAACTCTTTGAGATGATTTCACAGAACACAAAGAAGTTTCTCAGAAAGCTTCTTTCTCTTTGTTATAGGAGGATATTTCCTTTGACCCTATAGTCTTCAAAGGGATCCGAAATATCTGTTCTCAGATTCCACAGAAATAAGGCTAGCAAGGAGATCCACGAAATACAGATGTAACTGTGAGTGGAAGTCACAAATCACAGAGCAGTTTCTCAGAAAGCTTCTTTCCAGAATTCATCTGAGGATATATCCTTTTTCACCATAGCCCTCTATGGGCTTCCAAATATCACTTTGCCAATTCCACAAGAACTTCTTAGCGAAAGGCTTCTTGAGGGGAAAGCTGTAACTCTGTGAGATGATTTCA
Organism: Macaca mulatta; assembly: GCF_049350105.2. Classification (NCBI taxonomy): domain Eukaryota; kingdom Metazoa; phylum Chordata; class Mammalia; order Primates; family Cercopithecidae; genus Macaca; species Macaca mulatta. The sequence goes on along the minus strand of NC_133422.1, from coordinate 48,351,920 downwards.
AAGAACACAAAGAAGTTTCTCAGAAAGCTTCTTTCTCTTTGTTATCCGAGGATATTTCCTTTGGCCCTATAGTCTTCAAAGGGATCCGAAATATCTGTTCTCAGATTCCACAGAAATAAGGCTAGCAAAGAGATCCACGAAATACAGATGTAACTCTGTGAGATGAATTAACAGAACACTAAGCAGTTTCTCAGAAAGCTTCTTTCCATATTTCATCTGAGGATATTTCCTTTTCCACCGTAGGCCTCTATGGGCTCCCAAATATCCCTTTGCCAATTCCACAAGAACTGTCTTAGCGAAAGGCTTCTTGAGGCGAAAGCTGGAACTCTGTGAGATGATTTCACAGAACACAAAGAAGTTTCTCAGAAAGCTTCTCTTTGTTATCGGAGGATATTTCCTTTGGCCCTATAGTCTTCAAAGGGATCCGAAATATCTGTTCTCAGATTCCACAGAAATAAGGCTAGCAAAGAGATCCACGAAATACAGATGTAACTCTGTGAGTGGAAGTCACACATCACAGAGCAGTTTCTCAGAAATCTTCTTTCCAGATTTCATCTGAGGATATTTCCTTTTTCACCATAGCCCTCTATGGCCTTCCAAATATCTCTTTGCCAATTCCACAAGAACTCTCTTAGCGAAAGGCTTCTTGAGGGGAAAGCTGTAACTCTGTGAGTTGATTTCACAGAACACAAAGAAGTTTCTCAGAAAGCTTCTTTCTGTTTGTTATCGGAGGATATTTCCTTTGGCACTATAGTCTTCAAAGGGATCCGAAATATCTGTTCTCAGATTCCACAGAAATAGGGCTAGCAAAGACATCCACGAAATACAGATGTACCTCTGTGAGATGAATTAACAGAACACTAAGCAGTTTCTCAGAAAGCTTCTTTCCAGATTTCATCTGAGGATATTTCCTTTTTCACCATAGGCCTCTATTGACTCACAAATATCCCTTTGCCAATTCCACAAGAACTGTCTTAGCGAAAGGCTTCTTGAGGGGAAAGCTGTAACTCTGTGAGATGATTTCACAGAACACAAAGAAGTTTCTCAGAAAGCTTCTTTCTCTTTGTTATCGGAGGATATTTCCTTTGGCCCTATACTCTTCAAAGGGATCCGAAATATCTGCTCTCAGAATCCACAGAAATAAGGCTAGCAAAGAGATCAAAGAAACACAGATGTGACTCTGTGAATGGAAGTCACACATCACAGAGCAGTTTCTCAGAAAGCTTCTTTCCAGATTTCATCTGAGGATATTTCCTTTTTCACCATAGCCCTCTACGGCCTTCCAAATATCACTTTCCCAATTCCACAAGAACTGTCTTAGCGAAAGGCTTCTTGAAGGGAAAGCTCTTACTCTGTGAGATGATTTCACAGAACACAAAGAAGTTTCTCAGAAAGCTTCTTTCTCTTTGTTATCGGAGCATATTTCCTTTGGCCCTATAGTCTTCAAAGGGAACCGAAATATCTGTTCTCAGATTCCACAGAAATAAAGCTAGCAAAGACATCCACGAAATACAGATGTAACTCTGTGAGATGAATTAACAGAACCCTAAGCAGTTTCTCAGAAAGCTTCCTTCCAGATTTCATCTGAGGATATTTCCTTTTTCACCATAGGCCTCTATGGGCTCCCAAATATCCCTTTGCCAATTCCACAAGAACTGTCTTAGCGAAAGGCTTCTTGAGTGGAAAGCTGTAACTCTGTGAGATGATTTCACAGAACACAAAGAAGTTTCTCAGAAAGCTTCTTTCTCTTTGTTATCGGAGGATATTTCCTTTGGCCCTATAGTCTTCAAAGGGATCCGAAATATCTGTTCTCAGATTCCACAGAAATAAGGCGAGCAAAGAGATCCACGAAATACAGATGTAACTGTGTGAATGGAAGTCACAAATCACAGAGCAGTTTCTCAGAAAGCTTCTTTCCAGATTTCATCTGAGGATATTTCCTTTTTCACCATATTCCTCTTCGGACTCCCAAATATCCCTTTGCCAATTCCACAAGAACTGTCTTAGCGAAAGGCTTCTTGAGTGGAAAGCTGTAACTCTGTGAGATGATTTCACAGAACACAAAGAAGTTTCTCAGAAAGCTTCTTTCACTTTGTTAACGGAGGATATTTCCTTTGGCCCTATAGTCTTCAAAGGGATCCGAAATATCTGTTCACAGATTCGACAGAAATAAGGCTAGCAAAGAGATCCACGAAATACAGATGTAACTCTGTGAGTGGAAGTCACACATCACAGAGCAGTATCTCAGAAAGCTTCTTTCCAGATTTCATCTGAGGATATTTCCTTTTTCACCATAGGCCTCTATGGGCTTCCAAATATCCCTTTGCCAATTCCACAAGAACTGTCTTAGCGAAAGGCTTCTTGAGGAGAAAGCTGTAACTCTGTGAGATGATTTCACAGAACACAAAGAAGTTTCTCAGAAAGCTTCTTTCTCTTTGTTATCGGAGGATATTTCCTTTGGCCCTATAGTCTTCAAAGGGATCCGAAATATCTGTTCTCAGATTCCACAGAAATAAGGCTAGCAAAGAGATCCAGGAAATACAGATGTAACTCTGTGAGTGGAAGTCACACGTCACAGAGCAGTTTCTCAGAAAGCTTCTTTCCAGATTTCATCTGAGGATATTTCCTTTTAAAACATAGCCCTCTATGGGCTTCCAAATATCCCTTTGCAAATTCCACAAGAACTGTCTTAGCGAAAGGCTTCTTGAGGGGAAAGCTGTAACTCTGTGAGATGATTTCACAGAACACAAAGAAGTTTCTCAGAAAGCTTCTTTCTCTTTGTTATCGGAGGATATTTCCTTTGGCCCTATAGTCTTCTAAGGGATCCGAAATATCTGCTCTCAGATTCCTCAGAAATAAGGCTAGCAAGGAGATCCACGAAATACAGATGTAATTCTGTGAGATGAATTAACAGAACACTAAGCAGTTTCTCAGAAAGCTTCTTTCCAGATTTCATCTGAGGATATTTCCTTTTTCACCATAGTCCTCTATGTGCTCCCCTAATATCCCTTTGCCAATTCCACAAGAACTGTCTTAGCGAAAGGCTTCTTGAGGGGAAAGCTGTAACTCTGTGAGATGATTTCACAGAACACAAAGAAGTTTCTCAGAAAGCTTCTTTCTCTTTGTTATCGGAGGATATTTCCTTTGACCCTATAGTCTTCAAAGGGATCCGAAATATCTGTTCTCAGATTCCACAGAAATAAGGCTAGCAAAGAGATCCACGAAATACAGATGTAACTCTGTGAGTGGAAATCACACATCACAGAGCTGATTCTCAGAAAGCTTCTTTCCAGATTTCATCTGAGGATATTTCCTTTTTCACCATAGCCCTCTATGGGCTTCCAAATATCACTTTGCCAATTCCAGAAGAACTGTCTTAGCGAAAGGCTTCTTGAGAGGAAAGCTGTAACTCTGTGAGATGATTTCACAGAACAGAAAGAAGTTTCTCAGAAAGCTTCTTTCTCTTTGTTATCGGAGGATATTTCCTTTGGCCCTATAGTCTTCAAAGGGATCCGAAATATCTGTTCTCAGATTCCACAGAAATAAGGCTAGCAAAGAGATCCACGAAATACAGATGTAACTGTGAGTGGAAGTCACACATCACAGAGCAGTTTCTCAGAAAGCTTCTTTCCAGATTTCATCTGAGGATATTTCCTTTTACACCATAGCCCTCTATGGGCTTCCAAATATCCCTTTGCCAATTCCACAAGAACTGTCTTAGCGAAAGGCTTCTTGAGGGGAAAGCTGTAACTCTGTGAGATGATTTCACAGAACACAAAGAAGTTTCTCAGAAAGCTTCTTTCTCTTTGTTATCGGAGGATGTTTCCCTTGACCCTATAGTCTTCAAAGGGATCCGAAATATCTGTTCTCAGATTCCACAGAAATAAGGCTAGCAAATAGATCCACGAAATACAGATGTAACTCTGTGAGTGCAAATCACACATCACAGGGCAGATTCTCAGAAAGCTTCTTTCCTGATTTCATCTGAGGATATTTCCTTTTTCACCATAGCCCTCTATGGGCTTCCAAATATCACTTTGCCAATTCCACAAGAACTGTCTTAGCGAAAGGCTCCTTGAGGGGAAAGCTGTAACTCTGTGAGATGATTTCACAGAACACAAAGAAGTTTCTCAGAAAGCTTCTTTCTCTTTGTTATCGGAGGATATTTCCTTTGGCCCTATATTCTTCAAAGGGATCCGAAATATCTGTTCTCAGATTGCACAGAAATAAGGCTAGCAAAGAGATCCACGAAATACAGATGTAACACTGTGAGTGGAAGTCACACATCACAGAGTAGTTTCTCAGAAAGCTTCTTTCCAGATTTCATCTGCGGATATTTCCTTTTACAGCAGAGCCCTCTATGGGCTTCCAAATATCCCTTTGCCAATTCCACAAGAACTGTCTTAGCGAAAGGCTTCTTGAGGGGAAAGCTGTAACTCTGTGAGATGATTTCAAAGAACACAAAGAAGTTTCTCAGAAAGCTTCTTTCTCTTTGTTATCGGAGGATATTTCCTTTGGCCCTATAGTCTTCAAAGGGATCCGAAATATCTGTTCTCAGATTCCACAGAAATAAGGCTAGCAAAGAGATCCACGAAATACAGATGTAACTCTGTGCGATGAATTAACAGAACACTAAGCAGTTTCTCAGAAAGCTTCTTTCCATATTTCATGTGAGGATATTTCCTTTTTCACCATAGGCCTCTATGGGCTCCCAAATATCCCTTTGCCAATTCCACAAGAACTGTCTTAGCGAAAGGCTTCAAGAGTGGAAAGCTGTAACTCTGTGAGATGATTTCACAGAACACAAAGAAGTTTCTCAGAAAGCTTCTTTCTCTTTGTTATCGGAGGATATTTCCTTTGGCCCTATAGTCTTCAAAGGGATTCGAAATATCTGTTCTCAGGTTCCACAGAAATAAGGCTAGCAAAGAGATCCAGGAAATACAGATGTAACTCTGTGAGTGGAAGTCACACATCACAGAGCAGTTTCTCAGAAAGCTTCTTTCCAGATTTCATCTGAGGATATTTTCTTTTTCACCATAGCCCTCTATGGGCTTCCAAATATCACTTTGCCAATTCCACAAGAACTGTCTTAGCGAAAGGTTTCTTGAGGGGAAAGCTGTAACTCTGTGAGATGATTTCAAAGAACACAAAGAAGTTTCTCAGAAAGCTTCTTTCTCTTTGTTATCGGAGGATATTTCCTTTGGCCCTATAGTCTTCAAAGGGATCCGAAATATCTGTTCTCAGATTCCACAGAAATAAGGCTAGCAAAGAGATCCACGAAATACAGATGTAACTCTGTGAGATGAATTAACAGAACACTAAGCAGTTTCTCAGAAAGCTTCTTTCCAGATTTCATCTGAGGATATTTCCTTTTTCACCATAGGCCTCTACGGGCTCCCAAATATCCCTTTGCCAATTCCACAAGAACTGTCTTAGCGAACGGCTTCTTGAGTGGAAAGCTGTAACTCTGTGAGATGATTTCACAGAACACAAAGAAGTTTCTCAGAAAGCTTCTTTCTCTTTGTTATCGGAGGATATTTCCTTTGGCCCTATAGTCTTCAAAGGGATCCGAAATATCTTTTCTCAGATTCCACAGAAATAAGGCTAGCAAAGAGATCCAGGAAATACAGATGTAACTCTGTGAGTGGAAGTCACACATCACAGAGCAGTTTCTCAGAAAGCTTCTTTCCAGATTTCATCTGAGGATAATTCCTTTTACACCATAGCCCTCTATGGGCTTCCAAATATCCCTTTGCCAATTCCACAAGAACTGTCTTAGCGAAAGGCTTCTTGAGGGGAAAGCTGTAACTCTGTGAGATGATTTCACAGAACACAAAGAAGTTTCTCAGAAAGCTTCTTTCTCTTTTTTATCGGAGGATATTTCATTTGGCCCTATAGTCTACAAAGGGATCCGAAATATCTGTTCTCAGATTCCTCAGAAATAAGGCTAGCAAGGAGATCCACGAAATACAGATGTAATTCTGTGAGATGAATTAACAGAACACCAAGCAGTTTCTCAGAAAGCTTCTTTCCAAATTTCATCTGAGGATATTTCCTTTTTCACCATAGTCCTCTATGGGCTCCCAAATATCACTTTGCCAATTCCACAAGAACTGTCTTAGCGAAAGGCTTCTTGAAGGGAAAGCTGTAACTCTGTGAGACGATTTCACAGAACACAAAGAAGTTTCTCAGAAAGCTTCTTTCTCTTTGTTATCGGAGGATATTTCCTTTGGCCCTATAGACTTCAAAGGGATCCGAAATATCTGTTCTCAGATTCCACAGAAATAAGGCTAGCAAAGAGATTCACGAAATACAGATGTAACTCTGTGAGTGGAAGTCACACATCACAGAGCAGTTTCTCAGAAAGCTTCTTTCCAGATTTCATCTGAGGATATTTCCTTTTACACCATAGCCCTCTATGGGCTTCCAAATATCCCTTTGCCAATTCCACAAGAACTGTCTTAGCGAAAGGCTTCTTGAGGGGAAAGCTGTAACTCTGTGAGATGATTTCACAGAACACAAAGAAGTTTCTCAGAAAGCTTCTTTCTCTTTTTTATCGGAGGATATTTCCTTTGGCCCTATATTCTTCAAAGGGATCCGAAATATCTGTTCTCAGATTCCACAGAAATAAGGTAGCAAAGAGATCCACGAAATACAGATGTAACTCTGTGAGATGAATTAACAGAACACTAAGCAGTTTCTCAGAAAGCTTCTTTCCAGATTTCATCTGAGGATATTTCCTTTTTCATCATAGCCCTCTATGGGCTTCCAAATATCACTTTGCCAATTCCACAAGAACTTTCTTAGTGAAAGGCTTCTTGAAGGGAAAGGTGTAACTCTGTGAGATGATTTCACAGAACAGAAAGAAGTTTCTCAGAAAGCTTCTTTCTCTTTGTTATCGGAGGATATTTCCTTTGGCCCTATAGTCTTCAAAGGGATCCGAAATAACTGTTCTCAGATTCCACAGAAATAAGGCTAGCAAAGACATCCACGAAATACAGATGTAACTCTGTGAGATTAATTAACAGAACACTAAGCAGTTTCTCAGAAAGCTTCTTTCCAGATTTCATCTGAGGATATTTCCTTTTTCACCATAGGCCTCTATGGGCTCCCAAATATCCCTTTGCCAATTCCACAAGAACTGTCTTAGTGAAAGGCTTCTTGAGTGGAAAGCTGTAACTCTGTGAGGTGATTTCACAGAACAAAAAGGAGTTTCTCAGAAAGATTCTTTCTCTTTGTTATCGGAGGATATTTCCTTTGGCCCTATAGTCTTCAAAGGGATCCGAAATATCTGTTCTCAGAATCCACAGAAATAAGGCTAGCAAAGAGATCCAGGAAACACAGATGTAACTCTGTGAGTGGAAGTCACACATCACAGAGCAGTTTCTCAGAAAGCTTCTTTCCAGATTTCATCTGAGGATATTTCCTTTTTCACCATAGCCCTCTATGGCCTTCCAAATATCACTTTGCCAATTCCACAAGAACTGTCTTAGCGAAAGGTTTCTTGAAGGGAAAACTGTTACTCTGTGAGATGATTTCACAGAACACAAAGAAGTTTCTCAGAAAGCTTCTTTCTCTTTGTTATCGGAGGATATTTCCTTTGGCCCTATAGTCTTCAACGGGAACCGAAATATCTGTTCTCAGATTCCACAGAAATAAGGCTAGCAAAGAGATCCACGAAATACAGATGTAACTCTGTGAGATGAATTAACAGAACACTAAGCAGTTTCTCAGAAAGCTTCTTTCCAGATTTCATCTGAGGATATTTCCTTTTTCATCATAGCCCTCTATGGGCTTCCAAATATCACTTTGCCAATTCCACAAGAACTTTCTTAGTGAAAGGCTTCTTGAAGGGAAAGGTGTAACTCTGTGAGATGATTTCACAGAACAGAAAGAAGTTTCTCAGAAAGCTTCTTTCTCTTTGTTATCGGAGGATATTTCCTTTGGCCCTATAGTCTTCAAAGGGATCCGAAATAACTGTTCTCAGATTCCACAGAAATAAGGCTAGCAAAGACATCCACGAAATACAGATGTAACTCTGTGAGATGAATTAACAGAACACTAAGCAGTTTCTCAGAAAGCTTCTTTCCAGATTTCATCTGAGGATATTTCCTTTTTCACCATAGGCCTCTATGGGCTCCCAAATATCCCTTTGCCAATTCCACAAGAACTGTCTTAGTGAAAGGCTTCTTGAGTGGAAAGCTGTAACTCTGTGAGGTGATTTCACAGAACAAAAAGAAGTTTCTCAGAAAGCTTCTTTCTCTTTGTTATCGGAGGATATTTTCCTTTGGCCCTATAGTCTTCAAAGGGATCCGAAATATCTGTTCTCAGAATCCACAGAAATAAGGCTAGCAAAGAGATCCAGGAAACACAGATGTAACTCTGTGAGTGGAAGTCACACATCACAGAGCAGTTTCTCAGAAAGCTTCTTTCCAGATTTCATCTGAGGATATTTCCTTTTTCACCATAGCCCTCTAGGGCCTTCCAAATATCACTTTGCCAATTCCACAAGAACTGTCTTAGCGAAAGGTTTCTTGAAGGGAAAACTGTTACTCTGTGAGATGATTTCACAGAACACAAAGAAGTTTCTCAGAAAGCTTCTTTCTCTTTGTTATCGGAGGATATTTCCTTTGGCCCTATAGTCTTCAACGGGAACCGAAATATCTGTTCTCAGATTCCACAGAAATAAGGCTAGCAAAGAGATCCACGAAATACAGATGTAACTCTGTGAGATGAATTAACAGAACACTAAGCAGTTTCTCAGAAAGCTTCTTTCCAGATTTCATCTGAGGATATTTCCTTTTTCACCATAGGCCTCTAAGGGCTCCGAAATATCCCTTTGCCATTTCCACAAGAACTGTCTTAGCGAAAGGCTTCTTGAGTGGAAAGCTGTAACTCTGTGACATGATTTCACAGAACACAAAGAAGTTTCTCAGAAAGTTTCTTTCTCTTTGTTATCGGAGGATATTTCCTTTGGCCCTATAGTCTTCAAAGGGATCCGAAATATCTGTTCTCAGATTCCACAGAAATAAGGCTAGCAAAGAGATCCACGAAATACAGATGTAACTCTGTGAGTGGAAGTCACACATCACAGAGCAGTTTCTCAGAAAGCTTCTTTCCAGATTTCATCTGAGGATATTTCCTTTTTCACCGTAGCCCTCTACGGGCTTCCAAATATCACTTTGCCAATTCCACAAGAACTGTCTTAGCGAAAGGCTTTCTGAGGGGAAAGCTGCAACTCTTTGAGATGATTTCACAGAACACAAAGAAGTTTCTCAGAAAGCTTCTTTCTCTTTGTTATAGGAGGATATTTCCTTTGACCCTATAGTCTTCAAAGGGATCCGAAATATCTGTTCTCAGATTCCACAGAAATAAGGCTAGCAAGGAGATCCACGAAATACAGATGTAACTGTGAGTGGAAGTCACAAATCACAGAGCAGTTTCTCAGAAAGCTTCTTTCCAGATTTCATCTGAGGATATATCCTTTTTCACCATAGCCCTCTATGGGCTTCCAAATATCACTTTGCCAATTCCACAAGAACTTCTTAGCGAAAGGCTTCTTGAGGGGAAAGCTGTAACTCTGTGAGATGATTTCAAAGAACACAAAGAAGTTTCTCAGAAAGCTTCTTTCTCTTTGTTATCCGAGGATATTTCCTTTGGCACTATAGTCTTCAAAGGGATCCGAAATATCTGTTCTCAGATTCCACAGAAATATGGCTAGCAAAGACATCCACGAAATACAGATGTACCTCTGTGAGATGAATTAACAGAACACTAAGCAGTTTCTCAGAAAGCTTCTTTCCAGATTTCATCTGAGGATATTTCCTTTTTCACCATAGGCCTCTATTGACTCACAAATATCCCTTTGACAATTCCACAAGAACTGTCTTAGCGAAAGGCTTCTTGAGGGGAAAGCTGTAACTCTGTGAGATGATTTCACAGAACACAAAGAAGTTTCTCAGAAAGCTTCTCTCTCTTTGTTATCGGCGGATATTTCCTTTGGCCCTATAGTCTTCAAAGGGATCCGAAATATCTGTTCTCAGATTCCACAGAAATAACGCTAGCAAAGAGATCCACGAAATACAGATGTAACTCTGTGAGTGGAAGTCACACATCACAGAGCAGTTTCTCAGAAAGCTTCTTTCCAGATTTCTTCTGAGGATATTTCCTTTTACACCATAGCCCTCTATGAGCTTCCAAATATCCCTTTGCCAATTCCACAAGAAGTGTCTTAGCGAAAGGCGTCTTGAGGGGAAAGCTGTAACTCTGTGAGATGATTTCACAGAACACAAAGGAGTCTCTCAGAAAGCTTCTTTCTCTTTGTTATCGGAGGATATTTCCTTTGGCCCTATAGTCTTCAAAGGGATCGGAAATATCTGTTCTCAGATTCCACAGAAATAAGGCTAGCAAAGAGATCCACGAAATACAGATATAACTCTGTGAGTGGAAGTCACACATCACAGAGCAGTTTCTCAGAAAGCTTCTTTCCAGATTTCATCTGAGGATATTTCCTTTTTCACCATAGCCCTCTATGGGCTTCCAAATAACACTTTGCCAATTCCACAAGAACTGTCTTAGCGAAAGGCTTCTTGAGGGGAAAGCTGTAACTCTGTGAGATGATTTCACAGAACACCAAGAAGTTTCTCAGAAAGCTTCTTTCTCTTTCTTATCGGAGGATATTTCCTTTGGCCCTATAGTCTTCAAAGGCATCCGAAATATCTGTTCTCAGATTCCTCAGAAATAAGGCTAGCAAGGAGATCCACGAAATACAGATGCAACTCTGTGAGATGAATTAACAGAACACTAAGCAGTTTCTCAGAAAGCTTCTTTCCAGATTTCATCTGAGGATATTTCCTTTTTCACCATAGGCCTCTACGGGCTACCAAATATCCCTTTGCCAATTCCACAAGAACTGTCTTAGTGAAAGGCTTCTTGAGTGGAAAGCTGTAACTCTGTGAGATGATTTCACAGAACACAAAGAAGTTTCTCAGAAAGCTTCTTTCTCTTTGTTATCGGAGGATATTTCCTTTGGCCCTATACTCTTCAAAGGGATCCGAAATATCTGCTCTCAGAATCCACAGAAATAAGGCTAGCAAAGAGATCAAAGAAACACAGATGTGACTCTGTGAATGGAAGTCACACATCACAGAGCAGTTTCTCAGAAAGCTTCTTTCCAGATTTCATCTGAGGATATTTCCTTTTTCACCATAGCCCTCTACGGCCTTCCAAATATCACTTTGCCAATTCCACAAGAACTGTCTTAGCGAAAGGCTTCTTGAAGGGAAAGCTCTTACTCTGTGAGATGATTTCACAGAACACAAAGAAGTTTCTCAGAAAGCTTCTTTCTCTTTGTTATCGGAGCATATTTCCTTTGGCCCTATAGTCTTCAAAGGGAACCGAAATATCTGTTCTCAGATTCCACAGAAATAAAGCTAGCAAAGACATCCACGAAATACAGATGTAACTCTGTGAGATGAATTAACAGAACCCTAAGCAGTTTCTCAGAAAGCTTCCTTCCAGATTTCATCTGAGGATATTTCCTTTTTCACCATAGGCCTCTATGGGCTCCCAAATATCCCTTTGCCAATTCCACAAGAACTGTCTTAGCGAAAGGCTTCTTGAGTGGAAAGCTGTAACTCTGTGAGATGATTTCACAGAACACAAAGAAGTTTCTCAGAAAGCTTCTTTCTCTTTGTTATCGGAGGATATTTCCTTTGGCCCTATAGTCTTCAAAGGGATCCGAAATATCTGTTCTCAGATTCCACAGAAATAAGGCGAGCAAAGAGATCCACGAAATACAGATGTAACTGTGTGAATGGAAGTCACAAATCACAGAGCAGTTTCTCAGAAAGCTTCTTTCCAGATTTCATCTGAGGATATTTCCTTTTTCACCATAGCCCTCTATGGGCTTTCAAATATCACTTTGCCAATTCCACAAGAACTGTCTTAGCGAAAGGCTTCTTGAGGGGAAAGCTGTAACTCTGTGAGATGATTTCAAAGAACAGAAAGAAGTTTCTCAGAAAGATTCTTTCTCTTGGTTATCGGAGGATATTTCCTTTGGCCCTATAGTCTTCAAAGGGATCCGAAATATCTGTTCTCAGATTCCACAGAAATAAGGCGAGGAAAGAGATCCACGAAATACAGATGTAACTCTGTGAGATGAATTAACAGAACACTAAGCAGTTTCTCAGAAAGCTTCTTTCCAGATTTCATCTGAGGATATTTCCTTTTTCACCATAGGCCTCTATGGGCTTCCAAATATCCCTTTGCCAATTCCACAAGAACTGTCTTAGCGAAAGGCTTCTTGAGGAGAAAGCTGTAACTCTGTGAGATGATTTCACAGAACACAAAGAAGTTTCTCAGAAAGCTTCTTTCTCTTTGTTATCGGAGGATATTTCCTTTGGCCCTATAGTCTTCAAAGGGATCCGAAATATCTGTTCTCAGATTCCACAGAAATAAGGCTAGCAAAGAGATCCAGGAAATACAGATGTAACTCTGTGAGTGGAAGTCACACATCACAGAGCAGTTTCTCAGAAAGCTTCTTTCCAGATTTCATCTGAGGATATTTCCTTTTAAAACATAGCCCTCTATGGGCTTCCAAATATCCCTTTGCAAATTCCACAAGAACTGTCTTAGCGAAAGGCTTCTTGAGGGGAAAGCTGTAACTCTGTGAGATGATTTCACAGAACACAAAGAAGTTTCTCAGAAAGCTTCTTTCTCTTTTTTATCGGAGGATATTTCCTTTGGCCCTATATTCTTCAAAGGGATCCGAAATATCTGTTCTCAGATTCCACAGAAATAAGGTAGCAAAGAGATCCACGAAATACAGATGTAACTCTGTGAGATGAATTAACAGAACACTAAGCAGTTTCTCAGAAAGCTTCTTTCCAGATTTCATCTGAGGATATTTCCTTTTTCATCATAGCCCTCTATGGGCTTCCAAATATCACTTTGCCAATTCCACAAGAACTTTCTTAGTGAAAGGCTTCTTGAAGGGAAAGGTGTAACTCTGTGAGATGATTTCACAGAACAGAAAGAAGTTTCTCAGAAAGCTTCTTTCTCTTTGTTATCGGAGGATATTTCCTTTGGCCCTATAGTCTTCAAAGGGATCCGAAATAACTGTTCTCAGATTCCACAGAAATAAGGCTAGCAAAGACATCCACGAAATACAGATGTAACTCTGTGAGATTAATTAACAGAACACTAAGCAGTTTCTCAGAAAGCTTCTTTCCAGATTTCATCTGAGGATATTTCCTTTTTCACCATAGGCCTCTATGGGCTCCCAAATATCCCTTTGCCAATTCCACAAGAACTGTCTTAGTGAAAGGCTTCTTGAGTGGAAAGCTGTAACTCTGTGAGGTGATTTCACAGAACAAAAAGGAGTTTCTCAGAAAGATTCTTTCTCTTTGTTATCGGAGGATATTTCCTTTGGCCCTATAGTCTTCAAAGGGATCCGAAATATCTGTTCTCAGAATCCACAGAAATAAGGCTAGCAAAGAGATCCAGGAAACACAGATGTAACTCTGTGAGTGGAAGTCACACATCACAGAGCAGTTTCTCAGAAAGCTTCTTTCCAGATTTCATCTGAGGATATTTCCTTTTTCACCATAGCCCTCTATGGCCTTCCAAATATCACTTTGCCAATTCCACAAGAACTGTCTTAGCGAAAGGTTTCTTGAAGGGAAAACTGTTACTCTGTGAGATGATTTCACAGAACACAAAGAAGTTTCTCAGAAAGCTTCTTTCTCTTTGTTATCGGAGGATATTTCCTTTGGCCCTATAGTCTTCAACGGGAACCGAAATATCTGTTCTCAGATTCCACAGAAATAAGGCTAGCAAAGAGATCCACGAAATACAGATGTAACTCTGTGAGATGAATTAACAGAACACTAAGCAGTTTCTCAGAAAGCTTCTTTCCAGATTTCATCTGAGGATATTTCCTTTTTCATCATAGCCCTCTATGGGCTTCCAAATATCACTTTGCCAATTCCACAAGAACTTTCTTAGTGAAAGGCTTCTTGAAGGGAAAGGTGTAACTCTGTGAGATGATTTCACAGAACAGAAAGAAGTTTCTCAGAAAGCTTCTTTCTCTTTGTTATCGGAGGATATTTCCTTTGGCCCTATAGTCTTCAAAGGGATCCGAAATAACTGTTCTCAGATTCCACAGAAATAAGGCTAGCAAAGACATCCACGAAATACAGATGTAACTCTGTGAGATGAATTAACAGAACACTAAGCAGTTTCTCAGAAAGCTTCTTTCCAGATTTCATCTGAGGATATTTCCTTTTTCACCATAGGCCTCTATGGGCTCCCAAATATCCCTTTGCCAATTCCACAAGAACTGTCTTAGTGAAAGGCTTCTTGAGTGGAAAGCTGTAACTCTGTGAGGTGATTTCACAGAACAAAAAGAAGTTTCTCAGAAAGCTTCTTTCTCTTTGTTATCGGAGGATATTTTCCTTTGGCCCTATAGTCTTCAAAGGGATCCGAAATATCTGTTCTCAGAATCCACAGAAATAAGGCTAGCAAAGAGATCCAGGAAACACAGATGTAACTCTGTGAGTGGAAGTCACACATCACAGAGCAGTTTCTCAGAAAGCTTCTTTCCAGATTTCATCTGAGGATATTTCCTTTTTCACCATAGCCCTCTAGGGCCTTCCAAATATCACTTTGCCAATTCCACAAGAACTGTCTTAGCGAAAGGTTTCTTGAAGGGAAAACTGTTACTCTGTGAGATGATTTCACAGAACACAAAGAAGTTTCTCAGAAAGCTTCTTTCTCTTTGTTATCGGAGGATATTTCCTTTGGCCCTATAGTCTTCAACGGGAACCGAAATATCTGTTCTCAGATTCCACAGAAATAAGGCTAGCAAAGAGATCCACGAAATACAGATGTAACTCTGTGAGATGAATTAACAGAACACTAAGCAGTTTCTCAGAAAGCTTCTTTCCAGATTTCATCTGAGGATATTTCCTTTTTCACCATAGGCCTCTAAGGGCTCCGAAATATCCCTTTGCCATTTCCACAAGAACTGTCTTAGCGAAAGGCTTCTTGAGTGGAAAGCTGTAACTCTGTGACATGATTTCACAGAACTCAAAGAAGTTTCTCAGAAAGCTTCTTTCTCTTTGTTATCGGAGGATATTTCCTTTGGCCCTATAGTCTTCAAAGGGATCCGAAATATCTGTTCTCAGATTCCACAGAAATAAGGCTAGCAAAGAGATCCACGAAATACAGATGTAACTCTGTGAGTGGAAGTCACACATCACAGAGCAGTTTCTCAGAAAGCTTCTTTCCAGATTTCATCTGAGGATATTTCCTTTTTCACCGTAGCCCTCTACGGGCTTCCAAATATCACTTTGCCAATTCCACAAGAACTGTCTTAGCGAAAGGCTTTCTGAGGGGAAAGCTGCAACTCTTTGAGATGATTTCACAGAACACAAAGAAGTTTCTCAGAAAGCTTCTTTCTCTTTGTTATAGGAGGATATTTCCTTTGACCCTATAGTCTTCAAAGGGATCCGAAATATCTGTTCTCAGATTCCACAGAAATAAGGCTAGCAAGGAGATCCACGAAATACAGATGTAACTGTGAGTGGAAGTCACAAATCACAGAGCAGTTTCTCAGAAAGCTTCTTTCCAGATTTCATCTGAGGATATATCCTTTTTCACCATAGCCCTCTATGGGCTTCCAAATATCAATTTGCCAATTCCACAAGAACTTCTTAGCGAAAGGCTTCTTGAGGGGAAAGCTGTAACTCTGTGAGATGATTTCAAAGAACACAAAGAAGTTTCTCAGAAAGCTTCTTTCTCTTTGTTATCCGAGGATATTTCCTTTGGCACTATAGTCTTCAAAGGGATCCGAAATATCTGTTCTCAGATTCCACAGAAATATGGCTAGCAAAGACATCCACGAAATACAGATGTACCTCTGTGAGATGAATTAACAGAACACTAAGCAGTTTCTCAGAAAGCTTCTTTCCAGATTTCATCTGAGGATATTTCCTTTTTCACCATAGGCCTCTATTGACTCACAAATATCCCTTTGACAATTCCACAAGAACTGTCTTAGCGAAAGGCTTCTTGAGGGGAAAGCTGTAACTCTGTGAGATGATTTCACAGAACACAAAGAAGTTTCTCAGAAAGCTTCTCTCTCTTTGTTATCGGCGGATATTTCCTTTGGCCCTATAGTCTTCAAAGGGATCCGAAATATCTGTTCTCAGATTCCACAGAAATAACGCTAGCAAAGAGATCCACGAAATACAGATGTAACTCTGTGAGTGGAAGTCACACATCACAGAGCAGTTTCTCAGAAAGCTTCTTTCCAGATTTCTTCTGAGGATATTTCCTTTTACACCATAGCCCTCTATGAGCTTCCAAATATCCCTTTGCCAATTCCACAAGAAGTGTCTTAGCGAAAGGCGTCTTGAGGGGAAAGCTGTAACTCTGTGAGATGATTTCACAGAACACAAAGGAGTTTCTCAGAAAGCTTCTTTCTCTTTGTTATCGGAGGATATTTCCTTTGGCCCTATAGTCTTCAAAGGGATCGGAAATATCTGTTCTCAGATTCCACAGAAATAAGGCTAGCAAAGAGATCCACGAAATACAGATATAACTCTGTGAGTGGAAGTCACACATCACAGAGCAGTTTCTCAGAAAGCTTCTTTCCAGATTTCATCTGAGGATATTTCCTTTTTCACCATAGCCCTCTATGGGCTTCCAAATAACACTTTGCCAATTCCACAAGAACTGTCTTAGCGAAAGGCTTCTTGAGGGGAAAGCTGTAACTCTGTGAGATGATTTCACAGAACACCAAGAAGTTTCTCAGAAAGCTTCTTTCTCTTTCTTATCGGAGGATATTTCCTTTGGCCCTATAGTCTTCAAAGGCATCCGAAATATCTGTTCTCAGATTCCTCAGAAATAAGGCTAGCAAGGAGATCCACGAAATACAGATGCAACTCTGTGAGATGAATTAACAGAACACTAAGCAGTTTCTCAGAAAGCTTCTTTCCAGATTTCATCTGAGGATATTTCCTTTTTCACCATAGGCCTCTACGGGCTACCAAATATCCCTTTGCCAATTCCACAAGAACTGTCTTAGTGAAAGGCTTCTTGAGTGGAAAGCTGTAACTCTGTGAGATGATTTCACAGAACACAAAGAAGTTTCTCAGAAAGCTTCTTTCTCTTTGTTATCGGAGGATATTTCCTTTGGCCCTATACTCTTCAAAGGGATCCGAAATATCTGCTCTCAGAATCCACAGAAATAAGGCTAGCAAAGAGATCAAAGAAACACAGATGTGACTCTGTGAATGGAAGTCACACATCACAGAGCAGTTTCTCAGAAAGCTTCTTTCCAGATTTCATCTGAGGATATTTCCTTTTTCACCATAGCCCTCTACGGCCTTCCAAATATCACTTTGCCAATTCCACAAGAACTGTCTTAGCGAAAGGCTTCTTGAAGGGAAAGCTCTTACTCTGTGAGATGATTTCACAGAACACAAAGAAGTTTCTCAGAAAGCTTCTTTCTCTTTGTTATCGGAGCATATTTCCTTTGGCCCTATAGTCTTCAAAGGGAACCGAAATATCTGTTCTCAGATTCCACAGAAATAAAGCTAGCAAAGACATCCACGAAATACAGATGTAACTCTGTGAGATGAATTAACAGAACCCTAAGCAGTTTCTCAGAAAGCTTCCTTCCAGATTTCATCTGAGGATATTTCCTTTTTCACCATAGGCCTCTATGGGCTCCCAAATATCCCTTTGCCAATTCCACAAGAACTGTCTTAGCGAAAGGCTTCTTGAGTGGAAAGCTGTAACTCTGTGAGATGATTTCACAGAACACAAAGAAGTTTCTCAGAAAGCTTCTTTCTCTTTGTTATCGGAGGATATTTCCTTTGGCCCTATAGTCTTCAAAGGGATCCGAAATATCTGTTCTCAGATTCCACAGAAATAAGGCGAGCAAAGAGATCCACGAAATACAGATGTAACTGTGTGAATGGAAGTCACAAATCACAGAGCAGTTTCTCAGAAAGCTTCTTTCCAGATTTCATCTGAGGATATTTCCTTTTTCACCATAGCCCTCTATGGGCTTTCAAATATCACTTTGCCAATTCCACAAGAACTGTCTTAGCGAAAGGCTTCTTGAGGGGAAAGCTGTAACTCTGTGAGATGATTTCAAAGAACAGAAAGAAGTTTCTCAGAAAGATTCTTTCTCTTGGTTATCGGAGGATATTTCCTTTGGCCCTATAGTCTTCAAAGGGATCCGAAATATCTGTTCTCAGATTCCACAGAAATAAGGCGAGGAAAGAGATCCACGAAATACAGATGTAACTCTGTGAGATGAATTAACAGAACACTAAGCAGTTTCTCAGAAAGCTTCTTTCCAGATTTCATCTGAGGATATTTCCTTTTTCACCATAGGCCTCTATGGGCTTCCAAATATCCCTTTGCCAATTCCACAAGAACTGTCTTAGCGAAAGGCTTCTTGAGGAGAAAGCTGTAACTCTGTGAGATGATTTCACAGAACACAAAGAAGTTTCTCAGAAAGCTTCTTTCTCTTTGTTATCGGAGGATATTTCCTTTGGCCCTATAGTCTTCAAAGGGATCCGAAATATCTGTTCTCAGATTCCACAGAAATAAGGCTAGCAAAGAGATCCAGGAAATACAGATGTAACTCTGTGAGTGGAAGTCACACATCACAGAGCAGTTTCTCAGAAAGCTTCTTTCCAGATTTCATCTGAGGATATTTCCTTTTAAAACATAGCCCTCTATGGGCTTCCAAATATCCCTTTGCAAATTCCACAAGAACTGTCTTAGCGAAAGGCTTCTTGAGGGGAAAGCTGTAACTCTGTGAGATGATTTCACAGAACACAAAGAAGTTTCTCAGAAAGCTTCTTTCTCTTTGTTATCGGAGGATATTTCCTTTGGCCCTATAGTCTTCTAAGGGATCCGAAATATCTGTTCTCAGATTCCTCAGAAATAAGGCTAGCAAGGAGATCCACGAAATACAGATGTAATTCTGTGAGATGAATTAACAGAACACTAAGCAGTTTCTCAGAAAGCTTCTTTCCAGATTTCATCTGAGGATATTTCCTTTTTCACCATAGTCCTCTATGTGCTCCCCTAATATCCCTTTGCCAATTCCACAAGAACTGTCTTAGCGAAAGGCTTCTTGAGGGGAAAGCTGTAACTCTGTGAGATGATTTCACAGAACACAAAGAAGTTTCTCAGAAAGCTTCTTTCTCTTTGTTATCGGAGGATATTTCCTTTGACCCTATAGTCTTCAAAGGGATCCGAAATATCTGTTCTCAGATTCCACAGAAATAAGGCTAGCAAAGAGATCCACGAAATACAGATGTAACTCTGTGAGTGGAAATCACACATCACAGAGCTGATTCTCAGAAAGCTTCTTTCCAGATTTCATCTGAGGATATTTCCTTTTTCACCATAGCCCTCTATGGGCTTCCAAATATCACTTTGCCAATTCCAGAAGAACTGTCTTAGCGAAAGGCTTCTTGAGGGGAAAGCTGTAACTCTGTGAGATGATTTCACAGAACAGAAAGAAGTTTCTCAGAAAGCTTCTTTCTGTTTGTTATCGGAGGATAATTCCTTTGACCCTATAGTCTTCAAAGGGATCCGAAATATCTGTTCTCAGATTCCACAGAAATAAGGCTAGCAAAGAGATCCACGAAATACAGATGTAACTCTGTGAGATGAATTAACAGAACACTAAGCAGTTTCTCAGAAAGCTTCTTTCCAGATTTCATCTGAGGATATTTCCTTTTTCACCATAGGCCTCTATGGGCTTCCAAATATCTCTTTGCCAATTCCACAAGAACTGTCTTAGCGAAAGGCTTCTTGAGGAGAAAGCTGTAACTCTATGAGATGATTTCACAAAACACAAAGAAGTTTCTCACAAAGCTTCTTTCTCTTTGTTATCGGAGGATATTTCCTTTGGCCCTATAGTCTTCAAAGGGATCCGAAATATCTGTTCTCAGATGCCACAGTTATAAGGCTAGCAAGGAGATCCAGGAAATACAGATGTAACTCTGTGAGTGGAAGTCACAAATCACAGAGCAGTTTCTCAGAAAGCTTCTTTCCATATTTCATGTGAGGATAGTTCCTTTTTCACCATAGCCCTCTACGGGCTTCCAAATATCCCTTTGCCAATTCCACAAGAACTGTCTTCGCGAAAGGCTTCTTGAGGGGAAAGCTGTAACTCTGTGAGATGATTTCACGGAACACTAAGAAGTTTCTCAGAAAGCTTCATTCTCTTTGTTATCGGAGGATATTTCCTTTGGCCCTTTAGTCTTCAAAGGGATCCGAAATATCTGTTCTCAGATTCCACAGAAATAAGGCTAGCAAAGAGATCCACGAAATACAGATGTAACTCTGTGAGTGGAAGTCACACATCACAGAGCAGTTTCTCACAAAGCTTCTTTCCAGATTTCATCTGAGGATATTTCCTTTTTCACCAAATCCTTCTATGGGCTTCCAAATATCACTTTGCCAAATCCACAAGAACTGTCTTACCGAAAGGCTTCTTGAGGGAAAAGCTGTAACTCTGTGAGATGATTTCACAGAACACAAAGAAGTTTCTCAGAAAGCTTCTTTCTCTTTGTTATCGGAGGATATTTCCTTTCGCCCTATAGTCTTCAAAGGGATCCGAAATATCTGTTCTCAGATTCCACGGAAATAAGGCTAGCAAAGACATCCACGAAATACAGATGTAACTCTGTGAGATGAATTAACAGAACACTAAGCAGTTTCTCAGAAAGCTTCTTTCCAGATTTCATCTGAGGATATTTCCTTTTTCACCATAGTCCTCTATGGGCTCCCAAATATCCCTTTGCCAATTCCACAAGAACTGTCTTAGCGAAAGGCTTCTTGAGGGGAAAGCTGTAACTCTGTGAGATGATTTCACAGAACACAAAGAAGTTTCTCAGAAAGCTTCTTTCTCTTTGTTATCGGAGGATATTTCCTTTGGCCCTATAGTCTTCAAAGGGATCCGAAATATCTGTTCTCAGATTCCACAGAAATAAGGCTAGCAAAGAGATCCACGAAATACAGATGTAACTCTGTGAGTGGAAGTCACACATCAGAGAGCAGTTTCTGAGAAAGCATCTTTCCAGATTTCATCTGAGGATATTTCCTTTTACACCATAGCCCTCTATGGGCTTCCAAATATCCCTCTGCCAATTCCACAAGAACTTTCTTAGCGAAAGGCTTCTTGAGGGGAAAGCTGTAACTCTGTGAGATGATTTCACAGAACACAAAGAAGTTTCTCAGAAAGCTTCTTTCTCTTTGTTATCGGAGGATATTTCCTTTGACCCTATAGTCTTCAAAGGGATCCGAAATATCTGTTCTCAGATTCCACAGAAATAAGGCTAGCAAAGAGATCCACGAAATACAGATGTAACTCTGTGAGTGCAAATCACACATCACAGGGCAGATTCTCAGAAAGCTTCTTTCCAGATTTCATCTGAGGATATTTCCTTTTTCACCATAGCCCTCTATGGGCTTCCAAATATCCCTTTGCCAATTCCACAAGAACTGTCTTAGCGAAAGGCTTCTTGAGGGGAAAGCTGTAACTCTGTGAGATGATTTCACAGAAAACAAAGAAGTTTCTCAGAAAACTTCTTTCTCTTTGTTATCGGAGGGTATTTCGTTTGACCCTATAGTCTTCAAAGGGATCCGAAATATCTGTTCTCAGATTCCACAGAAATAAGGCTAGCAAAGAGATCCACGAAATACAGATGTAAATCTGTGAGATGAATTAACAGAACACTAAGCAGTTTCTCAGAAAGCTTCTTTCCAGATTTCATCTGAGGATATTTCCTTTTTCACCATAGCCCTCCATGGGCTCCCAAATATCACGTTGCCAATTCCACAAGAACTGTCTTAGCGAAAGGCATCTTGAGGGGAAAGCTGTAACTCTGTGAGATGATTTCACAGAACACAAAGAAGTTTCTCAGAAAGCTTCTTTCTCTTTGTTATCGGAGGATATTTCCTTTGACCCTATAGTCTTCAAAGGGATCCGAAATATCTGTTCTCAGATTCCACAGTAATAAGGCTAGCAAAGAGATCCACGAAATACAGATGTAACTCTGTGAGTGGAAATCACACATCACAGGGCAGATTCTCAGAAAGCTTCTTTCCAGATTTCATCTGAGGATATTTCCTTTTTCACCATAGCCCTCTACGGGCTTCCAAATATCACTTTGCCAATTCCACAGGAACTTTCTTAGCGAAAGGCTTCTTGAAGGGAAAGGTGTAACTCTGTGAGATGATTTCACAGAACACAAAGAAGTTTCTCAGTAAGCTTCTTTCTCTTTGTTATCGGAGGATATTTCCTTTGGCCGTATAGTCTTCAAAGGGATCCGAAATATCTGTTCTCAGATTCCATAGAAATAAGGCTAGCAAAGAGATCCACGAAATACAGATGTAACTCTGTGAGATGAATTAACAGAACACTAAGCAGTTTCTCAGAAAGCTTCTTTCCAGATTTCATCTGAGGATATTTCCTTTTTCAGCGTACTCCTCTATGGGCTCCCAAATATCCCTTTGCCAATTCCACAAGAACTGTCTTAGCGAAAGGCTTCTTGAGGGGAAAGCTGTAGCTCTGTGAGATGATTTCACAGAACACAAAGAAGTTTCTCAGAAAGCTTCTTTCTCTTTGTTATCGGAGGATATTTCCATTGGCCCCATAGTCTTCAAAGGGATCCGAAATATCTGTTCTCAGATTCCACAGAAATAAGGCTAGCAAAGAGATCCACGAAATACAGATGTAATTCTGTGAGTGGAAATCACACATCACAGAGCAGATTCTCAGAAACCTTCTTTCCAGATTTCATCTGAGGATATTTCCTTTTTCATCATAGCCCTCTATGGGCTTCCAAATATCACTTTGCCAATTCCACAAGAACTGTCTTAGCGAAAGGCTTCTTGAGGGGAAAGCTGTAACTCTGTGAGATGATTTCACAGAACACAAAGAAGTTTCTCAGAAAGCTTTTTTCTCTTTGTTATCGGAGGATATTTCCTTTGACCCTATAGTCTTCAAAGGGATCCGAAATATCTGTTCTCAGATTCCACAGAAATAAGGCTAGCAAAGAGATCCACGAAATACAGATGTAACTCTGTGAGATGAATTAACAGAACACTAAGCAGTTTCTCAGAAAGCTTCTTTCCAGATTTCATCTGAGGATATTTCCTTTTTCACCATAGCCCTCTATGGGCTCCCAAATATCCCTTTGCCAATTCCACAAGAACTGTCTTAGCGAAAGGCTTCTTGAGGGGAAAGCTGTAACTCTGTGAGATGATTTCACAGAACACAAAGAAGTTTCTCAGAAAGCTTCTTTCTCTTTGTTATAGGAGGATATTTCATTTGACCCTATAGTCTTCAAAGGGATCCGAAATATCTGTTCTCAGATTCCACAGAAATAAGGCTAGCAAAGAGATCCACGAAATACAGATGTAACTCTGTGAGTGGAAATCACACATCACAGGGCAGATTCTCAGAAAGCTTCTTTCCAGATTTCATCTGAGGATATTTCCTTTTTCACCATAGGCCTCTATGGGCTCCCAAATATCCCTTTGCCAATTCCACAAGAACTATCTTAGCGAAAGGCTTCTTGAGTGGAAAGCTGTAACTCTGTGAGATGATTTCACAGAACACAAAGAAGTTTCTCAGAAAGCTTCTTTCTCTTTGTTATCGGACGATATTTCCTTTGGACCTATAGTCTTCAAAGGGATCCGAAATATCTGTTCTCAGAATCCACAGAAATAAGGCTAGCAAAGAGATCCAGAAAAGACAGATGTAACTCTGTGAGTGGAAGTCACACATCACAGAGCAGTTTCTCAGAAAGCTTCTTTCCAGATTTCATCTGAGGATATTTCCTTTTTCACCATAGCCCTCTAAGGGCTTTCAAATATCACTTTGCCAATTCCACAAGAACTGTCTTAGCGAAAGGCTTCTTGAGGGGAAAGCTGTAACTCTGTGACATGATTTCACAGAACACAAAGAAGTTTCTCAGAAAGCTTCTTTCTCTTTGTTATCGGAGGATATTTCCTTTGGCCCTATAGTCTTCAAAGGGATCCGAAATATCTGTTCTCAGATTCCACAGAAATATGGCTAGCAAAGACATCCACGAAATACAGATGTGACTCTGTGAGATGAATTAACAGAACACAAAGCAGTTTCTCAGAAAGCTTCTTTCCAGTTTTCATCTGAGGATATTTCCTTTTTCACCATAGGCCTCTATGGGCTCCCAAATATCCCTTTGCCAATTCCACAAGAACTGTCTTAGCGAAAGGCTTCTTGAGGGGAAAGCTGTAACTCTGTGAGATGATTTCACAGAACACAAAGAAGTTTCTCAGAAAGCTTCTTTCTCTTTGTTATCGGAGGACATTTCCTTTCGCCCTATAGTCTTCAAAGGGATCCGAAATATCTGTTCTCAGATTCCACAGAAATAAGGCTAGCAAAGAGATCCACGAAATACAGATGTAACTCTGTGAGTGGAAGTCACACATCACAGAGCAGTTTCTCAGAAAGCTTCTTTCCAGATTTCATCTGAGGATATTTCCTTTTACACCATAGCCCTCTATGGGCTTCCAAATATCCCTTTGCCAATTCCACAAGAACTGTCTTAGCGAAAGGCTTCTTGAGGGGAAAGCTGTAACTCTGTGAGATGATTTCACAGAACACAAAGAAGTTTCTCAGAAAGCTTCTTTCTCTTTGTTATCGGAGGATATTTCCTTAGGCCCTATAGTCTTCAAAGGGATCCGAAATATCTGTTCTCAGATTCCTCAGAAATAAGGCTAGCAAGGAGATCCACGAAATACAGATGTAATTCTGTGAGATGAATTAACAGAACACTAAGCAGTTTCTCAGAAAGCTTCTTTCCAGATTTCATCAGAGGATATTTCCTTTTTCACCATAGTCCCCTATGGGCTCCCAAATATCCCTTTGCCAATTCCACAAGAACTGTCTTAGCGAAAGGCTCCTTGAGGGGAAAGCTGTAACTCTGTGAGATGATTTCACAGAACACAAAGAAGTTTCTCAGAAAGCTTCTTTCTCTTTGTTATCGGAGGATATTTCCTTAGGCCCTATAGTCTTCAAAGGGATCCGAAATATCTGTTCTCAGATTCCTCAGAAATAAGGCTAGCAAGGAGATCCACGAAATACAGATGTAATTCTGTGAGATGAATTAACAGAACACTAAGCAGTTTCTCAGAAAGCTTCTTTCCAGATTTCATCTGAGGATATTTCCTTTTTCACCATAGTCCTCTATGGGCTCCCAAATATCCCTTTGCCAATTCCACAAGAACTGTCTTAGCGAAAGGCTTCTTGAGGGGAAAGCTGTAACTCTGTGAGATGATTTCACAGAACACAAAGAAGTTTCTCAGAAAGCATCTTTCTCTTTGTTATCGGAGGATATTTCCTTTGGCCCTATAGTCTTCAAAGGGATCCGAAATATCTGTTCTCAGATTCCACAGAAATAAGGCTAGCAAAGAGATCCACGAAATACAGATGTAACTCTGTGAGATGAATTAACAGAACACTAAGCAGTTTCTCAGAAAGCTTCTTTCCAGATTTCATCTGAGGATATTTCCTTTTTCACCATAGCCCTCTGTGGGCTCCCAAATATCACTTTGCCAATTCCACAAGAACTGTCTTAGCGAAAGGCTTCTTGAGGGGAAAGCTGTAACTCTGTGAGATGATTTCACAGAACACAAAGAAGTTTCTCAGAAAGCTTCTTTCTCTTTGTTATCGGAGGATATTTCCTTTGACCCTATAGTCTTCAAAGGGATCCGAAATATCTGTTCTCAGATTCCACAGAAATAAGGCTAGCAAAGAGATCCACGAAATACAGATGTAACTCTGTGAGTGGAAATCACACATCACAGAGCAGATTCTCAGAAACCTTCTTTCCAGATTTCATCTGAGGATATTTCCTTTTTCATCATAGCCCTCTATGGGCTTCCAAATATCACTTTGCCAATTCCACAAGAACTGTCTTAGCGAAAGGCTTCTTGAGGGGAAAGCTGTAACTCTGTGAGATGATTTCACGGAACACAAAGAAGTTTCTCAGAAAGCTTCTTTCTCTTTGTTATCAGAGGATATTTCCTTTGGCCCTATAGTCTTCAAAGGGATCCGAAATATCTGTTCTCAGATTCCACAGAAATAAGGCTAGCAAAGAGATCCACGAAATACAGATGTAACTCTGTGAGATGAATTAACAGAACACTAAGCAGTTTCTCAGAAAGCTTCTTTCCAGATTTCATCTGAGGATATTTCCTTTTTCACCATAGGCCTCTATGGGCTCCCAAATATCCCTTTGCCAATTCCACAAGAACTGTCTTAGCGAAAGGCTTCTTGAGTGGAAAGCTGTAACTCTGTGAGATGATTTCACAGAACACAAATAAGTTTCTCAGAAAGCTTCTTTCTCTTTGTTATCGGAGGATATTTCCTTTGGCCCTATAGTCTTCAAAGGGATCCGAAATATCTGTTCTCAGATTCCACAGAAATAAGGCTAGCAAAGAGATCCAGGAAACACAGATGTAACTCTGTGAGTGGAAGTCACACATCACAGAGCAGTTTCTCAGAAAGCTTCTTTCCAGATTTCATCTGAGGATATTTCCTTTTTCACCATAGCCCTCTATGGCCTTCCAAATATCACTTTGCCAATTCCACAAGAACTGTCTTAGCGAAAGGCTTCTTGAGTGGAAAACTGTAACTCTGTGAGATGATTTCACGGAACACAAGGAAGTTTCTCAGAAAGCTTGTTTCTCCTTGTTATCGGAGGACATTTCCTTTGGCCCTATAGTCTTCAAAGGGATCCGAAATATCTGTTCTCAGATTCCACAGAAATAAGGCTAGCAAAGAGATCCACGAAATACAGATGTAACTCTGTCAGTGGAAGTCACACATCACAGAGCAGTTTCTCAGAAAGCTTCTTTCCAGATTTCATCTGAGGATATTTCCTTTTACACCATAGCCCTCTATGGGCTTCCAAATATCCCTTTGCCAATTCCACAAGAACTGTCTTAGCGAAAGGCTTCTTGAGGGGAAAGCTGTAACTCTGTGAGATGATTTCACAGAACACAAAGAAGTTTCTCAGAAAGCTTCTTTCTCTTTGTTATCGGAGGATATTTCCTTAGGCCGTATAGTCTTCAAAGGGATCCGAAATATCTGTTCTCAGATTCCTCAGAAATAAGGCTAGCAAGGAGATCCACGAAATACAGATGTAATTCTGTGAGATGAATTAACAGAACACTAAGCAGTTTCTCAGAAAGCTTCTTTCCAGATTTCATTTGAGGATATTTCCTTTTTCACCATAGTCCCCTATGGGCTCCCAAATATCCCTTTGCCAATTTCACAAGAACTGTCTTAGCGAAAGGCTTCTTGATTGGAAAGCTGTAACTCTGTGAGATGATTTCACAGAACACAAAGAAGTTTCTCAGAAAGCTTCTTTCTCTTTGTTATCGGAGGATATTTCCTTTGGCCCTATAGTCTTCAAGGGGATCCGAAATATCTGTTCTCAGATTCCACAGAAATAAGGGTAGCAAAGAGATCCACGAAATACAGATGTAACTCTGTGAGTGGAAGTCAAACATCAGAGAGCAGTTTCTGAGAAAGCTTCTTTCCAGATTTCATCTGAGGATATTTCCTTTTACACCACAGCCCTCTATGGGCTTCCAAATATCCCTTTGCCAATTCCACAAGAACTGTCTTAGCGAAAGGCTTCTTGAGTGGAAAGCTGTAACTCTGTGAGATGATTTCACAGAACACAAAGAAGTTTCTCAGAAAGCTTCTTTCTCCTTGTTATCGGAGGATATTTCCTTTAGCCCTATAGTCTTCAAAGGGATCCGAAATATCTGTTTTCAGATTCCACAGAAATAAGGCTAGCAAAGAGATCCACGAAATACAGATGTAACTCTGTGAGTGGAAGTCACACATCAGAAAGCAGTTTCTCAGAAAGCATCTTTCCAGATTTCATCTGAGGATATTTCCTTTTACACCATAGCCCTCTATGGGCTTCCAAATATCCCCCTGCCAATTCCACAAGAACTATCTTAGCGAAAGGCTTCTTGAGGGGAAAGCTGTAACTCTGTGAGATGATTTCACAGAACACAAAGAAGTTTCTCAGAAAGCTTCCTTCTCTTTGTTATCGGAGGATATTTCCTTTGACCCTATAGTCTTCAAAGGGATCCGAAATATCTGTTCTCAGATTCCACAGAAATAAGGCTAGCAAAGAGATCCACGAAATACAGATGTAACTCTGTGAGATGAATTAACAGAACACTAAGCAGTTTCTCAGAAAGCTTCTTTCCATATTTCATGTGAGGATATTTCCTTTTTCACCATAGCCCTCTATGGGCTCCCAAATATCCCTTTGCCAATTCCACAAGAACTGTCTTAGCGAAAGGCTTCTTGAGGGGAAAGCTGTAACTCTGTGAGATGATTTCACAGAACACAAAGAAGTTTCTCAGAAAGCTTCTTTCTCTTTGTTATCGGAGGATATTTCATTTGACCCTATAGTCTTCAAAGGGATCCGAAATATCTGTTCTCAGATTCCACAGAAATAAGGCTAGCAAAGAGATCCACGAAATACAGATGTAACTCTGTGAGAGGAAATCACACATCACAGGGCAGATTCTCAGAAAGCTTCTTTCCAGATTTCATCTGAGGATATTTCCTTTTTCACCATAGCCCTCTACGGGCTTCCAAATATCACTTTGCCAATTCCACAAGAATTTTCTTAGCGAAAGGCTTCTTGAAGGGAAAGGTGTAACTCTGTGAGATGATTTCACAGAACACAAAGATGTTTCTCAGAAAGCTTCTTTCTCTTTGTTATCGGAGGATATTTCCTTTGGCCGTATAGTCTTCAAAGGGATCCGAAATATCTGTTCTCAGATTCCATAGAAATAAGGCTAGCAAAGAGATCCACGAAATACAGATGTAACTCTGTGAGATGAATTAACAGAACACTAAGCAGTTTCTCAGAAAGCTTCTTTCCAGATTTCATCTGAGGATATTTCCTTTTTCAGCGTACTCCTCTATGGGCTCCCAAATATCCCTTTGCCAATTCCACAAGAACTGTCTTAGCGAAAGGCTTCTTGAGGGGAAAGCTGTAGCTCTGTGAGATGATTTCACAGAACACAAAGAAGTTTCTCAGAAAGCTTCTTTCTCTTTGTTATCGGAGGATATTTCCATTGGCCCCATAGTCTTCAAAGGGATCCGAAATATCTGTTCTCAGATTCCACAGAAATAAGGCTAGCAAAGAGATCCACGAAATACAGATGTAACTCTGTGAGTGGAAATCACACATCACAGAGCAGATTCTCAGAAACCTTCTTTCCAGATTTCATCTGAGGATATTTCCTTTTTCATCATAGCCCTCTATGGGCTTCCAAATATCACTTTGCCAATTCCACAAGAACTGTCTTAGCGAAAGGCTTCTTGAGGGGAAAGCTGTAACTCTGTGAGATGATTTCACAGAACACAAAGAAGTTTCTCAGAAAGCTTCTTTCTCTTTGTTATCGGAGGATATTTCCTTTGACCCTATAGTCTTCAAAGGGATCCTAAATATCTGTTCTCAGATTCCACAGAAATAAGGCTAGCAAAGACATCCACGAAATACAGATGTAACTCTGTGAGATGAATTAACAGAACACTAAGCAGTTTCTCAGAAAGCTTCTTTCCAGATTTCATCTGAGGATATTTCCTTTTTCACCATAGCCCTCTATGGGCTTCCAAATATCACTTTGCCAATTCCACAAGAACTTTCTTAGCGAAAGGCTTCTTGAAAGGAAAGGTGTAACTCTGTGAGATGATTTCACAGAAAAGAAAGAAGTTTCTCAGAAAGCTTCTTTCTCTTTGTTATCGGAGGATATTTCCTTTGGCCCTATAGTCTTCAAAGGGATCCGAAATATCTGTTCTCAGATTCCATAGAAATAAGGCTAGCAAAGAGATCCACGAAATACAGATGTAACTCTCTGAGATGAATTAACAGAACACTAAGCAGTTTCTCAGAAAGCTTCTTTCCAGATTTCATCTGAGGATATTTCCTTTTTCACCATAGGCCTCTATGGGCTCCCAAATATCCCTTTGCCAATTCCACAAGAACTGTCTTAGCGAAAGGCTTCTTGAGTGGAAAGCTGTAACTCTGTGAGATGATTTCACAGAACACAAAGAAGTTTCTCAGAAAGCTTCTTTCTCTTTGTTATCGGAGGATATTTCCTTTGGCCCTTTAGTCTTCAAAGGGATCCGAAATATCTGTTCTCAGAATCCACAGAAATAAGGCTAGCAAAGAGATCCAGGAAACACAGATGTAACTCTGTGAGTGGAAGTCACACATCACAGAGCAGTTTCTCAGAAAGCTTCTTTCCAGATTTCATCTGAGGATATTTCCTTTTTCACCATAGCCCTCTATGGCCTTCCAAATATCACTTTGCCAATTCCACAAGAACTGTCTTAGCGAAAGGCTTCTTGAATGGAAAACTGTAACTCTGTGAGATGATTTCACGGAACACAAAGAAGTTTCTCAGAAAGCTTCTTTCTCTTTGTTATCGGAGGATATTTCCTATGGCCCTATAGTCTTCAAAGGGATCCGAAATATCTGTTCTCAGATTCCACAAAAATAAGGCTAGCAAAGAGATCCAGGAAATACAGATGTAACTCTGTGAGTGGAAGTCACACATCACAGAGCAGTTTCTCAGAAAGCTTCTTTCCAGATTTCATCTGAGGATATTTCCTTTTTCACCATAGCCCTCTAAGGGCTTTCAAATATCACTTTGCCAATTCCACAAGAACTGTCTTAGCGAAAGGCTTCTTGAGGGGAAAGCTGTAACTCTGTGAGATGATTTCACAGAACACAAAGAAGTTTCTCAGAAAGCTTCTTTCTCTTTGTTATCGGAGGATATTTCCTTTGGCCCTATAGACTTCAAAGGGATCCGAAATATCTGTTCTCAGATTCCACAGAAATATGGCTAGCAAAGACATCCACGAAATACAGATGTAAC
This sequence comes from Macaca mulatta, assembly GCF_049350105.2. NCBI lineage: Eukaryota > Metazoa > Chordata > Mammalia > Primates > Cercopithecidae > Macaca > Macaca mulatta. Next base: position 48,320,906 of record NC_133422.1, on the reverse strand, counting down.
TCTGTGAGATGAATTAACAGAACACAAAGCAGTTTCTCAGAAAGCTTCTTTCCAGTTTTCATCTGAGGATATTTCCTTTTTCACCATAGGCCTCTATGGGCTCCCAAATATCCCTTTGCCAATTCCACAAGAACTGTCTTAGCGAAAGGCTTCTTGAGGGGAAAGCTGTAACTCTGTGAGATGATTTCACAGAACACAAAGAAGTTTCTCAGAAAGCTTCTTTCTCTTTGTTATCGGAGGATATTTCCTTTGGCCCTATAGTCTTCAAGGGGATCCGAAATATCTGTTCTCAGATTCCACAGAAATAAGGGTAGCAAAGAGATCCACGAAATACAGATGTAACTCTGTGAGTGGAAGTCACACATCAGAGAGCAGTTTCTGAGAAAGCTTCTTTCCAGATTTCATCTGAGGATATTTCCTTTTACACCATAGCCCTCTATGGGCTTCCAAATATCCCTTTGCCAATTCCACAAGAACTGTCTTAGCGAAAGGCTTCTTGAGTGGAAAGCTGTAACTCTGTGAGATGATTTCACAGAACACAAAGAAGTTTCTCAGAAAGCTTCTTTCTCTTTGTTATCGGAGGATATTTCCTTTGGCCCTATAGTCTTCAAAGGGATCCGAAATATCTGTTCTCAGATTCCACAGAAATAAGGCTAGCAAAGAGATCCACGAAATACAGATGTAACTCTGTGAGTGGAAGTCACACATCAGAGAGCAGTTTCTGAGAAAGCATCTTTCCAGATTTCATCTGAGGATATTTCCTTTTACACCATAGCCCTCTATGGGCTTCCAAATATCCCTCTGCCAATTCCACAAGAACTGTCTTAGCGAAAGGCTTCTTGAGGGGAAAGCTGTAACTCTGTGAGATGATTTCACAGAACACAAAGAAGTTTCTCAGAAAGCTTCTTTCTCTTTGTTATCGGAGGATATTTCCTTTGACCCTATAGTCTTCAAAGGGATCCGAAATATCTGTTCTCAGATTCCACAGAAATAAGGCTAGCAAAGAGATCCACGAAATACAGATGTAACTCTGTGAGATGAATTAACAGAACACTAAGCAGTTTCTCAGAAAGCTTCTTTCCAGATTTCATCTGAGGATATTTCCTTTTTCACCATAGCCCTCTATGGGCTCCCAAATATCCCTTTGCCAATTCCACAAGAACTGTCTTAGCGAAAGGCTTCTTGAGGGGAAAGCTGTAACTCTGTGAGATGATTTCACAGAACACAAAGAAGTTTCTCAGAAAGCTTCTTTCTCTTTGTTATCGGAGGATATTTCATTTGACCCTATAGTCTTCAAAGGGATCCGAAATATCTGTTCTCAGATTCCACAGAAATAAGGCTAGCAAAGAGATCCACGAAATACAGATGTAACTCTGTGAGTGGAAATCACACATCACAGGGCAGATTCTCAGAAAGCTTCTTTCCAGATTTCATCTGAGGATATTTCCTTTTTCACCATAGCCCTCTACGGGCTTCCAAATATCACTTTGCCAATTCCACAAGAACTTTCTTAGCGAAAGGCTTCTTGAAGGGAAAGGTGTAACTCTGTGAGATGATTTCACAGAACACAAAGATGTTTCTCAGAAAGCTTCTTTCTCTTTGTTATCGGAGGATATTTCCTTTGGCCGTATAGTCTTCAAAGGGATCCGAAATATCTGTTCTCAGATTCCATAGAAATAAGGCTAGCAAAGAGATCCACGAAATACAGATGTAACTCTGTGAGATGAATTAACAGAACACTAAGCAGTTTCTCAGAAAGCTTCTTTCCAGATTTCATCTGAGGATATTTCCTTTTTCAGCGTACTCCTCTATGGGCTCCCAAATATCCCTTTGCCAATTCCACAAGAACTGTCTTAGCGAAAGGCTTCTTGAGGGGAAAGCTGTAGCTCTGTGAGATGATTTCACAGAACACAAAGAAGTTTCTCAGAAAGCTTCTTTCTCTTTGTTATCGGAGGATATTTCCATTGGCCCCATAGTCTTCAAAGGGATCCGAAATATCTGTTCTCAGATTCCACAGAAATAAGGCTAGCAAAGAGATCCACGAAATACAGATGTAACTCTGTGAGTGGAAATCACACATCACAGAGCAGATTCTCAGAAACCTTCTTTCCAGATTTCATCTGAGGATATTTCCTTTTTCATCATAGCCCTCTATGGGCTTCCAAATATCACTTTGCCAATTCCACAAGAACTGTCTTAGCGAAAGGCTTCTTGAGAGGAAAGCTGTAACTCTGTGAGATGATTTCACAGAACACAAAGAAGTTTCTCAGAAAGCTTCTTTCTCTTTGTTATCGGAGGATATTTCCTTTGACCCTATAGTCTTCAAAGGGATCCTAAATATCTGTTCTCAGATTCCACAGAAATAAGGCTAGCAAAGACATCCACGAAATACAGATGTAACTCTGTGAGATGAATTAACAGAACACTAAGCAGTTTCTCAGAAAGCTTCTTTCCAGATTTCATCTGAGGATATTTCCTTTTTCACCATAGCCCTCTATGGGCTTCCAAATATCACTTTGCCAATTCCACAAGAACTTTCTTAGCGAAAGGCTTCTTGAAGGGAAAGGTGTAACTCTGTGAGATGATTTCACAGAAAAGAAAGAAGTTTCTCAGAAAGCTTCTTTCTCTTTGTTATCGGAGGATATTTCCTTTGGCCCTATAGTCTTCAAAGGGATCCGAAATATCTGTTCTCAGATTCCACAGAAATAAGGCTAGCAAAGAGATCCACGAAATACAGATGTAACTCTCTGAGATGAATTAACAGAACACTAAGCAGTTTCTCAGAAAGCTTCTTTCCAGATTTCATCTGAGGATATTTCCTTTTACACCATAGCCCTCTATGGGCTTCCAAATATCCCCCTGCCAATTCCACAAGAACTGTCTTAGCGAAAGGCTTCTTGAGGGGAAAGCTGTAACTCTGTGAGATGATTTCACAGAACACAAAGAAGTTTCTCAGAAAGCTTCCTTCTCTTTGTTATCGGAGGATATTTCCTTTGACCCTATAGTCTTCAAAGGGATCCGAAATATCTGTTCTCAGATTCCACAGAAATAAGGCTAGCAAAGAGATCCACGAAATACAGATGTAACTCTGTGAGATGAATTAACAGAACACTAAGCAGTTTCTCAGAAAGCTTCTTTCCATATTTCATGTGAGGATATTTCCTTTTTCACCATAGCCCTCTATGGGCTCCCAAATATCCCTTTGCCAATTCCACAAGAACTGTCTTAGGGAAAGGCTTCTTGAGGGGAAAGCTGTAACTCTGTGAGATGATTTCACAGAACACAAAGAAGTTTCTCAGAAAGCTTCTTTCTCTTTGTTATCGGAGGATATTTCATTTGACCCTATAGTCTTCAAAGGGATCCGAAATATCTGTTCTCAGATTCCACAGAAATAAGGCTAGCAAAGAGATCCACGAAATACAGATGTAACTCTGTGAGAGGAAATCACACATCACAGGGCAGATTCTCAGAAAGCTTCTTTCCAGATTTCATCTGAGGATATTTCCTTTTTCACCATAGCCCTCTACGGACTTCCAAATATCACTTTGCCAATTCCACAATAACTTTCTTAGCGAAAGGCTTCTTGAAGGGAAAGGTGTAACTCTGTGAGATGATTTCACAGAACACAAAGATGTTTCTCAGAAAGCTTCTTTCTCTTTGTTATCGGAGGATATTTCCTTTGGCCGTATAGTCTTCAAAGGGATCCGAAATATCTGTTCTCAGATTCCATAGAAATAAGGCTAGCAAAGAGATCCACGAAATACAGATGTAACTCTGTGAGATGAATTAACAGAACACTAAGCAGTTTCTCAGAAAGCTTCTTTCCAGATTTCATCTGAGGATATTTCCTTTTTCAGCGTACTCCTCTATGGGCTCCCAAATATCCCTTTGCCAATTCCACAAGAACTGTCTTAGCGAAAGGCTTCTTGAGTGGAAAGCTGTAACTCTGTGAGATGATTTCACAGAACACAAAGAAGTTTCTCAGAAAGCTTCTTTCTCTTTGTTATCGGAGGATATTTCCTTTGGCCCTTTAGTCTTCAAAGGGATCCGAAATATCTGTTCTCAGAATCCACAGAAATAAGGCTAGCAAAGAGATCCAGGAAACACAGATGTAACTCTGTGAGTGGAAGTCACACATCACAGAGCAGTTTCTCAGAAAGCTTCTTTCCAGATTTCATCTGAGGATATTTCCTTTTTCACCATAGCCCTCTATGGCCTTCCAAATATCACTTTGCCAATTCCACAAGAACTGTCTTAGCGAAAGGCTTCTTGAATGGAAAACTGTAACTCTGTGAGATGATTTCACGGAACACAAAGAAGTTTCTCAGAAAGCTTCTTTCTCTTTGTTATCGGAGGATATTTCCTATGGCCCTATAGTCTTCAAAGAGATCCGAAATATCTGTTCTCAGATTCCACAGAAATAAGGCTAGCAAAGAGATCCACGAAATACAGATGTAACTCTGTGAGTGGAAGTCACACATCACAGAGCAGTTTCTCAGAAAGCTTCTTTCCAGATTTCATCTGAGGATATTTCCTTTTTCACCATAGCCCTCTAAGGGCTTTCAAATATCACTTTGCCAATTCCACAAGAACTGTCTTAGCGAAAGGCTTCTTGAGGGGAAAGCTGTAACTCTGTGACATCATTTCACAGAACACAAAGAAGTTTCTCAGAAAGCTTCTTTCTCTTTGTTATCGGAGGATATTTCCTTTGGCCCTATAGACTTCAAAGGGATCCGAAATATCTGTTCTCAGATTCCACAGAAATATGGCTAGCAAAGACATGCACGAAATACAGATGTAACTCTGTGAGATGAATTAACAGAACACAAAGCAGTTTCTCAGAAAGCTTCTTTCCAGTTTTCATCTGAGGATATTTCCTTTTTCACCATAGGCCTCTATGGGCTCCCAAATATCCCTTTGCCAATTCCACAAGAACTGTCTTAGCGAAAGGCTTCTTGAGGGGAAAGCTGTAACTCTGTGAGATGATTTCACAGAACACAAAGAAGTTTCTCAGAAAGCTTCTTTCTCTTTGTTATCGGAGGATATTTCCTTTGGCCCTATAGTCTTCAAGGGGATCCGAAATATCTGTTCTCAGATTCCACAGAAATAAGGGTAGCAAAGAGATCCACGAAATACAGATGTAACTCTGTGAGTGGAAGTCACACATCAGAGAGCAGTTTCTGAGAAAGCTTCTTTCCAGATTTCATCTGAGGATATTTCCTTTTACACCATAGCCCTCTATGGGCTTCCAAATATCCCTTTGCCAATTCCACAAGAACTGTCTTAGCGAAAGGCTTCTTGAGTGGAAAGTGTAACTCTGTGAGATGATTTCACAGAACACAAAGAAGTTTCTCAGAAAGCTTCTTTCTCTTTGTTATCGGAGGATATTTCCTTTGGCCCTATAGTCTTCAAAGGGATCCGAAATATCTGTTCTCAGATTCCACAGAAATAAGGCTAGCAAAGAGATCCACGAAATACAGATGTAACTCTGTGAGTGGAAGTCACACATCAGAGAGCAGTTTCTGAGAAAGCATCTTTCCAGATTTCATCTGAGGATATTTCCTTTTACACCATAGCCCTCTATGGGCTTCCAAATATCCCTCTGCCAATTCCACAAGAACTGTCTTAGCGAAAGGCTTCTTGAGGGGAAAGCTGTAACTCTGTGAGATGATTTCACAGAACACAAAGAAGTTTCTCAGAAAGCTTCTTTCTCTTTGTTATCGGAGGATATTTCCTTTGACCCTATAGTCTTCAAAGGGATCCGAAATATCTGTTCTCAGATTCCACAGAAATAAGGCTAGCAAAGAGATCCACGAAATACAGATGTAACTCTGTGAGATGAATTAACAGAACACTAAGCAGTTTCTCAGAAAGCTTCTTTCCAGATTTCATCTGAGGATATTTCCTTTTTCACCATAGCCCTCTATGGGCTCCCAAATATCCCTTTGCCAATTCCACAAGAACTGTCTTAGCGAAAGGCTTCTTGAGGGGAAAGCTGTAACTCTGTGAGATGATTTCACAGAACACAAAGAAGTTTCTCAGAAAGCTTCTTTCTCTTTGTTATCGGAGGATATTTCATTTGACCCTATAGTCTTCAAAGGGATCCGAAATATCTGTTCTCAGATTCCACAGAAATAAGGCTAGCAAAGAGATCCACGAAATACAGATGTAACTCTGTGAGTGGAAATCACACATCACAGGGCAGATTCTCAGAAAGCTTCTTTCCAGATTTCATCTGAGGATATTTCCTTTTTCACCATAGCCCTCTACGGGCTTCCAAATATCACTTTGCCAATTCCACAAGAACTTTCTTAGCGAAAGGCTTCTTGAAGGGAAAGGTGTAACTCTGTGAGATGATTTCACAGAACACAAAGATGTTTCTCAGAAAGCTTCTTTCTCTTTGTTATCGGAGGATATTTCCTTTGGCCGTATAGTCTTCAAAGGGATCCGAAATATCTGTTCTCAGATTCCATAGAAATAAGGCTAGCAAAGAGATCCACGAAATACAGATGTAACTCTGTGAGATGAATTAACAGAACACTAAGCAGTTTCTCAGAAAGCTTCTTTCCAGATTTCATCTGAGGATATTTCCTTTTTCAGCGTACTCCTCTATGGGCTCCCAAATATCCCTTTGCCAATTCCACAAGAACTGTCTTAGCGAAAGGCTTCTTGAGGGGAAAGCTGTAGCTCTGTGAGATGATTTCACAGAACACAAAGAAGTTTCTCAGAAAGCTTCTTTCTCTTTGTTATCGGAGGATATTTCCATTGGCCCCATAGTCTTCAAAGGGATCCGAAATATCTGTTCTCAGATTCCACAGAAATAAGGCTAGCAAAGAGATCCACGAAATACAGATGTAACTCTGTGAGTGGAAATCACACATCACAGAGCAGATTCTCAGAAACCTTCTTTCCAGATTTCATCTGAGGATATTTCCTTTTTCATCATAGCCCTCTATGGGCTTCCAAATATCACTTTGCCAATTCCACAAGAACTGTCTTAGCGAAAGGCTTCTTGAGGGGAAAGCTGTAACTCTGTGAGATGATTTCACAGAACACAAAGAAGTTTCTCAGAAAGCTTCTTTCTCTTTGTTATCGGAGGATATTTCCTTTGACCCTATAGTCTTCAAAGGGATCCTAAATATCTGTTCTCAGATTCCACAGAAATAAGGCTAGCAAAGACATCCACGAAATACAGATGTAACTCTGTGAGATGAATTAACAGAACACTAAGCAGTTTCTCAGAAAGCTTCTTTCCAGATTTCATCTGAGGATATTTCCTTTTTCACCATAGCCCTCTATGGGCTTCCAAATATCACTTTGCCAATTCCACAAGAACTTTCTTAGCGAAAGGCTTCTTGAAGGGAAAGGTGTAACTCTGTGAGATGATTTCACAGAAAAGAAAGAAGTTTCTCAGAAAGCTTCTTTCTCTTTGTTATCGGAGGATATTTCCTTTGGCCCTATAGTCTTCAAAGGGATCCGAAATATCTGTTCTCAGATTCCACAGAAATAAGGCTAGCAAAGAGATCCACGAAATACAGATGTAACTCTCTGAGATGAATTAACAGAACACTAAGCAGTTTCTCAGAAAGCTTCTTTCCAGATTTCATCTGAGGATATTTCCTTTTTCACCATAGGCCTCTATGGGCTCCCAAATATCCCTTTGCCAATTCCACAAAAACTGTCTTAGCGAAAGGCTTCTTGAGTGGAAAGCTGTAACTCTGTGAGATGATTTCACAGAACACAAAGAAGTTTCTCAGAAAGCTTCTTTCTCTTTGTTATCGGAGGATATTTCCTTTGGCCCTATAGTCTTCAAAGGGATCCGAAATATCTGTTCTCAGAATCCACAGAAATAAGGCTAGCAAAGAGATCCAGGAAACACAGATGTAACTCTGTGAGTGGAAGTCTCACATCACAGAGCAGTTTCTCAGAAAGCTTCTTTCCAGATTTCATCTGAGGATATTTCCTTTTTCACCATAGCCCTCTATGGCCTTCCAAATATCACTTTGCCAATTCCACAAGAACTGTCTTAGCGAAAGGCTTCTTGAATGGAAAACTGTAACTCTGTGAGATGATTTCACGGAACACAAAGAAGTTTCTCAGAAAGCTTCTTTCTCTTTGTTATCGGAGAATATTTCCTATGGCCCTATAGTCTTCAAAGGGATCCGAAATATCTGTTCTCAGATTCCACAGAAATAAGGCTAGCAAAGAGATCCACGAAATACAGATGTAACTCTGTGAGTGGAAGTCACACATCACAGAGCAGTTTCTCAGAAAGCTTCTTTCCAGATTTCATCTGAGGATATTTCCTTTTTCACCATAGCCCTCTAAGGGCTTTCAAATATCACTTTGCCAATTCCACAAGAACTGTCTTAGCGAAAGGCTTCTTGAGGGGAAAGCTGTAACTCTGTGACATGATTTCACAGAACACAAAGAAGTTTCTCAGAAAGCTTCTTTCTCTTTGTTATCGGAGGATATTTCCTTAGGCCCTATAGTCTTCAAAGGGATCCGAAATATCTGTTCTCAGATTCCTCAGAAATAAGGCTAGCAAGGAGATCCACGAAATACAGATGTAATTCTGTGAGATGAATTAACAGAACACTAAGCAGTTTCTCAGAAAGCTTCTTTCCAGATTTCATCTGAGGATATTTCCTTTTTCACCATAGTCCCCTATGGGCTCCCAAATATCCCTTTGCCAATTTCACAAGAACTGTCTTAGCGAAAGGCTTCTTGATTGGAAAGCTGTAACTCTGTGAGATGATTTCACAGAACACAAAGAAGTTTCTCAGAAAGCTTCTTTCTCTTTGTTATCGGAGGATATTTCCTTTGGCCCTATAGTCTTCAAGGGGATCCGAAATATCTGTTCTCAGATTCCACAGAAATAAGGGTAGCAAAGAGATCCACGAAATACAGATGTAACTCTGTGAGTGGAAGTCAAACATCAGAGAGCAGTTTCTGAGAAAGCTTCTTTCCAGATTTCATCTGAGGATATTTCCTTTTACACCATAGCCCTCTATGGGCTTCCAAATATCCCTTTGCCAATTCCACAAGAACTGTCTTAGCGAAAGGCTTCTTGAGTGGAAAGCTGTAACTCTGTGAGATGATTTCACAGAACACAAAGAAGTTTCTCAGAAAGCTTCTTTCTCCTTGTTATCGGAGGATATTTCCTTTAGCCCTATAGTCTTCAAAGGGATCCGAAATATCTGTTTTCAGATTCCACAGAAATAAGGCTAGCAAAGAGATCCACGAAATACAGATGTAACTCTGTGAGTGGAAGTCACACATCAGAAAGCAGTTTCTCAGAAAGCATCTTTCCAGATTTCATCTGAGGATATTTCCTTTTACACCATAGCCCTCTATGGGCTTCCAAATATCCCCCTGCCAATTCCACAAGAACTATCTTAGCGAAAGGCTTCTTGAGGGGAAAGCTGTAACTCTGTGAGATGATTTCACAGAACACAAAGAAGTTTCTCAGAAAGCTTCCTTCTCTTTGTTATCGGAGGATATTTCCTTTGACCCTATAGTCTTCAAAGGGATCCGAAATATCTGTTCTCAGATTCCACAGAAATAAGGCTAGCAAAGAGATCCACGAAATACAGATGTAACTCTGGGAGATGAATTAACAGAACACTAAGCAGTTTCTCAGAAAGCTTCTTTCCATATTTCATGTGAGGATATTTCCTTTTTCACCATAGCCCTCTATGGGCTCCCAAATATCCCTTTGCCAATTCCACAAGAACTGTCTTAGCGAAAGGCTTCTTGAGGGGAAAGCTGTAACTCTGTGAGATGATTTCACAGAACACAAAGAAGTTTCTCAGAAAGCTTCTTTCTCTTTGTTATCGGAGGATATTTCATTTGACCCTATAGTCTTCAAAGGGATCCGAAATATCTGTTCTCAGATTCCACAGAAATAAGGCTAGCAAAGAGATCCACGAAATACAGATGTAACTCTGTGAGAGGAAATCACACATCACAGGGCAGATTCTCAGAAAGCTTCTTTCCAGATTTCATCTGAGGATATTTCCTTTTTCACCATAGCCCTCTACGGGCTTCCAAATATCACTTTGCCAATTCCACAAGAATTTTCTTAGCGAAAGGCTTCTTGAAGGGAAAGGTGTAACTCTGTGAGATGATTTCACAGAACACAAAGATGTTTCTCAGAAAGCTTCTTTCTCTTTGTTATCGGAGGATATTTCCTTTGGCCGTATAGTCTTCAAAGGGATCCGAAATATCTGTTCTCAGATTCCATAGAAATAAGGCTAGCAAAGAGATCCACGAAATACAGATGTAACTCTGTGAGATGAATTAACAGAACACTAAGCAGTTTCTCAGAAAGCTTCTTTCCAGATTTCATCTGAGGATATTTCCTTTTTCAGCGTACTCCTCTATGGGCTCCCAAATATCCCTTTGCCAATTCCACAAGAACTGTCTTAGCGAAAGGCTTCTTGAGGGGAAAGCTGTAGCTCTGTGAGATGATTTCACAGAACACAAAGAAGTTTCTCAGAAAGCTTCTTTCTCTTTGTTATCGGAGGATATTTCCATTGGCCCCATAGTCTTCAAAGGGATCCGAAATATCTGTTCTCAGATTCCACAGAAATAAGGCTAGCAAAGAGATCCACGAAATACAGATGTAACTCTGTGAGTGGAAATCACACATCACAGAGCAGATTCTCAGAAACCTTCTTTCCAGATTTCATCTGAGGATATTTCCTTTTTCATCATAGCCCTCTATGGGCTTCCAAATATCACTTTGCCAATTCCACAAGAACTGTCTTAGCGAAAGGCTTCTTGAGGGGAAAGCTGTAACTCTGTGAGATGATTTCACAGAACACAAAGAAGTTTCTCAGAAAGCTTCTTTCTCTTTGTTATCGGAGGATATTTCCTTTGACCCTATAGTCTTCAAAGGGATCCTAAATATCTGTTCTCAGATTCCACAGAAATAAGGCTAGCAAAGACATCCACGTTATACAGATGTAACTCTGTGAGATGAATTAACAGAACACTAAGCAGTTTCTCAGAAAGCTTCTTTCCAGATTTCATCTGAGGATATTTCCTTTTTCACCATAGCCCTCTATGGGCTTCCAAATATCACTTTGCCAATTCCACAAGAACTTTCTTAGCGAAAGGCTTCTTGAAGGGAAAGGTGTAACTCTGTGAGATGATTTCACAGAAAAGAAAGAAGTTTCTCAGAAAGCTTCTTTCTCTTTGTTATCGGAGGATATTTCCTTTGGCCCTATAGTCTTCAAAGGGACCCGAAATATCTGTTCTCAGATTCCACAGAAATAAGGCTAGCAAAGAGATCCACGAAATACAGATGTAACTCTCTGAGATGAATTAACAGAACACTAAGCAGTTTCTCAGAAAGCTTCTTTCCAGATTTCATCTGAGGATATTTCCTTTTTCACCATAGGCCTCTATGGGCTCCCAAATATCCCTTTGCCAATTCCACAAGAACTGTCTTAGCGAAAGGCTTCTTGAGTGGAAAGCTGTAACTCTGTGAGATGATTTCACAGAACACAAAGAAGTTTCTCAGAAAGCTTCTTTCTCTTTGTTATCGGAGGATATTTCCTTTGGCCCTTTAGTCTTCAAAGGGATCCGAAATATCTGTTCTCAGAATCCACAGAAATAAGGCTAGCAAAGAGATCCAGGAAACACAGATGTAACTCTGTGAGTGGAAGTCACACATCACAGAGCAGTTTCTCAGAAAGCTTCTTTCCAGATTTCATCTGAGGATATTTCCTTTTTCACCATAGCCCTCTATGGCCTTCCAAATATCACTTTGCCAATTCCACAAGAACTGTCTTAGCGAAAGGCTTCTTGAATGGAAAACTGTAACTCTGTGAGATGATTTCACGGAACACAAAGAAGTTTCTCAGAAAGCTTCTTTCTCTTTGTTATCGGAGGATATTTCCTATGGCCCTATAGTCTTCAAAGGGATCCGAAATATCTGTTCTCAGATTCCACAAAAATAAGGCTAGCAAAGAGATCCACGAAATACAGATGTAACTCTGTGAGTGGAAGTCACACATCACAGAGCAGTTTCTCAGAAAGCTTCTTTCCAGATTTCATCTGAGGATATTTCCTTTTTCACCATAGCCCTCTAAGGGCTTTCAAATATCACTTTGCCAATTCCACAAGAACTGTCTTAGCGAAAGGCTTCTTGAGGGTAAAGCTGTAACTCTGTGACATGATTTCACAGAACACAAAGAAGTTTCTCAGAAAGCTTCTTTCTCTTTGTTATCGGAGGATATTTCCTTTGGCCCTATAGACTTCAAAGGGATCCGAAATATCTGTTCTCAGATTCCACAGAAATATGGCTAGCAAAGACATCCACGAAATACAGATGTAACTCTGTGAGATGAATTAACAGAACACAAAGCAGTTTCTCAGAAAGCTTCTTTCCAGTTTTCATCTGAGGATATTTCCTTTTTCACCATAGGCCTCTATGGGCTCCCAAATATCCCTTTGCCAATTCCACAAGAACTGTCTTAGCGAAAGGCTTCTTGAGGGGAAAGCTGTAACTCTGTGAGATGATTTCACAGAACACAAAGAAGTTTCTCAGAAAGCTTCTTTCTCTTTGTTATCGGAGGATATTTCCTTTGGCCCTATAGTCTTCAAGGGGATCCGAAATATCTGTTCTCAGATTCCACAGAAATAAGGGTAGCAAAGAGATCCACGAAATACAGATGTAACTCTGTGAGTGGAAGTCACACATCAGAGAGCAGTTTCTGAGAAAGCTTCTTTCCAGATTTCATCTGAGGATATTTCCTTTTACACCATAGCCCTCTATGGGCTTCCAAATATCCCTTTGCCAATTCCACAAGAACTGTCTTAGCGAAAGGCTTCTGGAGTGGAAAGCTGTAACTCTGTGAGATGATTTCACAGAACACAAAGAAGTTTCTCAGAAAGCTTCTTTCTCTTTGTTATCGGAGGATATTTCCTTTGGCCCTATAGTCTTCAAAGGGATCCGAAATATCTGTTCTCAGATTCCACAGAAATAAGGCTAGCAAAGAGATCCACGAAATACAGATGTAACTCTGTGAGTGGAAGTCACACATCAGAGAGCAGTTTCTGAGAAAGCATCTTTCCAGATTTCATCTGAGGATATTTCCTTTTACACCATAGCCCTCTATGGGCTTCCAAATATCCCTCTGCCAATTCCACAAGAACTGTCTTAGCGAAAGGCTTCTTGAGGGGAAAGCTGTAACTCTGTGAGATGATTTCACAGAACACAAAGAAGTTTCTCAGAAAGCTTCTTTCTCTTTGTTATCGGAGGATATTTCCTTTGACCCTATAGTCTTCAAAGGGATCCGAAATATCTGTTCTCAGATTCCACAGAAATAAGGCTAGCAAAGAGATCCACGAAATACAGATGTAACTCTGTGAGATGAATTAACAGAACACTAAGCAGTTTCTCAGAAAGCTTCTTTCCAGATTTCATCTGAGGATATTTCCTTTTTCACCATAGCCCTCTATGGGCTCCCAAATATCCCTTTGCCAATTCCACAAGAACTGTCTTAGCGAAAGGCTTCTTGAATGGAAAGCTGTAACTCTGTGAGATGATTTCACAGAACACAAAGAAGTTTCTCAGAAAGCTTCTTTCTCTTTGTTATCGGAGGATATTTCATTTGACCCTATAGTCTTCAAAGGGATCCGAAATATCTGTTCTCAGATTCCACAGAAATAAGGCTAGCAAAGAGATCCACGAAATACAGATGTAACTCTGTGAGTGGAAATCACACATCACAGGGCAGATTCTCAGAAAGCTTCTTTCCAGATTTCATCTGAGGATATTTCCTTTTTCACCATAGCCCTCTACGGGCTTCCAAATATCACTTTGCCAATTCCACAAGAACTTTCTTAGCGAAAGGCTTCTTGAAGGGAAAGGTGTAACTCTGTGAGATGATTTCACAGAACACAAAGATGTTTCTCAGAAAGCTTCTTTCTCTTTGTTATCGGAGGATATTTCCTTTGGCCGTATAGTCTTCAAAGGGATCCGAATTATCTGTTCTCAGATTCCATAGAAATAAGGCTAGCAAAGAGATCCAAGAAATACAGATGTAACTCTGTGAGATGAATTAACAGAACACTAAGCAGTTTCTCAGAAAGCTTCTTTCCAGATTTCATCTGAGGATATTTCCTTTTTCAGCGTACTCCTCTATGGGCTCCCAAATATCCCTTTGCCAATTCCACAAGAACTGTCTTAGCGAAAGGCTTCTTGAGGGGAAAGCTGTAGCTCTGTGAGATGATTTCACAGAACACAAAGAAGTTTCTCAGAAAGCTTCTTTCTCTTTGTTATCGGAGGATATTTCCATTGGCCCCATAGTCTTCAAAGGGATCCGAAATATCTGTTCTCAGATTCCACAGAAATAAGGCTAGCAAAGAGATCCACGAAATACAGATGTAACTCTGTGAGTGGAAATCACACATCACAGAGCAGATTCTCAGAAACCTTCTTTCCAGATTTCATCTGAGGATATTTCCTTTTTCATCATAGCCCTCTATGGGCTTCCAAATATCACTTTGCCAATTCCACAAGAACTGTCTTAGCGAAAGGCTTCTTGAGAGGAAAGCTGTAACTCTGTGAGATGATTTCACAGAACACAAAGAAGTTTCTCAGAAAGCTTCTTTCTCTTTGTTATCGGAGGATATTTCCTTTGACCCTATAGTCTTCAAAGGGATCCTAAATATCTGTTCTCAGATTCCACAGAAATAAGGCTAGCAAAGACATCCACGAAATACAGATGTAACTCTGTGAGATGAATTAACAGAACACTAAGCAGTTTCTCAGAAAGCTTCTTTCCAGATTTCATCTGAGGATATTTCCTTTTTCACCATAGCCCTCTATGGGCTTCCAAATATCACTTTGCCAATTCCACAAGAACTTTCTTAGCGAAAGGCTTCTTGAAGGGAAAGGTGTAACTCTGTGAGATGATTTCACAGAAAAGAAAGAAGTTTCTCAGAAAGCTTCTTTCTCTTTGTTATCGGAGGATATTTCCTTTGGCCCTATAGTCTTCAAAGGGATCCGAAATATCTGTTCTCAGATTCCACAGAAATAAGGCTAGCAAAGAGATCCACGAAATACAGATGTAACTCTCTGAGATGAATTAACAGAACACTAAGCAGTTTCTCAGAAAGCTTCTTTCCAGATTTCATCTGAGGATATTTCCTTTTACACCATAGCCCTCTATGGGCTCCCAAATATCCCCCTGCCAATTCCACAAGAACTGTCTTAGCGAAAGGCTTCTTGAGGGGAAAGCTGTAACTCTGTGAGATGATTTCACAGAACACAAAGAAGTTTCTCAGAAAGCTTCTTTCTCTTTGTTATCGGAGGATATTTCCTTTGGCCCTTTAGTCTTCAAAGGGATCCGAAATATCTGTTCTCAGAATCCACAGAAATAAGGCTAGCAAAGAGATCCAGGAAACACAGATGTAACTCTGTGAGTGGAAGTCACACATCACAGAGCAGTTTCTCAGAAAGCTTCTTTCCAGATTTCATCTGAGGATATTTCCTTTTTCACCATAGCCCTCTATGGCCTTCCAAATATCACTTTGCCAATTCCACAAGAACTGTCTTAGCGAAAGGCTTCTTGAATGGAAAACTGTAACTCTGTGAGATGATTTCACGGAACACAAAGAAGTTTCTCAGAAAGCTTCTTTCTCTTTGTTATCGGAGGATATTTCCTATGGCCCTATAGTCTTCAAAGGGATCCGAAATATCTGTTCTCAGATTCCACAAAAATAAGGCTAGCAAAGAGATCCACGAAATACAGATGTAACTCTGTGAGTGGAAGTCACACATCACAGAGCAGTTTCTCAGAAAGCTTCTTTCCAGATTTCATCTGAGGATATTTCCTTTTTCACCATAGCCCTCTAAGGGCTTTCAAATATCACTTTGCCAATTCCACAAGAACTGTCTTAGCGAAAGGCTTCTTGAGGGTAAAGCTGTAACTCTGTGACATGATTTCACAGAACACAAAGAAGTTTCTCAGAAAGCTTCTTTCTCTTTGTTATCGGAGGATATTTCCTTTGGCCCTATAGACTTCAAAGGGATCCGAAATATCTGTTCTCAGATTCCACAGAAATATGGCTAGCAAAGACATCCACGAAATACAGATGTAACTCTGTGAGATGAATTAACAGAACACAAAGCAGTTTCTCAGAAAGCTTCTTTCCAGTTTTCATCTGAGGATATTTCCTTTTTCACCATAGGCCTCTATGGGCTCCCAAATATCCCTTTGCCAATTCCACAAGAACTGTCTTAGCGAAAGGCTTCTTGAGGGGAAAGCTGTAACTCTGTGAGATGATTTCACAGAACACAAAGAAGTTTCTCAGAAAGCTTCTTTCTCTTTGTTATCGGAGGATATTTCCTTTGGCCCTATAGTCTTCAAGGGGATCCGAAATATCTGTTCTCAGATTCCACAGAAATAAGGGTAGCAAAGAGATCCACGAAATACAGATGTAACTCTGTGAGTGGAAGTCACACATCAGAGAGCAGTTTCTGAGAAAGCTTCTTTCCAGATTTCATCTGAGGATATTTCCTTTTACACCATAGCCCTCTATGGGCTTCCAAATATCCCTTTGCCAATTCCACAAGAACTGTCTTAGCGAAAGGCTTCTGGAGTGGAAAGCTGTAACTCTGTGAGATGATTTCACAGAACACAAAGAAGTTTCTCAGAAAGCTTCTTTCTCTTTGTTATCGGAGGATATTTCCTTTGGCCCTATAGTCTTCAAAGGGATCCGAAATATCTGTTCTCAGATTCCACAGAAATAAGGCTAGCAAAGAGATCCACGAAATACAGATGTAACTCTGTGAGTGGAAGTCACACATCAGAGAGCAGTTTCTGAGAAAGCATCTTTCCAGATTTCATCTGAGGATATTTCCTTTTACACCATAGCCCTCTATGGGCTTCCAAATATCCCTCTGCCAATTCCACAAGAACTGTCTTAGCGAAAGGCTTCTTGAGGGGAAAGCTGTAACTCTGTGAGATGATTTCACAGAACACAAAGAAGTTTCTCAGAAAGCTTCTTTCTCTTTGTTATCGGAGGATATTTCCTTTGACCCTATAGTCTTCAAAGGGATCCGAAATATCTGTTCTCAGATTCCACAGAAATAAGGCTAGCAAAGAGATCCACGAAATACAGATGTAACTCTGTGAGATGAATTAACAGAACACTAAGCAGTTTCTCAGAAAGCTTCTTTCCAGATTTCATCTGAGGATATTTCCTTTTTCACCATAGCCCTCTATGGGCTCCCAAATATCCCTTTGCCAATTCCACAAGAACTGTCTTAGCGAAAGGCTTCTTGAATGGAAAGCTGTAACTCTGTGAGATGATTTCACAGAACACAAAGAAGTTTCTCAGAAAGCTTCTTTCTCTTTGTTATCGGAGGATATTTCATTTGACCCTATAGTCTTCAAAGGGATCCGAAATATCTGTTCTCAGATTCCACAGAAATAAGGCTAGCAAAGAGATCCACGAAATACAGATGTAACTCTGTGAGTGGAAATCACACATCACAGGGCAGATTCTCAGAAAGCTTCTTTCCAGATTTCATCTGAGGATATTTCCTTTTTCACCATAGCCCTCTACGGGCTTCCAAATATCACTTTGCCAATTCCACAAGAACTTTCTTAGCGAAAGGCTTCTTGAAGGGAAAGGTGTAACTCTGTGAGATGATTTCACAGAACACAAAGATGTTTCTCAGAAAGCTTCTTTCTCTTTGTTATCGGAGGATATTTCCTTTGGCCGTATAGTCTTCAAAGGGATCCGAAATATCTGTTCTCAGATTCCATAGAAATAAGGCTAGCAAAGAGATCCAAGAAATACAGATGTAACTCTGTGAGATGAATTAACAGAACACTAAGCAGTTTCTCAGAAAGCTTCTTTCCAGATTTCATCTGAGGATATTTCCTTTTTCAGCGTACTCCTCTATGGGCTCCCAAATATCCCTTTGCCAATTCCACAAGAACTGTCTTAGCGAAAGGCTTCTTGAGGGGAAAGCTGTAGCTCTGTGAGATGATTTCACAGAACACAAAGAAGTTTCTCAGAAAGCTTCTTTCTCTTTGTTATCGGAGGATATTTCCATTGGCCCCATAGTCTTCAAAGGGATCCGAAATATCTGTTCTCAGATTCCACAGAAATAAGGCTAGCAAAGAGATCCACGAAATACAGATGTAACTCTGTGAGTGGAAATCACACATCACAGAGCAGATTCTCAGAAACCTTCTTTCCAGATTTCATCTGAGGATATTTCCTTTTTCATCATAGCCCTCTATGGGCTTCCAAATATCACTTTGCCAATTCCACAAGAACTGTCTTAGCGAAAGGCTTCTTGAGAGGAAAGCTGTAACTCTGTGAGATGATTTCACAGAACACAAAGAAGTTTCTCAGAAAGCTTCTTTCTCTTTGTTATCGGAGGATATTTCCTTTGACCCTATAGTCTTCAAAGGGATCCTAAATATCTGTTCTCAGATTCCACAGAAATAAGGCTAGCAAAGACATCCACGAAATACAGATGTAACTCTGTGAGATGAATTAACAGAACACTAAGCAGTTTCTCAGAAAGCTTCTTTCCAGATTTCATCTGAGGATATTTCCTTTTTCACCATAGCCCTCTATGGGCTTCCAAATATCACTTTGCCAATTCCACAAGAACTTTCTTAGCGAAAGGCTTCTTGAAGGGAAAGGTGTAACTCTGTGAGATGATTTCACAGAAAAGAAAGAAGTTTCTCAGAAAGCTTCTTTCTCTTTGTTATCGGAGGATATTTCCTTTGGCCCTATAGTCTTCAAAGGGATCCGAAATATCTGTTCTCAGATTCCACAGAAATAAGGCTAGCAAAGAGATCCACGAAATACAGATGTAACTCTCTGAGATGAATTAACAGAACACTAAGCAGTTTCTCAGAAAGCTTCTTTCCAGATTTCATCTGAGGATATTTCCTTTTACACCATAGCCCTCTATGGGCTTCCAAATATCCCCCTGCCAATTCCACAAGAACTGTCTTAGCGAAAGGCTTCTTGAGGGGAAAGCTGTAACTCTGTGAGATGATTTCACAGAACACAAAGAAGTTTCTCAGAAAGCTTCCTTCTCTTTGTTATCGGAGGATATTTCCTTTGACCCTATAGTCTTCAAAGGGATCCGAAATATCTGTTCTCAGATTCCACAGAAATAAGGCTAGCAAAGAGATCCACGAAATACAGATGTAACTCTGTGAGATGAATTAACAGAACACTAAGCAGTTTCTCAGAAAGCTTCTTTCCATATTTCATGTGAGGATATTTCCTTTTTCACCATAGCCCCCTATGGGCTCCCAAATATCCCTTTGCCAATTCCACAAGAACTGTCTTAGCGAAAGGCTTCTTGAGGGGAAAGCTGTAACTCTGTGAGATGATTTCACAGAACACAAAGAAGTTTCTCAGAAAGCTTCTTTCTCTTTGTTATCGGAGGATATTTCATTTGACCCTATAGTCTTCAAAGGGATCCGAAATATCTGTTCTCAGATTCCACAGAAATAAGGCTAGCAAAGAGATCCACGAAATACAGATGTAACTCTGTGAGAGGAAATCACACATCACAGGGCAGATTCTCAGAAAGCTTCTTTCCAGATTTCATCTGAGGATATTTCCTTTTTCACCATAGCCCTCTACGGACTTCCAAATATCACTTTGCCAATTCCACAATAACTTTCTTAGCGAAAGGCTTCTTGAAGGGAAAGGTGTAACTCTGTGAGATGATTTCACAGAACACAAAGATGTTTCTCAGAAAGCTTCTTTCTCTTTGTTATCGGAGGATATTTCCTTTGGCCGTATAGTCTTCAAAGGGATCCGAAATATCTGTTCTCAGATTCCATAGAAATAAGGCTAGCAAAGAGATCCACGAAATACAGATGTAACTCTGTGAGATGAATTAACAGAACACTAAGCAGTTTCTCAGAAAGCTTCTTTCGAGATTTCATCTGAGGATATTTCCTTTTTCAGCGTACTCCTCTATGGGCTCCCAAATATCCCTTTGCCAATTCCACAAGAACTGTCTTAGCGAAAAGCTTCTTGAGGGGAAAGCTGTAGCTCTGTGAGATGATTTCACAGAACACAAAGAAGTTTCTCAGAAAGCTTCTTTCTCTTTGTTATCGGAGGATATTTCCATTGGCCCCATAGTCTTCAAAGGGATCCGAAATATCTGTTCTCAGATTCCACAGAAATAAGGCTAGCAAAGAGATCCACGAAATACAGATGTAACTCTGTGAGTGGAAGTCACACATCACAGAGCAGTTTCTCAGAAAGCTTCTTTCCAGATTTCATCTGAGGATATTTCCTTTTTCACCATAGCCCTCTAAGGGCTTTCAAATATCACTTTGCCAATTCCACAAGAACTGTCTTAGCGAAAGGCTTCTTGAGGGGAAAGCTGTAACTCTGTGACATGATTTCACAGAACACAAAGAAGTTTCTCAGAAAGCTTCTTTCTCTTTGTTATCGGAGGATATTTCCTTTGGCCCTATAGACTTCAAAGGGATCCGAAATATCTGTTCTCAGATTCCACAGAAATATGGCTAGCAAAGACATCCACGAAATACAGATGTAACTCTGTGAGATGAATTAACAGAACACAAAGCAGTTTCTCAGAAAGCTTCTTTCCAGTTTTCATCTGAGGATATTTCCTTTTTCACCATAGGCCTCTATGGGCTCCCAAATATCCCTTTGCCAATTCCACAAGAACTGTCTTAGCGAAAGGCTTCTTGAGGGGAAAGCTGTAACTCTGTGAGATGATTTCACAGAACACAAAGAAGTTTCTCAGAAAGCTTCTTTCTCTTTGTTATCGGAGGACATTTCCTATGGCCCTATAGTCTTCAAAGGGATCCGAAATATCTGTTCTCAGATTCCACAGAAATAAGGCTAGCAAAGAGATCCACGAAATACAGATGTAACTCTGTGAGTGGAAGTCACACATCCGAGAGCAGTTTCTGAGAAAGCTTCTTTCCAGATTTCCTCTGAGGATATTTCCTTTTACACCATAGCCCTCTATGGGCTTCCAAATATCCCTTTGCCAATTCCACAAGAACTGTCTTAGCGAAAGGCTTCTTGAGGGGAAAGCTGTAACTCTGTGAGATGATTTCACAGAACACAAAGAAGTTTCTCAGAAAGCTTCTTTCTCTTTGTTATCGGAGGATATTTCCTTAGGCCCTATAGTCTTCAAAGGGATCCGAAATATCTGTTCTCAGATTCCTCAGAAATAAGGCTAGCAAGGAGATCCACGAAATACACATGTAATTCTTTGAGATGAATTAACAGAACACTAAGCAGTTTCTCAGAAAGCTTCTTTCCAGATTTCATCTGAGGATACTTCCTTTTTCACCATAGTCCTCTATGGGCTCCCAAATATCCCTTTGTCAATTCCACAAGAACTGTCTTAGCGAAAGGCTTCTTGAGGGGAAAGCTGTAACTCTGTGAGATGATTTCACAGAACACAAAGAAGTTTCTCAGAAAGATTCTTTCTCTTTGTTATCGGAGGATATTTCCTTAGGCCCTATAGTCTTCAAAGGGATCCGAAATATCTGTTCTCAGATTCCTCAGAAATAAGGCTAGCAAGGAGATCCACGAAATACAGATGTAATTCTGTGAGATGAATTAACAGAACACTAAGCAGTTTCTCAGAAAGCTTCTTTCCAGATTTCATCTGAGGATATTTCCTTTTTCACCATAGTCCTCTATGGGCTCCCAAATATCCCTTTGCCAATTCCACAAGAACTGTCTTAGCGAAAGGCTTCTTGAGGGGAAAGCTGTAACTCTGTGAGATGATTTCACAGAACACAAAGAAGTTTCTCAGAAAGCTTCTTTCTCTTTGTTATCGGAGGATATTTCCTTTGGCCCTATAGTCTTCAAAGGGATCCGAAATATCTGTTCTCAGATTCCACAGAAATA
This sequence comes from Macaca mulatta, assembly GCF_049350105.2. Lineage (NCBI taxonomy): Eukaryota > Metazoa > Chordata > Mammalia > Primates > Cercopithecidae > Macaca > Macaca mulatta. The sequence goes on along the minus strand of NC_133422.1, from coordinate 48,298,991 downwards.
AGGCTAGCAAAGAGATCCACGAAATACAGATGTAACTCTGTGAGTGGAAGTCACACATCAGAGAGCAGTTTCTGAGAAAGCTTCTTTCCAGATTTCATCTGAGGATATTTCCTTTTACACCATAGCCCTCTATGGGCTTCCAAATATCCCTTTCCAATTCCACAAGAACTGTCTTCGCGAAAGGCTTCTTGAGGGGAAAGCTGTAACTCTGTGAGATGATTTCACAGAACACAAAGAAGTTTCTCAGAAAGCTTCTTTCTCTTTGTTATCGGAGGATATTTCCATTGCCCCTATAGTCTTCAAAGGGATCCGAAATATCTGTTCTCAGATTCCACAGAAATAAGGCTAGCAAAGAGATCCACGAAATACAGATGTAACTCTGTGATTGCAAATCTCACATCACAGGGCAGATTCTCAGAAAGCTTGTTTCCTGATTTCATCTGGGGATATTTCCTTTTTCACCAGAGCCCTCTATGGGCTTCCAAATATCACTTTGCCAATTCCACAAGAACTGTCTTAGCGAAAGGCTTCTTGAGGGGAAAGCTGTAACTCTGTGAGATGATTTCACAGAACACAAAGAAGTTTCTCAGAAAGCTTCTTTCTCTTTGTTATCGGAGGATATTTCCTTTGACCCTATAGTCTTCAAAGGGATCCGAAATATCTGTTCTCAGATTCCACAGAAATAAGGCTAGCAAAGAGATCCACGAAATACAGATGTAACTCTGTGAGTGGAAATCACACATCACAGGGCAGATTCTCAGAAAGCTTCTTTCCAGATTTCATCTGAGGATATATCCTTTTTCACCATAGCCCTCTACGGGCTTACAAATATCACTTTGCCAATTCCACAAGAACTTTCTTAGCGAAAGGCTTCTTGAAGGGAAAGGTGAAACTCTGTGAGATGATTTCACAGAACACAAAGAAGTTTCTCAGAAAGCTTCTTTATCTTTGTTATCGGGAGATATTTCCTTTGGCCCTATAGTCTTCAAAGGGATCCGAAATATCTGTTCTCAGATTCCACAGAAATAAGGCTAGCAAAGAGATCCACGAAATACAGATGTAACTCTGTGAGATGAATTAACAGAACACTAAGCAGTTTCTCAGAAAGCTTCTTTCCAGATTTCATCTGAGGATATTTCCTTTTTCACCATAGCCCTCTATGGGCTCCCAAATATCACTTTGCCAATTCCACAAGAACTGTCTTAGCGAAAGGCTTCTTGAGGGGAAAGCTGTAACTCTGTGAGATGATTTCACAGAACACAAAGAAGTTTCTCAGAAAGCTTCTTTCTCTTTGTTATCGGAGGATATTTCCTTTGACCCTATAGTCTTCAAAGGGATCCGAAATATCTGTTCTCAGATTCCACAGAAATAAGGCTAGCAAAGAGATCCACGAAATACAGATGTAACTCTGTGATTGGAAATCACACATCACAGGGCAGATTCTCAGAAAGCTTCTTTCCAGATTTCATCTGAGGATATTTCCTTTTTCACCATAGCCCTCTACGGGCTTCCAAATATCACTTTGCCAATTCCACAAGAACTTTCTTAGCGAAAGGCTTCTTGAAGGGAAAGGTGTAACTCTGTGAGATGATTTCACAGAACACAAAGAATTTTCTCAGAAAGCTTCTTTCTCTTTGTTATCGGAGGATATTTCCTTTGGCCCTATAGTCTTCAAAGGGATCCGAAATATCTGTTCTCAGATTCCACAGAAATAAGGCTAGCAAAGAGATCCACGAAATACAGATGTAACTCTGTGAGATGAATTAACAGAACACTAAGCAGTTTCTTAGAAAGCTTCTTTCCAGATTTCATCTGAGGATATTTCCTTTTTCACCGTACTCCTCTATGGGCTCCCAAATATCCCTTTGCCAATTCCACAAGAACTGTCTTAGCGAAAGGCTTCTTGAGGGGAAAGCTGTAGCTCTGTGAGATGATTTCACAGAACACAAAGAAGATTCTCAGAAAGCTTCTTTCTCTTTGTTATCGGAGGATATTTCCTTTGGCCCCATAGTCTTCAAAGGGATCCGAAATATCTGTTCTCAGATTCCACAGAAATAAGGCTAGCAAAGAGATCCACGAAATACAGATGTAACTCTGTGAGTGGAAATCACACATCACAGAGCAGATTCTCAGAAACCTTCTTTCCAGATTTCATCTGAGGATATTTCCTTTTTCATCATAGCCCTCTATGGGCTTCCAAATATCACTTTGCCAATTCCACAAGAACTGTCTTAGCGAAAGGCTTCTTGAGGGGAAAGCTGTAACTCTGTGAGATGATTTCACAGAACACAAAGAAGTTTCTCAGAAAGCTTCTTTCTCTTTGTTATCGGAGGATACTTCTTTTGACCCTATAGTCTTCAAAGGGATCCGAAATATCTGTCCTCAGATTCCACAGAAATAAGGCTAGCAAAGAGATCCACGAAATACAGATGTAACTCTGTGAGATGAATTAACAGAACACTAAGCAGTTTCTCAGAAAGCTTCTTTCCAGATTTCATCTGAGGATATTTCCTTTTTCACCATAGCCCTCTATGGGCTTCCAAATATCACTTTGCCAATTCCACAAGAACTTTCTTAGCGAAAGGCTTCTTGAAGGGAAAGGTGTAACTCTGTGAGATGATTTCACAGAAAAGAAAGAAGTTTCTCAGAAAGCATCTTTCTCTTTGTTATCGGAGGATATTTCCTTTGGCCCTATAGTCTTGAAAGGGATCCGAAATATCTGTTCTCAGATTCCACAGAAATAAGGCTAGCAAAGAGATCCACGAAATACAGATGTAACTCTGTGAGATGAATTAACAGAACACTAAGCAGTTTCTCAGAAAGCTTCTTTCCTTATTTCATGTGAGGATATTTCCTTTTTCACCATAGGCCTCTATGGGCTCCCAAATATCCCTTTGCCAATTCCACAAGAACTGTCTTAGCGAAAGGCTTCTTGAGTGGAAAGCTGTAACTCTGTGAGATGATTTCACAGAACACAAAGAAGTTTCTCAGAAAGCTTCTTTCTCTTTGTTATCGGAGGATATTTCCTTTGGCCCTATAGTCTTCAAAGGGATCCGAAATATCTGTTCTCAGATTCCACAGAAATATGGCTAGCAAAGACATCCACGAAATACAGATGTAACTCTGTGAGATGAATTAACAGAACACTAAGCAGTTTCTCAGAAAGCTTCTTTCCAGTTTTCATCTGAGGATATTTCCTTTTTCACCATAGGCCTCTATGGGCTCCCAAATATCCCTTTGCCAATTCCACAAGAACTGTCTTAGCGAAAGGCTTCTTGAATGGAAAGCTGTAACTCTGTGAGATGATTTCACAGAACACAAAGAAATTTCTCAGAAAGCTTCTTTCTCTTTGTTATCAGAGGATATTTCCTTTGGCCCTATAGTCTTCAAAGGGATCCGAAATATCTGTTCTCAGATTCCACAGAAATAAGGCTAGCAAAGAGATCCAGGAAATACAGATGTAACTCTGTGAGTGGAAGTCACACATCACAGAGCAGTTTCTCAGAAAGCTTCTTTCCAGATTTCATCTGAGGATATTTCCTTTTACACCATAGCCCTCTATGGGCTTCCAAATATCCCTTTGCCAATTCCACAAGAACTGTCTTAGCGAAAGGCTTCTTGAGGGGAAAGCTGTAACTCTGTGACATGATTTCACAGAACACAAAGAAGTTTCTCAGAAAGCTTCTTTCTCTTTGTTATCGGAGGATATTTCCTTTGGACCTATAGTCTTCAAAGGGATCCGAAATATCTGTTCTCAGATTCCTCAGAAATAAGGCTAGCAAGGAGATCCACGAAATACCGACGTAATTCTGTGAGATGAATTAACAGAACACTAAGCAGTTTCTCAGAAAGCTTCTTTCCAGATTTCATCTGAGGTTATTTCCTTTTTCACCATAGCCCTCTAGGGGCTCCCAAATATCACTTTAGCAATTCCACAAGAACTCTCTTAGCGAAAGGATTCTTGAGTGGAAAGCTGTATCTCTGTGAGATGATTTCACAGAACACAAAGAAGTTTCTCAGAAAGCTTCTTTCTCTTTGTTATCGGAAGATATTTCCTTTGGCCCTATAGACTTCAAAGGGATCCGAAATATCTGTTCTCAGATTCCACAGAAATAAGGCTAGCAAAGAGATCCACGAAATACAGATGTAACTCTGTGAGTGGAAGTCACACATCACAGAGCAGTTTCTCAGAAAGCTTCTTTCCAGATTTCATCTGAGGATATTTCCTTTTACACCATAGCCCTCTATGGGCTTCCAAATATCCCTTTGCCAATTCCACAAGAACTATCTTAGCGATAGGCTTCTTGTGGGGAAAGCTGTAACTCTGTGAGATGATTTCACAGAACACAAAGAAGTTTCTCAGAAAGCTTCTTTCTCTTTGTTATCGGAGGATATTTCCTTTGGCCCCATAGTCTTCAAAGGGATCCGAAATATCTGTTCTCAGATTACACAGAAATAAGGCTAGCAAAGAGATCCACGAAATACAGATGTAACTCTGTGAGATGAATTAACAGAACACTAAGCAGTTTCTCAGAAAGCTTCTTTCCAGTTTTCATCTGAGGATATTTTCTTTTTCACCATTGGCCTTTATGGGCTCACAAATATCCCTTTGCCAATTCCACAAGAACTTTCTTAGCGAAAGGCTTCTTGAAGGGAAAGGTGTAACTCTGTGAGATGATTTCACAGAACACAAAGAAGTTTCTCAGAAAGCTTCTTTATCTTTGTTATCGGGAGATATTTCCTTTGGCCCTATAGTCTTCAAAGGGATCCGAAATATCTGTTCTCAGATTCCACAGAAATAAGGCTAGCAAAGAGATCCACGAAATACAGATGTAACTCTGTGAGATGAATTAACAGAACACTAAGCAGTTTCTCAGAAAGCTTCTTTCCAGATTTCATCTGAGGATATTTCCTTTTTCACCATAGCCCTCTATGGGCTCCCAAATATCACTTTGCCAATTCCACAAGAACTGTCTTAGCGAAAGGCTTCTTGAGGGGAAAGCTGTAACTCTGTGAGATGATTTCACAGAACACAAAGAAGTTTCTCAGAAAGCTTCTTTCTCTTTGTTATCGGAGGATATTTCCTTTGACCCTATAGTCTTCAAAGGGATCCGAAATATCTGTTCTCAGATTCCACAGAAATAAGGCTAGCAAAGAGATCCACGAAATACAGATGTAACTCTGTGAGATGAATTAACAGAACACTAAGCAGTTTCTCAGAAAGCTTCTTTCTAGATTTCATCTGAGGATATTTCCTTTTTCACCGTAGTCCTCTATGGGCTCCCAAATACCCCTTGGCCAATTCCACAAGAACTGTCTTAGCGAAAGGCTTCTTGAGGGGAAAGCTGTAACTCTGTGAGATGATTTCACAGAACACAAAGAAGTTTCTCAGAAAGCTTCTTTCTCTTTGTTATCGGAGGATATTTCCTTTGGCCCCATAGTCTTCAAAGGGATCCGAAATATTTGTTCTCAGATTCCACAGAAATAAGGCTAGCAAAGAGATCCACGAAATACAGATGTAACTCTGTGAGTGGAAATCACACATCACAGAGCAGATTCTCAGAAAGCTTCTTTCCAGATTTCATCTGAGGATATTTCCTTTTTCACCATAGCCCTCTATGGGCTTCCAAATATCACTTAGCCAATTCCACAAGAACTGTCTTAGCGAAAGGCTTCTTGAGGGGAAAGCTGTAACTCTGTGAGATGATTTCACAGAACACAAAGAAGTTTCTCAGAAAGCTTCTTTCTCTTTGTAATCGGAGGATATTTCCTTTGGCCCTATAGTCTTCAAAGGGATCCGAAATATCTGTTCTCAGATTCCACAGAAATAAGGCTAGCAAAGAGATCCACGAAATACAGATGTAACTCTGTGAGATGAATTAACAGAACACTAAGCAGTTTCTCAGAAAGCTTCTTTCCAGATTTCAACTGAGGATATTTCCTTTTTCACCATAGCCCTCTATGGGCTTCCAAATATCACTTTGCCAATTCCACAAGAACTTTCTTAGCGAAAGGCTTCTTGAAGGGAAAGGTGTAACTCTGTGAGATGATTTCACAGAAAAGAAAGAAGTTTCTCAGAAAGCTTCTTTCTCTTTGTTATCGGAGGATATTTCCTTTGGCCCTATAGTCATCAAAGGGATCCGAAATATCTGTTCTCAGATTACACAGAAATAAGGCTAGCAAAGAGATCCACGAAATACAGATGTAACTCTGTGAGATGAATTAACAGAACACTAAGCAGTTTCTCAGAAAGCTTCTTTCCAGATTTCATCTGAGGATATTTCCTTTTTCACCATAGGCCTCTATTGGCTCCCAAATATCCCTTTGCCAATTCCACAAGAACTGTCTTAGCGAAAGGCTTCTTGAGTGGAAAGCTGTAACTCTGTGAGATGATTTCACAGAACACAAAGAAGTTTCTCAGAAAGCTTCTTTCTCTTTGTTATCGGAGGATATTTCCTTTGGCCCTATAGTCTTCAAAGGGATCCAAAATATCTGTTCTCAGAATCCACAGAAATAAGGCTAGCAAAGAGATCCAGGAAACACAGATGTAACTCTGTGACTGGAAGTCACACATCACAGAGCAGTTTCTCAGAAAGCTTCTTTCCAGATTTCATCTGAGGATATTTCCTTTTACACCATAGCCCTCTATGGGCTTCCAAATATCCCTTTGCCAATTCCACAAGAACTATCTTAGCGATAGGCTTCTTGTGGGGAAAGCTGTAACTCTGTGAGATGATTTCACAGAACACAAAGAAGTTTCTCAGAAAGCTTCTTTCTCTTTGTTATCGGAGGATATTTCCTTTGGCCCCATAATCTTCAAAGGGATCCGAAATATCTGTTCTCAGATTACACAGAAATAAGGCTAGCAAAGAGATCCACGAAATACAGATGTAACTCTGTGAGATGAATTAACAGAACACTAAGCAGTTTCTCAGAAAGCTTCTTTCCAGTTTTCATCTGAGGATATTTTCTTTTTCACCATTGGCCTTTATGGGCTCACAAATATCCCTTTGCAAATTCCACAAGAACTGTCTTAGCGGAAGGCTTCTTGAGGGGAAAGCTGTAACTCTGTGAGATGATTTCACAGAACACAAAGAAGTTTCTCAGAAAGCTTCTTTCTCTTTGTTATCGGAGGATATTTCCTTTGGCCCTATAGTCTTCAAAGGGATCCGAAATATCTGTTCTCAGATTCCTCAGAAATAAGGCTAGCAAGGAGATCCACGAAATACAGATGTAATTCTGTGAGATGAATTAACAGAACACTAAGCAGTTTCTCAGAAAGCTTCTTTCCAGATTTCATCTGAGGATATTTCCTTTTTCACCATAGTCCTCTATGGGCTCCCAAATATCACTTTGCCAATTCCACAAGAACTGTCTTAGCGAAAGGCTTCTTGAGGGGAAAGCTGTAACTCTGTGAGATGATTTCACAGAACACAAAGAAGTTTCTCAGAAAGCTTCTTTCTCTTTGTTATCGGAGGATATTTCCTTTGGCCCTATTGTCTTCAAAGGGATCCGAAATATCTGTTCTCAGATTCCACAGAAATAAGGCTAGCAAAGAGATCCACGAAATACAGATGTAACTCTGTGAGTGGAAATCACACATCACAGAGCAGTTTCTCAGAAAGCTTCTTTCCATATTTCATCTGAGGATATTTCCTTTTTCACCATAGCCCTCTATGGGCTTCCAAATATCACTTTGCCAATTCCAGAAGAACTGTCTTAACGAAAGGCTTCTAGAGGGGAAAGCTGTAACTCTGTGAGATGATTTCACAGAACACAAAGAAGTTTCTCAGAAAGCTTCTTTCTCTTTGTTATCAGAGGATATTTCCTTTGGCCCTATAGTCTTCAAAGGGATCCGAAATATCTGTTCTCAGATTCCACAGAAATAAGGCTAGCAAAGAGATCCAGGAAATACAGAAGTAACTCTGTGAGTGGAAGTCACACATCACAGAGCAGTTTCTCAGAAAGCTTCTTTCCAGATTTCATCTGAGGATATTTCCTTTTTCACCATACCCTCTAAGGGCTTCCAAATATCACTTTGCCAATTCCACAAGAACTGTCTTAGCGAAAGGCTTCTTGAGGGGAAAGCTGTAACTCTGTGAGATGATTTCACAGAACACAAAGAAGTTTCTCAGAAAGCTTCTTTCTCTTTGTTATCGGAGGATATTTCCTTTGACCCTATAGTCTTCAAAGGGATCCGAAATACCTGTTCTCAGATTCCTCAGAAATAAGGCTAGCAAGGAGATCCACGAAATACAGACGTAATTCTGAGAGATGAATTAACAGAACACTAAGCAGTTTCTCAGAAAGCTTCTTTCCATATTTCATCTGAGGATATTTCCTTTTTCACCATAGCCCTCTATGGGCTCCGAAATATCCCTTTAGCAATTCCACAAGAACTGTCTTAGCGAAAGACTTCTTGAGTGGAAAGCTGTAACTCTGTGAGATGATTTCACAGAACACAAAGAAGTTTCTCAGAAAGCTTCTTTCTCTTTGTTATCGGAGGATATTTCCTTTGGCCCTATAGTCTTCAAAGGGATCCGAAATATCTGTTCTCAGATTCCACAGAAATAAGGCTAGCAAAGAGATCCACGAAATACAGATGTAACTCTGTGAGATGAATTAACAGAACACTAAGCAGTTTCTCAGAAAGCTTCTTTCTAGATTTCATCTGAGGATATTTCCTTTTTCACCGTAGTCCTCTATGGGCTCCCAAATACCCCTTGGCCAATTCCACAAGAACTGTCTTAGCGAAAGGCTTCTTGAGGGGAAGCTGTAACTCTGTGAGATGATTTCACAGAACACAAAGAAGTTTCTCAGAAAGCTTCTTTCTCTTTGTTATCGGAGGATATTTCCTTTGGCCCCATAGTCTTCAAAGGGATCCGAAATATTTGTTCTCAGATTCCACAGAAATAAGGCTAGCAAAGAGATCCACGAAATACAGATGTAACTCTGTGAGTGGAAATCACACATCACAGAGCAGATTCTCAGAAACCTTCTTTCCAGATTTAATCTGAGGATATTTCCTTTTTCACCATAGCCCTCTGTGGGCTTCCAAATATCACTTAGCGAATTCCACAAGAACTGTCTTAGCGAAAGGCTTCTTGAGGGGAAAGCTGTAACTCTGTGAGATGATTTCACAGAACGCAAAGAAGTTTCTCAGAAAGCTTCTTTCTCTTTGTAATCGGAGGATATTTCCTTTGGCCCTATAGTCTTCAAAGGGATCCGAAATATCTGTTCTCAGATTCCACAGAAATAAGGCTAGCAAAGAGATCCACGAAATACAGATGTAACTCTGTGAGATGAATTAACAGAACACTAAGCAGTTTCTCAGAAAGCTTCTTTCCAGATTTCAACTGAGGATATTTCCTTTTTCACCATAGCCCTCTAGGGGTTCCAAATATCACTTTGCCAATTCCACAAGAACTTTCTTAGCGAAAGGCTTCTTGAAGGGAAAGGTGTAACTCTGTGAGATGATTTCACAGAAAAGAAAGAAGTTTCTCAGAAAGCTTCTTTCTCTTTGTTATCGGAGGATATTTCCTTTGGCCCTATAGTCATCAAAGGGATCCGAAATATCTGTTCTCAGATTACACAGAAATAAGGCTAGCAAAGAGATCCACGAAATACAGATGTAACTCTGTGAGATGAATTAACAGAACACTAAGCAGTTTCTCAGAAAGCTTCTTTCCAGATTTCATCTGAGGATATTTCCTTTTTCACCATAGGCCTCTATTGGCTCCCAAATATCCCTTTGCCAATTCCACAAGAACTGTCTTAGCGAAAGGCTTCTTGAGTGGAAAGCTGTAACTCTGTGAGATGATTTCACAGAACACAAAGAAGTTTCTCAGAAAGCTTCTTTCTCTTTGTTATCGGAGGATATTTCCTTTGGCCCTATAGTCTTCAAAGGGATCCAAAATGTCTGTTCTCAGAATCCACAGAAATAAGGCTAGCAAAGAGATCCAGGAAACACAGATGTAACTCTGTGACTGGAAGTCACACATCACAGAGCAGTTTCTCAGAAAGCTTCTTTCCAGATTTCATCTGAGGATATTTCCTTTTTCACCATAGCCCTCTATGGCCTTCCAAATATCACTTTGCCAATTCCACAAGAACTGTCTTAGCGAAAGGCTTCTTGAAGGGAAAGCTGTTACTCTGTGAGATGATTTCACAGAACACAAAGAAGTTTCTCAGAAAGCTTCTTTCTCTTTGTTATCGGAGGATATTTCCTTTGGCCCTATAGTCTTCAAAGGGAACCGAAATATCTGTTCTCAGATTCCACAGAAATAAGGCTAGCAAAGACATCCACGAAATACAGAGGTAACTCTGTGAGATGAATTAACAGAACACTAAGCTGTTTCTCAGAAAGCTTCTTTCCAGATTTCATCTGAGGATATTTCCTTTTTCACCACAGGCCTCTATGGGCTCCCAAATATCCCTTTGCCAATTCCACAAGAACTGTCTTAGTGAAAGGCTTCTTGAGGGGAAAGCTGTAACTCTGTGAGATGATTTCATAGAACACAAAGAAGTTTCTCCGAAAGCTTCTTTCTCTTTGTTATCGGAGGATATTTCCTTTGGCCCTACAGTCTTCAAAGGGATCCGAAATATCTGTTCTCAGATTCCACAGAAATAAAGCTAGCAAAGAGATCCACGAAATACAGATGTAACTCTGTGAGTGGAAATCACACATCACAGAGCAGTTTCTCAGAAAGCTTCTTTCCATATTTCATCTGAGGATATTTTCCTTTTACACCATAGCACTCTATGGGCTTCCAAATATCCCTTTGCCAATTACACAAGAACTGTCTTAGCGAAAGGCTTCTTGAAGGGAAAGCTGTAACTCTGTGAGATGATTTCACAGAACACAAAGAAGATTCTCAGAAAGCTTCTTTCTCTTTGTTATCGGAGGATATTTCCTTTGGCCCTATAGTCTTCAAAGGGATCCGAAATATCTGTTCTCAGATGCCTCAGAAATAAGGCTAGCAAGGAGATCCACGAAATACAGATGTAATTCTGTGAGATGAATTAACAGAACACTAAGCAGTTTCTCAGAAAGCTTCTTTCCAGATTTCATCTGAGGATATTTCCTTTTTCACCATAGTCCTCTATGGGCTCCCAAATATCACTTTGCCAATTCCACAAGAACTGTCTTAGCGAAAGGCTTCTTGAGGGGAAAGCTGTAACTCTGTGAGATGATTTCACAGAACACAAAGAAGTTTCTCCGAAAGTTTCTTTCTCTTTGTTATCGGAGGATATTTCCATTGGCCCTATAGTCTTCAAAGGGATCCGAAATATCTGTTCTCAGATTCCACAGAAATAAGGCTAGAAAAGAGATCCACGAAATACAGATGTAACTCTGTGAGTGGAAATCACACATCACAGAGCAGTTTCTCAGAAAGCTTCTTTCTATATTTCATCTGAGGATATTTCCTTTTTCACCATAGCCCCCTATGGGCTTCCAAATATCACTTTGCCAATTCCACAAGAACTGTCTTAGCGAAAGGCTTCTTGAGGGGAAAGCTGAAACTCTGTGAGATGATTTCACAGAACACAAAGATGTTTCTCAGAAAGCTTCTTTCTCTTTCTTATCGGAGGATATTTCCTTTGGCCCTATAGTCTTCAAAGGGATCCGAAATATCTGTTCTCAGATTCCACAGAAATAAGGCTAGCAAAGAGATCCACGAAATACAGATGTAACTGTTGGTGGAAGTCACAAATCACAGAGCAGTTTCTCAGAAAGCTTCTTTCCAGATTTCATCTGAGGATATTTCCTTTTTCACCATAGCCCTCTATGGGCTTCCAAATATCACTTTGCCAATTCCACAAGAACTGTCTTAGCGAAAGGCTTCTTGAGGGGAAAGCTGTAACTCTGTGAGATGATTTCACAGAACACAAAGAAGTTTCTCAGAAAGCTTCTTTCTCTTTGTTATCGGAGGATATTTCCTTTGGCCCTATAGTCTTCAAAGGGATCCGAAATATCTGTTCTCAGATTCCTGAGAAATAAGGCTAGCAAGGAGATCCACGAAATACAGATGTAATTCTGTGAGATGAATTAACAGAACACTAAGCAGTTTCTCAGAAAGCTTCTTTCCATATTTAATCTGAGGATATTTCCTTTTTCACCATAGCACTCTATGGGCTTCCAAATATCACTTTGCCAATTCCACAAGAACTGTCTTAGCGAAAGGCTTCTTGAGGGGAAAGCTGTAACTCTGTGAGATGATTTCAAAGAACACAAAGAAGTTTCTCAGAAAGCTTCTTTCTCTTTGTTATCGGAGGATATTTCCTTTGGCCCTATAGTCTTCAAAGGGATCCGAAATATCTGTTCTCAGATTCCACAGAAATAAGGCTAGCAAAGAGATCCACGAAATACAGATGTAACTCTGTGAGTGGAAGTCACACATCACAGAGCAGTTTCTCAGAAAGCTTCTTTCCCGATTTCATCTGAGGATATTTCCTTTTTCACCATAGGCCTCTAAGGGCTTCCAAATATCACTTTGCCAATTCCACAAGAACTGTCTTAGCGAAAGGCTTCTAGAGGGGAAAGCTGTAACTCTGTGAGATGATTTCACAGAACACAAAGATGTTTCTCAGAAAGCTTCTTTCTCTTTCTTATCGGAGGATATTTCCTTTGGCCCTATAGTCTTCAAAGGGATCCGAAATGTCTGTTCTCAGATTCCACAGAATTAAGGCTAGCAAAGAGATCCACGAAATACAGATGTAACTCTGTGAGATGAATTAACAGAACACTAAGCAGTTTCTCAGAAAGCTTCTTTCCAGATTTCATCTGAGGATATTTCCTTTTTCACCATAGTCCTCTATGGGCTCCCAAATATCCCTTTGCCAATTCCACAAGAACTGTCTTAGCGAAAGGCTTCTTGAGGGGAAAGCTGTAACTCTGTGAGATGATTTCACAGAACACAAAGAAGGTTCTCCGAAAGCTTCTTTCTCTTTGTTATCGGAGGATATTTCCTTTGGCCCCATAGTCTTCAAAGGGATCCCAAATATCTGTTCTCAGATTCCACAGAAATAAGGCTAGCAAAGAGATCCACGAAATACAGATGTAATTCTGTGAGATGAATTAACAGAACACTAAGCAGTTTCTCAGAAAGCTTCTTTCCAGTTTTCATCTGAGGATATTTCCTTTTTCAACATAGGCCTCTGTGGGCTCCCAAATATCCCTTTGCCAATTCCACAAGAACTGTCTTAGGGAAAGGCTTCTTGAGTGGAAAGCTGTAACTCTGTGAGATGATTTCACAGAACACAAAAACGTTTCTCAGAAAGCTTCTTTCTCTTTGTTATCGGAGGATATTTCCTTTGTCCCTATTGTCTTCAAAGGGATCCGAAATATCTGTTCTCAGATTCCACAGAAATAAGGCTAGCAAAGAGATCCACGAAATACAGATGTAACTCTGTGAGTGGAAGTCACACATAACAGAGCAGTTTCTCAGAAAGCTTCTTTCCAGATTTCATCTGAGGATATTTTCTTTTTCACCATAGTCCTGTATGGGCTCCCAAATATCACTTTGCCAATTCCACAAGAACTGTCTTAGCGAAAGGCTTCTTGAGGGGAAAGCTGTAACTCTGTGAGATGATTTCACAGAACACAAAGAAGTTTCTCAGAAAGCTTCTTTCTGTTTGTTATCGGAGGATATTTCCTTTGGCCCTATAGTCTTCAAAGGGATCCAAAATATCTGTTCTCAGATTCCACAGAAATAAGGCTAGGAAAGAGATCCACGAAATACAGATGTAACTCTGTGAGTGGAAGTCACACATCACAGAGCAGTTTCTCAGAAAACTTCTTTCCAGATTTCATCTGAGGATATTTCCTTTTTCACCATAGCCCTCTATGGGCTTCCAAATATCACTTTGCCAATTACACAAGAACTGTCTTAGCGAAAGGCTTCTTGAAGGGAAAGCTGTAACTCTGTGAGATGATTTCACAGAACACAAAGAAGTTTCTCAGAAAGCTTCTTTCTCTTTGTTATCGGAGGATATTTCCTTTGGCCCTATAGTCTTCAAAGGGATCCGAAATATCGGTTCTCAGATTCCACAGAAATAAGGCTAGCAAAGAGATCCACGAAATACAGATGTAACTCTGTGAGATGAATTAACAGAACACTAAGAAGTTTCTCAGAAAGCTTCTTTCCAGATTTAATCTGAGGATATTTCCTTTTTCACCGTAGCCCTCTATGGGCTTCCAAATATCCCTTTGCCAATTCCACAAGAACTCTCTTAGCGAAAGGCTTCTTGAGGGGAAAGTTGTAACTCTGTGAGATGATTTCACAGAACACAAAGAAGTTTCTCAGAAAGCTTCTTTCTCTTTGTTATCGGAGGATATTTCCTTTGGCCCTATAGTCTTCAAAGGGATCCGAAATATCTGTTCTCCGATTCCACAGAAATACGGCTAGCAAAGAGATCCACGAAATACAGATGTAACTCTGTGAGTGGAAGTCACACATCACAGAGGATTTTCTCAGAAAGCCTCTTTCCAGATATCATCTGAGGATGTTTCCTTTTTCACCATAGCCCTCTATGGGCTTCCAAATAGCACTTTGCCATTTCCACAAGAACTGTCTTAGTGAAAGGCTTCTTGAAGGGAAAGCTGTAACTCTGTGAGATGATTTCACAGAACACAAAGAAGTTTCTCAGAAAGCTTCTTTCTCTTTGTTATCGGAGGATATTTCCTTTGGCCCTATAGTCTTCAAAGGGATCCGAAATATCCGTTCTCAGATTCCACAGAAATAAGGCTAGCAAAGACATCCACGAAATACAGATGTAACACTGTGAGATGAATTAACAGAACACTAAGCAGTTTCTCAGAAAGCTTCTTTCCAGATTTCATCTGAGGATATTTCCTTTTTCACCATAGGCCTCTATGGGCTCTGAAATATCCCTTTGCCATTTCCACAAGAACTGTCATTGCGAAAGGCTTCTTGAGGGGAAAGCTGTAACTCTGTGAGATGATTTCACAGAACAGAAAGAGTTTCTCAGAAAGCTTCTTTCTCTTTGTTATCGGAGGATATTTCCTTTGGCCCTATAGTCTTCAAAGGGATCCGAAATATCGGTTCTCAGATTCCACAGAAATAAGGCTAGCAAAGAGATCCACGAAATACAGATGTAACTCTGTGAGATGAATTAACAGAACACTAAGAAGTTTCTCAGAAAGCTTCTTTCCAGATTTAATCTGAGGATATTTCCTTTTTCACCGTAGCCCTCTATGGGCTTCCAAATATCCCTTTGCCAATTCCACAAGAACTCTCTTAGCGAAAGGCTTCTTGAGGGGAAAGCTGTAACTCTGTGAGATGATTTCACAGAACACAAAGAAGTTTCTCAGAAAGCTTCTTTCTCTTTGTTATCGGAGGATATTTCCTTTGGCCCTATAGTCTTCAAAGGGATCCGAAATATCTGTTCTCCGATTCCACAGAAATACGGCTAGCAAAGGGATCCACGAAATACAGATGTAACTCTGTGAGTGGAAGTCACACATCACAGAGGATTTTCTCAGAAAGCCTCTTTCCAGATATCATCTGAGGATGTTTCCTTTTTCACCATAGCCCTCTATGGGCTTCCAAATAGCACTTTGCCATTTCCACAAGAACTGTCTTAGTGAAAGGCTTCTTGAAGGGAAAGCTGTAACTCTGTGAGATGATTTCACAGAAAACAAAGAAGTTTCTGAGAACGCTTCTTTCTCTTTGTTATCGGAGGATATTTCCTTTGGCCCTATAGTTTTCAAAGGGATCCGAAATATCCGTTCTCAGATTCCACAGAAATAAGGCTTGCAAAGACATCCACGAAATACAGATGTAACACTGTGAGATGAATTAACAGAACACTAAGCAGTTTCTCAGAAAGCTTCTTTCCAGATTTCATCTGAGGATATTTCCTTTTTCACCATAGGCCTCTATGGGCTCTGAAATATCCCTTTGCCATTTCCACAAGAACTGTCATTGCGAAAGGCTTCTTGAGGGGAAAGCTGTAACTCTGTGAGATGATTTCACAGAACAGAAAGAGTTTCTCAGAAAGCTTCTTTCTCTTTGTTATCGGAGGATATTTCCTTTGTCCCTATACTCTTCAAAGGGATCCGAAATATCTGTTCTCAGATTCCACAGAAATAAGGCTAGCAAAGAGATCCAGGAAACAGAGAGGTAACTCTGTGAGTGGAAGTCACACATCACAGAGCAGTTTCTCAGAAAGCTTCTTTCCAGATTTCATCTGAGGATATTTCCTTTTTCACCATAGGCCTCTATGGGCTCCCAAATATCCCTTTGCCAATTCCACAAGAACTGTCTTAGCGAAAGGCTTCTTGAGTGGAAAGCTGTAACTCTGTGAGATGATTTCACAGAACACAAAGAAGTTTCTCAGAAAGCTTCTTTCTCTTTGTTATCGGAGGACATTACCTTTGGCCCTATAGTCTTCAAAGGGATCCGAAATATCTGTTCTCAGATTCCACAGAAATAAGGCTAGCAAAGAGATCCACGAAATACAGATGTAACTCTGTGAGTGGAAGTCACACATCACAGAGCAGTTTCTCAGAAAGCTTCTTTCGAGATTTAATCTGAGGATATTTCCTTTTTAACCATAGCCCTCTATGGGCTTCCAAATATCACTTTGCCAATTCCACAAGAACTGTTTTAGCGAAAGGCTTCTTGAGGGGAAAGCTGTAACTCTGTGAGATGATTTCACAGAACACAAAGAAGTTTCTCAGAAAGCTTCTTTCTCTTTGTTATCGGTGGATATTACCTTTGGCCCTATAGTCTTCAAAGGGATCCGAAATATCTGTTCTCAGATTCCACAGAAATAAGGCTAGCAAAGAGATCCACGAAATACAGATGTAACTCTGTGAGATGAATTAACAGAACACTAAGCAGTTTCTCAGAAAGCTTCTTTCCAGATTTCGTCTGAGGATATTTCCCTTTTCACCATAGGCCTCTATGGGCTCCCAAATATCCCTTTGCCAATTCCACAACAACTGTCTTAGCGAAAGGCTTCTTGAAGGGAAATCTGTAACTCTGTGAGATGATTTCACAGAACACAAAGAAGTTTCTCAGAAAGCTTCTTTCTCTTTGTTATCGGCGGATATTTCCTTTGGCCCTATAGTCTTTAAAGGGATCCGAAATATGTGTTCTCAGATTCCACAGAAATAAGGCTAGCAAAGAGATCCAAGAAATACAGATGTAACTCTGTGAGTGGAAGTCACACATTACAGAGCAGTTTCTCAGAAAGCTTCTTTCCAGATTTCATCTGAGGATATTTCCTTTTTCACCATAGCCCTCTATGGGCTTCCAAATATCCCTTGCCAATTCCACAAGAACTGTCTTAGCGAAAGGCTTCTTGAGGGGAAAGCTGTAACTCTGAGAGATGATTTCACAGAACACAAAGAAGATTCTCAGAAAGCTTCTTTCTCTTTGTTATCGGAGGATATTTCCTTTGGCCCTATAGTCTTCAAAGGGATCCGAAATATCTGTTCTCAGATTCCACAGAAAT
Organism: Macaca mulatta; assembly: GCF_049350105.2. Taxonomy (NCBI): domain Eukaryota; kingdom Metazoa; phylum Chordata; class Mammalia; order Primates; family Cercopithecidae; genus Macaca; species Macaca mulatta. Next base: position 48,281,507 of record NC_133422.1, on the reverse strand, counting down.
AAGGCTAGCAAAGAGATCCACGAAATACACATGTAACTCTGTGAGATGAATTAACAGAACACTAAGCAGTTTCTCAGAAAGCTTCTTTCCAGATTTCATCTGAGGATATTTCCTTTCTCAACATAGTCCTGTAAGGGCTCCCAAATATCACTCTGCCAATTCCACAAGAACTGTCTTAGCGAAAGGCTTCTTGAAGGGAAAGCTGTAACTCTGTGAGATGATTTAACAGAACACAAAGAAGTTTCTCAGAAAGCTTCTTTCTCTTTGTTATCGGAGGATATTTCCTTTGGCCCTATAGTCTTCAAAGGGATCCGAAATATCTGTTCTCAGATTCCACAGAAATAAGGCTAGCAAAGAGATCCACGAAATATAGATGTAACTCTGTGAGCGGAAATCACACATCACAGAGCAGTTTCTCAGAAAGCTTCTTTCCAGATTTCATCTGAGGATATTTCCTTTTTTACCATAGCCCTGTATGGGCTTAAAATATCACTTTGCCAATTCCACAAGAACTGTCTTAGCGAAAGGCTTCTTGAAGGGAAAGCTGTAACTCTGTGAGATGATTTCACAGAACACAAAGAAGTTTCTCAGAAAGTTTCTTTCTCTTTGTTATCGGAGGATATTTCCTTTGACCCTATAGTCTTCAAAGGGATCCGAAATATCTGTTCTCAGATTCCACAGAAATAAGGCTAGCAAAGAGAACCACGAAATACAGATGTAACTCTGTGAGGTGAATTAGCAGAACACTAAGCAGTTTCTCAGAAAGCTTCTTTCCAGAATTCATCTGAGGATATTTCCTTTTTCACCATAGCCCTCTATGGGCTTCCAAATATCACTTTGCCAATTCCACAAGAACTGTCTTAGGGAAAGGCTTCTTGAAGAGAAAGCTGTAACTCTGTGAGATGATTTCACAGAACACAAAGAAGTTTCTCAGAAAGCTTCTTTCTCTTTGTTATCGGAGGATATTTCCTTTGGCCCTATAGTCTTCAAAGGGTTCCGAAATATCTGTTCTCAGATCCCACAGAAATAAGGCTAGCAAAGAGATCCACGAAATAGAGATGTAACTCTGTGAGATGAATTAACAGAACACTAAGCAGTTTCTCAGAAAGCTTCTTTCCAGATTTCATCTGAGGATATTTCCTTTTTCACCATAGGCCTCTATGGGCTCCCAAATATCCCTTTGCCAACTCCAAAAGAACTGTCTTAGCGAAAGGCTTCTTGAGTTGAAAGCTGTAACTCTGTGAGATGATTTCACACAACACAAAGAAGTTTCTCAGAAAGCTTCTTTCTCTTTGTTATCGGAGGATATTTCCTTTGGCCCTATAGTCTTCCAAGGGTTCCGAAATATCTGTTCTCAGATTCCACAGAAATAATGCTAGCAAAGAAATCCACGAAATACAGATGTAACTCTGTGAGGTGAATTAGCAGAACACTAATCAGTTTCTCAGAAAGCTTCTTTCCAGATTTCATCTGAGGATATTTCCTTTTTCACCATAGCCCTCTATGGGCTTCCAAATATCACTTTGCCAATTCCACAAGAACTGTCTTAGGGAAAGGCTTCTTGAAGAGAAAGCTGTAACTCTGTGAGATGATTTCACAGAACACAAAGAAGTTTCTCAGAAAGCTTCTTTCTCTTTGTTATCGGAGGATATTTCCTTGGGCCCTATAGTCTTCAAAGGGATCCGAAATATCTGTTCTCAGATCCCACAGAAATAAGGCTAGCAAAGAGATCCACGAAATAGAGATGTAACTCTGTGAGATGAATTAACAGAACACTAAGCAGTTTCTCAGAAAGCTTCTTTCCAGATTTCATCTGAGGATATTTCCTTTTTCAACATAGGCCTCTATGGGCTCCCAAATATCCCTTTGCCAACTCCAAAAGAACTGTCTTAGCGAAAGGCTTCTTGAGTGGAAAGCTGTAACTCTGTGAGATGATTTCACACAACACAAAGAAGTTTCTCAGAAAGCTTCTTTCTCTTTGTTATCGGAGGATATTTCCTTTGGCCCTATAGTCTTCAAAGGGATCCGAAATATCTGTTCTCAGATTCCACAGAAATAAGGCTAGCAAAGAAATCCACGAAATACAGATGTAACTCTGTGAGATGAATTAACAGAACACTAAGCAGTTTCTCAGAAAGCTTCTTTCCAGATTTCATCTGAGGATATTACCTTTTTCACCATAGCCCTCTATGGGCTTCCAAATATCCCTTTGCCAATTCCACAAGAAGTGTCTTAACGAAAGGCTTTTTGAGGGGAAAGCTGTAACTCTGTGAGATGAGTTCACAGAACACAAAGAAGTTTCTCAGAAAGCTTCTTTCTCTTTGTTATCGGAGGATATTTCCTTTGGCCCTATAGTCTTCAAAGGGATCCGAAATATCTGTTCTCAGATTCCACAGAAATAAGGCTAGCAAAGAGATCCACGAAATGCAGATGTAACTCTGTGAGATGAATTAACAGAACACTAAGCAGTTTCTCATAAAGCTTCTTTCCAGATTTCATCTGAGGATATTTCCTTTTTCAACATAGGCCTCTATGGGCTCCCAAATATCCCTTTGCCAATTCCACAAGAACTGTCTTAGCGAAAGGCTTCTTGAGGGGGAAGCTGTAACTCTGTGAGATGATTTCACAGAACACAAAAAAGTTTCTCAGAAAGCTTCTTTCTCTTTGTTATCGGAGGATATTTCCTTTGGCCCTATAGTCTTCAAAGGGATCCGAAATATCTGTTCTCAGATTCCACAGAAATAAGGCTAGCAAAGAGATCCACGAAATACAGATGTAACTCTGTGAGTGGAAGTCACACATAGCAGAGCAGTTTCTCAGAAAGCTTCTTTCCAGATTTCATCTGAGGATATTTTCTTTTTTACCATAGTCCTGTATGGGCTCCCAAATATCACTTTGCCAATTCCACAAGAACTGTCTTACCGAAAGGCTTCTTGAGGGGAAAGCTGTAACTCTGTGACATGATTTCACAGAACACAAAGAAGTTTCTCAGAAAGCTTCTTTCTCTTTGTTATCGGAGGATATTTCCTTTGGCCCTATAGTCTTCAAAGGGATCCAAAATATCTGTTCTCAGATTCCACAGAAATAAGGCTAGCAAAGAGATCCACGAAATACAGATGTAACTCTGTGAGTGGAAGTCACACATCACAGAGCAGTTTCTCAGAAAGCTTCTTTCCAGATTTCATCTGAGGATATTTCCTATTTCACCATAGCCCTCTATGGGCTTCCAAATATCACTTTGCCAATTACACAAGAACTGTCTTAGCGAAAGGCTTCTTGAAGGGAAAGCTGTAACTCTGTGAGATGATTTCACAGAACACAAAGAAGTTTCTCAGAAAGCTTCTTTCTCTTTGTTATCGGAGGATATTTCCTTTGGCCCTATAGTCTTCAAAGGGATCCGAAATATCTGTTCTTAGATTCCACAGAAATAAGGCTAGCAAAGAGATCCACGAAATACAGATGTAACTCTGTGAGATGAATTAACAGAGCACTAAGAAGTTTCTCAGAAAGCTTCTTTCCAGATTTAATCTGAGGATATTTCCTTTTTCACCGTAGCCCTCTATGGGCCTCCAAATATCCCTTTGCCAATTCCACAAGAACTCTCTTAGCGAAAGGCTTCTTGAGGGGAAAGCTGTAACTCTGTGAGATGATTTCACAGAACACAAAGAAGTTTCTCAGAACGCTTCTTTCTCTTTGTTATCGGAGGATATTTCCTTTGGCCCTATAGTCTTCAAAGGGATCCGAAATATCTGTTCTCAGATTCCACAGAAATAAGGCTAGCAAAGAGATCCAGGAAATACAGATGTAACTCTATGAGTGGAAGTCACACATCACAGAGTAGTTTCTCAGAAAGCCTCTTTCCAGATTTCATCTGAGGATGTTTCCTTTTTCACCATAGCCCTCTATGGGCTTCCAAATAGCACTTTGCCATTTCCACAAGAACTGTCTTAGTGAAAGGCTTCTTGAAGGGAAAGCTGTAACTCTGTGAGATATTTTCACAGAACACAAAGAAGTTTCTCAGAAAGCTTCTGTCTCTTTGTTATCGGAGGATATTTCCTTTGGCCCTATAGTCTTCAAAGGGATCCGAAATATCCGTTCTCAGATTCCACAGAAATGAGGCTAGCAAAGACATCCACGAAATACAGATGTAACTCTGTGAGGTGAATTAACAGAACACTAAGCAGTTTCTCAGAAAGCTTCTTTCCAGATTTCATCTGAGGATATTTCCTTTTTCACCATAGCCCTCTATGGGCTTCCAAATATCCCTTTGCCAATTCCACAAGAACTCTCTTAGCGAAAGGCTTCTTGAAGGGAAAGCTGTAACTCTGTGAGATGATTTCACAGAACACAAAGAAGTTTCTCTGAAAGCTTCTTTCTCTTTGTTATCGGAGGATATTTCCTTTGGCCCTATAGTCTTCAAAGGGATCCGAAATATCTGTTTTCAGATTCCACAGAAATAAGGCTAGCAAAGTGATCCACGAAATACAGATGTAACTCTGTGAGATGAATTAACAGAACACTAAGCACTTTCTCAGAAAGCTTCTTTCCAGATTTCATCTGAGGATATTTCCTTTTTCACCATAGGCCTCTATGGGTTCCCAAATATCCCTTTGCCAATTCCACAAGAACTGTCTTAGCGAAAGGCTTCTTGAGTGGAAAGCTGTAACTCTGTGAGATGATTTCACAGAACACAAAGAAGTTTCTCAGAAAGCTTCTTTCTCTTTGTTATAGGAGGATATTTCCTTTGGCCCTAAAGTCTTCAAAGGGATCCGAAATATCTGTTCTCAGATTCCACAGAAATAAGGCTATCAAGGAGATCCACGAAATACAGATGTATCTCTATGAGTGGAAGTCACACATAACAGAGCAGTTTCTCAGAAAGCTTCTTTCCAGATTTCATCTGAGGATATTTCCTTTTTCACCATAGTCCTCTATGGGATCCCAAATATCACTTTGCCAATTCCACAAGAACTGTCTTAGCGAAAGGCTTCTTGAGTGGAAAATTGTAACTCTGTGAGATGATTTCACAGAACACAAAGAAGTTTCTCAGAAAGCTTCTTTCTCTTTGTTATCGGAGGATATTTCCTTTGGCCCTATAGTCTTCAAAGGGATCCGAAATATCTGTTCTCAGATTCCACATTAATAAGGCTAGCAAACAGATCCACGAAATACAGATGTAACTCTGTGAGTGGAAGTCACACATCACAGAGCAGTTTCTCTGAAAGCTTCTTTCCAGATTTCATCTGAGGATATTTCCTTCTTCACCACAGCCCTCTATGGGCTTCCAAATATCACTTTGCCAATTCCACAAGAACTGTCTTAGCGAAAGGCTTCTTGAGGGGAAAGCTGTAACTCTGTGAGATGATTTCACAGAACACAAAAAAGTTTCTCAGAAAGCTTTTTTCTCTTTGTTATCGGAGGATATTTCCTTTGGCCCTATAGTCTTCAAAGGGATCCGAAATATCTGTTCTCAGATTCCACAGAAATAAGGCTAGCAAAGAGATCCACGAAATACAGATGTAACTCTGTGAGTGGAAGTCACACATAACAGAGCAGTTTCTCAGAAAGCTTCTTTCCAGATTTCATCTGAGGATATTTCCTTTTTCACCGTAGCCCTCTATGGGCTTCCAAATATCCCTTTGCCAATTCCACAAGAACTCTCTTAGCGAAAGGCTTCTTTAGGGGAAAGCTGTAACTCTGTGAGATGATTTCACAGAACACAAAGAAGTTTCTCAGAAAGCTTCTTTCTCTTTGTTATCGGAGGATATTTCCTTTGGCCCTATAGTCTTCAAAGGGATCCGAAATATCTGTTTTCAGATTCCACAGAAATAAGGCTAGCAAAGAGATCCACGAAATACAGATGTAACTCTGTGAGATGAATTAACAGAACACTAAGCACTTTCTCAGAAAGCTTCTTTCCAGATTTCATCTGAGGATATTTCCTTTTTCACCATAGGCCTCTATGGGTTCCCAAATATCCCTTTGCCAATTCCACAAGAACTGTCTTAGCGAAAGGCTTCTTGAGTGGAAAGCTGTAACTCTGTGAGATGATTTCACAGAACACAAAGAAGTTTCTCAGAAAGCTTCTTTCTCTTTGTTATAGGAGGATATTTCCTTTGGCCCTAAAGTCTTCAAAGGGATCCGAAATATCTGTTCTCAGATTCCACAGAAATAAGGCTAGCAAGGAGATCCACGAAATACAGATGTATCTCTGTGAGTGGAAGTCACACATAACAGAGCAGTTTCTCAGAAAGCTTCTTTCCAGATTTCATCTGAGGATATTTCCTTTTTCACCATAGTCCTCTATGGGATCCCAAATATCACTTTGCCAATTCCACAAGAACTGTCTTAGCGAAAGGCTTCTTGAGTGGAAAATTGTAACTCTGTGAGATGATTTCACAGAACACAAAGAAGTTTCTCAGAAAGCTTCTTTCTCTTTGTTATCGGAGGATATTTCCTTTGGCCCTATAGTCTTCAAAGGGATCCGAAATATCTGTTCTCAGATTCCACATTAATAAGGCTAGCAAACAGATCCACGAAATACAGATGTAACTCTGTGAGTGGAAGTCACACATCACAGAGCAGTTTCTCTGAAAGCTTCTTTCCAGATTTCATCTGAGGATATTTCCTTCTTCACCACAGCCCTCTATGGGCTTCCAAATATCACTTTGCCAATTCCACAAGAACTGTCTTAGCGAAAGGCTTCTTGAGGGGAAAGCTGTAACTCTGTGAGATGATTTCACAGAACACAAAAAAGTTTCTCAGAAAGCTTCTTTCTCTTTGTTATCGGAGGATATTTCCTTTGGCCCTATAGTCTTCAAAGGGATCCGAAATATCTGTTCTCAGATTCCACAGAAATAAGGCTAGCAAAGAGATCCACGAAATACAGATGTAACTCTGTGAGTGGAAGTCACACATAACAGAGCAGTTTCTCAGAAAGCTTCTTTCCAGATTTCATCTGAGGATATTTCCTTTTTCACCGTAGCCCTCTATGGGCTTCCAAATATCCCTTTGCCAATTCCACAAGAACTCTCTTAGCGAAAGGCTTCTTTAGGGGAAAGCTGTAACTCTGTGAGATGATTTCACAGAACACAAAGAAGTTTCTCAGAAAGCTTCTTTCTCTTTGTTATCGGAGGATATTTCCTTTGGCCCTATAGTCTTCAAAGGGATCCGAAATATCTGTTTTCAGATTCCACAGAAATAAGGCTAGCAAAGAGATCCACGAAATACAGATGTAACTCTGTGAGATGAATTAACAGAACACTAAGCAGTTTCTCAGAAAGCTTCTTTCCAGATTTCATCTGAGGATATTTCCTTTTTCACCATAGGCCTCTATGGGTTCCGAAATATCCCTTTGCCAATTCCACAAGAACTGTCTTAGCGAAAGGCTTCTTGAGTGGAAAGCTGTAACTCTGTGAGATGAGTTCACAGAACACAAAGAAGTCTCTCAGAAAGCTTCTTTCCCTTTGTTATCGGAGGATATTTCCTTTGGCCCTATAGTCTTCAAAGGGATCCGAAATATCTGTTCTCAGATTCCACAGAAATAAGGCTAGCAAAGAGATCCACGAAATACAGATGTAACTCTGTGAGTGGAAGTCACACATCACAGAGCAGTTTCTCAGAAAGCTTCTTTCCAGATTTCATCTGAGGATATTTCCTTTTTCACCATAGCCCTCTATGGGCTTCCAAATATCCCTTTGCCAATTCCACAAGAACTGTCTTAGCGAAAGGCTTCTTGAGGGGAAAGCTGTAACTCTGTGAGATGATTTCACAGAACACAAAGAAGTTTCTCAGAACGCTTCTTTCTCTTTGTTATCGGAGGATATTTCCTTTGGCCCTATAGTCTTCAAAGGGATCCGAAATATCTGTTCTCCGATTCCACAGAAATAAGGCTAGCAAAGAGATCCACGAAATACAGATGTAACTCTGTGAGTGGAAGTCACACATCACAGAGTAGTTTCTCAGAAAGCCTCTTTCCAGATTTCATCTGAGGATGTTTCCTTTTTCACCATAGCCCTCTATGGGCTTCCAAATAGCACTTTGCCATTTCCACAAGAACTGTCTTAGTGAAAGGCTTCTTGAAGGGAAAGCTGTAACTCTGTGAGATATTTTCACAGAACACAAAGAAGTTTCTCAGAAAGCTTCTTTCTCTTTGTTATCGGAGGATATTTCCTTTGGCCCTATAGTCTTCAAAGGGATCCGAAATATCCGTTCTCAGATTCCACAGAAATGAGGGTAGCAAAGACATCCACGAAATACAGATGTAACTCTGTGAGGTGAATTAACAGAACACTAAGCAGTTTCTCAGAAAGCTTCTTTCCAGATTTCATCTGAGGATATTTCCTTTTTCACCGTAGCCCTCTATGGGCTTCCAAATATCCCTTTGCCAATCCACAAGAACTCTCTTAGCGAAAGGCTTCTTTAGGGGAAAGCTGTAACTCTGTGAGATGATTTCACAGAACACAAAGAAGTTTCTCAGAAAGCTTCTTTCTCTTTGTTATCGGAGGATATTTCCTTTGGCCCTATAGTCTTCAAAGGGATCCGAAATATCTGTTTTCAGATTCCACAGAAATAAGGCTAGCAAAGAGATCCACGAAATACAGATGTAACTCTGTGAGATGAATTAACAGAACACTAAGCAGTTTCTCAGAAAGCTTCTTTCCAGATTTCGTCTGAGGATATTTCCTTTTTCACCATAGGCCTCTATGGGTTCCGAAATATCCCTTTGCCAATTCCACAAGAACTGTCTTAGCGAAAGGCTTCTTGAGTGGAAAGCTGTAACTCTGTGAGATGAGTTCACAGAACACAAAGAAGTCTCTCAGAAAGCTTCTTTCCCTTTGTTATCGGAGGATATTTCCTTTGGCCCTATAGTCTTCAAAGGGATCCGAAATATCTGTTCTCAGATTCCACAGAAATAAGGCTAGCAAAGAGATCCACGAAATACAGATGTAACTCTGTGAGTGGAAGTCACACATCACAGAGCAGTTTCTCAGAAAGCTTCTTTCCAGATTTCATCTGAGGATATTTCCTTTTTCACCATAGCCCTCTATGGGCTTCCAAATATCCCTTTGCCAATTCCACAAGAACTGTCTTAGCGAAAGGCTTCTTGAGGGGAAAGCTGTAACTCTGAGAGATGATTTCACAGAACACAAAGAAGATTCTCAGAAAGCTTCTCTCTCTTTGTTATCGGAGGATATTTCCTTTGGCCCTATAGTCTTCAAAGGGATCCGAAATATCTGTTCTCAGATTCCAGAGAAATAAGGCTAGCAAAGAGATCAACGAAATACAGATGTAACTCTGTGAGATGAATTAACAGAACACTAAGCAGTTTCTCAGAAAGCTTCTTTCCAGATTTCATCTGAGGATATTTCCTTTCTCAACATAGTCCTGTAAGGGGTCCCAAATATCACTTTGCAAATTCCACAAGAACTGTCTTAGCGAAAGGCTTCTTGAGTGGAAAGCTGTAACTCTGTGAGATGATTTAACAGAACACAAAGAAGTTTCTCAGAAAGCTTCTTTCTCTTTTTTATCGGAGGATATTTCCTTTGGCCCTATAGTCTTCAAAGGGATCCGAAATATCTGTTCTCAGATTCCACAGAAATAAGGCTAGCAAAGAGATCCACGAAATACAGATGTAACTCTGTGAGCGGAAATCACACATCACAGAGCAGTTTCTCAGAAAGCTTCTTTCCAGATTTCATCTGAGGATATTTCCTTTTTCACCGTAGCCCTGTATGGGCTTCCAAATATCACTTTGCCAATTCCAGAAGAACTGTCTTAGCGAAAGGCTTCTTGAAGGGAAAGCTGTAACTCTGTGAGATGATTTCACAGAACACAAAGAAGTTTCTCAGAAAGTTTCTTTCTCTTTGTTATCGGAGGATATTTCCTTTGACCCTATAGTCTTCAAAGGGATCCGAAATATCTGTTCTCAGATTCCACAGAAATAAGGCTAGCAAAGAGATCCACGAAATACAGATGTAACTCTGTGAGGTGAATTAGCAGAACACTAAGCAGTTTCTCAGAAAGCTTCTTTCCAGATTTCATCTGAGGTTATTTCCTTTTTCACCATAGGCCTCTATGGGCTTCCAAATATCACTTTGCCAATTCCACAAGAACTGTCTTAGGTAAAGGCTTCTTGAAGAGAAAGCTGTAACTCTGTGAGATGATTTCACAGAACACAAAGAAGTTTCTCAGAAAGCTTCTTTCTCTTTGTTATCGGAGGATATTTCCTTTGGCCCTATAGTCTTCAAAGGGATCCGAAATATCTGTTCTCAGATCCCACAGAAATAAGGCTAGCAAAGAGATCCACGAAATACAGATGTAACTCTGTGAGATGAATTAACAGAACACTAAGCAGTTTCTCAGAAAGCTTCTTTCCAGATTTCATCTGAGGATATTTCCTTTTTCACCATAGGCCTCTATGGGCTAACAAATATCCCTTTGCCAACTCCAAAAGAACTGTCTTAGCGAAAGGATTCTTGAGTGGAAAGCTGTAACTCTGTGAGATGATTTCACACAACAAAAAGAAGTTTCTCAGAAAGCTTCTTTCTCTTTGTTATCGGAGGATATTTCCTTTGGCCCTATAGTCTTCCAAGGGTTCCGAAATATCTGTTCTCAGATTCCACAGAAATAAGGCTAGCAAAGAAATCCACGAAATACAGATGTAACTCTGTGAGATGAATTAACAGAACACTAAGCAGTTTCTCAGAAAGCTTCTTTCCAGATTTCATCTGAGGATATTACCTTTTTCACCATAGCCCTCTATGGGCTTCCAAATATCCCTTTGCCAATTCCACAAGAACTGTCTTAACGAAAGGCTCCTTGAGGGGAAAGCTGTATCTCCGTGAGATGAGTTCACAGAACACAAAGAAGTTTCTCAGAAAGCTTCTTTCTCTTTGTTATCGGAGGATATTTCCTTTGGCCCTATAGTCTTCAAAGGGATCCGAAATATCTGTTCTCAGATTCCAGAGAAATAAGGCTAGCAAAGACATCCACGAAATACAGATGTAACTCTGTGAGATGAATTAACAGAACACTAAGCAGTTTCTCAGAAAGCTTCTTTCCAGATTTCATCTGAGGATATTTCCTTTTTCAACATAGGCCTCTATGGGCTCCAAAATATCCCTTTGCCAATTCCACAAGAACTGTCTTAGCGAAAGGCTTCTTGAGGGGAAAGCTGTAACTCTGTGAGATGATTTCACAGAACACAAAGAAGTTTCTCAGAAAGCTTCTTTCTCTTTGTTATCGGAGGATATTTCCTTTGGCCCTATATTCTTCAAAGGGATCCGAAATATCTGTTCTCAGATTCCACAGAAATAAGGCTAGCAAAGAGATCCACGAAATACAGATGTAACTCTGTGAGTGGAAGTCACACATAACAGAGCAGTTTCTCAGAAAGCTTCTTTCCAGATTTCATCTGAGGATATTTTCTTTTTCACCATAGTCCTGTATGGGCTCCCAAATATCACTTTGCCAATTCCACAAGAACTGTCTTAGCGAAAGGCTTCTTGAGGGGAAAGCTGTAACTCTGTGAGATGATTTCACAGAACACAAAGAAGTTTCTCAGAAAGCTTCTTTCTCTTTGTTATCGGAGGATATTTCCTTTGGCCGTATAGTCTTCAAAGGGATCGGAAATATCTGTTCTCAGATCCCACAGAAATTAGCCTAGCAAAGAGATCCACGAAATACAGTTGTAACTCTGTGAGTGGAATTCACACATAACAGAGCAGTTTCTCAGAAAGCTTGTTTCCAGATTTCATCTGAGGATATTTCCTTTTTCACCATAACCCTCTATGGGCTTCCAAATATCCCTTTGCCAATTCCACAAGAACTGTCTTAGCGAAAGCCTTCTTGAGGGGAAAGCTGTAACTCTGTGAGATGATTTCACAGAACACAAAGAAGTTTCTCAGAAAGCTTCTTTCTCTTTGTTATCGGAGGATATTTCCTTTGGCCCTATAGTCATCAAAGGGATCCGAAATATCTGTTCTCAGATTCCACAGAAATAAGGCTAGCAAAGAGATCCACGAAATACAGATGTAACTCTGTGAGTGGAAGTCACACATCACAGAGCAGTTTCTCAGAAAGCTTCTTTCCAGATTTCATCTGAGGATATTTCCTTTTTCACCATAGTCCTGTATGGGCTCCCAAATATCCCTTTGCCAATTCCACAAGAACTGTCTTAGCGAAAGGCTTCTTGAGGGGAAAGCTGTAGCTCTGTGAGATGATTTCACAGAACACAAAGAAGTTTCTCAGAAAGCTTCTTTCTCTTTGTTATCGGAGGATATTTCCTTTGGCCCTATAGTCTTCAAAGGGTTCCAAAATATCTGTTCTCAGATTCCACAGAAATAAGGCTAGCAAAGAGATCCACGAAATACAGATGTAACTCTGTGAGTGGAAGTCACACATCACAGAGTAGTTTCTCAGAAAGCCTCTTTCCAGATTTCATCTGAGGATATTTCCTTTTTCACCATAGCCCTCTATGGACTTCCAAATATCACTTTGCCATTTCCACAAGAACTGACTTAGTGAAAGGCTTCTTGAAGGGAAAGCTGTAACTCTGTGAGATGATTTCACAGAACACAAAGAAGTTTCTCAGAAAGCTTCTTTCTCTTTGTTATCGGAGGATATTTCCTTTGGCCCTATAGTCTTCAAAGGGATCCGAAATATCTGTTCTCAGATTCCACAGAAATAAGGCTAGCAAAGACATCCAAGAAATACAGATGTAACTCTGTGAGGTGAATTAACGGAACACTAAGCAGTTTCTCAGAAAGCTTCTTTCCAGATTTCATCTGAGGATATTTCCTTTTTCACCGTAGCCCTCTATGGGCTTCCAAATATCCCTTTGCCAATTCCACAAGAACTCTCTTAGCGAAAGGCTTCTTGAGGGGAAAGCTGTAACTCTGTGAGATGAATTTACAGAACACAAAGAAGTTTCTCAGAAAGCTTCTTTCTCTTTGTTATCGGAGGATATTTCCTTTGGCCCTATAGTCTTCAAAGGGATCCGAAATATCTGTTCTCAGATTCCACAGAAATAAGGCTAGCAAAGAGATCCACGAAATACAGATGTAACTCTGTGAGATGAATTAACAGAACACTAAGCAGTTTCTCAGAAAGCTTCTTTCCAGATTTCATCTGAGGATATTTCCTTTTTCACCATAGACCTCTAAGGGTTCCCAAATATCCCTTTGCCAATTCCACCAGAACTGTCTTAGCGAAAGGCTCCTTGAGTGGAAAGCTGTAACTCTGTGAGATGATTTCACAGAACACAAAGAAGTTTCTCAGAAAGCTTCTTTCTCTTTGTTATCGGAGGATATTTCCTTTGGCCGTATAGTCTTCAAAGGGATCCGAAATATCTGTTCTCAGATTCCACAGAAATAAGGCTAGCAAAGAGATCCACGAAATACAGATGTAACTCTGTGAGTGGAATTCACACATAACAGAGCAGTTTCTCAGAAAGCTTGTTTCCAGATTTCATCTGAGGATATTTCCTTTTTCACCATAACCCTCTATGGGCTTCCAAATATCCCTTTGCCAATTCCACAAGAACTGTCTTAGCGAAAGCCTTCTTGAGGGGAAAGCTGTAACTCTGTGAGATGATTTCACAGAACACAAAGAAGTTTCTCAGAAAGCTTCTTTCTCTTTGTTATCGGAGGATATTTCCTTTGGCCCTATAGTCATCAAAGGGATCCGAAATATCTGTTCTCAGATTCCACAGAAATAAGGCTAGCAAAGAGATCCACGAAATACAGATGTAACTCTGTGAGTGGAAGTCACACATCACAGAGCAGTTTCTCAGAAAGCTTCTTTCCAGATTTCATCTGAGGATATTTCCTTTTTCACCATAGTCCTGTATGGGCTCCCAAATATCCCTTTGCCAATTCCACAAGAACTGCCTTAGCGAAAGGCTTCTTGAGGGGAAAGCTGTAGCTCTGTGAGATGATTTCACAGAACACAAAGAAGTTTCTCAGAAAGCTTCTTTCTCTTTGTTATCGGAGGATATTTCCTTTGGCCCTATAGTCTTCAAAGGGTTCCAAAATATCTGTTCTCAGATTCCACAGAAATAAGGCTAGCAAAGAGATCCACGAAATACAGATGTAACTCTGTGAGTGGAAGTCACACATCACAGAGTAGTTTCTCAGAAAGCCTCTTTCCAGATTTCATCTGAGGATATTTCCTTTTTCACCATAGCCCTCTATGGACTTCCAAATATCACTTTGCCATTTCCACAAGAACTGACTTAGTGAAAGGCTTCTTGAAGGGAAAGCTGTAACTCTGTGAGATGATTTCACAGAACACAAAGAAGTTTCTCAGAAAGCTTCTTTCTCTTTGTTATCGGAGGATATTTCCTTTGGCCCTATAGTCTTCAAAGGGATCCGAAATATCTGTTCTCAGATTCCACAGAAATAAGGCTAGCAAAGACATCCAAGAAATACAGATGTAACTCTGTGAGGTGAATTAACGGAACACTAAGCAGTTTCTCAGAAAGCTTCTTTCCAGATTTCATCTGAGGATATTTCCTTTTTCACCGTAGCCCTCTATGGGCTTCCAAATATCCCTTTGCCAATTCCACAAGAACTCTCTTAGCGAAAGGCTTCTTGAGGGGAAAGCTGTAACTCTGTGAGATGAATTTACAGAACACAAAGAAGTTTCTCAGAAAGCTTCTTTCTCTTTGTTATCGGAGGATATTTCCTTTGGCCCTATAGTCTTCAAAGGGATCCGAAATATCTGTTCTCAGATTCCACAGAAATAAGGCTAGCAAAGAGATCCACGAAATACAGATGTAACTCTGTGAGATGAATTAACAGAACACTAAGCAGTTTCTCAGAAAGCTTCTTTCCAGATTTCATCTGAGGATATTTCCTTTTTCACCATAGACCTCTAAGGGTTCCCAAATATCCCTTTGCCAATTCCACCAGAACTGTCTTAGCGAAAGGCTCCTTGAGTGGAAAGCTGTAACTCTGTGAGATGATTTCACAGAACACAAAGAAGTTTCTCAGAAAGCTTCCTTCTCTTTGTTATCGGAGGATATTTCCTTTGGCCGTATAGTCTTCAAAGGGATCCGAAATATCTGTTCTCAGATTCCACAGAAATTAGGCTAGCAAAGAGATCCACGAAATACAGATGTAACTCTGTGAGTGGAATTCACACATAACAGAGCAGTTTCTCAGAAAGCTTGTTTCCAGATTTCATCTGAGGATATTTCCTTTTTCACCATAACCCTCTATGGGCTTCCAAATATCCCTTTGCCAATTCCACAAGAACTGTCTTAGCGAAAGCCTTCTTGAGGGGAAAGCTGTAACTCTGTGAGATGATTTCACAGAACACAAAGAAGTTTCTCAGAAAGCTTCTTTCTCTTTGTTATCGGAGGATATTTCCTTTGGCCCTATAGTCTTCAAAGGGATCCGAAATATCTGTTCTCAGATTCCACAGAAATAAGGCTAGCAAAGAGATCCACGAAATACAGATGTAACTCTGTGAGTGGAAGTCACACATCACAGAGCAGTTTCTCAGAAAGCTTCTTTCCAGATTTCATCTGAGGATATTTCCTTTTTCACCATAGTCCTGTATGGGCTCCCAAATATCCCTTTGCCAATTCCACAAGAACTGTCTTAGCGAAAGGCTTCTTGAGGGGAAAGCTGTAGCTCTGTGAGATGATTTCACAGAACACAAAGAAGTTTCTCAGAAAGCTTCTTTCTCTTTGTTATCGGAGGATATTTCCTTTGGCCCTACAGTCTTCAAAGGGTTCCAAAATATCTGTTCTCAGATTCCACAGAAATAAGGCTAGCAAAGAGATCCACGAAATACAGATGTAACTCTGTGAGTGGAAGTCACACATCACAGAGTAGTTTCTCAGAAAGCCTCTTTCCAGATTTCATCTGAGGATATTTCCTTTTTCACCATAGCCATCTATGGACTTCCAAATATCACTTTGCCATTTCCACAAGAACTGACTTAGTGAAAGGCTTCTTGAAGGGAAAGCTGTAACTCTGTGAGATGATTTCACAGAACACAAAGAAGTTTCTCAGAAAGCTTCTTTCTCTTTGTTATCGGAGGATATTTCCTTTGGCCCTATAGTCTTCAAAGGGATCCGAAATATCTGTTCTCAGATTCCACAGAAATAAGGCTAGCAAAGACATCCAAGAAATACAGATGTAACTCTGTGAGGTGAATTAACAGAACACTAAGCAGTTTCTCAGAAAGCTTCTTTCCAGATTTCATCTGAGGATATTTCCTTTTTCACCGTAGCCCTCTATGGGCTTCCAAATATCCCTTTGCCAATTCCACAAGAACTCTCTTAGCGAAAGGCTTCTTGAGGGGAAAGCTGTAACTCTGTGAGATGATTTTACAGAACACAAAGAAGTTTCTCAGAAAGCTTCTTTCTCTTTGTTATCGGAGGATATTTCCTTTGGCCCTATAGTCTTCAAAGGGATCCGAAATATCTGTTCTCAGATTCCACAGAAATAAGGCTAGCAAAGAGATCCACGAAATACAGATGTAACTCTGTGAGATGAATTAACAGAACACTAAGCAGTTTCTCAGAAAGCTTCTTTCCAGATTTCATCTGAGGATATTTCCTTTTTCACCTTAGACCTCTAAGGGTTCCGAAATATCCCTTTGCCAATTCCACCAGAACTGTCTTAGCGAAAGGCTCCTTGAGTGGAAAGCTGTAACTCTGTGAGATGATTTCACAGAACACAAAGAAGTTTCTCAGAAAGCTTCTTTCTCTTTGTTATCGGAGGATATTTCCTTTGGCCGTATAGTCTTCAAAGGGATCCGAAATATCTGTTCTCAGATTCCACAGAAATTAGCCTAGCAAAGAGATCCACGAAATACAGATGTAACTCTGTGAGTGGAATTCACACATAACAGAGCAGTTTCTCAGAAAGCTTGTTTCCAGATTTCATCTGAGGATATTTCCTTTTTCACCATAACCCTCTATGGGCTTCCAAATATCCCTTTGCCAATTCCACAAGAACTGTCTTAGCGAAAGCCTTCTTGAGGGGAAAGCTGTAACTCTGTGAGATGATTTCACAGAACACAAAGAAGTTTCTCAGAAAGCTTCTTTCTCTTTGTTATCGGAGGATATTTCCTTTGGCCCTATAGTCATCAAAGGGATCCGAAATATCTGTTCTCAGATTCCACAGAAATAAGGCTAGCAAAGAGATCCACGAAATACAGATGTAACTCTGTGAGTGGAAGTCACACATCACAGAGCAGTTTCTCAGAAAGCTTCTTTCCAGATTTCATCTGAGGATATTTCCTTTTTCACCATAGTCCTGTATGGGCTCCCAAATATCCCTTTGCCAATTCCACAAGAACTGTCTTAGCGAAAGGCTTCTTGAGGGGAAAGCTGTAGCTCTGTGAGATGATTTCACAGAACACAAAGAAGTTTCTCAGAAAGCTTCTTTCTCTTTGTTATCGGAGGATATTTCCTTTGGCCCTATAGTCTTCAAAGGGTTCCAAAATATCTGTTCTCAGATTCCACAGAAATAAGGCTAGCAAAGAGATCCACGAAATACAGATGTAACTCTGTGAGTGGAAGTCACACATCACAGAGTAGTTTCTCAGAAAGCCTCTTTCCAGCTTTCATCTGAGGATATTTCCTTTTTCACCATAGCCCTCTATGGACTTCCAAATATCACTTTGCCATTTCCACAAGAACTGTCTTAGTGAAAGGCTTCTTGAAGGGAAAGCTGTAACTCTGTGAGATGATTTCACAGAACACAAAGAAGTTTCTCAGAAAGCTTCTTTCTCTTTGTTATCGGAGGATATTTCCTTTGGCCCTATAGTCTTCAAAGGGATCCGAAATATCTGTTCTCAGATTCCACAGAAATAAGGCTAGCAAAGACATCCAAGAAATACAGATGTAACTCTGTGAGGTGAATTAACGGAACACTAAGCAGTTTCTCAGAAAGCTTCTTTCCAGATTTCATCTGAGGATATTTCCTTTTTCACCGTAGCCCTCTATGGGCTTCCAAATATCCCTTTGCCAATTCCACAAGAACTCTCTTAGCGAAAGGCTTCTTGAGGGGAAAGCTGTAACTCTGTGAGATGAATTTACAGAACACAAAGAAGTTTCTCAGAAAGCTTCTTTCTCTTTGTTATCGGAGGATATTTCCTTTGGCCCTATAGTCTTCAAAGGGATCCGAAATATCTGTTCTCAGATTCCACAGAAATATGGCTAGCAAAGAGATCCACGAAATACAGATGTAACTCTGTGAGATGAATTAACAGAACACTAAGCAGTTTCTCAGAAAGCTTCTTTCCAGATTTCATCTGAGGATATTTCCTTTTTCACCATAGACCTCTAAGGGTTCCCAAATATCCCTTTGCCAATTCCACCAGAACTGTCTTAGCGAAAGGCTCCTTGAGTGGAAAGCTGTAACTCTGTGAGATGATTTCACAGAACACAAAGAAGTTTCTCAGAAAGCTTCTTTCTCTTTGTTATCGGAGGATATTTCCTTTGGCCGTATAGTCTTCAAAGGGATCCGAAATATCTGTTCTCAGATTCCACAGAAATTAGGCTAGCAAAGAGATCCACGAAATACAGATGTAACTCTGTGAGTGGAATTCACACATAACAGAGCAGTTTCTCAGAAAGCTTGTTTCCAGATTTCATCTGAGGATATTTCCTTTTTCACCATAACCCTCTATGGGCTTCCAAATATCCCTTTGCCAATTCCACAAGAACTGTCTTAGCGAAAGCCTTCTTGAGGGGAAAGCTGTAACTCTGTGAGATGATTTCACAGAACACAAAGAAGTTTCTCAGAAAGCTTCTTTCTCTTTGTTATCGGAGGATATTTCCTTTGGCCCTATAGTCTTCAAAGGGATCCGAAATATCTGTTCTCAGATTCCACAGAAATAAGGCTAGCAAAGAGATCCACGAAATACAGATGTAACTCTGTGAGTGGAAGTCACACATCACAGAGCAGTTTCTCAGAAAGCTTCTTTCCAGATTTCATCTGAGGATATTTCCTTTTTCACCATAGTCCTGTATGGGCTCCCAAATATCCCTTTGCCAATTCCACAAGAACTGTCTTAGCGAAAGGCTTCTTGAGGGGAAAGCTGTAGCTCTGTGAGATGATTTCACAGAACACAAAGAAGTTTCTCAGAAAGCTTCTTTCTCTTTGTTATCGGAGGATATTTCCTTTGGCCCTACAGTCTTCAAAGGGTTCCAAAATATCTGTTCTCAGATTCCACAGAAATAAGGCTAGCAAAGAGATCCACGAAATACAGATGTAACTCTGTGAGTGGAAGTCACACATCACAGAGTAGTTTCTCAGAAAGCCTCTTTCCAGATTTCATCTGAGGATATTTCCTTTTTCACCATAGCCATCTATGGACTTCCAAATATCACTTTGCCATTTCCACAAGAACTGACTTAGTGAAAGGCTTCTTGAAGGGAAAGCTGTAACTCTGTGAGATGATTTCACAGAACACAAAGAAGTTTCTCAGAAAGCTTCTTTCTCTTTGTTATCGGAGGATATTTCCTTTGGCCCTATAGTCTTCAAAGTTATCCGAAATATCTGTTCTCAGATTCCACAGAAATAAGGCTAGCAAAGACATCCAAGAAATACAGATGTAACTCTGTGAGGTGAATTAACAGAACACTAAGCAGTTTCTCAGAAAGCTTCTTTCCAGATTTCATCTGAGGATATTTCCTTTTTCACCGTAGCCCTCTATGGGCTTCCAAATATCCCTTTGCCAATTCCACAAGAACTCTCTTAGCGAAAGGCTTCTTGAGGGGAAAGCTGTAACTCTGTGAGATGATTTTACAGAACACAAAGAAGTTTCTCAGAAAGCTTCTTTCTCTTTGTTATCGGAGGATATTTCCTTTGGCCCTATAGTCTTCAAAGGGATCCGAAATATCTGTTCTCAGATTCCACAGAAATAAGGCTAGCAAAGAGATCCACGAAATACAGATGTAACTCTGTGAGATGAATTAACAGAACACTAAGCAGTTTCTCAGAAAGCTTCTTTCCAGATTTCATCTGAGGATATTTCCTTTTTCACCTTAGACCTCTAAGGGTTCCGAAATATCCCTTTGCCAATTCCACCAGAACTGTCTTAGCGAAAGGCTCCTTGAGTGGAAAGCTGTAACTCTGTGAGATGATTTCACAGAACACAAAGAAGTTTCTCAGAAAGCTTCTTTCTCTTTGTTATCGGAGGATATTTCCTTTGGCCGTATAGTCTTCAAAGGGATCCGAAATATCTGTTCTCAGATTCCACAGAAATTAGCCTAGCAAAGAGATCCACGAAATACAGATGTAACTCTGTGAGTGGAATTCACATATAACAGAGCAGTTTCTCAGAAAGCTTGTTTCCAGATTTCATCTGAGGATATTTCCTTTTTCACCATAACCCTCTATGGGCTTCCAAATATCCCTTTGCCAATTCCACAAGAACTGTCTTAGCGAAAGCCTTCTTGAGGGGAAAGCTGTAACTCTGTGAGATGATTTCACAGAACACAAAGAAGTTTCTCAGAAAGCTTCTTTCTCTTTGTTATCGGAGGATATTTCCTTTGGCCCTGTAGTCATCAAAGGGATCCGAAATATCTGTTCTCAGATTCCACAGAAATAAGGCTAGCAAAGAGATCCACGAAATACAGATGTAACTCTGTGAGTGGAAGTCACACATCACAGAGCAGTTTCTCAGAAAGCTTCTTTCCAGATTTCATCTGAGGATATTTCCTTTTTCACCATAGTCCTGTATGGGCTCCCAAATATCCCTTTGCCAATTCCACAGGAACTGTCTTAGCGAAAGGCTTCTTGAGGGGAAAGCTGTAGCTCTGTGAGATGATTTCACAGAACACAAAGAAGTTTCTCAGAAAGCTTCTTTCTCTTTGTTATCGGAGGATATTTCCTTTGGCCCTATAGTCTTCAAAGGGTTCCAAAATATCTGTTCTCAGATTCCACAGAAATAAGGCTAGCAAAGAGATCCACGAAATACAGATGTAACTCTGTGAGTGGAAGTCACACATCACAGAGTAGTTTCTCAGAAAGCCTCTTTCCAGCTTTCATCTGAGGATATTTCCTTTTTCACCATAGCCCTCTATGGACTTCCAAATATCACTTTGCCATTTCCACAAGAACTGTCTTAGTGAAAGGCTTCTTGAAGGGAAAGCTGTAACTCTGTGAGATGATTTCACAGAACACAAAGAAGTTTCTCAGAAAGCTTCTTTCTCTTTGTTATCGGAGGATATTTCCTTTGGCCCTATAGTCTTCAAAGGGATCCGAAATATCTGTTCTCAGATTCCACAGAAATAAGGCTAGCAAAGACATCCAAGAAATACAGATGTAACTCTGTGAGGTGAATTAACAGAACACTAACCAGTTTCTCAGAAAGCTTCTTTCCAGATTTCATCTGAGGATATTTCCTTTTTCACCGTAGCCCTCTATGGGCTTCCAAATATCCCTTTGCCAATTCCACAAGAACTCTCTTAGCGAAAGGCTTCTTGAGGGGAAAGCTGTAACTCTGTGAGATGATTTTACAGAACACAAAGAAGTTTCTCAGAAAGCTTCTTTCTCTTTGTTATCGGAGGATATTTCCTTTGGCCCTATAGTCTTCAAAGGGATCCGAAATATCTGTTCTCAGATTCCACAGAAATAAGGCTAGCAAAGAGATCCACGAAATACAGATGTAACTCTGTGAGATGAATTAACAGAACACTAAGCAGTTTCTCAGAAAGCTTCTTTCCAGATTTCATCTGAGGATATTTCCTTTTTCACCATAGACCTCTAAGGGTTCCCAAATATCCCTTTGCCAATTCCACCAGAACTGTCTTAGCGAAAGGCTCCTTGAGTGGAAAGCTGTAACTCTGTGAGATGATTTCACAGAACACAAAGAAGTTTCTCAGAAAGCTTCTTTCTCTTTCTTATCGGAGGATATTTCCTTTGGCCGTATAGTCTTCAAAGGGATCCGAAATATCTGTTCTCAGATTCCACAGAAATTAGGCTAGCAAAGAGATCCACGAAATACAGATGTAACTCTGTGAGTGGAATTCACACATAACAGAGCAGTTTCTCAGAAAGCTTGTTTCCAGATTTCATCTGAGGATATTTCCTTTTTCACCATAACCCTCTATGGGCTTCCAAATATCCCTTTGCCAATTCCACAAGAACTGTCTTAGCGAAAGCCGTCTTGAGGGGAAAGCTGTAACTCTGTGAGATGATTTCACAGAACACAAAGAAGTTTCTCAGAAAGCTTCTTTCTCTTTGTTATCGGAGGATATTTCCTTTGGCCCTATAGTCTTCAAAGGGATCCTAAATATCTGTTCTCAGATTCCACAGAAATAAGGCTAGCAAAGAGATCCACGAAATACTGATGTAACTCTGTGAGTGGAAGTCACACATCACAGAGCAGTTTCTCAGAAAGCTTCTTTCCAGATTTCATCTGAGGATATTTCCTTTTTCACCATAGTCCTGTATGGGCTCCCAAATATCCCTTTGCCAATTCCACAAGAACTGTCTTAGCGAAAGGCTTCTTGAGGGGAAAGCTGTAACTCTGTGAGATGATTTCACAGAACACAAAGAAGTTTCTCAGAAAGCTTCTTTCTCTTTGTTATCGGAGGATATTTCCTTTGGCCCTATAGTCTTCAAAGGGTTCCAAAATATCTGTTCTCAGATTCCACAGAAATAAGGCTAGCAAAGAGATCCACGAAATACAGATGTAACTCTGTGAGTGGAAGTCACACATCACAGAGTAGTTTCTCAGAAAGCCTCTTTCCAGATTTCATCTGAGGATATTTCCTTTTTCACCATAGCCCTCTATGGACTTCCAAATATCACTTTGCCATTTCCACAAGAACTGTCTTAGTGAAAGGCTTCTTGAAGGGAAAGCTGTAACTCTGTGAGATGATTTCACAGAAAACAAAGAAGTTTCTCAGAAAGCTTCTTTCTCTTTGTTATCGGAGGATATTTCCTTTGGCCCTATAGTCTTCAAAGGGATCCGAAATATCTGTTCTCAGATTCCACAGAAATAAGGCTAGCAAAGACATCCAAGAAATACAGATGTAACTCTGTGAGGTGAATTAACAGAACACTAAGCAGTTTCTCAGAAAGCTTCTTTCCAGATTTCATCTGAGGATATTTCCTTTTTCACCGTAGCCCTCTATGGGCTTCCAAATATCCCTTTGCCAATTCCACAAGAACTGTCTTAGCGAAAGGCTTCTTGAGTGGAAAGCTGTAACTCTGTGAGATGATTTCACAGAACACAAAGAAGTTTCTCAGAAAGCTTCTTTCTCTTTGTTATAGGAGGATATTTCCTTAGGCCCTATAGTCTTCAAAGGGATCCGAAATATCTGTTCTCAGATTCCACAGAAATAAGGCTAGCAAAGAGATCCATGAAATACAGATGTAACACTGTGAGATGAATTAACAGAACACTAAGCAGTTTCTCAGAAAGCTTCTTTCCAGATTTCATCTGAGGATATATCCTTTTTCACCGTAGCCCTCTATGGGCTTCCAAATATCCCTTTGCCAATTCCACAAGAACTCTCTTAGCGAAAGGCTTCTTGAGGGGAAAGCTGTAACTCTGTGAGATGATTTCACAGAACACAAAGAAGTTTCTCAGAAAGCTTCTTTCTCTTTGTTATCGGAGGATATTTCCTTTGGCCCTATAGTCTTCAAAGGGATCCGAAATATCTGTTCTCAGATTCCACAGAAATAAGGCTAGCAAAGAGATCCACGAAATACAGATGTAACTCTGTGAGATGA
The DNA here is from genome assembly GCF_049350105.2 of Macaca mulatta. NCBI lineage: Eukaryota > Metazoa > Chordata > Mammalia > Primates > Cercopithecidae > Macaca > Macaca mulatta. The sequence continues at coordinate 48,257,793 of NC_133422.1, read as the reverse complement.
ATTAACAGAACACTAAGCAGTTTCTGAGAAAGCTTCTTTCCAGATTTCATCTGAGGATATTTCCTTTTTCACCATAGACCTCTAAGGGTTCCCAAATATCCCTTTGCCAATTCCACCAGAACTGTCTTAGCGAAAGGCTCCTTGAGTGGAAAGCTGTAACTCTGTGGATGATTTCACAGAACACAAAGAAGTTTCTCAGAAAGCTTCTTTCTCTTTGTTATCGGAGGATATTTCCTTTGGCCGTATAGTCTTCAATTGATCCGAAATATCTGTTCTCAGATTCCACAGAAATTAGGCTAGCAAAGAGATCCACGAAATACAGATGTAACTCTGTGAGTGGAATTCACACATAACAGAGCAGTTTCTCAGAAAGCTTGTTTCCAGATTTCATCTGAGGATATTTCCTTTTTCACCATAACCCTCTATGGGCTTCCAAATATCCCTTTGCCAATTCCACAAGAACTGTCTTAGCGAAAGCCTTCTTGAGGGGAAAGCTGTAACTCTGTGAGATGATTTCACAGAACACAAAGAAGTTTCTCAGAAAGCTTCTTTCTCTTTGTTATCGGAGGATATTTCCTTTGGCCCTATAGTCTTCAAAGGGATCCGAAATATCTGTTCTCAGATTCCACAGAAATAAGGCTAGCAAAGAGATCCACGAAATACTGATGTAACTCTGTGAGTGGAAGTCACACATCACAGAGCAGTTTCTCAGAAAGCTTCTTTCCAGATTTCATCTGAGGATATTTCCTTTTTCACCATAGTCCTGTATGGGCTCCCAAATATCCCTTTGCCAATTCCACAAGAACTGTCTTAGCGAAAGGCTTCTTGAGGGGAAAGCTGTAACTCTGTGAGATGATTTCACAGAACACAAAGAAGTTTCTCAGAAAGCTTCTTTCTCTTTGTTATCGGAGGATATTTCCTTTGGCCCTATAGTCTTCAAAGGGTTCCAAAATATCTGTTCTCAGATTCCACAGAAATAAGGCTAGCAAAGAGATCCACGAAATACAGATGTAACTCTGTGAGTGGAAGTCACACATCACAGAGTAGTTTCTCAGAAAGCCTCTTTCCAGATTTCATCTGAGGATATTTCCTTTTTCACCATAGCCCTCTATGGACTTCCAAATATCACTTTGCCATTTCCACAAGAACTGTCTTAGTGAAAGGCTTCTTGAAGGGAAAGCTGTAACTCTGTGAGATGATTTCACAGAAAACAAAGAAGTTTCTCAGAAAGCTTCTTTCTCTTTGTTATCGGAGGATATTTCCTTTGGCCCTATAGTCTTCAAAGGGATCCGAAATATCTGTTCTCAGATTCCACAGAAATAAGGCTAGCAAAGACATCCAAGAAATACAGATGTAACTCTGTGAGGTGAATTAACAGAACACTAAGCAGTTTCTCAGAAAGCTTCTTTCCAGATTTCATCTGAGGATATTTCCTTTTTCACCGTAGCCCTCTATGGGCTTCCAAATATCCCTTTGCCAATTCCACAAGAACTGTCTTAGCGAAAGGCTTCTTGAGTGGAAAGCTGTAACTCTGTGAGATGATTTCACAGAACACAAAGAAGTTTCTCAGAAAGCTTCTTTCTCTTTGTTAAAGGAGGATATTTCCTTTGGCCCTACAGTCTTCAAAGGGATCCGAAATATCTGTTCTCAGATTCCACAGAAATAAGGCTAGCAAAGAGATCCATGAAATACAGATGTAACACTGTGAGATGAATTAACAGAACACTAAGCAGTTTCTCAGAAAGCTTCTTTCCAGATTTCATCTGAGGATATATCCTTTTTCACCGTAGCCCTCTATGGGCTTCCAAATATCCCTTTGCCAATTCCACAAGAACTCTCTTAGCGAAAGGCTTCTTGAGGGGAAAGCTGTAACTCTGTGAGATGATTTCACAGAACACAAAGAAGTTTCTCAGAAAGCTTCTTTCTCTTTGTTATCGGAGGATATTTCCTTTGGCCCTATAGTCTTCAAAGGGATCCGAAATATCTGTTCTCAGATTCCACAGAAATAAGGCTAGCAAAGAGATCCACGAAATACAGATGTAACTCTGTGAGATGAATTAACAGAACACTAAGCAGTTTCTGAGAAAGCTTCTTTCCAGATTTCATCTGAGGATATTTCCTTTTTCACCATAGTCCTCTATGGGCTCCCAAATATCCCTTTGCCAATTCCACAAGAACTGTCTTAGCGAAAGGCTTCTTGAGTGGAAAACTGTAACTCTGTGAGATGATTTCACAGAACACAAAGAAGTTTCTCAGAAAGCTTCTTTCTCTTTGTTATCGGAGGGTATTTCCTTTGGCCCTATAGTCTTCAAAGGGATCCGAAATATCTGTTCTCAGATTCCACAGAAATAAGGCTAGCAAAGAGATCCACGAAATACAGATGTAACTCTGTGAGTGGAAGTCACACATCACAGAGCATTTTCTCAGAAAGCTTCTTTCCAGATTTCATCTGAGGATATTTCTTCTTCACCACAGCCCTCTATGGGCTTCCAAATATCACTTTGCCAATTCCACAAGAACTGTCTTAGCGAAAGGCTTCTTGAAGGGAAAGCTGTAACTCTGTGAGATGAGTTCACAGAACACAAAGAAGTCTCTCAGAAAGCTTCTTTCTCTTTGTTATCGGAGGATATTTCCTTTGGCCCTATAGTCTTCAAAGGGATCCGAAATATCTGTTCTCAGATTCCACAGAAATAAGGCTAGCAAAGACATCCACGAAATACAGATGTAACTCTGTGAGGTGAATTAACAGAACACTAAGCAGTTTCTCAGAAAGCTTCTTTCCAGATTTCCTCT